>NC_136433.1:155388190-157788190 GCF_052849685.1 Lactuca virosa
AACAGCCAACTTCCTTGAGACTTCGACACCCAACTCTCCCATTAATGCACGACAAAGGGATTAATCTTTCACCTTGATCGCCATGTGGGATATCATCTTCATTAGAAAGTTTTTTTTTTCAAAAAGATAAGGAAGACCATAGTTGTCAGAACTAGACATCTATGAGGGAGAAATTCAAGTTAGTTGATTTAAGTCCTTAATATAACACCCAAAACGAAATATTAAGGCTAGGACCCAACACAATATTCTACAATTGCGAAAAGGGATGTCGTAATCCAATTGTAGAATATTTGAAGGTAGGTAAACGATTTACCAATTTCCATCATGAAAAACGAAATAGATTATTAAGTTTTAATAGGATTTGAAATTCCTAGATCCTTTGAGATTCATTGAACTTTTCAATGGCATGTTTAAATCTCGATTGTACCCTTCAAGTTTGTGACTGGGATGCCGAGGATCACAAACAAGGTGTGAATAACCATGCAAATTAGCTTGGTACACCCAATGTTACAAATCACCTAATCAATGTTCCGGTTAACCACACACACTCCATTGATCTATGATTAACATCAAGTTACCGTTTACCACACATTTTCAGTCCTAGATTAGTGTGTCGGTTAACCACACATGCTCCACTAACGACTTAACAAGGTGCAAAGTGTAATTTCATGGATTAGCACAATTTTCACATTTTTCCTAAAGTAACTAAGATTGGGGATTTAATAAAAGTTTAGTTACTTTATATTTATCATTGTATTTTTAATGAGGGAGAATTAATGTCCTATCGTACCCATTCAACTAACGACCCTCCACCAGTTAACGAAGCGGTGGGTGAAAGTGGATACCCATTAAACTGCCATTCTATAAGCAGTAACCTTATACCCCCCTTATAGACTGGCTTTGTGAATGAGGCCTACTAACGGTAAGACTGACTTAGTCTTATATATATATATATATATATATATATATATATATATATATATATATATATATATATATATATATATATATATATAAGTATTAACTTTTAATATTATAATAGTATAAGAGTTTAATTTTAACTTTTAAAATTCTAGGGTTTGGAATTAAAGTAGTCATAATGGTGACTTTACAAATTCCAAAAATTGAGGGCAAGTTTTGAATTATTCAAAAACTTTTGGTTTCCATTAATTATGAATTTAATGTGGTTTTTTGTATGAAAAACTTTTCATGTTCCATAACTTGAGGACAAGTTATGGAAGACTTTAAAACCATTAAAAATGAGACTTTTCCATTTTCCATAACCTATGAGTTTTAATGACCTTTTAAAAGAAAGACTCTTCATTTTCCATAACTTATGAAGTTTATGAGTTTTAAAGTTCATGAATGAGACCTTTCATATAACTTGAAGACAAGTTACAAAACTCATATCAAGAACAATTTTGATCAATTTTTGATTAACAACAATTATCATATAACTTTCTATTGATCTAACTCATAGCAAGGCAATTCATATCAAATATTACAAATAATCATCTTATTATCTAAATATTTGACAATTGACTTTTAAATGGATGAGGATTATCATTACCAACTCAGAAAATACAATTTTTATGTTTACAAAACAGTTTGTGGTAATGATCATATCCATTTCTGGCCAAAAAACTTGAAAATCTGCACCCTGGAGCACCAACTCGACGAGTTCATGAACTGGACTCGCCGAGTTCATGCTTTACTGAGTGGACCCGTCGAGTCTGTTCTTGGACTCGGTGAGTTCATCAGACAGAATGCAGAAAATCGATTTTTCCAGCTTTTGAAAATTAAGCAAAGCATCAAATATAATAGAAAACAACCCATGGCTCTGATACCACTGTTGGGTTTTATATACTACAACATCCTATGGTGCACATACAACCCTAAATGTCTTGAATCTATGTTTTCTCTAATTATACATGCAATATTGTTTCCAAAGCATTAAGCCTACAACTAGCATACAATTTGACACATAAATCAAAAAAGTAAGTTAGAAGATTACCTCTTTGTTGTAGCTTGTAGGCATTGGCCTTTTAAGAGCTTAGCACCCCAAGTGTTGTGCCTCAAACACGTCACAAACATCATATACGATTGGAGAATATTGAGAGAGAAGTTATGAAGCACCAAATCATCCATCTCATGTCATTTTCACTCTTGGCACAATTTTGGCTAAAGAAGGGTTACATTTATAGTGTGGGCTTCCTAAGGTTTAACTTGTAAACCCTAGTCCATTTACTTATGCCTTTAAGCAATCCACTAATCTATATGATGGGCCTTATGGATTAACTCTTCATGGAATTTCACATAGAATTAGTCCATCCTAATCAATATGGATTATTGGTCCAAACTATAAATATTACTGATTGACTTAATCAGTCCCCGTTAATTTAATTAGTCTCTTTTGATCACCAAATTAATTCCAAATTAATTCTTGATCAATACTAAATAAATAATATGATTTATCAATTAATATATTATACTTATAATATATTAATAAATCACAAATAACCTCTTTCTCAAATATCCGTCCTATCAAATTGTCCTGATGAAGGCAACCCGAAATGGACCATGCTACTATCGGGTCAAGTACATACCAATTATAGTTATGGGCTTAGACACCTAATCCAACAAAAAAGATTGTTGTTACTAATATTCCAGATGCTGATGCTACAAATGATCAGCCTATTCCAGACACTTGTGACTAATCAGAAACCGATAACTATGAAGGGTATATTAATCTTGGTTTCATGCAACAAGCTGATGTTCCTGCTGTTCTCTTAAATGTTGTCTATCCCAGTTCTTGTTTTGAGGGGGGGGGGGGGGATTTCTTAAGAGGTTCTCAAGGAACTGATAGTGATATTGACTCTGACAATGATCAACTCAATCCTCGAAAGAGGAAGGCTTCCTTTTGTAGGGGGGCTCATGACGCTGAAGCTGGAAGCTCTTTTGTTGTTGTCGCTACTAGTGATCCTTCAGCACCTCCTCCTAAAAAGAAAAGCAAGCTCATGTTTGAACTAAATAAGTTAGCAGAAACATGGAGGTTACCGATTGAGGAAGTTAGAGAAATAATGGTAGAATATAATGCTGTTGTTCGTCAAAATAAAGAAGAAAGAAAAGTAGAACCTCTGTCTACCAAACTTACTCATGCTCTTGCCTCCGCTGATGAGAATGCAAATATTCAAAGCGCTGGTAATCAGGTCAAGAAAATATTCAATAATAATGTGGCGAAACAACACATTGTTTCAGAACTAAATGACCGAATTAACAGGAAGTAGTTTGGAGATGTTCTTACTTGCAGGTCAAAGTCTGATCCTATCATCAAAGTTAGATGCACCAAACCGATGAATGAGTCACTGAAGCTTCACTTGGTTAGAAAGAAAACATAATATGAATACACTGAAGTTGTTTATGTTGGATTAGTGTCTAAGTCCATAACTATAATTGGTATGTACTTGACCCGATTGGCATGGTCCATTTGGGTTGCATGGCATTGGAACAATTTGGATAGACTTTTGTGAGAAAAGGATATTTATGATTTGTTAATATATTATAAGTTCTAATATATTAATATGAAATCATATTATTTAATTAGTATTGATCAAGAATTAATTTGGAATTAATTTTGTGATCAAAAGGAGACTAATTAAATATATGGGGATTGATTGTGTAAATCATTCATTCTTATATATGTGGGCTTATGATCCATAGTTCTTCATGTTGGGCTAAATCCATGGAGTAACCCATGGATACTCCATGGAGGTTTTAACCCATGGAGCATGAAGAATATGGAAAGACATGGGTTACATGGTGTAACCCTAATAGCCACCATATATAAGGACCCCATGGCTCAAGAAATTGCACTAGTGTGTGTACACATGAGGGCTAGCCAATTTGAGCATAGGAAGCTTTTCTCTCAAGTTATTCCAAGATGTTGGTGATGTTGTGTGAACCATTTAAGGTGTCACACTTGAGGCACTAGGCTCTTAGGCTCCATGGAATCAAGCTACAACAAAGAGTTATGTAATTCTACTAGAAGTTATATTACATGTTCTTCATAATATGCTAGTTATAACCATACCTTGGAAAAATTGATATTTGCATGTATAATTGAGAAAACATAGATCCAAGGTATTTAGGGTTGCATGTACACCTTAGGAGTGTTAGAATGCTCAAAAACCCTTCAGTTTATGCTCATGAGCTAGTCAAATTTGGCTACAACGAGTGGATGCAAATTCAAGGGATTATCGACAAGCACAAGGGTGTTCGTGCTTAATAAGTGAAGTTGGCAATACATCAGCTACTTAACAAAGTCAAGAAGCTAAATATTGTACTATCAGTTGGTCCATCATCAGATGGTCAATCAAGACCATCCTCCTCAGACAGAACTAGTGCTCCCAGACAATCCAAGAATACCAATTTTCTTCTTCCTTATAAAACTCAGTATATCAACAATGAGTTACCAGTAGTTGTTGAACCAGTCCAATATATGTGCATTCCAGAACCAGAGCATGGGATATTTTATATTGACAGTCAGAATCATGTGTGCTTTCAACGCACTGATGACCTTCCTTCTGCTCCCACTGAACATTTGTTTCATATTTTCTTGGAAGGACTAGGTCACTATGAACTGGAAAGAGGATATCGTGTGCGGATATCAATGGAGCTTATTGGAAGACTGGATGAACTTAAGCTTGATCAATTCAGATGGGTCAAGCCTGGAATCTTAAAAGAAGCTGACATGTTCTACAATGGCTCTTTTGATGAATGTGAAGAAGAAGTTTAGTTTTGACATCATCAGATAAGGGGAGATTGTAAGTGTTGGATTAATGTCTAAGTCCATAACTATATTTGGTATGTACTTGACCCGACCCGGCATGGTCCATTTGTGTTGCACTTCACCGGCACAATTTATATGGATAGTCTTTTGAGAATAGTATATTTATGATTTATATTAATATATTATAAGTTCTAATATATTAATATGGAATCATATTATTTAATTAGTATTGATCAAGAATTAATTTAGAATTAATTAAGTGATCAAAAAGAACTAATTAAATATGGACTCTTATATATATGGAATGGGCCAAGTTCATTTAGGTTGGGCTAAGCTTTCATGGATGGTCCATGGAGCTTTTAACCCATGGATCCTATGTAAATGAAAGGTCATGGGTATTAGGCTTTACATGGATGTAACCCTAATCCTCCATAATATATAAAGGGGTCCTTGGCTCAAAAAATTGACACAAGTGTGTGAAAATAAGAGTGGGCCGATTTTAGTGTGCATACATATTCTCTCAAGTTCTTCCAAGGTGTTTTGGTGATTTGTGATTCCACTTGAGGCTTCCACACTATTGGGGCTAAACTCTTAAAGTTCAAGACTTCAAGCTTCATTAAAAGGTATGTATTCTAACTTGTTATATTACCCAAGTATCAAGGATTGTATGCTAGATAGGGTAATACCTTGGAATATTCATATTTGCATGTATAATAGAGAAAACATAGATCCAAGGTATTTAGGGTTGCATGTACACTTAAGAGTGTTAGAATGCTCAAAACCCAATAGTGGTATCAGAGCCATGGGTTGTTTTCTGTTATATTGATGCAAATGTTTTATTTTCAAGTTGGAAAAAAAAGGAAAAAAAAACATGACGTTTGTCAAATTCTAAGATAATTACTTGTTTTGTGAAAAACGAATTATTTGTAAAATTTGAATCATTTGTTATATGAGTTGAATTAGGTCAAATTTAGTAAAAGATAAAATGATATGATTATTTTATTAGATTTAAAAGTTTGATCTAAATGTTTTAAGGAGTTACATATTTTGTCATAAAATTTTGGAGCTCAAAAGTTTTTTTTAAAGTTGTGATCTTAAGGGTTTTTGAAACTTCCATAAGTTATGGATATGAAAGTTTTCTTTTTTAAAAAAAAAAATTGATTCAAAGTTTTTATGGAGTTACAAAATTTGGTGTTAATGTTTTAAAGAATTCCATAACTTGTTCTTAAGTTATGGAACATGGAAAGTTTCATTATAAAACACCATTAATTCCATAAGTTATGGAATCCAAAGGTTTTCAAGAATTACAAAACTTGCCCTCAAGTTTTGGAATTTGAGAAAAGTTTTTTATGAAAAAAAGAATTGAATTCTAAAACTCTTGGGTTCATAACTTAAACAATTAAGTAAATGGTTTTAATTTTGAGTTTAATAATTGGAATAATGATGTTTTGTTGAATAGTTCAAATTAACTCTTATGGACTTTATTAATAGTTAATTAAAGCGTTTAATTAAAAGAGTATTATTAAATCCATAAATATATGGTTTGAGTTTAATTAAATTAAAAGTCTAGTTTAATTAATAGATTAAACCACCAAATATTTTAAATGTCTAAAATACACCCTTATACTATTATAATATTAAAAGTTTAATATATTATATGTATAAGAGCAAGTCGTCTTACCATTAGTAGGCCTCATTCACGAAGTCGATCTATAAGGGGGGTATAAGGTTACTGCCTATAAAATGGCAGTTTAATGGGTGTCCACTCTCTTTCACCGCTTTCTTGACCGGTGGAGGGTCGTTAGCCGAACAGGTAGGACAAGGACTATAATTCTCCCTTCATTATAAGTATAATGATAAATACTAAGTAACTAAACACTTATAAATTCCCAATCTTTACTTAGGAAAATGTGAATAAGGTGCTAATCCATGAAATTACACTTTGCACTTTGTTTAAGCTGTTAGTGGAGCGTGTGTGGTTGACCGGCACACTAACCTGGACTTAACAAGGTAGGCAAAGGGTAACTTAATGTTTATCATAGTATCGTTGGAGCGTGTGTGGTTAACCGGCACATCGATTGAGGGGTAAATATTAAGGGTACCAAGTATATTTGCAAGGTTAGTTCACACCTTGTTTTGTGATCCTCGGCATCCCAGTCACAAAACCTGAAGGGCACACTCGAGATTGAAACATGCCATTGAAAAGTTCAATGAATCTCAAAAGAATCTAGGAGTTTCAAAACCAATTAAAACCTAATAATACATTTCGTTTATCTTGGTGGAAATTGGTGAATCGTCATTCACCTACCTTTAAACATTTTATAGCTTGGATTACGACATCCCTCTTCCAAGTTATAAAATAGTTTGTTGGGTCCTAGCCTTAATATATCATATTGGGTGTTATATTAAGGACTTAAATCAACTTGACGTGAATTTCTCCCATTGTTGATTTCTGGTTTAGACAACAATGATCTTCCCAAACCAAGCTTTCCTAATGAATATGACTTCCCGAGTTTGGCTCATGGAAGTCATACTTCTCTTCCTCCACCTCCTCCAATTATTCTCCCCAACCCACAAGTTCAAGGTCATTCAAGCCCTAATGGCAAGCAAGGTCTATGTGTGATCACATCTTAGAGATGAAGTCACATATTGACAAGCCGGGAGAGCTGGTTGTCAAAGTCTTGAGAAAGTTGGATGTTCAATCACTTTCTAAGTCACATATTGAGTTCCTTTAGGACTACTATGAAACAGACTATGACATGAACCTTAATGATCATATCTATTTGCTTGGTGCTGCTGAATCAGCAATGATTTGGAACGATAGTAAAGCAAATTTGATTAGAAGATGAACTTCCCAAAAACTTTATGGACAGTGACAATGGTGACACTGGAAATCCAGAAAAAGCATTCTCTTCCCAATGGAAAGGGATTGGCCATAGTCAACCCGGTTGACCAAATGGTAAAGAGAAAGGCTAAGTCTGAGATAGTCCCATTACCAAAGGGTCCATATGTTTATTTTTCCAAAGGAAGGGGCGTTGATTGCAAAGCTGCCAAATTTACCTAAGGATGTTAAAGTCAATAAGTTTGACTCTACATCAGGTAGAGCCCATTATCTAACTCTGTTAAGTTCTATTCTGAGATCCTCATTACATGATGTGACTGGGTCACATGTTGATGTTTTAAGAATCAAAGAATAGAGAGAAATCTTAAAGGAAGTATATGCTGATTCTGATCGCGAAGGTGGATTTCGATCGCATCAGAATTTTGAGCAGTTGCTTAAGAAGTTATGATATATTGCTAAGGAATAGATAACAACAATTTTCCATGTGGATTGTAAGGATAAGTTTTTCCGCAAAGTTTTAAAATAAAAGAAAATTGTTTAATTTTATTTATTTGAAGTATCCTTACAATGACATTTGTGGAAAATTGTTGCTTATATGATTCCACTGACAACAATATTGGAAAATGGATTTGATTCTTTCATTTGTGGTAGTGTCTAAATTTACCAAATCAGGAAAGTTCCTTATCGCCCAAGTTTCAATTGGACCGAAACTTGGAATCATGCAAGTTGAATAGTATGATGAATGAGAACTTTCAAGCATTGGAAAATCAAGACTAATTACTTGTTCACATGGATGTGTGAGTCAAGTGAAGGACTAAAGGGATCGAGTACACATTCTTGTGTACTGGTCATGTCCACCATAAAGCTCGTTAAGACTATTCGATTTACTAAAGTTTAATAAATATGGTTATACTTACAAGTTTAAGTATAATTCTGAAACATTGGAAAAGTCTCAATGTATGGCAGAACGAATGGGAAGAATCAAATTAGGCAGAAAGATAAAAGTTTCTCAAATCTGAAAAGATGGGAGAGTACTTTAGTATCATGTTTGTGATCATCTTAATGATTTAGAAATCATATCACAATTAGTCCTCTAAAGGTCATCTTAGTGCATTCGTATGACTAAGAAGAGGAGTCATGAATTGTTGAAATGGTTAAATCAGGAAGATGAGTCATACTTCGTTCCAAAACAATTCTTAGAGTCATACTCCAAGATTGTAACTTGAGTGACATATCTTAAAGAAAGGTTTAAAACACTTGTCAAATGTAAGAGTAAAAGTGTCCTACTCTTGTACATTTGAAATTGGTATGTTGTGATGTTTTGGATAAAACAAAGACCAACTAAGGCCAATTGTGTGAAGTGTTTGTCTTGATAAAGAATCCGCACTATCTCTTGAATATTTGGCAAGATAGTCTTATATGTCAAGAGGATAGTGGGAGTCTTAAAGATCCTAAAAAGAATTTCAAGAACTAATCAAGAATAAAACCTGAGGTTCTTCACTAGCACACGACTTGAGGTTTATAACCTATCGTGTTGACATATTCTGTGCCCATTCCAGTTAAAGTTGGCTTTGCATAGGAGTTCTCAAAGTTCTCAATTGGTTGCATAACAACTTGGAAGCAATGGCAGGCCCTGTATTGCCATGTGGCAAGAAGTTAAGATTGCATAAGTTCAGTCCATATGAGTTTGGATTTGTCATTATCCTTGTCTTGTGACTATGGTTTTGACGATTCACATGGATAAGAACACATACACCATAAAATCTAAGGGTCATAAGGTTTCTCTCCGATTCATGAAAATGATGGTGAAGAAACACTTCCATCAAGTAGATTTGAAGCAGATGGCAAAAGGTCTAAACAATTGAGACTATGATTACGACATCCCTTTTCATAGTTCTGAAATTGTTTAGACACACATGCATGCTATCTAAGGAAAGGTGTATGATTTTGATAAAGTTTTATCAAAGCATCTCGTATCTGAAATCTGAACTTTGGTAAGAAAGTCAATAAAGTATTGATTTCTAGAAGTCCAGCTGATTTCTGAGTACATGTGAAAGCTAGTGGGAGCATAAGTGTTATGATAATAATCATCATGTTAGTGGGAGCATGATAATTATTGTTAGTATTGCAAGTTAGGAATGTTAATTATGGAAAACAAAAGTTTCAATTCGTGAGGCTGCAGGGATTGAAAAAGTTGTTTTGCTATAATTAAGGGAGAGGATATACTTCATTTCAGTTCTAAAGGCTTAGATTGAGACCTTAATCATCTTTAGTCAAGAATATATATATGAATTTCATGTTGGATTGGTTCAACTTAAGGAAATTCTATATATTGCGTTCTCAAAATTCGATTATGATTACGGCATCCCTCTTCATAGTAAAATTTTGAAAACATGGTAAATAAAAATATTGTAGCAAAAGACTGGTCTAGAATCATGTCTTTATGTGAGACATCATGAATCGTGTACCATTTGCTTTGGGTACAGGATCGATTGCATGTGCTATAATATTTGTCATTTCTAAATTTTTCCAAATGCCCAGAGGCATTAAGAAGGGAAAAAGTCTAGAATTGGATATGACTAAAATGATTAAGCAATTGTCGAGGACAATCTGAGGTTTACCAAAGATTGGTTGCTCAGGGACAGTTGGAAGTATAGTGCTAATTTTGGAAGGACCATATTGACATATTCTGAAAGAGGCATCTCTTATTCAGAAGTGATAGTCAAAATGAGAATATGGAGTTGTCTCCATAGGTGGAAGTTATCTGTGTAAGATTAGAAAACTTAATGCAAGAAGCATGTCCAAAGCAATGTACTTTGAATATGAGACTTAGTTTCCATAGAGTTGATCCCCATTGGAATACCTTATAATGACTGTTGACAAGTCTTTGTGACTTTGTACATATTCATTAGAGGAGGGTCAGTGCATATAAGGTTAAAATCTAAACAGATTTCGATAAATGATAGGAATTTGAAATTCTCACATTTTTTGATAAGGATTTGGGAGTGTGAAATTAGAATCATTGAAATTATGTTCAATTGGTTTATTTCACAAAGTAAGGATCATAGACAAACATAGAGTGCATACTTGGTGTATGGCAAAGCTATTGTTTAAGAAAAACATAGTGTACATGCTTGGAGCATGGGACAACTAGTGTTTTTAATTCAAGTATAAAGTTGATAAAACCGAAAAAATGAATAATGAGTAATCAGTATGGTGATAAATAAAAGTGTTTATTTATATTCATAGGGTTTGATACCATATTTGATTCATTTATTCTTGTGTTTCACTTTGCATGTTTTGACTTCCAGAATAACTAAGTCCCTCTTCCTGAATGATTAAGTTATTCAAACCATCCACAGTCGGTCATATGTTGGAAGTAGATATGAATCAAGACTTTCATGGGTTGGTTTGTAGAGGTCCAAGTTAGTGGACAAAGTGGTGCTACAACACTCATGAGTGCTCATAAGTTCAGAGTATTGGATTCAACCCGCGCTCATTTGAATCACTTCATGGATTTTATCACGAGTGATCATGAGACGATAATATCTTATATTCTTCAAACCTAGAGATATGAGTTGTTACTATGAGTTGGTTATACATTGATTGCACGAAAACGCATTTGGTAACTCGATGTTATAAAACGTGCCTTTGTGTATGATTCAACAAGTAGTAGAACAAGCCATATGAGTCGAAGTTTATCCATTCCTTTTACCTTCGGGATAAAAGCGATGACACATGTGAGTGCTTGGCCAAGCCAGGACTGATTTGATTTGTTCAATCAGTCAGTCATCACAAATCGAAAATCGGGAAACAACAAATGGACAGAGAGAATGATTATAATCCATTTCTGAGTCCATATGATATCTAGAATGGAGGAATATATGATCCCTTATCTAATGGACAAGTCATTGACAGGGTCAGAGTTCGACAGCGGCTTTAAGAGCTACGATTGCCAGTTAGGTTTTGAAGTCATACTCAATAATAGTTTTAGACTTATCCAAGTGGGAGGCTGCTGGATTAATGTCTAAGTCCATAACTATATTTGGTATGTACTTGACCCGACCCGGCATGGTCCATTTGGGTTGCACTTCACCGGCACAATTTATATGGATAGTCTTTTAAGAATAGTATATTTATGATTTATATTAATATATTATAAGTTCTAATATATTAATACGGAATCATATTATTTAATTAGTATTGATCAAGAATTAATTTAGAATTAATTAAGTGATCAAAAAGAACTAATTAAATATGGACTCTTATATATATGGAATGGGCCAAGTTCATTTAGGTTGGGCTAAGCTTTCATGGATGGTCCATGGAGCTTTTAACCCATGGTTCCTATGTAAATGAAAGGTCATGGGTATTAGGGTTTACATGGATGTAACCCTAATCCTCCATAATATATAAAAGGGTCCTTGGCTCACAAAATTGACACAAGTGTGTGAAATTAAGAGTGGGCCGATTTTAGTGTGCATACATATTCTCTCAAGTTCTTCCAAGGTGTTTTGGTGATTTGTGATTCCACTTGAGGCTTCCACACTATTGGGTCTAAGCTCTTAAAGTTCAAGACTGCAAGCTTCATTAAAAGGTATGTATTCTAACTTGTTATATTACCCAAGTATCAAGGATTGTATGCTAGATAGGGTAATACCTTGGAATATTCATATTTTCATGTATAATAGAGAAAACATAGATCCAAGGTATTTAGGGTTGCATGTACACTTAAGAGTGTTAGAATGCTCAAAACCCAATAGTAAGGTCACACCTTTTGATATGATGTATCAAACACACCACATGCTGATAGCTCAGCGTTAGCGTCTACTTGATCTATAGCGCCAACGTATCAAGCTTATCAGCGCCAACTTATAGTGTAGTTATCTGATTGTAATCTTTTGTATATTAGGTAATGATATAGATACGTATAGAACAGATCACATATCCGGTATCTTTGTGATAAGATCGGTTCTTATTATAGATTAGACGCAATCCCTTCAATCAATTGATATACATGTCTATATTAGTATAAATAAAACATTAGGGCAAACCCTAATGTTGTGATCGTGGCTTTGTATCAATCGCTTTGTGACAAACCCGTCTTCTTGGTGAAGACAAAACTCTTCTTGGTGAAAGAACAATTTGGAGAAGTTCTGTGTTATTTTCTTTTTGATTATTATTTTGCATAGATTATTTTTACGTTTGTTATTCATACTTGAAGTGTATCTGATCGATACAAACCTTCATATTCTTAAGTCCCTAAAATATAACATGTCAACCCCCGACCGGCGGTGGAAACGTCGAGTTGTGCAACGTTAGGACGGTGGATCACAGATATTGAACATACATCGAACAATACAATATATATATATATATGTATATATATATATATGTATATATATATATGTATATATATATATATATATATATAACATAAATATCACTTCCAATATGGATAAAAATATTACATTAGAATGTGTTTCTAAAATACTAGAAATTTTAATACAAAAGTTTCCTTGACAGTTTGGCATAACTATAACGATAACAAGTCTTTGGTAGCTTTATCGATCAACCACTGCTTCAGGAGGTGCAATCTTCCATCTCTTGGTTTCCTAGGAGTACATGTGGTTTTGAAAGGCCAACATAATGTTGGTGAGTTCACATGTTTGATTATTATACTTTCAAATGTTTCCTAGGAATAAATGTGTTTTTGAAAGGCCATTTCATTCCATACGTCTTATAGGATTTATGAAATTGCCAAATTCTCAGGTGAGGCTTAGATAACCAAGAACACCATATAGATTCGTGCCTTCAAGGATGTAGGAATTATCCTCGCAGTAGAGGATCAGTAATCCAATAGGTAGTATAGTTGCCATAAAGAGCGTCAAGTACTCGATGAATACACCAGACTTAGGATTTTGATTTCAACCATAAAGGATTTAGTTAACCCGATTCAAAGGATTATAACAGTAGGATCAACATTGGGGGATAGAGTATTTCGTAATGTGATTAGAGACCCATAGGAGGAGACCATTGAAAATGACTATACCCATTAAGGATATGGTAACACTTTAGTGTAACTATATGCATCAGGATAGACTACATGTTTAGTTAGTTATACCTTTATTCGATAAGTGCAAGAATTAATAGAGAACTAGGACTGAATCTCAATGTTCATAGGTCGACATAGGACAATAGTTAGACTTTAGCACCTATATAGTATAGGATAAGGACCTCTAATTTAGTCGTACCCTCAATTTTATAAAACAAAGATCGATGGCAATAAGTAGATATCAAGGAAGGATGATGACTAGGACAATCAGAAAATGGTTGTAAGTATTTAGGACCACCAAAAGATTGATCATGAGTCTTCAAGACCGAGGGGATGATGACAAGAGCGACCTGACAGCAAAATCCCAGAAGTTGGATAAGCGTCACGACGTATCGTGAATGAATTGCTCGAACAATATTTGTACCTCGATATAGGTAATGTAGTTAGAATCTTATGAGTGGGCTATTAGGCGACCTAATGTTTATTATAGTATAGTGGACTGAAAGATAAGCAAACCATATTATGAGTCCGTCATCAATATTAGAGTATTGGTTCCAGTGTCTTCAAGCCAGTAAACCCATCATAATTAGTTTTGGTTAAAATTCCAGGCTGTTGGAACACCAAAATTGGTCAAACTAACATTGTAATATAGATTCGTGTTTGATTTAAATATATAGCATAAGCCTTTTAGAGGAATTTTCCTGGAAAATAGATTCTGTTAGGATATCATAGATAAATTTCGTGAACCAATCGCCCCGAAACCAATCGACCTTGTTCCAAGCCAACGAAACCAAAAGACATCTTTTGTCTGAAGAAGGTCAATCGTCATAGAAGTATAATCCAAACCGACGAATTCCCAGTTTTGGAAGACTTCGTGAGGAGTTCGGGAGTATGTCTAAGGAAAATAATGAAGCTCTACACGACACCGTCATCTAGGTCATGCGATAACCTCAAATATCCTATTAGAATGACATGTAAGAATTAGCTTAAGGAACATTAGGAGCAAGATTTCGGGGACGAAATCTTTGTAAGTGGGGGAGAGTTGTAACACCCTATTTTTACTGATCTGTAGGATTCAATATAAACCATTCTTTATAAAATTCTAAGTAAAGATATATTACTATTTAGACCAAGTGATCATCATAAACCTGTAGGAAATGTCGATACAATTTTCGTAGAAATATAGAACTTGTAAATCCAACTTCATATGAAGAAGTTATGCTTCTTCGAAGTTTTCCGATTAAACCGACACAGCTCAATGTATTGTAAAAATGAATTTTTGAAAATCACTTTTTAGCCTAAGATATCTTAACAAAGGTCATAGTAGTCATTAAACCGAGAGCGTGCATCTAAACAATGTCCAAATCTGATTTCGTGAGAGGAAGTTATGATTTTTCGAAGTTTCAGCACGACAGTGCGGGCATGGAAATCGAATCTTAGATCGATAGATTATTAGGCAAAATAATCTAAACGAGAATTTAAGATCTTGTTGATATGGTTCCGTCAATACAAAGATAGTAGGAAACAAAGTTTGTATATAGGAGTTACGCTTTCTACAGCGATCTCTAACAGTAGGTTAGAGCCCATAGTGTAGATTCTATATGCCTATATTGGTAGACTTGTTAGGCTGTTGCTTGAAATCTTAATTGTGTAAGTGAGCGGTCAAGGGCTGAGGCATTCCATCTCCATGCGGAAAGCCAAGATGTGGGTGGAGTAACTTTATACTAAATGCCAAAGGTGAGTTGATGGCAATAGCAACTTAAGCGATTGTCAGCCTAAATAATGGTAATAACAACTTAAGCGATTGTGAGCCTAGATACTCGATGTATGAGTGTATATGTATTCCAATATATGGTATATTGGGGGAACTGACTAAGCCTAGCACTTACCTAGTTGTTACAAAAAAAAATTCAGGTGCTCCATTGCTTCGTGAGAAGGGCAAGGTTCGACTATACACATGTGCATACGCAATCATGTTTCCGCATTGTACTTTGATGTAATTGAAAATTTAATAAATAAAAATGAAAATTTTGGGTTGAAAATTTGGGACGTTACAGCATCGCGCCTGTTAAGGTACGTGTCGCGCCTCGTCGATATGGCTCCAGTGTTCTAATGACACGTGTTCAAAAATCGGTGGTACCACGATACCCCCTTCTAGAAGGCATGTGCGCTTAGCGCACACCAAAAACGTTGATTTTTGAATCGCGTGACTTCCTCACATGAGCTCTATTTTTGAGGTTCTTTATATTCACATGTAGATATCGACGAGTACTGTAACTTTCCTTTAGGTTGTATTGGCTAATTCTAACTTTTTTTATCCCTTATTTTTATACATTTATACGCTTTTGTAAAAATCATATCTCTCGTACGGACTCCGGTTTTTGCATTCTTTTTCTCAAAACTCTTATCTCGAGGAGTACTACGATTTCTTTTTTGGTGACTTTAGCTAAATGTCAACCATTCTCTTTGTAGTTTTTGACGTTTCACATTCTTGTGTGCGGTTGATTTTTATATTTAATAAAATTCGTATCTAATTCATACAAAGTCGGAGTTTTATGAAATTTATGTTTCCGGAATCGGGAAGACTCATACTTTCAGAATATGTTATTATTTCTTCAGGTTAACATAAACTTTTGCGCACTTATTTTTATAGATTTCGATCGATTTGACTGATTTTTCTTAGCTACACAAATTCTTGTATTTTTATCATAAATTGATATATAATACTTATTAAATCTTTTATTATTGACATTTGTCACATTTAGCGATTAACAACCGGTCACAATATTTGCATTTGTTTCATTCTCCCCCTGTTTAAGGAATTCATCCCTGAAATTCAACTTGTAGTGCCAAACGCGGATGCACTATTGGGAGAATCTTAGCGAATTAGGATTTTTCTTTATGAATATATAAGTTTTCGTAACTCTTCTTATATCCTAAGACTCTGAGGAGCGTTTTCTTTCACTATCTTGAATTATCTAGTACACTCAAGAATCATTTTAAAGTGATATTGCTAATTAACATTTGACACTAACGGGTCACACTAACAACAACTTGATATAAATTATTATTTATTAGGAATTGATTCTAATAAATATTCAATAAACTCTTATAAATGGAAATGATTTATTTCATGGAAATATTAACTTTCATTAGCAAGTAACATTACATAATTCATTTGGTATGAATTAATAAGTCATGCACAAGAATTTGGACTAGATAAATTCTTTTGTCTTTTTCCAAAAAGTTAAAGTATATATTTGATAAACTTTGTTTATAAAATATAAAAGGATTTGTTTTCTTTTGCTTTCTTTTTTTAGAAATCATGGAAGAAAAAGGAGGGCATGTGCTTTTGATTAAACTAATAAAAAGCATGGCTTGCCTTAAAGGTATGGGAGACAAACTATCTTTAGGGACATAAATGCTTAACTTGTTAAGGCTTTGTGTGTAATAGATATGCTTTTAAGAAAGCTTTCATCCTCATTCTTTTTTGGCTATAAAAACCGTGATATGCATTTATGTATGCATATTCCCTGCTTTTTTGTTCATCTTTAGAAAGAATACTTGCATTTACACTCTCTTGAAGTTCATACTTTGGTTATGAACTTCAAGCCTAAGAGTTATATGAGTTTTACAAGACTAGCATCTTAAATCAAGTTGGTAACTTGTTGGTGTCCCAAAGGTTCCACATTCTCCATCAACTAGCAAGCCTCTCCTTGAGGATTCAAAGTCTACAAAGGTTGTTAAACACTTCTTCCTTTTTGGTGCTTTTTTTCTTTCCAAAGGTTGTTAAACACTTCTTCCTTTTTGGTGCTATAAAGGATCTTGGAGACAAAGCAAGATGGCCAAGAAAAGGAGAAAAATCAACCTCTTGGAAAGACAAGTCCAAAGGTGCGCATATCATGAAGACTTTGGTCACGTCACAGAGGATTGCATAGCTCTCATGAAGGATATCAACTATCTTCTAGGAAAAGGATACCTCAAAGAAATCCTTGGAAGAAGAAAGGAGAGATCCAAAGAAAAAAACCAGGATCCTCATAAGCTCCTCGACAGACTAGGATCCCCCTGCCGACGCCAACGTAATCAATGTGATCTTTGGAGGATCTGACATTTGTGGTACCTCTTACTCTGCAGAAAAGAGGCACGTCAATGTATCCAAAACAGAGAAGGAAAAAAGGACCATGAAAGAACACATTGATCGGAAAAGAAAAGGAGATCACCTTCGACCAAGCAGATAGAGAAGATATCCAGGATCCTTACCATGGCGAATTAGTGATTACTCTCTACATCGCAAAAAATTTCGTTAGAAGGATCCTCGTCGATGTAGGATCCTCTGTTAAAATCATACTCGTGGACGCATTGAAAAAAATGAACATCCCAGAGTATGAGATAGTTGCAAGATCCTCAGTGCTGATCAGATTCAGTGGCGAAACCAAGCATACCATCGGCGAGATAAAGCTACCAATCTACATAGAGGGGGTAAACTTTGTACAATGTTTTTGTGTAATTGATACATTATCCTCTTATAATGTCATGCTAGGTAGACCATGGATCCACGAAATGAAGGTCGTTCCATCAACGTATCATCAATGCGTAAAGATGCCCAGCCCATGGGGGACATTGAAGATCATAGGAGGCCAACAAGAGTCCAAGGAATGCTACAAGACTTCGATGAAATCATCAACAGTACCACGGCAAGCATAACAATTAAGGCAGGGGCACAAGACGTGCTAGAAGCAAGAGAGCAAGATATAAAAGAAGTGCCCCTGAACCTTGAGGATCCTGAATCCAAAGTTCTCATAGGATCCTCAATGCCTAAACAAGTCGAACATGACCTCATAAAGTTCCTCAAGGCTAGAAGAAGGATGTTTGCATCTAGCATGAGGACATGACAGGTATTGATAAAAGCATAATAACCCATAATGTTATCATTAATCCATCTTTCAGGCCGATGCACCAAAAGAGAAGGAAATTTGCACCAGAAAGAAACCAAGTTATATAAGAAGAAGTAGAAAAACTTCTCAAAACTGGTATGATCAAGGAACTGAAATTCCCAAGATGGCTAGCTAATGTGGTCGTTGTACAAAAAAAGAATGGTAAATGGAGAGTTGGTGTGGATTACGCGGATCTAAACAAGGCTTGTCCCAAGGATCCTTTCCCTCTACCACACATAGACTCCATGATAGACACAACAACGGGTCATGAATTGCTAACGTTCATGGACGCATCAGCAGGATTCCAACAGATCCAGATGGAACCCTCTGACCATTAGGACACGACGTTTATAACTCCAACATGTATCTACTGTTGCACTGCCATGCCATTTGGTCTTAAAAATGCAGGTGCAACCTACCAAATATTAGTCAACAAGATGTTCAAAGAGAAACTGGGGGACACCATGGAAGTCTACATCGATGACATCGTGGTTGTTAGGGCTAGGATCTTGGAATTACTATGAGGTACTCAAGTTTATGGATCCTCAAACGCTCAGGATCCTCGAACCTCAGGATCCGAAATATACCTCAGGATCCTGAATGATATTTGTTTATATAATTTTAACGACTATATACTCTATTGTCTTTCTCACATGTGCAAAAATAACCAGTCAAAGTCATATTCTCAACAAATAGTCATGACAACCATGCAAAAGACCCGGAGGACCAAGTCAAGCAACGACTATAAGTTGATATCGGAGGATCCCATAATTTTCGGAGTTCTTGTTATTAGCTTTAGACTATATATATCACTTGTATTCATCATACAACACATGATTCTTCGGCAGTATACTAGCACTTACTCATACTCATTACATTTTCTCTGTAATTATTCATTTCAATAAAAAAAAATCATCAGGACAGGTGCTCATTATCACATCCAAAGGTTTTATGTTGGAGATCCTAGCAAGGATCAAGGGATTTCCTTGTAAATCATTCATATAATCTTGTTCTGATATCATTAATTACTTCACCTACAATACCACAACCTGTCATACACTTTGGTTGATATCCACTTAGTCGATTTTTTACCAAAACAATTTGGCGCCCACCGTGGGGCCGTGGTATTCAAAATCCCTCAAAAAATCATGTATACTCAATCGACTCTTTCCTCTTCCTCGATTCCTCCCATTTCCCCTACAAACCTTCCACCTCCACCGGCTAGAGCTCCCAAGAAAGTCTCTGAAACACCAAAGAAAAACACCTCTTCGATTACCCCAGGACTCGAAGATCCTCCTGTGTTGATCTCCAACAACGAGATCTTTGCAATAACAAAGAGACTAAAAAGACAAGTCTCCTAACAACAGGAAGACAAAAGGACGATCCTCAAGGAAGTGGAAAGAATGAGGACGGAGATCCACAAGCCTCAGGAGGCAGCGCCGTCGATCTTGCAGCCCAAGATCGTAAAATTTGATAACCCAGGATCCTCAGCGATCCATCACGAGATAAGATCCTCAGTACTGGCCTCTGTTCCCGCTTGAGGCGCGACTCCGAGAGACCCAACCCATACGACTCAGGATCTTAACGAAACGATTCTTACTCCCAATAACAAGGATCTTATTAACTGATGGGTTTTGAGCATAACTACAACCTATGTGTTCATGCAACCCTAATTGCTTTGGATATAAGTTTTTCACTAGTTGAACATGCAAATTGAATACCAAAGCAAAACCCTAGATCTAGCATATATAAATCAAAATCTATACATAACTAGGGTTTAGAAGTTTACCTCACTTGTTATGTAGCAATAACAAGAAACCTTGTAGATCCTTGACTCTTGAAGGCAAGTGCCTCAAATGATGCACCTCTAATGGCTTACAAACACTACTAGCAAAAGGATGATAAGAGATAGGAAGGAATACTCTTAGAATTTCAACTAGGGTTTGGAGTAGCAAGCATTGGCCGAAAATCCTATGAGGTGGGGTCTTTATATAGCTGAGGGCTGCTAGGGTTTGCTGGAGGAAACCCTAATTTCCTGCTTAAGACATAAGCAGCCCATGGACTCTTATTAAGAAGCCTTGGACGAAATCTATAGGGCCTTCTTATAGTTTTCATCCACTCCTAACTAAGGAGTCCAATAGCTCAGTTTCACAACTATCAATGATTTGCAAAACAACACCTATTCCTTTAGTCAGTTCCTTTAATCACGAAATTAATTCCAAATTAATTTCTGGTTAAATACTAATTAAATAACATGATTTCTAATTAATATATTATTCTCATAATAAATCAATTTATCATTCCAAATAATAAATTCAACCTCTCTCTCCGAAATTCATCATGTCAAGTTGCAAGAGTGAAGGCAACCCAAAAGGACCATGCTACTATCAAATCATGTACAAACCAATTATAGTTATGGGCTTAGACACCTAATCCAACAGTCTCCTACTTGGATAAGTCTCATATCTATAATTGCAAGTATGACCTCAAAATTTGACTAGCAATCGTAGCTCTCAAAAGCCGTTGTCGAACTCTGACCTAGTCAGTTGTGTGTCCTTAGATAAGGGATCACATAATTCTCCGTTCTACAAGATATCACATGGAAAAATGGCATGGAATAGAATCATTCTCATTGTCCAATAGTTTGTTTGCTGATTTCTGATTTGTATGACAATGAACTTAATTGAACACATCTATTCAGTCCTGACTGGGCTCGACACATAAGTCAACACAAAATCATCGAGGGGCCCAAGATATCACTTTTGCCCCTTGGGACAAAAGAAACAGATAAACTTTGACTTATATTCTTGTACTATTCACTCATCAAATCATACACAATAATACGTTTTATAACATCAAGTTACTGATGCGTTTACACATTATCAATGCACAATCAACTTGTAAACAACAACTCATATATCTCTGTTTAAAGATTATACAATATTATCGTCTCATATTTAGTCGTGATAAATTCCATGAAGTAATTCTATGAGCGTGAGTTTATCCAATACTCAAATCCCCATTTTAGGAGCACTCATGAACATTGCAGCAAACATTTGCTATGTCTAAACTCTTAGACAAACTACAAGCCAATTCATGACAGTCTTAATTCATTACTTACTTCCAAAGTATGATTGACTATGGATAATTTGAATAATCTAATTATTCAGGAAGTAAAACATGCAAATGTGAAACACAATGATAAACAATTGACAGTAGATAGTAAACAATACTGATAAATAAATCTCCATTACCTAATCATCAAATGTCAATTACATTTATCTATTACAAGTTTTTAAAATATCTATCTAATCACTAAAACTAATATGATCCTTCAGACCAATGCTCCTCGCATGCTGAACGTGCTTAATCCTACTCAGACCCTTTGTGAGGGGCTCTGCATGATTCTCTTCTGATGACACCCTCGTGACGACGAGGAGTCCTTCTTCTACCCGATGTCGGATGAAGTGGTATTTACTGTTGATACGTCCGGATCTTCCATGATCTCTTGGTTCCGTGGTCAAGGCAACCGCTCCTTCATTATCGCAGAAAATCTCCATGGGCTCCTTTATGGCTGGCACAACTCCAAGGTCTTTAATGAAGTTCTTTAATCATATAGCCTCCTTTGACGCTTCGCTCGCGGCTATATACTCTGACTCATATGTTGAATCAGCCACAGTCTCCTGTTTGGAACTTTTCCAAGTCACAGCTCCTGCATAAATGGTAAACACCCAGCCGGACTGAGAGAGGAAGTTGTCTCTGTCTGTCTGAAAGCTGGCGTCACTATACCCTGTCAGTCTTAAGTCATCACTGCCACCAAGTACAAGGACCCAATCCTTGGTCCTTCGCAGATACTTAAGTATATTTTTAACCGCTATCGAGTGAGCTTTAGCTGAGTTCCGTTGATATCGACTGACCATGCTAAAAGCAAAAGCCACATCAGGGTGAGTACATGTCATAGCATACATGATCGATCCAACGGTGGAAGCATATGAAACTCAACTTATTTCTGCTATCTCGGCATCGGTACTCGGACTCTAAGTCTTACTCAGCTTGGTGTTGCTCTGGATAGGTAATTCTCCATTCTTGGAATTCTCCATGCTAAAATGCTTCAGCACTTTATCCAAGTAACTACTTTGACTATGTCCAATTAGTCTTTTATTCCTATTTCTCAAATCCTTATTCCCATAATATAAGCAGCCTCTCCTGGATCCTTCATAGCGAAGCACTTTCCAAGCCAAGACATAACTTCCTGCAGGGTTGGAACATCTTTTCCTATGAGTAGTATGTCATCAACATACAATACTAGAAAGCTAACTATAATCCCACTAGCATTGACATATACACATGACTCATCCTCACTCCTAGAGAAGCCAAATTCTTTGACCTTCTCATCAAAGCAAAGATTCCATCTGCGAGAAGCTTGCTTCAATCCATAGATTTATTTCTCAAGCTTACACACTCTATTGGGGTACTTAGCATCCACAAAACCCTCTGGCTGACTCATGTAAACATCTTCAGCCAAATTGACATTAAGGAAAGCGTTTTTGACATCCATCTGCCATATTTCATAATCATGCAACGCAGCTATGGCTAGTATAACCCTAATAGATTTGATCTTAGCCACCGGTGAGAAGGTCTCATCATAGTCAACCCCTGGGGTTTGAGTAAAGCTCTTCGCAACTAGCCGTGCCTTGAACGTGTGTACCCTTCCATCCATGTCGGTCTTCTTCTTGAAGATCCATTTGCACGCAAATGTCTTACGACCTGGTACATTGTCAACCAAGTTCCAAACTTGATTGTCATACATGGACTGGATCACGCTGTCCATTGCCTCTTTCTATTTTGCAGACTCAGGGCCCGCCATGGCATCCTTGTAGTTAGAAGGCTCATCCAAATTTATCAGTGTACTATCACTTATAAACGTATCATCATCCATAGTAATATGAAAACCATAAAACTCTGGTGTCATTATAACTCGAGTGGAACGCCTAGGAGGTAATGACTCGTCAATTGGTTCAACAAGAATTTCTTCTTCAGGTTGAACACTAGTGTTAGAGGTTCCTTTATCGCTTGAATCTTGAATTTCTTCAAGATCAATTATACTCCCACTGTGCTCTTTGCATATGAGCTCCCTCTCGTGGAAAACTCCCCTTCGTGCTACAAATACCACGTTCTCACTTAGTCTATAGAACAAGTATCCAAAGGATTTTGGTGGGTAACCGATGAATATACATCGCTCACTTCAAGGTTCAAGCTTTTCGTGAGTCTCCCGTCTAACGAAAGCTTCACAACCCACAAACCTTGATATGTGCCAACTAGGGAACCTTCCTTGTCCACATCTGGTGAGGTGTTTTGGAAACCTTCTTTTTTGGGACTAGATTAAGGATATGAGCGACTGTCTCTAAGGCTTACCCCAAAAATGAGATTGGTAGCGAAGCTCGAATCATCATGGAACGAACCATGTCCAACAAGGTTCGATTACGCCTCTCAGCCACACCATTAAGTTGTGGTGTCATAGGAGGTGTGAATTGTGAAACAATTCCACATTCCTTAAGATAGGCGTGGAACTCGATACTAAGATAATCACCACCCCTATCGGATCTGAGCATCTTGATCTTCCTGCCTAATTGATTTTCGACTTCCTACCCAATTGATTTTCGACTTCATGTTTCTGACTTATGCTTGATTAAGTAGACATATCCATATCTGCTATAATCATCGGTAAAAAGTCACATAAAATCGAATTGCATCCCTTATGGTGGGTCTGAAGGGCCCACACACATCGGTGTGTATGAGATCCAACAATCCCTTACCTCTTTCACACGAACCTGTGAAAGGTGATTTAGTCATATTTCCAAAAAAACAAGATTTGCATGTATCATCTAACCTTAGGTCAAATGATTCCAACACTCCATCCTTTTGGAGTTGGGCAATGCGCTTCTTGTTGACATGTCCAAGATGACAATGCCACAAGCATGCTTTGTCTAAACCATTAGACGAATCAGAATGCAACACACTATTTCCTAAATTATCTACAACAATCACAGTTTCATATATACCATCACAAGGCAATGCTACAAAATAAAATAGACGATTATAATAAGCATTAATAGATCCATTCTGATTATTAAAAGAATATCATAAACCTTGTCTGTACAAACCATGAAATGAAATAATATTCCTCGTCATTTCTGACGAGCAGCAACAATTATTCAAGTCTAAACACAACCCACTACTAAGCATTAAAGAATAGACACCGATCTTTGTAACAAGTGACGATCTCCTATTTCCCATAATCAAGTTCATCTTCCCAAGCTCAACATTCCTACATTCTTTTAGTCCCTGTAAGTCAGAGCAAATATGAAAACCACATCCGGTATTAAGGACCCAAGAATTAGAATGCGGTGAGTTTTTAGACAAAATAATGTAAATACCTACCGAGGTTGGCTTGATCTTGCCATCCTTAATGTCCTGCAGGTACTTGGGGCAGCTTCGTTTCCAATGCCCCTTGTCTTGGCAGTAGAAGCACATTGCTTCTTTTGGATCTGAGGCAGGAGGGGGAGCAGAACCAGATTTTCCTTTGGGTCCATTAGAAGACCCTTCATGAGACTTTGCCTTCCAAATTTGCTTTCAGGGAGCTTTCCTCTTTTTCCCCTTCCCTTGTCCAATAGCCAGGACTGGAGTGACAACAATAGGAGTGGATTCAACAACTTTTTATTTTAATCCAATTTTAGCGGTTCTTAGCAAGCCTTGAAGTTTACTCAACGTGACTTCCTCTTTGCTCAAATGATAAGTCATCTTGAACTGATCATAGAAAGGAGGTAAAGAGTGCAAGACTATGTCAATAGCTAACTGTTCGTCAAAGTTCACATTAAGCTTCAAGAGACGATCCACATAGCGCTGCATGCGTTTCAGGTGGGTCGTGATGGACTCTCTGTCCTTCATCTTGGTGGTTATGAGTGACGTGACTATCTCATACCTTTCTTGACGTGCTCTTTGATGGTACTTCTCCATCAAGTCCTGGCACATCTCATAAGGCCAATAGTCCTCATAAAACCGTTGTAGCTCATGAGTCATAGTAGCCACCATGGTACACAACAATTTGGTCGCGTCTTTGCAGTGGGCCCTATACTCAACTATTTCTTCAGGAATAGCTTTAGATTCATCTATCTCGTTCAGCTCTTTGTCGAGGACGTATTCTTTGTCCTCGAATCACAAGGTTATTCTGATGTTACAGATCTAATTATTAAAAATGGTACCATCGAATGTCACCTTGGCACAAATGCTCAAGAGCAAGAAAGTGTTCGAGGAGTTATTGTTGTTGTTGTTGTTTGAGGAGCCAGAAGCGTTGTTTGAGGTAGACATCCGAAAAAGAAGAAAGACAAGTTTTGATTAGATAAGGAAATCCTTAATATAACAACCAAATGAAATATTAAGGCTAGGACCCAACACAATAATTCGCAATTTAGAAAAGGGATTCCGTAATCCAATTGTAATTTATTTGAAGGTAGGTAAATGACGATTTACCAATTACACCATGAAACGAAATTTAAAATGAATTAGGTTTTAAATGAAATTCGTAAATCTTTTGAGATTCATTGAACTATTCAATGGCATGTTTAATCTCGATTATGCCCATTCCATTTGTGACTGGGATACCGAGGATCACAAACAAGGTGTAAATAACCATGCAAATTAGCTTGGTACTGTCGATGTCATTTACCACCTAATCAATGTGACGGTTAACCACACACGCTCCATTGATCAATGATAATTTATGAGCTACCCATTTCCACCCTTTGTTAGTCCAAGTTAGTGTGTCGGTTAACCACACACGCTCCACTAACGACTTTTACAAAGTGCAATGTGCAATTTCATGGATTAGCATCAAATTCACAATTTCCTAAAGTAACTAAGATTGGGAACTTTATAAAAACATTTAATTACTTTATATTTTTCATTATACTTATTAATGAGAAATTAATGTCCTATCCTACCCGTTCGACTAACGACCCTCCACCAATCAAGGAAGCGATGGGTGAGAGTGGACACCCATTCAACCGTCATTTTATAGGCAGTTTCCTTATACCCCCCTTATAGATCGGCTTCGTGAATGAGGCCTGCTAACGGTAAGACTGACTTTTCTTATACACACACACACACACACACACACATATATATATATATATATATATATATATATATATATATATATATATATATATATATATATATATATATATATATATATAAATTAAATTTTTAATTTTATAATAGTATAAGTGTGTATTTTAGACTTTTTAAAATACTAAGGTTCTAAAATTTAAGATTTCAAAATTAAAGTATTTAATCAAATTTTAAATTATAAATCCAAAGGGTGTATTTTTCAAAACTTTTCAAAAATACTAGATCCAATTTTAAATAATTAAATTAATAAATTAACTTTTTCTTTATCTTAAAATTTGTCCAAATCATTTATTTTGATAGGATATGCATTTACCTTTTCAGAAAATTCAATTTTAAGTAGTAAAAACGAATTAAGGTAATTATCCTAATCAAATCAAGATATCAAAATCGAAAAGTCAGGCATCTGACAAGTCAACTCGTCGAGTCAGACAATGAACTCGTCAAATTGAGCGAAGTCGTCGAGTTCCATAATTAACTCGTCGAGTTTGATGAACAGATTGACGAATCTGTTCCCTCCTCCTTTGGACAGTTCACAATTGCATCAAATTCAATTGAAAAACATTCTAGGCTCTGATACCACTGATGGGTTTTGAGCATACCTACAACCTATGTGTTCATGCAACCCTAATTGCTTTGGATCTAAGTTTTTCACTAGTTAAACATGCAAATTGAATACCAAAGCAAAACCCTAGATCTAGCATATATAAATCAAAATCTATACATAATTAGGGTTTAGAAGTTAACTTCACTTGTTATGTAGCAATAACAAGATACCTTGTTGATCCTTGAATCTTGAAAGAAGTGCCTCAAATGTTGCACCTCTAATGGCTTAGAAATGCTACTAGTAAAAGGATGATAAGAGAGAGGAGGGAATACTCTTAGAATTTTGGCTAGGTTTTGGAGTAGCAAGCATTGGCCGAAAATCCTATGAGGTGGGGTCTTTATATAGATGAGGGCTGCTAGGGTTTGCTGGAGGAAACCCTAATTTCCTGCTTAAGACTTAAGCAGCCCATGAACTCTTATTAAGAAGCCTTGGACGAAATCTATAGGGCCTCCCTATAGTTTTCGTCCACTCCTAACTAAGGAGTCCAATAGCCCAGTTTCACAACTATCAATGATTTGTAAAACAACCCCTGTTCCTTTAATCAGTTCCTTTAATCCCGAAATTAATTCCAAATTAATTTCTGATTAAATACTAATTAAATAACACGATTTCTAATTAATATATTATTCACATAATAAATCAATTTATCATTCCAAATAATAAATTCAACCTCTCTCTCCAAAATTCATCCTGTTAAGTTGCAGATTGAAGGCAACCCAAAAGGACCATGCTACTATAAAATAATGTACATACCAATTATAGTTATAGGCTTAGGGACCTAATCCAACAGAAACTCCATCAATAATAATAATTTTACAACTAACTTGATGGATCTTGATACAGGTTTAAGCCTGATCATGGTCAAGGAGCTCCAAAAACTAAGACATATGATCTCGAGCGTACCCGTAGTAGTTCAAGCAGTGACAGAAGTATCCCCCACAAGTCACAGGATCTCCAGATTTATTCCAGCGATAGCTGATACTGAAGTTACAAAACGCTTCCAGACCCCCCAGCATGAAGCCCTACGATGGAACTATGGATCCTGAGGAGCACGTGGCACAATACACAGAGAGGATGGAAATTATTCCCATCCCCAATCACTTGAAAGAAGATTTCTTGTGCAAGCGCTTCAGTTCCACCCTCACAAGATCCGCTCTAAACTGGCTCCTTAACGTTCCTCTTTACTCAATCACATCATTTGCTCACTTAATTAATTTATTTAATAATCAATTTTCTTGTAGCAGACCATTCGAAAATATCACCAGTGGTCTCTATCGGGTAGTTCAAGATCCTAAGGAATCCCATAGGACGTTTGTGAACAGGTTTGGCAGGGAAGCTCTAAATATCCCCAACATCAAGTTGGCAACTGCAGTCGAAGCTTTCAAAATGGACTTACAGAAGGATTCTCCTTTCTATGAAGATCTCGTAATGACCCCATGCAAGAGGATGGACAAAGTCAGAAGTAGGGCATTGAGATTCATCAGGCTCGAAGAAGTCAAAGAGATCCAAAAGAGGAGCAACCCACCAAGCTCTTATGATCGCCCCAATAGCAAGGCCGATTCATCGGCCCAAAGATACTATAAATCAAAACCTTATTCCAAACCCGACCATCATAGAGTTAACGCCCTTGAAGATGAGGGAGATGAAGATGATTTCACCAAGATTACTAACTATTGTTTTTCTGTGGATATTTCAGGTGTAATCTTTGTCATGCAGGATATTGGTGATAAAGCAAGATGGCCAAGAAAAGGAGAAAAATCCACCGCTTGGAAAGACAAGTCCAAATGGTGTGCCTTTCATGAAAACTTTGGTCACGTCACAGAGGATTGCGTAGCTCTCAGGAAGGAAATCAACTATCTCCTGGGCAAAGGATACCTCAAAGAAATCCTAGGAAGAAGAAATGAGAAAACCAAAGAAAAAGACCAGGATCCTCAGAGGATCCTCCAAGACCAGGATCCCGTCCAGCTGACGCAAAGGTAATCAATGTCATCTCTGGAGGATCTGACATTTGTGGTACCTCTTACTCTGCACCAAAAAGGCACGCCATGGTATCCATAACAGAGAAGGAAAAGGGACCACGGAAGAGCACAACGATCACCAACAAAAAGGGGATCACCTTCGGCGAAGCTAATAGGCAGGACATCCAGGATCCTCATCATAACAGATTAGTAATTGCTCTATACATCACTAACCATTTCGTCAGAAGTGTCCTCGTCGATGGAGGATCCTTAGTTAACATCATACTCCTGGACGCGTTGAAAAGAATGAACATCCTGGAGTGTGAGATAGTCGCAAGATCCTCAGTAGTAATCGGGTTTAGCGGTGACACTAAGCATACCATCGGCGAAATAAGGCTACCAATCTACATAGAAGGGGTAAATTATGTACAATGTTTTTGTGTAATTGACACACTATCCTCCTATAATGTCATATTAGGTAGACCGTGGATCCACGAAATGAAGGCCGTTCCATCGATGTATCATCAATGTGTAAAGATACCCACTCCCTGGGGGACAATGAAGATCATAGGAGACCAACAAGAATCTAAGGAATGCTACAAGACTTCGATGAAGTCCTCAACAATACCACGACATGCATAGCAATTAAGGCAGGGGGCAAGAGACGTGTTAGAGGTGAGAGAACATGATATAAAAGAAGTGTCGCTGAACCTTGAGGATCCTGAATTCAAAATTCTCATAGGATCCTCAATGCCTGAACTAATCGAACATGATATCATAAGGTTCCTCAAGGCCAGAAGCAAGACATTTGCATGGAAGCATGAGGACATGACAGGTACTGAAAAAAACATAATAACCCATAAACTTAACATCGACCCATATTTCAGGACGATACACCAAAAGAGAAGGAAATTTGCACCGAAAAGAAACGAAGTTATACAAGCAGAAGTAGAAAAACTTCTCAAAACTGGCATGATCAAGGACGTGAAGTTCCCAAGATGTCTTCCTATTGTGGTTGTGGTACAAAAGAAGAACGGTAAATAGAGAGTGTATATGGACTATACGGATCTTAACAAGGCTTGTCCCAAGGATCCTTTCCCTTTCCTAAACATCGACTCCATGATAGATGCAATCGCGGGCCGTGAATTGCTCACACCCATGGACACATCCACAGGATTCCAACAGATCCAGATGGAACCCTATGACCAACAAGACATGGTGTTTATAACTCCGACATGTATCTATTGTTACACTGCCATGCCATTTGGTCTTAAAAATGTAAGTGCAACATACCAACGACTGGTCAATAAGATGTTCAAGGAGAAATTGGGGGAAATTATGGAAGTCTACATCGACGACCAAAAAAGAGGAGGATCATCTCAAGGATCGCGAAGAAGCCTTCGACATCCTAGACCAATATAACATGAAACTGAATCCCTCCAAGTGCAACTTTGGGATGAGATTGGCTAAGTTCCTGGGATACGTGGTGACCAAAAGAGGAATTAAAGTGAGCCCGAAGCAAATCATAGCCATCGTAGATTTCAGATCACCATCCTCAAGAAAAGATATTCAGAGATTAACGGGAAGAGTGGCAGCCCTAAACAGGTTCATCTCAAGATCCTTAGAAAGATGCAAGCACTTCTACGACATCTTGAAGAAGAACAAAAGATTCGAGTGGACCCAGGAACATGAAGAAGCTTTCCAAGAGCTTAAAAAATATTTAAGCTCACCACCCCTATTGGTAAAGCCGCTAGATGGGGAACCACTCCTACTTTACCTCTCAGTATCCTCAAAAGCGGTAAGCACTATACTAGCTAAGGATCTCGATGGCAACCAACATCCCATATACTATGTAAGTAAAAGTCTTCTGGATCCAGAGACCAGGTATTCTCACCTTGAAAAACGAATACTTGCATTAGTAACAACTTCTACTAAATTAAGACATTATTTTGCAATACACCCTATAATTATAAGAACTAACTATCCAATCAAGAATGTTATGAGATAACCAGAAATGTCAGGAAGAATGGTCAAATGGTCTGTGAAGTTGAGCATGTATGACATAAAGTACAAACCAAGATCCGCCATAAAGTCCCAAGCATTGGCAGATTTTGTGTCCGACTTTAGTGATGATCTAAGGGCTGAAGTTCAAATAGAAGCCAAATAACTTCTAGAAGAGGAAAACATGGGAAGATAGATGATATTCACATATGGAGCATCGAACCAAAGAGGAACTGGGTTGGGGATCTGTAAAGCCTGGTTCCCGGTATGCATTAAACTTATAATTTATTCATGATTATAGAGCAACTCGACGAGTTGGAAGCCCAAGACTCGTCGAGTAGAGATTATTTGGACCGCGGGTTTGAGAAACCTACTCGACGAGTTGGGAAGCCTCAACTCGGCGAGTAGGCTGGCATATATGAAACCATAATTTCCGGGGTTTTCACCATGTTTAAACACCTTAAGCCTTTCATGTTGGCCTCATTTCCAGCCACCAAGTGCCTAACCCTAAATCTCGAAACCCTAAAGCTATTCTGAAAGATTGTGAGCCATTTTGAGTGTTTTTGGTGTATGTTGAAACCATTGGAAGAAGGAAGAGCTTGGAGACACAAGAAGGAGCATATAGATCCATAATCCTTGCTTCATCCATGACACTTTTCTGGTATGAAGCTTGTGTTGGATTAGTGTCTAAGTCCATAACTATATTTGGTATGTACTTGACCCGACCAGGCATGGTCCATTTGGGTTGCATGGCATCATGCACTTGGATAGACTAAATGAGAGAAATAAGACACTTATCGTTATTAATATATTATAAGTTCTAATATATTAATAATAAGAATAATAATATTTAATTAGTATTGATCAAGAATTAATTTAGAATTAATTATGTGATCAAAAGAAGACTAATTAAATATATGGGTTGATTGTGTAAATCATCCATAACTTATATAGTGGGCCAAAGCTCCATGGATAATCAAGTTGGATTAAACCCATAGGTTGCTCCATGGAGGTTACTTAACCCATGGGTCATGGAAATGAAAGGTCATGACAATTAGGGTTTACATGGTGTAACCCTAATTGTAACATACTATATAAGCATCATATTATTCACCAAAATCGGCCACTAGTGTGTGTAAAAGAAGGGCTAGCCGATTTCTTGAAGTGTAGATTTCTCTCTAAGTTATTCCAAGAGCATTTGATGTTGTGTGAGCCATTTGAGGTGTCACATTTGAGGCACTAGGCACTCAAGCCCCATGGAGTCAACCTACACTACAAAAGGTATGTATTCTATCTATATTATTACCCAAGTATCTATGATTGTATGCTAGATAGGATAATACCTTGGAATATTAGCATTAGCATGTATATTAGAGAAAACATAGATCCAAGGTATTTAGGGTTGCATGTACACCATAGGAGTGTTAGAATGCTCAAAACCCAACAGTGGTATCAGAGCCTAGGGCTGTTTTCAATTATACTTGATGCCACTTATTTTTCAAGGCTAAGAATCCGTCCAGACAGAAAACTCGACGAGTTCTGGCCATAAACTCGATGAGTTCATGTGTTAAGGCATGAACTCGATGAGTTTCCTATAAGAACTCGACGATATTGTGTCCCAGACAGCATATCTTCGGCTGTTTTGGCTGGAATTGGACTAGGAACATTACCATAAGTTGTTTTTGAACTTATAAACTTGTTTTTGATGTGGTAATGTTCATGCTAATCAAATTTCAAAGATAATTGTCAATAGATTCATGTTTTGTATTAGTTTAAGTGTTATGCTAATTACATGAAAAAGTTTGATTCCAATTATCTTGTTCATATGAGTTGCTTAGATTAATAGAAAAGTTAATTGATTATGTGTTTTCAATCCATTTTAATCTAAGAGTTGATTCTAAAATGTGTTTTTGTAACTTGTCCTCAAGTTATATGAAAAGTCACATTTAAGTTTCATAAAACTCATAAAAGTTGGCAATGGTTACAAAAATGAAGAGTCTTGTCCTCAAGTTATGGAGATTCAAGAGTCACTTCATTAAGTAATAAAATATGTAACCTTAATTAATTCCATAAGTTAAAAATAAAGAAAAGTTACATTCTTTTATTAGTTTAAAGTCTTCCATAACTTATCCTCAAGTTATGGAACTTGAAGAGTCTTTTAATTAAAACTACTTTAAACACATAAGTTATGGAATTAATTAGTTTTGAATAGTTTCAAAACTTGCCCTCAAGTTTTGGAATTTGAAAATTTTTCACTTATGAATACTTTAATTCCAAGTTAGCCCTTTGAATTTTAAAAGTTAAAATTCAACCCTTATACTTTATAATATTATAAGTTAATGATATTTATATATATGTATAAGAGTAAAGTCAGTCTTACCATTAGTAGGCCTCATTCACGAAGCCGGTCTATAAGGGGGGTATAAGGTTACTGCCTATAAAATGGCAGTTTAATGGGTGTCCACTCTCACCCACCGCTTCCTTGACTGGTGGAGGGACGTTAGCCGAACGGGTAGGACAAAGACTATAATTCTCCCTTCATTAAAAGTATTAATGATAAATACTAAGTAACTAAACACTTATAAATTCCCAATCTTAGTTACTTAGGAAAATGTGAATAAGGTGCTAATCCATGAAATTACACTTTGCACTTTGTTTAAACCGTTAGTGGAGCGTGTGTGGTTAACCGACACACTAACCTGGACTTAACAAGGTAGGCAAAGGGTAACTTAATATTTATCATAGTATCGATGGAGCGTGTGTGGTTAACCGGCACATGGATGGGGGGGTAAACACTTAAGGGTACCAAGTAATTTGCATGGTTACCTCACACCTTGTTTTGTGATCCTCGGCCTCCCAATCACAAAACCTGAAGGGCACACTCAAGATTGAAACATGCCATTGAAAAGTTCAATGAATCTCAAAAGATCTAGGAGTTTCAAATCCAATTAAAACCTAATAATACATTTCGTTTATCTTGGTGGAAATTGGTGAATCGTCATTCACCTACCTTCAAATATTTTATAGCTTGGATTACGGCATCCCTCTTCTAAGTTATAAAATAGTTTGTTGGGTCCTAGCCTTAATATTTCATATTGGGTGTCATATTAAGGACTTTAGATCAACTATCTTGAATATCTCCCAAAAGATGTCTAAGTTCAGACATCTATGATCTTCCCAAATCTCTTGGAACTTTACTTCCTCCACCTCCTCCAATTATTCTCCCTAACCCACAAGTTCAAAGGTCACTCAATCCCTATTGGCAAGCAAGGTCTATGTGTGATCGCATCTTGGAGATGAAGACACATATTGACAAGCTGGGAGAGTTGGGTGTCAAAGTCTTAAGAAGGTTGGATGTTCAATCACTTTCTAAGTCACATAGTAAGTTCCTTATGGACTACCATGTAAAGGACTATGACATGACCCTTAATGATCTTATCTATTTGCTTTGGGGTGCTTAATCAGCAATGTTTGGAGCACTGGCAGAGCAAATCTGATTAGTAGATCAACTCCCAAAACCTTCAATGGACATTGACAATGGTAACATTGGATACCCAGAAAAAGCATTCTCTTCCCAATGGAAAGGGATTGGCCATAGTCAACCCGGTTGACCAAATGGTAAAGAGAAAGGTTAAGTCTGAGATAGTCCCATTACCAAAGAGTCCATATGCTTACCTTGCCAAAGGAAGGGGCATTGATTGCGAAGCTGCCTATTTACCTGAAAGATCAAAAGGTTGATCAAGTCAAGAAGTTTGACTCTTCTTCAGGTAAAAGTCCACTATCTAACTCTGTTAAGTTTCTGTTATGAGATTCTCATTACATGATGTGACTGGGTCACTGTTGATGCTTTAAGAATCAAAGAAAAGTGAAGAAACTTAAAGGAATTACATGCTGATTCTGATCACGAAGATGGATTTCGATCGCATAAGAATTTTGGAGTTGTTACATAGGAGTTATGATATATTGCTTAGGAATAGATAACAATAAGTTTTTCATATGCATTTGCACTGTAAGGATAATTTTTTTCCGCAAAGTTTTGAAATAAAATAAAAGGTTTTAATTTTATATTTATTTTAAATATCCTTACAAGTGGCATTTGTGAAAAATGGCTGTTTATATGATTCCATTGATAGCAATATTTGAAAAAAAATGGACTTGATTCTTTCGTTTGTGGTAGTGTCATAATTTACCAAATAAGGAAAGATTCTCATTCCCAAGGCTTCAGTTGGATAGAAACTTGGAATCATGCAAGTTGAATAGTATGATGAATGAGAACTTTCAAGCGTTGGAAAATTAAGACTTGTTCACATGGATGTGTGAATCAAGTGAAGGACTAAAAGGATCGATTACACATTCTTGTGCACTGGTCATGTCCACCACAAAGCTCGTTAAGACTATTTGTCATGATTTACTAAAGTTTAGTAAATATGGTTATACTTATAAGTTTAAGTATAATTCTGAAGCATTGGAAAAGTCTCGATGTATGGCAGAACGAATGAGAAGAATCAAATTAGGCAGAAAGATTAAAGTTTCTCAAATCTGAAAAGATGGGAGAGTAATTTAGTATAATTTTTTGTGATCATCTTAATGATTAAAGAACCACATCATAATTGGTCTTCTAAGGACATCTTAGTGCATTCTTATGACTAAGAAGGGGAGTCATGAATTGTTGAAATGGTTAAATCAAGAAGATGAGTCATACTTCGTTTCAAAACAAGTCTTAGAGTTATACTCCAAGACTGTAAGTTGAGTGACATATCTTAAAGAAAGGTTTAAAACACTTGTCAAATGTGAGAGTAAAAGTGTCCTGCTCTTGTACATTTGAAATTGGTAAGTTGTGATGTTTTGGATATAACAAAGACCAACTAAGGCCAATTGTATGAAGTGTTTGTCTTGATAAAGAATCCGCACTATCTCTTGAATATTTGGCAAGATAGTCTTATATGTCAAGAGGATAGTGGGAGTCTTAAAGATCCTAAAAAGAATTTCAAGAACTAATCAAGAATAAAACATGAGGTTCTTCACTAGCACACGACTTGAGGTTTATAACCTATCGTGTTGACATATTCTTTGCCCATTCCAGTTAAAGTTGGCTTTGCATAGGAGTTCTGAAAGTTCTCAATTGGTTGCATAACAACTTGGAAGCAATGGCATGCCCTGTACTGCCCGGTGGCAAGAAGTTAAGATTGCATAAGTTCAGTCCATATAAGTTTGGATTTGTCATTATCCTTGTCTTGTGACTATGGTTTTGACGATTCACATGGATAAGAACACATACACAATAAAATCTAAGGGTCATAAAGTTTCTCTCCGATTCATGAAAATGATGGTGAGGAAACATTTCCACCAAGTAGATTTGAAGCAAATGGCAAAAGGTCTAATCAATTGAGACTATGATTACGACATCCCTTTTCATAGTTCTGAAATTGTTTAGACACCCATGCATGCTATCTAAGGAAAGGTGTATGATTTTGATAAAGTTTTATCAAAGCATCTCGTATCAGAAATCTGAATTTTGGTCAGAAAGTCAATAAAGTATTGATTTCTAGAAGTCCAGCTGATTTCTGAGTACATGTCAAAGCTAGTGGGAGCATAAGTGTTATGCTAATAATCATCATGTTAGTGGGAGCATGATAATTATGATAAGTATTGCAAGTTAGCAATGTTAATTATAGAAAACAAAAGTTTCAATTCGTGAAGTTTCAGGGGTTGAAAAAGTTGTTTTGCTATAATTAAGGGTGAGGATATACTTCATTTCAGTTCTAAAGGCTTAGATTGAGACCTTAATCATCTTTAGTCAAGAATATATATATATGAATTTCATGTTGGATTGGTTCAACTTAAGTAAATTCCATATATTGCGTTCTCAAAATTCGATTATGATTACAACATCCCTCTACATAGTTAAATTTTGAAAACATGGCAAATAAAAATATTGTAGCAAAAGACTGGTCTAGAATCATGTCTTTATGTAAGACATCATGAATCGTGTCCCATTTGCTTTGGGTACATGATCGATTGCATGTGCTATAATATTTGTCCTTTCTAAAATTTTCCAAATGCCTGGGGCATTAAGAAGGGAAAAGGTCTAGAATTGGATATGACTACAAGGATTAAGCAATTGTCGAGGACAATCTAAGGTTTACCAAAGATTGGTTGCTCAGGGACAGTTGGAAGTATAGTGCTAATTTTGGAAGGACCATATTGACATATTCTCAAAAGAGGCATCTCTTGTTCAGAAGTGATAGTCAAAATGAGAATATGGAGTTGTCTCCATAGGTGGAAGTTATCTGTTTAAGATTAGAAAACTTAATGCGAGAAGCATGTTCAAAGCAATGTACTTTGAATATGAGACTTAGTTTCCATGGAGTTGAACTCCATTGGAATACCTTATAATGACTGTTGACAAGTCTTTGTGACTTTGTACATATTCATTACAGGAGGGTCAGTGCATATAAGTTTAAAATCTAAACAGATTTCGATAAATGATAGGAATTTGAAATTCTCACATTTTTCGATAAGGATTTGGAAGTGTGAAATTAGAATCATTGAAATTATGTTCAATTAGTCTATTTCACAAAGTAAGGATCATAGACAAACATAGTGTGCATACTTGATGTATTTCAAAGCTATTTCTTAGAAAAACGTAGTGTACATGCTTGGAGCATGGGACAACTAGTGTTTTCTAAATTCAAGTATAAAGTTGATAAAACCGAAACAATGAATAATGAGTAATCAGTATGGTGATAAATAAAAAGTGTTTTATTTATATTCATAGTTTGATACCATATTAGATTCATTTATTTTTGTGTTTCATTTTGCATGTTTTGACTTCCAGAATAAACTAGGTTATTCTTCCTGAATGACTAAGTTATTCAAACCATCCACAATCGGTCATATGTTGGAAGTAGATATGAATCAAGACTGTCATGGGTTGGCTAGTAGAGGTCCAAGTTGGTGGACAAAGTGGTGCTACAACACTCATGAGTACTCATAAGTTCTGAGTATTGGATTCAACCTGCGCTCATTTGAATCATTTCATGGATTTTATCACGAGTGATCATGAGACGATAATATCGTATATTCTTCAAACCTAGAGATATGAGTTGTTACTATGAGTTGATAGTACATTGATTGCACGAAAACGCATTGGTAACTCGATTTTATAAAACGTGCCTTTGTGTATGATTCAACAAGTAGCAGAACAAGCCATATGAGTCGAAGTTTATCCATTCCTTTTACCTTCGGGATAAAAGCGATATTTGTGGGCCCCTCGATGATTTAGCGATGACACATGTGAGTGCTTGGCCAAGCCATGACTGATTTGATTTGTTCAATCAGTCAGTCATCATGAATCGGAAATCGGGAAACAACAGATGGACAGAGAGAATGATTTATAATCCATGTCTCAGTCCATATGATATCTAGAATGGAGGAATATATGATCACTTATCTAATGGACAAGTCATTGACAAAGGTCAGAGATTATCGACAAGGTCAGAGTTCGACGAAGGCTTTTGAGAGCTACGATTTCCAGTTTGTTCTTGAAGTCATACGCAATAATAGTTTTAGACTTATCCAAGTGGGAGACTGTTGGATTAGTGTCTAAGTCCATAACTATATTTGGTATGTACTTGACCCGACCAGGCATGGTCCATTTGGGTTGCATGGCATCATGAACTTGGATAGACTAAATGAGAGAAATAAGACACTTATGGTTATTAATATATTATAAGTTCTAATATATTAATAATAAGAATAATAATATTTAATTAGTATTGATCAAGAATTAATTTAGAATTAATTATGTGATCAAAAGAAGACTAATTAAATATATGGGTTGATTGTGTAAATCATCCATAACTTATATAGTGGGCCAAAGCTCCATGGATAATCAAGTTGGGTTAAACCCATAGGTTGCTCCATGGATGCTCCATGGAGGTTACTTAACCCATGGGTCATGGAAATGAAAGGTCATGACAATTAGGGTTTACATGGTGTAACCCTAATTGTAACATACTATATAAGCATCATATTATTCACCAAAATCGGCCACTAGTGTGTGTAAAAGAAGGGCTAGCCGATTTCTTGAAGTGTGGATTTCTCTATAAGTTATTCCAAGAGCATTTGATGTTGTGTGAGCCATTTGAGGCACTAGTCACTCAAGCCCCATGGAGTCAAGCTACACTACAAAAGGTATGTATTCTATCTATATTATTACCCAAGTATCTATGATTGTATGCTAGATAGGGTAATACCTTGGAATATTAGCATTTGCATGTATATTAGAGAAAACATAGATCCAAGGTATTTAGGGTTGCATGTACACCATAGGAGTGTTAGAATGCTCAAAACCCAACAGTGGTATCAGAGCCTAGGGCTGTTTTCAATTATACTTGATGCAACTTCTTTTTCAAGGCTGAGAATCTGTCCAGACAGAAAACTCGACGAGTTCTGGCCATAAACTCGACGAGTTCATGTGTTAAGGCATGAACTCGACGAGTTTCCTATAAGAACTCGACGAGTTTGTGTCCCAGACAGCATATCTTCGACTGTTTTGGCTGGAATTGGACTAGGAACATTACCATAAGTTGTTTTTGAACTTATAAACTTGTTTTTGATGTGGTAATGTTCATGCTAATCCAATTTCAAAGATAATTGTCAATAGATTCATGTTTTGTATTAGTTTAAGTGTTATTCTAATTACATGAAAAAGTTTGATTCCAATTATCTTGTTCATATGATTTGCTTAGATTAATAGAAAAGTCAATTGATTATGTGTTTTCAATCCATTTTAATCTAAGAGTTGATTCTAAAATGTGTTTTTGTAACTTGTCCTCAAGTTATATGAAAAGTCACATTTAAGTTTCATAAAACTCATAAAAGTTGGCAATGGTTACAAAAATGAAGAGTCTTGTCCTCAAGTTATGGAGATTCAAGAGTCACTTCATTAAGTAATAAAATATGTAACCTTAATTAATTCCATAAGTTACAAAATAAAGAAAAGTTACATTCTTTTATTAGTTTAAATTCTTCCATAACTTATCCTCAAGTTATGGAACTTGAAGAGTCTTTTAATTAAAACTACTTTAAACACATAAGTTATGGAATTAATTAGTTTTGAATAGTTTCAAAACTTGCCCTCGAGTTTTGGAATTTGAAAAGTTTTCACTAATGAATACTTTAATTCCAAGTTAGCCCTTTGAATTTTAAAAGTTAAAATTCAACCCTTATACTTTATAATATTATAAGTTAATAATATTTATATATATGTATAAGAGTAAAGTCAGTCTTACCATTAGTAGGCCTCATTCACGAAGCCGGTCTATAAAGGGGGTATAAGGTTACTGCCTATAAAATGGCAGTTTAGTGGGTGTCCACTCTCACCCACCGCTCCCTTGACTGGTGGAGGGTCGTTAGCCGAACGGGTAGGACAAAGACTATAATTCTCCCTTCATTAAAAGTATTAATGATAAATACTAAGTAACTAAACACTTATAAATTCCCAATCTTAGTTAGTTAGGAAAATGTGAATAAGGTGCTAATCCATGAAATTACACTTTGCACTTTGTTTAAGCCGTTAGTGGAGCGTGTGTGGTTAACCGGCACACTAACCTGGACTTAACAAGGTAGGCAAAGGGTAACTTAATGTTTATCATAGTATCGATGGAGCGTGTGTGGTTAACCGACACATCGATTGAGGGGTAAACACTTAAGGGTACCAAGTAATTTGCATGGTTACTTCACACCTTGTTTTGTGATCCTCGGCATCCCAGTCACAAAACCTGAAGGGCACACTCGAGATTGAAACATGCCATTGAAAAGTTCAATGAATCTCAAAAGATCTAGGAGTTTCAAATCTAATTAAAACCTAATAATACATTTCGTTTATCTTGGTGGAAATTGGTGAATCGTCATTCACCTACCTTCAAATATTTTATAGCTTGGATTACGGCATCGCTCTTCTAAGTTATAAAATAGTTTGTTGGGTCCTAGCCTTAATATTTCATATTGGGTGTCATATTAAGGACTTTAGATCAACGATCTTGAATATCTCCCAAAAGATGTCTAAGTTCAGACATCTATGATCTTCCCAAATCTCTTGGAACTTTACCTCCTCCACCTCCTCCAATTATTCTCCCTAACCCACAAGTTCAAAGGTCACTCAATCCCTATTGGCAAGCGAGGTCTATGTGTGATCGCATCTTGGAGATGAAGTCACATATTGACAAGCTGGGAGAGTGGGTGTCAAAGTCTTAAGAAGGTTGGATGTTCAATCACTTTCTAAGTCACATAGTAAGTTCCTTATGGACTACCATGTAAAGGACTATGACATGACCCTTAATGATCTTATCTATTTGCTTTGGGGTGCTTAATCAGCAATGTTTGGAGCACTGGCAGAGCAAATCTGATTAGTAGATCAACTCCCAAAACCTTCAATGGACATTGACAATGGTAACATTGGATACCTAGAAAAACATTCTCTTCCCAATGGAAATGGATTGGCCATAGTCAACCCGGTTGACCAAATGGTAAAGAGAAAGGCTAAGTATGAGATAGTCCCATTACCAAAGAGTCCATATGCTTACCTTGCCAAAGGAAGGGGCATTATTTACGAAGCTGCCTATTTACCTGAAAGATCAAAAGGTTGATCAAGTCAACAAGTTTGACTCTTCTTCAGGTAAAAGTCCACTATCTAACTCTGTTAAGTTTCTATTATGAGATTCTCATTACATGATGTGACTGGGTCACATGTTGATGCTTTAAGAATCAAAGAAAAGTGAAGAAACTTAAAGGAAGTACATGTTGATTCTGATCACGTAGATGGATTTCGATCGCATCAAAATTTTTGAGCTGTTACTTACGAGTTATGATATATTGCTTAGGAATTGATAACAACAAGTTTTTCATATGCATTTGCACTGTAAGGATAAGTTTTTTCCGCAAAGTTTTGAAATAAAATAAAAGGTTTTAATTTTATATTTATTTTAAATATCCTTACAAGTGGCATTTGTGAAAAATGGTTGTTTATATGATTCCATTGATAGCAATATTTGAAAAAAAATGGACTTGATTCTTTCGTTTGTGGTAGTGTCATAATTTACCAAATAAGGAAAGATTCTCATTCCCAAGGCTTCAGTTGGATAGAAACTTGGAATCATGCAAGTTGAATAGTATGATGAATGAGAACTTTCAAGCGTTGGAAAATTAAGACTTGTTCACATGGATGTGTGAATCAAGTGAAGGACTAAAAGGATCGATTACACATTCTTGTGCACTGGTCATGTCCACCACAAAGCTCGTTAAGACTATTTGTCATGATTTACTAAAGTTTAGTAAATATGGTTATACTTATAAGTTTAAGTATAATTCTGAAGCATTGGAAAAGTCTCGATGTATGGCTGAACGAATGAGAAGAATCAAATTAGGCAGAAAGATTAAAGTTTCTCAAATCTGAAAAGATGGGAGAGTAATTTAGTATAATTTTTTGTGATCATCTTAATGATTAAAGAACCACATCATAATTGGTCTTCTAAGGACATCTTAGTGCATTCTTATGACTAAGAAGGGGAGTCATGAATTGTTGAAATGGTTAAATCAAGAAGATGAGTCATACTTCGTTTCAAAACAAGTCTTAGAGTTATACTCCAAGACTGTAAGTTGAGTGACATATCTTAAAGAAAGGTTTAAAACACTTGTCAAATGTGAGAGTAAAAGTGTCCTGCTCTTGTACATTTGAAATTGGTAAGTTGTGATGTTTTGGATATAACAAAGACCAACTAAGGCCAATTGTGTGAAGTGTTTGTCTTGATAAAGAATCCGCACTATCTCTTGAATATTTGGCAAGATAGTCTTATATGTCAAGAGGATAGTGGAAGTCTTAAAGATCCTAAAAAGAATTTCAATAACTAATTAAGAATAAAACCTGAGGTTCTTCACTAGCACACGACTTGAGGTTTATAACCTATCGTGTTGACATATTCTGTGCCCATTCCAGTTAAAGTTGGCTTTGCATAGGAGTTCTCAAAGTTCTCAATTGGTTGCATAACAACTTGGAAGCAATGGCAGGCCCTATACTGCTAGGTGGCAAGAAGTTAAGATTGCATAAGTTCAGTCCATATGAGTTTGGATTTGTCATTATCCTTGTCTTGTGACTATGGTTTTGACGATTCACATGGATAAGAACACATACACCATAAAATCTAAGGGTCATAAAGTTTCTCTCCGATTCATGAAAATGATGGTGAGGAAACATTTCCACCAAGTAGATTTGAAGCAAATGGCAAAAGGTCTAATCAATTGAGACTATGATTACGACATCCCTTTTCATAGTTCTGAAATTGTTTAGACACCCATGCATGCTATCTAAGGAAAGGTGTATGATTTTGATAAAGTTTTATCAAAGCATCTCGTATCAGAAATCTGAATTTTGGTCAGAAAGTCAATAAAGTATTGATTTCTAGAAGTCCAGCTGATTTCTGAGTACATGTCAAAGCTAGTGGGAGCATAAGTGTTATGCTAATAATCATCATGTTAGTGGGAGCATGATAATTATGATAAGTATTGCAAGTTAGCAATGTTAATTATAGAAAACAAAAGTTTCAATTCGTGAAGTTGCAGGGGTTGAAAAAGTTGTTTTGCTATAATTAAGGCCGAGGATATACTTCATTTCAGTTCTAAAGGCTTAGATTGAGACCTTAATCATCTTTAGTCAATAATATATATATGAATTTCATGTTGGATTGGTTCAACTTAAGTAAATTCCATATATTGCGTTCTCAAAATTCGATTATGATTACAACATCCCTCTACATAGTTAAATTTTGAAAACATGGCAAATAAAAATATTGTAGCAAAAGACTGGTCTAGAATCATGTCTTTATGTGAGGCATCATGAATCGTGTCCCATTTGCTTTGGGTACAGGATCGATTGCATGTGCTATAATATTTGTCCTTTCTAAAATTTTCCAAATGCCTGGGGCATTAAGAAGGGAAAAGGTCTAGAATTGGATATGACTACAAGGATTAAGCAATTGTCGAGGACAATCTAAGGTTTACCAAAGATTGGTTGCTCAGGGACAGTTGGAAGTATAGTGCTAATTTTGGAAGGACCATATTGACATATTCTGAAAAGAGGCATCTGTTGTTCAGAAGTGATAGTCAAAATGAGAATATGGAGTTGTCTCCATAGGTGGAAGTTATCTGTGTAAGATTAGAAAACTTAATGCGAGAAGCATGTTCAAAGCAATGTACTTTGAATATGAGACTTAGTTTCCATGGAGTTGAACTCCATTGGAATACCTTATAATGACTGTTGACAAGTCTTTGTGACTTTGTACATATTCATTACAGGAGGGTCAGTGCATATAAGTTTAAAATCTAAACAGATTTCGATAAATGATAGGAATTTGAAATTCTCACATTTTTCGATAAGGATTTGGAAGTGTGAAATTAGAATCATTGAAATTATGTTCAATTAGTCTATTTCACAAAGTAAGGATCATAGACAAACATAGAGTGCATACTTGATGTATTGCAAAGCTATTTCTTAGAAAAACGTAGTGTACATGCTTGGAGCATGGGACAACTAGTGTTTTCTAAATTCAAGTATAAACTTGATAAAACCGAAACAATGAATAATGAGTAATCAGTATGGTGATAAATAAAAAGTGTTTTATTTATATTCATAGTTTGATACCATATTAGATTCATTTATTTTTGTGTTTCATTTTGCATGTTTTGACTTCCAGAATAAACTAGGTTATTCTTCCTGAATGACTAAGTTATTCAAACCATCCATAGTCGGTCATATGTTGGAAGTAGATATGAATCAAGACTGTCATGGGTTGGCTTGTAGAGGTCCAAGTTGGTGGACAAAGTGGTGTTACAACACTCATGAGTGCTCATAAGTTATGAGTATTGGATTCAACCCGCGCTCATTTGAATCACTTCATGGATTTTATCACGAGTGATCATGAGACGATAATATCGTATATTTTTCAAACCTAGAGATATGAGTTGTTACTATGAGTTGATAGTACATTGATTGCACGAAAACGCATTGGTAACTCGATGTTATAAAACGTGCCTTTGTGTACGATTCAACAAGTAGCAGAACAAGCCATATGAGTCGAAGTTTATCCATTCCTTTTACCTTCGGGATAAAAGCGATATCTGTGGGCCCCGCGATGATTTAGCGATGACACATGTGAGTGCTTGGCCAAGCCAGGACTGATTTGATTTGTTCAATCAGTCAGTCATCATGAATCGGAAATCGGGAAACAACAGATGGACAGAGAGAATGATTTATAATCCATGTCTCAGTCCATATGATATCTAGAATGGAGGAATATATGATCACTTATATAATGGACAAGTCATTGACAAAGGTCAGAGATTATCGGCAAGGTCAGAGTTCGACGGAGGCTTTTGAGAGCTACGATTGCCAGTTGGTTCTTGAAGTCATACGCAATAATAGTTTTAGACTTATCCAAGTGGGAGACTGTTGGATTAGTTTCTAAGTCCATAACTATATTTGGTATGTACTTGACCCGACCAGGCATGGTCCATTTGGGTTGCATGGCATCATGAACTTGGATAGACTAAATGAGAGAAATAAGACACTTATGGTTATTAATATATTATAAGTTCTAATATATTAATAATAAGAATAATAATATTTAATTAGTATTGATCAAGAATTAATTTAGAATTAATTATGTGATCAAAAGAAGACTAATTAAATATATGGGTTGATTGTGTAAATCATCCATAACTTATATAGTGGGCCAAAGCTCCATGGATAATCAAGTTGGGTTAAACCCATAGGTTGCTCCATGGATGCTTCATGGAGGTTACTTAACCCATGGGTCATGGAAATAAAAGGTCATGACAATTGGGGTTTACATGGTGTAACCCTAATTTTAACATACTATATAAGCATCATATTATTCACCAAAATCGGCCACTAGTGTGTGTAAAAGAAGGGTTAGCCGATTTCTTGAAGTGTGGATTTCTCTCTAAGTTATTCCAAGAGCATTTGATGTTGTATGAGCCATTTGATCTGTCACATTTGAGGCACTAGGCACTCAAGCCCCATGGAGTCAAGCTATACTACAAAAGGTATGTATTCTATCTATATTATTACCCAAGTATCTATGATTGTATGCTAGATAGGGTAATACCATGGAATATTAGCATTTGCATGTATATTAGAGAAAACATAGATCCAAGGTATTTAGGGTTGCATGTACACCATAGGAGTGTTAGAATGCTCAAAACCCAACAGTGGTATCAGAGCCTAGGGCTGTTTTCAATTATACTTGATGCAACCTATTTTTCAAGGCTGAGAATCTGTCCAGACAGAAAACTCAACGAGTTCTGGCCATAAACTCGATGAGTTCATGTGTTTCGTCATAAACTCAAAAGATCTAGGAGTTTCAAATACAATTAAAACGTAATAATACATTTTGTTTATCTTGGTGGAAATTGGTGAATCGTCATTCACCTACCTTCAAATATTTTATAGCTTGGATTACGCCATCCCTCTTCTAAGTTATAAAATAGTTTGTTGGGTCCTAGCCTTAATATTTCATATTGGGTGTCATATTAAGGACTTTAGATCAACTATCTTGAATATCTCTCAAAAGATGTCTAAGTTCAGACATCTATGATCTTCCCAAATCTCTTGGAACTTTACTTCCTCTACCTCCTCCAATTATTCTCCCTAACCCACAAGTTCAAAGGTCACTCAATCCCTATTGGCAAGCAAGGTCTATGTGTGATCGCATCTTGGAGATGAAGTCACATATTGACAAGCTGGGAGAGTTGGGTGTCAAAGTCTTAAGAAGGTTGGACATTCAATCACTTTCTAAGTCACATAGTAAGTTCCTTATGGACTACCATGTAAAGGACTATGACATGACCCTGAATGATCTTATCTATTTGCTTTGGGGTGCTTAATCAGCAATGATTTTGAGCACTGGCAGAGCAAATCTGATTAGTAGATCAACTCCCAAAACCTTCAATGGACATTGACAATGGTAACATTGGATACCTAGAAAAAGCATTCTCTTCCTAATGGAAAGGGATTGGCCATAGTCAACCCGGTTGACCAAATGGTAAAGAGAGAGGCTAAGTCTGAGATAGTCCCATTACCAAAGAGTCCATATGCTTACCTTGCCAAAGGAAGGGGCATTATTTGCGAAGCTGCTTATTTACCTGAAAGATCAAAAGGTTGATCAAGTCAACAAGTTTGACTCTTCTTCAGGTAAAAGTCCACTATCTAACTCTGTTAAGTTTCTGTTATGAGATTCTTCTTCAGGTAAAAGTCAACTATCTAGTTGTTTAGATATTCGTTTAGCATTATTTTGTTTGGTTTTGCCCAAATATCATGGTCCTTGGGAGTTGGACATCCCAAGTGGGTTAATACTTCAGAGCTAGGGTCTTGAGGGGTTTTCATTGCATAAAGGTGCCAACTTTATGGCCATGGAAGTCCCATGCACCCTCTAGACCACCATTTTATCCTTTTGGAGCTTCTTATGGCCATCCATGAAGAAAAAGCTGGAACTTTACATGATCTATTAGTCCCTAGAGTCCAGATCTATGACCTCATGGTCTATTTTGTAGTTTTGGTGGTTTTGGATTAAGACTTTGGCCTTTTTGGGTTAGGGTTTGAGCTTAATCTCTTTAAGAAGGATATTAGTGGGTAAAGTTGGAAACTTTACCCTTCTAGAGGCATTTCAAGTAGAGATCTGAAGTATAGGGTTTAGATCTGAAGAATAACGGCTTAATGAGTTAAGAAGGGGTTAATAGACTAAGGAACTCGACGAGTTCATGGAGGAACTCGACGAGTTGAATTGAAATGTACCGACTCTATTAATAAAGAAGAACTCGACGAGTGCATGGAAGAACTCGGCGAGTTGGATCGTGAAATCATAATTCTGTGATTCATAGAAACTTGGCGAGTTGAAGGGTAACTCGACGAGTTGAGTCAACTCGGAGCGCTGACTTCAAGTTTGACTTTGACCTTGACTATAACTATGACCATCATTGACCCTAAGGGGTTATGAGTATGAAATGGTATCTAAGAAGTCGTTTTGGTTTAGGGGATTGAGTAGAGCTGATTCCAGAGTAGAAACGTTTCAGCTATTATCCGACATTCGAGGTGAGTTTTCTTCTTGTAGGAAGGAGTCGAAGGCACCAATGCCGACTTGTATGTATGACTGTATGTTCTGGATTTCGATCCGATGTCGAGCGGTGCCTGATGAATGTTTATATGCTTTCCGGACTACGGTTCGATGTTGGGCGATGCCTGAGGAGTGTTTATATGCTTGATGTCTTCGTGATTTTTGCATGTGTCTGTGTTTATATGTTTTCCGGACTAAGGTTCGATGTCGGGCGGTGCCCGATGAATGTTTACATGCTTTCCAGATTTCGGTTTGATGACAGGCGGTGCCCGATGAATGTTTTTAAGATTATGTTATGTGATTATTATATATGTATTTTTGATATGTTTATATGCATGCCGAGCCCAGCTTGATGCTAGGAGGGGCCCGATGCCAGACATTGTCCGATACCGGGCGGGGTCCGATGAAGGGGCGGGGCCCACGATATGTCTATATGTGATTTTGTGATTATGTGTATGGTATGTGGTAGTTTTGGGAAGCTCACTAAGCTTTGTGGTTACGATTTTTAGTTTTGGTTTCAGGTACTTCTGGTAGCAAAGGGAAGAGCTCGGGATGACTGCATTGGACACACCATGGTGTTTAGCCTGGGATGTTTCCTCTGATGTTTTGATTTGGAAACTCTAATGATAATGTTTTGAGATACTTTGACTTATGTTTTGATAACTACGGTTTATTTAATAATTTAAAACAAAAGTTTTGGGACCATATTTTATGAGTGTTACTAGTTGGTATTAGAGCCTTGGTTTGAGGGATTTCGGTGCACTCTCGAGTTTGTCTGAACTCAAACAGAGGACTTGGTATGGAATTTTCCAAAGAAAATCATTTTTATAAAAAAGAATTTTAAAAGAGAAAAGGGTGTGGTGCATGTAATCAGCCGAGCTCAAGTAAGTTCTCCCAAATTACCCATACAAGTTTATGTCATGATATGAATTGTGAATATGTGAACCGCATGCTAGATTAGGGCTAAGGATCTAGGAAGGATGCCTTGTATGCCTACTGTATGAGCTTATTGAACTGCATGCTAGTACAGATTAGTCAGTGATATGATGGCCTGATTAGGATATGCTTGGTTTTGTTTACTCAATGCCCGAATGCTGCTTGCTTTGTGCTTTAGGAGTTCTAGATATCTTTAACTAACTAGAAACGAATATGTTAAGTTACATATTACAAGGACTAAATATTTTCAGAAGGTTAGGATTGGCCCTAATGCGCAACTCTCGTTTGAGTCTAACTGTTGTAGGGAGAGACCTCTCAGTCGAATAATTATTTGGGTTTAGTAATATGTAATGGTATTTGCGAGCTAGTTAGGGAAAGGTAGCAAGGACTTCTTATGCAGCTGATGGCAGAGGGTGGGTTGGAGATTACCCTAGGGTAAGATTAGGATGAGATTAGCGTAGAGAGCAGTAATAGTGAAAAGGACTTGGTGGAGTCAAAGCAATTCTTGAGGAAAGTACGGATAGATGTGGAAGGTAGTATGGGCCGATACTACTGAAAGTAGAGGATCCGTACTCGACTCAAGGAGGGCTGAGATAAAACTAGGGAACTTGTTGTGTGTGTGTGTGATCCCTCGAGATATGATGAGTATTCTTATGATTGTTATGATGCATTTTCAGTATGGTGACACTACGTACTAGACCAGTTGGCAGTTCTGGCGCCGGCGAGGGATCATGCTCGGGCTCTGGAGCCGGGCAGTTCGATGATCAGATGAGCATGTTCATTTCATCTGAGATCACACGCAATATCATGGACCATACTCTTGTGATCTTCGGTACGGTCAAGGAGGGCATTTTGGAGATTCTTGACGAGAGGCTGAGTGCATTATGCACCGAGATGGCGGCCATGATGGGGACGTGTACGTTGACCTTCCGGGAGTTCCGAGCTTGCGGAGCTCCAGACTATCATGGGGCTAGGGACCCCATTGCTAGCAGCAGGTGGTTGGCGGATTTCGCCAACGCCTTTCGCACCAGCCGTTTTCCTGAGGGGGACAAGGTCTGACTTGCTTCCTGCCTCCTGAAGGACAGGGCGCAGGATTGGTGGGAGGAGGTTGGACGAGCTATTGGAGATGATGCCGATATTTTTGCGATGACCTGGAGTGATTTCTCGACCAGGTTCAGGGACGAGTTTGCACCTGTGATCGAGGTGCAGCAGCTTGTGCAGGAGTTCCAGGACCTCCAACAGATTACTAAGACGGTGGCCGAGATCACCGTTATGTTCAGGGAGAGGGACCCTCATTCCACAATATGTGGCGGACAAGGATATGAAAAAGGCCTTATACCACGAGATGCTGAGGAGTGATATCCGACAGTTTGTTACCCGATCCAGCTGCAAGACGCTGGCGGATATGATAGCGACGACTCGCGAAAGGGACCTGGATTTGGAGATGAAGAGGAAGAGGAAACCAGATGGGGTTCAGATAGGGAGTTCGGGCAAAAATACCAAGTTATCGGATTCTGGATCGAGGAGCCAGCAGGACCGTAGCCGTTGTGGCAAGTGCGACAAGATGCATGAGGGGACGTGCAGAGCGGGTTGTTTGAGTTGCTTTAAGTTCGGCCGGACTGGTCAAGTCAGTAGGGATTATACTGCTACAACCACCACTACTACATTATCTGATCTGATTTGCTTCCAGTGCAATCATAGGGTCCACAAGAGGTCCCAGTGCCCGAGTTTAGCAACAGTAGGACAGGTGGTAGCACTCGCTCCTGCTACATCGAGGATTACCGATGGTTGTCAGTGACGGGTTGAGGTACCTACGGCGAGGAGTAGGGCTTTTCAGCTGATTGCAGAAGAAGCACGTGCAGCTCCTGATGTTGTTATAGGTATGTATTTTATCCTTATCTCTTGATTTATGTTGATTATTGCTTATGTTTATGTGTTTCATTATAGGATCGTTCCTTGTGAATGGTATATGTGCTATGGCATTATTCGATTCGGGGTTACCCGGTCTTTTGTATCGCTCGCGCTTAGTAAGCGATTTTTTAGAGCTCTAGGGGAGTTGGACTGTCCACTTGATGTAGAGATAGCGGATGATAGGACCGTTCGGGTTGCGAAGGTGCATAAAGGATGTACATTGCAGTTGTTCGATGAGCAGTATTCCGTGGATTTAGTCCCTATTCTCCTATGAGGGACTAAGGTTATCGTGGGTATGGACTAGTTGAGTCCCAATGGGGTAGTGATCGATTGCGAGTAGCAACTAGTTTGAGTTCGGACCCCAAGTGGGGGAGGGTTGGTGATTCAGGGAGAGAGACCGGAGTGTAGGCTGACTTTGTGTTCAGTAGCGAGGGCGAGGCGCTACGTTCAGTAGGGTTGCGCAGGTTATGTCACTTATGTTATGGATATCCGGGATAAGGGTAAGGCAACCGTGCACGATGTACCGATCATGTGAGAGTATCCAGACGTGTTCGTGGAGGATTTGCCTGGGGTACCTCCGGAGAGACAGGTGGAATTTAGGATTGACCTAGTTCCAGGTGCGGCCCCGATAGCCAAGGCACCGTATCGGTTGGCTCCTCCTGAGATGCAGGAGTTGTCGACACAACTGCAGGAGCTGTTAGACAAGGGATTTATCAGCCCAAGCAGTTCGCCATAGGGAGCCCCGATTCTATTTGTGAAGAAGAAGGACAGGTCATATCGGACGTGTATATATTACCGGGAGTTGAATAAGGTAACGGTGAAGAACCGTTATCCCCTCCCGAGTACTGATGATTTATTTGACCAGGTTCAGGATGCATGTTGGTTCTCCTGAAGGTGTCACCTTGGAAAGGTGTCATCCGGTACAGCTGGTCCTCAGGTACATCGGTCGGTTCAGGGTTTTGGCTCGGGTAGGCCGAGTTGATTATCATTTGGATCTTCTAGCAGAGCTCAGTCAGATTTACATCACCTTTCATGTCTCTCAGTTGTGGAAGTGCTTAGTGGATGATTCCACAGTTGTACCTTTAGAGGACATTCAGGTGGATGACCGCCAGAACTACGTCGCGAGGCCAGTGGCGACTCTGGATCAGAAGACGAAAACCTTAAGGAACAAGGTTGTGCAATTAGTGAAGGTGCAGTGGTTGCACCGCAAGGGATCATAGTGGACATGGGAGCTAGATGAGGAGATGAGAGAACATTATCCATGATTATTCGAGATAGAAGACTTCGAGGATGAAGTTTGAGACAAGTGGGGGAGAATTGTAACGCCTTGTTCATGGTATGCATTAAACTTATAATTTATTCATGATTACAGAGCAAATCGACAAGTTGGAAGCCCCAGACTCGTCGAGTAGAGATTATTTGGATCGTGGGTTTGAGAAACCTACTCTACGAGTTGGGAGGCCTCAACTCGACGAGTAGGCTGGCAGATATGAAACCCTAATTTTCGGGGTTTGCACCCTATTTAAACACCTTTAACCTTTCATATTGGCCACATTTCCAGCCTCTAAGTCCCTAACCCTAAATCTTGAAACCCTAAAGCTATTCTGAGAGATTGTGAGCCATTTAGACTGTTTTTGGTGTGTACTGAAGCCATTGGAAGAAGGAAGAGCTTGGAGACACAAGAAGGAGCATATAGATCCATAATCCTTGCCTCATCCACGACACTTTTCTGGTATGAAGCTTGAACCTTGCCTTGTAGTTGTTTATATCTTCTTTCAGGGTTATTTTGTTTCGTTTTGCCCAAATATCATGGTCCTTGGGAGTTGGACGTCCCAAATGGATTAATACTTCAGATATAGGGTCTTGAGGGGTTTTCATGGCATAAAGGTGCCAATTTTATGGCCATGGAAGTCCCATGCAACCTTTAGACCACCATTTTTGCCTTTTGCAGCTTTTTATGGCCATGCATGAAGAGAAAGATGAAACTTTACGTGATCTATTAGTCCCTAGAGTCCAGATCTATGACCTCATGGCCTGTCTTGTAGTTTTGGTGGTTTTGGATTAACACTTTGGCCTTTTTGGATTAGATTTTGAGCTTAATCTCTTTAGGAAGGATATTAGTGGGTAAAGTTCGAAACTTTACCCTTCTAGAGGCATTTCCAGTCGAGATCTGAAGTATAGGGTTTAGATTTGCAGAATAATGGCTTAATGAGTTAAGAAGGGGTTAACAGACTAAGGAACTCGACGAGTTCATGGAGGAACTCGACGAGTTGAATTGAAATGTCCCGACTCTGTTAATAAGGAAGAACTCAACGAGTTCATGGAAGAACTCGACGAGTTGGATCGCGAAATCACAATTATGTGATTCATAGAAACTCGGCGAGTTGAAGGGTAACTCGACGAGTTGAGTAAAATCAGACCGTTGACTTCAAGATTGACTTTGACCTTGACTTTGACTTTGACTATGACCATAGTTGACCCTTAGGGGATTGAGTTGAGCTGATTCCGGAGCAAAGAGATTTCAGCTATCATTCGACATTCGAGGTGAGTTTTCCTCCTATAGGAACGGGTCGAAGGCACCAATGCCGGCCTATATGTATGACTGTATGTTCCGGATTTCGATCCGATGACGGGCGGTGCCCGATGAATGTTTATATGCTTTCTGGACTACGGTTCGATGCCGGGCGATGCCCGAGGAATGTTTGTATGCTTGATGTCTTCGTGATTCTTGCATGTGTCTGTGTTTTTACGTTTTCTAGACTAAGGTTTGATGCCTGGCGGTGCCCGATGAATGTTTATATGCTTTTCGGATTTCAGTGTGATATCAGGCGGTGCCCGATGAATGTTTGTATGCTTATGTTATGTAATTATTATATGTGTAATGTTGATATTTTTATATGCATGCCGAGCTCAACTCGATGTCGGGCGGGTCCCGATGCCGGACATTGTCAGATGTCGGGCGGGGCCCACGGTATGTCTATATGTGATTATGTGATTATGTGTATGGTATGTGGTAGTTTGGGGAAGCTCACTAAGATTTGTGCTTACGATTTTCAGTTTTTGTTTTAGGTACTTCTGGTAGCAAAGGGAAGAGCTTGGGATAACTGCATTGCACACACCATGATGTTTAGCCTGGGATGTTTACTGATGTTTTGATTTGGAAACTCTGATGATAATGTTTTAAGATACTTTGACTTATGTTTGGATAGAATGTTTTGATAACTACGGTTTATTTAATAATTTAAAACAAAATTTTTGGAACCATATTTTATGAGTGTTACATAATCATACTAAAATCGCCACAGGGGGACATCCTACCCCAAGGAATCAGTTGTAAATTCAATGCAACCAACAACGAAGTATAATACGACATGCTGATCATGGGACTATAGTTAGCCAAAGATATTCAAATTAAGGATCTTTAGGTATTCGACGATTCTTTATTACTAACTAACCATTTTAATGGATCGTATGCAGTGAAAGGAGAAAAGTTAGCACTATATTCTGCATTTTCATAAACCTGGCTTCAGAATTCAAACATTTATCCTAAACCAGGTTCCTAGAGAAGACAATGCTGAAGCAGATGCTTTAGCCAATCAAGGATCTTCCTTAATGTTCCCGCCGGAAACCAGGATCCTTATAACGCACGTATTGATCTCGACAATCGAGGATCCCACCAAGAGACTGAAAGATACCGATGATCACGAGGAGACTACCGGCATCGCCGCAATCGAGGATCCTGACTCGATGATCCAACATCAGGATCCCAACATTCAGGATCCCTCTCTGACTTCAGGATCCTGGATCCGACCCATCATGGAATATCTTCGGAATACACGATCCTTAAGGAAGAGAAAGCGAGAGCGCATTCAGAAAAAGGATCTCAAGGTTTGTTATAATCCAAGGTAAGTTGTACAAAAAAAATGTAGCAGGACCATACCTCAGGTGCCTGGAAGATCATAAAGTTGCAGAGGTCCTAAAGGATATTCACGAAGGATATTGCGACAACCATACTGGGGGCAGATCCTCTTGTTCCAAAGTATTGAGGACGGATACTACTGGCCAAACATGAAGAAAGATTCCTTCCTTCATTCCCAGAAATGCGACGCCTGTCAGAGACACAGCAAAATCCTGCATCAACCAGCAGAACCTCTACATCCCATCATTTCTCCTTGTCCATTCATGAAATGGGGAATAGATATAGTAGGTAAACCGCCAGTAGCCCCTATAGGAAAAGTCTTCATGTTAGTAACGGCTGACTACTTCTCAAAATGGATAGACGCTGAAGCCTACGTCCAAGTAAGAGATAAAGAGGTAGTATCCTTCATCAAACATAACATCTTAACTCGGTCCGAGATCCCCGCCGAAATTATATGTGACAATGGATCCCAATAAAATCAAGATAGTGATGTCTACTCCTGTCCACCCTCAATCCAACGGCCAAGCAAAATCTAGCAATAAAATCATAGTCAGTAGTTTGAAGAAAAGGTTGGATGAGAAGAAACGAAGATGGGCAGAAGAACTTCCTTTCGTATTATGGGCAGATAGAACCACTTCCAATGTAGCTACGGGCCAAACCCCATACTCATTAGTGTCTGGGACGGAAGCAATGATCCCCACTGAAGTGGTGATCCCCGCAACAAGACACCTACTCCAAAATCAAGAGGACAACAATGGGATCATGGCCTAGGATCTCGACACTATAGATGAAATTAGGCATCTTGCCAATATCCGCATTGCTGCTCATCAACAGAGGATCACCAAGGCGTATAATAAAAATATAAAAGTCAAAAGACTCCAAAATAGGAGACTTGGTGCTAAGGAAAACATTCCAAAATACCAAGGATCCTAGTGCAGGTAAACTGGCACCTAAATGGGAAGGGCCATATCTCAAAGATGCCGAAGCAGAAAAGGGGGCATATCAGTTGGCCACCCTAGATGGACATATTCTGCCAAGATCCTAGAATTCTATACATCTCAAAACCTATTTCATTTAGGTAAAACTAGTCATCTCTGTCACACCCCAAAACCGGAACGACGGAAACGTTCTGGGGTGGAGGACGTCATGTTGAGTATCACAAGACATGCATCATAGTAAGAAAAGTAATAAACAACCATTTCATTAGAAAGAAAGTGTTTACAAAGTATGTGGTTCACATAATATAGAATACATAGCAAATAACAAAAAGACATGAAGCTATACTGCTCGATCTTCTGAATCCCAGAGCGCGTATCTCACTACTGGTCTCCTGAGAATACAAGTTATTTTGAAAGCGTAGATCAGCATTTAAGCTGGTGAGTTCATAAGATTTAGGTGATGTAAGTAAGTAGTAAGAAAGTCGTAGAAAGTTATAGTACGTTGTAGTAAGTTCTGTTTAGAAAAGTTTGTCTGTTCCTCCAGAAAATCCTATATTTCCTGCTTTGATGAAAGATAAGTAAAAATGACTCAACAGTCCTTTCTATGAGTATTAAATGTATACAAGTTATATAAAACTTAGAATAAACAAACAATCGGTTGTGTGTATCTGCCCTAAGCCCACAACCAAACAAGGAACAGGAAATGAGGTGGAAGGCACACATCCCATTGTTTGTTAGATCATTGTTGTATATAACCCTGGCGTATTCACTTGGTACTCACGGAGTTAACTGTACTAGTTCCTTTATATTTGACGAAAAGATTCTTTAAGAAAACCCTTATTTCTTTTAGTAAAATGGTAACCATAGTAGTTCCTTCTATAATCACTTAGTTTATACTAGCTATATATAATCTAATATCGAACAGATAGTTAATTGTGTGAATCTGCCTTAAGCCCACAACCAAACAAGGAACAGGGAATTTAAGTTATACTGGTTTAATAAAATGGATTAAACCCTTTACTGGTAAGTTTCTAGTTTTGTATATCAAAAGTTCTTTACTTAAAAAGTATGATTTGTACTAGAAAACAGTGCATTGAATTAGTGTCCTATGACCTGGCCCATACCTGGTATCCCTTATGATTACTTAGTGTATACGGAAACATATATATATCTAAGATCGGATAAATAGTAGGCTGGATGTATCTGCTCTAAGCCCACAACCAAACAAGGAACAGGAAATGAAGCGGAAAGCACACATCCTACTACCTGTCATATCTGATTAATGTATATCCCTGAATGCATACACTAAGGAATCATAAAGTTAGCATTATAGGCCCCCTTCTGCTGAATGTAATAGAGTCGACTGTTCTGTGTGTCGGTTGTAAAATGTACGCTTTCCCTAGTTTATAAATATCTTGACTAGAAAATAGTTTATATTAATTTTCAAGTGGAACTGTCACATTATAAAAGTATTTGGAAAATATAAGTACTCAGTTGTCTTATGAACTGACATTCTGCAGTACTGATTACCTTAAAATATGTTTATTTTATTAAGGTCATAATGTGAAGGCTAGTACCCATACTATACGCTCTCCCTGTCAAGAGATTCCGGGGATCAAACGCGACTGCAGCAAACAGTTGCTAGCCGTGTAAATTCACATTAAAGTTATACGATCATGTATACCCAATTTAACTATCACCTTTTGTTTAGAACAATGAGTTAGTGATTCATTGGTATAATTATATCCTGTAGTTGTTCTATGCTATAGCATCTTAGTAAGTTTGTTCTGTTATAGTATCTTAGTATGCTCTTTCTGTTATAGTATCTTAGTATGTTCTTTCTGTTATAGTAACTTAGTATGTTCTCTTTGTTATCGCGTATTGTTTCTACCTCCCTGTTTCTCTTTATAGTATGCTCTAGTATCTAGTATGAACTGAACCCCTAAACTATACCCCTTATAGTTTACTAGTATTTTACTTGAATTGTTACTGAAAAAGACTCATTTTTCTACTAAGTTATGCTTGTACTTTAAAAACGGAGTTTTGTTAAATTATAAAGTAACATAACTTTAAAAGAGTTTTTGAAATGTTTTGATCACTTATAAAAGACATAAGCAATCTTTTGAAAGATGTTTATAACAAACAATTACACAATTATCATTGTCTTCAACTTGTATTCCCCCCCCCCTTAAAACATTTAAAACAGTTTAAAAGATTCATTACGGGGTATCAACTCACCTTATGTGGGTGATTCAAACGAATATGCGTGTAAGGATGAGAAGTTCCACAAATGAAGTCCCGAGACTTAACGAGTCCTAAATGACATATAATGGCATATATTGACATAAATATAGTGTTTGGAAGCAACCAAATGCAAGGAAACACCTTACGGGACTAGGAAACACCTGGCCGCACACCCTTGTGTTGGAGTGTAAGGCCCGGTTTTGATGCTAGAAATGTACGCGATCCATTCCTATGCTCAATGCTTGAATGCACTGACCTTTGGACCTTTAAACGGACTCTAAACGAGGCTGAATGATAGCAGAAATGAGTCGGACACTCAGTTGAGTTGACTGGCTGAGCTTTACCAGGCAAAAATTTAAAAATTTTCGGGTTTTCACAATCTCCCGATACACTCAAGGTACGCATTCTATTTACCTTTTACCCTTCATTTTTCATTAATTATTTTCTTCAAATATCATTACTAACTTAAGCATCGGAGGGGAGTTAGCTAGGCTAATGCCCACCCCTAGCTAACGTTTGTTGCATGCAGAGAATAAAGGATCTCGACGCTCCAGGATCCTAACCTCTAAAGATCCTGATGTGTAAGGATCCAGACGCTTAAGGATCCTAACTTCTAAGGATCCTGACGTTTAAGGGTCCAGATACTTAAGGATCCCGACCTACAAGGATCTTAATAGATGAATGTTCAATGATCCTGATATTCAAAAGGAACATTGGCACGTAAGAATCCCATGATTGAAAACATCTGACGATTCACGATATGAATCTCCTAAAAATAGAGACTGATCATCTCTCCTACGAATATGGGTACTTAATCCCCTCTAAGGTTTAAAGAGTTAATTACCTCTTTCACACGAGTTAAGGTTTATGCACCTCGCGTGGACGCACGATATATAACTATGGGATGTGAATAATGGGATCATTTTGATGGGTTTTGAGCATAGCAAACAATCCTATGTGTGAATGCAACCCTAATATGTTGGATCTATGTTTTCTCTATTATACATACAAGCATTGAACACAAAACTAGAAACCCTAGGAGGCATGTATTATTTTCGAGAATAAGAATAACTAGGGTTAGGATACATACCTTGATTGTTATATTGTAATAACAATGAAATCCTTGAATATCTTGAACTTTGAGAGCAAGTGTCACAAGTGTAACACCTCTAATGGCTCACAAACACACCAAGAAAGAGGATGAGAGGAGAGAGGAGGAGGAAGCTCTAGAATTCGGCTCTTCTTAGGGTTTGGAAGCATTGGCCGAAATCAATAGGTAGAGCCTCTTTATATAGCTGTTGGTTGCTTAGAGCCAAAGCTAGGGTTTGCTGGAGGAAACCCTAATTTCCAACTTAAGGCCTAAGCAGCCCATGGACTCCCCATCCCTTAGGCTATGGACGAAAATTCTAGGGCCTCCCTAGAAGTTTTTGCCCATTCCTTCTAGGATGGCCCAAGAGCCCAAATCCACAACTATTAATTATTTGCTAAACAGCCCCTGAACTTTTAATTAATTCCTTTAATCCCAAAATTAATTCCAAATTAATTTCTAAGTAAATATAAATTAAATAACATGATTTCTAATTAATATATTATTTTCATAACATATTAATAAATAATTTTAATTATTAATTTTTTATTCCAAATAATAAATTCTTCCTCTTTCTCAATTGGTCATCATGTCTAGTTGCTAGTATGAAGGCAACCCAAAAGGATTGTGCTACTATCAATTCAAGTACATACCAATTATAGTTATGGGCTTAGACACCTAATCCAATACATTTCACGCTTCAGTGACTTAGCAACCCTCTTATTTCTGAACATAAGTTAAGATCCTGAAGTTTGAATCTAAGGTTTATAACATTTACATGTTATCTTAAGTTGGGATCTTTCCCAGGACATTCCTAAGGTTCATAACATTTACATGTTATCTTAAGTTGGGATCTTCCTTAAAAATTCCTAAGGTTTATAACATTTACATGTTATCTTAAGTTGGGATCTTCCCCAGAAAAATGCATAAGGCTTATAGCATTTTTATCATACGGTTTGGGATTTCCCCCAGTAATTCGCTAAGAATTATAACATTAACGTGTTACCTTAATCTGGATTTTTCCCGAAAGCTTTCCATAAAGTGATGACATTAGCTGAAGATGGGATACTCCCCAAAAAATAAATAAGATTTATAACGTTATCGTGAAAAGGCTTTCCTCAAACTAAGGTTAAGGATTTTTCCCAACAAACTTCTGTTAGTGCTAGGATCCCGGATCTACTTCGAGATCCTTATGTCTAAGGATCCTTAAAGGCTTAGGATCCTCGAACCTCAGGATCTCGAAGATACTCCAGGATCCTAACTAATATTTTTTATTATTTATAACAGTTATACGTTCTTTTGTCTTTCTCACTTGTGCAGAAATAACCAGTCAAATTCTCAATGTGTAGGCATCACAACCATGCAAGAGACCCGAAGGACCAAGTCAAGCCAACGACTATAAGTAATCTCGGAGGATCCCGAAATTTTTGAAGTTCTTGTTATTAGGTTTTGACTATATAAAACACTTGTATTCATCGCACTACACACGATACTTGGCATAATACTATCACTTGTACTCAAACTCATTTTATTTTCTCTGTAATCATTCATTTCAATCATAAAAAACATCAAGGCAGGTGATCATTATCACCTCCCAAGGTTTTAAGTCGAAGATCCTAGCAAGGATCAAGGGCTTTCCTTGTAAACGATTTGTATTGCTTTGATCTACATTACATCTTTGCTTTATACTGAACATCACAGCTTCTCAAGCACCTTGTTCTATTTTAGTTCAATTATATGTTGACCAAAACAATTTGGCTCCAACCGTGGGGTGGTGGTGTTCAAAATCACTCCAAAAAACCATGTCTACTCAATCGACTCTCTCCCCCTCCTCGATTCCTCCCATTTCCTTTAAAAATATTCCACCGCCACCGGATGGAGCTCTCAAGAAAGTCTCTGAAACTCCAAAGAATAACACCTCTCCGGTTACTCCGTGACTCCAGGATCCTCCTGTGTTGATTTCCAACAGTGAGATGTTTGATATGATGAAGAAACTGGAGCGACAGGTCGCCCAACTTCATGAGGATAACATGACAACTCTCAAGGAAGTGGAGAGAATGAGGACGAAATTACACAAGCCTCATGAGGCAGCGCCGTCGGTCTTGCAGCCCAAGATCATGAACTTTGACAACCCAGGATCCTCAGCGATCCATCGCGAGATTCCGGATCCTAATGAAACCTTTGTTACTCCCAATAACAGAGATCCTGGTAACTCCATCAATAATAATAATTTTACAACTAACTCAAGGGATATTGACACAGGTCTTAGACCGATCATGGCTAAGGAACTAAAACAACTAAGAAATATGATCTCAAGCGTACCCGGAGCAGTTCAATCGGTACCAGAAGTATCCCCTACAAGTCACATGATCTCTAGATTCATTCCAGCAATAGCTGATACTGAAGTTCCAAAACGCTTCCATACCCCCAACATGAAGCCCTACGACGGAACTATAGATCCTGAGGAGCACGTGGCATATTATAGGGAGACGATGGAGATGATTCCCATCCCGACTCTCTTGAAAGCAGCCCGCCTGTGCAAGGGATTTGGCTCCAACCTCAAAGGATCCGCTCTAAAATGGCTCCTTAATGTTCATCCTTATTCGATCACATCATTTGCTCATTTCATTAATTTATTTAACAATCAATTTTCTTGTAGCAGAACATTTGAGAAGATCACTAGCGATCTCTATCGAGTGGTTCAGGATCCTAAGGAATCCCTTAGGACTTTTATGAACAGGTTTGGCAAGGAAGCTCTGAGTATCCCCAACATGGACATGGCAATTACAGTTGAAGCCTTCAAAATGGGCTTAAAGAAAGATTATCCCTTCTACGAAGATCTCGTAATGAACCCATGCAGGAGAATGGACGAAGTTAGAAGTACGGCGTTGACATTCTTCAAGCTTGAAGAAGACAAGGAGATCCATAAAAGGAGCAACCCACCATGCTGTTTGGGTCACCCCAATAGGAAGGCTGACTCCTCGGCCCAAAGATCCTATAAATCGAAGCCTTACTCCAGACCCAGCTATCACAGGGTTAATGCCCTTGAAGATGAGGGGGAGGAAGAGGATTTTCCTAAAATTACTGACTATTGTTTTTTTGTGGACATTTCAGGTGTGATCTTTGCCATGCAGGATCTAGGAGACAAAGCCAGATGGCCAAGGAAAGGATAAAAATCCATTGCTTGGAAGGACAAGTCCAAATGGAGTGCATATCATGAGGACTTTGGTCACGTCACAGAGGTTTGCATAGCCCTCAGAAAGGAAATAAGCTATCTCTTGGGTAAAGGATACCTCAAAGAAATCCTTGGGAGCAGAAATGAAAAATCCAAAGAAAAAGACCAGGATCCTCAGAATATCTTCGAAAGACCAAGATCCCCCCCCCCCCCCGGCTGACGCAAAGGTGATCAACATGATCTCTGGAGGAAAATGGACCACGTAAAAACACAACGAACGCTAACCAAAAGTTGATCACCTTCGACGAAGCGGAAATAGTGGACGTCTAGGATCCTCACCACGACGGACTAGTGATTACTCTTTACATTTCCAACCACTTCGTCAGAAGGATCCTCGTCGATGGAGGATCCTCAGTTAACATCATACTCCTGGATGCACTAAAGAGAATGAACATCCCGAGTTTGAGATAGTTTCAAGATCCTCAGTACTAATCGGCTTCAGCGGAGAAACTAAACACACCATCGGCGAGACGAAGCTACCAATCTACATAGAGGGAGTAAATTATGTTCAATGTTTTTGTGTGATTGAAACATTAACCTCTTATAATTTCATGTTAGGTAGACCGTGGATCCATGAAATGAAGGCCGTTCCATCGACGTATCATCAATGCATAAAGATGCCCACCCTATGGTGGACAGTGAAGATCATAGGAGACCAACAAGAATCCAAGGAATGCTACAAGATCTCGATGAAGTCCTCAACAATACCACGACAAGCATAGAAATTAAGGCAGGGGGCACGAGCCATACTGGAAGCAAGAGAGCATGGCATAAAAAAAAATTCCCCTGAACCTTGAGGATCCTGAAGCCAAAGTTTTCATAGGATCCTCAATGCCTGAACAAATCGAACATGATCTCATAAAGTTCCTCAAGGCTAGAAACAAAATGTTTGCGTGGAGACATGAGGACATGACAAGTATTGACAAAAACATAATAACTCATAAACTTAACAACGACCCTTCTTTCAGGCTAATACACCAAAAGAAAAGGAGATTTGCACCCGAAAGAAACCGAGTTATACAAGAAGAAGTAGAAAAAACTTCTCAAGGATAGAAAAAAAAGTTTGCGTGGAGACATAAGGACATGGCTAGCTAATGTGGTCGTGGTACAAAAGAAGGACAGTAAATGGAGAGTTTGTGTGGACTATACAGATCTTAACAAGGCATGTTCCAAGGATCCTTTCCCTTTACCACACATTGACTCCATGATAGACGCAACAACGAGCCACAAACTATTGACGTTCGTAGACTCATCAGCAGGATTCCAACAGATCCAAATGGAACCATCTGACCAAGAGGACACAACGTTCATAACCCCAACATGTAGCTATTGTTACGCTGCCATGCCCTTTGGTCCTAAAAATGCAGGAGCAACATACCAAATCTTGCTGAATAAAATGTTCAAGGAAAAACTAGGGGACACGATGGAGGTCTACATCGATGACATGGTGGTCAAATCCAAAAAAGCTGAGGATCACCTCTAGGATCTCCAAGAACCCTTCTACATCCTAGACCAATATAACATGAAGCTGAATCCCTCCAAGTGCCACTTTGGGATGAGATCGGGTAAGTTCCTAGGATACATGATTACCAAAAGAGGAACTAAAGCAAGCCCAGAACAAATCAAGGCCATCCTTGATCTAAAATCACTAGCCTCGACAAAGGATATTCAGAGATTAACAGGAAGAGTGGCAACCCTAAACAGGTTCATCTCAATATCATTAGAAAGATGCAAGCCTTTCTACAACATCTTGAAGAAGAACAAAATATTCGAGTGGACCCAGGAACATGAAGATTATTTCCAAGAGCTTAAAAAATATTTAAGCTCTCCACCTTTATTGGTAAAACCACTAGATGGGGAACCACTCCTTCTTTACCTCTTAGTATCCTCAAACGCGGTAAGCGCTGTACTAGCTAAAGATCTCGATGGGGACCAACATCCCATATACTACGTAAGTAAATGTCTTTTTTGGATCCTGAGACCAGGTATTCTAACCTTGAAAAACTTATACTTGTATTAGTAACAACTTCTACTAAGTTAAGACATCATTTTGAAACACACCCTATAATTGTAAGAACTAACTATCCAATCAAGAATGTTATGCAAAAACCAGAAATGCCAGGAAGAATGAAAAAATGGTCTGTGAAGTTAAGCACGTATGACATAAAGTATGAACCAACATCCGCCATAAAGTCCTAAGCATTAGTAGATTTTCTGTTTGACTTTAGTGATGAACTAAGAGCTGAAGTTGAAATAGAAGCCAAACAGCTTCTAGAATAGAAAAACATGGGAAGGTGGACGCTATTCACAGATGGAGCATCAAACCAAAGAGGAACTGGGTTGGGGATCATACTAAAATCGTCACAGAGGGACATCCTACCCAGGAAATAAGTTGTGAATTCAACGCAACCAACAACGAAGCCGAATATGAGGCAATGATCATGGGACTACAGTTAGCCAAGGATCTTCAAATCAAGGATCTTCAGGTATTCGTCGATTCTTTACTACTAACTAACCCTTTCAATGGATCCTATGCAGTGAAAGGAGAAAATCTAGATCTATATCTCCACATTCTAAAAAATATGGCCTCAGAATTCGAAACATTCAGCCTAAAACAGTGTAACGCCCCATTCCTGGAATCTTGGTGCATTATTGAGCAAGAAGAAGAAGGAGAAGGTAGAAGAACTCAAGGAAGAAGAAGTAGATACAGATTATACTCCTCTTTGGCCATCCTTTCTGGTAATAAAGCTTTCATCTTGGTTATTGTATTGCTAGATCTAGTTTGTCCCCAAATTGATGGTTTTAAGCTCAAAAACCCCAAATCCCTAGTGATGAAGCTTTGTAATCAAGCCATATCTCGGATCTAGCCTCTCTTGAGTTCCAGGAGCTCAAGAAGGCCACCTTTTGGTAGCCATGGCTTTGTTCTAGACAAGTAACCCCCCATAATAGCCAAGTTTGAGTATTATTGCTTCATTGCATCATAGATACACGTAAAGTTAGCAACTTTACGTGTTCAAGTAGTCCCAAAAACCCAGATCTATGATTGGATGCACTAAAACTGATTAGAATCGACTGAATAGAAACTGCATGCAAAGGACTCGGCGAGTCGTTCTTCTGAATCGGCGAGTCAGGTCGCGAGTCTTAGATCCCCTGTTCAGTAGTAGCGAGTCTTCTTAGTGAGTGGACTAAAGACTCAGTGAGTTAAGACATGGATCTGAGTGTAGAGGGACTCGGCGAGTCTACCCCCTGACTCGGCGAGTCTAAGGCAATCTCCTTACCCGTAAGAATAGAGTCAACGAGTTGTTCATATAACTCGACGAGTCACAGACTGGATGTGTTCTTATGTTGAAGGTGAACTCGATGAGTTGATCATACAACTCGGCGAGTCGGATGAAGGTTGGCAGGATATCAGTAAAGAAGGAGAACTCATCGAGTTTCGGTTAAACTCGACGAGTAGAGTCGGGAAAGGGAGTAGAAGGAAAGATCGGGACTCGACGAGTTGGCGGCCCAACTCGGCGAGTCAGGTCAACGGATTGTTGACTTTGGCCAGGGGTAAAATAGTCATTTTACCCTAAGATTAGTTATCAGTGTCTGATTAAGTGTCTTTTGGGAATTGTAGCCGGGGAGTTACCGGAGCAGCGGTCAGACAGTTCCCGAGCAGCATTTCAGCAGCCACCCTTACGAGGTGAGTTTTCCTTCCAGTAGGAACGGGTCTACGGCCACAATGCCGGGCCGTTTAGTTAGCAGTAGTTCCGGACCACAGTCTGATGCAGTAGTTCAGTATGCTTGATGTCTTTATGATACATACATGGTATGTGTTATGTGTTCCGGACAATGGTCCGATGCAGTATGCAGTATATATGTTTATGTTATATGCCATGATTATGTTATACTATGTTTAGTCAGTTTCGGACTTTGGTCCGATGCAGTTCCGGACTTCGGTCCGATGCAGTGGGCAAGGCCCTAGTTAGTTCCGGACTTCGGTCTGATGCAGTTCCGGACTCGGTCCGATGTAGTGGGCAAGGCCCTAGTTAGTTTCGGACTTTGGTCCGATGCAGTGTGAAAGGCCCTAGTAGTTCCGGACTTCGGTCCGATGCAGTGGGCAAGGCCCTTGTCAGTTTCGGACTTCGGTTAGATGCAGTGGGCGAGGCCCAGTATGTGCTTTATATGTTATCGTATGGTATGTGGTAGTTTGGGGGAGCTCACTAAGCTTCGTGCTTACAGTTTCAGTTTTGGTTTCAGGTACTTCAGCTAGCAAAGGGAAGGGCTCGGGATGATGGCATGACACACACCACAGTTTTAGCCTGGGAGTTAGACTCTTATATTTTGATATGATCTTGACACTACTTTCGATTTGATAAATTTATTATGACATTTTGAGATACACGATTCATGGTTTTTATCTTCTGATATTTCATATTATGGTCTAGTAATGTTTTCAAACAAAAATTAATCGTTGTATTTTTGGGATGTTACAAGTTGGTATCAGTGCCTTGGTTTGAGAGATTCGGGCGCACTCCCGAGTGTGTCTGAACTCAAACTAAGGAAGTGGTATAAAGTTTTCAAAAGAAAAGAGTTTTGGAAAAGCAAAAAGAAACTTAAAAAGAAAAGAGTTTTAGAAAACCAAAAAGAATTTTTAGAAAGAAAAGAACTTTGAAAAGAGAAAAAGAGTGTGGTGCATGCAATCAGCCGAGCTCAAGTAAGTACTCCCAAATTATCCATACAAGTTTATGATATGTTATGATTATCAGCTTTATTAGAAAAACATGCTAGATTAGGACTAAGGATCTAGGAAGGATGCCTTATGTGCCTGTTATATGTGTTTCAGCTTTATGAAAACTGCATGCTAGTACATAATTGTCAGTATGATAGCCAGAGTAGTATATGCTTGATTATGAGTACTCGATGCTCGAATGCTGCTTGCTTTGTGCTTTTAGGAGTCTTAGTTATCTTTCACTAACTAGTAAATGAATATGTTACGTTACATATTGTGAGGATTAAATAATTTCAGAAGGTTAGGTCTAGCTCTATTGCGCAGCTCTTGTCTGAGTCCAACCGTTGTAGGGTAGGATCTCTCATTCGAAGAATTATCTAGTCTTAGTGATATGTAATAGTATTCACGAGCTAGTTAGGGGGGGAGGTAGTTGGGACTTCTTGTGCAGCTGATAGTGGAGAGTGGGTTGGTAGTTACCCTAGGGCAAGCCTAGGATGAGAGTAACAGAGAGCAGTGGTAGTAGAAGGGACTTGGTGGAGTCAAGGCAGTTCTTGAGGAAAGTACGGATGGATGTGGAAGGTAGTATGTGCCCGTACTACTGAAAGCAGAGGATCCGTACTCGAATCGAGGAAGGCTGAGATGAGACCAGGAAACTTGTAGTAGTAGCGATCCCTCGAGATATATCTGTATTCCTGACGTTGTCATTATGTGTTTTCAGAATGGCGGTTTTACGCCCTAGACCAGCAGTCGGCAGTTCAGGTGCCGGTGAGGGATCGGGATCAGGCTCGGGGGCCGAGCATTTGGATGAGCAGACTAGGGAGTTTCTCTCCTCAGAGGTTACTCGCATCATACTCGAGAAAACTCCTGTGATCTTCGGTTCGATCAAGGAGGGTATTTTGGAGCTGATGGACGAGAAGTTGAGCACATTTCGTGCTGAGGTGGCAGCCATGATGGGGTCGCTCACCCTCACTTTCAGGGAGTTCAGAGCATATGGAGCTCTTGACTACCATGGGGCGTACAATCCCATTGCGAGTACCAGGTGGTTGGCAAATGTCGCCAATGCATTCCGCACCAGCAGATGTCCCGAGGGGGACAAGGTCAGACTAGCATCCTGTCTCCTGAAGGACAGGGCACGAGATTGGTGGGAGGAGATCAGACATGTCATGGGAGATGACGCAGCTCTCGATGCGATGACCTTGACCGATTTCACTACCAGATTTAGAGTCGAGTTTGCACCGGTTATCGAGGTGCATCAGTTAGCGAGGGAGTTTCAGGATCTTACTCAGACTACTGAGAATGTGGTGGAGATTTCCGCTAAGTTCAGGGAGAGGGCTCTTCTCGCTCCTCAGTATGCGGCTGATGAGGAGATGAAGAAGGCTCGTTATCATGAGATGTTGAGGAGTGATATCAGACAGTTTGTGATATGTTCTAGCTGTAAAACGCTAGATGACATGATTGCGAGGGCTCGTGAGAGAGAGATAGATTTGGAGATGGAGAAGAAGAGGAAGCCAGAGGTGGCATCTGGCATAGGGAGTTCGGGCAAAAAGCCCAAGGTATGGGATCACAGATCCAGAGGACAGCAGAGCCACAGTAGGTGTGGCAAGTGTGGGAGATTGCACGATGGGGCGTGCAAGGCAGGGATCTCCGGCTGCTACAAGTGCGGTCGGACCGGGTATATGAGTGGGGATGTACAACCACCACCACCACCACAGCAGCTGATCTGATTTGCTTCCATTCCAATCAGAGGGGACATAAAAAGTCCCAGTACCCGAGTTTAGCAGCAGCAGGGAAGGTGGCAGCACCTGCCCCTGCTACTTTGAGGAGGCCGTCAGGGTCGGGCTGAGGCGCCAGTGGCGAAGAGTAGAGCTTTCCAGATGACAGCAGAGGAGGCGTGTGCAACTCCTGATGTGGTGACGGGTATGTATTTTACTCTTATCTCTGTATTTAGTATTGATTATTTCTCATGGTTATGTGTTTGTATACAGGGTCGTTCTTAGTGAACGACATTTCAGCTACAGTATTGTTTGATTCGGGGGCCACCCGATCGTTTGTCTCGCTTGCGCTTAGCAAGCGGTTTAGCAGAGCTCCGGGGGAGCTGGACCGTCCACTTGAGGTTGAGATAGCTGATGACAGGACCGTCAGGGTCACGAAAGTACATAGGGGGTGTTCGCTGCGGTTATTTGATGAGCAGTTTTCAGTAGATCTGGTTCCTATTCCCCTGCGAGGGAATAAGGTCATAGTGGGTATGGATTGGTTGAGCCCCAATGGGGCAGTGATTGATTGTGAACTGCAGTTAGTGAGGGTTCGCACTCCTAGTGGGGGAGATTTAGTGATTCAGGGCGAGAGGCCACAACGCGGACTGATTCTATGTTTAGCAGCGAGAGCAAGGCGCTACTTTCAGCAGGGTTGCGCGGGGTACGTCGCCTATGTTTTAGATGCTCGGGAGAAGGGCAAGGCGACAGTTGACGATGTATCGGTAGTACGTGAGTACCCGAATGTATTTCCAGAGGATTTTCCTGGGATACCTCCTGAGAGACAGGTTGAGTTCAGGATTGACCTGGTTCCGGGTGCGGCTCCAATAGCCAAGGCACCATACCGGTTGGCTCCTCCCGAGATGCAGGAGTTGTCTACGCAGCTGCAGGAGCTGCTAGACAAGGGTTTTATCAGACCGAGCAGTTCACCATGGGGAGCCCCGACCCTGTTTGTGAAGAAGAAGGACGGGTCACACTGTATGTGTATAGATTATCGGGAGTTGAACAAGGTAACGGTGAAGAACCGTTACCCACTTCCGAGGATATATGACTTGTTTGATCAGCTCCAGGGAGCTTCTTGGTTCTCCAAGATTGATTTGCGCTCCAGTTATCATCAGATGCGGGTCAGAGGTGACGATGTACAGAAGACCGCTTTTAGGACCCGCTATGGTCATTATGAGTTCGTGGTGATGCCATTTGGGCTCACCAACGCACCAGCCACGTTCATGGATCTCATGAACCGCGCATGCAAACCGATGTTAGATTAGTCTATGATGGTGTTCATCGACGACATCTTGGTCTATTCCAAGACTCAGCAGCAGCATGAGGGGCACCTGAGGGAGGTGCTAGAGACACTGAGGAGGGAGAAACGTTTCGCAAAGTTCTCCAAGTGTGAGTTATGGTTGCGCGAGGTGCAGTTCCTTGGACACCACATCAACTAAAAGGGTATACTAGTTGATCCGGCCAAGATAGAGGCCATGATGCAGTGGGAGGTCCCGAGGTCTCCATCTGAAATTCGGAGCTTCCTAGGTTTGGCAGGGTACTACAGGAGATTCATCCAGGATTTCTCCAAGATAGCAGTTCCGCTCACTCGACTGACCAATAAGTCAGTGGCATTTCGCTGAAGGCCTGAGCAGCAGGCAGCATTTGAGACCCTCAGGCAGAGATTGTGTGAGGCACCGATTCTTACCTTGCCAGAGGGAGTGGATGACTTCGTAGTCTACTGTGATGCTTCGATCACAGGTATGGGAGCAGTGTTAATGCAGCGAGGGCAAATGATAGCTTATGCCTCTAGACAGTTGAAGCCTCACGAGGCTAACTATCCGACGCACAACTTAGAGCTGGGGGTAATGGTGTTCGCCCTCAAGATTCGGAGACATTACCTCTATGGGGTCCGTTGTACCATTTACACGGATCACAAGAGTCTGAGGTACCTCATGGATCAGCCGAATCTAAACATGAGGCAGCGTTGGTGGTTAGATGTGGTTAAGGACGATGATTGTGAGATCCTTTATCATCCGGTCAAGGCCAATGTAGTGGCCAACACCCTGAGCCGCAAGGCGATGACAGCCCCGATCAGAGATATATGTCTGAGGATGACAATGATTACTCCATTGTTGGAGCAGATTAGAGAGGCACAGGTTGAGGGCCTAAAAGAGGAAAGACCGAAGTGCGAGAGGATCGTGGGCCAAGTAGCTTCTTTCGATTATGACAGTCGAGGATTGTTGACCCTTCATGAGAGATTTTGGGTGCCGTACTGGGGAGGAGTACGACAGGTGTTGATGGATGAGGCCCACAACTCTCGGTTGTCCATCCACCAGGGGCGACGGAGATGTACAAAGATCTTCGACTTAATTATTGGTGGCCCTACATGAAGCGGGACGTAGCTTGGTACGTGGAGAGATGTCTGACTTACAGGAAGGTCAAGGAAGAGCACCAGAGACCCCACGACAAGATGCAGCCATTAGACATTCCCGTGTGGAAATGGGAGGATATCACCATGGATTTCATTACTAAGCTTCCCAGGATTGCACGTGGAGTTGACTCGATTTGGGTCATAGTGGATCGATTGACCAAGAGCGCGCATTTCGTACCGATCCAGGAGAGTATATCGGCCGAGAAGTTAGTCGATATTTATGTGCGAGAGGTCGTGACACGTCATGGAGTGCCTGTTTCGGTAGTATCAGATCGAGACGTCCGGTTCACTTCCAGGTTTTGGAAGCGGTTCCATGACGAGATGGGGACTCGTCTCCGTTTCAGCACTGCTTTCCACCCTCAGACGGACGGGCAGAGCGAGAGGATGATTCAGACTCTCGAGGACATGCTTCGGGCATGTGTCCTAGATTTTGGTGGCAGTTGGGATACATACCTTCCATTAGCGTAATTTTCGTATAACAACAGTTACCACTCCAGTATAGACCAGCCTCCCTTTGAGATGCTCTACGGGAGGAGGTGTAGGACCCCAATCTGTTGGGGCGAGGTCGGTCAGAGAGTCATGGGGAGCACTAAGGTGGTGCTTAAGACCACAGAGTTGATACAGCAGGTTCGTAGCCAGCTCCAGACTGCTCAGAGTCGACAGAAGAGTTACGCTGATAGGAGGCGTTCTGATTTGGAGTTTCAGGTAGGCGATATGGTCCTCCTCAAAGTGTCACCCTGGAAGGGTGTCATCAGGTTCCAGAAAAGGGGCAAGCTGGGCCCCAGTTTCATTGGTCCCTTTAAGGTTTTGGCCCGGGTGGGTCGGGTTGCTTATCGGTTAGATGTCCCAGCAGAGCTTAGCCAGATCCACAGCACTTTCCATGTGTCTCAGTTATGGAAGTGTTTGGTGGATGAGTCAGCAGTTGTACCGTTGGAGCATATCCAGGTTGACAGAAGCCTGAATTACATTGAGAGACCTGTTGCGATCTTGCATCGGAAGACGAAGACCTTGAGGAACAAGGTGGTTCAGCTAGTGAAGGTGCAGTGGCAACACCGGAAGGGTTCGGAGTGGACATGGGAGACCGAGGAGGAGATGGGGGAGCATTATCCAGAGTTATTTTTAGATTCAGTAGCAGCAGACTTCGAGGACGAAGTCTAAGATAAGTGGGGGAGAGTTGTAACGCCCCGTTCCTGGAATCTTGGTGCATTGTTGAGAAAGAAGAAGAAGGAGAAGGTAGAAGAACTCAAGGAAGAAGAAGTAGATCCAGTTGATACTCCTCTTTGGCCATCCTTTCTGGTAATAAAGCTTTCATCTTGGTTATTGTATTGCTAGATCTAGTTTGTCCCCAAATTGATGGTTTTAAGCTCAAAAACCCCAAATCCTTAGTGATGAAGCTTTTTAATCAAGCCATATCTCGGATCTAGCCTCTCTTGAGTTCCAGGAGCTCAAGAAGGCCACCTTTTGGCAGCCATGGCTTTGTTCTAGACAAGTAACCCCTCATAATAGCCAAGTTTGAGTTTTATTGCTTCATTGCATCATAGATACACGTAAAGTTAGCAACTTTACGTGTTCAGATAGTCCCAGAAACCCAGATCTATGATTGGATGCACTAAAACTAACCAGAATCGATTGAATAGAAACTGCATGCAAAGGACTCGGCGAGTCGTTCTTCTGACTCGGCGAGTCAGGTCACGAGTCTTAGATTCCCTGTTCAGTAGTAATGAGTCTGTTTAGTAAGTGGAGTAAAGACGCAGTGAGTTAAGACATGGATCTGAGTGTAGAGGGACTCGGCGAGTCTACGCCCTGACTCGGCGAGTCCAAGGCAATCTCCTTACCTGTAAGAACAGACTCAACGAGTTGTTCATACAACTCGGCGAGTCACAGACTGGACGTGTTCTTATGTTGAAGGTGAACTCGACGATTTGATCATATAACTCGGCGACTCGGATGAAGGTTGGCAGGATATCAGTAAAGAAGGAGAACTCGTCGAGTTTTGGTTAAACTCGATGAGTAGAGTCGGGAAAGGGAGTAGAAGGAAAGATAGGGACTCGACGAGTTGGCGGCCCAACTCGGTGAGTCAGGTCAACGGATTGTTGACTTTGGCCATGGGGTAAAATAGTCATTTTACCCTAAGATTAGTTATCAGTGTCTGATTAAGTGTCTTTTGGGAGTTATAGTCGGGGAGTTACCGGAGCAGAAGTCAAACCGTTCCCGAGCAGCATTTCAGCAGCCAGCCTTACGAGGTGAGTTTTCCTTCCAGTAGGAATGGTCTACGGCCACAATGCCGGCCCGTTTAGTTAGCAGTAGTTCCGGACCACAGTCTGATGCAGTAGTTCAGTATGCTTGATGTCTTTGTGATACAGGCATGGTATATGTTATGTGTTCCGGACTATGGTCCGACACAGTATGCAGTATATGTGTTTATGTTATATGCCATGATTATGTTATACTATGTTTAGTCAGTTCCGGACTTCGGTCCGATGCAGTTCCGGACTTCGGTCTGATGCAGTGGGCAAGGCCCTAGTTAGTTCCGGACTTCGGTCCGATGCAGTTCCGGACTCAATCCGATGCAGTGGGTAAGGCCCTAGTTAGTTCCGGACTTCGGTCCGATGCAGTGGGCAAGGCCCTAGTAGTTCCGGACTTCGGTCCGATGCAGTGGGCAAGGCCGTAGTCAGTTCCGGACTTCGGTCCGATGCAGTGGGCGAGGCCGAGTATGTGCTTTATATGTTATCGTATCGTATGTGGTAGTTTGGGGGAGCTCACTAAGCTTCGTGCTTACAGTTTCAGTTTTGGTTTCAGGTACTTCAGCTAGCAAAGGTAAGGGCTCAGGATGATGGCATGGCACACACCATAATTTTAGCATGGGAGTTAGACTCTGATATTTTGATATGATATTGACACTAGTTTCGATTTGATAAATTTATTATGATATTTTGAGATACACGATTCATGGTTTTTATCTTCTTATATTTGATATTATGGTTTAGTAATGTTTTCAAACAAAAATTTTGGGTTGTATTTTTGGAATGTTACAACCAGGTTCCTAGAGAAGACAATGTTGAAGCAAATGCTCTAGCCACTCTAGAATCTACCTTAAGGATCCCGCCTGAAACTAGGATCCCCATAATCCACATATTGATCCCGGAAATTGAGGATCCCACCAAGATACTTATAGACTCTCATGAGCTTGGGTAGACTACCGACGTTGCCGCAATTGAAGATCCCGATTCAACGGTCCAACATCAGGATCGCAACATCCAAGATCCTTGCTTAAATTTAGGATCCTGGATCCAACCCATCTTCGAATACCTCTAAAATGGAATGATCCCTAAGGAAGGGAAAAGCGAGAGAGCATTTAGAACAAGGACCTCGAGTTTCGTTATAATCCAAAGTAAATTGTATAAAAAATTTGTGGCAGGACCATACCTCAAGTGTTTAGAAGACCACGGAGCTGCAGAAGTCTTGAAGAAGATCCACGAAGGGGACTACGGCAACCACACTGGGGTCAGATCGTTATGTTCCAAAGCATTCAGGACATGATAATACTGGCCAACAATGAAGAAAGACTCATTCCTCCATGCACAAAAATGAAACGCTTGTCAAAGACATAGAAACATCCTGCACCAACCTGCAGAACCTCTACATTCTATCATTACCCCTTGTCCATTCATGAAAATGGGGAATGGATATAGTAGGAAAATTACCAGTAGCCTGTGGGGGAAAAGTCTCCATACTAGTGGATGGAAGCTGAAGGCTACGTATTAGTAAGAGACAAAGAGGTTGTCACCTTCATCAAACGTAACATCTTGACCAAGTTCGGGATACCGGCCGAAATTATATGCGATAACGGATCCCAATTCATAAGCAAAAGAACAAAGGATTTTTACACAAGTTGGGGAATTAATATGGTGATGACTACTCCTGTCCACCCTCAAGCCAATGGCCAAGCAGAGTCCAATAACAAAATTATAGTGAACAACTTGAATAAGAGGTTGAATGAGAAGAAAGGAAGATGAGCAGAAGAGCTTCCTTTTGTATTATGGGAAGATAGAACCACTTCCAAGATAGCTACGGGCCAAACCCCTTACTCATTAATATTTGGAACGGAAGCAATGATCTCCAGTAAAGTGGTGATCCTCACAGCAAGATATCTACTCCAAAACTAAAAGGACAACAGTAGGATCCTTGCCCAGGATCTCGACACCATAGATGAACTTAGGGATCTTGCCAAGATCCGTATTGTTGCTCATCAACAAAGGATCACCAGAGCATATAATAAAAACATAAGGATCAGGAGATTCCTAGTAGGAGACTTGGTACTAAGAAAAACTTTCCAAAATACCAAGGATCCTAGTGCAGGTAAAGTAGCTCCTAAATGGGAGGGGCCATACCTTATAGATGTTGAAGAAGGTAAGGGGGCATATTGGTTAGCCACCTTAGATGGGGATATCTTACCAATATCCTGGAATGTGTTACATCTCAAAGCTTATTTTATGTAGGTAAGGTCAGTCATTTCTTGATACACTCAAGGTACGCATGCTATTTCTCCTTTATCCTCCATTTTTCATTATTTATTTTCTTCGGATATCACTACTAACTTAATCATCGGAGAGACATTAGCCAAGCTAACGCCCACCCCTAGGTAAAGTTTGCTGCGTACAGAGATCGAAGGATCCTGACACTTAAGGATCCTAACGCTTAAGGATCCTGACGCTTGAGGATCCTAATCTATAAGGATCCTGACTTACAAGGATCTTAAACAGGTGAGCTTTTAAGGATCCTGGTACCTACGGGACCACTGAGAGTCTCATGATTGAAGACACCCAACAAACCATGATATGAATCTCCCAAGAATATAGATTGATCATCTTTCCTATTATTAAGGTTACTTAATCCCCTCTAAGGTTTAAAGAGTTAATAACCTCTTTCACAGGAGTTAAGGTTTATACACTTGTCACAACTGGAAATTTCCAAGTCTATAAACCAAGCCAAAGGAGTTCCGTACATGTAATATTTGTATCTATGCTACTATTATATCTTGGTAATGTAATGTTTTTGATAATTATATTACCCTAAAGCCTCCTCAGTTGATGAAAGCAATAAGAAGTTTAAGCTATGTCAAAAATGATCACATAAACAAGCATATTAAGAATCCTACACACCTAGACCATGAACTCTTCCCTAGAAACACATTTTGGCCGTGAACACCTAAAAATAGGGAATCTACGCCGTGAACTACATGGCTAATCCAAACTTTGACCATAAACACATCCCTAGGCATTACATTGAGCGTAAACCCTTCCCCATGACCCCTTTTTCGCCGTAAACCCCTTAGGGGATTTCATTTAGGCCGTAAACCATGGTTTATGGTCACTCTAGACCATGAACCTCTCCCAATTAAATGGTGTTCACGGTGGATGCAAGCTGTAATGCATAGATATCCAATCCAAAACTCAGTTATTCATGCATTACCCAACAGTAATCCAAGTAAGCATCTTATCAACTCCTTATCCCATATTAGGGACCGTGAACCCCATTCCCTCATTCCACAACTCACATTTTGCATTCTGTAAACCACGAAAACTCTCCCAAGGCTTCATCCAAGTTCAAGAATCATTTCCTTCATCAACCCTCCTAAGTTCTTGTAAGTGTTTATGTCTAGCAAGAGTTTCATACAATTAGCTATTTTAAACTCCAACTCACACATATAATTATGTGTCTATAATCTTATTCTAGCTAAAATTCTCAAGAGGTTCATTCCACACTTCAAGTGCTCTAGGCCTTAACTCCTCATCCCATCTCTTCACCTACACTATCTACTACCCAAGGTGAGCTTCATACCCCTCTTTTTGATGTTTTCATGGTTTTGGGGGAGGATACAAGTCAAGGTCTTTGTTGAAATCATTAAATAATTGCTTGTTAGACATGTATGCTAAGTTATATGTGTGTTATATCTTTGAAAACTCCATATGAAATAGTTTCTTGAGTTTGAAATTTGGGAAGATTTAAATGGTAAAACCATAATATACAAATGATGGAAAGAATCAAAACTAGTATGTTTACACTATATGATGTTACAAGTTTTATGGGAAAAACTCCAAAGGGTTTCCTAAAAAGTTGCTCAAAACCAAATTGATGAACAAAATATTTGAAAGTGGTTAGAAAATGGAAATAATAATACTTTTGGGGGACCATTTTCGGCCATATGAAAATATAAAGATTATTTTTGGACTATAGGATAAATTTGGGAAATTATTGAATATCTCAATTTTTAAAGGACCAAAAAAATGAAATTTTGGATAAACGAGGGCCTTTTTGAATATTTGCATAAATATAAGCCTTAAATGAACATTTTGGAAGAAAAGGGCCATTTTCGACAATTCACCTAGTTTTGAACCCTTTATGACACCTTTGAAAAATATGGGTCTTATCCGATAATTTTAAAAAAGAACGGCCATTTTTGCCAATGCCGATAATTTGGGGTCATTTTTGATAAATATGATTCCAAGTGGATTATCCTCAATAAACGAAAACGATAAACCTAGTCAACTAGCACAGGTAATGTTATTTATTAAATAACGGGTCTTATTGATTGCTCAAAAACCAGTTGGTATTCCAGTGAAGAGGAGTCTCGCAAGTACCTAAATATAAATATATTATTGTACGTCTAAAGTCCTGTAAGGAGTTATAACTAGAGTATCCTGGAGGGAGAGCGGGAATTTGTGTATAGATGTATATGGGGTTGACACCTCGTACCTTCGCTGTTCGCTACAGCTAGACGGGCCAGTCTAGGGTGACAAATGTCTATATTCGATTTGGGCGTCTGAGAAACGCCAAGACAGGTCTCCGTCATATTAGTATAGTTATAGTGGCTCACTAGAATATGTTTAGAAATTTATGTAAGGAAAAACTTCATAAATAAATTTTGGCACATTGTGTTGACTGCCCGATGCATGGTAGTGATGGTCCGCATTTGTTGTGTTGACCGTCCTTTTTCATTGCGCGGAATGTCCACGAAAGCCATGTTGATTTCTTTCACCCAAAAAGTATTAGAGTCTTAGTACTACTATTTTAAAAATCAGAAAATATAGTATTTTCTGGGGAAAACGATTGTATACAATTTTGAAAACTATAAACTAACACACACATATGCAAGGATACTCAATTGGAAACAGAACGTACGATTATTTTATACAAGAAAATATAGGATTTTCTGGAGTAAACGATTTTATACGATTTCGAAAACGATAAACTAAAACACACACTCAATTATACTTGATAAGGAAACAAGACTTTCAACTATCTTTCTTTTAGAAAACAGGGAATTTTCTGGAAATTATTTGTTATTACTACTCCAAGGAACTACTCTCAAATACAGCTCGCCTTTATAAATTATATTACTTTTCAAAAATCACTCCTTATAAGGATGAATAAAAAGTAATAATGTGCATGCATATATCCATGATTTCAAAGCAAGACTTCAAACGATTTTTATAGAAAATATCAGATTTTTCTGAAAGTACAACGAGAATAATTCTAAACAAGTGTAAAACTATTATTATACAAAAAATGCTTATGAACTCACCAACTTTTTAGTTGACGCTTTTCAAAACGACTTGTATTCTCAGGGATCTAGTAAGCAGGTTAAAGGGACGCGGATTCAAGATTATTTTGTTGTAGTTTGGAATTTAATTACTTATGCCTCTTTGGTGTAATTTGACGAACAAATACAATATGTAAACAATGTTAGTTTGTTATCTCAATGTATGATGTTTGGATTTGCTATGTTTCATTTATATTTAATTGTTATGATACTGCACAATGAAGTTGTTGAGAGAAAAACTTTGAGACACACTTGAACAAACGTTAGAACAAGTATATTGCGGAATAGTTAATCTCGAAGGATCTAAAAGCTCAACAATAATATTTAGAGTTAGATAGTTAGAGAATTAGTTGCGGAAAAGTAAAGAAATGAAATGACAACAATATTATATCAAGAATACACATAAGTTGATTCATAACAAGGAATGCATTCAAGCCAAGTTAATAAGTGAGATCAAACTTAGTGATTAAGTCACAAGAGACTTGCTCTGAAGAGAGATTGTAATCAGTTATATTCTAGTAAGATTTGTGAGTAAGAAGAGATGAGTAATTAGATAGAGAGATAGAAAAGATAACTTCAGAGATGTGTATTCAGAAAGATAGATGCATTGCTCTTACTGGTTACAAGAGAATGAACTCTATTTATAGAGACTCAAGGAGTTACATTAGATTTAATCTCTAAGAGTAGCCATGCAAGGCATACTGGACAATATAGAGAATTACAGTAAGATAAAATAAGCTAAGTAACAAAAGAGTGACAGCAGTTGGCTTTGATGACTTCGGATGCTGAAGAGGGAGCTTGACTGCGGTAGCTTGTTGGCTGCGGTAGCTGAAGTTCAAGAGGGTCACTTTTCATGATTCAACAATTTCCCCCTAAGTGACCTCTTTAACTTTTGTTCAGCTACCAAGTTTAAGAAACTTGATCAGGATCCACCAAAACTTCCTGATGTTTTCCAACCAAGTGATTCTCCTTAAAATCTCGAACTTGACTTCGGCAGTTGTATGCTTTGATCTTTTGACTGCGGTTCGGCATATTTCAAGTTGCTCCCTGGTGAGGCGATTCATGGCAGTCATAGGAATAAACTATTTGACTTTATCGGTCTTCCTTTTGAAAATGACTCCGAGTTCAGGGAAGTTGGTTGCTTCCTGATGAGTTCAATGTTACCTTTCAGGATGTGGTCTTTGATGAAGTGATATCGTAGTTCAATATGCTTGGTCTTGGAGTGCTGAATAGGATTATGAGAAATCGCTATAGCACTTTCTGAGTCACAGTAAATTGGTATCCGCAACATTCTGTATTCGTAGTCCATAAGTTGTGTCTTCATCCATAGGACTTGTGAACAACAGCTGGCTGCGGCCACATATTCAGCTTCTGCGGTAGACAGAGATACACAACTTTGTTTCCTTGATGACCAGCTGACTAGTCTTCCACCCAGAAATTGACATCCACCTGAGGTGCTTTTTCGATCTAGTTTGCATCCGGCGTGATCCGCATCTGTGAATGCTTGAAGGCTGAAATCATTGCCTGCGGGGTACCATAATCCAAGAGACTTGCTTCCTTTCAGGTACCGTAGAATTTGTTTGGCTGCGGTCATATGTGACACTTTTAGGTCAGCCTTATACCTTGCGCATACACCTGTGGCAAAGACAATGTCTGGCCTGCTTGCGGTGAGGTACATCAAAGAGTCTATGATACCTCTATAAGTCTTGTGATCAACAGATTCACCTGAGGGATCAACAGAGATCTTATATCCGAAGGCCATCGGGACCTTAGCCGAAGAACAGTTGTCCATAGAATATTTCTTTAACAGTTCAGTGGTGTATTTCTCCTTACGAATGAATATCCCTTGTGGAACTTGTTTCACTTGATGTCCTAGAAAGAAGTTAATCTCTCTATTCATGCTCATTTTGAACTTGTTGGTCATGAGGTTAGCAAATTCATCCACCATTCCTTGATCAGTCGATCCGAAGATGATATCATCCACATATATTTGTACAAGCATAAGGTGGTCACCATTTGCTTTTCTAAATAAAGTGGGATCAATCACTCCTCTTTTGTATCCGGACGAGACAAGAAATTCAGAGAGTGTCTCGTACCACGCTCTTGGGGCTTGTTTCAGACCGTAGACTGCTTTTTCAAGTTTGTAGCAGTGGTCTGGGAATTCAATACTTTCAAAGTCTGGAGGTTGCTGAAGATAAACCTCTTCTTTTAATTCCCCATTGAGAAATGCACTCTTAACATCTATTTGGTGTACCTTGACGTTCTTGTGGGCTGCGTATGCTAAGAAGATTCGGATGGCTTCCATTCGTGCCACCGAAGCATACGTTTCATCATAGTCAACACCTTCAAGTTGACTGTAGCCCTTTGCAACTAACCTTGCCTTGTTTCTGACTACCGCACCAGATTCATCCAGCTTGTTTTTTAATACCCATCTAGTACCAACAATGGTGTGACCATGTGGCTTTGGGATGAGCTGTCACACTTTGTTTCTTTTGAATTCTTCAAGCTCTTCTTGCATTGCGGATATCCAATCAGGTTCTAGTAATGCTTCTTTGATCGTTCGGGGCTCGACCGAGGACATAAAGGTTGCGTAGTGACAATGATCAGACAAGTCCTTGGAAGATTGAGTCTGGATACCTGCGGATGGGTTGCCAATGATTTGACCTGGTGGGTGGCCCTTCGTCCATACGTGTAGACGGGGTTGCAGATGATCAACAGCTGCGGTAGAGGGAATGTCTTCAATGTCACAAGATTCTGCGGTTGGAGATGGCAGTTCCCCCTGTATTTGAGAACATCCTGCGGAATCATCTTCGTTTGTTTGAACGAGAATGGAATTTTCTTGAGCATTCGGAAGAGGTTCCCCCTGGATTGCTGATCGGAGTTCCTCTGGAACCTGAGAAGGTTCCCCCTGGACTGCGGATGGAAGAGTGACAATCCTAGAGTCTATTCTTGTGTCAATGTTCTCTATGTTTTCATCATCCGATTCGGAAGAAACGTTGGATGGTAATGATTCTCTACGGATGGGAACTTGAGCTATATCAAGTACTGGAACCTCGATGGTTGTTGCTTGATCCGGAGTAGAGCTTTCCCCCTCAACCGGCGAGGTGGAAGTATTGAGAGAAGATACTTTGGATAGTGAAGGACCAGATACATCAGCGTGTTGTTGTTGAGCTTCTTGAGACACAAGGACTTCGGATAACTTGGCTGTTTCTACAGGGTCGAAGAGATCGTCATAATTGACTTCAACAAGATTTAATGGACCCGAAGAGGCAGGAATATCACTTTCCTGGATTGCGATGGTTTCAGTGGATGGAGGGGTGTTGCGGATGTGATAGTCACCAAATTTCACATCGAAGCTTTCAATGATCAACCTTGTGCGTCTAATTAGAACTCGATAAGCAACCTTGTTAGTGGAGTAGCCAAGGAAGATGCCTTCATCAGACTTCGGTGCAAACTTGTTAAGCTGATCTCTGTTGTTGATCACAAAGCATCTACACCCAAAGATATGAAAGAAGCGAACATTTGGCTTGCGGTTGTTAAGGCCCTCATACAGTGTTTTATTGAGGCGTTTGGACACAATGCTTCGGTTTTGCACAAAGCATGCGGTTGCTACAATTTCAGCCCAGAAGTAGAGAGGAAGGTGTGCGAAGTTGAGCATGGATTCGGCTGCTTCTACTAGAGTGCGGTTCCTTCTCTCTACTACTCCATTTTGTTGCGGTGTGTAGGGAGCTAAGAAGTTGTGAGTGATGCCCTTGGACACCAAGAAACTGTTGAGGAGATGGTTAGTAAACTCGGTTCCATTATCACTGCGGATACGTCTTACTGGCAGCTTGATTTGAAGTTCTATTTCCTTGATGAAGTTGATGAGCATCTGCGGTGTTTCTGACTTGAGTCTGAGGAAGAAAACCCATGTGAAGCGTGTGAAGTCATCTACTATAACCCAATGTATTTCTTGTGATGGAGACTGGCTACGGTGGATGGACCGCAGAGATCAATGTGAAGGAGCTCTAGTGGTTCAGAAATTGAAGAGTCAATCACCATGGGGTGACTTGCTTTGGATTGCTTCCCACATTCACATGTAGGACAGAGAGTATCATTGCTGAACTTGAGAACAGGGAGTCCTCTCACTAGTTCTCCGGTGACCAAATTGTTGATGTATCTGAAGTTGAGATGAGCGAGCTTGCGGTCCCATAGCCAGCTGACTTCGGACAGAACTTTGGATAGGAAACATAACTGCGGTTTGCTTATGATCAGAGAGACATCCATAGGATACATAGTACCTTTGGATCGAGAATTGATCAAACATGTGCTCCTATCACTTTTCATTACATAGCAAAATTGATCATCAAATTCAACTCGATGGCCTGCCTTACATAGTTGGCCAACACTGATGAGATTGTGTTTAAGGCTTTCTACATAAGCAACCTTTTGAATAGAGAAGTTCCCTGTAGTGAGAACACCGTAACCTCGGATGATCCCATTCGCATTATTTCCGAATGTAACATTTCCACCGTTGCAAATTGGCCTGAAATCCTGAAGGTATTCTAACCTTCCGGTCATGTGCAAGTAGCAGGCACTGTCGATTAACCATTCTTCTTCTTGTTCCTCCTTGCACAAAGCCTAAGAATTACACGGTTAGTTCAGGCATCCAAACTAGTTTGGAGCCTGGGACAACATATGAGTTTCTGAATGATGCATGGACCGAGGTTGCAGGGACAGGTTTCTTGTCAACTTTTAATCCTAGTTCTGGGTGTTTGTGTAGTTTTGGAGTGGTGTGTGTTTTTGAAAAGTTACGAGGTTTTTGACTCCAACTAGATTTGATATAAGATGAATCTTTTTGGCAACTACACTGACATTTGCAGGTTGATATTTTTTGTTTTGTTCTGACACCACGTTTGGTCAGCGGTCTAAAGGTTGAGTTGGGCTTGTGACCGGTCCGAGGTTGAAAAGATCTGACATGAGTGTTGTTTGGTTTCTGAAAAGTTTGTTTTGAAAAAGGTTTAGCACGTATAGATCTTTGTGTCCTTTTTGTTGGATTTGGTAGAATACCCTTCCACTTGTTAAAATTTTGATGTGACTTTAAAAGTGTTGGAGTGGGTAAGATACCTTTCCATTTTGGATCATCAGAGGAATAAACTTGAAAACCATTGTTTCGAAAAGACTTTACACTCTTTTGGGTTGTGTCAGATGAATTAGGAATGAGTGTTGAAACTGTACATTCCTTTTTGTATGTTTTCTTGTTGGGAGAGTTTTTCGAAAGATAGTGTGAGAAAACAAATTTTTCTGGGCTTTTGGACTTTGGAAATCTGACATGCTTCTTGTTTTTCAAAAAGGTTTGTATATTTGTGCCTCGGGAGCAAATTTCCTCTTTGAAAGCCTTTTTTGCTAAAGTTTTTGGGGAACCGCAGTTCTTGATGTTCAACTGCGGTTTCCTGGAATTCTTAGAAAATTTTTGAAAATGTGGGCTTGAGTCATCCGAACTTGAAGACTCAGGGGTCTGGAAGCATTGACCCACTTCAAAGTTCTCTATGAGTAATTCATGATGAATTGGCTGAAGAGTCACAGTTCGATTCACTGAGGACTGCGGTAGAGATGTCTGATATGGGACTTCAGTGGGACTTTTGTGGGACTTTTGACTACAGTGTGAGACACTGCGGTCTGAGGGCAGAGATGGGAAGTCTTTCGAGACTTCGGGGCCCTCAATGACAATTTCTTCATCAACTACGGATAAGGTTTGAGAGTTTGGGTAAATAGTGCCACAGATAGGAATTTGATTACTTGTGTGACCCGAAACCTCAGGCACAATTTCCTCAATGACACAATTATTGCTTAGATTATGAAGTCTACCGAAGTGAGTTTTGATGTCTTCGGGAAAGGTCTTGTCATTGACTGGGAAATGAAATTCTCGGTCAGGAGGGACATACAGTCTGTCTTTGTTGAACCGGGGTGAGGAGTCCATTGCGGTAGGATATCCATTTGACCAACCCCAATTATATGTATTGTCCACGGTTCCATTGTTTACCAAATTTTCAATAGCTTCACTTTCATTGAACAACTTTTCGATTAAGAGATTTAAGCGTACAATTTCACTCTAAGCTAAATCTCTCTGGATCAAAGCAATTTCTAATTGTGTTTCACTCAACATTCTTGCATATTTCTCTAACTCTAAGTCCTTTTCTAACATAGCCATTTTGAGTCTTTTGTTATCCAGTCGTCCTCTTACATGGAACATCTCTTGGGACGCAATGTTCTTCTCATCTAAGGCTTTGTTATAGTCTGTAAGGACGGCAGCACACGTGTCATTAAGATCATCTATGTAAGGCTGACAGTCATGCATGCTATAGTTTAGATTTTGAATCATGAGTTTTACCTGTTCGACGATGCTTAGAGTTCCATCCTTTGCCATGTAGCAGTAGTTCTTGTCCAGCTTTGTAGACCCATCATCATCCGCAGTTGCCAGCATGCAGATTTTCCCTTTTCCTTTGACACTGCTGATGGCTTCATCTTCCTCTCCGGATGACCAAACTTGATGGTCTCTTTTGACATGGGCTACGTATGCCCTTGCCTTTTCCTTATCTTCCAACTCTTGAGCCATTCTAAGGTAGAATGCTCTGTCTTTTACTACATTGGCCTTACAATCTCTTGCAAAGTGATTCTCTTTGTTGCATTTGTGACAAATCACAACATCAGTCTTGTCTTTAGAGGTAGTACCGGAGTCAGTGGTTTGAGTGGACTGCGGTGCTTCCTTCGGTTGAGTGTTTTGAGATTGCGGTGGTGGATGAGAACTTTTGGGATATCGAGGATGGTTATTCTGGGGACTGAAGTTACAGTTGAATGGAGGTTTGTTGAACTGTTGATTCTTGCGGAAGGAAGGAGGTGGTAGACGGTTGAACTGTTGGCTAACCAGAGCAATAGCCTTCTGAAATTCTTCTTCATCATCATACTCTAAGTCAGCTTCGTATGACTGTGGTGGAGTGTCATACGAGGGAGATAATCCTTGGTGGGACGGTTCATGACTGGTTGACCTCCTCCTAGTCTGGTTGTAGCGCCGTCAATTTGGACTGGTGTAAGGACTGGGACATGTGGTCCTTCTTCTACGGATCGCTACACATCTCTACCAAGTCTCCTTAAGTATCTTTCCATTCTTTGGGACCAGTGATGATATTCATTTGCTACCAGTATTGGGGCTCGATTAGAACCACCAACACTGTTGGAAACATTCAGAGATAACGATTGTGCCATATTTTTACGTTTTTTTTTTAAGAAATGAGCTTAAGTGGTATAGAAGGCCCTTTGAAAATCAGAGTTTCGTTTTCAAAAAGCAACCACTATGGCTCTGATACCAATTGTTGAGAGAAAAACTTTGAGACACACTTGAACAAACGTTAGAACAAGTATATTGCGGAATAGTTAATCTCGAAGGATCTAAAAGCTCAACAATAATATTTAGAGTTAGATAGTTAGAGAATTAGTTGCAAAAAAGTAAAGAAATGAAATGACAACAATTGTTATATCAAGAATACACATAAGTTGATTCATAACAAGGAATGCATTCAAGCCAAGTTAATAAGTGAGATCAAACTTAGTGATTAAGTCACAAGAGACTTGCTCCGAAGAGAGATTGTAATCAGTTATATTCTAGTAAGATTTGTGAGTAAGAAGAGATGAGTAATTAGATAGAGAGATAGAAAAGATAACTTCAGAGATGTGTATTCAGAAAGATAGATACGTTGCTCTTACTGGTTACAAGAGAATGGGCTCTATTTATAGAGACTCAAGGAGTTACATTAGATTCAATCTCTAAGAGTAGCCATGCAAGGCATACTGGACAATAGAGAGAATTACAGTAAGATAAAATAAGCTAAGTAACAAAAGAGTGACTGCGGTTGGCTTTGATGACTTCGGATGCTGAAGAGGGAGCTTGACTGCGGTAGCTTGTTGGCTGCGGTAGCTGAAGTTCAAGAGGGTCACTTTTCATGATTCAACAGAAGTCACCCGCCGCCGGACGTTTCCGCCGTCTAGTCCGAGGGTGTGACAGATTGGTGTCAGAGCATTGTTTATAGTGAACTAGTATATCTAGCCATACAAGATATACAACTATAAATACAATGGGACTAAAACACTCTGACTAAAAGTATACTTTAAAGATATAAGTATTTTATAAAAGTATACATACTTACTAGCACAGTATCGTAACGAGAAGAAAACAAAAGTAACTAAAGGTTGAACAGTACAGTCAAACCTAGGCAGTTATGTAATCATATATGGGATAAATATAGCCTGATCAACTATATTTATTTGAGATATGACCAACATGTGCTTAGGAGTGATGGTGGTGTTGCAACAAACCTAAAACCTACCAACTATACATGCAAGAGAACATCAGAATTGAACACCAAGTTTAAAATACTATAGGAGTATTTTAGGATACCATAAACCCCCCCACACCTAAATCTTCCCCGTATATCTCATACCCCTATTCTCGCACAAGCAACATGGTCGAAATTCCTCACAAAGACCTCTACTACGCTGTCGCGGTAACTTGCGGATAGGGCATGGAAGGAACAAAAGAGGTCCATGAGGAAAACCCAGACGTGAATCCTAAGGAATACCAAGAGATGTACTATGAAAGGGAGATTGCGACTAAGAGCCAAGCAACGATGAAAGCGCCAAGGAAACCCTTAGCGAGCTTTACCCTATTGGGAGTAGGCAAGAGACCCTTTCACCTCTCTTTTCCCACATACATAAACACCCCAATATAAGTACTTCTGGTGTAGACGTACCTACTAACAAACAACACCCACGCATTGACAAGCTTGGTGATTGACACCTACCAGGTTCATGATGCATTACCATAAAGAACAACCCAACTACCCGCCTAATGACCAACGATCCATAATCGATGTACACCGTGCTCCGATCCCCAACACCCTCACGATCCCAGTACCACCCCCTATGGGCCACAAGTGATCCGTTTAGACCCTCCATTTACGACTCTCCATCTTGGACTAAAGGATACCGAAAGCGAAGTTTGATATACGACAATGTAAATTCGAATTCCCCACGAATAACAAGAACACCATTCCAAAGCCTTATGGAACCAACCAGTAGAACTAGAGAACCGCACTAACCGTCTACACTCCATTAAGGAGGAAGTGACCACCCTAAGATGACACCCGATTACAACTGAGACTAGGACATCCTTGGCAGAACAAGGAGCGGATGGGGCCGCTCATGAAATGAGTGAAATGGTCGAGCACCTCGTACGCCATTTCGGCATAAGAAAATTTCCACACCACTCATCCTAGGTTTATAATGTTTTAAACCAGAACCAGTAATAGTAACCCAAGAGAGGTTCTCCCTCCAAGAAACCATGCGATATAAATCCAAATATTGTATAGGTGGCTATACCATATCCCGATAAAACACAACCTTCGTGTGATGCTTAATTCTACTCTCAATCGTAAATACATCATAAGGATGTAGTTCGAAACAACGAGAAATGTATAACGAAACCTGTGAATTGTATGCGTACATGCATAAGTTCATATCTATAATCGAAGATAAGATATGACTAGAAATAACCGTGGTTACTCACGAACCTGTTTCCCATCATGCAATAGAATCATGTCCTCCCATGAGAACAACCAAGACCCCGGTGAAGCACCGGTCCTACGAATAGACTCCGCCACTTTCCAAGCCATTGTACCAGCTGTCATGGCACACTTCAATGCCATCAACACAAACGAAAATGGAAGCAGTGACGATAATTTCAACTGCAATCACAACCAAGGAAACCAACGAAGGACAACTCACCAATGCACTCTAAAACCTAAACCTAATAACAAGAAACGAAAGTTCAGGAACGAGGAAGGAGGCAGTTCGACTCAGAGGCTTACCATAAGGCAACAAACGGGAGCAGTTGTAACATACACGTTTTGAAATCGTGTTATGTAATTTGAAAAGTTAATAATATTATGAACTATTATGTGAAATTGAGTGTTGAGTTCTAACAGATAGTTTTTACTAGAAATGAAGTAAAACTATGTTTAGAATCACTCATAAAATATTGGAAGTCTTATAAGATTCCAATTAAAAGTCAAATAGTGAAATTTAGCGAAAATATAAAATTCAAAATAAGTAAAATTTTATTATTAAAATTTATAAAGAATATCGTTAGAAACATTTAGGCGAAAACCTCGTCGAAATCCGAGTTATAACGAAGAAGTTATGACCAATCGAAGATCCGCGACAAAACCGACACGGCACCGAATGACGTAAAAAGTGAGTTTTTGATAAATTACTTTTTAGCCTTGGTGATCTAAATTAAAGTCGTAGTGTTTGTTAAACCGAGAATTTTCATAAAAAGAACGCCAAAATCTGACTTCGTATGAGGAAGTTATGATTTTTCTAAGTTTCAGTTTAGCAGTAGACAGCTAAAAACTCGAATTTTAGATCGAGTGATTTTTAGCTGACACAACCTAAACGAGAATCGAAGGTCTCGTCATTAGCAGTACAACGGTAAAAAGTCTGACGAAAACGGACGTTGGATGAAGAAGTTATGAATTTTGAACGGATTTACCAGTCCCGGTCTGTTAATAATAATAATATTAAAATAAAGTCAAAATTTTCCGACGAAGTCTAAACGAAAGTTGTAGAGGGTAACTTTACCTACGTGTGCATATAAAGAACGTCAAAAACGGAGTGCGTATGAGAAAGTTATGGATTTTACAAGATTTGGCACAATTTTCGAGAATTTTCGCATGAATAGTGCCAGCCACGTCACCCTCGCTGTGAGCTGGCCACGTATCCGAAGCAGCTGCGTGGCGCGTCCGAGAAGCGACGCGTGTCGCACAGGTGTCCGAAGTCGATGATGCGTCTGATGCGCCGGTACCTTGCATGCGCGCCCCGTGTCGCTGTGACTCATCGCATCCGAGCCTCGCTGGAGTGCCACGAACCTCCCTCTCCTCGGACTAGACCTCGGTCCAATCAGCGATCAGCAGCGAGACCCTCGCACGTGCGAGCCATGTACTGCCCCTTCGGATCTGCTGCATCGTGGCTTCTTTCCAACCGTCCGATCAACAACCTCCCCCTATAAATATAAGGCTTGCGAGCCTTCCCGGGTAATTTTGGAAAATTGCCTCTTTTCACCCATTTTTCAATATTTTCACCATTTTAACATCCCCCGAAGCCCCGGGATTATTTCCAACGCCCGAAACACGCCCTGAAGTTCCCGAGAAGCCCGAAAAATTTATCTTTTCGGTTTTGAAGCTCTACCTTCGCAGAGCCCGGTTTTCAACGAAGGAAGTTATATTTAGAGCCGAAGTGCTGCCCAATTTACTATTTTACCCCTGGTTATTTCACGGTGAGTTTAATATATAGGAACAATTGTATGTTATGTATTATATATGTTATGTGCTTTTCAGTGTTATTATTCCGGGTTATTTTCCCGTGTTATTTTTATTCGCTATTTTTAATAGCAAAGTTATACCTTTGACCATGTGATCAGTGAAAGGACTTAGATTCACATCGGTACTGGTATGTAGCCTCTGGCCATGTAGAGCATGTCTCTGTAAGAGAATGACTTCTATTCTATGGCATTGGCAGAAGGTTAGACAGGGCTGAAAGCCTGAAATCTACCAAAATGTTTAATCAGGAAGTGTATATGTTCTGTGCCATTTGGGCCAAAGCTTTATTGATGTATATCAAGTATGAAAATTGTTATGTCTCATTGATTGTATATCTTTGAACCAAATCAATGATCGATATGGAAAGTTTGTCACATGATTTACATATGCCTTTGTTGTTCCTTGTTCTTCTTTGCTTCTGTCATATTGAAGTATATATATGGCATAACGTTATATTGTATCTATTATTGAACTCACTAAGTGTCACCGCTTACCCTCTCAATGTTTAACAAATTTGCAGGAGATAAGTAACCAGTATAGTCATATACTGTCGGAAGGTTTAGAGTAGTTGTAATATTACTTTTGTAATTAGGGATCATGTATGTATAAATGTATAGTATCCTGGGTAGTTGTGTAATATATAACACTTTGTAATAGTCGGTTTGTATCCAGTCATTTGTAAACTTTTTATCAATATAAAATATTGTTTTTATGAATATGCAAGTAGCATGTTTTGAAGTAACTATATTGTCAAGTATGAAAGTTTGGGTCTTTCAGAAATATGAAAGTGTGGGTCTTTCAATCATGGTATCAGAGCAGTGGTTTAAGTGAACTAAATACCACATATTGGTATTTAGACTTAAACTGTTAGAAGTTCAATATATGAACGGATTCATTAGGAGTATATGGATACAAACCATAGGAAATACTTAAGTGGGGTATTGAGTAGTGATAAACCCTAGTATTCTAATATATTAAGTTACTTCAAAATTTTCAGAGAATTAGTTTAAGTGAACTAGGAATTTTGAGAATTTCTAGGCTTAAACATGAATTGTTAAGTGAAGATGATACGCTGTGTATCTGGTATACTTAGGTTGAATACCTAAATGGAAACAATCACTAGAATATTAAGAGGAGATATGCCTTATATTCTAATATGTGCTAAATAATAAATGAATATATCATACCTTAGGTTGCTTGCCTTATTGCTATTATTTAAGAAAGTTTACGGTCTGTTGCCGACCTTGATTTAGAAGAGAAAATTTTATGTATTAGAATTTACATGAAACTTTTCAAAGTGATAAAGAGACTTATGATAGTCGACATCGATAAGTTTGTAGATAAACGATCGAGGGATATCGTAAAATAATATTTACCAAGTGAAATCGTAAATAGTGTATTAATACCAATAGAGTGGTGTTGTACATTCAAAGTATAAATTTGATGAAATAATAACATCTTTAGAAGAATGATGTACGTTTGAAACACATTTGGGCGAGATAAATGTGTTGGTACAAATCCATGAAGTTGTTCCATCGCTGTCCAGATTGAAGCAATGATTGTTTATAGAGTCGAAAGAACCGAAGTTGGTGATAAATACTTCGACAGTATTGAAATTTATGTGGTACCAGATTTCGTAGAATTAAATGAAGATCAAAGGAAAGGCTAATGAAGTTTTCAGACTCAATAGGCCAAGGCTTTGTGATGTAGTATGTAGTTCGAGTAGTAACCCTATACAAGATGCTCAGACTTAGTATTTAATAATACTGAGTGATGATTGACTTCTATCACATCCTCATGGAAGTTCCATCATGTGTTAAGCCGACTTTAACATACATGATTAGGATGGTGAATTAATTCATTTTGTAATAAAAGGTTAAGTAACTTACTTGTTTAAGTAAGGTAGAATGCTTAGTTGGAGAAACAATACACCCATAGTATTGTATGAGAAGAAATGTTGTAGTTAGGAATGGTAGAGAACCAAGTTGAAGCTAGTAGAGCTTGCTGAGATGCAGCTATAATGCATACTTCTTAGGAGACTCCTATGAAGTAGACTTAGACTTACTCAGATACAAGAATAACGATGTCATGGAAGGATAATGAAATAAACAAAGGTACATGGTGAATTACATAAGTTAGAAGATGATGCAAGTAGTTGAAAACCGTTTGTCTCTACATTGCTAGAGTAAATTTTGGGTGTAGTATGTCTTGCAGAGTAGACACTACCCGAGAAAGAATTTATATGAAAAATTGGAAGTAAAAGTCTATCGACCTATAAAAAAAGGTATTAGAATATGCTAGATCGAGCATATGCGTGAGAAGAATCTTAGAAGGCGAGTATATGTAATCCAAGATATGTTTGATAGAAACACGAAATCCCTAGTTGAGTCTAAGAGAAATTGTTGTATGTACTTGTTTGAACACACTCAGGTGTGAAAAGTTGCTTTGTGAAAACTTTTGAATGGTGACTTGGGAACTGCGAGACAATACTTGGGACGAGTATGAGTAGGTGTGAATAGTAGTAGAGGCCTATACTACTGGAAGCACAGGACTCACACTTGGATCAGGAAAAGTCACAAGGTTACCAAGAAGCTAGTAAATGATTCCGTTTTATTCATGTGTGTCGTTACATTCGTTTCGGTAATGACTAAGAAGATAATTATCGTTCAAATCTTAATGCTATAAAGAGTGGAGTCCGATTAATATAAATATACAAAGATGAGTTGATTAGTTTAGAAAGCCATGTATTGAGTAATGACGAAACTTCAGTCAAGAAGGAGATGGTCGATAAAAATATAACGATCTTCATTAAAGAATTGAGCAACCATTAACTAGAGAAGTTACCTATTATGAAGGCGATGAAGAATTTAGTTATTCATGGAAGGATTACAGTATGAAATCCGTGATTAAGTAATCAATCGAAATATTCTGTCATTTGACAAAATTGATGTGTATGATCGAAAGCACGAATTAGAGATACGTGGTGTTATTCTTTCTGTTCTGAAGCATCCACGTGTTGATCGAACTCTTTTTATTTTCTTTATTCCATCAGCTCGATTTATTCGATCTGATTCTAATACAAGAGTTTGGTTCGTTATGTGTCTTGTGCGTTATAAAATCAATGGTCATTAGAATAAGACCATTCGAGTTGTTGTTATAGCAAAAGTAAAGACCTTATATTAGGTTTAGTCTATAAACCAAGAAGGAGCAGGAGTCTGCAATGAGAATTGAGTTTTAACTCAAAGATTAGGATCGAAGGCCCAATAGAGAATGATGAGCGGATGTAGGTTTGAGCACCGCTAGTAACTATGAATTTTGAAGAGTTTGACAATCGTTTGGTAAACCAAAAGTTAAATATCGTACATTGTAGATTACCACAGAAGAAGTAAGTTAGGACTCGAATGTTGTGACTAGTAATTTTTCTCGTAAACTTTAGATCTGCTCACATCTTAATTGATTGTGACGCCTCAGATTTTTCGGGCCTTATAAATTCGCACATTCTTTTCAAATTGCTTGTTACGCATTTGTCCAATCAGTTCATATAAATACCGTAGGAAGGGTATCATTACTTGGTGATAAAATCTATAGAGATTATGTCATAGGAATTAAAGGTTATAATCTTCTTGCTAACCTGATTCCTATCTTCTTTCCCAACTTTGATATTATTCTCGACATGAATCGATTGTCAAAGAAGTACGCAGAACTCTTGTGCTACGAAGAGATTATATGCATCCCTATCGAAAGGAAGGATTCTATTTATGTCTACGGTGAAAATAATAAATTCTTTCTTAAAAACTCGTAAATTTATATTGAAGGGATATTCTACTTATCTGTCTTATACAGTTAATAACTTGAAAGAGGAGAAGAAAACTGTGAATGATAGCATTTGGATAATTATCAACCGGCTGATTAAAAGTGCATATATTCTCGCCATACGTGAAACGGCTCCATTGGAGAAATACGCATAAGTTTACTTAGACGAAATCATCGCGAGACATGGTGTGCCACTAAAGATTATTTCCGATCATGATACTCGCTTCACTTCTCACTTTTGGGCGAGTATGAAACGTGAATTGGGATCTAGAGTTGCTCTCAGCACAACTTATCATCCCCAGACAGATACTCAAACGGAGAGAACAATCTAAATAATAGAAGATATGCTTCATGCTTGTGTCTTGGAATTCGGTGGTAACTGGGACAAGTACTTGTTCTTGTAGAATTTTCGTATAATAACAGTTACCACGCTTCAATCAAAATAAGATATGCCACCATATGAAGTATTATATGGTCGTAAATGTCGTACGCCATTATGTTGGCGAGACATAGGACAGAAGTCCTATACAGAAAAGAGAAGATGACCCATAGAATTCCAAGTGGGTGATACTGAAGGTAACCCTGTGGAAAGGTATTATGAAATTTGAGAAAGAAAGGAAAACTAAGTCCTAGATTTGTTGGTCCTTTCAAAATCATCCAGAGGATTGGTAAACAAGCGTACCGTTTCAAATTGCCTGAAGTTTTGGCAGGTATTCATGATGTATTTCATGTAAGATATCTACGTAAATAATTGAGCGTATATGATGAAACGGTTCTATTATCCGAGGTGAAACAGGATAATAAATTAAGTAGAGGAGATCGTAAATGAAAGAACGACTAATCTACGTAATAAAGAAGTGAAGTTGGTCGTTGTCAAGTGGAAACACCATCGAGGCCCAAATTATACTTAGGGGAAAAAATAAGAATGAGGTAAGAGCGAAATATCCTCATTTGTCTAAATCGTTATGATTTCGGGGACGAAATCCTCAAAAGGAGGAGGTATTTGTAACATACACGTTTTGAAATCGTGTTATGTAATTTGAAAAGTTACTAATATTATGAAATATTATGTGAAATTGAGTGTTGAGTTCTAACAGATAGTTTTTACTAGAAATGAAGTAAAACTATGTTTAGAATCACTCATAAAATATTGGAAGTCTTATGAGATTCCAATTAAAAGTCAAATAGTGAAATTTAGCGAAAATATAAAATTTGAAATAAGTAAATTTTTATTATTGAAAGTTATAAAGAATATCGTTACAAAACATTTAGGCGAAAACCTCGTCGAAATCCGAGTTATAACGAAGAAGTTATGACCAATCGAAGATCCGTGACAAAACCGACACGGCACCGAATGACGTAAAAAGTGTTTTTTTGATAAACTACTTTTTAGCCTTGGTGATCTAAATGAAAGTCGTAGTATTTGTTAAACCGATAATTTTCATAAAAAGAACGCCAAAATTTGACTTCGTATGAGGAAGTTATGATTTTTCTAAGTTTCAGATTAGTAGTAGATAGCTAAAAACTTGAAATTTTAGATCGAGTGATCTTTAGCCGACACAACCTAAACGAGAATCGAAGGTCTCGTCATTAGCAGTACAACGGTAAAAAGTCTGACGAAAACGGACGTTGGATGAATAAGTTATGAATTTTTAACGGATTTACCAGTCTCGGTCTGTTAAAAATAATAATATTAAAATAAATTCAAAATTTTCCGACGAAGTCTAAACAAAAGTTGTAGAGTGTAATTTTACCTACGCGTGCATATACAGAACGTCAAAAACGGAGCCCGTATGAGAAAGTTATGGATTTTACAAGATTGAGCACAATTTTCGAGAATTTTCGCATGAATAGTGCCAGCCAGGTCACCCTCGCTCTGAGCTGGGGACGTATCCGAACCAGCTGCGTGGCGCGTCCGAGAAGCGACGCGTGTCGCACAGGTGTCCGAAGTCGATGATACGTCCGATGCGCTCGTACCTTGCATGCGCGCCCCGTGTCGCTGTGACTCATCGCATCCGAGCCTCGCAGGAGTGCCACGAACCTCCCTCTCCTCGGACTAGACCTCGGTCCAATCAGCGATCAGCAGCGATACCCTCGCACGTGCGAGCCATGTGCTGCCCCTTTGGATCTGCTGCCGCGTGGCTTCTTTCCAACCGTCCGATCAGTAGCCTCCCCCTATAACTAGAAGGCTTGCGAGCCTTCCCGGGTAATTTTGGAAAATTGCCCCTTTTCACCCATTTTTCAATATTTTCACCATTTTAACATCCCCCGAAGCCCCGGGATTATTTCCAACGCCCGAAACACGCCCCGAAGTTCCCGAGAAGCTCGAAAAATTTATCTTTTCGGTTTTGAAGCTCTACCTTCGCAGAGCCCGGTTTTCAATAAATCTCCCGGTTTTCAACGAAGGAAGTTATATTTAGAGCCGAAGGGCTGCCCAATTTACTATTTTACCCCCGGTTATTTCACGGTGAGTTTAATATATAGGAAAAATTGTATGTTATGTATTATATGTGCTATGTGTTTTTCAATGTTATTATTCCGGGTTATTTTCCTGTGTTATTTTTATTCGCTATTTTTAATAGCAAAGTTTTACCTTTGACCATGTGAGCAGTGAAAGGACTTAGATTCACATTGGTACTGGTATGTAGCCTCTGGCCATGTAGAGCATGTCACCGTAAGAGAATGACTTCTATTCTATGGCATTGGCAGAAGGTTAGACAGGGCTGAAAGCCTGAAATCTACCAAAATGTTTAATCAGGAAGTGTATGTGTTCTGTGCCATTTGGGCCAAAGCTTTATTGAGGTATATTAAGTATGAAAATTGTTATGTCTCATTGATTGTATATCTTTGAACCAAATCAATGATCGATATGGAAAGTTCGTCACATGATTCACATATGCCTTTGTTGTTCCTTGTTCCTCTTTGCTTCTGCCATATTGAAGTATATATATGGCATAACGTTATATTGTATCTATTATTGAACTCACTAAGCGTCACCGCTTACCGTCTCAACGTTTAACAAATTTGCAGGAGATAAGTAACCAGTATAGTCATATACTGTCGGAAGGTTTAGAATAGTTGTAATATTACTTTTGTAATTAGGGATCATGTATGTATAAATGTATAGTATCCTGGGTAGTTGTGTAATATATAACACTTTGTAATAGTCGGTTTGTATCCAGTCATTTGTAAACTTTTTATCAATATAAAATATTTTTTTTATGAATATGCAAGTAGCATGTTTTGAAGTAACTATATTGTCAAGTATGAAAGTTTGGGTCTTTCAGAAATATGAAAGTGTGGGTCTTTCAGCAGTCCTTACCCCTACTAACCCTACTCCTCCTACATCGAGAAAATCATATCTTGGGAACATTCAACCCTACAACAAGTGAAAATACCATCATCGGGGAGCCTGCCAGAAATTTCGTTGCAGAAGGTGCAACAAGATGGGGCACACCTCCCGCTACTGTAGGGCCTCGGCCCCATGCGTCACTCCGACCCTCAACCCCGAAATAAGTCCACTATGTCACAAATACGGTGTAGTAGGACATTTCAAGAGAGATTGTCCAACATAGATGAATGACGGAGGAGCTGGCAACTAGACAGGAAGAGGCTACCAGGAACCCTACCGATAATTTTGGTACGTTTCAAACAATAAACTTTATGCATCGAATTTTCACAAAAAGGTTTTTCCAATTGAAAACATAATCAATAAATATTTCCCCATTCGAGCAAATTCTGTAAGTCACAGAGAAACTAGAGGTCCTTGTGAATCGACCATGATGACTCCATATGAACGTTTGTATCATATATAGTTAGGATCCACAAACCATGAGTGTGTGATCCCGCCTTATTTTTCCCGTTTCTGGTCTGAATGTTGATTAGAACAGAACCACGCAGTCAATTTTTTTTTTAAATCCTAAGTATGTATGGTTAGGTCACACCTATCTATAATAGAAAACCTAGAAGAAATTCGGGACACGAAATTCCATTACTTCATATCAGTGCTCCTGTTGGGTCAAAAATATGGTTTATATTTTGCTTTTCTGGGAAATTGTATTATTCTGTAATATTTTATGTGTTTACGGCTAGGTGGGTGTTTACGGCCGTAAACCCGTTCACGGCCGTGAACTTGTGTTCGACCCATGTTCCCTATAAATATAGGTGTAAGGGGTGAGGAGTGGTGTGAATGGAAAAGAAGAAAGGAGCTTAAGTGTGTGTATTATAAGGTGTGTTCTAGAGAGAGAAACAAGAGAGAAGAAGAGAGTATGTGTGAATCTATTGTAAGGAACTTCATTCTCATCATTAATACATCATAGATTCATCATATTCTTCTTCTTCTTCTCTTCTATTTTATTTGACATCATCTGTTTGATTGGGATTCCGCACCATCAAACGGATTTGATTGATACACAAGCAGATTGGGGACTTACAATTCGTATCAGAGCTTGGCTTGTATCAGTCATTTTTGTCAGATCTGGAGCTAATTTGATCTTATCTTGGAAGGATTCTTGCATTTTTGGATAGATCTCTAAAAATTAAGGGGGGTTTGTTCTTCGTGTTTTTGATAAAAAGGGGTTTTTGATCGAGTTTTGGAGCTAAAAAGTCGAAAAAACGCTGTTTTTGGTCGTAACCAGCGAGGGGGTGGCGGCGTGTACGGTCAGCAGCTAGGTTTTCCGAGGTTTATGGTCTGAGGTTTACGGTCTGAGGTTTACGGCCAGTCCTCGCACGTGTACGGTCAGAGTTTGCGGTCCTCGGTGGTTTGCGGTCCAGCAGCGTTTCCGGTCCGCACATCGGTCTCGTGTACGGTCCATCATCTTCGCTTCGTTCTCGCACCTCGTCCTTGCATCTCGCTTCACAGCAGCATCCTCGCATCGTACTTAAAAAATTGTAAATGGAAGCGGGGGTGTAGGGATTCGAACCGGGTCCCTTAAGTCTACAAGCAGGCGCCTTACCAGTTGGACTAGGGAGTCTTTTGTTCCATTCCTTCGAAATTTTATTCAAAAGCACTCCCATTCGCACCCAATTTCGAAAATCTGACACTTTTAGCCCAAAATTCAAATTTCTTTTATTTTTAAATTCGATTTTCTACAAAAATTTTAGTTTTTAATTTTTGATTATTTTGACTTTTTACTTAAAATTTTGACTTTGACTTTCAAGTTTGACCTTTGACTTTAAACTTTGACTTTCTCGTTTAACTTTCAAATTTTCAAATCTAGCTTTTCGGTTTGACATTTAAGTTTGACTTTTGAGTTTGACTTTTTAAATTTGACTTTTAAGGTTGACTTTTGAGGTTTTAAGTCAAAGGGCATTTTTTATAAACAATGAGTTCTTCAAACACCAATGTCAATGAAATTTCCTTGGAGAATTTACGTGAACATTATGAATTATTACAAAGAGAGAACGAGGAACTAAAATACGAAGGATACCAACTTAGGAAAGGCCAGAAACCATTGAAAGAACAACTAGAGGCCAAAACTAAGGACTTCAGGAAATTACAGGCAGAGTATAGTGACAAGTCTGTCCATTATAAATATCTTCAGAAAGAACTTGCTGCTGTCATTGAGGAACTTGAAAAATGGAAAATACGTTTTGAAAATGCCGATTTCAACTTTAAAAAATTCGATGTGTCAAGTGACAAAGTGGCAACAATGATTGAAAATCTAATGAAATGGAAGGATCAAAAGCAAGTAGGAATAGGATATGAAGGTGTCCCTCCCCCATTCAATCACACTTATACTAACACTCCATTAACTCAAGGTGAAATTGACCGAGAACCATTTACGGTATACGGGAAACCAGCTGCTGAACAGGCAAATGAGGGTGTTGAGATGAAAGATTCTAATGATTCTGCTTCTTGTGCAGGTAAAGTAACGGAAGATGAGAACAAGGAGAATACTGTTGAACAAACAAATGTCTCCTTGAACTCTGAATCTGTTGCTTCTAACTCAGTTACTTCTGACAAACCTGTCGTTGAGAAGTACAGGCCACCAAACCAAGTGAAACAGCCGACTTGCTGCAAGTGTGCTTGTGGGAATAAAAAGAGACAAGGCATGGATACGCCACCAGGGGCAGGAAGAAACAACTCCTACATGAAGAAGCAGACTTGCTTTCACTGTGGAACACCTGGACACATTGCCAGATATTGTCCAAATCGCGCATACATTCCCAACTACGCACAAGGGTGGCAGAACACACCAGAGGGAGATTTTCCAAATGAAACCCCTCAAGGTCACGTTCAGACAATGGCGACTGGAATGCCCATAAGGCCAAGAATCAAACCCACAAGGCCAAGAATCCAAATCCCAAGGGAAAGAAGGGAATGCCGGCCCAGAAGTCCAATCCAAGAAATGGGTTAAACCCAACTACAAATGGGTACCAAAGGTTCAATCTCCCAAATCTCCTAATGCTTCTAATATTTCTACATCTTCTGTTTGTGATAAGCAGGATATGTCTTGGGAGAGAGTACCATGTGAAGATGATAAAGGTCAACCCAGTTTCAAAATGGACTGGGTTCCAAAGACCAACTAATCCCGCTCTGTGTCGGAGCAGCTATGGAGGCATATCATCAGACTTCGGTTTGTTGGTAGTGGCTGTTCCAGGCACATGATAGGAGGCATCTCTCCACTGTACAACACTCAGAACATTGTTTGAGAGTATGTGTCCTTTGCGGGAAGGGAATAAAGGAAGGGATCACTCATGGGGTTTGTGCTTAATGACATGAAGAATTTTCGGATCTGTTCTGAGATTACGCGTGCTGTTCTCAGACCTTCTGGATGCAAATTCAATCGGTGACTTACGGTTTGAGTTTTCTTCTCTATACTCCTGAGTTTTTCTTAAGCTGATTCGCTTCAAAGACAAAATTTTGTTTTAGGATAGGTTAAATTTGTGCATTTGCATTCGTTTCTCTCTTATGCACAAATTTAGGGGGAGAAATAAAAACAAAACAAAAATTAGAAAATAAGAAAATCCAAAAATATGGTGTTAATGGAATGTGCTTGCAGGTGATGTGATGGGAAGTGATATGAAGTATAGTGATAAAGGGCAATTTATGATGCGTGTAATGCACTTAAGCTGAATTGTCTAGACTCTGTATTCAATGTGCTGGTAGGCACAAAGGATTCAAAAAAGGACTAGACATTTATTGACCATGAAAGGACTAGACAATATAGACTTAGATAGTTTCATTTGGACTGACCATACGATGCTCGGGTAGATTGAGCAGTGAGATAAACATGGGAACCTGCGAGATACACTAAAAGTTAATTATCTAGAACTGTGGCTCAACATTTCCTTGATGTATGGACTCATGTCCTTAATTCCGGTATTGATAGGGCAACTGGGGGGTTATGATAAAGTAGGTATGTAGTAAATTATTTTCTTGCTTTCTATCTGTCAGTCATATGTTGCTTCCTCTGCGTGATTGGAAGAGATCCGACATGTATTGCAACATATGCAACTCTAGTTCTACGCACCTCCTTATCTATGAAATTCTTTCTATCTTTTAGCCATATGATGTTCCCTCTGCGTGATCGGAAGATCCGACCTGGGACACAACATATGCACTCTACTATCTCTCTAAACCCATATCTATGTTAGTCATATGTTGTTCCCTCTGTGTGATTGGAAGACATCCGACCTGGTGTCACACCTCCAAACCAGAACGACGGAAATGTTCAGGGGCAGAGGACTTTAGGTAAGTATCACAACACATGTAATATAGTAATCAGAGTACAAACAACCATTGTATTAATAAGTATAAGTTTTACATAAGTGTTTAAACATTATATATTCAAACACAAAAGTAGGTACATTAGAAGACAAGAGTCGCAGTACGGTACTAGGTAGTCTTCTCAAAAGCTTCTGGAGTGTACCTGTCTACTGGATTCCTGAGAATACAAGTTATTTGGAAAGAGTAGATCAGCATTTAAGCTGGTGAGTTCATAAGTATTTAAGTTCTGTTAAGTATACCCTAAGTTCTTTGAATAAGTTCACTGGTTTCTCCAGGAAATCCTATATCTCCTGAGGTGATTAACTGATAACCTCAATAGTTTCCCTCTGTAATTACCTAGTTTATACTGATTATACATAACATAATATTGAATTGACAGTTAAATGGGTGTATCTGCCCTAAGCCCACAACCAAACAAGGAACAGGAAGTAAGGTGGAAGTCACACATTTCATTGTCAATCAGACATTACTTATGTACAACTCTGATGTAATAACTAAGGAATTATAAAATTAACCATTAAAGGTCTTTTATGTTATACTGGTTTACAAAGATTGAATGACTAAGTTTCATTTGATAAGTGGTTTAATCCCATAAACCGTTTCCTTGGTATAAGTGGTTTAATCCCATAAACCGTTTCATTTGTAAAAGTGGTTTAATCCCATAAACCGTTTCATTTGTAAAAATGTTCTTAGTTATATCTGTTCTATAGTAAAAACCTTAGTATTAATCCTGGAGAGTATTGTATTATCCATAATACTGCCTTGTGGTTTTAAATGTTCAAAACCAGAAGTACAATACTTGGTTTCATAATACGTAGCTTTTACTATAAGTAAAAACTACTGAAGGTATATCTGGTCGGGGATGTAATTAAATTTTCTTACTGTTATAAGAGAAGTATATTACTTTGTAATTCACTCGTTGTTTTATCCATGTGAGTCCTATCAACCATACTAATATGACAGAAATGCCTGCAGCGACGTTCTTCAGGCGTCGGAACTGGAATGATATTTGACACCCTAGGCCTGCCGGCCAAACTGTAGTGAACAGTAGAGGTGCGGGATTGTCAATCCCATATAGATCTATACACAAATTCACGCTCTCCGTACAAGAGATTCTGGCTAATAGTTCAGGACTTAAAAAGGTCGTACTTAGATAAGTACACCGTGAAGGGTCTTACAAATTTATTGTTTCAACGAGATTTCCGATGTATTATTATTATTACCCGATGAATGTTAACTCTGGTACTTTGTATCGTACCCTTGGTTAATGCAAACCCAGTAAGATGTATTATTACCTCGAGTTTGCTAACTCGGGTACTCTGTATAGTACCTTTGCTAATGCAAACCCGACAGAATGTATTATTACCTCGTGTTTGCTAACTCAGGTACTCTGTATAGTACCTTTGCTAATGCAAACTCGGCAGGATGTATTATTACCTCGTGTTTGCTAACTCGGGCACTCTGTATAGTACCTTTGCTAATGCAAACCCGACATTACCACGTGTTTGCTAACCCTGGTACTATGTATAGTACCTTTGTTAATGCAAACTAGGTATGATGTATCTTTACTTCTTTAATATGTTGTTCGTATATTAAAGGTATTATACATATCTTGGTATAGTTGAATGAATTTTGGTAATTTCCTTGGAAAGTATACAGTTGTGAATCATACTTGCATCTTTAGTTTTGAATCATAAATTATACCTATTATAATTTATATGTTCTATCTGATTAGCATGGTTTCTCATGGATGAACACCTTTGCTCAGCCTGATACAAAGGTGATGATACCAAAAGGAGTAACCTTTTGTACTCATATATGTATAATATATATATATAATTAAGAAGGAAACGACCTTCGAACAAACAATACAACCCAAATTCCACATCCAAACAAGGAAAAGGATGTAGGATAATTCATTAGTCCTAAGCCCTTCATATCTTATTTATATATTTATACATATATAAACATGATTTTGGCATTTATACTTTGAAATAGCTTATAAAACATTTTTCAAAGAATTTAACGGAGTTTTTACATGACTTTAAAGATTCAACATGGCTTCACGTTATTTTGAAAGTATTTGGTAATTCTTAAAAGCATACGGAAATTCTTTGTGTGATTATTATCACATATAGTTATTAACACAATTTAATATTGTGTTAATCTTGTATTCCCCCCCTAAAAAGCATATAAAACCATTTAAAAAGGTATATTATAGGGGTATGAACTCACTTTGATAAGCGGTGATTCGGGCAGTGTTTCGTTTCCCGTAAAGAGTTTATTTAACGAGAAACCGGCTCAAACCGGGCAGAGTTTCGACAGGAGAGAGGATGACTTCTCGAGAATTCCAGGGCTCCGGGGCTTGCTTCGGGATTTTGACACGATACCGGGGCCTTCGGGGGTCGTGAGAAAGTCGAGGGGGTGAAATGGTGCAAAATGGGTGAAAAATGGGGTGAAAAACCCTTCCATCCGAGAAGGCTCGCACCCTTTATATAGGGGTGCGAGGGTTCGGCCGAAGGGGGACAGCTGGCGAGGGCTCGGACACCTAGCGAGGCGAGGAGGTGAGTCAGCAGCTACGTGGCAGGTCCTGCGAAGGCCACGTGCGAAGGCTTAAGGCGGTGGAGCTTCTGACCCGGTGCGAGACACGTGACTTCGGACAGGTGTAGGCTTCTAAGTGGACTGAAGTTCGGTCCAATGGGGAAGGAAGGTGACGAATTCGGACCAATCAGGAGAGGACACGCGAGGCTGCGGTCCAATCATAAGGTCGCACGTGGAGGCCTCGCATGCGAGGTGACGTGTCCGAGGAGTGACTCAGCGAAATTTCCCGGTTTCCACATTTTCTTGATTTTTGTGCCAAAAACTTGCGAAAATCATAACTTTCGCATACGAGCTCCGTTTTTGACGTTCTTTATATGCACGCGTAGGTAAAATCATACTCTACGACTTTCGTTTAGACTTCGTCGGGTGATTTTGAATTTATTTTAAATATTATTATTTTAAACAGACCGGGACGGGAATCCGTTAAAAATTCATAACTTCTTCATCCGACGTCCGTTTTCGTCTGTCTTTTTACCGTTGTGCTACTTTTGACGAGACCTTCGATTCTCGTTTAAGTTGCGTCGACTAAATATCGATCGATTTATATTTCGAATTTTTAGCTGTCTACTGCTAAACCGAAACTTCGAAAAATCATAACTTCCTCATACGAAGTCCGATTTTCACGTTCTTTTTATGAATGTTCTCGGTTTAACATATTCTACAACTTTTTTTTAGATTGTTAAGGCTAAAAAGCCTTTTATTGAAAATTCACTTTTTACACTGAACAGTGTTTTGCCGGTCTTACCGCGGATTTTCGATTGGTCATAACTTCTTCGTTATAACTCGGATTTCAGTGTTCTTTATGTTTTTGCAAACCTTGTTACAAACTCTACCACTTGGTTCATCCCAATTACGATTATTGATCAATTTATTTTTGACCAAACTTTGACTGGTGTCACACCTGGGATACAACATATGCACTTCTATATCTGACTTCTTTCTTAATGATTGAATACTCACCTAAAGTAAGGAGTTCTTTGGAAGTTCTTGATTACCGGGGTATATCGGGAAGTGGGAAACACGTTCTAGTGCAACTAAAATTGAAACATTTAGAGGTTGTCTGTAGATCTTGCTGCTTAATTTAAGTGGACAACTATATCCTTGGTCGTCGTCAGCTAAATGTCCATTTAGGAATATATATCACAATGACTTGTCACTTATAATCTGTCCAAATTGTCAACATACTTTGTGTTTAAGTGGACCACAATACCGGTGATTGACCAGATCTAGACATGCAGGCGTGTGCTGATAAACGATATTGGATTGCTTGACAACTTTGATCCCAATTTTTTTTTTTGTTAAATTTGTTCATAGTTTTCCTCTATGCACAAATTTAGGGGGAGAATTAAAAAAAAAATTCAAAAATCAAACAAAAATCAGAAAATTAAAAATCCAAAAATAGTGTTATTTATGTTTTTATTTTCTTGTTCAAGAAAATCAAAAATCCAAAAATATTTTTCTTTCTGTTTTATTTTTTTTCAGAAAATATAAAAAATCCAAAAATATTGTGTGCTAAGTTTTCTTTTAGTTTTGTTTTGTCTTGAAAAGTGAGTTCAGATGTAGATGAGACTCATGGAGACTGTATCGAGATTTCAGAGCCAAGGCTTCATCCGTGAGCATCAAAGAATTCTCATTCGAAGGAGCAAGAAATTAAGATTATTCTTTCAACATTCAATCCTTCAACCCCAGAAGCAAGGTCAAGTTTTTCTTGAAGATTATGTGACAGATTGCATTGAAGCCTCCTCAATCAGTCTGCTGCTATCTTGAACCTGCTGAAGTGATCCAGAAGATTTGTTCTCTCTGATGTTCTCTCTGAAGATTGTCAAGCTAAAAGCGCTATCTTTCAAGAATCAGTACATCAAGCCTCCTCACCCAATGTGCGTTCAGAGTCAAATCTTGAAGAAATGCCCAATTGCTCAAGATGAAGTCAATTATTGAAGATTCATCATGTTCATCTTGAAGCTGTGAAGAAATTGAAGATAAATGCTAAAGCCAAGCTCCCAATGAAGATTATCAAGAAAAGCCACCTACCTTTTTAGGGGAACTTGTTGGGTCAATTTAAGAAAAGAAAGCTATAAACCAAGGGGGAGATTGTTGGGTGAAAAATATGGTTTATACTTTGCTTTTCTGGGCAATTGTATTATTCTGTAATATTTTATGTGTTTACGGCTAGGTGGGTGTTTACGGCCGTAAACGGGTTTACGGCCGTAAACCCGTTCACGGCCATGAACTTGTGTTCGACCCATGTTCCCTATAAATATAGGTGTCAGGGGTGAGGAGTGGTGTGAATGGAAAAAAAGAAAGGAGCTTAAGTGTGTGTATTCTAAGGTGTGTTCTAGAGAGAGAAACAAGAGAGAAGAAGCGAGTGTGTGTGAATCTATTGTAAGGAACTTCATTCTCATCATTAATACATCATAGATTCATCATATTCTTCTTCTTCTTCTTCTCTTCTATTTTATCTGACATCATCCGTTTGATTGGGATTCCGCACCATCAAACGGATTTGATTGATACACAAGCAGATTGGGGACTTACAGCTCCCGTAGTTCTAAAACACCTAGCAGGCAAAAACAAAGACTGGCTTGATTCTCACCTTACAAACTTCGAGCACTGCAAAAGGGCTTCCGTCTTACACAACCAGATAACAAACTCTTCCCACCTGTAACGACAAACCCCTAGCAACCAGACACATAAGCCCATATGTAAGAAATACCACGCTCTTTCCTAGCCCAATAAAGACAAAAATCAAGAAACAAAGGACATGAAGGGAATCCGAAAGGCTTCCAACCTTCCCCCAGAGATTCCCAGAATTCCTTTGGAAACCTCAACCATGTGCTAAGCGGAGTTAGAATCACCTCGACTCCTGGAACCACCCCAATAACCAAACCCTCGATACCACTTAGCACGGTCACAAAGACAGATAGTGTCTGATCACAAGAACGATATAATAGATAAAGGAAACACCAGACCAAGTCTCTAACCGCATGCAGCACCTATCTGACTCATAAGGAGGAAAGACGAATTTCCCATAGCACCTCTGATTACTAAATAGTCAAACAAACCCATCCTTAGGGATCGATACTCCCTACCCCGAGTCGGAGACTTGTCCAATATACAGCAAAGGACTGGCAGAGACCGACCTACCTTTAACTCGGAACACCATAGGCAGAAGAAAACCCCCAAGGTAATCTAAGACTCATAAGGTTAGCTACACGACACACAACCTCAACCTTGGCGACAATAGTGCCAACTCTTAAGGCCCAGAAACTCTACTTCTAGGACACCAGGATCACGATTCCTAGTAGGCCATTCGAAAATCCTCGCCAGGATTGGTCCGGTAACCTATGGCCTTTGGTTACCATAAGAACCTAGTTTCGTACATTTCACATTCCACGTGTTCAACACTTATAAGTGTCTGACCACCGAATCTCTGAGAACCCCCCCCCCCCCCCCTTGACAAGATCAAGGTAAAAAAGAACCCACACCCCGAAGAGAAGCATGTGTAACAGACATTGGCAAAGCTTGGGATACCCACCTGCTTCTAATCAAGTACTCATATACCAACAACTACCACTCGAGCATAGGAGTTGCACTCTTTGAGGCCCTGCGTGGCCGGAGGTGCAGATCATCCTCTGTTGGGCTGAGGTGGGAGACACCTAGCTAGAAAGAGGACAAACGCCCAACCTCACCCTCACTGGACCCGAGATTATTCGAGAAACCACGGAAAAGATAGTCCAAATTCAAGCACGACTCCAAGCATCGCGGGACCGACAAAAGAGCTATGCAGATAAAAGGCGAAAGCCTCTGGAATTTCAGGTGGGTGATCGGGTGTTATTAAAAGTCTTCCTGTGGAAAGGAATGATACGATTTGGAAAGAGAGGTAAACTAAATCCCCGATACATCGGACCATTCGAGATCCTTGCACGGATCAGTCCGGTAGCCTACAAACTCCAACTACCCTCCGAGCTCAGTAATGTACACCCTGCATTCCATGTGTCAAACCTAAAGAAGTGCCTATCGGACGAAACCCTCACAGTTCCACTAGATGAGATCGAAGTGAATGAGAACCTTCTATTCGTCGTGCAGCCCGTCGAAATTATGGATAGGGAGGTCAAGAGCACGAAGCAAAGCCGCATCCCCATTGTGAAGGTTTGATGGGACGCCAAGCGCGGACCATAATTCACATGGGAACGCGAGGATCAAATGAAACAAAAGTACCCTCATCTTTTCGCTAGTTCGTAGGAATGACTTCTAAAGAATTTCGGGACGAAATTCCCTCTAACGAGGGGATGATGTCACAACTGGAAATTTCCAAGTCTAGAAACCAAGCCAAAGGAGTTCCGTACATGTAATATTTGTATCTATGCTACTATTACATCTTGGTAATGTAATGTTTTTGAGAATTATATTACCCTAAAGCCTCCTAAGTTGATGAAAACAATAAGAAGTTTATGCTATGTCAAAAATGATCACATAAACAAGCATATTAAGAATCCTACACACCTAGACCATGAACTCTTCCCTAGAAACACACTTTGGCCGTGAACACCTAAAGAGAGGGAATCTAGGCCATGAACTACATGGCTAATCCAAACTTTGACCATAAACACATCCCTAGGCATCACATTGAGCGTAAACCCTTCCCCATGACCCCTTTTTGGCCGTAAACCCCTTAGGGGATTTCATTTAGGCCGTAAACCATCATTTATGGTCCCTCTAGACCGTGAACCTCTCCCAATTAAATGGTGTTCACGGTGGATGCAAGCTGTAATGTGTAGATATCCAATCCAAAACTCAGTTATTCATGCATTACCCAACAGTAATCCAAGTAAGCATCTCATCAACTCCTTATCCCATATTAGGGACCGTGAACCTAATTCCCCCATTCCACAACTCACATTTTGCATTATGTAAACCACAAAAACTCTCCCAAGGCTTCATCCAAGTTCAAGAACCATTTCCTTCATCAACCCTCCTAAGTTCTTGTAAGTGTTTATGTCTAGCAAGAGTTTCATACAATTAGCTATTTTAAACTCCAACTCACACATAAAATTATGTGTTTATAATCTTATTCTAGCTAAAATTCTGAAGAGGTTCATTCCACACTTCAATTGCTCTAGGCCTTAACTCCTCATCCCATCTCTTCACCTACACTATCTACTACCCAAGGTGAGCTTCATACCCCTCTTTTTGATGTTTTCATGGTTTTGGGGGAGGATACAAGTCAAGGTCTTTGTTGAAATCATGAAATAATTGCTTGTTAGACATGTATGCTAAGTTATATATGTGTTATATCTTTGAAAACTCAATATGAAATAGTTTCTTGAGTTCGAAATCTGGGAAGATTTAAATGGTAAAACCATAATATACAAATGATGGAAAGAATCAAAACTAGTATGTTTACACTATATGATGTTACAAGTTTTATGGCAAAAACTCCAAAGGGTTTCCTAAAAAGTTGCTCAAAACCAAATTGATGAACAAAATATTTGAAAGTGGTTAGAAAATGGAAATAATAATACTTTTGGGGGATCATTTTCGGCCATATGAAAATATAAATATTATTTTTGGACTATAGGATAAATTTGCGAAATTATTGAATATCTCAATTTCTAAAGGACCAAAAAAAAATGAAATTTTGGATAAACGAGGGCCTTTTTGAATATTTGCATAAATATAAACCTAAAATGATCATTTTAGAAGAAAAGGGCCATTTTCGACACCTAGTTTTGAACCCTTTATGATACCTTTGACAAATATGGGTCTTATTTGATAATTTATAAAAAGAAGGGCCATTTTTCCCAATGCCGATAATTTGGGGTCATTTTTGATAAATATGATTCCAAGTGGATTATCCTCATTAAACGAAAAAGATAAACCTAGTCAACTAGCCCAAGTAATGTTATTTATTAAATAACGGGTCTTATTGATTGCTCAAAAACCAGTTGGTATTCTAGTGAAGACGAGTCTCGAAAGTACCTAAATATAAATATATTAGTGTGCGTCTAAAGTCCTGTAAGGAGTTATAACCAGAGTCTCCTGGAGGGAGAGCGGGAATTTTTGTATAGATCTATACTGGGTTGACACCCCGCACCTTCGCTGTTCGCTACAGCTAGACCGGCCAGTCTAGGGTGACAAATGTCTTTATTCGATTTGGGCGCCTGAGAAACGCCAAGACAGGTCTCCGTCATATTAGTATGGTTATAGCGGCTCACTAGAATATGAAATTTATGTAAGGAAAAACTTCATAAATAAATTTTGGCACATTGTGTTGACTGCCCGATGCATGATAGTGATTGTCCACTTTTGTTGTGTTGACCGTCCTTTTTCATTGCGCGGAATGTCCACGAACGCCATGTTGATTTCTTTCACCTAACAAGTATTAGAGTCTTAATACTACTATTTTACAAATCAGAAAATATAGGATTTTCTGGGGAAAACAATTGTATACAATTTTGAAAACTATAAACTAACACACACATATGAAAGGATAGTCAATTGGAAACAGAACCTACGATTATTTTATACAAGAAAATATAGGATTTTTTGGAGTAAACGATTTTTTACGATTTCGAAAACGATAAACTAAAACGCACGCTCAATTATAGTTGATAAGGAAACAAGACTTTCAACTATCTTTCTTTTAGAAAATAGGGAATTTTCTAGAAACTATTTGTTATTACTACTCCAAGGAATACTCTCAAATACAGCTCGCCTTTATAAATTATATTACTTTTCAAAAATCACTCCTTATAAGGATGAATAAAACGTAATAATGTGCATGCAGATATCCATGATTTCAAAGCAAGACTTCAAACGATTTTTATATAAAATATTGGATTTTTCTGAATGTACAACGAGAATAATTCTAAACAAGTGTAAAACTGTTTTTATACAAAAATACGTATGAAGTCACCAACTTTTTAGTTGACGCTTTTCAAAACGACTTGTATTCTCAGGGATCTAGTAAGCAGGTTAAAGAGACGCGAATTCAATATTATTTTGCTGTAGTTTGGAATTTAATTACTTATGTCTCTTTGGTGTAATTTGACGAACAAATACAATATGTAAACAATGTGATTTTGTTATCTTAATGTATGACGTTTGGATTTGCTATGTTTCATTTATATTCAATTGTTATGATACTGCACAATGAAATCACCCGCCTCCGGACGTTTCCGCCGTCTGGTCCGGGGGTGTGACAACACCTCGCCTGGGCGCACGATATCCAACTATTGGATGTGAATGAGGGGATAATTTGACGTCTTGGTGACTTGGAAACCCTCTCATTTCTGAACAGAAGTTGAGATCCTAAAGTTAGAACCTAAGGTCTTTAACAGTTACATGTTATCTTAAGTTGGGATCATCCCAAGAAAACTCCTAGAGTATATAACATTTACATGTTATCTTAAGTTGGGATCATCCCCAGAAAACTCCTAAGGTCTATAACATTTACATGTTATCTTAATTTAGGATCATCCCCAGAAAACTCCTAAGGTTTATAATGTTTGATATGTTGGGATTTTCCCAAGAAAATACATTAAGTTTATAACATTTTCATTTTATCATACAGTTTGGGATTTTTCCCAGTATTTCACTAAAAGATTGTAACATTAACATGTTACCTTAATTGAAAACTTGGCATGAAATTAGCTGAAGATGGGATGCTCCCTAGAAAATAAACAAGATTCATAGCGAAGATTTTCCTTAAGCTAAGGTTAAGGATCCTTCTTGAAATTTGACAAGATCCTTCCCAGCCAGGTTTTAAAGCAAATATCCTTTCACATGGTAAAATCAGAATCATACGAAGACTGGGAAGTCATGGTTTCAAATTTTTCCTAAGATCACCAGGTTTCATCTATCCTTATTTTTGAAAAACTCTAAGTAAAGTTTGAGGATCCTAAACTTTTTAGGATGCTAAACAAAGATTATTTGGTTACTAGAAGTTAAATCTTTTAGTTTAAAAGGGTTACTTATAATTTACTAAGAGATTTTTTAGGATTGTTTGCAGGAACTAAGTTCTTCAGGATCCTAGTGATCCAAGGATCCCAGTATCACAAACAATTATGCAGGATGATCAAAAGAAAGATGTGAAAAGAAAATAAAACCATTGTATTCAAAAAAGGGGTTGTACACAAACCCACCAAAAGATTATTTGTTCTACATTCCAAATACACAAAAACATATTTAAACTAATCTACGCAGGCCTAGACCTTATCCTGTTCATCATCGGCTGCGTCTTTCTTCTCCCCTCATTCGGTCAGCTGTAGTACATGATCCTGATTGGCGGTAGCAGGCTTGTAAGTCAACTTGTCCAGTGCCTCGTGCCAACCGTCCACATCCTAGGAACCTGCATTCTCTAGATCCTCTGCAAGACGGATCTTGGCCTCCCAAACAGCGACTCCAATGTTGACCTTTGCATCGAAGATCACCTCCTCCATCTCAAGCAAGTGCACCTCCTCTTTTTCAATCGTCTACTTGCTCAGCAGCTCCAATCTCCTCAATTGATCCTCATTGGTGGCTTTCCACATCATCTCCTACCCCTGAAGGGCCTATTCAACCCTCTCCGATCAGATCCTTAGATCAGCAGAAATGTGATCATATACCTGAAACAAAGACATAGTGGGTCAGAAAAAAGTAGAATATGGGTCGAGAATAAAACCAACACTTACAGCTTGGGTGAAAGAGACCAACTTCTGGAGCGCATCCTCAACTCCAAGGTTTTCCAAGGATAGACCTGTAGACTCAACTGTTCTCCTTTTTCGGGATCCCAGAGTTTTCACTGCTAATTCAATGGCCGATCTTTTGAGAGGAAGAGAAGGCGAGCTCTTTTCCTTTTTCACCGTTAGCTAATCCCTAGACATGGTTGTGTCAAGGTCAGAAAGTTTGAAGCGAGCACTGGAACGGGTGATCTTGGATCCTACACATAACAGAAAAATATTAAGATCCTTCATCACAAGAAAAAACAATCATGGATCCTTACCTATCGACATGAGGTCAGTAGCAGAAGAGCTTTTTTGCAAAGTGGCCTGTTCAAATCGAAAGGATCTCTCGGCTTCAGACAAGGCCAAGAACATCTCAATCTTCTCCTCCGAATCCTGAGCGAAGGGGACAAGCTCTTCGAATTTAAAAGCTACAAAAAAGCAAACAAAATAAGAAGAAGTGAATTCCAGGATCCTTATATTAGTATAAAAGAATCCTACCCTTCTTAACCCAGGCATCCGGTAGGAGATCCCCACCAAGAACAGAGACAATTCCAGTAAAAAGGGTATTTTATAGAAGTCAAAGACAATTCCACTTGGTCTTTTGAATCCTATATTAGTATAAAAGAATCCTACCCTTCAGGAAGACCTATATCTAGGTCTTTTGACTGGTTCACTTGGTCGATCCAATATAGAATCCTCCAAATGATAGGCATGGCCTGGATATATGAGATCCCAGTCACCTTAAAGAACTCAGAGACAATTCTAGGAAAAGGGTATTTCATCCCGAGGGAGAAGCGATATTTGGGGAAGCATACCCCGCAAGGAAGGCTCCACTGAGTCTTGAAGGGCCTAAAATGGCTTCATGAGGGAAGGTTGTTGGGATTTGAGCATTCTAACACTCCTATGGTGTACATGCAACCCTAAAAACCTTGGATCTATGTTTTCTCTATTATACATGAAAACTTTCATTTTTCCAAGGTTTCATCCTAACTAGCATATCATTGGGGTATATGTAATATAAAAACTAGTAGAATGACATACCTTTCTTGTTGCTTGGATTCGTTAAGACCTTGTGAGCCTAGCACCCCAAATGTGATGTGTCAAATGCTTCACACAACACCACTAACAACTTGGAATAACTTGAGATAAGATTGAGATGCACCAAAATCGGCTAGCCCTCACTAGAATCACTTATGTGCCGATTTTACAAGGATGAGGCTTCTTTATATAGTGTGCATATTAAGGTTACACCATGTAACTCATGCCTTTCCACATTCCTCATGATCCATGGGTTTTAGACTCCATGGAGCATCCATGGGTAACCACATGGGTTTAGCTCATCATATGATTGTACTGACTAATCATCAAATTGTACACAACAACACGTTTTATAACATCATGTTACTTATGCGTTTTCGTACTATCAATGTATAACCAACTCATAGTCAACAACTCATATATCTTGGTTTGAAGACTTATATGATATTACCGTCTCACGATCACTCGAGATAAATTCCATGAAGTGATACAAGTGAGCGTGGGTTGATTCCAATACTCAGAACTTATGAGCACTCATGAATGTTGCAGCAACAATTGTTATGTCTAATACAATTCAGACAAATCTACAAACCCAATTCATGACAGTCTTAATTCAATACCTACTTCCAAAGTATGATCAGCTGTGGATAGTTTTAATAATATAATTATTCTGGAAATCAAAACATGCAAAATCAAACAATAGTAAATGATTGACACAAGATAGTAGTACCATACTAGTAACTAAAAACATATTTTATTTAAACATCAAATGTCAATTACATTTCAACTATTACAAGTTTCGAAAGCTATCTAATTACTAAAACTAATATCATCCTTCAGCACAATGCGCCTCGCATGTTGTAAATGCTTAACCCTAAACAGTCCTTTCATGAGGGGATTTGCTGGGTTCTCATCCGACGATACCCTCTTTGCCACGAGGAGTCCTTCTTCTATTCGATGTCTAATGAAGTTGTATTTTCTGTCGATGTGCCTGGATCTGCCGTGATCCCTTGGTTCATTGGCTAAGGCAACTGCACTCTCGTTATCACAGAAAATCTCCATAGGCTCCTTAATACCTGGTACAACTCCAAGGTCTCCAATGAAGTTCTTCAGCCATATTGCCTCCTTCGCCGCCTCGCTTGCTGCTATGTACTCTGATCCGCAAGTTGAATCAGCTACGTTCTGCTGCTTGGAACTTTTCCAAGTAATTTCTGCTCCATTCAGGGTAAATACCCAGCCCGACTGAGAGCGGAAACTATCCCTATCAGTCTGAAAGCTAGCGTCACTATACCCCACTACTCTAAAGTCATCACTCCCATAAGGGTAAGGACCCAGTCCTTAGTCCTCCGTAGGTACTTGAGAATGTTCTTTACCGCAGTCCAGTGAGCCTTGCCAGGATTCCCTTGATATTTGCTGACCATGCTCAAAGTAAAGGCCACATCAGGACGAGTACAAGTCATAGCATACATGATCGAGCCTACAGCGGAAGCATATGGTACTCGACTCATCTCAGATATCTCAGCCTGTGTACTCGGGCTCTGAGTCTTACTCAGTTTGGCGTTACTCTAGATCGGTAAGTCACATTTCTTGGAATCCTGCATGCTAAATCTTTTCAGCACCTTATCCAAGTAGGTACTCTGACTAAGTCCAATTAGTCTCTTACTCCTGTCTCTTAATATCCTTATCCCTAGGATATAGTCAGCTTCTCCAAGGTCCTTCATAGCGAAACACTTCCCAAGCCAGGAGTTATCCTCCTGCAAGGTTGGGATGTCATTTCCTATGAGTAGTATGTAATCCACATACAATACCAAAAAGCTAACTATACTCCTACTAGCCTTAACATATAAACATGACTCATCCTCGCTCCTCGAAAAGCCAAACTCTTTGACTTTCTCATCGAAACAAAGATTCCATCTGCGAGATGCTTGTTTTAATCCATAGATGGATTTCTCAAGCTTACACACTCTATTAGGGTGCTTTGAATCGACAAAACCCTCTGGCTGACTCATGTAAACATCTTCAGCCAACTTTCCATTAAGGAAAGCGGTTTGACATCCATTTGCCATATTTCATAATCATGAAATGCAGCAATAGATAGCATAACCCTAATAGACTTAATCTTCGCTATTGGTGAGAAGGTTTCATCATAATCAACTCCTGGAGTTTGAGTAAAGCCCTTCGCAACCAGTCGCGCCTTATAAGTGTGTACCTTCCCATCCATGTCGGTCTTCTTCTTGAAGATTCATTTGCACCCGACTGTCTTACGACCCGATACATTCTCAACCAAGTTCCAAACTTGATTGTCATACATGGACTGAATCTCACTGTCCATAGCCTCCTTCCATTTGGTAGATTCAGGGCCTGCCATGGCTTCCTTGAAGTTGTTAGGTTCATCCAAATTTATCAGTGTAATATCACTGATAAATGCATCACCTTCTGTAGTAATATGGAAACCATAATAAAACTCAGGTGTGTTCCTAACCCTTGTGGAACACCTCAGAGGTACAAACTCATCAATCGGCTCAACAAGAATTTACTCCTTAGGTTGATTGCTAGTGTTTGACGTTCCTTCACCGCTTGACTCTTAAATTTCTTCAAGTTCAATTTGACTCCCACTGTCTCCTTGGCTTATGAATTCTCTTTCACAAAAGACTCCTCTCCTCGCCACAAAGACAACATTGTCACTCGGTCTGTAGAAGAGATAACCAAAAGATTTATGGTGGTAGCCGATGAAAATACATCGCTCACTTCGAGGTTCGAGCTTGTCGTGAGTCTCGCGCCTCATGAAAGCCTCACAGCCCCAAATCTTGATGTGGTCTAAAGTAGGAACTTTCCCAGTCCACATCTCGTGAGGTGTTTTGGCAACCTTCTTGGTAGGGACTAGATTAAGGATATGGGCGGCAGTCTCTAAGGTATACCCCCAAAATGAGATTGGTAACGAAGCTCGACTCATCATGGAATGAACCATGTCTAACAAGGTTCGATTGCACCTCTCAGCCACACCATTCAGCTGTGGTGTCCTAGGAGGTGTCAATTGTGAAACAATTCCACATTCCTTAGGATAGTCAAGGAACTCGATACTAAGATACTCACCACCTCGATCAGATCGGAGCATCTTTATCTTCATGCCTAACTGATTCTCCACATCCTGTTTAAACTCTTTGAATTTCTCAAAGGTTTCTAACTTATGCTTGATTAAGTAGATATAGCCATACCTACTGTAATCATCAGTAAAAGTCACATAGAAGCGGTTAGCATCCCTTGTGGTGGTTCTGAAGGGTCCACACACATCAGTGTGTATGAGGTCCAACAAACCTTCACCCCTAGCACAGGTACCAGTGAAGGGTGACTTAGTCATTTTTCCAAGTAAACAAGATTCGCAACTATCATCTGACTTTAAGTCAAATGACTCCAAGACTCCAGCCTTTTGGAGTTGGCCTATGTGCTTCTTGTTGACATGTCCAAGACACAATGCCACAAGGATGCCTTATCCAAACGAGTGGAAGAATCAATATGCAAAACATTATTTCGTAAGTTGTCTACAATCGACAAAGTTTCATATACACCATTAAAAGGTAATACTTTAAAATAAAGAACACCATTATAAAAAGCATTAATACCACCACATTCATCATCAAATGAAAAAGTAAATCCTTGTTTGTACAAGGCATGAAAAGAGATAATATTTCTCGCCATTTCAGACAAGTAACAGCATTTATTCAAATCTAATACTAATCCACTACTAAGCAATAAAGAATAAACTCCAATCTTGGTGACAGGTGAAACTTTCCTATTCCCCATGATCAAGTTTATCTTCCCGTGCTCCACATCCTCACTTCTTTTTAGGCCCTGCAAATCAGAACAATTGTGAGTTCCACACCCTGTGTCAAGGACCCAAGAATTAGTATGTGGTGAATTATTAGAAAATATAGTGTAAATACCTGCATGGGTGGGTTTCACTTTCCCATCCTTAAGATCCTCCAAGTACTTGGGGCAGCTTCGCTTCCAATGCCCTTTTTCCTGACAGTGGAAGCATTGTGCATCCTTCGGGTTGGAAGAGGGAGTGGCAGAACCACCTTTGGTTCCACTCGAAGAGGAGCCATCAAGAGACTTTCCCTTGGTATCCTTCGAAGGGGTCTTCCTCATTTTCCCTTTACCTTGCCCGATTTCCAGAACAAGGGCAGTGGTAGGAGTGGTAACAACATTCTTACCTTTGAGACTACTTTCAGCAGTCCTCAAAAGTCCTTGAAGTATGCTAAGTGTGGCCTCCTCCTTGTTCATATGATAGGTCATGCGGAATTGATCATAACAGGAGGGTAGGGAGTGTAGAATAATATCTATTGCTAACTCCTCATCAAAGTTCACATTTAACTTTAGCAAACGGTCCACGAATCTTTGCGTTTTCTACAGTTGGCCCATGATGGATTCTCCATCCTTCATTTTCGTTGTTATCATGGAGGTGATGATTTCATACCTTTGCTGACGAGCACTCTGATGGTATCTTTCCATTAGGTCCTGGTGCATCTCATAAGGGTAGAAATCTTCATAAGATTTCTGGAGTTCTACTGTCATGGTAGCAAACATGATACAAGACACCTTAGTGGCATCCTTCTCATGGGTAGTGTACTCAGCAATCTCCTCTGGAGTAGCAGACGACTCATCGATGACCTTAAGCTCCTTGTCAAGGACATATTCCTTGTCCTCATAACGAGTGACCATCCTTATGTTCCTAATCCAATCATTGAAATTAGTCATATCAAAGATGACTCTCCCACAAAGATTCATGAGAGAAAAGGAGCCGGTAAGGTTTGAGCCAGAAGCATTATTGGAAGACATCTGAATAGGAAGAAATACAAGTTTAGATTAGATAAAGAGTCCTTAATAAGACACCCAAATGAAATATTAAGGCTAGGACCCAACACAATATTTTATAACTTGGAAGAGGGATGCCGTAATCCAAGCTACAAAATATTTGAAGGTAGGTAAATGACGATTTACCAATTTCCACCATGAAACCGAAACAAATTATTAGGTTTTAATTGGATTGAAACTCCTAAATCATTTGAGATCCATTGAACAATTCAATGGCATGTTTAAATCTCGATTATGCCCTTCAAGTTTGTGACTGGGATACCGAGGATCACAAACAAGGTGCGAATAACCATGCAAATTAATGTGGTACTCTTAATTTTATCACCTAACCGATGTAGCAGTTTACCACACATGTTCCACCGATCTATGATAAACCTTAAGCCACCATTTTCCATCCTTGTCAAGTCCAAGTTAGTGTGCCGGTTAACCACACACGCTCCACTAACGACTTTAGCAAGGTGCAAAGTGTAATTTCATGGGTTAGCATCAATTTCACATTTTCCTAAAGTAACTAATATTGGGAATTTATAAAAGTTTTAGTTCCTTTATATTTATCATTACACTTTTAATGAGAATTATAGTCCTTGTCCTACCCGTTCGGCTAACGACCCTCCACCAGTCAAGGAAGCGGTGGGTGAGAGTGGACACCCATTAAGTTGCCATTTTATAGGCAACAACCTTATACCCCCCTTATAGACCGGCTTCGTGAATGAGGCCTACTAACGGTAACACTGACTTTTTCTTATACATATATATATTATTAACTTAGAATACTATAAAGTATAAGGGTTGAATTTTAAACTTTTAAAATTCTAGGGTTTGGAATTAAAGTATTAATGTGTGACTTTACAAATTCCAAAACTTGAGGGCAAGTTTTGAAACTATTCAAAACCTTTCGTTTCTATAACTTATGAGTTTTAATGATTTTAATGAAAAGACTTTTGGAATTCCATAACTTGAGGACAAGTTATGGAGTCCATTAAAATGCATTTAGATCAACAATTAAACAAACAAGCATGTCAAATAATTTCTATGATCTAACAAAACTCATAAGCATGCATAATTCATATCAACAATTTTCAAGAATCATATGAACTTTATATAAAACTTGAAACTTTGACAATTATCATTGAAATTGGATAAGCAGATTCATTACCACATCAAAAACAGGTTTAACAATCTAAAAACAATTTAGGGTAATGATCCTAGTCCAATTCCAATAATAAAACTCGAAATTCTGCACTTAGGGCCTCCTACTCGCCGAGTGCAAGAACCTACTCGACGAGTAGGATGAGTTTTCACATGGACTCGTCGAGTCCCCCCATGGACTCGGCGAGTTCACTGAACAGTGAGCAGAAAAATTGATTTTTTTAGCAATTTACATCAAGTATAATTGAAAACTAGCCTAGGCTGTGATACCACTGTTAGGTTTTGAGCATTCTCACACTCCTATGGTGTACACGCAACCCTAGAAACCTTGGATCTATGTTTTCTCTATTATACATGCAAACTTTCATTTTCCAAGGTTTCATCCTAACTAGCATATCATTGGGGTATATGTAATATAAAAACTAGTAGAATGACATACCTTTCTTGTTGCTTGGATTCCTTAAGACCTTGTGAGCCTAGCACCCCAAATGCGATGCCTCAAATGCTTCACACAACACCACCAACAACTTGGAATAACTTGAGAGAAGATTTATATGCACCAAAATCGGCTAGCCCTCACAAGAATCACTTAAGTGCCGATTTTACAAAGATGAGGCTTCTTTATATAGTGTGCATATTAGGGTTACACCATGTAACTCATGCCTTTCCACATTCCTCATGATCCATGGGTTTTAGACTCCATGGAGCATCCATGGGTCACCACATGGGTTTAGCCCATCATGAAGAATTACGGATCATAAGCCCACTATATAAGAATGAATGATTTACCAAATCAATCCCCATTTATTTAATTAGTATCTTTTGATCACAAAATTAATTCCAAACTAATTCTTGATCAATAATAATTAAATAATTCATAATAATATATTATAACTTATAATATATTAATAAACCATAAATATCCTCTTCTCACAAAAGTCTATCCAAATGTTCCGATGCCATGCAACCCAAATGAACCATGTCAAATCGGGTCAAGTACATACCAAATATAGTTATGGACTTAGACACCTTATCCAACAAAGGCTCCAATGAGTCTCACATAATCAATGTCATCATCGCCGAAGGAACATGTATCCTCGTAGGAAAGAATTCCTTGGTCGGTGAAGTCGTCTTCGGAAAGAGCTAGGATGTTTTTGCGTATTTTTCTACCCATGATAGAAGAAGTAAAAACATAGAAGAAAAAGAGAAGATTACCTTCTAATAAATCACCGGTAATCAAAAGATAGCAGGGAAAGAGTATAGAAAAACGTGAGGCAAATCATCTCTATTTATACTGAAACAACAGTTGAATTAACTACATGATAACGGCTAGTAATCCATCCGTTAGAATTTGAATTATCCTAGTCGTTAAGCGTGTTAGGGCCAGGATCCTCGAAATATTCAGGATCCTCAAATGTCCAGTATCCTCAGCTACCTCAGGATCCCGATTGTCACCGTTATTATTTTTATTAATAATTATAACGGTCATATTTTTTTCCATAAGTAACACATGTGCAGAAGTAGTCAAGGGAAGACCAATTCTCAACGAAGAATCATCTCATCTATGCTAAAGACCCGGAATACTTGGTCAAATAATGTTCGTGAAGCTGGTCATAGAGGATCCCGGAAATATCATACATCTTGTTGGCTAGTTTAGACTATATATTAACACTTGTATTCTACACACAACACACTGTTTTTTACTAGAAGTGTACTCTACGAGATTAATCACTTGTTCAGATTCAAATATTCTCTGTACACACCATTTTACATTAATAAAATCATCAAGGTAGGTGATCATTATCACCTCCCAAGGTTTTGTGTTGAAGATCCAAACAAGGATCAAGGGCTTTCCTTGTAAACCATTGTGTCACTTTCTTTTATCATTTGCTATTACACAATCTGAATATCACAGCCTTTCATTCAATTTGGTTGATTAGTACTTGTGTAATTTTGGACCAAAACAATTTGGCGCCTACCGTGGGGACGTGGTGTTCAAAATCCTTGAAAAAATCATGTCTACACAACCGATCCTCTCTTCGTATTCTGCTCCTTCCATTCCAACCAAAAACCTACCACGTCCTCCGACTGGCCCCCCCTACTCAGAGGAAAACGCCTAACACTTCCAAGAAAGCACCCCCTCGAGCGCTTATCCAGGAAGTTTGGGATCCTCAGGGCTCCAGGATCCGACTGCCTCAGTCACTATTGCAGAGCTTTTCACTATGATCAAGAAAATGACGCAACCGATGACCCAGCAGCAGGAGGAGAATAGAGCACTGCTCAAAGAAGTGGAGAGGATGAAGGCGGAATTTCAAAAATCACAGGAAACAACGCCCACAGTTGTGCAACCAAGGATCCTGAACTTCGATAATGCAGGATCCTTAGAAAATCGCCAGAAGAACATGGTTCCTACCACTATGGCGTCACCCTGGGTTACAACTATAGACAACCAAACATCAATGATCAATGATCTCGTTGAGCCTTTCAACACTCCTATAAACCTTGATTCTAGTAACTTCTTAAATAACAATACTATTAATACCAACTATACTAACGTTGATGAATGAATAAACCCAAAAATGGCCATGGAACTTCAGCACTTGAGACAAATGATCTCAAGCATTCCCAGGGTTGTCCAACCCATACCGGAAGCATCTCCAACAAGTCACAGGATCTCGAGATTTGCTCCTGCAATAGCCGATACCAAAGTTCCTAAGTGCTTCCAAACTCCTAGCATGAAGTTCTACGATGGAACTTCGGATCCTGATTCCCATCCCAGGGAACTTGAAGGAAGCTTGCCTATGCAAAGGCATTCGCTCAACCCTTATAGGATCAGCTCTCAAATGGCTGCTAAACGTTCCCCCATTCTCTATTACTTCTTTTCCACACTTAGTCAATATTTTCAATAACCAGTTTTCTTGCAGCAGAACCGTCGACAAGATCACTAGTGATCTCTATCGAGTGGTCCAGGATCCTAAGGAAAGACTTAGGGGTTTCGTTAACAGGTTTGGCAGGGAAGCTCTGAGCATCCCCAATATCGACATGGATACAACTTTAGAGGTCTTCAAGATGGGACTAAGAAAGGACTCACCCTTCTACGAAGAACTTGTGATGACCCCATGCAAAATATTGGACGAAGTCAGGTGCCGAGCGTTAAGGTTCATAAGGCTTGAAGAGGACAAAGAACTACAGAAGTGAAGCAACCCCTCAAGTCAATATGAGAACCCCAATAAGAAGGCCAAATCCTCGACCCAAAGATCATACAAATCGAAGCCCTATTCCAAACCAGATCCTAAAAATCGAAGCCCTACTTCAAATCGAACCCCAACAAGCAGGGGGCACAATACGTCCTGGAAACAAAGGAACAAGATGTGAAGGAAGTGCCCCTGGGCATCGAGGATCCTGAAGCTAAAATCCTCATAGGATCCTCAATGCTTGGGCAGATCGAGCAGGATCTATTGGATTTCCTAAGAACCAGAAGCAAGACATTCGCATGGAAACACGAAGAAATGACAGGTATATACAAGAGTATTATCACTCATAAACTTAATATTGATCCTTCTTTCAGACCAATTGCACCTGAAAGGAATCAGATGATCCAATAAGAAGTAGAGAAGCTCCTCAAGATAGGAATGGTCCAGGAGGTGAAGTTCTCAAGGTGGCTAGCTAACGTGGTTGTCGTACAAAAGAAAAATGGCAAATGGCGAGTGTGTGTAGACTACACGGATCTTAACAAGGCTTGTCCTAAGGATCCTTTCCCTCTACCGCATATTGACTCTATGATAGATGCGACGGCTGGCCACGAACTCCTGACCTTCATGGATGATTCAGCAGGATTCCAACAAATCTAGATGGAACCATCAGACCAAGAAGATACAATGTTCATAACACCAACATGTATATATTGTTACACCGCAATGCCTTTTGGTCTTAAAAATGCTGGTGCAACATATCAAAGATTGGTGAATCAGATGTTTAATGACAAGATGGGGGACACCGTGGAAGTCTATATCGATGACATGGTGGTGAAGTCAATGAAAGCTGAAGATCATCTCAGGGATCTTAAAGAAGCATTTGACATCCTAGACGAATAAAATATGAAGTTAAATCCACTCAAATGCCACTTTGGGATGAATTCGGGCAAGTTGCTTGGATATATGGTGACCAAGAGAGGAATCGAAGCAAGCCGGGAACAGATCAAAGCAATCATCGAGCTGAAATCTCCATCTTCAACAAAAGACATTCACAGGCTAACTGGAAGGATAGCGGCACTCAACAGGTTTATCTCAAGATCCTCAGAAAGATGTAAACCCTTCTACGACATCTTGAAGAAGAAAAAAAGGTACGAATGGACTGAAGATCACGAAAAAGCCTTTCAGGAACTCAAAAAATACTTGATTTTTGCGCCGTTACTAGTAAAGACCAAAACGAGGAACCACTCCTGCTCTACCTCTCAGTATCCTCAAACACGGTATGTGTCGTCTTGGTCAAGGATATCAACGGAGACCAACATCCTATCTACTACGTAAGTAAAAGTCTCCTGGATCCTGAAAATCCAGGTACTCTCACCTCGAAAAATTAATTATTGCCTTAGTAATTTCTTCTACTAAATTAAGACATTATTTCGAAACACACACTATGCATGTAGAAACTAATTATCCTATTAAGAATGTCATGAGAAAACCAGAAATGTCAGGAAGCGAGGCAAAATGGTCGGTGAAGTTAAACACATTTCACATCAGATATGAACCAAGATCCGCCAGAAAATCAAAAGCGTTAGCAGATTTTGTGGCTGACTTTAGTGATGATATGCAAAACGAAGTAGACATGGAAGCCAAGCAACTCCTAGATGATAAACACCTGGGAAAATGGACATTGTTCACAGATGGAGCTGCAAAGCAAAAAGGAACAGGGCTAGGGATCATACTAAAGTCGCCACAGGGGGACATCATACCTCAGGCAGTTAGTTGTGAATTCCACACTACCAACAACAAAGCAGAATACGAAGCACTCATCATGGGACTACAATTGGCTAAGGATCTTCAAATCAGGGATCTTCAGGTATTTGTTGATTCTTTATTACTAACCAATCACTTCAATGGATCTTATGTAGTGAAAGGTGAAAGATTAGCATTATATCTAGATATCCTCAAAAAATTAGCTTATGATTTCGAAAACTTTAGCCTAACCCAAGTTCCTAGAGAAGAAAACACAGAAGCAGATGCATTAGCCAATTTAGGATCCTCCCTTAGGATCCCACCAGAGACGAATATTCCTATAACCCATATAATAACCCCAACCATAGAAACCTTCTCCGTCAAATTAGAAGATCCTAAACATCCGACAAGCGTAGCAGCTATTGAAGATCTTGACCCTAGGATCCCTCCTCAAAGGGACCCCGACGAACGGGATCCTCAAAGAAGTCCGCGATCATGGACCCAACCTATTATGGAGTATCTCCAAAATGGCACGATTCCGAAAAAAGAAAAAAGCGAAAGAGCATTCAGGACGAGAGTCTCAAGATTCATGTTAATCCAAGGTAAACTTTATAAAAAAAACTATGGCAGGTCCATACCTTAGATGCTTGGAAGATCCTATAGTTGCAGAAGTCTTAAAGGAGATACATGAAGGAGATTGTGGCAATCACACCGGGGGAAGATCCTTATGCTCCAAAATACTAAAAACAGGTTACTATTGGCCACCATATGAAAGACTCCTTTCTACATGCTCAAAAGTGTGATGCTTGCCAAATACACAGCAACATCCTACATCAACCGGCAGTTACATCCTATTATCTCCCCATGGCCGTTCATGAAATGGGGGCTGGATATAGTAGGAAAATTACCTATGGCCCCAGGAGGAAAAGTCTTCATGCTGGTGATGACTGATTACTTCTACAAATGGATCGAAGCTGAAGCCTTCGTTTAGGTAAGAGACAGAGTGGTAGTATCATTTATTAAACGTAATATCTTGACCAGGTTTGGGATCCCGACTGAAATCATATGAGACAATGGATCCCAATTTATAAGCAAAAGGACAAGAGACTTTTGCACAAGTTGGGGAATCAAAATGATAATGTCCACTCCTGTTTATCCCCATGCTAATGGTCAAGCGGAATCTAGAAACAAAATCATACTAAACAATTTGAAGAAAAGGCTAGACAAAAAGAAGGGAAGATGGGCAGAAGAGCTTCCTTTCGTTTTGTGGGAAGATAGGATCACTTCCAAAGTGGCCACAAGTCAGACCCCTATTCTTTGGTTTTTGGGACAGAAATGGTAATCCCTACTAAAGTAGTGATCCCGACGACAAGATACTTGCTGCAAGACCAAGCGAATAACGACAGGATCCTAGCACAGGATCGTGACACTATTGACGAGCTTAGGGATCTTGCCAAAATACGCATTGCTGCTCATCAACAAAGGATCACCAAGCCTTACAATAAGAACATAAGAATCAGAAGGTTTCAAATAGGAGACTTGGTATTAATGAAAACATTCCAAAACACCAAGGATCCTAGTGCAGGAAAATTAGCTCCTTAATGGGAAGGACCATATCTTACAGATGCTGAAGCGGGAAAAGGAGAATATTGGCTAGCAACACTCAAAGGAAATGTTCTGCCAAGATCTTGGAATGCTATACACCTCAAAGCATACTACATGTAAGTAGGGTCGACTAATCCACAACAACACCAAGGTACACATATTCTTTACCTTAAAATTTTCGTCATTACTTATTTTCTCCTCGAATACATCACTAACTTAAGCATCGGAGGGGCGTTAGCTAGACTAACGCCCACCCCTAGCTAACGTTTTCTATGCACAACAACGTACAACTAAGGATCCTCATGGTTGAAGATCCTGAAACATAAGGATCCTCAAGATCGAAGATCTTGAAACACAAGGATCTTGACACATGAAGATCTCAACGCCTTAACACTTGATAAACTCCATTATATTTAACAACATAATCTTTAAACTATCATATACACAAGCTAGAGACTGATCATCTCTCCTAAGCTTTAGGGTACTTAATCCCCTCTATGGTTTAAAGAGCTAATTACCTCTTTCACACGAACTAAGGTTTATTGTGACAACCCGAAATTTCTATTCTGTATAACCATTCACTTCAATAGAAGTCAAAACTGTTTATGCTAACTGTTAAGCATTTTGGAGTCAGTTTGAGTGTTTTAAAGTTAGTACTTCAAGAGATAACAGGAGAGAGGATGCCCTAGGGTTTATTATGTAGCCATAATGTCCCAAAACTCCAAGAGTTTGGAGTTTACGGCCTAAACAAGGTGTTTACGGCCGTAAACCCCAAGGGTATAAATATGGCACTTAGCCATTTTAATCACTTTTTCACTTTTCAAGATCCAAAACCCAAATCCTCTCAAGTGTCATCCAATTTTCCTTCTTGATCTTCAACTTTGTAAGTGTTTCTAGCCCTAATAAGTTTATATCTTACTTAATCTAGTGATCTTACATGATTCCATCCGTGAAATCATTCCAAATGTGTAGATCTTCAAGTTTCACCAAGAACACCAAGAACACACACTAGTGTTCTTGGACTTTTAGCACCACTTCAAGCTTCTACATAGTAAGTACTCTTACCCTAGTGTGTTATAAGACTTTCTACACTTCTAATCATCTAGAAAACACCAAGGAAACACAAGATCAAAGGTGTTTACGGTCCAAGATGTTCTTGGACCGTAAACCCTAATAAGGGTACCTAAATGTGCCCTAGTCCCTTACCAAGCCTTGGAAACTAGTGTAGAACATAACCTTGATGTGCTTAGGACTTAAAACATCAAAAAGACCATAAACCATTTGGGTTTACGGCCGTAAACCCAAGGAGAAGTGGTCCAATGACCGTAAACTCCACAAAGGAGTGAAATGGTGCCCTAATCTCTTCCTAAGGCTTAAACATGAAGTAGGAATGCTTCTTATGACCTTATAAGTTTCAAATCACAAAATGGTAAAAGTACCATGAGTTTACGGCCGTAAACTCATGGGTTTACGACCGTAAACTCAAAGGGTGATGGTCACAAAACCGTAAACTCCAAAGGAGTTTACCCTTGAACCCTAAACTCAAATACAAGGTCCTACCACCCTTAGATGCAATCCTTTGGACTTATAGCACTTAAATCAAGTGTTTTACATATCTTAGGATGTCTTAAACTTGGGTAATTAGTTGTTTTATGACTAATTGGATACGTATATATGTTATTATATGTTAACTAGGATCCTTGTGTGTGTTCAAGTCTTCACTTGACACTTAGCATCCTATACATTCCGTTCATCCAAACCACTCACTACAGGTGAGTTCATACCCCTTAATTAACCTTTTAAATGTTTTTAAATGCTTTTATAGGGGGGGGGGGAATACAAGTTGAACTATTATAGTTATTATATCAATCACATGTGATTAATAACTACCAAACAAGTGGATTTCTTACTTTTCAAACCGTGTTATCAAACTGCTTTACTTCAAACTGTTTTATAAACTCTTTTTCATATCAAATACTTTTATTAAACTCTTTTAACTTATATTATGTGTATCTATATAGATATAGTTATATAAGTAGGATTGAAAGGACTTAGGACTGATAGCTCACCTTACTTCCTGTTCCTTGTTTGGTAGTGGACTTAGGGTATTCAGGTTATTTGTCCGAAGGTCGTTTGAATCCTAGTTATATATTATGTATATGTATATAGATATAAAAGTTCCTTCTTTCATTCAGTTCAATACCTTTGGGTAGCAAAGGTATACGCAAACATGTTCATACATTCAAACAACATTACTAGTAAACTATAATAGGTATAGTTTAGGGAGATACTAATACTATTACTAGAACAGTGAAACATACAATGAGTCAGTTCATACATGAGTCAATAACAAACAAACAATAGATACTATGATGAGAAACAAACAATAGATACTATGATGAGAAACAAACAATAGAATACTATGATGAGAAACAAACAATACATGCTAGACAGGGAGAGAACACACAATACAGCTAGCACATACATATACTAGAACATTATTACATTTATGTGAGCCACGTAACGGGGCATTGCACTACCTGTCATGACCGTTTTTGTATCGAGAATCTCCTTAAGTGGGGAGCGTATGAGTTTGTGTATAGATCTATACTGGATTGACTATCCTACACCTTGCTGCTCGCTACAGTGGGACTTGCAAGTCTACGGGTGCCAAACGTCATTTCTTACGACGTCTTACATCGTCGTTTTCCTATGAGTCGGTAGCAGGATACAGGCCGATCACATGGTACTTTAAATAACAATTGGTTTAAGGTAGTTAGTACAGCAGTAGTTACTTAATACAACACTACAGTACTATTTCATTTTCCCATTACATTTACTTTGTGATCTTCACACAATAAACAATAATGTAAAAACTATATTTTTGGTTAATGATAGTCGGATTTGGAAAAATACACACTCTTACAAGAGACACACACACAGACACTAGATGCCTTGGTAGAAGGCTACTTTTAGTAGGAAACATAGGGTTTTCTAGGGGAGTTCAAACAATTACAAACTTTTACAAACTTATACAATTACATACTTACAAACACTTTCATGTAAATACAGACATTAATATTCTTATGATCTCACCAGCTTTAAAGCTGATAAACTCTTTCAAAATAACTTTTATTCTCAAGTCACCAGTAGACATGTACCGGTGCCAGGTTTTGAGAGGATGGAGCTCGTTCAAGACTCATCTTTTATTTTGATGTATATTTTTGGTGTCTGTATAACTTGACAGAACATACTTGTATGAAATTATATTATTAATGCAATGGATGATGTTGTTGCTTGTTTACTACTTTGCATTGTTGTGATACTGAACATGACGTCCTCCACCCCCGAACGATTCCACCGTTCCGGTTTTGGGCTGTGACATTTATACACCTAGCTTGGACGCATGATATCTGACTGTAGGATACAGGTAAGGGGATCATTTCACGTTTCAGTGGTTTGGCAACCCTCTTATCTTTGAACATAAGTTGAGATCCTTAAGGTTTATAACATTTTCATGTTATCCAAAAATCGGGATCCTACCCGAGTGATTACTTAAGGTTTATAACATTTTCATGTTATCAAAGATTGGGATCTTGCCCCAGAAACTACATAAGATCTATAACATCTTCATGTTATCACACATGGGGAATTTGCCCCAGAGAATACACTTAAATCATTATCATAAGTAAGGATCTTTCTCATAAATTATATCACAAGTTGGGGTCCTCCCCGATATATAAACATCAACATGTTATCCATCGAACCTACAGTGTTACACAAGAATATTGTCAAAATCTATAACCTAAACAAGTTATCCTAAGGAGAAATTTCCCATATATGATCTGAGATCCTCATCTTTAAGGATCTCCGACAGTAAGGATCCTCATCGAACCTCATTGGTAAAGAGCCTCATTATAATCAGTGAACGATGTTCTCTCCTAAGCTGAGATTTATCCTCAACACATTTCAAAGCTTAAGAAAAAACTTGGAGATAATCAGGTTCCATTTATCCTTATTCTCAAAGAGCTTTAGATAAAGTTTAAGGATCATGAACTTTCCAGGGTCCTAAACTAAAATAATCTAATTACCAAATTTCAAATATGCCAGAAATGAAGTGCTAAAGAAATTTTGTTTCAAGATTACTCGCAGGAACCGAGCTTTCCAGGATCCTAATTATTTAAGGATTTTAATATCATAAGAGTCGTGCAGAAAAATCATGAGAAGTATATAAAAGGAAAATGATACCATGTCATTCAAAAGAAGAAAGGGTTGCCTATCAACCCAGCCAAAAGGTTAATTGTCTTACATCATTGAAAAAAAACTATTTAAACTAATTTTTTGTAGGCCTAGACCTTAGTCTGGTCATCATCGGCCGCGTCCTTCATCTCCCCTCCTCCGACCAACAACAGCATATGATCCAGATTGGCGATAGCAGGCTTATCGATCAGTTGGGCCTACGCCTCGCGCCATCCGTCCACGTCCCAGTAACTTGCGTTTTCTAGATCCTCAGCCATCTTAATCTTAGCCTGCAGAATGGCTATCGCAGCGCTTTTCTTTGCATCAACAATCACCTCCTCGAGATCCGCGAGATGCTCTTCCTCCTTTTTGAATTTCTTTTTGCTCAACAACTCCACCCTCTGGAGAAGATCCTCATTGTTGACCCTCCACGTCTTGTCCTGCTCTTTTAGAACAAACTCGGCTTTATCGACACGGACCCTAAGGTCGTTGGTGACGTGGGAAACATGAGTGGAGACCGGGAAGAAAAATAAACATCTGCATGAAAAAGAACAAGTATGATAGATTAATATAAATAATGCCTATGCGCAGAATACTTACACCTTGGGAAAATGAGGACAACTTCCCGAGTGCATCCTCGATGCTGAGGTTCTATAGGCTGAAGTCTACAGCCTCAGGAGTCTTTAGTTTTCGGGATCCTGAAGCCTTAACCGTAAGATTTATATGAGATCTCTTGGGAAGAGGAAGAATGGCACCTTTTTCCTGCTTGACTTTGATCGAACCACTGGTCATATCATCTTCAAGATCTGACGAACCAAAGCGGGCCTTGGATCGGGTAGTCTTAGAACCTGCCAGAGATCCCTGTCAAATCAGGATCCTCTAAAAGATATATCCAAGAAAAATAATATTACCAGTGACCATAGAAGCAGTAGTAGAGGAACCCTCTTGAAGACTGGAATGTTCAAGCTTGAACGACCTCTCAAGTGCAGGAAGTGTGAGAAATTTGGAAATCTTATCCTCAGAGTCACCAGCGACAGGAATAAGCTCCTCAAACCAGAACTCTGCATCAAAACAAACAAAATAAGGGAAGTAAATTGATCCTTGAAATCTAAATTTATTTCCTACCCTTTTTATCCATGTTTTTGGCATGGGATCCCCCTCACGAATTGAGTCGCATCTCACAAAGAAATATTTTTCTTTCCAAGCGCCATCATTTTGTTTGGATTTCAGAATTAGGTGGGGTTTGGTTGTCTTAACTCTTAACAGGAAATGGGAAGAACCGACAGTAGAAAGATCATAGATGGAGGCCAACTCAAGTAATCCAATGTCCATATTCTTCGACTGATTCAGGCGATCGATCCAAAAGAGGATCCTCCAAACCACGGGCATAGTTTTGATAATACCAGTAAAAGGATAAGTTAAACCTAGAGTAAATGGGTATTCAGGATAACAAACCCATATTGGAGACACGAAATCAGGTTGAACGATAGCCTCAAAAGGACGAAAAACCACATCAGAAGGAAAAGCCCCGATGGCTTTCAACGATTCCATGTCTTCATTGTCGAAGGAGCAAACCTCGTCATATGTTAAGATTGTCTGATCACTAAAATCGTTATTAGAGGAAGTGACAATGCCGGCTCGAGAGCGACTAGTTTTCTTAGCCATGACAAGGAAAATTGAAACAACAGAAGAACAAATTAAAGGAAAAAGGATTACCTTCACAATGAGATGATGGTGACTTGGGAGAGTAAAAAGAGGAGTTACCGGAAGCCTTCATTTATAGCCAGGAAAAAATAACAGAGATGATTTAACCATTTCTCGATTATCTCGATAAAGATAAGACCTATCGATTAAGGACTAATTTTAAATTCCTCTTTTAAATTTAATTTAAGTTATTCCTTCAACATTTCCAAAAATTAACTCTTACATTTTCAGGAATAACTTGGGGGCAATTGTTAGGGCCAGGATCCTCGAAATATTCATGATCCTCAAATGTCCAGGATCCTCAGCTACCTCAGGATCCCGGTTATCACCGTTATTATTTTTATTAATATTTATAACGGTCGTATTTTGTCCATAACTAACACGTGTGTAGAAGTAGTCAAGGGAAGACTAATTTTCAACAAAGAATCATCTCAACTATGCTAAAGACCCATAATACTTGGTCAAATAACATTTGTGAAGCTGGTCATAGAGGATCCTGGAAATATCGGACATCTTGTTGGCTAGTTTAGACTATAAATTGACACTTGTATTCTGCACACAACACACTGTTTTTACTAGAAGCTTACTCTACGAGATTATTCACTTGTTCATAATCAAATATTCTCTATAATACCATTTTACATTAATAATATCATGAAGGCATGTGATCATTATCAGCTCCCAAGGTTTTGTGCCGCAGATCCTAGCAAGGATCAAGGGCTTTCCTTGTAAACCATTATGTCACTATCTTTTATCATTTGCTATTACATAATCTGAACATCACAGCCTCTCATTCAATTTGGTTGATTAGTACTTGTGTAATTTTTGACCAAAACAAAGGGTTAAATTCAAAAATTACCATTATCTCTTTTTTTTTTTATTTTTTTCTTTAAGTTATCCCTTAAATATTCTCAAAACTAACTCATTTATTTTTTAGGAATAACTTGTGGGCAATTGTTAGGGCTTGGATCCTGGAGCTACTTCGAGATCCTTATGTCTAAGGATCCTCAAAGGCTTAGGATCCTCGAACCTCAGGATCCCGAATATACACCAGGATCTTGACTAATATATTTTTGTTATTTATAATGGCTATATGTTCTTTTGTCTTTCTCACATGTGTAGAAATAACCAGTCAAAGTCACATTCCCAACGTATAGTCGTTACAACCATGCAAGAGACCCGGAGGACCAAGTCAAGCAAACGGCTATATGTAATCTTGGAGGGTCCCATAATTTTTGGAGTTCTATTTATTAGGTTTTGACTATATAAAACACTTGTATTCATCACACTACACACGATACTTGGTAGAATACTATTAGTTGTACTCATACTCATTTTATTTTCTCTATAATCATTCATTTCAATCAATAAAAACTTCAAGGCAGGTGATCATTATCACCTCCCAAGGTTTTATTATGGAGATCCTAGCAAGGACCAAGGGTTTTCCTTGTAAACGGATTGTAGTGCTTTGATCTACATTACATATTTGCTTTATACGGAACATCACAGCCTCTCATACACTTTGGTCTATTTTAGTTCAATTATTTTTTTATCAAACAACTTCTAAAGCAAAGATCCTTTAACAAGATAACATCAGGATCATACGAAGATAGAGAATTCATGACTTCAAATTTTTCCTAAGATCAACAAGTTTCATCTATACTTATTTTTGAAAAACTCTAATTAAAGTCTGAGGATCCTAAACTTTTTAGGATCCCGAACAGAGATTATTTGGTTATCATAACTCAAGTCTTTGAGTTTTAAAGGATTACTTATGATTTACTAAAAGAGTTCTGCCTTAGGATTGTTTGCAGGAACCAAGTTTTTCAGGATCCTAGTTATTTAAGGATCCTAGTACCTTAACATTTATGCGGGATGATCAAGAGAAAAATATGAAAAGGAAGCACAAACATTGCATTCAAAAGGGGTTGCACACCAACCCAACAACAAAAAAAAGTTAATTGTCTTACATCATTAACAAAACCAAAAACTACTTAAACTAATTTCTTGCAGGCCTAGACCTTAGCCTGGTCATCATCAGCCGCATCCTTCTCCTTTTCCTCCTCTTCTGCAGGGTGGAACCCATGATCATTAGTAGCAGTGGCAGGCTTGCCAGTTATTTTGGCTAGTGCCTCACTCCATCCAGCTACATTCCAAGATCATGAGTTCTCAAGATCCTCCGCCATCTTGGTCTTGGCCTCCCAAATAGACACCATAACACTTGCCTTTGCGTCGACAAAAACTTCCTCGATCTCTAAGATGTGCTCTTCTTCCTTCTCAACCTTCGGTTTGCTCAGCATCTCCACCCCCCGAAGAAGATCTTCGTTGGTTTCCCTCCAGAGCTTCTCTTGTTCCTTCAAATCATGTTCAGATCTTTCAGCACTAATCCTGAGATCAGCACTGAACCGAGAAGCAGGAGCAAAGACCTGAAATAATTACAACGTCAGTAAAGATAAAGGAAAGAACAGGTAAAGAAAAAGAACTATACAATTAAATTAACTCACAGCCTGAGAAAAGGAAGTCAATTTCCTGAGGGAATCATCGATACTGAGGTTCTCAAGGAAGAGATCCGCAGTGTCACACCCCCAAACCAGAACGGCGGAAACGTCCGGGGGTGGGTGACTTCATGTCAAGTATCACAACACATGCATTATAGTAATCAAAGGACAACAACCATTGCATTAATAATGTATAAGTTTTTACACAAGTGTTCAAACATTGAACATTTGACATCAAAAGTAGATAAAGTAAAAGACAAAAGACGCAGCATGTCACTAGGCTTTCTTCTCAAAAGCTGTGGGAGTGTACCTGTCTACTGGATTCCCTGAGAATACAAGTCATTTTGAAATAGAGTATCAACATTTAATTTGGTGAGTTCATAAGTATTAGTTTCATTTATGGTTGCCTTAGTTTTAAGAAAATGATAGAATAAGTTCCAGAAAATCCCCTTATTTCGTCTCTCGCTTCAAAACTTCAGAAGTACCCATGCGAGGGGTACCACGCCTTTCTAGCCTACTCAGTAGATAGGAAACTTGAAGCGAAATGCACCAAAGAAGTCTCAGAAGTCAATAACCACCCGAAGTATCCCCAATAGATCTCCTAGGAAGACCACTTGTGTGACAACCCGATATTTCAAGTCAATGTAATGACCTAAGTCAAGTATTGTAATCTATTTTGATTTAATAAATAAATAAAAATAGCATCAGAAATGAAATTTTCAAAAGTCTCAATTGGGATACATAAAGTAGTACATATCGTAACAAGGTTTTCAAAAATATAAAGAACACAAAAATCCGAGTTATAACGAAGAAGTTATGACCAATCGAAAACCCGCAGCAAAACCGGTAAAACACTGTTAAGCATAAAATACGAAATTTCTATAAAATACTCCTTAGCCTTAAGTATCTAAACGAATGTTGTAGATATCATTAAACCGTGAATGTACATAAAAAGAACGTCCAAATCTGACTTCGTATGAAGAAGTTATGATTTTTCTAAGTTTCGGAGTAGGAGTAGACAGCTAAAAACTCGAAATAGAGATCGAGCGATATTTAACCGACACGACCTAAACGAGAATTGAGGATCTCGACAATAGTAGTACAACGGTAAAAAGACAGACGAAAACAGACATCAGATGAAGAAGTTATGAATTTTTAATTGTCTTTTCCTGTCCCGGCCTATTAAAAATACATAATTAAAAATAAATTCAAAATTTGCCAATAAAGTCTAAATGAAAGTTGTAGATTATATTCTCACCTACGTGTGGATATAAAGAATGTCAAAAACGGAGCTCGTATGCGAAAGTTACGGATTTTACAAGTTCGGGGCACAAAATCTGAGGCTGGTCCAAGAAGGAACGTCCTGCGTTCTTCGACCATAGCCATCCCATCGTCCATCAGAGGAAAATACGTAAGGACTGACCTCACAGGGGGAATGCCCTGCGTTCGTGAGTGCCCCCAACATTATAAAAAGGAGGCTAGGACTCCGGGTTTTATTGCTTCTCTCTCAACTTCTTCACCCTTAAACGCCTCTCTAGCCCCTCTAAGCTACCTCGAAGCCCCGATATCACCACTAGCATAAGACGCAAGTCCCGACGCCCCCGAGATTCACGGGAAATCGACTTTATCCAGTCGAAGTACTGCTCGAGTTTAGTCTCGCATCTTCAAGCTACCACTTCTACCAAGTGAGTTCATACCCCTATATTTTCACGTTTTTACTATACTTTAGGGGGGGGGGGGGGGAAATACAAGTGAAACGCAAGAAAAACTTATGTTAAAATACAAATCGTTACATACAGTTTCTAATGCTTTATCTATATTTTGTGTATAAATGTTAAATAACGTTATTACAAATGTTATACTTTTCATACAAAGTTGGTAATACACCAAGGTTTATCATTCAAATGAAACACACTTTTGAAAAACTATGATAGGTATAGTTTACGAGATATTCATGATATTTTATACTCTATAAACACTATTGAAAGGAAATACTTACATTTACAAGAAAAATGGTATTTTCATACGTAAATCTATCTGATACAAACTTTTGTGAGACATTCGACTTCACGTACTTTCAAGTACACATTTAAAGTCCTGTATTATAAACCATAATCTCTTATAGGGAGAGCGTGATACTTGTGTATAGATCTATATGGGATTGACAATCCCGCACCTAAACTGTTAGCTACAGTTAGACCGGCAGGTCTGGGGTGACAAACGTCATATCATTTCAACGCCTGAAGAACGTTGTTACAGGCAGTCTGGGTCATTAGCACGGTTATAAAACTCACACAAAGTATTAGAACATTTGATTTACGGGGCTATCAAACGTCTTACTTGTTTATTTATACATATATAAATCTACTTACCATATTTTAGGTATGGAAAATACTTATGCATTTCGGTTTTCGAATCTTTCAAAACTACTATACATTTATGGAAAATATTGGATTTTCTAAGAAACAAAAATAGTTATTTATGCAGGAAGGCATACAATTCTAATACGAAAACGCTTATGAACTCAACAACTTAATTGTTGACACTTTTTCGAAACCACTTGTATTTCTCAGGGATTCAGTAATACAGGTAAAACAACAAATTTTGGGGAAGGGACGCTAAGGCGTCAATTTCAAACTTAATATATCATCATAATGTAATTTCTTTTGAAACATGTAATACTATCAACAATGTAACTTTTTAAATTATATTTATGATGGTTGTGTTTGCTTTCTTTACTATTTACTCAACTGTTATGATACTACATGAAGTCATCCACCCTCGAACGATTCCGCCGTTCTGGTTTGGGGGTGTGACAACTTGTACCACAAGTCAAGTTCGAGAATAGAGACTAAGAACTCATTTGGTTAACCTATCACTACTAAGTGTATACGCAAGGGTGGTATATAATTTAGACTCAACAAAATTTGGGATGTATGATTCCACCCTATCTCCTGTTCCTTGTCTGGTTGTGGACTTGGGGCAGAGCCACCCATCCGAACATCTTGTCAATCTTAATTATATACGACTTGTATACACGAGGTGATGATGGACGAGCCAAGTATGAGTCTTACCATGAACTTCAAGGAAAAGGCCTTCATCATATATTCGACCAGAAGGATCTTAACATAAGACAACGACGATGGGGCGAGCTACTAAATGATTACGAATGCGAAACTCGTTATCATCCCGGTAAAGCCAATGTAGTAGCTAACACCCTTAGTCGGAAAGAGTACTCAGGTCATAGAGTCAAATCATTGACTATGATAATCCATTCACATCTGTCCAGACAAATTAAGGAGGAACAGCAGGAAGCCTTGAAACCTGAAAATATGACAGGTGAAACCCTAAGAGGGATGGATAGGAACTTAGAAGTCAAGGGTGACGGAGTCTTATACCACATGGATCGGATCTGAACACCAAAATTTAGTGGCTTCGGAGACATTGTCATAGATGAAACACAATACTCGATACTGCGTTCATCCAAGTTCAGACAAGATAGAGAAGCTCACTAGAATGTATGTCTTAGAGTTATTTAGACTGCATGGTGTCCCAATGTCTGTTATCTCCGTTCGAGATAGTAGAATCACCTCACAATTCTGGCAGTCACTACAGGAATCTCGGGGAACTAGGCTAGACATGAGTATGGCCTACCATCCACAAACCGACAAAAAGAGTGAGAGAACGATTCAAGCATTAGAAGACATGCTAAGAGCATATGTGATCGACTTTGGTAAAGCATGGGATACCCATTTGCCAACTAGTCGAGTTCCTTACCAAACTAGCAACTTTAATGCTAGTATGGTAAGGAACTCTACTAGTTTCCAAATGGGTATCCCATGCTTTACCAAATTCGATCACATATGATCTTAGCATGTCTTCTAATGCTTGAATCGTTCTCTCACTCTGTTTTTTGGTTTGTGGATGGTAGGCTATACTCATGTCTAGCCTAGTTTCCCGAGATTCCTATAGTGACTGCCAAAATCGTGAGGTGAATCTGCTATCTCGAATGTAGATAATAGACATTGGGACACCGTGCAGTCTAACTAACTCTCGGAAATACATTCTAGTTAGCTTCTCTATCTTGTCTGAACTTGGATGAACGGAGTATCGAGTATTATGTTTCATCCATGACAATGTCTCCGAAGCCACTGAATTTTGGTGTTTAGATCCGATCCATGAGGTATAAGACTCCGTCACCCATGACTTCTAAGTTCCTATCCATCCCTCTTAAGGTTTCACCTGTCACATTTTCAGGTTTCAAGGCTTCCTGTTGAGCCTCCTTAATTTGTGTGGACAGATGTGAATGGATTGTCACAGTCAATGATTTGACTCTACGACCTGAGTACTCTTTCCGACTAAGGGCGTCAGTTACTACATTGGCTTTACCGGGATGATAACGAGTTTCGCATTCATAATCATTTAGTAGCTCACCCCGTGATCGTTGTCTTATGTTAAGCTCCTTCTGGTTGAATATATGATGAAGGCTTTTGCTTTGAAGTTGATGGTAAGACTCATACTTGGCTCGTCCATCATCACCTCGTGTATACAAGTCGTATATAATTAAGATTGACAAGACGTTCGCATGGGTGGCCCTATCCCAAGTCCATAACCAAACAAGGAATAGGAGATAGGGCGGAATCACACATCCTAAATCTTGTTGAGTCTAAATTATATACCACCCTCGCGTATACACTTAGTAGTGACAGGTTAACCTAATGAGTTCTTAGTCTCTATTCTCGAACTTGACTTGCGGTACAAGTGGTCTTCCTATGAGATGTATTGGGGATACTCTGGGTGGTTATTGACTTCTGAGACTTCTCTGGTGCATTTTGCTTCATGTTCCCTATCTACTGAGTAGGCTAGAAAGGCGTGGTACCCCTTGCATGGGTACTTCTGAAGTTTTAAAGCGAGAGACGATATAAGGTTTTGCGTTAGGGATTGAAAGAATTTCATTGGACGGTTGATTAAGGGAAAGTTCTTTACACAGCGTAGGAAATTGTTATGGTGAGGACCAAACCAAACCATGTCGACTGACGACGTCGAAACTCCTCGACGTAATAGATATTAAGTCGATTTGGAAGAAGTGATTACTAGGACGATGAACAATCCTACGTACATATGTTTTCAGTGCCCTCAGTTTTGTCCTTGGTATTATTACTGCGAACCCTTTTGTACCGAAATTAACAAGTACTAACGAAACGAGGGTCCTGATAAATTGAAATAATGAATTTTCATGAAATAGTCCCTACCAGGTCTCTCTATAACCGTTTGGTGTACACAAGTCATGTATAATTAAGACTGGAAAGACAGTTGACTGAGTGACCCTGCCCTAAATCCACAACCAAACAAGGAACAGGAAATGAGGCGAAATCACTCACTCTAAGTCTACAAATCTAAATTATAAATGACCCTAATGTATACACTATGCCATCATAGCTTACCTGTTAGGGTTCTTAGTTTTATATGATTGCTGTGATTTTGTTCGAACTAGAGAGTAATTATAATTATGATAAATTATTGAGGTTTGGAAGCGTACCCAAAATTCTAGTAGGGTTCTTTGATGCTTCCTCATGTTCCGGGGTTAAACTCCTCCTGCTCCCCCGTTATTCTTCTCTGTTAGACAGTCCCTCTTGAAATGTCCTATTGTTGGATTAATGTATAAGTTCATAACTATATTTGGTATGTACTTGACCCGACCCGACATGGTCCATTTGGGTTGCACTTCACCGACACAATTTATATGGATAGTCTTTTGAGAATAGTATATTTATGATTTATATTAATATATTATAAGTTCTAATATATTAATATGGAATCATATTATTTAATTAGTATTGATCAAGAATTAATTTAGAATTAATTAAGTGATCAAAACAAACTAATTAAATATGGACTCTTATATATATGGAATGGGCCAAGTTCATTTAGGTTGGGCTAAGCTTTCATGGATGGTCCATGGAGCTTTTAACCCATGGATCCTATGTAAATGAAAGGTCATGGGTATTAGGGTTTACATGGATGTAACCCTAATCCTCCATAATATATAAAGGGGTCCTTGGCTCACAAAATTGATACTAGTGTGTGAAAAAAAGTGTGGGCCGATTTTAGTGAGCATACAGATTCTCTCAAGTTCTTCCAAGGTGTTTTGGTGATTTGTGATTCCACTTGAGGCTTCCACACTATTGGGGCTAAGCTCTTAAAGTTCAAGACTTCAAGCAACATCAAAGGTATGTCATCTAACTAGAACTTTGTAGTATAGTTGCTTCATAATATGCTAGTTAGGATGAAACCTTGGAATATTGATTATTTGCATGTATAATAGAGAAAACATAGATCCAAGATTTATAGGGTTGCATTTACACCATAGGAGTGTTAGAATGCTCAAAACCCAACAGTGGTATCAGAGCCATGGGTTGTTTTCTGTTATATTGATGCAAATGTTTTATTTTCAAAGTTGGAAAAAAAAGAAAAAAAAACATGACGTTTGTCAAATTTTAAGATAATTACTTGTTTTTGTGAAAAACTAACTATTTGTAAAATTTGAATCATTTGCTATATGAGTTGAATTAGGTCAAATTTAGTAAAAGATAAAATGATATGATTATTTTATTAGTTTTAAAAGTTTGATCTAAAGAGTTTTTTGAAACCTCCATAAGTTATGGATATGAAAAGGTTTTTAAAAAAATTGATTCAAAGTTTTTTATGGAGTTACAAAACTTGGTCTTAATGTTTTAAAGAATTCCATAACTTGTTCTTATGTTATGGAACATGAAAAGTTTCATCATAAAACAAGTATTTAACTCCATAAGTTATGGAATCCAAAAGTTTTCAAGAGTTACAAAACTTGCCCTCAAGTTTTTTTATGATAAAAAAAAGAATTGAATTCTAAAACTCTTGGGTTCATAACTTAAACAATTAATTAAATGGTTTTAATTTTGAGTTTAATAATTGGAATTATGATGTTTTTATTGAATAATTCAATTAACTCTTATGGACTTTATTAATAGATAATTAAAGTGTTTAATTAAAAGAGAATTAATAATTCCATAATGACATGGTTTAAATTTAATTAAATTAAGAGTATAGTTTAATTAATAGATTAAACCACCAAGTATTTTAAATGTCTAAAATACACCCTTATACTATTATAATATTAAAAGTTTAATATTTTATATGTATAAGAGCAAGTCGTCTTACCATTAGTAGGCCTCATTCACGAAGTCGGTCTATAAGGGGAGTATAAGGTTACTGCCTATAAAATGGCAGTTTAATGGGTGTCCACTCTCACCCACCGCTTCCTTGACTGGTGGAGGGTCGTTAGCCGAACAGGTAGGACAAGGACTATAATTCTCCCTTCATTAAAAGTATTAATGATAAATACTAAGTAACTAAACTTTTTATAAATTCCCAATCTTAGTTACTTAGGAAAATGTGAATAAGGTGCTAATCCATGAAATTACACTTTGCACTTTGTTTAAGCTGTTAGTGGAGCGTGTGTGGTTAACCGGCACACTAAACTGGACTTAACAAGGTAGCCAAAGGGTAACTTAATGTTTATCATAGTATCGTTGGAGCGTGTGTGGTTAACCGGCACATCGATTGAGGGGTAAATATTAAGGGTACCAAGTATATTTGCATGGTTACTTCACACCTTGTTTTGTGATCCTCGGCATCCCAGTCACAAAACCTGAAGGGCACACTCGAGATTGAAACATGCCATTGAAAAGTTCAATGAATCTCAAAAGAATCTAGGAGTTTCAAAACCACTTAAAACCTAATAATACATTTCGTTTATCTTGGTGGAAATTGGTGAATCGTCATTCACCTACCTTCAAATATTTTATAGCTTGGATTACGGCATCCCTTTTCCAAGTTATAAAATAGTTTGTTGGGTCCTAGCCTTAATATATCATATTAGGTGTTATATTAAGGACTTAAATCAACTTTACGTGAATTTCTCCCATTGTTGATGTCTGGTTTAGACAACAATGATCTTCCCAAACCAAACTTTCCTAATGAATATGACTTCCCGAGTTTGGCTCATGGAAGTCATACTTCTCTTCCTCCACCTCCTCCAATTATTCTCCCTAACCCACAAGTTCAAGGTCACTCAAGCCCTAATGGCAAGCAAGGTCTATGTGTGATCACATCTTAGAGATGAAGTCACATATTGACAAGCCGGGAGAGTTGGGTGTCAAAGTCTTGAGAAAGTTGGATGTTCAATCACTTTCTAAGTCACATAGTGAGTTCCGTTGGGACTACTATGAAACAGATTATGACATGAACCTTAATGATCATATCTATTTGCTTGGTGCTGCTGAATCAGCAATGATTTGGAACGATAGTAAAGCAAATTTGATTAGAAGATCAACTTCCCAAAAACTTTATGGACAGTGACAATGGTGACACTGGAAATCCAGAAAAAGCATTCTCTTCCCAATGGAAAGGGATTAGCCATGGTCAACTCGGTTGACCAAATGGTAAAGAGAAAGGCTAAGTCTGAGATAGTCCCATTACCAAATGGTCCATATGTTTATTTTGCCAAAGGAAGGGGCGTTGATTGCAAAGCTGCCAAATTTACCTAAGGATGTTAAAGTCAATAAGTTTGACTCTACATCAGGTAGAGCCCATTATCTAACTCTGTTAAGTTCTATTCTGAGATCCTCATTACATGATGTGACTGGGTCACATGTTGATGTTTTAAGAATCAAAGAATAGAGAGGAATTTTAATGGAAGTATATGCTGATTCTGATCGCGAAGCTGGATTTCGATCGCATAAGAATTTTGAGCAGTTGCTTAAGAAGTTATGATATATTGCTAAGGAATAGATAACAACAATTTTCCATGTGGATTGTAAGGATAAGTTTTTCCGCAAAGTTTTAAAATAAAAGAAAATTGTTTAATTTTATTTATTTGAAGTATCCTTACAATGGCATTTGTGGAAAATTGTTGCTTATATGATTCCACTGACAGCAATATTGGAAAATGGATTTGATTCTTTCATTTGTGGTAGTGTCTAAATTTACCAAATCAGGAATGTTCCTCATCACCCAAGTTTCAATTGGACCGAAACTTGGAATCATGCAAGTTGAATAGTATGATGAATGAGAACTTTCAAGCATTGGAAAATCAAGACTAATTACTTGTTCACATGGATGTGTGAGTCAAGTGAAGGACTAAAGGGATCGAGTACACATTCTTGTGCACTGGTCATGTCCACCACAAAGCTCGTTAAGACTATTTGATTTACTAAAGTTTAGTAAATATGGTTATACTTACAAGTTTAAGTATAATTCTGAAACATTGGAAAAGTTTCAATGTATGGCAAAACGAATGGGAAGAATCAAATTAGGCAGAAAGATAAAAGTTTCTCAAATCTGAAAAGATGGGAGAGTACTTTAGTATCATGTATGTGATCATCTTAATGATTTAGAAATCATATTACAATTAGTCCTCTAAAGGTCATCTTAGTGCAATCTTATAACTAAGAAGAGGAGTCATGAATTGTTGAAATGGTTAGATCAGGAAGATGAGTCATACTTCGTTCCAAAACAATTCTTAGAGTCATACTCCAAGATTGTAACTTGAGTGACATATCTTAAAGAAAGGTTTAAAACACTTGTCAAATGTAAGAGTAAAAGTGTCCTACTCTTGTACATTTGAAATTGGTAAGTTGTGATGTTTTTTATAAAACAAAGACCAACTAAGGACAATTGTGTGAAGTGTTTGTCTTGATAAAGAATCTGCACTATCTCTTGAATATTTGGCAAGATAGTCTTATATGTCAAGAGGATAGTGGGAGTCTCAAAGATCCTAAAAAGAATTTCAAGAACTAATCAAGAATAAAACCTGAGGTTCTTCACTAGCACACGACTTGAGGTTTATAACCTATCGTGTTGACATATTTTGTGCCCATTCCAGTTAAAGTTGGCTTTGCATAGGAGTTCTGAAAGTTCTCAATTGGTTGCATAACAATTTGGAAGCAATGGCAGGCCCTGTACTGCCAGGTGGCAAGAAGTTAAGATTGCATAAGTTCAGTCCATATGAGTTTGGATTTGTCATTATCCTTGTCTTATGACTATGGTTTTGACGATTCACATGGATAAGAACACATACACCATAAAATCTAAGGGTCATAAGGTTTCTCTCCGATTCATGAAAATGATGGTGAGGAAACACTTCCACCAAGTAGATTTGAAGCAGATGGCAAAAGGTCTAAACAATTGAGACTATGATTACGACATCCCTTTTCATAGTTCTGAAATTGTTTAGACACACATGCATGCTATCTAAGGACAGGTGTATGATTTTGATAAAGTTTTATTAAAGCATCTCGTACCAGAAATCTAAACTTTGGTAAGAAATTCAATAAAGTATTGATTTCTAGAAGTGCAGCTGATTTCTGCGTACATGTCAAAGCTAGTGGGAGCATAAGTGTTATGCTAATAATCATCATGTTAGTGGGAGCATGATAATTATTGTTAGTGTTGCAAGTTAGCAATGTTAATTATAGAAAACAAAAGTTTCAATTCGTGAGGCTGTAGGGATTGAAAAAGTTGTTTTGCTATAATTAAGGGAGAGGATATACTTCATTTCAGTTCTAAAGGCCTAGATTGAGACCTTAATCATCTTTAGTCAAGAATATATATATGAATTTCATGTTGGATTGGTTCAACTTAAGGAAATTCTATATATTGCGTTCTCAAAATTCGATTATGATTACGACATCCCTCTTCATAGTCAAATTTTGAAAACATGGCAAATAAAAATATTGTAGCAAAAGACTGGTCTAGAATCATGTCTTTATGTGAGACATCATGAATCGTGTACCATTTGCTTTGGGTACAGGATCGATTGCATGTGCTATAATATTTGTCATTTCTAAATTTTTCCAAATGCCCAGAGGCATTAAGAAGGGAAAAGGTCTAGAATTGGATATGACTAAAATGATTAAGCAATTGTCGAGGACAATCTGAGGTTTACCAAAGATTGGTTGCTCAGGGACAGTTGGAAGTATAGTGCTAATTTTGGAAGGACCATATTGACATATTCTGAAAAAAGGCATCTCTTATTCAGAAGTGATAATCAAAATGAGAATATGGAGTTGTCTCCATAGGTGGAAGTTATCTGTGTACGATTAGAAAACTTAATGCAAGAAGCATGTCCAAAGCAATGTACTTTGAATATGAGACTTAGTTTCCATGGAGTTGATCTCCATTGGAATACCTTATAATGACTGTTAACAAGTCTTTGTGACTTTGTACATATTCATTACAGGAGGGTCAATGCATATAAGTTTAAAATCTAAACAGATTTCGATAAATGATAGGAATTTGAAATTCTCACATTTTTCGATAAGGATTTGGGAGTGTGAAATTAGAATCATTGAAATTATGTTCAATTGGTTTATTTCACAAAGTAAGGATCATAGACAAACATAGAGTGCATACTTGGTGTATGGAAAAGCTATTGTTTAAGAAAAACATAGTGTACATGCTTGGAGCATGGGACAACTAGTGTTTTTAATTCAAGTATAAAGTTGATAAAACCGAAACAATGAATAATGAGTAATCAGTATGGTGATAAATAAAAGTGTTTATTTATATTCATAGGGTTTGATACCATATTTGATTCATTTATTCTTGTGTTTCACTTTGCATGTTTTGACTTCCAGAATAACTAAGTCGCTCTTCCTGAATGATTAAGTTATTCAAACCATCCACAGTCGGTCATATGTTGGAAGTAGATATGAATCGAGACTGTCATGGGTTGGTTTATAGAGGTCCAAGTTGGTGGACAAAGTGGTGCTACAACACTCATGAGTGCTCATAAGTTCTGAGTATTGGATTCAACCCACCCTCATTTGAATCACTTCATGGATTTTATCACGAGTGATCATGAGACGATAATATCTTATATTCTTAAAACCTAGAGATATGAGTTGTTACTATGAGTTGGTCATACATTGATTGCACGAAAACGCATTGGTAACTCGATGTTATAAAACATGCCTTTGTGTATGATTCAACAAGTAGTAGAACAAGCCATATGAGTCGAAGTTTATCCATTCCTTTTCCCTTTGGGATAAAAGCGATATCTGTGGGCCCCTCGATGATTTAGCGATGACACATATGAGTGCTTGGCCAAGCCAGGACTGATTTGATTTGTTCAATCAGTCAGTCATCATAAATCGAAAATCGGGAAACAACAAATGTACAGAGAGAATGATTATAATCCATGTCTTAGTCCATATGATATCTAGAATGGAGGAATATAAGATCCCTTATCTAATGGACAAGTCATTGACAAGGTCAGATTTCGACAGCGGCTTTAAGAGCTACGATTGCCAGTTAGGGTTTGAAGTCATACTCAATAATAGTTTTAGACTTATCCAAGTGGGAGACTGTTGGATTAATGTCTAAGTCCATAACTATATTTGGTATGTACATGACCCGACCCGGCATGGTCCATTTGGGTTGCACTTCACCGGCATAATTTATATGGATAGTCTTTTAAGAATAGTATATTTATGATTTATATTAATATATTATAAGTTCTAATATATTAATATGGAATCATATTATATAATAAGTATTGATCAAGAATTATTTTAGAATTAATTAAGTGATCAAAAAGAACTAATTAAATATGGACTCTTATATATATGGAATGGGCCAAGTTCATTTAGGTTGGGCTAAGCTTTCATGGATGGTCCATGGAGCTTTTAACCTATGGATCCTATGTAAATGAAAGGTCATGGGTATTAGGGTTTACATGGATGTAACCCTAATCCTCCATAATATATAAAGGGGTCCTTGGCTCACAAAATTGATACTAGTGTGTGAAAAAAAGTGTGGGCCGATTTTAGTGAGCATACAGATTCTCTCAAGTTCTTCCAAGGTGTTTTGGTGATTTGTGATTCCACTTGAGGCTTCCACACTATTGGGGCTAAGCTCTTAAAGTTCAAGACTTCAAGCAACATCAAAGGTATGTCATCTAACTAGAACTTTGTAGTATAGTTGCTTCATAATATGCTAGTTAGGATGAAACCTTGGAATATTGATTATTTGCATGTATAATAGAGAAAACATAGATCCAAGATTTATAGGGTTGCATTTACACCATAGGAGTGTTAGAATGCTCAAAACCCAACACCTATTTCACCACATAGATGGCATATTGGACTGATCCCAACATTGGTAGTTGAAGTGATGAACTCGACCGAAGTCCTACAAAAGTGGGCAGTGTGCCCCTTCATGTTACGTCTAATGCAATGCGGCTCTCGGCAGACTCCATAATGATGGTAGTTGCACTTGCTGCAGTATGGGAGGTTTCCTAAGTATGGTGTGGTCGGTGTTGGGATAGCACGGCTGATGGGGATATTGATTGCCCCAGTTTGTTGCCCTTTGGTAGGTCCTTGAGTTGAACTAATCCCTTTCTCGTTTCCAACTTTTGTTTCAGGATATTAGGTTTGAGGTTTGGAGTGTCTTTACAAACAAGCACTCGTTACTGTACTTTGTTATCACCACGATCGGGATTGTTGATAACATTTCCTCCTACATTTGTGTTGTTAGCATTAAGGTGCAACATGACGGCTGCTACGGCGGATGTGACCGCAACTTGAAAGGTAGTCGAATCTATCTGTAGGATAGGTGTTTTGCCGGTGGGTTGGTTACGTTTCTTTGGAGCCATGATTATGTTACATGATGAGAAAACGAGCTCTTGAGCAACGATGGTTGTTTCTAGTTTCATCCTAGTTATTTATATATACATATAAATTTTTCGTTATGTTATATGGTTCTCAATGTTTCGACCTACATCCCTATGATACAGTCCTGGTAAAGAGCAGAAGTAAATTTTAGAATGGTTATAAACCGAGTGTCGTCCGAACTAAGTTATCTTTGATTGGTGGATATCATGTTCCAACTTTCGAAAAGGTTTAAAACAATTCATAACAGAGTCTACATAAATCAGACTTACGAATTTTTTATATATAAATAATCACTCTCAATTGAGATTTTGTGATCCGATTTACTGTTATTAGTTGTGACGGAAAAAGGCGATAAGATTAATACCTAACTTAAGTAGTATAATCACTAACTCAGTAGGTTGTATCAATTTATTAGTTATTAGAGTGACGCAAAAGGTACTCAAACACTTCGCATGTTCCATACGTGGCTTCCCTCTGTTCTCTGTTCTACTCCGGGCGGTAAAGATTTGTTCTCTCCTAGTATCTATATGGTGTCCTTCTCCTTCGTAGCTATATTGAATCCCGTGTCGTTATAGTTCAGGTTTTGGCACTGATCCCATTACTTCATAATGGAGAGTTTGCATCCCGAAAGTTCATGCGAACTTCTCACGTGTGGTCCTGATAATATAAAGGTACTTGGTGGTTTTTATAGTTTCTTTACTCCTCAACTGATTCTTTCTCAGAATTCTCCTAACGAATCTCTTCTGGATCTTCGTTGATTCCTTCATTGGTTGTTGTGGTGGATTGGTTACATCTATCTAAGTGTTCATAAGTGCAGATCCCCTATGCGCTGGACTAAAGTAGGTGACACACAACTAGCTAGAGGTCAATATCCAGACAACACCTTCGTTGGTCCGGAAATCATCCGAGAAACTACCGAGAAGACAGTAGAAATCCGGTAGCGACGTAAAGCTTCCAGATTCAGACAGAAAAGCTATGACTTCAATAGGAGAGAACCCTTGGAATTCCAGATTGGTGACCACGTCATGTGGAGGTCTCACCCTGGAAGGGCATGATACGCTCGAATACTAAATCCAAGGTACATAGGACCATTCTAGATTCTTACTAGATTTGGTCTAGTAGCTTATAGACCCCAACTACCTTGAGAATTCAATAACATACACCCTACCTTCCACGTCTTTAATTTGAAAACTATTTGTCCGACGAGACTTTTGTTATCCCACTCGATTAGATCGAGGTAAACGAGAGCCTCAACTTTGTGTAAGAATCCGTAGAAATCCTAGATAGTGAAGCCCAGAGGACAAAACAAGACCGTATCCCGATAGTTAAGGTCCGCTAAAATGCGAAGCGAGTACCTGAATTCATTTAAGAACGGGAGGATCATCATAAACATAAGTATCCACCTCTTTTCCTTTAGTCCATGTGTATACCTTAGACTTAATTTCGGGACGAAATTCCCTTTAACGGGGGGATGATGTGACAACCATAATATTTTATCCTTATAAAAGTCAACTTGGGTCAACGAAAGTCCAACATATCAATCAAAGGTCAAACTTATTTCTTTTATTATCTTAAAAATAGTTAAAGCAATAAGTTATAGATGAATGGACTTTGTATTAAAAGTGTAGTGTGTTAAGGAGGAAAAATCACTTAGGAACCGAGAAGCCCTTATCCGAATCACAAACCTCGTATGGACCGCAAACCTTGCATGCGTCGTGAACGAGCCTTCGGGACGTGAACAAGCCTTCGGGCCGTTAACAAGCCTTCGGGCCGTGAACCCTCGTTTTGCGGCCGTGAACCTTCTTCCTATATATATAAGTGTTGACTGATTTTACTTCACTTCTTCACTTCTGGCCGTGAACTCAAGCAATCTCTCTCAAGTATCATCAGGCAAATACCCTCCTCTCTCCTCAAGATCATAAGAAGCACCTTCTTTCTTGTAGTTCATATGGAGCTCTCTTGATTTCAACCTTCATTCATCATCATTCGTGTAGGCCGTAAACACCATTCAACCTTCCATTTCCGATTCTAACACTTCCTTTTTAAGTGTGCCTTACACCATATGTTGTTTCCTTCACACTTTTGAGGTTAAATTCACTAAATGTATACATATATATGTCAGAATATTCTAAATAGGACTCGTTGGTGCTTCGGGACTTCACTCGTGAAACTTATCATCCTATATCGAATCTTCAATTGAATCACCCACATAAGGTGAGTTCATACCCCTATAATATACCTTTTAAATGGTTTTAAATACTTTTAAGGGGGGAATACAAGTTGAACACAATTAAATTGTGTTAATATTTATCTGTGATAACAATCACACAAAAGGAATTCTTATGCTTTTATAAGTTATTAAAATCAATTCAAAAACCCTTTCAAAAGATTTTAGATTGTTGTTCATTATCAAAATCATATTCATTTATATATTTATGTATAAGTATGCTTTAACGGACTTAGGACTAATGTTAGATACCTTGACTCCTGTTCCTTGTTTGGTTGTGAGCTTAGGGTAGGATCACTAGTTCGACAGTCGGCTAAATCATAGTTATACTTGCTAAATATATACATGAATACGAAACCCCATTTTTAATGTACATGCTTAACTCAGTTGCAAACTTGGGCAATTGAGTCTTTCCCACAAATATGTTACAGTTCAAATAAACATTCTAATAAACTATAATAGGTATAGATAAGGGGATCAATGCATATTATATTCTAGAACAGAGGAACCATACATGATTCACGTACATATACTTTACACTCCAAGTAAACTAGGAAAGGAACGTACCATCAACTCATTTATTTACAACAAAATGTAATAATACTTTTAGTATATGGTTATATATATATATATATATATATATATATATATATATATATATATATATATATATATATATATATATATATATATATATATATATATGGGGTACATCTACAAAGTACCAGGGTACATCTGCAAAGTACCGGGTTTTATATATGGGGTACATCTACAAAGTATCGGGGTACATCTGCAAAGTATCAGGTTTTATTTAAAAGGGTGCATCTACAAAGTACGGGTTTATAACAAATAAAACATAACAATAAATAAAACAGTCTTGTTATAGTCTTATTGTGAACAAAAATTAAGGTATACTATGTTATAAGTATAATAACACATATACGAAATGGTTTTATGGTATTAAAACTACTGTTTAGTTGTAATAGAAAATAAGGGGATTTTCTGGAACTCATTCTATCATTTTCATAAAACTAAGGCAACCATACATGAAACTAATACTTATGAACTCACCAACTTAAATGTTGATATTCTCTTTCAAAATAACTTGTATTCTCGGGGAATCCAGTAGACAGGTACACTCCCAGAGCTTTTGAGAAGATAGCCTAGTGCCGTGTTGCGTCTCTTGTCTTTTACTTTATCTACTTTTGATGTCAAATGTTCAATGTTTGAACACTTGTGTAAAAACTTATACATTATTAATGCAATGGTTGTTGTACTTTGATTACTATAATGCATGTGTTGTGATACTTGACATGAAGTCACCCACCCCCGGACGTTTCCGCCGTCCTAGTTTGGGGGTGTGATACGCAGCCTCAGAAGTATTCCTTTTTCGAGATCCTGGAGTTTTCACGGTCAGATCTATAGGGTCTCTCATAGTAGGAGTGGAGGGCAAAGTGTTCTCTTTCTTCATCATCAACTGCCCACTAGAAATCGATGTATCCAGACCATCAATGGTAAAATGGCCACCAGAATGAGTGCTTTTGGATCCTGAACCGAATAATAAGTCAATCCCTTATACGATGAAAAAGAGGAAAATCTTGGATCTTTACCTTTCGACATGGAAATTGTGATAGATGAGCTCTCTTAAAGATTGAGTTGGTTAAGCTTGAATGACCTCTGTGATTCAGACAAAGTGAAGAATGTTTTTATTATGTTCTTTATATCTTTAGCAGAAGGAACCAACTTGTTAAACTTAAAGGCTGCAAAACACCAAAAAAGATAAGAAAAGTGAATACCGGGATCCTCCTAGTAGAAATATAGAATCCTACCCTTTCTAACCCAAGACTGAGGTAAAAGACTCCCATTAGGAATGGAGTCAGGCCTGAAAAAGAAACATTTCTCTTTCCAAGCACCGTCCTTGTGCTTGAACTTCAATACAAGGGGAAATCTATTGGCTTTGACCTTCAACAAAAAACGGGAGTTCCCAAAAGTTGTGAGATCGTAAACATGAGCTAATTCACTCAGACCGATGGAAAGATCGCTAGAACAATTCAAATGATCGATCCAATAGAGGATACTCTAGATTGTTGGCATAGCTTGGATATATGAGATCTTTGTGATCTCGAAGAACTCAGAAATGATTCCGAAGAAAGGATAGGAAAGCCCAAGGGTGAAAGGATACTCGGGAAGACAGACCCAGGTAAAAGAAATGAAATCGGGTTGAATTCTAGCATCAAAGGCCCAAAAAACGGTGCCAACAGGAAAAGTTTCGAACGAATTCAACATCTCAATGTCATCGTCGGTAAAAGTGCAAGTTTCCTCGTTGGATAAAACCTTTTGATCCATGAAATCATCATTGGGTATAGCAATGATGGTTCCACGAGATCAAGTGAATTTCTTTCCCATGATTAAAATTAAATAGAATGAGAAGAAAGGGAAACGAGAAAAGTACCTTCAAATAATATTCAATAAATGTCGAAAGTGGGAGCTAAAAGAGTAAGGAAAAATTGAGTCACATGAAGTCCTATTTATATATGAATTTCGAAGGGGTAAAAGTTTGATGTGACCCACTCCAACGGCTAGAATTGAAAGCATTGGAATTCAAAAATTACCCTATCTGTTAGGGATAGGATCTCGGAACTACATTGAGATCCTAAATTTTAAGGATCCTCAGAGGCTCAGGATCTCGAATATACTCCAGGATCTTGACCAACACTATTATTATTATTATTTATAAGTGACATATATTCTTTTTTCATTCTCACATGTACATGAATAACTGTTCAAAGTCATATACTCAATGGATAGTCATCACAACTATGCAAAAGACCCGGAGGACTAAGTCAAGAAAATGACTATAAGTAATCTCGGAGGCTCCTATAATTCTCGGAGTTCTAGTTGTTAAGGTTTGAGTATATAAAACACTTGTAATCATCACACTACACACGATGTTCTAGCAGAATACTATCACTTGTACTCATACTCATTCCATTTTCACTGTAATTTTCATTTCAATCAATAAAAACATCAAGGCAGGTGCTCATTATCACCTCCTAAGGTTTTATGTCGGAGATCCTAACAAGGATCAAGGGCTTTCCTTGTAAAGGATTTGTGTTTATTTGACTCATTTTACTTATTTGCTTTTTATTGAACATCACATCCTCTCATACACTTTGGTCCATTTTACTTTCATTATTTTTTTGACCAAAACAATTTGGTGACCATCGTGGGGCCGTGGTGTTCAAAATCCCTTAGAGAATCATGTCTACTCAGTCAACTCTCTCCTCCTCCTCGATTCCTTCCATTTCCTCTAAAAATCTTTCACCACCACCAGCTGGAGCTCCGAAGAAAGTATCTGAAACTCCGAAGAAGAACATATCTTCGATTACTCCGGGACTCCAGAATTCTCCTATGATGTATTCAAACAACGAAATCTTTACTACAATGAAGATACTGGAGCAATAGGTTACCCAAAAACAGGAGGATAGCAGGACGCTTCTCAAGAAGTAGAGAATATGAGGACGGAAGTCCACAATCCTCAGGAGGTAGCACCCTCCGTCTTGGAACCCAAGATCCTGAAATTTGACAACCTAGGATCCTCAGCGATCCGTTGCGAGATTCATGATCCTAATGAAACTTTTATTACTCCTAATAATAGAGATCCTGGTAAGTCTATCAATAACAATTTTACAACTAACTCAATGGATCTTGACAGAGATGTGAGCCCGGTCATGGCCAAGGAGCTACAACAGCTAATACAGATTATCTCAAGCGTACCCTGAGTAGTTCAACCGGTGCCAGAAGCATCCCCCGTAACTAACAGGATCTCTAGATTCATCCCAGCGATAGCTGACACTTAAGTTCCAAAACACTTCCATACCCCTAGCATGAAGCCATATGACGGAACCATGGATCCTGAAGAGTACGTAGCACAGTATAGGGAGAGGATGGAAATTATTCCCATCCCCAGACATTTGAAAGAAGCCTGCCTGTGCATGGGATTTGGTTCTACACTCACATGATCCGCCCTAAAATGGCTCCTTAATGTTCCTCCTCACTCAATCATATCATTTGCTCATTTGATTAATTTATTTATTAACCAGTTCTCTTGCAGCAAGACATTCAAAAAGATCACTAGTGATCTCTATCGAGTGGTTTAGAATCCTCAGGAATACCTTACGACCTTTGTGAACAGATTTGGCAGGGAATCCTTGAGCATCCCAAACATCGACATGGCAACTGTAGTCGAAGCCTTCAAAATGGGTTTAAAGAAAGATTCTCCCTTCTACGAGGATCTCATAATGACCCCATGCAGGAGATTGGATGAAGTCAGGAGTAGGGCATTGAGATTCATCAGACTTGAAGAAGACAAGGAGATCCAGAAAAGGATCAACTCACCAAGTTCCTATGATCACCCCAATAGGAAGGCCGACTCCTCGGACCAAATATTCTATAAGTCAAAGCCTTACTCCAAACCTAACCATCACATGGTTAATGCCCTTGAAGATGAGGGGTAGGATGAATATTTCCCTAAATTTACTGACTATTGTTTTTTTGTGGATATTTCAGGTGTAATCTTTGCCATGAAGGATCTTGGAGACAAATCCAGGTGGCCATGGAAAGGAGAAAAATCCACTACTTGGAAGTACAATTCCAAATGGTGTGCATATCATGAGGACTTTGGTCACGTCATGGAGGATTGCATAGCTCTTAGAAAGGAGACCAGCTACCTTCTTGGCAAAGGATATCTCAAAGAGATCCTTGGGAAAAGAAAGGAAAAATCCAAAGAAAAAGACCAAGATCCTCAGAAGATCCTCGAAAGACCAGGATCCGCCCCCCCCCCCCCCCCGGCTGACGCCAAGGTGATCAACATGATCTCTGAGGATCTGACATTTGCAGTACCTCTTACTCTGTGGCAAAAAGGAATGCCAAGGTATACAAAACGGAGAAAGAAAAAGGACCATGAAAAAACACAATGATCTCCAACCAAAAGGAGATTATCTTCAACGAAACGGAAAGACTAGACGTCCACGATCTGCACCACGACGGACTAGTGATTACTCTCTACATTACTAACCACTTTGTCAGAAGGATCCTCGTCGATGGAGGATCCTCAGTTAACATCATACTCCTGGATTCACTAAAAAGAATGAACATGTAACATCCCAACTCCCAGGTATAAATTTGAATTTTTTCATATTCATTTTGACAGGGCATCTCGATGAGTTGGAGGCCACAACTCGTCGAGTAGATATTGAGATAGTCACGTAGATTTTAGAGTCAACTCGACGAGTAGGAGCTGAGCATGAAAAGCCTAACTTTCAGGGTTTTCACCCTACTTAAAGGACCTCAAGTCCTTTACCTCGCCTCCCTCTTCACCTTATCACCCTGAGAGAAACCCAAATCGAGCTATCTTCCATTATGAGAGAGAGAGAGAGAGGCTAAGAGTGTGTGTTCTAGTTCATTATTTGGAGGAACTTGAGGAGTAAAATGCTTGGAACAAGGAGGAGTCTTTGGATTCAGCATTCATTCAGTGTTGACAGCCATTCGGAGGTAAGAAGCCATTACCTTGATCAGTTGTTTGTTAGATCTCTCCATTAGAGAGTTTATGGCCATTTCTACCTTCTTTTTGAGTTATTTAGTGGTTTGAGCACGCTTTGAAGATGAGACCTCAGATCTGGACAATACTAGGTCCCTTAGGCCTAAAGATTACAACTTTGGCCAACTTCCATGCCTTAAACCCTTTGTTGAAGCTTTGTTGTGGCAAACTTAGCCCTATATGCCATGCATGGACGTAAAGCTTGCAGCTTTACGTGGTATTTCAGCCTTAGAAGGCTAGATCTAGAGTTTGGGGCTTTAGTCTCTCTTAAAAGCGTCTGAATGAGTGTTTGGGTTGAAGGAACACAACGAGTTGGTTAGCCAACTCGACGAGTTGGTTAGGGTTTCCCCCATTATCCTGGACGGTGTGCAAACTTGAGGAGTTGGTGAGACAACTCTGCGAGCTGAGTTAGATTTTTCCCGATTTTTCTGAGAACAGGAGAAACTCGACGAGTCGCATAGATGCACTCAACGAGTTGGGTCAGCATGGACTGTTGACTTAAGCATTGACTTATGTTGACTTTTATGGTCTGGTCAAGTTATGGATTTGGAGACCATGGACGGGTAAAATGGTCTTTTACCCTTTTCGAGAATTGGTACTAGGGGGTAGCTTAACATCTTTAGAGTTGTTGTTATAAATTGTTAATTAGATATGGTTATGATATATGTAGGCGGAGTTTAGACCGACCGTTGAGTACGAGACATACTTGCTTTACCGACGAGGTGAGTCTTCTCACTATACTTACCTGAGTGGTAATATTGTGTGACCAGAGGGTCTTTCCTGAGTTGTTGACCGGAGGGTCTGAAAGGTGTAAGTTGTGGTTTGGGATAGGCTTTTGGATGTATATGTCTTATTGTGCTTTGGGTTTTGTAATAGAAGTGGTTTGGTGTGTTTACGGCCATAGTGTGTTTACGGCCATAAACAGGTTTACAGCTGTAAACATGTTTACGGCCAAGTCTTTTCCCTTATATATATATGGTGTGTCTGAGTTTGTTAGTGGTTGTTGATGACCCACTGAGTTTACGGTCATTGTCCAAGTTTTAATAGACCTTTTCTGATATAAACGTGTGCAAGCTTTGGTTCATTCTTCTTCTACTCAATTCTCATCTTATTTGATTGTTAGATTGCTTGATCACTGGTTAAGATCCTGTTTCTAGGACCTTACAATTGGTATCAGAGCAAAACCCAGTGTCAAATAATCTTTCAATCTCATTTTCGGTCAAAGGAGCTTAGTTTCATCACTGTTTGAGACTGGATTTGGTGTTTTCGTGGCAAAAGGGAATCATATCATCTTAAAATTCGTGTTTTCATCAAGATCTAGGCATTTACGGTCAAGGGTTTACGGCCGTAAACTTCTTTTCACGACAGTAAACTGGCAATCTTCATTAACCATAAACAGGCAATCTTCATTGACCGTAAACTCCCCTTAACCGTAAACTCCCCTTAACCGTGAACTCAACCGTAAACTCTCCTCAATCATAAAACTCCACTCAACCGTAAACGTTGACTGTAAACTCCTGTTTACGGCCGTAATCGTGTGACCGCAAACTGTTTATTTGAAATTTTAGTTTATTTTTTTTTCAAGTCATTTTCAATTAAAAAAATTTAATTAAAAAAAATGGATTCTCAAGGTCATACACTTCATCATGAATTGGATTCCATCATGGGAACAACCACTCGCATTCCACGATTGTTATCTGCAGAAGGGTTCCCAGAATAGAAATACAGGATCGAGAAATACATCAAAATGAAAGATTTTAAGGTTTGGCGAAGTATTCTCAAAGGACTAGTCAGAATCACTACTAATCTTCCAACTGGACAAATTGTACGCTGATTACACTGATGAAGATTTCGAAAAGGTTGAAGAACAGGAAAGGGCACTGGCTACTTTGACTATGGCTTTATCTCCCGATATTGCTCAAGGCTTCAGAGAATACACTTCAGCCAAAGCACTGTGGGAAGCTTTGATTGAGGTCTACGAGGGAAATAAAGATATGAAAGAGAGTCATCAGGATATGTTAAGACAAAAGTTCAATATGTTCAATTATATCCTTGGATAAACCCTGGAAGCTTAGTTGCAGCATTTTGCTGCACTCACTACTGAGATGAGTACAGCTGGGATTTACTTGACTAGGTCTGAGATAAACACAAAGTTGCTGAATTCACTTCCGAAGTTGTGGGATATGAATGTGGTTGTCATCAAGAAGACAAAAGATCTCAATCGTCTCAGTCTTTCTGAAACAATGGCAACCATCAAAGCCTGTGATCTTGATGATAAGCAACGAGAGATTAATCATGTGAATTCCTACTCGACTGCAAATCTTGGGATTTCTTCAAATAACACTTTTTCATCCTTTACCTCCTCTCCAATTCAAGCTTTTGTCGTTCAAAAACCTCAGAATCAAACCTTTGTTGCTCCATCTGCTACACCATTTGTTGCTTCATCATCTATGTCTCATCCACAAAGTCAGTCCTTTGTTACTCCACAAGCTGTTTCCTCCTCCAATGCACCAGTTATGGTTCCTGCTCCCAATTCCAAATAAAGCGGTGAAAACTTAGCTCTTGCCACTGGACTTGTCAACTGCTACAATGCTTTTGTAGCTGGAGAGCTTCCACCTTAACTCTCATTTGCTGACCTGGATCAAATCTATCCAGAGGATGTGGAAGAAATGGATATTACTTGGCAGATAGCTATGGCAGTGTTCAGGGCAAAGCAATTTTCTAAGAAGACAGGAAAGAATAATTAGGGAATGAATGCGGATAAGAAAGTAGGGTTTAACAAGGGAATGTTGCGTTGCTACAACTGTCACGAGCCGGGTCATTTTTCTCGTGAGTGTCCTAAACCAGACAGAAGAGTAAGTAGTGATCGAACAATGATTCCAGTGGGAAATGGTCGTGGAAGTGTTGCTGTCAACAGTGAGACTGCTAATCTAGCAGTGGTTGCTCGGTCTTTTAACTGGGAGGACCAGATTCAGGCACTTAATATTTCAGGACCTGAAAATGCTCACTTGGCTCAAATCAATGATACTCCTGTGGAAGAAGCTGAAGTTGATCCTGAAGAAGAGATGATGGAGTTGCAGTTTGCCTTTATGGTATCTTCTACTTCGGAACCTGAAAAGAAAGAGGTAAGTCAGTCTTCTTGTTCTCAAACATGCATTGATAATGTTAAAAATCTTCTTGAGCATATAGAATTATTACGTAGAGAGAACGAGGACTTGATATATGAAGGGTATCAACTTAGGAAAGGAAAGAAACCCCTGAAGGCTGAATTAGAAGCAAAAACCAAAGACTTTAGAAAACTTCAGGAACAATATAGCAATAAGTGTGCGAGTTATAGATATGTGACTGAACAACTTGCTGAGGTAACTGCTGAGCTTGACACATTAAAAAACAAATTTGAAAATGCAGATTTTACTTTTTGAAAACTTGATGTGTCAAGTGAAGTAGTTGCATCCATGATAGAAATTAATTTGAAATTCAAAGAGAATCAGCAAAAGGGTTTAGGATATGACAAAGTGCCTCCTCCTTATAATTATAATTATCAGTTTAAGCCATTGTTCAAAGAAGAGATTGACAGAGAACCATTTCTTAAATATGGATTTGTGTCAGGAGGTAGTATTAATGTTGAAAATACTAATTTTTCTACTTCCCATGCAGATCAATCTTTAAGTCAATCAAAGCAAGAAGCTGACGTATGTGTTTCTGAAAATAAAAAAGTTTCTGAATTTGCTGTTTCTGTTTCAAAAAATGACTCTTTTGTTTCTGATGTTATAATCAATGATACATCTTGTGATACTTTTGCATCGGATCATGTTGATTTCAATTTTTTTGACATATTTGATGATTTGTTTGATAATCCTGATGTTCCTGAATTTGATATTTCTGTTTCAAGCACATCCACTTCACCAATCACACAACCGGATTCTCCCTCACCTATCACACAATCTGATTCTTGCACATGTTCTTGTGGAAAAAGTAAGGATGTCAGAAAAGAAAGTAAATCAAACAAAGGCAGTACCAGTTACAATAATAATAAGCAAATTTGTTTTAACTGTGGTACTGCCGGTCACATCGCTAGGAATTGTCCGAATAGGGCATTTCTACATTTTTCGTCTCAAAGAGGAGAGAACGGATCTCGAGAAGGTCTTTAACTAGAAAGCCCTCGAGACCTCGCCCTCGAGATGATGATTGGAAGGCTAATCAAAACAAGAAAAGGGCAGTTTTTCAAAAGAACAAACAGGTTTTCAATAATAAATTTACAAATAGTTTGCCAAAATCGAACAAGGCTAAGCCGAGGTCGGTTTCGTCAAAGAGCAGATCTGAATCTTCAACCAATTCTAGTAGAAAATCCAAATGCTCAAAGCAAACTGAAAAGAAAAATGTTTCAAAATCACCTGTGAGTTTTCAAAAACCTAAATACCAGTGGGTGCCCAAATTAACTTCCAACCAATCATCGTCATCCTCTGAAAGTATTTTAAATGATGATTCAACATCAAAAGGTTCAAAAGATAAATCTATGATCGTAGAGGGTCAACCCAGGAAAGTAATGACCTGGGTTCCCAAATCTAAATGATCCCGCTCATTTTGCAGGGACAGTTGCGGAGAAATGTCGTCAGACCTTGGTATGTCGACAGCGGCTGCTCCCGACATATGACAGGAGACATCTCCCAACTGAACAACATTCAAAATTTTAATGGGGGATTTGTTTCCTTTGCGGGCGGAGAAGGCGGAAAAATCACTCAGACAGGAACTGTGACAAACGGAGTGTTGAGTTTCGAGAACGTCAACTATGCTCCCGAGTTAAAGCTCAGCTTGTTGAGCGTCTCTCAGATTTGCGACAAGGGTTATTCAACATATTTTACTGATAAAGAGTGTCTGATCTTAAAGCCAGGCATTGTCATCCCAGATGTGTGGATTCTTGTTAAATCAAAGCGGGATGGAAATGCATACATCATCGACATGAATAACAACATTCATGAGCAAGTCACATGCCTCTTTTCAAAAGTCTCAAAACAAAATGCTATGCTGTGGCACTGACGACTCGGTCTTGCGAACGCTAAGAATATGAATCGTCTTGCTACAAATGAAATGGTGTGTGGCCTGCCTGTCAGAGACTTCATAACATTTGAAAAGTATTTGTCATGTGCCCAAGGAAAGCATCATAGAAAACCACACCTGCCAAAACAGGTCAATTCAATCAGCCAGGTGCTCCAATTATTGCACATGGACTTATTTGGTCCGGTCAATGTCCTAAGCATCAACAGGAATTCATACTGTCTAGTTGTGATCGATGACTTCTCGCGTTTCACGTGGGTTTTCTTCTTATCCAAAAAAGTTGGGGTATCTGATCTGATCAAGAAGTTCATCGTAATGATAGAGAACCAAACCAATAACCAGGTGAAGGCGCTTCGTACTGATAATGGAACAAAATTCAAGAATGTGGTTCTTGATCACTTTTGCGCAGAAAAGGGAATTGTGCGTCAATATAGTTCAGTTCGCACGCCTCAGCAAAACGGTGTTACTGAACGGAGTAATCGAACACCACAAGATGCTGCAAGGACGACGTTGTATGACTCAAAGTTAGCAGTTTTCTTTTGGGCTAAGGCGATCAACACTGCTTGCTATGTTCAGAATCATGTTTTGATCAACAAACCCAGATGAAGACTCCATACTAAATTCTATACGGTCAAAGCCATCTGTCAGCCATTTTCGCGTATTTGGATGCCCTTGTACCCTTCTTCACCAGGAGTTCAACCCGAAGTTTAATGCCAAAGCTGATGACTGCTATTTTGTGGGGTATGCTGCTCGCACTGCATACAGGGTCTACAACAAAAGAACAAAGCAAATTGTAGAATTCTTCGATGTGCGCTGGCTGGAGGAGAATGAAACGGATGCTAGAGTGGGTCCTGATTGGTAGTTTGATTACACATCTTTGTTCAAATCGTTCAATATGTGTTCAGATAGTTTATCTTGTTCTACTTCTGGTTTGAAGATTGTAGCTGAAGATGAAGACGAAGAAGTTGTTTACAGACCGCCGATAGTTTCTTCTGCGATTCCTTCGGTGGAGTCATATGTTCCAATTACTTGTCTAGAATCTCCAAGTCAACAACATGTTCCAGATGCTGATGCTACACCTCTTACTCCTGATGAAAGAGAGTTCATGACTAGAGATGCTTCCACAGTTACTCAAACTTTTATGGAACTTCTCTTTCCTGGGCAAATTGCAAATGAGTTTGTGGCAGATCCTACTAATGAGACAGGTTCGTCTGAAGTGGATCATTTGGCAAATGATGGAGTTATCAACATTCACAATCTTCCTGTTTCACTTAATGACATCAGCCAGGAGATACCTTCACGCATTCAACGCGATCATCCGATCGATAATGTCATTGGCCAGCTGGGTGATGGTGTTAGAACAAGAAGCCAGAGTGGAGATGTTACTACATGTCTCTATTCTTGCTTTATCTCTCAAATAGAGCCAAAGAACGTTGAAATGGCTTTGAATGAGCCCAGCTGGGTAGATGCTATGCACGAAGAGTTAAATCAATTTGAAAAGCTCAGGGTTTGGACGCTTGTTGAACTTCCTAAGGGAAAAAAGTCTCTTGACACACGCTGGGTATACCGCAATAAGCAGGATGATTCCGAAGTCACAGTGCGCAATAAGGCGATATTGGTGTTTCGTGGGTTTAGACAGATCGAGGGTCTTCACTACACCGAGGTTTATGCTCCGGTAGCTCGCTTGGAGGCTATCCGTATATTCCTTGCATACGCTTCCTTCATGAACTTCACTGTTTATCAGATGGATGTCAAGATAGCCTTCTTGTATGGCAAAGTGAAGGAAGAAATCTACGTTGATCAACCCCCTGGGTTTGTTAACTCGAAGTTTCCTAATCATGTCTACAAGTTGGACAAGGCGTTGTATGGGTTACATCAAGCTCCTCGAGCGTGGTATGCAACTCTCGCAAAGCACTTGCTCGAACATGGATATTCTCACGGCACTATCAATCAAAATTTGTTCATCAAGCATGTGGGTAATGATCAGATTCTCGTTCAAATCTATGTTGACGACATTATCTTCGGGTCTACAAATCCGCAGCTATGGAAAGAGTTCAAAGGAGTGATGAAAAATAGGTTTGAGATGAGTTCGTTAGGCGAAATGACCATGTTTTTGGGGCTTCAGGTCCAACAAAGATCAACCGGGATCCTGCTCCATCAAGCAAAGTATGTGGAGGATATACTTGAGAAGTTTGGGTTTCAAGACGCAAAACCTGCTTTGACGCCAATGGCCGAGAGACCCTTGCTGACTCCAGATACTGATGGCGAATCCGTAGATCAAAGTCACTACAGATCAATGATCGGTTCTTTGATGTATCTAATTGCAAGCCGACCAGACATCATGTTTGTAGTTTGTCAATGTGCACGTTATCAGGCTAAGCCTAAACTTTCACATCTTATTGCTATCAAAAGAATCTTTCGGTACCTCAAAGGCAGCCCAAAATTTGGTCTTTGGTATCCGAAAAATTCTGAATTTGATTTATATGCATTTGCGGACAGTAATTATGGAGGCTGTGAGCTTGACAGGAAATCTACGTCCGGAGGGTGTCAATTCCTTTGTGACCGGCTAATGTCTTGGCAGTGCAAGAAACAGCACACCGTCTCAACCTCAACAACAGAAGCGGAATATGTTGTTGTCTCTGCTTGTTGCTGTCAAGTTATATTGATCCAACATCAGCTGTTGGATTACGGTTTGAATTATTTAGAAACCCCTATATTTTGTGATAATGCGGCTGCAATTCAGATTGCCAAAAATCCAGTCCAACATTAAAAAACCAAGCACATTGACATCAAAGTTCATTTCATCAGAGATTGTTATGAGCGTTCGCTCATTCGGCTGAACCAGGTTCCTACTGCTAATAATGTAGCGGATCTGTTCACAAAGTCGTTCAACAAAGCCCGATTCGATGTGCTTGTGAGCTTTTTGAAAATGCTATGTTTTGAGGACTAATTTTTGCGTTAGGTTAGTTTAAATTTGCGCATTTTAATTTCATTCTCACCCATGAACAAATTTAGGGGGAGAAATAAACAAAAACCAAACAAAAATTAGAAAATTAAAAATCCAAAAATAGTGTTATTTCTGTTTTTTTTTTCAGAAAATATTCCAAAAACATTAGAAAATCAGAAAATCAAAAATATGTTGTTAATAGTTTTTGTTTGTAGGTGATGTGCTGGGAAGTGACATAATCATGTGATAACAGACAATCTGAATCTGTGTAAGATGCAAAAGTTGAATTGTCTAAGCTCTGTGCTTGATGCGCCGGTAGGCACGAAAGTTTTAAAACTGGACTTGACTAGGATCAGATGAACTTAAGGAATCTAGAGACCTGACAAATCTTGACCTAGATAGTTCCATTTGGCCTGACAATACGACGCTTGGGTAGGTTGAGCAGGGAGATATACATGAGAATCTGCGGATACATTAAATGATTTGTTTCTAGAACTGTGGATTAACTTTTCCTCGATATGCGGACTTTGTCCTTAATTCCGGTATTGACGGGGCAACTGGGGAATTCCGATAAATTAGGTCTGTACAAAATTATTTTCTTTATCTCTATCTGTTAGTCATATGTTGCTTCCTTTGCTGATTGGAAGAGATCCGACCCGAAATGCAACATATGCAACTCTATCTCTCTGGATATTCTTCTATGCTATTCTTCCTACCTGTTAGCCATATGCTGTCTCCTTTGCGTGATTAATAATCCGACCTGGTACACAGCATATGCAACCTTCTTCTTCTCAATCCCTCTAAACTCTAGTTAGTCATATGTTTCACTATCTGCGTGATTAGAAGAGATCCGACCTGAGTGTACAACATATGCATTCTAAATCTGACTTCTTTGTTAATAATTGTCTGCTCATCTGAAGTAAGGAGTATTCTGGAAGACCTTGATTATTGGGGTATATCAGGAAGCGGGAAACACGTTCTAATATAATTAAAGTTGAACATTTTATAGGTTATCTATAGATCTCGCTGCTCAATTTAGGTAGACAACAATACCCTTGGTCATCATCAGTTGAATGGTCTTTAGGATTATTATCTAAGTTCATAGGATCTAATGTTTTGTTATTTATAAGATGTCCTAAATTTGTCACAACCTTCGTGTTTAAGTAGACCACAATATCGGCGATCGACCAGACATAGATATGAAGGTAGAAATACCGATAAGCGGAGTAAGGCTGTCTAATAACATTGATCCCAGTGTCTCAAAAATATTTTTAGTGTTAGTTAAGGTGAAATAAGTTTTATTTCTCTTTAATTTCAATTTTATTTTTATTTTTATTTTTATTTTTTATTTTTTATTTTGATAAATTTTTTGATAATTTTTTTTAAGTTTAGTTTTAGAAATTAGTTTTATTTTATTCTACTTTATTTTTATAAAGTTTTCGGGTATTGGACTTCATTTTTGTGGATTGCGGCCCATTGCCTTTTGGACCAAGTATATAAAGAAGAACATCAGCCGAAAACTATTTTCTTCCTCATTTTATCATTATCGGCCGTAAACTCCTAAATTCTCTCTCTCTCAAAAAAAAATTGTGACATTTTGTGAAATTGATCCGTTAACTTCAAATGTATACTGATTCCGACCAAGGATATGCTCTTTTCGCTTCAAATCGGCGTGTTTTAAGGGCTTAATCGAAGAAAAATCAAATTGTCGGCGTTTACGGCCAGACAATTTACGGCCCGACAGTTTACGGCCACGCAGTTTACGGCCGTGAACTCCCTTTTGTCAATAAAGATTGATTTTTCTTCGTATGTTTCACTTAAAAGCCATTTTGAAATGCAAACTTGAGTAAAACATCAATATTAAATGTTTAAATTGTTTTCTCACTTGGCTTGTTTTAGTGCAGATTGAAATGGCAGACCTCAAATTTGCTGACAGTCACAACCTGGCTATCCTCTTGGCTGATCCTCCGGCTGCTCACGGAGAATTCAAATAAATGATGCATGGACTGCGAGAATGTTGTCTGTCTACTGCTCTAACTGTTAATCCAGATATCTATCAAGGCTTGATCAAGGAATTCTGGAGGTCAGCAAATGTGAAGAATGGAAGTGATGGATCCGTTTTTGTTGAAGCTACAGTCAAAGATTGCAAAATTATCATCACAAAACAGTTCATCAGGGACGTTCTAAAAATTAATGATCAATCAACCTTTCCCTCTGAGATTGAAATCGTCCAAGTTGAGGAATTTCTCACCAAAATGGGATATGAAGGTGTTTTCCCTCTGACCATGAAGAAGTTGCTGCCACCGTTCTGGAGGTTCTTAGCTCATACCTTTGTGAGCTGCATATCTGGAAGACGAACTGGTGCATATGAGATTTCTTTACGGAACACAGGAGCTATCATTGCTCTTGCTGCGGGATTTGACTTCAATTTTTCAAAGTTCATGCTGGATGAGTTTGTGGTAAACATCAAAGCGAAGACAAGAGACAAATTCTTGATGTACCCTACATTCATTCAAGTGTTCTTTAATGAGAAATTTCCCACGATGACTAAAGAAGGAGAAACCCTCGACATTAAGTCTCTTGGGCCAAACACCGTCGGGTTAATGAAGCAAAACCAAAAGGGAAAAATAACTTTTCAAGGAAAGTATCCCTGAATAAAGTTTGGCTTTATTGCCGATTCGTGTGAGGCATCTGAGTCTCATGTATCATCAGACCGCATGACCTCTGAAGATGACATCTTTTCTGAAGGTGATGTTATTCCAGTATCTGATCATGAAGATGATGCGGATAGACCTGTAGCGATGGTAGCTGAAGAGCATGACTTGCACTCTGTACAGGTTGAGAGTAATTTCAACGAGGGAACAACAGAGGATGCGACAGAGAACGAAGGAAATGATGTTGCTTCTTTTGTGATTTGGAACTTACAGGTTTTGACAAGGATGATATTTCCTTGAACCTTGGAGGCAATACTATTTTCTTGTCTAATGAGGATCTTGACACGTTCTTTGACACTATCCCTGATGTTGCTCATCCAGCTACGGAGATAAGGGATTCAGAAGACGTTCCCGAAACTACGCCTCTTTCTCCAAATCAAATGGCTGAAACTTCAACTCCTATGGAGACATCTTCAGAGATTCCTCCCTTTGAGAATGTTACTCCTACTATTGAGCCAACAGTGAGTGAACCGCTGACAACTCAGACCTCCTCGCCTGCATTGAAGAGGAGAAGATTTGATCCAAGACTTGGTGTTTTTGTTCCTGAACTATCTCAAGGCCTGTTGACACAACCAATAACTACTGCTGCTACTTCATATCCGGCACAAGAACAAAGCTTAGTGCCTTCCTCCCGAACTATCTCAAGGCCTGGTGGTTCATCAGTTCCCTCGGGATCATATCCTCTTAGGCCTTATCATGATGCTGCCTTTGAGAGGCTTGCTCTACATCCGGCACAAGAACAAAGCTTAGTGCCTTCCTCCCGAGCTAAATGAATTTTTATTGAGGAAGGCCACTCAGGAGAGGGTGATCCCACCATTCTTGGACTTCAAAAGGAGATTAGCGTGCTCAACCAGAAGAATATTGAACTTGATATCCGTGTGGCTGATCTTGAAGCTGAAAAGGCCCAACTTAAAATTCAGGTTGCAGATCTTGAAGCAGACAAAACTCTGAAATCTCAGCAAATTTCTGATCTGCAAACCCATCTGGGATCCTTAACTGCAAGTTATTTTGATTTAAAGAAGAAACTGGCAGAGGAATTTGGCGACAAGTTCAAGTCTTCTGTTCAACAGATCAATGCTGGCCAGTCATCTGAAGATCCTCCTGCTGACCCGCCCACTCAAAGAAGTACTCGGATCGTTGACCGCTTTGAAAAGGAACCCATTCAAGCGCCCAATGTTGTTGCATTAAAACGTGCCAAATTAGCAGCATCCGATAAGAAAAAGAAACTAATGTTCAAAAAGAGCTCAGATCAAAATGCTCCTGAAGGTCAACCACAAATCACCGTCACTGGTCTTGAAAGGAGAAAATTTGGGCACAGATACGGTGATAGAACTGGAATTGTCTCATGGGGCTTTCATGAAAGCCTGAACATGTGGATTGTGAAGCACAAAAGCAAAAACATGGAGTATTACAACGATTTCCATGATTTCAGTTCATGGACAAGGGTGGATCTTTTTGAATTATCAAATGCTCCATTTGCAAATCCATAAGGTGATCCACGGGCAACTCACTTCAACCTATTCTTGGAGGACCAAGTAAAGAAGGGATTTCCTGACATGAAGACTGCTGAGTCTTTCATGAAAAGTTTCCCTAATGTACTGGATCCCAAGACAAATGAGCCCTTCCAGACTGTCATGTGGCCGCCAACCAATCAAGTTAGACAAATTCCAGTGCTGCAGACCTTCAGTGATGGATCTCTTGCAAACATGCTATACTGGGTCTATGATGAAACCACTGCGACTGTTATCATCAAGTTCCAAGATGGTTGTTTTCGCTTGTTCGACAAAAAGGACCTACTTCAATTTGGAAAGTGGGATATTCAGCATTTGGCCCTACATCAGATCAAGGTGGTTGAAGAGATTTTCGAGTCTGCGGCTAAAGAGTACACAACAATGGTTGGTGGGATTATTGGAAAAGAGATGTGGCAAGGGGCAAAAGGAGGATCCGATGTACTTATAATTGAGAAGGACCGAGTCACTGCTAGCCCCAAACCAAGGGGGAGATTGAAAGGTCTAAGTTGTGGTTTGGGCTAGGCTTTTGGATGTATAGGTCTTGTTGTGCTTTGGGTCTTGTAATAGAAGTGGTTTGGTGTGTTTACGGCCAGAGTATGTTTACGGCCGTAAACAGGTTTACGGCCGTAAACCTGTTTACGGCCAAGTCTTTTCCCTTATATATATGGTGTATCTGAGTCTTTTAGTGGTTGTTGATGATCCACTGAGTTTACGGTCATTGTCCAAGTTGTACTAGACGTTTTCTGATATAAACATGTGCACGCTTTGGTTCATTCTTCTTCTACTCAATTCTCATCTTATTTGATTGTAAGATTGCTTGATCACTGGTTAAGATCCTGTTTCTAGGACCTCACAGGGTCTTATGTGCTTATACTGAGTTATGTGATATATTATGGATTCTGTCTTTGTGATTTATGTTGTCTATTATTCTGTGCCTTATTGAGTTAGGAATAGAGGGTCCAAACCGAGCTGTGATACGGAGGGTCCTCACTAAGACACATGACCGGAGGGTCTTTATTGAGATATAGCCATGAGAGGCTATTTATTGTGTGTGGTATTTTGGGAACTCACTAAGCTTTGTGGTTACAATGTTATGTGAAATGTGTTTCAGGTACATCTCAGGATCGCATGAAGGCACCATGATTGTACACACCAGCTAGTTGATTTGTGTTTTGAGGATTCTGGGATAATGGTAAACAAATTATTGTTTTGTGTTTGGAACAATTTACAAAGTTGGGTTTTGAGAAGTGTTAACTGTGTTTTGTGTGAATTTAAAAATGAAAATTTTAATTGAAAATTTTAGAGTGTTACAAGTTTGTATCAGAGCCTTGGTTTGAGGGATTCGGATGTACCCTCGGGTATGTCTGGACTCAAACTGAGGATTTGAGGGATTTTCTAAAAAGAAATTATTTTCTAAACGAGTAAAAGTTTTAAGATGAAACGAGATGAAGCAGTGTGTACAATCACCCAGAGCCCGAACGGTGATTTTCCCAAAATACCCTTACTTGTTTATATTATGAGATGAGATACTTATGAGATATTAGAGTTGCATGCTAGATGATAGGCTAGGTATTTTAGGAATTTAGATCCAAAGTTGCCTGATTCATGATGCCTTAGCCTAGGGGGATGCTATTGATTGATATTATCTGCTATTTGCTCTTTATGTGTGTGCTGAGTAGGGGTACATGGTAGGAATCTGTTAGAGAGTGTTTTGAGTCGAGGAGTGATCTAGCATAGATATCTAGATGTGTATATGAGGAATCTACTGAGAGAGTAGTTTGATATCCGTGATGGATAGAGTACTTGTGAATTAGGACCCTAGGATGAGGACTTGGTGCGACTGTGGGTTGGTGTGGAAGGTAGTATTGGGCCTATACTACTGAAAGCACGAGATTTGTATGTGACCCAAGTAAGAACCTTAGGATGGTAAGGAGCATGTAGGGGTGTGTAATTGAATGTGCGCTTTAGCCAGTCCCTGATGATTTATGTGTTTGTGTTTCATAGAGACTACGATCATTACCCGCAGCAACCCCGGGGGTGGTGCTACTAGTGACGAGGAGATCCGCATGATCATTGCTGAGGAGGTGGCCGCAGCTATCAGGGAGGCCATTCCAGAGATGTTTGGGTCTATTAAGACCACGCTGATTGAGACTTTTGATGAGCGGTATGCTGCTGTCACAGAGGCTGCTGCTGCTGCAGTCACCGTAGCCCTGGCAGTTGTGAGGCCATAGGGGGTGACTCGTTGTTGTTTTGAGAGTTCAGCAACGCGAAGCCACCAGAGTTTGATGGGACCCAGGACCCGATTTCTACTATGAGATGGATCTCCGACATTGAGCGATGTTTCTATACATGCTCATACCCGGAGCCCTTGAGAGTTCGGTTTGCACTCAACCAGCTTCGCTTAGGAGCGAAGGACTGGTGGAAGTTCGTGACGATTTATTTCATTCCTGCAGATCATGTTGTAGTGACTTGGGAGAGGTTCACCCAGTTGTTCAGATACAAGTATGTTCCCCCGATAGAGAGGGAATGGTTGGCCCAGGAGTTTCTGTCTCTCAAGTAGAAAAAAGAAACGGTGACGGAGATTATGAGGATGTTTCATGAGAGGGCGTTGTTCTGCCCTAAGCACGTGTCTACAGAGCAGGCGCGTGTGATCCGGTATTTGAGCATTTTGAGGAGAGATATACGAGAGTTTGTAGCGCACTCTTCATATCAGATATTGGCTGAGTTACAGACCAATGCCAGGAGGAGAGAGATTGAGCTGGAGATTAAGACTAGAGAGGAGGGAGAGTCTCAGGGGAGAGAAAGGAGACCAGTGAAGTCGCAGCCGACAACGAAGTGGGCTAAGCCCGCTGATACGAGAGCAGGAGGCCAAAAGGTTCGCACTTGTGGCATGTGCGGCAAGAGTCATGAGGGATCTTGTCGAGCAGGGATTTGCTACAAATGTGGCAAGGAGGGGCATATGGCGAAGGACTACCCCAAGGAATTTTCATTTTGCTTTAATTGCAACCAGACTCGACACCAGAAGGCCGAGTGTCCTCAACTCACTCCAGGACTAGCCCGAGCTTTTGCTCCTGCTGCTTTGCGCGATACTGATGGTTGGCCAAGGAAGGCCGAGGCTCCGAGAGCTCGTGCGAGTGCTTTCCAGCTGACTGCGGAGGAGGTCCGCGCAACACTTGACATTGTTCCTGGTACGTATCTCCTTATTCATGTTATTTTGATATTTTTTTATTCTTATATTGTGTTTCATATAGGTAGTTTTCTTGTGAATTATGTGCCTGCCTTGGTGTTTTTTGACTTGGGTGCGAATCGAGCCTTCGTGTCTTTATCCTTTAGTCGTCACATTAGTGTTAGACGCGAGGTTTTGAGTCGACCATTGAGGGTTTCTATAGCCGATGAGCATGCAGTTTTTGCCACTGATGTATTATGGGGATGTGTTTTAAAGATTTTCGGTGTTGAGTTCCCGATAGATCTAGTGCCGATAGCGATGGGTGATGTATGTGTCATAGTGAGCATGGATTGTTTGAGCCGGTTTGGAGCCGTGATTGACTGTGAGCATCAGATGGTGACCATACAAGACACTAGTGGGGGAGTACATACTGTTTATGGCGAGTGAACTAGATCGGGATCAGCATTTTGCTCTGCCGCCACGGCAAGGCAGAGTCTACAGCAAGGATGTGTGGGCTTTTTAGTGTATGTGATGGATACGCGGGTTTCCACTAAGAGGCCGAGTTTTGTTTCCGATGTTCCCGTAGTATGTGAGTTCCTAGATGTTTTCCCCGAGGAATTACCGGGTGTGCCTCCTGAAAGACAGGTGGAGTTTCAGATCGATCTAATTCCAGCGGCGATGCCTATTACCAACGCACCTTATTGCCTTGTGCCGCCCGAGATGCATGAGTTATCCTCGCAGCTCCAGGATCTGTTGGGGAAGGGATTCATTAGACCGAGTAGCTCGCCGTCAGGAGTGCCGATCCTTTTTGTCAAGAAAAAGGATTCACACCGTATGTGCATCAACTACCGGGAGTTGAACAAGCTGATGGTCAAGAACCGTTATCCACTACCAAGGATCGACGATTTGTTTGATCAGTTGCAGGGGGCATCTTAGTTTTCCAAGATTGATTTGAGATGTGGGTATCATCACATGAGGGTCTGGAATGAGGATATCCAGAATACGGCCTTTCGGACTTGTTATGGGCATTACGAGTTTGTGGTGATGCCTTTCGGGTTCACCAATGCACCGACAGCGTTCATGGACCTCATGAATCGGGTGTGCAGCCCCATGTTGATCGGTCGGTGATGGTGTTTATCGATGACATTTTGCTGTACTTGAGGTCTAGGGAACAGCATTAGGAGCATCTTTGGGAGATTCTTGGACTTTTGAGGATGGAGAGGATTTATGCCAAATTCTCCAAGTGTGATTTCTGGTTACGAGAGGTCCAGTTTTTGGGGCACCTGATTAATCAGAATGGGATTTTGGTCGACCCAGCCGAGATTGAGGCAGTTATGTGATGGGAGGTGTCGAGATCCCCATCCGGGATCAGCAGTTTTCTGGGCCTGGCAGGCTACTATCATAGGTTTATCAGAGATTTCTCCAAGTTTGTTGTTCCTCTCACCAAGTTGACCAGGAAGGGTGTTATCTTTACTTGGGGGGCTGAGCAGCAGGCATCATTCGAGACTCTTCGCCAGAGATTGTTCGAAGCTCCAATGTTAGCTCTCGGGGAGGGAGTAGAGATCTTCGTAGTCTACTGTGATGCATCCATTTCAGGGTTGGGTTTCGTGTTGATGCAGAGGGGACATGTGATCGCATATGCATCGAGGCAGCTGAAGCCTCACGAGACGAGGTATTCCACCCATGACTTGGAGTTGGGGGCGGTGGTATTCGCCCTCAAGATTTGGCGCCACTACCTATATGGTGTTCGATGTCCCATATACACGGACCATAAGAGCCTGAGATACCTTATGGATCAGCCCAACCTGAACATGAGACAGAGGGAGTGGTTGGATGTAGTGAAAGACTATGACTGTGAGATTTTGTATCACCATGGCAAGGCTAATGTGGTAGCTGATGCCCTGAGACGTAGGTCAGAGAGTGCTCCGATCCGAGATGTGTGTATGAGGATGACGATGATGACTCCAGTTTTAGATACCATCCGAGAGTGCCAAGCAGTGGCCATGAGACTAGAAAACTGCAAGAGAGAACGAGTGATTGGGCGGATTTCTGAGTTTGAGACGGATGGACGTGGGCTTATGACCTACCATGGGCGGATATGGGTGCCATACACGGGTGGAGCTCAACAGGTTTTGATGGAGGAGGCCCATACGTCGATGTTTTCCATTCACCCTGCAGCCACTAAGATGTACATGGATTTGAAACGTGAATACTGGTGGCCATGTATGAAGGTCAATGTAGAGCACTAGCGTCCTCATGGAAAGTTGAAGCCTTTGGAGATTCCTCTATGGAAGTGGGAGCAGATTTCCATGGATTTTATCACGAAATTACTGAGGACTTCAAGATGTGTTGATGCGATCTGGGTTATTATAGATCGGTTGACAAAAAGTGCTCACTTCCTGGCTATAGGTGAGAGCTCTTCTTTGGAGAAGTTGGTCGAGGCCTATGTTCATGAGGTGGTGACACGGCATGGGGTGCCAACATCAATAATATCATATCATGATGTGCGTTTTACTTCCAGGTTCTGGAAGAAATTTCATGAAGAATTGGGTACCCGACTACACTTCAGCACCGCATACCACCCCCAGACAGACTATCAGAGCGAGTGAACGATTCAGACGCTCGAGGACATGCTGCGCGCATGTGTTATAGACTTCGGCGGGAGTTGGGACTCCTGCCTGCCCTTGGCTGAGTTTTCATACAACAACGGCCATCACTCCAGTATTGGGATGCCTCCCTTTGAGCTTTTATACGGGAGAAGGTTATGAACTCCCATATGTTGGGGGGAGGTCGGACAGAGAGTGATGGGGAGCACTGAGATAATGCTCAAGACGACAGAGCAGATCCAGCAGATTAGAGAGAGATTGCTAACAACCCAGAGTCGTCAGAAGAGTAACGCGGATCGGAGACGTTCCGAGCTAGTGTTCCAGGTCGGCGATTTTGTCCTCCTGAACGTATCCCCATGGAAAGGGGTGATCCGATTCAGGAAGCGGGGCAAGCCGGGCCCTAGATTCATCGGTCCATTCAGAGTGATTGCTTGAGTACTTAAGGTAGCTTATCGGTTAGAGCTACCTGCAAAGTTGAGCCAGATCCATAACACCTTCCATGTATCTCAGCTGAGGAAGTTTGTAGTCGACGAGACGGCAGTGGTCCTTTTAGAGGACATTCAGGTTGATGATCGCCTGAACTACATTGAGAAGCAGGTGGCAATTTTGGATAAGAAGGTGAAGGTCTTGAGGAATAAAGAGTTGCCCTTGGTTAAGGTTCAGTGGGAGCATCAGAGGGGATTCGAGCGGACTAGGGAGCCAGAGTTCGAGATGGGTGAGTAGTACCCAGAGCTGTTTCTTGAGAACGACTTCGAGGGCGAACTCTGATTCTAGTGGGGCATAATTGTAACATCCCGAGTCCCAGGTATAAATTTGAATTGTTTTATATTCATTTTGACAGGGAAACTCGACGAGTAGGAGGCCACAACTCGTCGAGTAGAGATTGAGATAGCCGCGTGGATTTTAGAAGAAACTCCAAGATTTGGAGGACCCAACTCGACGAGTAGGAGCTGAGCGTGAAAACCCTAATTTTCAGGGTTTTCACCCTATTCAAAGGACCTTAAAGTCCTTTACTCCGCCTCCCTCATCACCTTATCACCCTGAGAGAAACCCTAATCGAGCTATCTTCCACTAGGAGAGAGAGAGAGGCTAAGAGTGTGTGTTTTGGTGCATTCTTTGAAGGAACTTGAGGAGTAAAAGGCTTGGAACAAGGAGGAGTCTTTGGATCCAGCATTAATTCAGTGTGAACGGCCACTTGGAGGTAAAAATCCATTAACTTGATCACTTGTTTGTTAGATCTGGCCATTAGAGAGTTTATGGCCATTTCTACCTTCTTTTTGAGTCATTTAGTGGTTTGAGCATGCTTTGAAGATGAGACCTCAGATCTGGACAATACTAGGTCCCTTAGGCCTAAAGATTCAAGCTTTATCAAGCTTTGGCCAACTTTCATGACTTAAACCCTTTGTCGAAGCTTTGTTGTGGCAAAATTAGCCCTATATGCCATGCATGGGCGTAAAGCTTGCAGCTTTACGTGGTATTGCAGCCTTAGAAGGCTAGATCTAGAGTTTGGGGCTTTACTCTAGCTTAAAAGCGTCAGAATGAGTGTTTGGGTTAAAGGAACTCGACGAGTTGGTTAGGGATTCCCCCATTATCCTGTACAGTGTGCAAACTCGACGAGCTGGTGAGACAACTCGGCGAGTTGAGTTTATATACTTATATACTTATACACATATGAACATGATTTTGACAATTATTATATGAAATAGTTTATAAAACCTTTTTCAAAGAGTTTAACATTATTAAAAGAGTTTTAACAGTGTTTCAAAAAGAGTTTACATGACTTTAAAGATATAACATGACTTTAAGTCATTTTGGAAGTATTAGGTAATCCTTAAAAGTATAAGAAAAATCCTTTGTGTAATTGATATTACATACAATTATTAACACAATTTAGCAATTGTATTCAACTCGTATTCCCCCCTAAAAAGCTTTAAAAATCATTTGAAAAGGTAGATTAAAGGGGTATAAACTCACCTTATGTGGGTGATTCAATTGAAGAATCGCGTAAGGATGAGAAGTTCCACGAATGAATTCCCAAGACACAAACGAGTCCTAAATGACATATAATGGCATATATAGGCATGTAATTAGTGTTTAACACAACTAACATGCAAGGAAACTATCTTATGGACTAGGAAACACTTGTAAGGAAGTGTTACAATCACATGTGATTGCATTAAAGGGGTTCACGACCACACAAGGGTGTGTACGGCCAAGATGTGTACGGCCAATGTGGTGTACGGCCATTGAGTGTACGGTCATGGAGTGTACGGTCGTACACTCATGGAAGAAACATGCAAAAGTGGTGATTTACGGCCCTATCTAGCATCCATTAAGTGGTCAAGATCCTATGTTGGGACATAAGATGAGTTTTAGGCGAAAACATGCACCAAACAAGGGTTTACGGCCATAAGAGGGGTGTACGGCCGTACACCCTTGGTGTTCTTGCATTAGATGAAGATTAAAGGCTAGGAATCAAGTGTTTCTCAAGCTTAACTAGAAGATAGAAGAGATACTCACACTTTTGAGGATTCCTATGGAGTTCACGGCTTGATGATAGTTGAGAGAGAATTGGATTTCTTGACTTGGAAGTGTGAAAAGTAATGGAAAAAGAAGGAAGGACTTATATATGGGCATGAGTTCACGGCCACATTGAGTGTACGGCCGTACACTCATGTGTGCGGCCGTACACTCCTCTTGAAGGAGTTTTTGGCTCGAATGCAATACGAAGAACTTAAGTTAACTCATCCCTAAACCCAAACCTTGAATGTACTAGGCTTAGAACACTCAAACAGACCCTACACAATGCTAAAAGATAGCAGAAACGAGTCTGATTGTGATTGAATTGAATGACTATACAAGATAGAAATTTCGGGTTGTCACACTATGAGACTGGAGGGTCCTCAGTGAGACACATGACTGGAGGGTCCTTATTGAGATATAGCCACGAGAGGCTATTTATTGTGTGTGGTATTTTAGGGAACTCGCTAAACTTTGTGCTTACAGTGTTGTGCGAAATGTGTTTTAGGTAGATCTCAAGATCGCGGGAAGGTGCCGGTATGATTGTACACACCAGCTAGTTGATTTGTGTTTTGAGGATTCTGGGATAATGTTAAACAAATTATTGTTTTGTGTTTCGAACAATTTACAAAGTTGGGTTTTGAGAAGTGTTAACTGTGTTTTGTGTGAATTTAAAAATGAAAATTTTAATAGAAAATTTTAGAGTGTTACAGAACATCCCGGAATCTGAGATAGTCACAAGATCCTTAATACTAATTAGCTTTAGCGGAGAAACTAAACACCCCATCGGCAAGATAAAGCTGCCAATCTACATAGAGGGAGTCAATTATGTTCAATGTTTTTGTGTAATTGAAACATTATCATCTTATAATGTCATATTTGGTAGACCATGGATCCATGAAATGAAGGTCGTTCCATCGACGTACCATCAATGCGTAAAGATGCCCATCCTATGGGCGACAGTAAAGATCATATGAGACCAACAAGAATCTAAGGAATGCTACAAGATCTCGACGAAATCCTCAACAATACCATGAAAAACATAGAAATTAAAGCAGGGGGCACGTGATGTGTTAGAAACAAGAGAGCATGACATAAAGGAAGTTCGCCTGAACCTTGAGGATCCTGAAGCCAAAATTCTTAGAGGATCCTCAATGCCTGAACAAATAGAACAAGATCTTGTAAAGTTCCTCAAGGCTAAAAGCAAAACGTTTGCATGGAGACATGAGGACATGACAGGTATTGACGAAAGCATAATAACTCATGAACTTAACATTGACCCATCTAAGACAGCAAAAGAGAAGAAAACTTGCACCCGAAAGAAACCAAGTTATACAAGAAGAAGTAAAAAAACTTCTCAAAACAGGCAAGATCAAGGACGTGAAGTTCCCAAGATGGCTAACTAATATGGTTGTGGAACAAAAGAAGAATGGTAAAGGAGAGTGTGTGTGAACTATACAAATCTTAATAAGGCATGTCCCAAGGATCCTTTCCCTTTACCACACATTGACTCCATGATAGACGGAACAGCAGGCCACAAAATACTGACATTCATGGATGCATCAGCAGGATTCCACCAGATCCAAATGGAACCTTCTGACTAAGAGGACACAACGTTCATAACCCCAGCATGTATTTATTGTTACACTACTATGCCATTTCGTCTCAAAAATGTTGGAGCAACAACATGTTTAAGGGAGAGCTGGGGGACACGATGGAAGTCTACATTGATGACATGGTGGTCAAGCACAAGAAAGCTAAAGATCACCTCAAGGATCTTGAAGACGCCTTCGACATCCTAGACCAATACAACATGAAGTTGAATCCCCCCAAATGCCACTTTAGGATGAGATCGGGTAAGTTCCTAGGATACATGGTGACCAAAAGAGGAATCGAAGCAAGCCCGGAACAAATCAAGGCCATCCTTGACCTAAAATCACCAACCTCGATGAAGGATATCCAGAGATTAACAACAAGAGTGGCAGCACTAAACAGATTCATCTCAAGATCCTCAGAAAGATGCAAGCCTTTCTACGACATCTTGAAAAAAAGAACAAGAGATTGGAGTGGACCCAGGAACATGAAGATGCTTTCCAAGAGAATAGAAAATACTTAAGCTCGCCACCCCTATTGGTGAAACCGCTAAATAGGGAACCGCTTCTTCTTTAACTCTCAATATTCTTGAACATGGTAAGCACCGTGCTAGCTAAGGATCTTGGTGGGAACCAACATCCGATATACTACGTAAGTAAAAGCCTCCTGGGTCTTGAGACCAGGTACTCTCATCTTAAATAGCTTATACTTGCAATGGTAACAACTTCAACTAAGCTAAGAAATTATTTTGAAACACACCCTGTAACTGTAAAAACTAACTATCCAATTAAGAATGTTATAAGAAAACCAAAAATGTCAAGAAGAATGGCGAAATGGTCTGTGAAGTTAAGCACATATGACATAAAGTATGAACCAAGATCCGCCATAAAGTCCCAAGCATTAGCATATTTTGTGGCTGACTTTAGTGATGATCTAAGAGCTGAAGTCGAAATAGAAACAAAACAGCTACTGGAAGAGCAAAACATGGGACAATGGACGCTATTCACAGATGGAGCATCAAACGAAAGAGGAAGTGACTTAGGGATCATACTAAAATCGCCACAGGGGGCCATCTTACCCCAGACAGTTAGTTGTGAATTCCATGCAACTAACAACGAAGCAGAATACGAGGCGCTAATCATGGGACTACAGTTAGCCAAGGATCTTCAAATCGAGGATCTTTAGGTATTCGACGATTCCTTACTACTAAGTAACCATTTCAATGGATCCTACACGGTGAAAGGAGAAAATCTACCTCTATATCTCCAATTCCTCAAGAACCTGGCCTCAGAATTCAAAACATTCAGCCGAAAGCAGGTTCCTAGAGAAGACAATGTTGAAGCGAATTCCTTCTCTAATCTAGGATCGTCCTTAAGGATCCCGCCGGAAACCAGGATCCCTCTAATCCACATATTAAACCCGAAAATCGAGGTTCCTTCCAAGGAACTTAAAGGCTTTCACAATCTTAGGGAGACTACCGACGTGGCAGCAATCGAAGATCTCGACTCAATGGTCCAACGTCAGGATCCTAACGTCCAGGATCCTTCCTTGACTTCAGGATCCTAGAAGATCACGAAGCTATAGAGGTCCTAAAGGACATCCATTAAGGGGACTGTGGCAACCTCACTGGGAGCAGATCCTTATCTTCTAAAGCATTAAGAACAGGATACTACTGGCCAACGATGAAGAAGGACTCGTTTATCCATGCACAGAAATGTGACACTTGTCAAAAACATAGCAACATCCTGCACCAACCTGCAAAACCTCTACATCCTATCATTTCCCCTTGGCCATTCATGAAATGGGGAATGACTATAGTAGGGAAACTTCCAGTTGCCCCTGGAGGAAAATTCTTAATGCTAGTGATGATTGACTACTTCTTAAAGTGGATTGAAGCTGAAGCACACGTACAAGTAAGACACAAAGAGGTAGTATCCTTCATCAAAAGTAACATCCTGACCAGGTTTGAGATCCCTGCTGAAATTATATGCGACAATGGATCCCAATTCATAAGCAAAAGAACAAGAGACTTTTGCACAAGTTGGGGAATCAAAATGGTGATATCTACTCCTGTCCACCCTCAGCCAAAGGCTAAGCGGAATGCAACAACAAAATTATAATAAACAACTTGAAGAGGAGGTTGAATGAGAAGAAAGGAAGATGGGCCGAAGAGCTTCCTTTCGTATTATGGGTAGATAGAACTACTTCCAAGGTAGCTACAGGCCAAACCCCTTACTCACTAGCATTTGGAACGAAAGTAATGATCCCCACTAAAGTGGTGATCCCCGCAGCAATATATCTGCTCCAAAACCACAAGAACAATAGCAGGATCATGGCCCAGGATCTAGACACCGTAGATGAGCTTAGGGATCTTGCCAAAATTCGTGTTGCTGCTCATCACCAGAGGATCACCAGAGCATATAAAAAAAATAAGGATCAGGAGATTCCAAGTAGGAGACTTGGTACTAAGAAAAACTTTCCAAAATACGAAGGATCCTAGTGCATGTAAACTAGCTCCCAAATGGGAAGGGCCAGACCTCATAGACGTTGAAGCAGGTAAAGGGGCATATTGGTTAGCCATTTTAGATGCAGATGTCTTACCAAGATCCTGGAACGCGATACATCTCAAAGCTTATTTTATGTAGGTAGGGTTAGTCATTTCTTGATACACTTAAGGTATGCATGTTATTTATCCTTTACCCTTCGCTTTTCATTATTCATTTTCCTCGAATATCATTACTAACTTAAGCATCAGAGGAGCGTTAGGAAGACTAACACCCACACCTAACTAAAGTTTGTTGCAAGAAGTGAATCGAAAATCCTAATCTCTAAAGATCCTGAAACTCAAGGATCCTGATCTATAAGGATCCCGATGTTTAAGGATCCCAATGTTTAAGGATCCTGACTCCCTAGGATCCTGAATAGGAGAACATTCAAGGATTCTGGTACTTAAGGGACCACTGAGATTCCCACAACTAAAAACATCTGACAAATCACTAGATAAATATCCCAAGAATAGAGACTGATCGTCTATCCTACGAATAAGGGTACTTAATACCTTCTAAGGTTTAAAGAGTTAATTACCTATTTCACACGAGTTAAGGTTTATACACCTCGCTTGGACGGAGCATATCTAGCTGTGGGATGTGAATAAGGGGGTCATTTCACGCTTCAGTAACGTGGCAACCCTCTTATTTTTGAACGTTGGTTAAGATCCTAAATAAAATTCCTAAGGTTTATAACATTTACATGTTATCCTAAGTTGGGATCTTCCCCAGAAAATTCCTAAGGTTTATAACATTTACTTGTTATCCTAAGTTGGGATCTTCCCCAGAAAATTCCTAAGGTTTATAACATTTATATGTTATCCTAAGTTGGGACCTTCCCCAGAAAATTCCTAAGTTTGAAATTTTTCCAAGAAAACTACTAAGATTTGTAACATCTAGATGTTACCTAAAGTTGGGATTTTCCCCAAGAAACGTGTCATAAACATAAGCTGAAAATGGGATACTCCCCAAAATAAAGAAGATTCATAGAAAAGACTTTCCTCAAGTTTAAAGATAAGGATCCTTCCTGAAGATAGATAAGATCCTTCCCAGTATGGTATTAAAGCAAAGACCCTTTCAATTGGTAATATCGTAACCACATGAAGGTCAGGAACTCGTGATTTCAGATTTTTTCTAGGATCAATAGGTTCCTTCTATCTATATTCTCAAAAAACTCTAAAGTAAAGTTTAAGGATCCTAAACCTCTTAGGATCCTTAGTGAAAATCATTTGGTTATCAAAAATCAGGTATACTAAAAATGATTCGATAAAAGAATTTTGTCTCAGGATTGTTTGCAAGAACCAAGTTTTTCAGGATCCTGATTATTTAAGGATCTTAGTATCATAACAGTCATACAAAAGAATCAAGAGAGAGATATAGAAAGAAAACACAACCACTGCGTTCAAAAGGGGTTGTGCACCAACCAAACCAAAAGATTAGTTGTTTTACATTACTGATGAAAACAAAAACTACCTAAACTAACTTCTTGCAGGCCTAGACCTTAGCGTGGTCATCATTGCCCGCATCCTTCTTCTCCCCTCCTTCAATCGGCTGTAGTATAGGATCCTGCTTGGTGGTAGATGGCTTGACAGTCAATTTGGCCAATGCCTCGCGCCAACCGTCCACATCCCAGGATCCTGAATTATCAAGAATCTCAGCCAACTTGATCTTGGCCTCCCAAACAGCCACCGCAACACTAACCTTCGCATTAGAGATCACTTCCTCCATCTCGAGCAAGTGCTCCTCATCCTTTTCAGCCTTCTCCTTTCTGAGCAGCTCCACTCTCCTCAACAAATCCTTGTTGGTCGCTTTCCACATCCTCTCATGTCCCTGAAGGGCTTGTTTAGCCCTCTTTGCTCGGATCCTTAGATCGGTGGAAACATGATCACAGACCTAAAACAAAGACATAGTGGGTCAGCAAAAGGCGGAATAAAAGATAGAACGAGAGTAAAACCAACACCTATAGCTTGGGAAAAAGAGACCAATTTCTGGAGCGCTTCCTCAGCCCCAACGCTCTCCAAAGATAGACCTGCGGACTCAACAGTTTTCCTTTTCCGGGACCCGAAGTCTTCACTGTTAAGCCAATGGTCGATATTTTGGGAGGAAGAGAAGATGAGATCTTCTCATTTTTCACCATCAGCTGATCCTTCGACATGACAGTGTCAAGATTAGCAAGTGTGAAACGAGCACTGAAGCGAGTGACTTTGGATCCTATATATATATATATATATATATATATATATATATATATATATATATATATATATATATATATATATATATATATATAACAAAAGACTATCAAAACCTTCATCACAAGAGAAACGAAGCAAGGATCCCTACCTCTCGACATGAGGTCAGTGGCAGAAGAGCTTTCTTGAACAGTGGTTTGATCATATCGAAAGGAACTCTCGGTTTTAGACAGGCCCAAGTACTTCTCGATCTTCTCTTCAGATTCCTCGGCAACGAAAAGACGAGCTCTTCGAATTTGAAAGATGCAAAAAAACAAAAAAAAAGTAATGAAATGTGAAATCCTGGATCCTCAATATAAGGAAAAGTTATTCATACCCTTCTTGACCCAGGCATCCGGCAGGTGATCCCCATTAGGAATAGAGTTACGTCTCACAAAAAGGTATTTTTCTTTCCAAGCTCCATCATTATGTTTGGTTTTCAGGACAAGAGGAGATCTGTGGGTTTTAACTTTAAGGAGAAAGCGAGAATTCCCGACGGTTGTGAGATCATACATACATGCCAGTTCAGGAAGACCTATATCAAGGCCTTTTGACTGATTTACTTGGAATATATGATCCTCCAAGCAATCAGCATGGCCTGAATAGATGAGACCCCAGTCACCCTGAAGAATTCAGAGACAATCCCAGGGAAAGGGTATTTCAAACCTAGGGAGAAGGGGTATTCGGGGAAGCACACCCAGGTAGGAGAAACAAAGTCAGGTTGGATGAGAGGATCGAAGGGCCTAAAAACGACTTCAGGAGGGAAGGCTCCATTGAGTCTCAAAGACTCAATATCATCGTCGTCGAAGGAACAGGTCTCCTCGTAGGAGCGAATCCCTTGGTCGATGAACTCATCTTCAGGGAGAGCTAAGATATTTTTGCGAGAAGCGGCCATTTTTCTAACTATGATAGAAGAAGTAAAAATGTAGAAGAAAAATATATAATTACTTTCTAATAAATTGCCGGTAATCGAAAGATAGCAAGGGAGAGTAAAAAAAATTGTGAGACAAACCATCTTTTTTTATACTGGACCAACAACTGATTTGACCGCTTGATAACGGCTAGTAATCCATCCGCTAGAATTTGAATTATTCTAGCCGTTAAGGGTTAAAATTTAAAAATTACTATTATGTCTTTTAACTTATTTACTTTAAGTTATTCCTTTAATATCATCGAAACTAACTCACTTATTTTCAGGATTAACTTGGGGGTAGTTGTTAGGGCTAGCATCTCGGAACAACATTGAGATCCTGAAGTCTAAGGATCCTTAGAGGCTGAGGATCCTCGAACCCCAGGATCCCAAATATACTCCAGGATCCTGACCAATATTTTCATTATTATTTATAACGAACATATACTCAACGGATATTCATCACAACTATGCAAAAGTCCCAGAGGACTAAGTCAAGCAAACGGCTATAAGTAATCTCGGAGGATCCCAGAATCCTAGGAGTTCTAGTTGTTAGGATTTGACTATATACAACACTTGTAATCATCACACTACACACGATTTTCTGGAAGAATACTATCACTTGTACTCATACTCATTCCATTTTCTCTGTAATTTTCATTTCAATCAATAAATACATCAAGACGATGATCATTATCACCTCCCAAAGTTTTATGTCGGAGATCCTAACAAGGCTCAAGGGCTTTTCTTGTAAACGATTTGTGTTGCTTTGACTCATTTTACTTATTTGCTTTATATTGAAAATCACAGCCTCTCATACACTTTGATCCATTTTAGTTCAATTATTTTTTGACCAAAGCACTACCCATTAACTTATTTTTGTTTTATCTATTATTTTTAAATTTTCCCTTTGAATTTTGGCAAACTAACTCCAAAATATTTCGCAGGAATAATTTGGGGGCAGTTGTTAGGGCTAGGATCTCGGAACTACTATAAGATCCACAAGTTTAGGGATCCTCAAAAGATCAGGATCCTCGAACCTCAGGATCCCAAATATACTCCAAGATCCTGACTACTATTTTTTAATATAATTATAACGACTATATATTCCATTATCTTTCTCACAAGTATAGAAATAACCAGTGAAAGTCATATTCTCAACAAATAGTCGCCATAACCATGTAAAAGACCCGGAGGACCAAGTGAAGCAACGACTATAAGTTGATCTCAGAGGATCTCGGAATTTTCGGAGTTCTTGTTATTAGCTTTAGACTACACACACACACACACACACACACACATATATATATATATATATATATATATATATATATATATATATATATAAATCACTTGTATTCATCACACAACACACGATTCTTTGGCAGTATACTTGCACTTGTACTCATACTCATTACATTTTCTCTATAATTATTTATTTCAATCAATAAAATCATCAAGGCAGGTGATCATTATCACCTCCCAAGGTTTTATGTCGGAGATCCTAGCAAGGATCAAGGGCTATCCTTGTAAATCACTAGTGTAATATTGTTCTGATTTCGTTAATTACTTCACCTACAACACCACAACCTCTCATACACTTTGGTTGATATTCACTTAGTCGATTTTTCACCAAAACAATGTTTAAGTCCAAAAAAGCTGAGGATCACCTTAAGGATCTCGAAGAATCCTTCGACATCCTGGACCAATATAACATACAGCTGAATACCTCCAAGTGACACTTTGGTATGAGATCGGGTAAATTCTTGGGATACATGATAACCAAAAGAGGAATCAAAGCAAGCCCAGAGTAAATCAAGGTCATCCTTGATCTGAAATCACCATCCTCGACAAAATATATTCAGACACTAACAGGAAGAGTGGCGGCCCTAAACAGGTACATCTCAAGATCCTCAGAAAGATGCAGGCCTTTTTACGACATCTTGAAGAAGAACAAAAGATTCGAATGGACCCAGGAACATGAATATGCTTTCCACGAACTTAAAAGATATTTGAGTTCACCACCCTTATTGGTAAAACCATTAGACATGGAACCACTCCTTCTTTACCTCTCAGTATCCTCGAATGCGGTAAGTGCAGTATTAGCTAAGGATCTCAATGGGGACCAGCATCCGATCTACTATTTAAGTAAAAGTCTCCTGGATCCTGAGACCAGGTATTCCCACCTTGAAAACCTTATACTTGCATTAGTACCAGCTTCTACTAAATGATGACATTATTTTGAAACACACCTTATAACTATAAGAACTAACTATCCCATTAATAATGTTATGAGAAAACCAAAAATGTCAGGAAGTATGGAAAAGTGGTCCGTGAAGTTAAGCACATATGACATAAAATACGAACCAAGATCCGCCATAAAATCCCAAGCACTGGCAGATTTTATGCCTGACTTTAGTGATGATCTAAGAACCAAAGTCGAAATAGAATCCAAACAACTTATAGAAGAAGAGAACATGTGAAGATGGATGCTATTCACAGATGGAGCATCAAACCAAAAAGGAATTGGGTTGTTGATCATACTAAAATCGCCATAGCGGTACTTCCTACCACAAACAATAAGTTGTGAGTTCAATGCAACCAACAACGAAGCAGAATACGAGGCACTAATCATGGGACTACAGCTAGCCAAAGATCTTCAAATCAAGGATCTTCAGGTATTCGTAGATTCTTTATCATTAACTAACCATTTTAATGGATCATATGCAGTAAAAGGAGAGAAGCTAGCATTATATCTCTAAATCCTCAAAAGCCTGGCCTTAAATTTCGACACATTTAGCTTAAACCAGGTTCCTAGAGAAGACAATGTTGAGGCAGATGCTTTGGCCAATATATGATCTTCCCTAAGGATCCCGCCAAAGACCAGGATCTATATAACCTAATTATTGATCTCGGTAATTGAGGATCCTTCCAAGAGATTGAAGGATCCCGCCAATCACATGGAAACTACTGACGTCGCCACAATCGAAGATCCTGATTCCATGACTCAACATCAAGGATCCCTCTCCGACCTCATGATCCTGGATCCAACCCATTATAGAATACCTCCAGAATGACACAATCCCTAAGGAATAGAAAAATGAAAGGGCATTCAGAGCAAGGATCTTAAGGTTTGTTATAATCGAAGGTAAGCTATACAAAAAAATCTATATAAGGTCCATACCTTAGGTGCTTAGAAGATCATGAAGCTGTAGAGGTCCTAAAGGATATACATGAAGGAGACTGCAGAAACAACCGTGGGGGCAGATCCTTATGCTCCAAAGTGTTAAGAACAGGATACTATTGGCCAACCATGAAGAAATATTCCTTCCTTCATGCCAAGAAATGTGATGCTTGTCAAAGACATAGCAACATCCTACATCAACCAGCAGAACCTCTACATCCTATCATCTCCCCTTGGCCACTCATAAAATAGGGAATGGATATAATGGGTAAATTGGCAGTAGCCACTGGAGGAAAGGTCTTCATGCTAGTGATGACTGACTACTTCTCAAAATGGATAGAAGTTGATGCCTTTGTCCAAGTAAGAGACACAGAGGTAGTTTCCTTCATCAAACGCAACATCTTGACCAGGATTGGGATCCCTGCTGAAATTATATGTGACAATGGATCCCAATTCATAAGCAAAAGGACAAGGGACTTTTGCACAAGTTGGGGAATGAAGATGGTAATGTCTACTCCTATCCACTCTCAAGCCAACGGCCAAGCAGAATCCAAAAATAAAATCATAGTCAATAACTTAAAGAAACGGATGGATGAGAAGAACGGAGGATGGGCAGAAGAATTTCCTTTCGTATTATGTGAAGATAGAACCACTTCCAACGCCGCTAGGAGCCAAACCCCATACTCACTAACGTTTGGAACAGAAGCAATGATTCCCACTAAAGTGATGATCCCAACAGCAAGATACCTACTTCAAAACCAAGAGAACAACAACAGGATCCTGGCCCAGGATCTTGACACTATAGATGAATTTGGGGATCTTGCCATGATCCGTATTGCTGCTCATCAACCGAGGATCACTAAGGTGTACAATAAAAATATAAAAGTCAGAAGATTCCAAATAGGAGACTTGGTACTAAGGAAAACATTTAAAAATACCAAGGATCCTCGTGTAGGTAAATTGGCACCTAAGTGGGAAGGGCCATATCTCATAGATGCCGAAGTAGGAAAGGGGGCATATTGGTTGGCCACCCTAGATGGAAACATCTTGCCAAGATCCTGGAATGCTATACATCTCATAACCTATTTTATGTAAGTAAGGTTAGTCTTTTCCTAACACAATTTAGGTACGAATGGCATTTACCTTTTATCCTTTACTTTTATTCCTATTTATTCTCTTCAAATACCATCTCTAACTAAAGCATCAAAGAGGTGCTAGCTAGTCTAACGCCCACCCCTAGCTAACGTTTGATGCGTGCAGGGACTTAAGGATCCTGACCTATAAGGATCTTGACTGTTGAACAATCAAGGATCCTAACACTTAAGGATCTTGACAAATGAATATTCAAGGATCCTGATGTTCAAAAGACCACTGGCATAAAAGAGCTCTGTGACTGCAAATATCTGACGATTCACAGTATGAATTTCCTAAGAATAGAGACAGATCATCTCTCCAAAGAATAAGGGTACATAATCCCCTCTAAGGTTTAAAGAGTTAATTACCTCTTTCAGACGAGTTAAGGTTTATACACCTTGCTTGGACGCACAATATCCAACTATGGGATGTGAATGACGGGATCATTACATGCTTTAGTGGCTTGGCAACCCTCTCATTTCTGAACATAAGTTGAGATCCTAAAGGTTGAGTATGAGGTTAATAAAATTTATATGTTATCTCAAGTTGGGATCTTCCCCAGAAAATTCCTAAGTTTTATAACATTTACATGTTATCTCATGTTCGGATCTTCCCCAGAAAATATATAAGGTTTATAACATTTTCTTGTTATCATATAATTTGGGATTTTCCCTAGTAATTCACTAAGGTTTGTAACATTAACATGTTACCTTGAATTGGGATTTTCCGCAGAGACTTGCTATAAATTCATAACATTAGCATGCTATCTGGAGATGGGATACTTCCCCGGAAAGTAAACAAGATTTATAGCATCATCATGCAAAGACTTTCCTCAAGTTAAAGTTAGTTTCAATAAAGGATCCTTCCTAAAGTTTGCTAAGATGAAGTCAAATAAGGATCCTTCCTAATAAACTTCTAAAGCAAAGATCCTTCCGCATGATTGCATCAGGATCATACGAAGACAAGGAAGTCATAACGTAAAATTTTTCCTAAGTCAAAAGATCACCAGGCTCTATCTATCCTTATTTTTCAGGAAATTTAAAAAAATTTCTAACTAAAGTTCAAGGATCCCAAACTTTTTAGGGCCGCAGAAAAATATTATTTGGTTATTAGACCTCCAATCCTTAAATTGACTTTAAAAGGTTACTTATTAAAGATGGTTTGTTACTTACGGAAAGAGTTTTACCTTGAGACTATTTGCAGGAACCAAGTTTTTCATGATCCTAATTATTTAAGCATCCTAGTACCATAACAGTCATGCAGGATAATCGAAAACAAAATATAAAAGAGAAATACAACCACTGAATTAAAAAGGGCTGCACACCAACCCAGCAAAAAAGTTAATTGTTTTACATTGCATATGAAACAAAAAACTACTTAGACTAATTTCTTGTAGGCCTAAACCTTAGCCTGGTCATCATCGACTGCATCCTTCTTCTTCTCTTCCTCTGCAAGCTTCGACTCAGGATCCTCAGTAGTGATGACAAGCTTGCTAGTTACTTTGGCTAGTTCCTCGCGCCATCCAACTACATTCCAAGATCCTGAGTTCTCAAGATCCTCCACCAGCTTGATCTTGGCCTCCTAAACTAGCCACCGCAGAACTTGCCATTTCATCCGCAATAACCTCCCCGATCTCCATGACGTGTTCCTCCTCCTTCTCAACCTTCTATTTTCTCAGTAGCTCCACCCTCCGAACAAGATCCTCGTTGGTTTTCTTCCAGATCTTCTCTTGCTCCCTTAGAGCATGTTGAACTCTTTCAGCACAGATCGTAAGATCAGTGGCAAACTGAGATACATGAACGAAGACCTGAAAGAAGCACACCATCGGTAAAGGTAAGGGGAAACAAGTAAAAAGCTAACTATATAAATAAATTAACTTACAACCTAAGAAAAGGAAATCAATTTGCCAAGAGAATCCTCAATGCTGAGATTCTCAAGGCACAGATCCGTAGCCTCAGAGGTCATTCTGGTTAGAATAAAGATGAGTAGATCGATAGAATTCAAACAGGTAATTGAAACATAAACAATGAACACAATGATCAAAGTTGTGCTGAATGATTCAAAAGCGCTGCCTCAGAAGAGCCTGATGAAGAACTGCTACTGTTAAGGCAGAGTTGAGTTACAAGAGGAACGATTACAGAGACGGTGCATGCATGCACTATAAATACTCTAACCCTAGCACAATAAATAAACCGGATGGACAGGCTCAACTCGTTACATAAAATGGACTATATAAAATAATACAAAATTGACGCAACACAATATAGTCCAAACAATCTCCCCCTTTGTGTGAAGTAGGAAGGCAGATTCTTCATTGTCGTTGACGCTTTTGAACCTTGAACAACTTCGGCATAATACCCATCAAGGACTTGCAAACTATGACATACTAGTTGATCATGTACGAAAAACACTTCTTGTCCGCAACACTGTTCGCTTTATTCTGGAAAACGAAATCCACAATGAAATCGAGACAGGATGTGGAGTACAGATGCTTGTCTGATAAGTAGAAGCAGACTATGTGAAAGTTCGAATCCGGTTTCTTTCTTATCTGAAATGTGACACTCCAATCCTTCTTTCGTATTTTCCCCAACTTCATCGTATCGAGATCCTTCGGATGCCCCTTAAGTTGAATAGTGGATTTCTTTTATAGAACAGTGGCAATTTCTGCATCCATCTTTGCAATCTCTTGGATGTAGCAGACCAACATTCGTTTTAGGTGTCCAATGATAGGCTCGAATTTCTATTGATCTCTCAGCAATAAAAGGAACAACGAAATCCAATCGAATAGGTTGAGGTAGGGTAGATCTACGAGAGTAAATTCATGAGTTGAACTCACGACCCCACGAGCAACCTTGAAATGAGCATTAATGAAGCTCTCAGTTTCAAGTGGTCCGAACACCTTTACAACAGTGATCTTGTTTGAGCTCCACGTTTTGTATTGTGGCCTCATGTCCTCTAGATAAAATGAACATAGAGCCTAAACAACACTTTTATCAGCTGGAGAAGCGTTCACAATCAGATCAAAGTTGCGAAAGAGAAAAGCCTTTGGAGTAATAGCCATTTCAACTTGTAGGTCCGGGTAATTCTCCAAGTCAAATGACACAACAGGCTCTAGCTAGTATTCGTTCGGATTTTCAACGGATTCTTTCATAATTCGCTCAAGTTTCCACAGAGGAAAAATAGTTTTCTGCGCTTTCAATATTTCCTCTGCTTCACGAGCAAGCCTTGCTTTCTCTTCAGCTTCTCTGACAATACAATTATTTTCATCAAGTTCAGATTCGCGAAACTTCCTTCATTTCAATTCATGCTCATCATGTTCTTCTTCTTCACTGTCATCGATAATCTTCTCTTTCCCTTTCAAACCCGAAGCTGCATTAACCTTCGGTTTGTTTATCTTGGGATTTTGTTCTGGATGATCATCACCCCCAGTGGGTTTCTTGACATTTTTGGATGTTTCTTTCTAAGCTTCTTTCGTCGTTTCTTCTCCCCCTTGTTTTGGAATGGAATATTCCAAAACACCCTGAATCCTATCTAACATAGAAAAGATAGGGATGTAACTTCACTGCAAGGTGTTGACGAACAGAAACAGTGAGGAGAGAGGTACGAGTCTTGATCAAATTGTGCAACTCAACATTCGCATCAGCAACATAGCTACGAATGACAACATTTTCTGACTTGAGATCAGCAATCTGGTTGTTGGCATTTGTTAACTGCTCTAAAAGAGCCTGCACACGCTCAGTTTTCACAAAAAGCTCATACATGATCTTGTTTTCACGAGACTGATCAACCGTAAGTTTGTCGATTGTTGAAGAGTTGGAAGCATGAAACTCTGCATTATCTAATTTTATGGCTGTGCGAACCATCTCAAGAGAATCTTTCTCTGTGCGAAGGGTAGTTCCAAGACTGGCTATAACTTCATTCTCATGTGCAGTGTTTGTTTCAAAGGAAGTATGAAAAACTCCCATAAAGGTTTTGATAGAAGAAAGTATTTTATCGACTTTTTCGATCGTATCCTTGCAAACAGTCGCAGAGCCAGCAACAGCCTCGTTTGTTTTGTCAAGGTTTGCAGTGTGCTCTTTTGTAAGGGTTTTAAGGAATGCCTTGATAGTTTCCTCAGAATAGTCACTGCGAGAGGATACTTTGGAAGACTGAAGCAAGGTATCCAACTTCTCATTGATGGCCTTGAGTTGTCCTTTGGTAACTGGAGCATCATCGTCACTATCTTTTCGACCTATGAAAGGACTATATGTAAAAGCTTCAAAATCTTCATAACCCCCAAAAACAGTATCTGGATCATCTTGTCGAAGAGGTTAGACAGGAGTAGAATCTTGACCAAGAGTGAAACCTGAAGCACCTGCCCCCGTATTAGCTACGTTGACAGAAACTGGAGGTGCACTAGTGGTTGAAGTTGTTTGTTGCTGTAGATTCGGTGATCACTGAAGTGGATGATGGAATTGAAGCTAGAGGTTGTGAAATTCCAACATATATATGTGGGCAAGCAGTGATGGTGATAGGAATTGAAGATGAAGGAGGAGGAGAAGGTGGAGCAAAATCCTGGAAAAATTCATCTGTAATTAGAACGGAGGTTGGTATAGTGAAGGTTACCTCAGGATTCGTAGTGAGAGGCTCTGAAACCATGGTATGTGAAGTCGCCGTTGTATCATCGTGTTCGTGTTGGACTCACCCTGGACTACGAATGTCTGAGATTGTGTTCGACTACGAATTCTCCTCGGTACTTGGAGTCGGAGTCATTTTCTTGCGAGCGACTCGCTTCACTCTCTTCTTTGGCATCTGAACAGGTTCGGACGTACCAGCCTTCCCCTTTCATTTAACCCCCTTGTTTGGCTTATCAGCCTCGTCAAGAACCTTTCGTATTGCATCAGTCAATGGTCGTGGACCAAAAGCTGGTAAACTGCGATAGACTTGATACTCTATGTAGCGCATTTTATAAAACATCTCCAAGATAGCAGAGTTGGAAATGGATTATGGATTAATTAGGTCACCGCCTTGAGAAAGCCCCAACAGGTTACAAAACATGGACTAAGTGATTTGGGTTTTCTGGTTATTGATTTCAAAGGTAATCTTTTCTTCTCCGTTTTGATAGCTAGCAGTCGAGTACGCCTTGGATAGATGAACCAAGGGTACGTTCTCAGTTTTCGTCAAGGAAAAGACCAATGGAGAATAGCGTAGACATTCGATTAGAGGTTGGAGAAAAGCATCGTACTTGGTTAGTTCAAGGTCCACGATGAGATTCTGGTTAACCTTGATGTTGAGTAGAGTTGAGTGTCCCATTTGATCAGCGACAGAAGGTGTTTCAGATGAAGCTGTCGTTGTTTCATGGTCAAGAAGATGATGAACAATAGAGAGAGAAATCGCCGGAAGAATTTCGATTGCTTTGTAAGTGGTAATGAATAATGAATCGTCGAAATCCTTTTATACTGTATAGGAAGAGATAGAAATCTGGCGGTTGGTTACATCAAATTACTGAAAAGTCGCCTAAAAAGATGTGAGTAACAGCTTTGTCAGATGGCCTGTATCAGGCGCCGTGACAGCAGGCGACATTTCAATTTTCACACGCCTAAATTCAAATCTTATCCATAAAGACCGCCGTTTCATTTGGTAACTTTCACAGGTTCATACTTTCGCAATTGATTACAATTTACTGTACTTCGAACCTGAAAGTAACCATTAGGACAACGAACCAGATTATTGAAAATCATAAAGATCTTCATGCAAGAGTGTGCCAAATATAAAGAAATAAACAAATTCTCTAGGGATTCTAGTGATGTCATTAACGACATAAAGCAAATGGATCCCGGGCAACAATCTCTTCCTTCGCAGTCAAGAGAGACTTTGAAGTGCTTATGTGGTGTGACAACCGTCAAAATTTGAGACAGTTCTAGATTTGAATAAACTTAGTTGCACATATAGGCACGACAAATATTAGACTTTGTAACTATGAGCTATGTTATAACCTACTAGAAACTTGGAAACAAATAGAATCGAAGGATAGTGTACTTAGATTTCACATTGGTATGTGACTTCTAAACTTACTTTAACTGTAACAACTATTCAAATTTGGGTCATTCCTTGACTTGAAAACCTTTTCATGAATCATATACACACATCATGCACTTGACCTAGTGGAATAAATTAGGTCCGAGTCTCGTAAGAACTTAAGTCAAAGTTGAAAACTAGGACTAGTATACTTGATTCTTCAATTTCGCTTGAATCTCGTAACCACTACATTGAATGCCAATAAACAGATAAAATAAATTTCAAACATTATGTCTAACTTGATTTAGAAAACACAAAAATAATTTGAAGTCTCAAAAATTCAATTTATTTTGATATCCAAAGATGTATTAAACTCCAAAACCCTAAAAGCCCTAAAAACTCAAATTTATAAACTTTAACACCTAAAACTCCATAAAATTTGTTATGAACCTTATAATATCACTTTAAAATAATTAAATTCAGAAAAATATCATCAAGGAAAATAAAAATTAAGTTATTAACATTTACCCTTAATTTATAAGTCAAAAATAAGGTTTACATGAATAAAAACTAGATTGGGTTGTATATTTTATAAATAGTATGATATTTTTATAAAATAATTGAATTTTTTTATAAAAGTAAAAGAGAGGGAGGGCATTATACCCTTAAAAGTCGGCCACCCTCTCTCATACATTAAAATTTGGATTTCCAAAACAATTAATCGCTCTCTCACTCTACCTTTCATTCTCTCTCACACTCTTCATCACCACCACTCCATTTTCTATCTTCTTCTCTCTCAAACTCATGAAAGTTTTCCAGAAAATGAACCCAAAAACACTCCTTAAACTCGAAATCTTCACCATCTTGTGTTGTTCTTGAAGGTAAAATCGATTTCTACTTCACTTTTCCTTCAAGTTTTACTATTTTTCTTGCACTTTCTCCTTCTACTACTCCATTCTATTGTAAAATCATGAACACTTGCACCTACTCACGGTTTTGATGATGATGGTGGTAGGATTTCACCCAAAAACAATATGCATGTTGTAGATGGTGAAGTCCCATGATTGTTAATTTTGTTTATGATTAATTCAAATAAATCATAAAACCAAGTTGTGGGATATTAAAAGAGCATTTAATAATTTTCGCTTCTTCTAGGTCATGTTTCAAACCCAGTAACATATTTTGAGGATTTTTCATAATGTATTTATATTTTTCCACGATGTTTGACTATATAACGGACTAAAATCAGGAAGAGTTGGAAGTGTGAAACTCTGCATTATCTGATTGTATGGATGTGCGAAAATTCTCAAGAGAATCTTTCTATGTGCGAAGGGTAGTTCCAAGACTGGCTATAATCCCTGAAAACAGTATCTGGATCATCTTGTCGGAGAGGTTGGATAGGAGTAGAATCTTGACCAAGAGTGAAACCTGAAGCACCTGCCCCCGTATTAGATACGTTGATAGAAACTGGAGGTGCACTAGTGGTTGTGGTTGTTGTTGTTGTAGATTCGGTGAACACTGAAGTGGATGATGGAATTGAAGCTAGAGGTTGTGAAATTCCAACAGATATATGTGGGCAAGCAGTGATGGTGATAGGAATTGAAGATGAAGGAGGAGGAGAAGGTGGAGCAAAATCCTAGAAAAATTCATTTGTAATTGGTACAGAGGTTGGTATAGTGAAGGTTACCTCAGGATTCGTAGTGAGAGGCTCTGAAACCATGGGATGTGAAGTCGTAGTTGTATCATCGTGTTCGTGCTGGACTCGCCCTCTCAAATACACTTTTGAAAATCAGGGTGAACAGAGCATTCCACACAGGTGGAAGATTAGGCTTCTTGAATTTGGAGATGGTGGCTAGATACTCCCTGTAACCCATTTGATAGAACATCTCCTAGATAGCAGAGTTGGAGATGGATTCTGGATTAATTAGGTCACAGCCTTGAGAAAGCCCCAACATGTTATAGAACCTGGACTTAGTGATTTGGATTTTCTGGTTATTGATTTCGAAGGTAATCTTTTCTTCTCCCATTTGATAGCTAGTAGTCGAGTACACCTTGGATAGATTAACCAAGGGTAAATTCTCAGTTTTCGTCAAGGCAAAGACCAATGGAGAATAGCAAAGACACTCAATTAGAGGTTGGAGAAAATCATCGTACTTGGTTAGTTCAAGGTCCAGGATGAGATTCTGGTTAGCCTTGATGTTGAGTAGAGTTGAGTGTCCCATTTGATCAGCAATAGAAGGTGTTTCAGATGAAGTTGCCAATGTTTCTTGGTGAAGAAGATGATGAACAGTAGAGAGAAATCTCTGGAAGAATTTCGATTGCTTTGTAAGTGGTAATGAATAATGAATCATCGAAATCCTTTTATAATGTATAGGAAGAGATAGAAATTTGGCGCTTGGTTACATCAAATTACTGAAAAGCCGCCTAAAACGATGTGAGTAACAGCTTTGTCAGATGGTCTGTATTAGGCGTCGTGACAACAGGCGACGTTTCAATTTTCACGCGCCAAAATTCAAATCTTATCCACAAAGACCGTCGTTTCAGTTGGTAACTTTCACAGGTTCATACTTTTGCAATTGATTACCATTTACTGCACTCCAAACCTGAAAGTAACCATTAAGACAAGGAACCAGATTGTTGAAAATCATAAAGATCTCCGTGCAAGAGTATGCCAAATATGAAGATAAAAACAAATTCTCTAAGGATTTTAGTGATGTCATTAAAGACATAATGCACATGCATCCCGGGCAACAATCTCTTCCTTCGCAGTCAAGAGAGACTTTGAAGTGCTTATGTGGTGTGACAACCGTCAAAATTTGAGACAGTTCTAGATTTGAATAAACTTAGTTGCACATATAGGCACGACAAATACTAGACTTTGTAACTATGAGCTATGTTATAACCTACTAGAAACTTGGAAACAAATAGAATCGAAGGATAGTGTACTTAGATTTCACATTGGTATGTGACTTCTAAACTTACTTTAACTGTAACAACTATTCAAATTTGGGTCATTCCTTGACTTGAAAACCTTTTCATGAATCATATACACACATCATGCACTTGACCTAGTGGAATAAATTAGGTCCGAGTCTCGTAAGAACTTAAGTCAAAGTTGAAAACTAGGACTAGTATACTTGATTCTTCAATTTCGCTTGATCTCGAAACCACTACATATAATGCCAATAAATCGATAAAAATAAATTACAAACATTATTTCTAACTTGAATAAGAGTTTGGAAACACAAAAATAATTTGAAGTCTCAAAGATTCAATATATTTTGATATCCAAAGATGTATTAAACTCCAAAACCCTAAAAGCCCTAAAAACTCAAATTTATAAACTTTAACACCTAAAACTCCATAAAATTTCTTATGAAACTTATAATATCACTTTAAAATAATTAAATTCAGGAAAATATCATCAAGGAAAATAAAAATTAAGTTATTAACATTTACCCTTAATTTATACGTCAAAAATCAAGGTTTCATGAATAAAAACTTGATTAGGTTGTATATTTTATAAATAGTTTGATATTTTTATAAAAGAATTGAATTTTTTTATAAATGTAAAAGAGAGGGAGGGCATTATACCCTCAAAAGTCGGCCACCCTCTCTCATACTTCAAAAATTGGATTCCCAAAACAATTAATCACTCTCTCACTCTACCTCTCATTCTCTCTCACACTCTTCATCACCACCACTCCATTTTCTATCTTCTTCTCTCTCTAACTCACGAAATTTTTCTTGAAAATGAACTCGAAAATACTCCTTAAACTCGAAATCTTCACCATTTTGTGGTGTTCTTGAAGGTAAAATCAATTTCTACTTCACCTTTCCTTCAAGTTTTACTATTTTTATTGCACTTTCTCCTTCTTCTACTCCATTCTATTGTAAATCATGAACACTTGCACCTAGTCACGGTTTTGATTATGATGGTGGTAGGATTTCACCCAAAAACAGCATGCATGTTGTAGATGGTGAAGTCCCATGACCTAAACCTAAGTCAAAATCAAGGAAATGCACTTGTCTATACGTTTTGGTGGAAAAACACCACATGCATCCTACGTTTTATTTCAAAAAGACTTTTTGAACATTTCAAACTCATGAATGGCCTTCAAACCAACATGCATGTGATGATATTCAATCTTAGATGCTAGATGATCAAAGTTTGTTGTTAAAAACTTTCAAATATGTTCATAAAGGATTTATTTCCAAATAAATATCTAATCTTCTTTTCTGTTCAAATACGAGTATTCCCAGAATCCAAGCAAGTAAATAAGATGATCTGTAAATTTTCAGAAAATAATTCATTTTTCTCGAATTATTATAATCATTGCAAGAAAATAGAGCAATAAATCATATAAAATACTTTCTGAGGTCCATAAATTCTGGATAGATTTGTGGCTTACCCATGAAGTTAATATTCATCTTTCATGAAGTTCCACCAATTTTTGTTACTTATTTATATGATATTTAAATATCTTTATGATTAATTCAAATAAATCATAAAACCAAGTTTCGAGATATTAAAAGAGCATTTAATAATTTTCGCTTCTTCTAGGTCGTGTTTAATACTCAGAAAAATATTTTAAGTATTTGTCATAATGTATTTATATTTTTCCACGATTTTTTACTATATAATGGACTAAAATCGGGAAAAATAGTTTTACTCATCCAAATTTCATGAAAATTACCAGAAATCATAAAATCGGGTTACACTATTTGAAATCATAAAATTGGGTTACACTATTTGAAAACTAATTTTGGTATTTTTCCCAGATTATGTACACGATATATAAAGTTTAAAAAAAGTTTTGTAGTCTTCCTTAATTTTTTAATAATTATTTACAAATTAATGCTTATTTAAGTGAATAAAACAAAGAAAATATCTAAACTATTTAGAAACCAACTTTTATATTTTTCTCTGCTTTGATATATGTAATAACGCTAGTACAAAAAGTTTGGGGGATTTTTGAAACTGTTTTCTACTTATCTCTATTTTGATAGAATAAATACACAAAAATCCGAAAAAACTATGTTTAAATGTTTGAAAACCCATTTTTATATTTTTTCCAGGTTTAATATGTTTTGTAACAGTAGTGCACAAAGTTTGGGGAATTTTCTTAAGTTATTGCAATTTTTCAGGAATTTTTATCTATTTAGAGAATTAAATACAAAAAAAATGGATATACATATCTATAATCCATGAAAATTTATCTGGAAGTCTTCTAGTATAGTTAGAACCAAAATCAGAAGTTTGGTGATTTTCATTAACATTTAATATTTTTTTTTATTTTATGATTATTCAAGAAGTTAAAATGATGAAAAATAGCTAGACAAATCAAAAATTCAAGAAAAATTATCTTGACATCGTTTACTTCAATTAAAACTGAAATGAAAAGTTTAGGAAATTTTGGAACTAAATTGACTTAGTTTTAAAATATTTAATCATTGGAACACCTCCTAAAATGTTAAATTTTAACATTTCAATAATGAGAATTCCACTTGAATTTGTTATACAACAAATTGATTCGTAGAAATCTAAATTTCACAGAAAAATGTTTGTAACTTAATAATATTAAATTTTGACACAATATTGGCATAATTCTATTGTAGTAGTAAGTATACTAGTATTAGATTTCGATTAGAGACTCACTAGCGTATACCATTATTGTAGGAATCGGTAGTGGTACAAGTGGAACGTAGTTCAAGGCACCATTTGCATCATCTCAATGCATTGTGAGTATTCACGACTCCCATTATATTTGGTTTTTATGTTTTGGGGTGGAAAAGCATGTCCGAAAAACTATTTATTGTTCGTTATATTTAAATTGATTTGTCTCAAACTTGATTGCTATATTTTGCTATGAATGTTTATGCAACATGAAAAATGAGGTCTTATCATCTTAAGTCCCTTCCCTTACACTTTACTCCAACCATTAACTCTTTTGAGCCAATTGTCATTATGGATAGCGCTATTAGGAATTGACAACTCCTCACTCGCCCGATTGCTGGAGTGCATGATACCATATAATCTATGGAACGATAATCATAGATCTTGATAGGGCATCATTCATAGGCTTGGTTGTGAACTCATTGTTTGCTCATATACATACAAACTAGCTTACTTATTATAACAACGAATTTTGTTTCTCACTATACCAACAAACTTTTATTACTGGAAACTCATTTACTCGTCTTAGCAACGAACTTGTTTGCTCTTTGTAGCAACGAACTTGTTTACTCATTTGAGCAACGAAATTTGTTTCTCATATTAGTAACAAACTTCTATTTATGGAAACTTTATTACTCATTTTAGCAACGAACTTCTATTAATGAAAACTTATTTACTTATTTTAGAAATGAACATTGTTTATGGAAACTATTATCAATATTCTGATTATCATGATTTCAAACTATATTATGTTATAAACCTGTGAGTACTCACCAACTATTTTTATAGTTGACGCTCGATTTACATGCTTTTTCAGGAATCATCTAGTAAAAGGCACGTAGAGAAACACCACTTGTAGGAGCATTTGCATGTGATGACTATTAAATACATTGTAATTTATTTTAAAAAGTTGTTCAAACTCATTGTAAATTTGTAATGATTTTTAATACTATGGTTGGTGTTGTCTTTTAACTTTTGCTATGAAACCCTTGGTACTGTCGCTCCCCGTGTTTCAGCTTTAGCGGGGTGTGACATGTGGTGTCTCGTTGAATTACGATCAACTGTTTGTGGAGAAATAGTGAAAGGCTTCTTTTAATAAGGCGAAAGGGGTGGCTTCTTCTTTAACTAAGTCCGAAACTCAAAATAAGTATGAATGTTCGTATGAAGTACTTATATGAGCGTAGTAGTCATAAGAACAAGTAAGTTTTGGAAAATATTTGAGTGGTTGGATAATATGGAATCTTAGGAAAAATAAAAACTGGATCTTATGGGTAGAAAAGTCTTAGGTATAGAACATTTCATTAAGATTCGCAAAAATAAAAAGAGATTTCAAGGTAGGAACCACAAAAGTGGAGTTTCGTCAATTCCATGGTGATTAATCTAGAACAATTAAATTGTTCACCGTCAATACGTAAATATGTGTTGGATTATGGGTTTCACTCAATTCGTGGTTATAACGAATTTAAGATCATAAACACAGTGATTGTGCAACTATAAACCTCAATGGTAATTTCTAAGTGTCTCAAGGGATACATTTGTGAATGTGAAAGTGATGGAGAAGTAGTGGTAGGTGGTTCCAATGAAAAATGTACCTCTGCTATGCGAAAGTGACCAAACAGTCAACTCTTAACTAAATGTGAGAAGAGTAAGGTAGCTCAATGACTTATGTGAATTTCAGCCTGATTGGGAAGAAATGATTGGTATTATCAATTCATTAAGGCTTCACACATAGAGTCTCAGAGGCTTCAGACTACATGCATCAACATTCTTCTAGGGACACTTAACTAGTGTAAAGATTAGAAATTCAATACCTGCCCCACCACTCGTAATTGAGAGTATCATGATATGATTTGTTCGTCCTGCTCAATTATCTATTAATTTTGATGTTATATAAAATAAAAAAAATATTTTCGGATTTTCAAATTCTCTGAAAAAGAAATCAAAACAGAAAGAAATGTAATATTTTTGTATTTTGAATTTTCTGAAAAAGAAATAAAAACAGAAATAAATAAAATATTTTTGGATTTTGAGTTTTCTGAAATGAAATAAAAACAGAAAAATTAAATAAGTAAAAACACACGAAATATACAAAAGTATACAAGATGCTCCGAACCTTCTAATGAAAAGTGGATTGCGAGCCACTACGAGCGTTCGTGGATGACCAGTAGACTACGAATAACTACAAACTTTTGCAGATGAACAGTAGACTGCGAATCACTACGAACGTTCGCACCTATTCGCAGTTCAATCATTACTTTCCTAAAGAGAAGGTAGTATCGGAACTGATTGAGCTTCAATCATTCCTAAGCCTTGAAGAATGCTATTAAAGGTTTGTTCTGGTAAGGCTTTTGTAAAGATGTTAGCCAGCGGATCTAACAAAGTGAATCTCCATGTTTCCATCTTACACATGATCCTTGATGAAGTGATACCTTAGTTCAATGTGTTTGGTTTTAGAGTGTTGCATTGGGTTGTGAAATATGCGAATGGCGCTATCAGAATCGCAATACAAAGGGATTCGCTTCATATTGATGCCATACTCACGAAGCTGACTTTGAATCTAGATAACTTGTGAAGTACAAGAGGCAACGGCTATGTATTCAGCTTCAGCAGTTGGTAGGGAGACGCATGTTTGTTTCTTTGATTGCCAACTAACTAGTTTGCCATCAAGAAATTGACATCCTCCCGTTGTACTCTTCCGATATAGACCGCAACCTCCGAGATCAGCATCCGAAAACACTTGCACAAAGAACCCTAAGCTTGAAGGGTACCATATTCCGAGCGAGGAAGTTCGTTTAAGATACCTGAATATGTTCTTGACAGCAATCATGTGGGGTTCGCTAGGATTCTCTTGAAACTTGGCATAATAGCAAAGAGAAAACATGATGTCTAGATGACTAGAGGTTAGATACATTAAAGAACCTATCATTTGACGATACAGTTTCATATCAGCAGCTGGTTTGTCCAAAGGCGGTGTTAGTTTCATTCTAAATGCCATTGGAACCTTCACCTTCGAATCTCCCACCATACCAAACTTTGCAAGTAAGGTCTTCGTGTAAGCCTCCTGGTTGATAAATGTTCCCTCCTGACTCTGTCTTATATTCAAACAAGGGAAAAGTTAATCCTACCCATAGAGCTTATCTCAAATTTAGTTTCCATCAACTTTTGGAACTCAGCAGTTAAACTGGGATTTGTAGAACCGAAGATGATATCATCAACATAAATTTGGGCGATCATCAGCTGGTCACCATCTTTCTTGCAAAAGAAGGTTTGTTTAACTGAACCTTGTTTAAATTTAGCTTGTTTCAAGAATCTAGTAAGAGTGTCATACCAGGCCCGTGGAGCTTGCTTTAGACCATAGACTGCTTTATCTAGAATGTAACCGTGGCTCGGATATTCTCATTTACGAACCCTGGTGGTAGTTCCACATATACTGTTTCTTCTAGTTCCCCGTTCAGAACGGCACACTTAACATCTGTTTGGAAGACTTCAAAGTTCTTGTGAGTTGCATTCGCCAGAAAGATGCGAACAGACTCCAACCTTGCAACTGGAGCGAAGGTTTCTTCATAGTCGATGCCTTCTTCTTGGCAATACCCCTTAACACCTAGTCGCACCTTATTTCGTATCAAATTTCCCACTTTGTCTAGTTTGTTACGAAATACCCATTTTAGACCGACAACGGATACATCCTTCGGAGTGGGAATCAATCTTCATACCTTGTTTCGTTCAAACTCATTGATCTCATCCTGCATTGCTTGCACCCAATCAGAATGATCCAGAGCAACCTTAACATTTTTAGGTTCAATTTTGGATATAAACTAATTAAACATGCAATATTCCACTTTGGAGAATAATGCAGTCTGCTTCCTCTTTTGTTGTGCTCTCGTAAGAACTCCTGAAGATGATTCTCCAATTACATGTGTTTTGGGATGATCTCTGGTCCATTTGGTCAAAGGAGGGTAATTAGGATCATAGGTTGGGTCCAGTTCAGCATTTACATCCTCAAATTCTGACTGCACATCCGAATCATCATTCGTATTTTCATTCTCCCCCTTGAATGATGTATGCTCCTCTTCTTCTGGAATTAGATTCTCCCCCCTGGAGTGGACTTTCGTGGGTCACTTGAGGAGTTGAATGCTCACCCTGAAAATGTGTACTAGGTGAGGAGGTTGATGTAGAACCCTCCCCCTGAAATGGAGCATTCGCAACTTGTGGATCTTTCAGATTCTGAGGCTCGCTTTCAAGATTCTTTGAAGCTTCATCGATAATTTTCTTCAGTTCATCCTCCTTGTTATCTGCTGCTTTGGATTCTGAGGATATCGCTTTCTCTGGCTCATCAAATAGATTCATGAAAGATCTCCTTTGATTGATTGTCATCCTCCTGATACTTCTTTAAATAATTGTCATCGAACGTGACATAATAGGTTTCTTCTATCTTTTTAGACTTTTTGTTGAGAACCCTATATGCCTTAGAAGTCAGAGAATACCCTAAGAAAATACCTTCATCAGCCTTCACATCGAATTTGTTTCTTTGCTCTTTGGAATTGAAAATGAAGCACCTGGAACCAAATACATGAAAGAACTTAACATTAGGTTATCGATTATTAATTATTTCATAGGGAGTAACAGAAAATCGCTTATTGAGGATTGATTGATTTTGTGTGAAGCAGGCTGTTCCAATAGCATCTGCCCAGAAGTAAAGTGGCAGATTCACAAATGATAGCATGGTTCTCGCAGCTTCGCATAAAGATCGGTTTCGTCTTTCAATGACCCCGTTCTGTTGAGGAGTGTAAGGAGCCAAAAAGTTGTGAGTAACTCCTTTTACAGTTAGAAATTCTTCAAACGCTCGATTTTTGAACTCCAAACCGTTGTCACTGTGAATGTTACGAACCAGCTTTCGTAGTTGTATCTCAATCTGCTATATAAAATCCTTGAGGTTGGGAGTGGCTTCTGATTTCTGCTTAAGAAAATGCACCCAGGTAAATTTAGAAAAATCATCAACAATTACAAGTATATATTTGTTACCACCAATGCTTTCAATTGTAGAAGGACCACAAAGATCTATATGCAAAAGTTCAAGTGGTTCTATCACTTTGGTGTTCACAATTGTTGGATGACTTTTCCTGCTTTGCTTCCCAAATTCACAGGCTGCACAAAGATCTTCCTTATCAAACTTCAAGAGTGGAAGTCCACTCACATGATCACCAAAAACGAGTTTATTGATGTCTTTAAAATTGAGGTGCGAGACTCTCCGGTGCCACAACCAGCTATCACCTGAAGAACCTTTCGTAAGTAGGCAGATAGCAAGTTTCCCTTTGATGGGATTTTGATTTAGTGGATACATCTCGCCTTTTCGCTTAGACTTTAGTAGTACTGTTTTAGTCTTCTTTTCAATGATCTCAGATCCCACTTCATTGAATGACACTTTTAATCCTGTACCTACAACCAATTGAGAAACACTTATAAGGTTGTGTTGCACCCCCTCCACATAAGCTACCTTGCGAATGGAAAGTTCTCCATTCATGATCATTCCATATCCCTTAATTTCTCCTAGTGAATTATTGCCGAACTTCACTCTTCCACCATCCTTTAGTGGTCTAAACTCTCTCATCTCTTCCTTCCTTCCTGGCATGTGAGGTGAGCAGCCACTATCAATGTACCATTTGGAGTCAAACTGCTCGTCACGAATCACCTACAAAAATCAAAGAGATTTAGGAACCCAAAGTTGTTTAGGTCTACGTGAGGCTTTTATAGGAAAAGTAATTTCAACATCAACTAAATAAGATCGTTTAATCAAGGTGGAGTTATCTTTCTTTGTGAATTAGGTATGGTCACTACGACACTACGAGTTTGTGGTGATGTCATTCGGGCTCACCAATACCCCAACAACGTTCATGGACCTCATGAACAGAGTGTGTAGACCGATGTTGGATCGGTCTGTGATCGTTTTTATCGATGATATCTTGGTCTATTCAAAGACCAAGGAGAAGCATGAGCAGCATCCGAGGGAGGTATTGAAGACACTGAGGACGGAAAGGCTTTATGCCAAGTTCTCAAAGTGTGATTTCTGGTTGTGAGAGGTGCAGTTTTTGGGGCACATCATCAACCAATAGGGTATTCTGGTTGATCCAGCCAAGGTTGAGGTAGTGATGTGGTGGGAAGTACCAAAGAATGCATCTGAGATCCGTAGCTTCTTGGGTCTAGCGGGGTACTATCAGATATTCATCCAGGATTTCTCTAAGATCGTCGTACCTTTGACTCATTTGACCAAGAAGAATGTGACTTTCCGGTGGGGTCCGGACCAGCAGTTGGCTTTCGAGACCTTGAGACAAATATTATGTGAGGCCCCGATTCTAGTACTACCCGAGGGATTGGACGATTTGGTAGTGTATTGTGATGCGTCGATCTCAGGATTAGGGGCAGGTTTGATGCAAAGAAGGCATGTGATCGCGTACTCCTTGAGGCAACTGAAGCCTCATGAGGATAATTACTCCACTCATGACCTGGAATTGGGGGCGGTTGTGTTTGCCCTCAAAATCTGGAGGCATTACTTGTACGGAGTCCAGTGCACCATCTTTACTGACCACAAAAGTTTGAAGCATTTGATGGATCAGCAGAACCTTAACATGCGGCAGAGGAGTTTTGAAACCTGTGGAGGCTGAGACTGAGTTTTTGGAAAACTGCTAGGGTTCGCATGTGAAGAGACTTTCGCATTTGGATCGGATGATTTTTCTTAATAGACGAAGTTAGGATTTTTGGATCTCCAGAAATGCTTTCTTTCCTTTAGATTTTTATTATATCTCGCATTCCTTTGACGTTTTTGAGCAAAAAATTGCTCAGAGGACTTATGAACACTAGGCCTAGGTTTCGACAATCTAATAGGAGTTTCAGCCTGTTCATATGATGTATCATTTGGAACATTCTTGGTTCCACTCGGACTTCCTTTCTCGTAGCTTGAGTTGACCTTGTTCAGCGGTTGTGCTATATATCTTCCTTTCGTTCCCCAAGAGGTCATTTAAGAGAGACCTTTGGTTTCATTTGCATTGTCAATGGGGACTGACCAAAAATATTCGTCGCACCCATCAGCATTGTCTTCTTCTACCAGGGACGTTAGTTCTATAGTCTGATTTTTGTTCAGTCCGGTAGTTGCAAAAACTTGGTTGGGAACTGTTCTAAATTTTTGGAAAACTAAAGCTTTTTCTTTTAAAATCTTTGGATTATTTTCAAAAATACGAGCAAACTCATTTGAATTTTCATAAATTAAGACTTTCGCAAGTTTAGGTTCGCTTTTAACAAATTCTAAACAATCAACCTCATCCTCCACAGAGATCTCACTCATGTCACTATCATCGTCGAATTCAGACACATTTTCAACATAAAGTTTATTTTCTGAACTCAACTTAGTGCATAGAGAGTTAAATTTCTGTAAAATTTCATATTTGATTTTCTCTTTATCTTTTTCATCCAAAATTTATCTTAACATTTATTTATGGTCATTGGACTGTATGTAAGATTCAATTTTGTCCAGAATGAATTTGTAGGCATCCGAGACTTCTTCTGATGACACGATTGATTCGCACATGTAACAGTCTGCATCAATTTCGTCCTATTTCAATTCAAGAAAGGGCAAAATCATCTTGTGGATTTTCTTTCCTATTTCACAGTCAATATGCAGCTGTGTAATATTAAAATAAAGCCATTTTGCAATCAAACAAAAAATGTTTCGTTGTTCAAAAGCCCCAAATTGTCACATTGCGAATAAATTAAATCATCCCTAGACCTAGCTAAATCTGACTCCAACTTCTCAATTCACATGCGCCTCTCTTCACTTTTGTTCGAAACCCTGCCGAGTTGATCGGTTAAGTTAGAATTAGTTAAACGGGTTCGTTTTAGACTATCACTGAAACTTGAAAATGTAAATCTTAAGTCTTTTAATTCAGTTTCATACCGGGAGACAGGAATGTTTAAAGATTCGAGAATAGTATTTACCTTACTGATCATCTTCTCACATTCACTGATTTGCTCCAAAACAGGTTTTGCAGCGAAATAGTTGTCCGAAGCATATCCTCTTTGCTCTGAAACTTCATTGCTCACCATTAGGCGTCTTCCACTAAACTGCAAAACATCATCCTTCGCAACGAAAATTCTCCCATGAGTAGGTCTACGAACCTCTTCGTCCTCTGAATCAGTCAACCACACTTCGACTCTTCCAAACTCATCATCCTACTCCTGCACGATCAAAGCAGGTTTATTGTCATCTGTATTTTTCTTCTTTTTAATTTCCTCTAGCTTCTTGAGAAAATAAGCCTTATCATCCTCTTCCTCTTTCTTCTCATTCATTCTTTCTAGCATGCACCCCTTAGCCAGATGATTTTTGCCATGACAATAATTGTAGTCATAGCCGGAGTCTCCTACGAGCTTTTTCAACTTCTTTACTTCTTCCTTTTGAGAGTTGTTAGAACTCTCATCCTTCACCTTCTCTGAGTTGTAACTTCCTTGCCAGTTTCGGTTTTTGTTGCGTCCAAACTTCTTCTTTGCGAACCTTTTTGGATTGGACACCATCATAGCATACTCTTCTTTTGAGAGTTCATAATCGGAGAGATCAGACTCTTAATCATCATCAACAACCTTCTTACCCTTTGATACAAGAGCTAACGAACCCATGCTAGAAACAAATTTTCCCTCACTTGTCACTTCATCCTCGTGTGACCTTAGAATACCAACAAGCTTTGCCAAGGAGTAGTTTTTGAACTCCTTGTGTGCTTTAACTGTCGACACCACAACTTTCCATTCAGATCTCAACCCGTTCATGAACGTGACCTTCTGCTCTATTAGTTCACGTTTTATCTTGTGCTTCACCATCCTGATCAAAAGATGGTTGTAACGGTTGAATGTTTAGTCCAGTTTCTCCTCAGGCTTTTGAACAAAAGCTCCAAACTCTGAAAGTAAAAAAGTCTGAATAGAATGCTCAGGATTAGCGCCACTTGACTAGAGTTCCCTATGCCTTTCCCATATTCCTATTGTTGTTTCACAGGAGCTCACTAAGCGAAACGTATCGGTAGGCAAAGCAAAATGGATGATCCTCATAGTCTTGACATTACTGATTAGATTGTCTTTTTCGTCTTTAGGCACTTCTCCAACTTCCAGAAGAAGATCGTTGTACTCGGCTTAAGTTTTGATAACCCTTTTTGTACTAGTATGAGCAAACGTCTCCTTGGTTATGGCATCGCATATCAAGGATCCATTATCTTCAATCCCTAGCACGTAATCCATAAATTTCAGTGCCCACACTTCATAATCGTTTGGAAAAAGTATAAGGATCCTTGTTGTAGATCCGATGCTGTTTGATAGATTGATGGAGTTAATGTGAGAATCTCCAGGCTGCATGTTTTTCGATTCAATAATAACCTGTAAGAACCAGATGTGTAAACTGAGATCAAGTTAAGGTTAGAATATAGATCAAAATCCAATGTCTACAGTCGATCAAGACGATGAAGACGACTTAGAACAGATCCAATAAAAGCGGAAACCGTAATGAAACTTGACAGAAGATTTGCATAGATTACTGCTCTGATACCAATTGTTAGAATAAATATGAGTAGATTGATAGAATTCAAACAGGTAACTAAAACATAAACAATGAACACAATGATCAAAGTTGTGCTGAATGATTAAAAGTGCTGCCTTAGAAGAGCTCGATGAAGAACTTCTACTGTAAAGGCAGAGTAGAGTTACAAGATGAACGATTACAGATACGGTGCATGCATGCACTATAAATACTCTAACCCTAGCACAATAAATAAACCGGGTGGACAGGCCCAACTCGTTACATAAAATGGACTATATAAAATAATACAAAACTGACACAACACAATATAGTCCCAACAATTCTCTTTCGATATTCCAGAGCCTTCACAATCAGATCAAGTGGAGTCTTTTTCAAAGGAGGGAGTGTATAAACCTTTTCCTTCTTGACCGCAATCAAGCCACTGGTCATGTCATCTTCAAGTTCTACCAAAGCGAAACGAGCGTTGGATCGAATTGTCTTGGAGCATACATAAATGTAAAGATCCTTATAAGATCGAAGATCATAAAACCAAATAGAAGAAACGACGAGGAATTAAACCTGTAACCATGGAAACGGTGTTCGAGGAATTTTCTTGGAGACTGGGTTGGTCAGGATTAAAGAATCTATCCGCCTCAGGGAGTGCAAGAAACTTAATGATCTTCTCCTCTATCCCCACCGGGAATGGAGTCACGCCTGACGAAGGAGTATCTCTCCTTCCAAGCCCCATCGTTGTGTTTTGTTTTCAACACAAGAGGAGACATGTTTTTGAATTTGAACAGGAAACGAGAATTGCCGAAATTCGAAAGATCGTATACATGGGATAGTTCAGCCAAACGCATGTCAAGATCATGAGTAAGGGAGCTTCGTAACCTCAAAACATTCAGATATCACACCAGAGAAAGGGAAGTTTAGGCCTAAAGAAAAAGGCTACTTCGTAAAGAACACCCATGAAGAAGAAATGAAATTTGGTTGGATCAAAGGGTCATATGTCCTAAACACAGCGTCGGGGGGAAAAAATCTCCACCAGCTTTTAGAGACTGGATGTCTCCAGCTTTTAGAGACAAAAAAATTTGATCAATGAAGTCATCTTCAGGAAGACCAAGAACTTTTTGTGAGAGAGGGTCATCTGTTTGCCCATGATGAAGAAGTTTATGAAAAGAGAGAAGGAGAAATTTACCTTCGAAGTTAGCCAATAATGATCAAGAGGTACTGAGAAAGAGTAAAAGAAAACTTACCATTCACTGCTATTTATAATGGCATCTGAAGAGAAATGCATATGATTTGACTGCCTCGTAAACATCGCTTAAACGGGTAGAAAGCTACTCGTTGGAGATTTTGAATTCAAAAATCTTATCTTTTTACCCTCATCTCTATTTTTACTTATTTATTTTAATTTATCCCTTCAATATATTCAGAACTAATTCGCTTATTTTCAGGGATAACTTGGGGGTAATTTTTAGGGCTAGGATCTAAGAATTACTGTTGAAATATAGAATGACCCTCTTAAACTTAATCCAAACCGCAGTCACTATCTTATCCGCAACCACTCTCTCATCAGCAGTCAAGCACCGCAACCACAGTCATCATCATCAACACTTAGTCTTAGTCTTTTATCTGTTTTGTTTTCTTAAAGTACTTTCTTTTATCCAATGTGCCCTGCGTGGCAACTCTTAACAGATAAGACTTTTGTAATCTTCGAGACTCTATAAATAGAGTTCTCTCTTTCTGATTAAATACACATCTCTCTACGCATCTTGAATCTCACATCTCCATCTTACTATCTCACCTTAAAGATCTTCAAATTCTAATATCGTTATCTCTTTGGAGCAAGTCAGTCTTGACTTAATCACTAAGTTTGATCTCACTTACTAACTTGGTCTTATTGCATTCCTCGTTAATAATCAACTTAAGTGTATACTTGATATAATACCTGCTGTCTTTTATATTTCCTTATATTTCTGCAACTAATCATCTAACTATCTAACTCTAACTTATATTATTGTTGAGCTTTATGATCCTTTGAGATAAACTTTAATTTCCGCAATATAAACATGTTCTAACGTTTGTTCAAGTGTGTTTCTCAAGTTTTTCTCTCAACAATTGGTATCAGAGCCAAAGTGGTTGCTTTTTGAAGCAAAACTCTGATTTTCAAAAGTCCTTCTATACCAGTGAAGCTCATTTCTTAAAAAAACAAAAAAATATTTTCAAAACAAGGAAATATGGCACAAGCATTATCTCTCAGTGTTTCCAATAGTGTTGGTGATTCTAATAGAGCCCTAATATTGGTGGCAAACAAATATCATCACTGGTCTTAGAGGATGGAAAGATACTTAAGGAGACTTCGTAGAGATGTATGGCGATCTGTAGAAGAAGGGCCACATGTCCCTGTTCTTACACCAGTTCAAACCGACGGCGCCACAGCCAGACTAGGAGGAGGTCAACCAGCCCTGAATCGTCCCACCAAAGACGATCTCGATAAAATGGAAAATGATGCTGTTGCCTTTTATGAAATTTGTTGTGGAGTTGCTCCCGACAACTTCGACATTATCATAAACTGCAAAAGCAGCAAAAGAGATCTGGGATGTTCTAAAAAACTTATATGACGGCACAGAACAAGCTCAAGATAAAAAGCTCACAACCGCACTCAATGAGTTCAACAATTTCAAAGCTCATACTGGCGAAAGTTTGGAAGACTCCTTCAAAAGGTTCAACCTGATTGTCACTAAGTTATCTAATGATGGCACAGTCCGAAGCAACCAAGAGACAAATCTTCAGTTTCTCAATGGTTTGGGAAGACACTGGACGACTGCTAAGATGATAGTTCAAGGAGATATAAAGATCCATTCTTTATCCCTATACAAGCTCTACGGTGAACTGCAAGCACAAGAATCCACTGTACTCAAAGATTGTGTTGACTTCGGAGGACCACTTGCTCTTATAGCACAAGCTCCACATACTCAATCTTACTCCCTCGTATGACAATCCTCCGCAGTCATACGAAGCTGACTCAGAATATGATGATGAAGAAGAATTTCAGAATGCTAGTGCTCTTGTTAGCCAACAGTTCAACCAGCTACCACCTCCTTCTTTTCGTAAAAATCAGCAGTTCAACAAACCTCCATTCAACTGCAACTTCAACCCTCAGAATAATCATTCTCGATATCCCAAAAATTCTCACCCACCACCGCAACCTCAGACCACTCAACCCAAAGAGGCACCGAAGCCCATCAATCCAACTGACTCCGGTACCTCTACAGAAGATAAAAGTGATGTTGTAATCTGTCACAAGTGGAACAAGGAGAATCACTTTGCAAAAGACTGCAAGGCTAATATAGTGAAAGATAGAGCATTCTACCTTAGAATGGCTCAAGAATTGGAGGAAAAGGAAAAAGCACGGGCATACGTAGCCCATGTAAAAAGAGACCATCAAGTTTGGTCATCCGAAGATGAAGATGAAGACATCAGCAACGTCAAGGGGAAAGGCAAGATTTGCATGCTGGCAACTACGGATGATGATGGGTCTACAAAGCTGGAAAAGAACTACTGCTACATGGCAAATGATGGAACTCTAAGCATCGTCGAACAGGTAAAACTCATGATTCAAACTCTAAATTATAGCATGCATGACTGTCAACCCTTCATAGACAATCTTAATGACACATGTGCTGCCGTCCTTACAGACTATAACAAAGCTCTAGATAAGAAGAACATAGCGTCCCAAGAGATGTTTCACATAAGAGGACGACTGGATAACAAAAGACTCAAAGTAGCTATGTTAGAAAAGAACTTAGAGTTAGAGAAAGATGCAAGAATGTTGAGTGAAACACAACTAGAAATAGCTTTGAACCAAAGAGATTTAGCTCAGAGTGAGATTGTACGTTTAAATCTTTTAATAGAAAAACTGTTCAATGAAAGTGAAGCTATTGAAAATCTTGTGAACAATGGAACCGTAGATAACACCTATAATTGGGGTTGGTCCAATGGATATCCTACCGCAAAGGATTCCTCACCCCGGTTTAAAAAAGATCGACTTTATGTCCCTCCTGACCGAGAGTTCCATTTCCCAGTCAATGACAAAACCTTTCCCGAAGACATCAGAACTCACTTCGGTAGACTTCATAACCTGAGTAACAACTGTGTTATTGAGGAAATTATGCCTGAATTTTCGGGTCACTCAAGTGATCAAATTCCTATCTGTGGCACAATCTATCCCAATTCTCAGACTTCATCAGTTGTTGATGAGGAAATTGTCATAGAAGGTCTCGAAGTCTCAATAGACTTTCCATCTCTACTCTCAGACCGTAGTGTTTCTCACTGCAGTCATGGACCACAGTCTGCTCATCTGCCTATTATCAAATATCCCACAAAAGTCTCAACTCAGACTCACTCTGTGGTAGTCAAATCTTCCTTACCGAAGACTATCGTCAAAAGCACTATGACTCTTTAGCCAATTCATCATGAAATACCCACAGAAAACTTTGAAGTAGGATAATGCTCTCAAAATCCTGAATCTTCTAGTTCGGATGAATCTAGCCCTCTTTTAAAAAAATTATCAAAGGTTTCCAGGAAACCGCAGCTGAACATCAATGACTGCGGTTCTCCAAAACCGAGGCTAAAAAGGCTTTCAAAGAGGAAATTCGATCCCGTGGAAAAAAATCGGAAATCTTTTCAAACAACAAAAAATGTGTCATAATTCCAAAATCTAAGAGTCCAGAAAAGTTTGTTTTCTCAAGTTATATTTCAAAAAACTCTTCAATCAAGAAAACAAACAAAAGGGAATGTACAGTCTCTAAAACCATTTCAAAAACATCTGACACAACCCAAAAGAAAGTAAAGTCTTTTTGAAGCAATGGTTTTCAAATCTATTCCTCAGATGACCCAAAATGTAAAGGGATTTTACCAACTATAATACTTTTAAAATTACATCAATGTTTTAAGAAATCGCTTTCCAAAAGATCTACACATGCTCCCATTCATGCAAAACGTACTTTTTCAAATTCCAACAGCACTACTGTCAGATCTCACCTCTCTCGGACTGGTCACAAGCCTACTTTTTCATCCTGACCGCTGACCAAACAAAGTGTCAGGGTAAATGACAAATCTTCTGTATGTCAGTGTAGTTGTCAAAGAAATTCATCTCATTTCAAATCTCGTTCTTTTCAAAAACCTCGTAACTTTTCTAAATCTGGCAACACTCCAAAAACTCACAAACACCGAGGACTAGGCCTAAAAGTTGACTCGAAACCTGTCCCTGCAACCTCGGCTCATGCATCAATTAGAAATTCATCCTTTATCCCAGGCTCCAAACTCGTTTGGATGCCCAAACTAATTGTGTAATTCTCAGGCATTGTGCAAGGAGGAACAAGAAGAGGAATGGTTAATTGATAGTGCCTGCTCCTTGCACATGACCGGAAGGTTAGAATACCTTCGGGACTTCAGGCCAATCAACAATGGTGGAAATGTCACCTTCGGTAACAACGCAAATGGGATAATCCGAGGTTAAGGTGTCCTTACTATGGGATTGGGGTATTGGGCCTGACATTTCATTAAATGCCATCTTTTTGAAAATTAACAAAAAAAAATACTTTTCGTTAAATGTTTTTGTGGCTGATAATGATTTATTTAATTAAAAAAAAACTCAAAGGCTTTTACCCTTAACTGCTTTTCTTTAGGGTAAAAACAATAATTATTTGAAATCCGTCACTATAAAAACCCTCCTTTCTTCCCCAAGAAAGCTTTACGCTTTCTGATCTCTCAAAGACGAACAACTTCATCTTCTTCCCTCTTGTACTTCAAGGTTTTCTGCAAGTTCTTCAAGTTTTTCAAAAATGGTGAAATCAGGAATCTCAAAGAAGCAATCAAAAGCATCAGCCTTTGTTCAACCGACTGGTTCCGATTCTGCTTCACGGAACCAATCGCCTTCAATTGCATCTAGCAATTTTAGGGCAATTTTTTATGATCATCCTTCTTACAATGACTCGATTCGTCTCATGATCAAGTTCATCTCCAATCATCCACTCTTTGGACCATTCGACGCATTCACTGATGTGGTTCCCATCTCCACATTGTGCAAAGGTGCATTTTCAGCATATCGCCCTCTCGATAATCTGCAAGAATTTCATCTGAACTTGGTGGATGAATCTTTGGTCATCTTGACCACATATAAGTTTCTTACTGCGATCAATCTCCTGGTGCATCCCTCGACCAAGTTCTTTTCACCAAGTGTCACAGACATCACCTCCACTCTATATCAAATGGGATACCAGAAGCAGATCAAGGGTATTGGAGAGTTCAAGAAGAACCAGCTGCCTTTGGTATGGCAGTTTGTATGCCATTTCGTGATCCGCAGTCTATCTGGACGAACCGGAGGAACAGACAACATGGGCCTCAAATTACTTGAGCTAGTATGGAGCATCTTCACGGGTCATGATGTAAAGTACGGTCAAATTGTGACAACCCAGTAATTTTTGCCTCGTAAGCCCATCCAATCAATCGAGAGCCAGACTCATTTCTGCTAACTTTTAGCATCGTTTAGAGCCTGTTTGAGTGTTCTAAGCCTAGTACACTTAAGGATTTGGTGTAGGGCTATGTTAACTTAAGTTCTTTGCGTTACACTCGAGCCATACACTCCATCAAGAGGAGTGTACGGCCGTACACATGGGTGTACGGCCGTACACTCAATGTGGCCGTACACCACCCACCATATATAAGCCATCCCTTCATTTTTCATTCATTTCTTCAACTTCCAAGTCAAGAACTCGAGTTCTCTCTCAACTATCATCAAGCTTGTTCATCTTGATCTTAATTTAAGTAAGTAATCCTTCCATTGTTAGTTGATTCATTACATTATCTAGTAAGGATTCATGATTTCATCCATGAATCATCTTCAAAACTCAAGAACATCAAGAGTGTACGTCCGTACACTCAATCTATGGCCGTATACCCTTGTTAAGTCCATAATCTAAGGCTTAAACACTTGCTAGTCACTTGTTACTCCTTAGAACTCTTGAACCCTTGAACCCCTTTGAATCAAGACCCAAAAATACATCTATCTTGGAGAGTGTATGGCCTTACACACTTGGTGTGGCCGTACACACCTCAAAACCCTCCAAAATGAGAGACTTGTTCATCCTTTTGTTGTGCATTTGTCACCCTAGCTTCCCCATGGATCAAACACCCTTCTTGTTGCATGATTTCCATGAGTGTATGGTCGTACACTCCTTGGCGGTACACCCCTTAGTCGTACACTCTATGTTGTAGCCTTAAACCCCCTTTGATGAATCACATGTGATTGTAACACTTAGTTCAAGTGTTTCCTAGTCCTTTAGGGTGTTTCCTAGCATGATTAGTTGTTATATACATTAATTATACACATATATATGCCAATTAGGATCCAATTGTGCTCGGGACTTCGTTTGGAATACTAAATATCCGATATCATAGCTTCAATCAAATCTCCAACATAAGGTGAGTTCATACCCCCATATTATCAAGCTTTTTAAAATCTTTTAGGGGGGGGGGGGAATACAAGTAAAACACAAGATTGCTTGTGTTTAAAAATATAACTTATTTATTATGTTTTCTTGTCGTTTAAGTGTATTTGAACTTGAAACTTGTTAGAGCATGGAAATCAACTTATAAACTATTATAGGTATAGTTTATGGATCGTAGGAACTATTTTACAAAAATCCAGGTTAAAACATGGAAATGAACTTATAAATATGGTTTATGAAACAAAAGGAAATCTTTTCACAAAATTACTTGTTTATTATAAAAAGGTTTTACATTTTATGTAAATAATTAATACAGGATTGTGAACCACTTGATGTACCACTCAGGGTACCCGTTCGGATCATAATTATAACCAGAGAGCGCGAGTTGGTGTATAGATCTATACAGGATTAACATTGTATTAGTATGGTTATAATGAATATTCACAATAGTATTAACTAATTATTTACATAAAGATATACTTTTCCCAAGGAATACTAACTATATGATTTCTCAGTATATACAATAGGGTTAGATAAAATTGAAGTCCGATAGAAAGTGGAATGTGTGACTTCCGCCTCATTTCCTGTTCCTTGTTTGGTTGTGGGCTTAGGCCAGATTCACCCATTCAACTGTCTATCCGATCTCGATATTATACAACTCGTGTGTACTAAATGATCATAGGAGTGTACTATCGTCACGTCGAGTTTTCAGGGTAATTACATGTTCAGATGGGATTACTGTTAAACAAAACTGAGTATCATTAAGTTAAGTATGGTGATTATACTTGTGCTTCTCGGTCTTGGAACGTTTAAGACTACAAATCAACTTTATAGAAAATATAGGATATTCTATGGTTTACATCTTTATTTTGGAAGATAAACAGTTTTTGATAGAACTTTCCGAAATCAATGTTTCACAATTGAGTTAGTGAAACTAGAAACTTATTTACAAAAGGTTTAATACTTATTATTAAACTAGTATTAAATAAAGGACCTTTATAGTTTATTCTATAATTCCTTAGTTTATACATTCAAATTATATATAAATGATATCCGATAGGCAGTGGAATGTGTGACTTCCGCCTCATTTCCTGTTCCTTGTTTGGTTGTGGACTTAGGGCAGATTCACCCATTCAGTTGTCTGTTCGATATTAGGTTATATATAGTTAGTATAAACTAAGTAATTATAGAAGGAACTATTGTGGTTACCATTTTACCGGAGATTCATAATTGTTAATTATGTAATTACTTGATGAATACATTAGGATTATATATAATAAAGATCTGGTAGACAGTGGAATGTGTGACTTTCGCCTCATTACAAAAGGATTAACTACAATCATATTACTTATTAAGAAAATATAGGATTTCCTTAAGGGAACGTTTTCAAATTAAAGGATCATTAAACTTAATGTACTTAGTAAATACATATGGGTTAGATACATGAAGATCCGACAAATAGTGGAATGTGTGGATTCCGCCTCATTTCCTGTTCCTTGTTTGGTTGTGGGCTTAGGGCAGAACCACACAATCGACTATCTGTTCGATCTAAATGTATATGACTTGTATTCACTGAGTACTCGTAGAAGGAACAATCACGAGTTGTTTTACGTATCATTTATATACAACAGAAAATATAGGATTTTCTGGAAGAACTGGAAAACTTTTCAAAATAATAAAGGATATACTTTCTATAACAATAATACTTATGAACTCACCAACTTTAATGTTGACACTTTTTCAAACCAGTTGTATTCTCAGGGTCGTTAGTAGACAGGTACTCTCTTCCAGGTGTTGCGAAGACGGAGCCTTACGTCTTAACTTTTGTAGTACTTTTCATGTATTTCAAGTAATGTTTTGAACTTAATGTAAATATTATATTATCAATACAATGGTTGCTGTTACTTTGAATACTATAATGCATGTGTTGTGATACTTGACATGACGTCCTCCACCCCCGAACGTTTCCGCCGTTCCGGTTTGGGGGTGTGACAGATTGGTATCAGAGCATTGTTTATAGTGAACTAAGTATATCAACCTATAAAAGATATACAACTATAAATATAATGGGACTAAAACACTCTGACCAAGAATTATACTTAAAAATAATCAATATTTTATAAAAGTATATATATATATATATATATATATATATATATATATACTAGAATAAGTATCAAAAGAAGAACAAAACAAAAGTATTTGGATGTTGGACACTACAGTCAAACTTGGACAGTTATGTAATCATATCTGCGATCAATATAACCTAATTAACTATATTTATTTGAGATATGACCAACATGTGTTTGGGAGGGATAGTAGTGTTGCAACAAGTCTAAAACTTACCAACCCTATACATAAAGGAATCCTAGAATCAAACATAAAATACTATAGGAGTATTTTAGGTACTATAAATAACTTATGTGCAAACTAAAAGATCTCTACTAGTAAGTTTATAATTACTAAGTATATACATAAGGTTATATATAATTGAGATTTTATAGACTTAGAATCAGTGATTTTCACTCTACTTCCTTTTCCTTGTTTGGATGTGGTTTTAGAGTAGAATTGCTTATTCGAAGGTCTATTTGATTTGGAATATATATAATATGTATACACTAAGTGATTATAGAAAAACCTTGTAAGGATCGTTCTCGAAAGAATCTATTTTTAATAAAAGTGTTTTATTAATCTCATAGATTCTTTAGACATTTCTATTCTCGTACAACCGATACACCTAGACCTCGCAATCAGTCAACAGAGGAGTCGAGACAGAACCAAAAGAGGGTTTTCAGGAAAAATTCCAAGAAAGGATTGAACGAAGAGAAAAGTCTTAGAGAAATCATTATCAAACCTTACCTTATTAGGATCAAACTAAAAAGTACCGTATACATCATACTAATAAGTAAGAAACTAATTTAACTTAGTGAGTCAGTGATTACACTGCTCACATCAGGTGTTAAGTTTATCATGTATTTCATCCGAACTAGTACTTGCAAATCCAGTCACGAAACTTCAGTAAGGGTATTCATTATTGAAAAATTCATAAGTTTATGTTTACATAGACTTCTATTATGAATTGATTTCAAAAATCTCTCGGGAACATGATACACTCAATATTCTGGTATTATATCATTCAATTTATACTACCAATATCTTGCCAACTTCCATCTTTCAACTTTACGACAGAAAGATGCCGCCTCGTAGAAATATCCGGCGCAATAACAACGCAACCACAAATCCTCCACCACCACCTCCACAATATGATCCTGTTATGTTCCAGGCTGTGGTGACTGCCACCGTAACAGCCGCCATGTCTCATATCCATGCAAGTGGTGCCAATGGAACTGGAAGTGGTGCTAACCCGTCTAACAACGAAAATATTCACAGACTCCCTAGGGAGTGTACGTATAAAGACTTCATGAATTGCAAACTCAAATCCTTTAGTGGAATTGGAGGAGTCATGGTTTTAATGCGATGGTTCGAGAAAATGGAGTCAGTTTTCGAAATTTTCATGTGCCCAGAAGGTAGCAAAGTCAAATTTACTACCTGCACTTTCTCCGATAGGGCTCTGACATGGTGGAATGGCCATGTTAAGTCACTGACCCTTGCAGTGGCTAATTCGATGGGCTGGGAGAACTTAAAGACAATAATGATGAAGGAATACTGCCCGAGAGGCGAAATACAAAAGCTAGAGGAAGAGCTTTGGGGTCTCACCATGACGGGCTCAAACATAGTAGCCTACACTAATAGATTTAGTGACCTAGCGCCACTATGCCCCGAAATGGTTACCTCAGAAAGCAAGAAGATAGAAAGGTACATCTGGGGATTATCTCCCTAGATTCAAGCAAGTGTCTTAGCCTCCAAATCAACTACTTTTGATAGCTCCAAAAAATTGGCACAGAGTCTCGTGGACCATGGGGTTCGCCAAGGAATAATGACCCCCGTTCCCGAGCCAACAAAAGAGGGCAACAACAAGAGAAAGTCTGGGAGCAAGAAGAAAGGATTGTCAACACAAGAGACCTCGAAAAGACAACAAGTTGGAGCTGTTCATGCTGTTACAACACCTGACACGCCAACGCCAACACGACAATATGCGGGGAATCGCCCAAAATGTAATAAGTGTAACTTCCATCATTATGGAGCCTGCCGAGAGTTACACTGTAAAAATTGTAACAGGAAGGGGCACACTGCACGTTTCTGCAGAGCACCATCACAACCCCTTAACCAAGTCCCCGATATTGGAGTAAACCCGGCCTTTTACTAGTGCGGTGAAATTGGAAACTTCAAGAGAGATTGTCCAATAATTAAGAATGCGAGCGGGGATGGAAGAGTACTGATGATTACCGCAGGAGAGACTGTCCCGAAACCCCAATGAACAGCGATACCTTTTCCCAGTGAAAATATATTTTTTTTAAACTTAAGACATTTTATAAATAATTATAAATAACTGAACAAAATACATCATTCATAAAAGAAATTAAGAACCCTTTTGCAGATTAGCTGTGATGGATTAATGTATACATTAGGGTCATTTATAATTAAGATTTGTAGGCTTACATTGAGTAATTCCGCCTTATCTCATGTTCCTTGTTTAATTGTAGATTTAGGGCAGAATTGCTCAGTCAACTGTCTTTCCAATCTTAATTATACATGACTTGTATACACCAAGTGATTATAGAAAGATCTGTTAGGGATTATCTTATGAAAATTAACCAGTGTCAAATATCAAAACACTCATACTGCTAGTACTCGCTTAATGTGGTACAGATTGTTTGTAGTAATAATAGCGAGGATAAAACCGGAGAACACTGAAAACACATACATAGAATAATAAGTCGTTTTATTCGACTTAACAGTCGTCACGATAAGAAGTTCTGATATTGTCTTTCGAGATATATTGGTTTGGTCCTTACTATACCAATTTCTTATTACATAAAGACCCTTCGCCTTAATCAGCCGTCTAACAAAATCCTTTCAATCTATAACGACAAACTTGACCCGAACCTTCGTATTGTTTCTCGTTTTCAAACTTAGAAGTACCCATGCGAGGGGTACCACATCTTTCTAGTTTACTCCGTAGAAAAGGAACTTGAAGGGAGACACCGAGGATATTCTGAAAGTCTCCATTTCTTCCGAAGTGTTTCGAATAGATCTCCTAGGAACACCACTTATACAGTAAGTCAAGTTCAAGCATAGAGGCTAAGGACAAATATGATTAACCTATCAATGTTAAGTGTATACGCGAGAGTGGTATGTAATTAAGATTCTATAGACCTAGGATGTGTATTTCCTCCCTATCTCCTGTTCCTTGTTTGGTTGTGGACCTGGGGTAGAGTCGCACATCCGACCATCTTACTAATCTTAATTATATATGACTTGAATACACAAATGATGATGGGTGAACCAAGTATGAGTCTTACCATGAACTTCAGGACAAATTTGTTCAGAACTACGAGTACACATCCAACCAGTTGAATAAACGTAGTCAAGTAAGCCAAACTCGCACACTCTCCATCAATCAGAACAGAAGATAAGATAGAACTGAAGTACCTATCTCTTTCCTAGTTCGTAGTAGCCACTCAGAATTTGAATTTCGGGACGAAATTCCCTCTAACGGGGGGATAATGTGACAACCCCAAAAAAATTTCCTTGTAAGCCTATCCAATCAATCGAGAGCCAAACTCATTTCTGCTAACTTTTAGCATCGTTTAGAGCCTGTTTGAGTGTTCTAAGCCTAGTACACTTAAGGATTTGGTGTAGGGCTATGTTAATTTAAGTTCTTCGTGTTACACTCGAGCCATACACTCCATCAAGAGGAGTGTACGGCCGTACACATGGGTGTACGACCATACACTTAATGTGGCTGTACTCAACCCCCAATATATAAGCCATCCCTTCATTTTTCATTCATTTCTTCAACTTCCAAGTCAAGAACTCGAGTTCTCTCTCAATTATCATCAAGCTTGTTCATCTTGATCTTTATTTAAGTAATTAATCCTTCCATTGTTAGTTGATTCATTGCATTATCTAGTAAGGATTCATGATTTCATCCATGAATCATCTTCAAAACTCAAGAACATCAAGAGTGTACACTTGCTAGTCACTTGTTACTCCTTAGAACTCTTGAACCCTTGAACCCCTTTGAATCAAGACCCAAAAATACATCTATCTTGGAGAGTGTATGGCCGTATACACCTCAAAACCCTCCAAAATAAGAGCCTTGCTCATCCTTTTGTTTTGCATTTGTCACCCTAGCTTCCCCATGGATCAAACACCCTTCTTGTTGCATGATTTCCATGAGTGTGCGGCCGTACACCCCATGGCCGTACACCCCTTGGCCGTACACTCTATGTTGTATCCTTAAACCCCCTTTGATGAATCACATGTGATTGTAACACTTAGTTCAAGTGTTTCCTAGTCCTTTAGTGTGTTTCCTAGCATGATTAGTTGTTATATACACTAATTATACACATATATATATATGCCAATTAGGATCCAATTGTGCTCGGGATTTCGTTTGGCATACCAAATATTCGATATCATATCTTCAATCAAATCGCCAACATAAGGTGAGTTCATACCCCCATATTTTCAAGCTTTTTAAAATGTTTTAGGGGGGGGGGGGAATACAAGTAAAACACAAGATTGCTTGTGTTTAAAAATATAACTTATTTATTATGTTTTCTTGTCGTTTAAGTGTATTTAAACTTGAAACTTGTTAAAACAGGGAAATCAACTTAAAAACTATTATAGGTATACTTTATGGATCGTAAGAACTATTTTACAAAAATCCAGGTTAAAACATGGAAATGAACTTATAAATATGGTTTATGAAACAAAAGGAAATCTTTTCACAAAATTACTTGTTAATTATAAAAAGGTTTTACATTTTATGTAAATAATTAATACAGGATTGTGAACCACTTGATGTACCACTCAGGGTACCCGTTCGGATCATAATTATAACCAGAGAGCGCGAGTTGGTGTATAGATCTATACGTGACTAACTTTGTATTAGCATAGTTATAATGAATATTCACAACAGTATTAACTAATTATTTACATCAAGATATACTTTTCCCAAGGAATACTAACTATATGATTTCTCAGTATATACAATAGGGTTAGATAAAATTGAAGTCCAATAGAAAGTGGAATGTGTGACTTCCGTCTCATTTCCTGTTCCTTGTTTGGTTGTGGGCTTAGGGCAGATTCACCCATTCAACTGTCTATCCGATCTCGGTATTATACAACTCGTGTGTACTAAGTGATCATAGGAGAGTAGTATCGTCACGTCGACTTCTCAGGGTAATTACATGTTCAGATGGGATTACTGTTAAACAAAACTGAGTATCATTATGTTAAGTATGGTAATTATACTTGTGCTTCTCGGTCTTGGAGCGTTTAAGACTACAAATCAACTTTATAGAAAATATAGTATTTTCTATGGTTTACATCGTTATTTTGGAAGATAAACAGTTTTTGATAGAACTTTCCGAAATCAATGTTTCACAATTGAGTTAGTGAAACTAGAAACTTATTTACAAAAGGTTTAATATTTATTATTAAACTAGTATTACATAAAGGACCTTTATAGTTAATTCTATAAGTCCTTAGTTTATACATTTAAATTATATATAAATGATATCCGATAGGCAATGGAATGTGTGACTTCCGCCTCATTTCTTGTTCCTTGTTTGGTTGTGGACTTAGGTAAGATTCACCCATTCAACTGTATGTTCGATATTAGGTTATATATAGTTAGAAGTAATTATAGAAGGAACTATAGTGGTTACCATTTTACCGGAGATTCATAATTGTTAATTATGTAATTACTTGATTAATACATTAGGATTATATATAATAAAGTTCCGGTAGAGAGTGGAATGTGTGACTTCCGCCTCATTTCCTGTTCCTTGTTTGGTTGTGGGCTTAGGGAAGATTCACCCATTCAACTGTCTAGTCGATTTGTATTATATATAATTAGTATTCACTGAATGATTACAAAAGGATTAACTATAGTCATATTACTTATTAAGAAAATATAGGATTTTCTTAAGGGAATGTTTTCAAATTAAAGGATCATTAAACTTAATGTACTTAGTAAATACATCAGGGTTAGATACATGAAGATCCGACAGATAGTGGAATGTGTGGATTCCGCCCCATTTCCTGTTCCTTGTTTGGTTTTGGGCTTAGGGAAGAACCACACAATCGACTATCTGTTCGATCTAAATGTATATGACTTGTATTCACTAAGTACTCGTAGAAAGAACAATCACGAGTTGTTTTACTTCTCATTTATATACAACATAAAATATAGGATTATCTAGAAGAACTGGCGAACTTTTAAAAAGAATAAAGGATATACTTTCTATAACAAAAATACTTATGAACTCGCCAACTTTAATGTTGACACTTTTTCAAACCACTTGTATTCTTTAGGTCGGTAGTAGACATGTACTCTCTTCCAGGTGTTGCGAAGACGGAGCCTTACGTCTTAACTTTTGTAGTACTTTTCATGTATTTCAAGTAATGTTTTGAACTTAATGTAAATATTATATTATCAATACAATGGTTGCTGTTAATTTGATTACTATAACACATGTGTTGTGATACTTGACATGACGTCCTCCACCCCCGAACGTTTCCGCCGTTCTGGTTTGGGGGTGTGACACAAATCCTATGGGATGATTTTCTCCAGTACATTCCTAAGGAGACTCCAAAGGAAAATCTAATCGGGCCTACTTTTGCAAGGTTTTGGGCACTTTGCATCTCAGATCTTCATCAAGATGCCAACCTCAGTATGGGCAACGACATCAACTTCTTTATCACACGAGATCTCAAAAGGTACGCTCCTTCTAAAGATCAATCTATCTTTGGACCAATCAGATGTTTACCCATTCATATCTTGACTACGGTTGGACTTGAGACCCAAATAGTCATAGACCACATTGAGGCTACGGAGGGTATTGACCCATACCTTTCTACCCCGCCTCTCCCAAGTCAGAACATATTAGCCTCTACCGCACCCAATCAACCAGAGCGATCCGCAGTTCCATCTTCTACTACTCGACCCCATGTTCCCTTAGCCTCAAGGCTCAAACAATTGGTTTCTCCTAAGAAAGGCCCCCGTAGGAAGGGAAGAACTCATACAACGGGTGAAACTCACAAGAAACGTAAAGCGTCCAAGAAAGCCAAAGCTCCCAAGGAAGCAGAACCCTCGAAGAAGCAAAAACTCCAACATGTTGTATCATCAGATGATGACTCCGAGTCCAATCAATCTTCTGATGATTATGATCTCGACTCTGCTCCTATCGCTATCCTCAAGAAAAGGAAAACCAAACCCTCTAGCCAAATGCATGACCGGACAGATACCGTAGTCTCTCAAAAGGCTCCGGTAGTCCTTGGGGTTGCTGCATACCCATTTGCTACTACCCTATCCAGCCACTCGAACACAGCAAGTGTGCTCGTTTCATCTGAACGTGGAGACTCACCCCCAACTAGATCCCAAGAGGATTTAATTGGTTCTTCTCGCCCTAAGGTCTCCAGGGCTTCCAGACTTCATTTCATTCAAGAACCGGAGTTGCGCTCCGTTCTAAACCTTGTAATCCAAACACTCGATACACCTACCCAACCGTAGGGCGATTCTTCAGCCCATGAAAGAACAGAGTCGAAGCCACACTTGACCATGAGTCAAGGAGACCAAGGACACTCCGGAAATCCTACTCTGCTTACATCTTTTCCAGGTGGTTTAGGCACAGTGAGCACAAATGTGCAAGGATCTGTGAACCCGACGGACACCTCGGTGCGTTTCCAAGGAATTGACGGTACTGATTCTGATAACTCGTGGGCTCACTACAAAGCCACCACTGAATCCGAAGCCAAGAAGTATGTTGCTTTCCGTTGGGCATTTCAAGCAAGGAAAGATCAACAAACAAAGCAACTTCAACAAAAACAACAGGAAATCCAGATTGTGGCCAAGTACTGGGTCGATGCCATAAACAATGCCAACACGGTAGCTACAATTCTAAAAGTCCAGAACTGGATGGATGAAATGGCTGAGACCATTTGCAAAGCTCAGTCCAATCCAGATGGTGTAGGTTTATCCAGGCCCCCTCCAACAACTGCTGCTAATAACTCTCAAGATGACGGAACCGCAATTGAAGTCAGTTCCGCATCAACCTTTGGCTTCGATGACTTCGACATGAATGAGGTCAATCAACCGGAATAGTCAGATGATGTCATGATGATCTTCGATGAAGAAGAAGAGTCGAGCGGATCCCAACATTCCACTTCTAAACCCAAGGAGAAAAAGAAGAAAAAAAAGTTAGCAGTCTCCAAAAAAGAATTCCTTTCTCTGCAAGACAAAGTGGATCAAGTTCTTGCTGCGGTGAAATCTTCCCAACCGCAATCTGAGGACTTGCCTAGCCCGTAGTCTCTCATCGACCGCATCGAAAGACTTGAAGCCAGAGAGCGTCTTGCCCCAGAACGCATCTCTCTTAAGGCGGAAATGGGCATTCGAGCCTTGGATAACAATCACAAGGCTGATCATCAACATTTCATCACCACCGCCAAAAAACTTATCTCTGAAGTATCCTCCATCAAATCTGATCTTAAATCCATCATTTCGGATCAATCTGCTCAGTCCCAGAAACTTGTTGAAGAAACACACAATGCGTATGAATCTACCATTTTGGTCCTACAGTCAACCATCAACAGCCTCCGCAGATCATTATCCTCCAACTTTCATGGTCCAGAAATCTTGCGCCACACCAAGGAGATTCACAGATTGCTCTTTAACACCGCAATCACAAACAACCAACAGCTTGTTGATGCACTAAAGGCTAAATTTGATGAAGTTTGTGGAAAGATTGATGGTCTTAAGCAATGGCTTGTAACGCCCCAGTTTTTCTCGGTACGTTTTTTAATTTAATTATTCTTGTAACCTTGGGTTAATTTATTTAACCAAGATCTGATTTTCTTATGTTATTGGACGCTTTTGATCATCTTGTAAACTCCTTTTATTGAAGTCCATGGGCTATGGGCCTATTTGCAAAATCCATCTAGTTAATAGTACTTAATGTGTTAATTGAGTCATTTGGAACACACACAAGAAAAACACTCTAAACCCTATCCTCTCTCTCTCTCTCTCCCTCATGCCATCCTTCTCTCTCTCGTTGGGATCAAGGGCAGCCTAGGGGCTGTTGTTTGGAGCTTAATTCTTGTTCATTTCTAGCCTTGATTTATATTGGTATGAACCTCCTTATCATTTCTTACAACTTGATTCATAACCTTGTTCTGGTTTTATGATTTCATCTTCACTTCTACTCCTTCTTATTTGATTTGTATCTCTTTTGTTATTTGCAAAGAATTGTATGTTATACATCATCTCAAGATCCTATCTTCACCCCATACATGGTGGATGATGGATCTAGGTGATTACATGTTGCAAAAGATCATGGAAACCCTAAAAGGGAGAATGGTGATTTTATGTGCTTTATGTTTATTTTCATGTTGATTATTATTACATTCTTGTGGCTAAATGAAATCCTAATGATCCCTAACCCTTTTTGGTACCACCATGATCATAGGGACTGAATCGGGATGATGAACACATCCGACAATGTGTTTCAAAGGGAGAAGGATGGATAAGCCAAAAAGGAATCACGAGTGGCTACAATTCTGTTTTCCATCAGATATGTAGTCATTTTGTAAAAATCATATCTAGATCTATAGAACTCAAACATACCCCAAACCAGTTCCCAAATTGAGTTCGTTAACTTTCTTAAGGAGGCCAACCTCACTAATAAGGATTTTATCTATGGGCACGAATGGCATCTTTTCGGTTAAGTCTGATCCGGGTCTATTCTGATATTTCATTTTGTTTTCATTATTTCTAAGGCTTGGAAAAGGATCCAGAGTGATTCCAAGTTTCTATATGTTCCTTATATTATGAATTTAAGATCTGGAGCATATGAGGTGTTTCTAATTATAAATTGGTTATAATGGATCCACACTCCAGATCAGTGGGCAGTCACCAGCTTTTACTGGAGCTGTGATTGTCCACAATGTGAATTTTATATCCGGATCTTGGGAAATGATTTTCATTCAATTCCAACTCTGAGACTTTCATATGTATGTCCTTTACTTGTCTGAAATTTGGTTTGGACGAATTGTACTCAAACGTTAGGTAGAATTTGCCAACATCACTTGACTGTCCTGTTGGAGACAGCAGTGATACACCTTTTTGTAAAATTCATATTTAATTCATCCTTTGGAGTTAGAAGGAGTTCTTTATAGTTTTCGAATCCTGAACAATCATAGTTTCCTATAAAATTTTGTTAAAGCTATGTTTCGGTTTTATATTTTGGAGTAAATCCGTTTTGAACAGCAGGTCTGTTTTAGAGACCTTGCTGTGATTACTCTTTTCTCAACTCATAGCTTCGTTACTTCTCCTTTCTAACCTTTAGTCCTTCTTAGGTGAGGTTTTGAAGTTTGCTCAAGCTTGGTAGCATTATTTGATTGTTAGATATCCTTACTACTCACTCAAGGTGAGTTCTCTCACACCGTTGTATTGATGATTGTGTTTGCTAGTTAGCTCGTGTGTGATTATTTGAATTCATTATAAGAGCATGCTATATAACTATTGTTTTAATTCGTACATGTGCACTGTATGTAACTAATTATGGATAAGGGGACACCACCAAAGGATACGGATTTACCGGTGCGGTGGGTAGGTAATATCATCAACGTAATACTCATCATGAGGTGCGGTGATTAGGGCCAAATGATACGGGATCTTCCCGGTGCGGTTCAAACCTACAAGTCCTTCTTGTATTATAGGCATTGATTCGTTCTTTGCCCTTATCATATAATTATAATTGGAAAATGGATTAGGGTTAGTAAATATGAATGTTAGTATAATGTCTGTGTTTGAATTCACTAAGCTTTGTGCTTACGGTTTCCCTTATAACTTTTCAGGTGTTAAGATTAAAGAGGTTAAGGCTTGACATGGAGCACCGGGACATCGCTACTAGTTATTTTTGTTGGGACCTTATTATTATTATTACTTCCGCACTTCTTTTATACGATTATTAAGTTGATGGATTATGTTATGACTATTTCAGTTGTTTTAATTTAGTTTAAGCTGGGTTTTAAAAGTTTAAAATTTTTGCAAAAATTTGGGTGTCACAAGTTGGTATCAGAGCCACAGATTGAGGGAACTAGGCATTCTTGTGGATGTTCTAGACTCAAATTTGAGGCTCTATAAGAGTTTATTTTCTTTTTAAAATATTTTTCAAACCTTCTGAAGACTAGTAGTGGAAGATGTCGCGGTGTGCCAGTCAGCCAGCCAAGTAAGCCTTATTTCTTATGTTAAATGTTTATGTTAAATTGTTGACTATGAATTGGATTCTACTAGCCTTAAAATGTTAGATTACACACTTAGTTAGTGTTATCATGTGAGAGATTTGTAAAATTAACGGCTAGAGCGAACTGGAAATTTTGAAACTAGACGCGAATGCGAAATTGGAACTTGTGTGGAAGGTATTAGAAGGGCCCCTACTATTTGAAACATCGGTGCCGGTTTCGGGTCGGGGCAAGGTTGAAAATTTTTCGGCAAGCTGAGTGTTTTGTCTTCCTAGAAATATCTAGGCTGAATTGTTTCTAAGATTTTCCTTCTTCTGTGGATACCAATGGCTCCGCCTGCTCGACTTAATCAGCTCCAAATGGAGCAAGTTAGGGATATTGTCGCTGAGGAATTCAATAACGCTTTCAACAAACTAATCCCGGGTGTGACCAACGACATAATCAACCAAGTCGGTGCTCTTCTGGATGAGCGCCTCGCGGTTATTCCCGGGGGAGCGTTACCGCCTCTGCCTGTTCAGGATTCGGCATACTACTTCGAGAAGTTCAGTAAGTGTAGCCCTCCTCTTTGGAACGGTGAATCCGACCCAGTTGCTGCTAAGCACGGGGTGTCAGATGTTGAGGGCGCCTTCATAACTGTTGGGTGTCCGGACCAGTACAATATAGTGATCGCCATGAATCAGCTGCGAAAAAGGGGAAAGACATGGTGGAACACCATCACCGCTCTATTGAACGAAGAAGAAGTGAGGGCCATGTCTTGGGCCCAATTTATGGAGAGATTCGAGGCACAATATGTGCCTAAGGTGGAGCAGCAGCGGATGCAGCAAGAGTTCATGGCCTTACAGCAGACTACCGAGTCTGTTAGCGACCTGAACGCCAAGTTCTTGGAGATGCTTTCTTTTTGCCCCTCGTTTGTTGGGAACGAGGCCTGGTTGGTCAGCCGGTACACGGCCATCCTACGTACCGAGATTCGGGAATTCGTTAGCATGCAGGAGTTTTCGACTTTATCCGCGATCATGAATGCAGCGAGGAGGAGGGAAATCGAGTTGCAGACCCAGTCCAAGAGGAAGGCCAATGACACCTCTTCCAAGACATCCAGAGATGCCCAGAAAAAGCAAAAGCAGGGTAGTAAGTCAAGGTATGATTATAGGACGTCTTCAGGGCGAGAAAAATCCGTTGATATGCTACCTCATATTAGTTCTGCAGTTCCCGTCTGCTATTACTGCAATGAGATGGGACACAAGAAGCCCGAATGCCCGAAGTTGAAGACTGGTAAAGGAGACGGGGGTACAAATCCTGCAATTGCATCGTCCTCTAAGGGACCCACTATAGTGACACGAGGTCGTGCTCACCAGATGACTGCGGAGGAGCCGGTGATTACAGCGACAGTGGCAGGCACTTATTTGCTAGATTCCGAGCCCGATGTTGTTATGTTTGATAGTGGTGCTACCCATTCTTTTGTATCTCGCACGTTTATTAATCGTTTGGGGCGTAGTATCGGAAAATTGGCTCACCCAATGGTTGTCGAAGGTGCCGACAACCGTACTATTTATGTCACAGATGTTTATCGGGGTTGCACTCTTGAGTTTTCTGGAGTTGAATTCCCCATTGATCTTATCCCTATTGCGATGCGAGGGCTCTGCGTTATCGTAGGCATGGATTGGCTTGATGCGTGTGATGTGGAAATCCACTGTCGTAAGAAGCAAGTTCATGTTCAAAACCGTAGAGGTGGAGAACTTATCATTCAGGGGGACATTCCCCGCCTCGCCATCGCTTCTTGCTCTTCTGCTATAGCACTAGACGACGTTCCTATCGTTTCCGACTTCAGTGATGTCTTTCCGGAGGAACTCCCTGGTTTGCCACCTATTCATCAAGTGGAGTTTCGCATTGATTTGGTGTCGGGTGCGACTCCGGTAGCTAAATCTCATTACCGCTTGGCACCACCTGAGATGAAAGAGCTCCAAGATCAACTTCAGGAACTAAGTGATAAAGGGTTTATACGGCCAAGCTGCTCGCCATGGGGTGCTCCTATTCTCTTTGTGAAGTAGAAAGATGGATCCCAGCGAATGTATATTGATTATAGGGAGCTAAACAAGCGTACGATAAAGAATAGGTACCCGTTTCCACTTATTGACGATCTTTTCGATCAGCTTCAGGGAGCGTATTGGTTCTCCAAGATTGACTTACGTTCCGGTTACCATCAGATGCGGGTTCGTGAAGAAGACATTGAGAAAACAACATTTCGTACTCATTATGGGCATTTTGAGTTCGTGGTGATGCCTTTTGGGCTCACCAATGCACCCGCAACGTTTATGGATCTCATGAACCGGGTGTGTAGCCCGATGCTTAACCGTTCGGTCATAGTGTTCATTGATGACATCTTGGTCTATTCTAAGACCAAAGAGGAGCACGATCAACACCTTTTGGAGATTCTGGAAACTCTGGCAAGAGAAAGGCTTTATGCTAAATTCTCAAAATGTGAATTTTGGTTAGAAGAAGTTCAGTTCTTGGGGCATGTGGTAAACAAACACGGTATTAAGGTCGATTAAGCCAAGGTTGATGCGGTTAAACAATGGGAGATTTCAAAAACACCTTCTGAAATTCGCAGTTTCTTGGGTTTAGCCGGTTATTACCGTAGGTTCATTAAAAATTTCTCTAAAATCGCCTTGCCACTCACCCGATTGACCAAGAAATTAGTGAAATTTGTTTGGGGTCCGGAGCAACAATTTGCGTTTGATGAGCTAAGGAAGCGATTGTGTGATGCTCCGATTTTGGCCTTACCTGATAGGGTTGAGGATATGGTGGTTTACTATGGTGCATCGCTTTAGGGTCTTGGTGTCGTGTTAATGCAACGGGACAGGGTGATAGCCTATGCCTCCCAACAGCTGAAACCCCACGAACGGAACTACCCCACTCATGATTTGGAGCTTGGGGCTGTTGTTTTCGCCATTAAGATTTGGAGACACTATATGTATGGAGTGAAGTGTATCATATACACTCACCATAAGAGTCTGAAATACTTGTTCGAGTAGCGGGGTTTGAACATGAGGCAGATCAGATGGTTGGATGTGGTAAAAGATTATGATTGTGAAATTTACTACCACCCCGGTAAATCTAATGTTGTAGCTGATGCTCTCAGTCGTAAACAATCTGCCGAACTGATTCGAGCTAAGTGTCTCCAGATGACGATGGTATCGTCTTTGTTAGATCTGATTCTTGACGCCCGTTTGTTGGGGTGAGGTTGGGCAGAGGGTACTTGGGAGTACCGATATCGTGCTTCGGACTATAGAGAAAATCCAAGTGATTCGGGATCATTTAGTTACAGCGAGGAGTCGTCAGAAAAGTTATGCCGACAAAAGATTCTCTGATCTTGAGTTCCAGGTGGGAGATTATGTGTTGCTCAAAGTCTCCCCCTGGAAAGGTCTGATTCGATTTCGAAAACGGGGAAAGCTCAGGCCCCGATTCATTGTACCCTACAAGGTCATAGCCCGTGTGGGAAAGGTGGCTTACCGTTTAGAGCTGCTTGACGAGCTTAGTCTAATTCATAATAAGTTTCACGTGTATCAGTTATGAAAATGCGTTATTGATGAGACCACTGTGATACCACCGGAGGACATACAGATTGACGAGCATCTCAATTATGTTGAGAAACCAATCGCTATTTTAGAACGAAAGACGAAAGCTCTCCGCAACAAGACTATAAACCTGGTTAAGGTGCAGTGGCAAGATAGGAAGGGTTCGGAATGGACATGGGAACCGAAGGCGAGATGAGGGCTCACTATCCGAATCTGTTTTTAGGTGTTGACTTCGAGGACGAAGTCCGTTCTTAGTGGGGGAGAGTTGTAACGCCCCAGTTTTTCTCGGTACGTTTAGTAATTTTAATTTAATTATTCTTGTAACCTTGGGTTAATTTATTTAACCAAGGTATGATTTTCTTATGTTATTGGACTCTTTTGATCATTTTGTAAACTCATTTTATTGAAGTCCATAGGCTATGGGCCTATTTTCAAAATCCATCTAGTTAATAGTACTTAATGTGTTAATTGAGTCATTTGGAACACACACAAGAAAAACACTCTAAACCCTATCCTCTCTCTCTCTCTCCCTCACGCCATCCTTCTATCTCTCGTTGGGATCAAGAGCAGCCTAGGGACTGTTGTTTGGAGCTTAATTCTTGTTCATTTCCAGCCTTGATTCGTATTAGTATGAACTTCCTTATCATTTCTTACAACTTGATTCATATCCTTGTTCTGGTTTTATGATTTCATCTTCACTTCTACTCCTTCTTATTTGATATGTATCTCTTTTGTTATTTGCAAAGAATTGTATGTTATACATCACCTCAAGATCCTATCTTCACCCCATACATGGTGGATGATGGATCTAGGTGATTACATGTTGCAAAAGATCATGGAAACCCTAAAAGGGAGAATGGTGATTTTATGTGCTTTATTTTTATTTTCATCTTGATTATTATTACATTCTTGTGGCTAAATGAAATCCTAATGATCCCTAGCCCTTTTTGGTACCACCATGATCATGGGGACTGAATCGGGATGATGAACACATCCTAAAATGTGTTTCAAAGGGAGAAGGATGGATAAGCCAAAAAGGAATCACGAGTGGCTACAATTCTATTTTCCATCAGATATGTAGTCATTTTGTAAAAATCATATCTGGAGCTATAGAACTCAAACAGACCCCAAAACAGTGCCCAAAGTTCCCAAATTGAGTTGTCTAACTTTCTCAAGGAGGCCAACCTTACTGATAAGAACTTTATCTATGGGCACGAATGGCATCTTTTCTGTTAAGTCTGATCCGGGTCTGTTCTGATATGTCATTTTGTTTTCATCATTTCTAAGGCTTGGAAAAGGATCCAGAGTGATTCCAAGTTTCTATATGTTCCTTATATTATGAATTTGATATCTGGAGTAGATGAGATGTTGTTTCCAATTACAAATTGGTTATAATGGATCCACACTCCAGATCAGTGGGTAGTCACCAGCTTTTACTAGCGCTGTGATTGTCCACAATGTGAATTTTATATCCGGATCTTGGGAAATGCTTTTCATTCAAATCTAACTCTGAGACTTTCATATGTATGTCCTTTACTTCTCTGAAATTTGGTTTGGACGAATTCTACATAAACGTTAGGTAGAATTGGCCAACATCACTTGACTGTCCTGTTGGAGACAGCAGTGGTAGACCTTTTTGTAAAATTCATATTTAATTCATCCTTTGGAGTTAGAAGGGGTTCTTTATAGTTTTCGAATCCTGAACAATCATAGTTTCCTATAAAATTTTGTTAAAGCTATGTTTCTATTTTATATTTTGGAGTAAATCCGTTTTGAACAGCAGGTCTGTTTTAGAGACCTTGCTGTGATTACTCTTTTCTCAACTCATAGCTTCGTTACTTCTCCTTTCTAACCTTTAGTCCTTCTTAGGTGAGGTTTTGAAGTTTGCTCAAGCTTGGTAGCATTATTTGATTGTTAGCTATCCTTACTACTCACTCAAGGTGAGTTCTCTCACACCGTTGTATTGATGATTGTGTTTGCTAGTTAGCTCGTGTGTGATTATTTGAATTCATTATAAGAGCATGCTATATAACTATTGTTTTAATTCGTACATGTGCATTGTATGTAACTAATTATGGATAAGGGGACACCACCAAAGGATACGGATTTACCGGTGCGGTGGGTAGGTAATATCATCAACGTAATACTCATCATGAGGTGCGGTGATTAGGGCCAAATGATACGGGATCTTCCCGGTGCGGTTCAAACCTACAAGTCCTTCTTGTATTGTAGGCATTGATTCGTTCTTTGCCCTTATCATATAATTATAATTGGAAAATGGATTAGGGTTAGTAAATATGAATGTTAGTACATGTTTGTGTTTGAATTCACTAAGCTTTGTGCTTACAGTTTCCCTTATAACTTTTCAGGTGTTAAGATTAAAGAGGCTAAGGCTTGACATGGAACACCGGGACATCGCTACTAGTTATTTTTGTTGGGACCTTATTATTATTATTACTTCCGCACTTATTTTATATGATTATTAAGTTGATGGATTATGTTATGACTATTTCAGTTGTTTTAATTTAGTTTAAGATGGGTTTTAAAAGTTTAAAATTTTTGCAAAAATTTGGGTGTCACATGGCTTGAGGAAGTACCAACTGCTCCTCCCTCAAGAGGGCGAAGTGAAGACCAAAACTCGGATCAAATCTCTCATCAGCATTCTCATCCACACCAACATCTTAACTCTCCCATCCAGACAAATCTTTGTCATCAGCATCCCATCATTCAAGAAAAAGTTCCTACTCCTCAACCTTCACCGCATGCATCTCCACAAAAGAAAACACCTGTTCCCTTTCCTCAACAGAGTCCAAGTCATCAGTCACCACCGCAACAGCCACCAATTCGAGAATCTCATCCTTCTCCCGAGCGACCCGTGACTCCCCCTCATTTCAAAAACTTAGCTTCTTATATGTCATCCGAACACTCCGTCGACTCTCCCGCAACCAAACAGAATAAAGCTGACTGGAGATCCGCTAAATTTGCTGAGTTGATCTGGAGGGAAAATGGCATTGATATCACAATGGATGAATCCCTCATCAACTCCTGGGTCAATCCGCACAGAAGATTACTTGATGATGATTACAAACCTTATCTCACATATGCAAAACCTCCTCAGGATGGTTATTGGGACATTCCCATCTCTCCCAATGCAAAATACTTCACAGTATTTGAACCCTTTGACCGCAGTCTTCCCGACGATAAAAGGTTGCCCTTATAGTTTGAAACACTCAACAGTTTTCATGCCAAGCATGGGTCTTCTATTGAGAAAATCTGGTCCAACGATAGACCCACCGCAGTAAAAAACTACAAGCCCCGAAAATTCATAAAGGCATAATTCATTCAATATACCCTAACCAGAAGGAATTCAGACTACATCCGAACCCAAGCTGATTTCCCTTGCATGAACCTAGAAGAAATCTTCCTGATTTCAAAGGTATTTCAGAACAAGTCTAAAAAACATCTGAAGATGAAGACTGCATATGAAAGGGCCTGTACCTTTTTAAAGGAGACTGTATGTGATTTTGCAAGGATTGATGCGGACATCCACCTAGTACTTGCTCAGAAGTTTAACCTTCCTCCTCTTGAACCAGCTCCGGTCTTGACTGAAGGCTTTCAAGAAAGATCTCTTGGAGCAACTAACTTCCCAAATCTTGGAGTCATTTTCAAAGGCTTAAATTATGAAACAAAATACTTCATCCCAATGACTGCCATGAATCGCATGACACGGAAGCAATTGAAGATCACTCAGACTACAGTCAACAAATCAAGATATACAACTGCTGAAGTGAAGTTTGAAATCTCAAGGACGATTGCGTGGCTTAAGGAAGTCAGAAAGTTCTGGAGGATTCTCATCGAATTTCTCAAGCTTGACTCATGAAAGAAAAGTTGAAGAGGTCACTTAGGGGGAAATTGTTGAAACATAGAAGTTACCCTCTTAAACTTAATCCAAACCGCAGTCACTATCTTATCCGCAACCACTCTCTCATCAACAGTCAAGCACCGCAACCGTATTCATCATCATCAGCACTTAGGCTCAGTCTTTTATCTGTTTTGTTTTCTTAAAGTACTTTCTTTTATACAATGTGCCCTGCGTGGCAGCTGTTAACAGATAAGACTTTTGTAATATTCGAGAATCTATAAATAGAGTTCTCTCTTTCTGATTAAATACACATCTCTCTACGCATCTTGAATCTCACATCCCCATCTTACTATCTCACCTAAAAGATCTTCAGATTCTAATATCGTTATCTCTTCGGAGGAAGTCAGTCTTCACTTAATCACTAAGTTTGATCTCACTTACTAACTTGGTTTGATTGCATTCCTCGTTAAGAATCAACTTAAGTGTATACTTGATATAATACCTGCTGTCTTTTATATTTCCTTATATTTCCGCAACTAATCATCTAACTATCTAACTCTAACTTATATTATTGTTGAGCTTTATGATCATTTGAGATAAACTTTAATTTCCGCAATATAAACATGTTCTAACGTTTGTTCAAGTGTGTTTCTCAAGTTTTTCTCTCAACAATTACAATCAAGATCCTCAAACCTTAGGATCCTCAAACCTCAGGATCCTCAAATCTCAGGATCCCAAGCATACTTTAGGATCCTGACTATTATTTTTTAAATATTTATAACGGTTATATACTCTACTATTTGTCTCACATGTGCAGAAATGATCAGCCAAAGACTTATTCTCAATGAATAATCGTCATGACCATGCAAAGGACCCGGAAGACCAAGTCAAGCAACGTCTATACGTTGATCTCAGAGGATCTCATAATTTTCAGAGTTCTTGTGGCTTAGCTTTAGACTGCAAAAATCACTTGTATTCATCACAGTAGATACAAGACTTAGCAGAGCAACAACACTTGTACTTGTACTCTTTACATTTTCTCATTAATCGACATTTTCAATCAATAAAATCATCAAGGCAGGTGATCATTATCACCTCCCAAGGTTTTATGCCGAAGATCTTAGCAAGGATCAAGGGTATTCCTTATAAACAACTTGTGTCACTTTGTTTGTACATTTTTTGAACGAAACAATGAGTAGGTTTGGAACATGGTTTTGATTTATAGGATCTTTAGGCCAAGGACTTAGCCTTCCTATTGGGATTATCGTATGAATTCGGAGGGTTTCTCCGGTTTTGGATCTCCTTGTCTTCTTCCAACCTAATGAACCTTAGTACTCCGCTTCTGACTTCATCCATTCTTTTGCATTGAGTCATTATAAGGTTTCTGTAGAAAGGATAGTCTTTCTTTAGGCCCATTTTGAAGGCTTCCATGATGGTTTCCATGTCAATGTTGGGGATAGTCAAAGCTTCCCTGCCAAACCTATTTACAAACTCCCTAAGGGATTCCTTAGGATCCTGGACAACTTGATAAAGGTCACTAGTAATCTTTTCGAATTTCCTTCTACAAGAAAAATAATTGTTAAAAAGATTAACTAAATGAGAAAAATAAAGTGATAGAGTGGGGAGGAACATTAAGAAGCCATTTTAGGTTTGATCCAGTAAGGGTCGAACCAAAATCCTTGCATAGTCAAGCATCCTTTACGTGCGAGGGAATGTGGATGATCTCCATTCTTTCCTTATATTGTGCCACATGTTCCTTAGGATCCATAGTTTTATCGTGAGGTTTCATGTTAGGAGTTTGGAAACATTTTAGGGACTTCAGGATCAGCTATTGCGGGAGTGAATCTCAAGATCATGTAACTGGTGGGGAATACTTCGGGTATAGGATGGACTACCCCTGGTGTGCTCGAGATCTTACGCATTAGTTTTCGAAGTTCTTTGGCCACGATCGGACCATCCCTGCATCAAGCTCCATAGAGTTAGTGGTAAAAGTATTAGTACCCAAAAAGTTACCAGGATCCTTGCTATTGCGAGCGATGAAAGTTTCATTAGGATCTTGGATCATAGGAACTCGTTTATTTGGGGTTACACCCCAAGAGGGGGTAACAGTAGGTGTTGGAGTTCCAGTTTCTCGACGATTCCCTGAAGATCATGCGTTGTCAAAATTGAGGATCTTGGGTTGCAAGATCGAGAGCATTGCTTCATGTGCTTCCTGGATTTCTGCCCTCATTCTTTCCATCTCCTTAAGTAATGTTTTGTTGTCCTTCTATTTTTAACTCACTTGTTGCTTTAACATCTTCACCATGGAGAAGATTTCATTGTTGGACATCAAGGCAGGGGGATCCTGGGACCATCCGGATGCTAGAACTCCACAGTTGGTATTCGGAGAGGTGCTCTTCCTAGAAGTGTGAGAAGCTTTCTTTTGACGTGGAGGTCTACTTGGAGGTGGTGGAAGATTTTTAAAGGAAATGGTAGTAATATAGGAACAAGATAGAAATCATTTTGTAGACATGGTTTTTCGGGAATTATGAACACCACGACCCTACAGTGGGCGCCAAATTGTTTTGGTCAAAAATCAACCAAATGGATATCAACCAAATTGCATGAGAGGCAGTGGTGTTGTAGTTGAAGTGATTAATGAAATCAGAACAAAATTACACAAGTGGTTTACAAGGAAAGCCATTGATCCTTGATAGGATCTCCGACATAAAACCTTGGGAGGTGATAATGATCACTTGCTTTGTATGATCTTATTGATTTGAATGAAAATTGTTTAGATGATTGTGACAACCCGAAATTTCTATCTTGTAAAAAGTCAAACTTGGTCAACTAAAGTCAAACATATCAATCAAAGGTCAAACTTATTTCTTTTACTATCTTAATATAGTTAGGGTAATGAATTTATAGGTGTATAAACCTAGCATTCGTAAGTGTTGTGTGTTTTGGAGGGATAGCCTTTGGAACCGAGGACCGCAAACCTTGTATGGGCCGTGAACGAGCCTTCGGGCCGTGAACGAGCCTTCGGGCCATTAACAAGCCTTCAGGCCGTGAACAAGCCTTTGGGCCGTGAACCCTCGGTTTGGGCCGTGAACTTCCCCCTTATATATATAATTGTTGACTGATTTTACCTCACTTCTTCATTTCTGACCGTAAACTCAAGCCTTCTCTCTCAAGATCTTCGAACGAAAACCCTCATTCCTCTCAACTATCATCCTTTTCCTTTGAATCTTCGTAAGATATTGCTAAGGATCTTCAAGTGTTATTCATTCTTCAAGATCCTTGGGCTGTAAACTCAAGAACATCAAGTTGTTCTTGGGCCGTGAACACTTGCATCATCATCATTTCACCAAGAACACACACTAGAGTGTAGGCCGTGAACCCCTTCCAGCCTCCCCTTTTCGACTCTAGCACCCTCTTTTGTAAGTTAATCTTGCAACTAAATCCGTTTCCTTGCTATATTTATGATTATGATCACTAAATGTATACATATATATGTCTTAATATGCTAAATTCGACTCGTTTGTGCTTCGGGACTTCACCCTTGAAACTTATCTTCCTATATCAAATCTCCATTTGAATCACCCACATAAGGTGAGTTCATACCCCTACAAATTACAATTTTAAATGCTTTTAAATGCTTTTTAGGGGGAGAAAACAAGTAGAACACAATATAATTTTGTTAACCACTTATATGTGAAAACGTCAAACATAAGGGTTTCTTATACTCAAACACTTATTAAAACCATTTTAATACTATTCTAAAAGTTCTGTTTTTATCAAAATCATATTCGTGTATCTATTTATGTATAAGTATGCTTTAACGGACTTAGGACTATTGCTAAATACCGTAACTCCTGTTCCTTGTTTGGTTGTGGGCTTAGGGTACGATCACTAGTCCAACTGTTGGCTAAATCATAGTTATACTTATTGAATACCTACATGAGTATTAAACCCCATTTTTATGGAACATACTTAACTCAGTTGCTTATGTTGAACAACTGAGTCTTTTCTACAAGTCAGTAACAGTTCAAACAAACATACTAGTGAACTATAATAGGTATAGTTTAGAGGATCACTACATACTATTTCTAGATCATAAAAACATACATGAGTCAATACATACATACTATTACTATCCATTACAAAGTATACTACTCATCTACAAGAACAAGAAGGAACATGCATACTATTACAAGAACAAGATAACTAAAATGTGAGATACTATTTCAAGATATAGCAATTTAGTTGCTATGTCACGTTTTATAACCACAATCTCCTAGAGGGAGAGCGTGAGTTTGTGTATAGATCTATACGGGATTGACCATCCCACACATTGCTTCTAGCTATAGTGGGACCTGCAGGTCTATGGGTGACAAATGTCATACCATTTTCGACGCCTGAAGAACGTCATGTTTTACACTAGTCAATCAAGCATGGTTATATCCTAATCACGTTTAACCTAAATTAACCATTTTGGTTACAAGGTAGTTAATGCATCAGTAGCTTATCTTATAAATATGGAAAATTTTCATTTTATACTAATTCAAGTACAAACATATATTTTACAAGAGAACAAACATACAAAACAGTCGGGTCTTGGGTACAAGACTACATTTCACTTTTAGAAGAAAATATAGGATTTTCTGGGAAGTATACAAACATTTTACTAAACAAACACAAACATTTCATGAAACAAATACAAACCTTTGGCATAAAATACTTATGAACTCACCAACTTAAATGTTGATACTCTCTTTCAAAATAACTTGTATTCTCAGGGAACCAGTAGACAGGTACACTGGACCAGGTTTTTAAGAAGACGGAGCATGTTCAAGACTCGTCTTTTATTTTGATACATTCATTTTTGGTGTCATACAACTATACTCAGAACACACATGTATTAACTATTCTATTAATGAAATGGATGTTGTTGCTTGTTTTACTTTTATGCATTCTTACGATACTCTACATGACGTCCTCTGCCCCCGAATGTTTCCGCCATCTCGGTTTGGGGGTGTGACAATGATGATATAAATACGATTAGAAGTGCTTCCCTGCTCTAGATCTGCAAGGTGTCAAAAGATAGTGTTCGTTGTGTGTGTTTTACATGTGTATATATAGTCTAGGTTAAGTAGCTAAAAGTCCAATATTTATGGGATTATGCTGAACTGGTTTTTACAACGTGCTTTGACTTGGTATTCCCGGGTTTTAAGCCTAGTTGAAGTGATTATTTGTTGTGAATGGGTCTTATGTTGACCGTTTCTACACATGTGAGAAATAAACAAGAAACATAGCCATCAAACTTGTTTGGAAATAATAATAGCGATGTTCAGGATCCTTATGTATGTTCGGGATCCTAAGACTCGTTTAAGATCTGGGATCCTGGACAGGTTTAAGGATCCTTAGATATCTTTGAGATATGGGATCCTAGATAGGATTGAGGATCTTAGCCGTAACAAAACTCATTCTTTTATATTACAAAAACTATCAAAGAACGTTGATTACGGGCGAATTGGGGAACAAAGAGAGAAATATATTGCATGTAGCTTGCAGATGAACAAATAACACACATGTAACCTAATTTTACATCTCTGAAATAGAAGTCTGGAATACACTTTTCCAGTCCGTAACGTACATGTGTCCGATTCCGTCCCCCGAATCCTACAAACCACCACCAATTCCGGAATAAACATAAATACTCTAGAATATCCTATTTCGGAATGTACATGTGTCAGTATGGAACATATGATTGTCAGATTCCAGACCTGATACCTTCAAACAAACCGAAGTTCAGAATGACCGTAACTACTCCGAAATACGTTATTCCGAAAAAAATGGACCTGTTTCAAAAATAATTTTGGATGGTTATTATTAGTAAAATACCCATTTATATGTTTTAGATTACTTAATTTCCTACAATTTAGTCATCATAACTTCATTTGAACCATATTCTAATCATAAGCTAATTACATATAGCTAAATAGGACTCGTTTGTTCTTCGGGACTTCACCCGTGAAACTTATCTTCCTATATCAAATCTCCAATTGAATCACCCACATAAGGTGAGTTCACACCCCTACAAATTACAACTTTAAATGCTTTTAAATGCTTTTTAGGGGGAGAATACAAGTAGAACACAATATAATTGTGTTAACCACTTACATGTGAAAACATAAAAAAAAAGGGTTTCTTATACTCAAACACTTATTAAAACCATTTTTAAACTGTTCTTAAAGTTCTGTTTTTATCAAAATCATATTCGTGTATCTATTTATGTATAAGTATGCTTTAACGGACTTAGGACTATTGCTACATACCGTAACTCCTGTTCCTTGTTTGGTTGTGGGCTTAAGGTACGATCACTAGTCCGACTGTCGGCTAAATCATAGATATAATTATTGAATACCTACATGAGTATTAAACCCCTTTTTTATGGAACATACTTAACTCAGTTCCTTATGTTGAACAATTGAGTCTTTTCTACAAGTCAGTAACAGTTCAAACAAACATACTAGTAAACTATAATAGGTATAGTTTAGAGGATCACTACATATTATTTCTAGATCAGAGAAACATACATGAGTCAACACATACATAATATTACTATTCATTACAAAGAATACTACTCATCTACAAGAACAAGAAGGAACATACATACTATAACAAGAACAAGATAACTAAAATGTGAGATACTATTTCATGATATAGCAATATACTTGCTATATCATGTTTTATAACCAGAGTCTCCTGGAGGGAGAGCGTGAGTTTGTGTATAGATCTATACGGGATTGACCATCCCACACCTTGCTGCTAGCTACAGTGGGACCTGTAGGTCTACAGGTGACAAATGTCGTACCATTTTCGATGCCTGAAGAACGTCGTGTTTTATACTAGTCAATCAAGCATGGTTATAACCTAATCACATTTAACCTAAATTAACCATTTTGGTTAAAAGTTAGTTAATGCATCAGTAGCTTATCTTATAAATATGGAAAATTTTCATTTTATACTAATTTAAGTACAAACATATATTTTACAAGAGAACAAACATACAAAACAGTCGGGTCTTGGGTACAAGACTACATTTCACTTTTAGAAGAAAATGTAGGATTTTCTGGGAAGTATACAAACATTTTACTAAACAAACACAAACATTTCATGAAACAAATACAAACCTTTGGCATTAAATACTTATGAAGTCACCAACTTAAATGTTGATACTCTCTTTCAAAATAACTTGAATTCTCAGGGAACCAGTAGACAGGTACACTGGACCAGGTTTTTGAGAAGACGGAGCATGTTCAAGACTCGTATTTTATTTTGATATATACATTTTTGGTGTCATACCACTATACTCAGAACACACATGTATTAACTATTCTATTAATGCAATGGATGTTGTTGCTTGTTTACTATTATGCATTGTTATGATACTGTACATGACGTCCTCTCCCCCCGAATGTTTTCGCCATCTCGGTTTGGGGGTGTGACAGATTGGTATCAGAGCAATGTTTATAGTGAACTGAGTATATCAACCCATAAAACATATACAACTATAAACACATCGGGATTAAAACACTCTGACCAAGAGAATATACTTTATAAATAATAAAATCTTTTACTAAAAGTATACATACATGCATTCATACTAAGATCAGTGTCATACTAGAACAGAACAAAAGTATTGCGTTTGTTGAACAACACAAGTAGGCTTGGGGACATATAATCAAGTCTGCAATTGATATACCCTATCAACTATATATGTCCGAGAAATGATTAGCATGTGCCTAGGAATGGTTGTTGTGTTGCAACAAGTCTAAAACTTACCAACTCTACTACAATGAAACTCTAGAACATAACATAAACTTAAAATACTATAGGAGTATTTCTTTGTACTATAATTACTTATGTCAAAACTAAAAAGGTCTTTACTAGTAGGTCAATAGTTGTTGAGTGGATGCACTAAGGTTATATGTGACTAAGATGTTATAGACCTAGAATCTGTGATCTTCGCTTTACTTCCTGTTCCTTGTTTGGTTGTGGTCTTAGAGTTGGATCACTTATTCGAAGGTCTATTCTATCTTGGTGATATATAACTGGTATGCATTATGCACGTATTGAAGTAACTGGCAAGGATCATTCTATAATTATCTATAGTGATACGTCTATTATACGTCTCTCACACCTCTTTCTCGCTTAGATAACATGGTTGGATTCCATCTACCTGGCGACCTGTACTTTCCCGATCAAGGGAACGGTGGATGGCTTGAAGCTGAATCCGAAGAAGAGAACCCGATGGTCCCAGTAGAAGAAGACCCCGAAGAGAGTTCCAAAGAAGAGAACGAAGAGGATGAGCAGGAAGACTGTGACTCAGAATGCGAGGTCTATAATCCACCTTAAGTTGCCCAAAATCCTAACCGTCGACCAGGATTTCAAGGCCCGACGCCTCTGTGGGCAGTGAAATTGGGAAGGTGGAGCCATGAACAGGGACAACCACCTCCCTATAATGGAGACCGAAGCTTCTACAACTTGAGCGAGGGAGGATCGGTTGACAGAGCCCTCCCTATCTTAGTTCGTCGTGTTGCTCGTAATGCTGAGCAAGGAAGGACAACCATCAACAAAGTCATGGAAATAAGGGCTAACTCAGGAGTCAACACAGTTCATCTCCACCACCTGACTGATGACCAGGAGTTAACCAGGACTCACACTGATGCACTACTGATAGAACTGAATGCCTGCCAATCCGAAGTTAGGGATTTTCGACAGAACCAAGTGGCATTGCAAAGGCGTGTGTGGGAAACAGAACAACAACTGGCTGACTCCAGGGCAAAATCTAGCACCAACCAGAACAACGCTCCTCGCGAGTAGAGCTTACTCTACTCACTCTTTTGGATATAGCTTATGTCTACTTTTAGAATCTAGTATTATTTTCATGTTTATGTTTAGACCTTGAACTTTCAGTTTCTTTAGGTCTTTATGCTGTCAAAATTTTCTCTATATTGGTATATTGTAGACCTTTTGCAAGGTCAAATTTTCTTGAACTCTATATATCTATAATACCAATGATATTGAAAGGAATCCAATCCTCTTGGAAAATATTTATTCAAATACCTTCATCTTTCTAGTGGTAACTCTCTATTGAAAACACTCAAACAATTACATGTTGAACTATGGTGACTTAGTTCATGGATCACTAACATTATTTTCACTGTTGAATACTTACAATTATCTTCATCTTTGTAAACGTATAGTTGAAAGATGCCTCCTCGTAGATCAAATAGACGTACTACCCCAATAACTCCAACTCACCAACCACCTCCTCCACAATTCGATCCTATAGTTTTTCAAGCTGCAGTGACCGCGACTGTAACGACAGCCTTAGCTCAGGTCAACATTAGCAGGACTAGCGGAGGTGGAACGGGTGTTAGCTCTACCCAAGGTGATAGCCATGGACACCCGAGGGAGTGTTCATACAAAGACTTCACCAACTGCAAACCCAAATCCTTTAATTGTAGTGGTAGAATCATTTCCCTCTCGCAATGGTTCGAGAAGACGGGGTCCACTTTCGAGATATGCTCCTGCCTAGAAGGAAGCAAAGTAAAATTTGTTGTATGCACCTTCTCAGACAGGGCCCTCACATGGTGGAATAGCCATGTCAAATCACTTACTCTGATAGTGGCTAACTCGATAGGCTAGGAAGCTCTGAAGGAGCTGAGGATAGGAGAATACTGCCCGAGGGGCGAAGTCGAGAAGCTCGAACAGGAGCTTTGGAGTCTGACCATGAAAGGCTCTGACATAGTAGCCTACACAACTAGGTTTAGTGACCTGGTGGCTCTGTGTCCAGGGATGGTCCCCACTAAGGCCAAGAAGATTGAGAGGTACATTCGGGGACTGGTACCTCCCTTTCAGGGGAATGTATTGCCTTCAAACCCCGATACATTCGATAGTGCCAAACGATTGGCACAACGACTCATTGACCATGGAGTCCACACATCGGCAACAACCCCTGCTGTCCCGGAACCGGCCAAAACAAACGACAACAAGAGGAAGTTTTGGGATGGAAAGAAGAACAAATTGGCATAGAACTCCGCCAAGAAATAGCAAATGGTGGCTGCTCATGCCGCAACAACCCCTGCTGCCCCTACGCCGACAAAGCAGTACGCTGGGAGCTTGCCAAAGTGAAGCAAGTGCAACTTCCCCCACAACGGCCCATGTCGGGAGACACAGTGTGCTAACTGCAAAAGGAAAGGGCACACAACTCGTTTCTGTAAGGCTTCGACAAGGCCAATCACCCAGGTCCCTGGTGCTAGAGCAGGCCAAGCCTTCTACGGGTGTGGTGAGGTTGGACACTACAAGAGGAGCTGCCCGAAAGCAGGGAGAGTACTAGCGATAGGCCATGATGAGGCTGTGGCAGACCCTACGGTGGTCACGGGTACGTTTCTCCTCAATAACTCTTATGCATGCATACTATTTGATAGTGGAGCGGAGAGGAGTTTCGTGAACAAAAAATTTGCACACTTACTTAAACAACCACCATGAGCACTAAAAGAAACGTTCACCGAAGAAATGGCTAACGGGAAGACCGAGAGCAGTAACGACATATACATAGGATGCGACCTCTCTCTAGATAGCTATTCATTTCAAATTGACCTCATGCATGTCTCAATTAAAAGCTTCGACGTCATTATCGGCGTGGATTGATTGAGTCTTCATCGTGCTGACATAATGTGTTTTGAGAAAGCCGTTCGTCTTAATCTACCGAGTAGCGAAACCTTAGTTATCTATGGCAACAAACCAGGCACGAGCCTTTGAATCATCTCAAGTATACAAGCCCAGAAGTACTTACGAAAGTAATATCATGCATTCCTTGCTCCCGTGGTTGATATGAGCCAAGAGGTGAAAGACATAAAGAACATCCCAGAAGTACGCAACTTTCCCGACATCTTTCCCGAAGAACTGTCAGGATTACCACCACAACCTGAAGTCGAGTTCAGAATCGAGTTAATTCAAGGAGCTACCCCTGTAGCCAAATCGCCTAATCGACTAGCACCAACTGAGATGCAGGAACTATCCAGTCATCTGAACGAACTGATAAGCAAGGGATTTATTAGATCAAGTTTCTCACCCTGGGGAGCACCGGTCTTGTTCATAAAGAAGAAAGACGGATCGTTTCGTATGTGCATCGACTATCGCGATCTAAAACAAACTTACCGTTAAGAACCGATACCCTCTACCCCGGATAGACAACTTGTTCGACCAACTTCAAGGAGAGAACTAATTTTCAAAGATTGACTTAAGATCCGGGTATCACTAGTTACGAGTTTTAGAGGAAGATGTTCCCAAAACAGCCTTCCAAACTCGTTATGGACACTACGAGTTTGTAGTGATGCCCTCCAGATTAACCAATGCGCCTGCAGTGTTCATGGACTTAATGAACCAGGTGTGACGCCCTTACTTAGATAAGTTCGTAATCGTGTTCATTGAAGACATACTCATCTATTCTCACAGTAAGGAGGAACATAGTCAACACCTACGACAGATCATAGAAACACTACGAGCAGAGAAGCTTTATGCGATATTCTCTAAATGCGAATTTTGGATTCGAAGAGTCGAATTCTTGGGTCACGTGGTTAGCGAAGAGGGAATACACGTGGACCCTTCCAAAATAAAGGCCATTGAGAACTGGTCAACACCAAAGACGCCTACAGAAATTAGTCAATTTCTTGGCCTTGCTGGCTACTATCGCAGGTTTATTCAGGACTTTTCAAAGATTGCGAAACCACTTACCACATTGACCCAGAAAGGTGTGACCTTTGACTAGGAAGAGAAACAAGAGAAGGTGTTCCAAACGCTGAAGCAAGCCTTATGCACCGCACTGATATTATCCCTCCCATAAGGGATAGAAGATTTCGTGGTTTACTATTATGCATACGACCAAGGGCTTGGGTGTGTTCTTATGCAACGAGGAAAGGTTATCGCCTGTGCCTCAAGAAATCTTAAGACACACGGAGTCAACTACACTACACATGATCTTGAGTTAGGAGTAGTGGTATTTTCTCTAAAGATCTGGAGACACTACCTGTACAAAAAGCACTATCTTTACAGACCACAAAAGCCTTCAACATATATTCGACCAGAAGGAGCTCAACATGAGACAACGACGATGGGTCGAGCTACTAAATGACTACGAATGCAAAATTCGTTATCATCCCGGTAAAGCCAACGTAGTAGCTGACGCCCTAAGTCGGAAAGAATACGCAGGTCGTAGAGTCAAGGCATTGACTATGACAATCCATTCACATCTGTCCACGCAGATTAAGGACGCTCAGCAGGAAGCCTTGAAACCTTAAAATGGGGCATGTGAAGCCCTAAGGGGAATGGATAAGAACTTAGAAGTCAAGGGTGATGGAGTCTTATACCTCATGGATCGGATCTGGACCCCGAAGCTCGGTGGTTTCAGAGACTTTGTCATGAACGAAGCGCACAATACTCGATACTCCGTTCATCCAGGCTCAGATAAGATGTATCTGGATCTGAAGAAGTTATATTGGTGGCCTAACATGAAAGCTGATATTGCTACCTTTGTAGGCAAGTATCTAACTTGCACCAAAGTTAAAGTAGAATATCAAAAGCCCCCAGGTTTACTACAACAACTGGAGACACCTGAGTGGAAGTGGGAGCGGATTACAATGGACTTCATAACCAAGTTGCCCAAGACAACGGGTGGTCTCGATACCATTTGGGTGATCGTAGACAGATTAACTAAGTCTGCACACTTCCTGCCAATCAAAGAAACCGACAAGATGAAGAAACTGACAAGAACATACATTAGGGAGATTGTACAACTGCATGATGTTCCCATATCTATCATCTCTGATAGAGACAGTCGCTACAAAAGGCCGTGGGAACTAGGATGGACATGAGTACAGCCTACCACCGACAAACTGATGGACAGAGTGAGAGGATGATAAAAACGTTGGAAGACATGCTGAGAGCTTGTGTGATCGACTTTGGTAAAGCATGGGATATCCATTTGCCATTGGTCGAGTTTTCATACAACAAAAGCTACCATTCTAGTATCAAGGTTGCTCCATTTGAAGCCCTCTATGGCCAGAAGTGCAGATCCCCTCTGTGTTGGGCTGAGGTGGGTGACACGTAACTAGCTAAAGGACAAGTTCCTGACGGCACTCTCACGGGTCCGAAAATCATTCAGGTAACGACAGAGAAGATCGTTCAGATTCGCAAACGATTGAAAGCCTCTAGAGACCGACAGAAAAGCTACGCTGACAAAAGACGGAAACCTTTGGAATTTCAGGTTGGGGACCTTGTTCTATTAAAGGTCTCACCCTGGAAGGGCTTGATACTCTTCGGAAAGCGTGGTAAGCTAAATCCAAGGTACATTGGGCCATTCGAGATTCTCGAAAGAATCGGTCCAATAGCTTACAAACTCAAACTACCTCAAGAACTTAGCAACGTACACCCTACCTTCCACGTCTCAAACCTAAAGAAGTGCCTATCTGATGAGACTCTTGTTATCCAAGTCGGTGAAATCGAGATCAATGAGAGCCTCAACTTCATGGAAGAACCCGTAGAAATCATGGATAGGGAAGTCAAACAAACTAAGCAAAGCCGTATTCCGATAGTGAAGGTTTGCTGGAATGCAAAGCGGGGACCCGAATTCACTTGGGAGCGGGAGGATAAAATGAAACATAAGTATCCTCATCTTTTCCCTTAGTCCATGTGTATTTTCTTAATCCTAATTTCGGGACAAAATTCCCTTTAACGGGGGGATGATGTGACAACCCAAAATTTCTATCTTGTAAAAAGTCAAAATTGGTCAACTAAAGTCAAACATATCAATCAAAGGTCAAACTTATTTCTTTTATTATCTTAATATAGTTAGGGTAATGAATTTATAGGTGTATAAACCTAGCATTATTAAGTGTTGTGCGTTTTGGAGGGATAACCTTTGGAACCGAGGACCGCAAACCTTGTATGGGCCGTGAACGAGCCTTCGGGTCGTGAACAAGCCTTCGGGTCGTGAACAAGCCTTCGGGCCGTAAACCCTCAGTTTGGGCCGTTAACTTCCCCCTATTTATATAAGTGTTGACAGATTTTACCTCACTTCTTCACTTCTGACCGTAAACTCAAACCTTCTCTCTCAAGATCTTCGAACAAAAACCCTCATTCCTCTCAAATATCATCCTTTTCCTTTGAATCTTCGTAAGATATTGCTAAGGATATTCAAGTGTTCTTCATTCTTCAAGATCCTTGGGTCGTAAACTCAAGAACATCAAGTTGTTCTTGGGCCGTGAACACTGGCATCATCATCATTTCACCAAGGACACACACTAGAATGTGGGCCGTGAACCCCTTCCAGCCTCCCCTTTTCGACTCTAGCACCCTCTTTTGTAAGCTAAGCTTGCAACTCAATCCGTTTCCTTGCTATATTTATGATTATGGTCACTAAATGTATACATATATATATATATATGTCTTAATATGCTAAATAGGACTCATTTGTTCTTCGGGACTTCACCCGTGAAACTTATCTTCCTATATCAAATCTCCAATTGAATCACCCACATAAGGTGAGTTCACACCCCTACAAATTACAACTTTAAATGCTTTTAAATGCTTTTTAGGGGGAGAATACAAGTAGAACACAATATAATTGTGTTAACCACTTACATGTGAAAACATAAAAAAAAAAGGGTTTCTTATACTCAAACACTTATTAAAACCATTTTTAAACTGTTCTTAAAGTTCTGTTTTTATCAAAATCATATTCGTGTATCTATTTATGTATAAGTATGCTTTAACGGACTTAGGACTATTGCTACATACCGTAACTCCTGTTCCTTGTTTGGTTGTGGGCTTAAGGTACGATCACTAGTCCGACTGTCGGCTAAATCATAGATATAATTATTGAATACCTACATGAGTATTAAACCCCATTTTTATGGAACATACTTAACTCAGTTCCTTATGTTGAACAATTGAGTCTTTTCTACAAGTCAGTAACAGTTCAAACAAACATACTAGTAAACTATAATAGGTATAGTTTAGAGGATCACTACATATTATTTCTAGATCAGAGAAACATACATGAGTCAACACATACATAATATTACTATTTATTACAAAGAATACTACTCATCTACAAGAACAAGAAGGAACATACATACTATAACAAGAACAAGATAACTAAAATGTGAGATACTATTTCATGATATAGCAATATATTTGCTATATCATGTTTTATAACCAGAGTCTCCTGGAGGGAGAGCGTGAGTTTGTGTATAGATCTATACGGGATTGACCATCCCACACCTTGCTGCTAGCTACAGTGGGACCTGTAGGTCTACAGGTGACAAATGTCGTACCATTTTCGATGCCTGAAGAACGTCGTGTTTTATACTAGTCAATCAAGCATGGTTATAACCTAATCACATTTAACCTAAATTAACCATTTTGGTTAAAAGTTAGTTAATGCATCAGTAGCTTATCTTATAAATATGGAAAATTTTCATTTTATACTAATTCAAGTACAAACATATATTTTACAAGAGAACAAACATACAAAACAGTCGGGTCTTGGGTACAAGACTACATTTCACTTTCAGAAGAAAATATAGGATTTTCTGGGAAGTATACAAACATTTTACTAAACAAACACAAACATTTCATGAAACAAATACAAACCTTTGGCATAAAATACTTATGAACTCACCAACTTAAATGTTGATACTCTCTTTCAAAATAACTTGTATTCTCAGGGAACCAGTAGACAGGTACACTGGACCAGGTTTTTAAGAAGACGGAGCATGTTCAAGACTCGTCTTTTATTTTGATACATTCATTTTTGGTGTCATACAACTATACTCAGAACACACATGTATTAACTATTCTATTAATGAAATGGATGTTGTTGCTTCTTTTACTTTTATGCATTCTTACGATACTGTACATGACGTCCTCTGCCCCCGAATGTTTCCGCCATCTCGGTTTGGGGGTGTGACAATGATGATATAAATACGATTAGAAGTGCTTCCCTGCTCTAGATCTGCAAGGTGTCAAAAGATTGTGTTCGTTGTGTGTGTTTTACATGTGTATATATAGTCTAGGTTAAGTAGCTAAAAGTCCAATATTTATGGGATTATGCTGAACTGGTTTTTACAACGTGCTTTGACTTGGTATTCCCGGGTTTTAAGCCTAGTTGAAGTGATTATTTGTTGTGAATGGGTCTTATGTTGACCGTTTCTACACATGTGAGAAATAAACAAGAAACATAGCCATCAAACTTGTTTGGAAATAATAATAGCGATGTTCAGGATCCTTATGTATGTTCGGGATCCTAAGACTCGTTTAAGATCTGGGATCCTGGACAGGTTTAAGGATCCTTAGATATCTTTGAGATATGGGATCCTAGATAGGATTGAGGATCTTAGCCGTAACAAAACTCATTCTTTTATATTACAAAAACTATCAAAGAACGTTGATTACGGGCGAATTGGGGAACAAAGAGAGAAATATATTGCATGTAGCTTGCAGATGAACAAATAACACACATGTAACCTAATTTTACATCTCTGAAATAGAAGTCTGGAATACACTTTTCCAGTCCGTAACGTACATGTGTCCGATTCCGTCCCCCGAATCCTACAAACCACCACCAATTCCGGAATAAACATAAATACTCTAGAATATCCTATTTCGGAATGTACATGTGTCAGTATGGAACATATGATTGTCAGATTTCAGACCTGATACCTTCAAACAAACCGAAGTTCAGAATGACCGTAACTACTCCGAAATACGTTATTCCGAAAAAAATGGACATGTTTCAAAAGTAATTTTGGATGGTTATTATTAGTAAAATACCCATTTATATGTTTTAGATTACTTAATTTCCTACAATTTAGTCATCATAACTTCATTTGAACCATATTCTAATCATAAGCTAATTACATATAGCAAACTAATTTTGGCCTATTTATCCAATATTTCTTTATTCTTTCATAATTTATTTTTCGATTTATAGTATATTCTTTTATAATTTATTTTTCGATTTATACTATATTATAAAAAATATCTTTTTATCTTATACATTTAAAGATCTTAAGTTTTCAACTTTTGACCAAAAATATTTAATTTATTAATTTATATATGTAATTAAATATAAAATATTATTATATTAATTGCAAAAATTTTAAATTATCAGTTTAATACATTAATTTATTAATTTGAATATGATATTAAATCCAAAAACTTTTAAAATCTCAAATACACTTAAAAAATATTTAGAGATTATTTTTAAATTATATCTAAAATATAAATCTAAATCAACATCCATTTTGAAACTTAATAGAACGTCCTATTTTCACAAACAAAATTTTCTTTTTTTAAATAAGGTAAAACACCATTTTAAATAAAACCCAAGTTAAGAAAACCTATTTGTTTGAAAATACAGATGTTTGAAAATCAGAGTGATATAAATAATATGGAATCTCCAATGCTACTGATGAGTGTGTATAGTTACGGCTTTTCCTTCCCATGATACCACTAAAGAATGCATAATAATATGTAACCAGGGGTGAGATAGACAGTCGAATAGGTGATCCCACTCTAGAGCCACAACCAAATAAGGAACTTGAAAGAAATCCTAGATCTAGAGTCTTCAGGCTATCCTACATGACTACATACAATCCTAGAGCACTCAACTAGACGATTAGCGACCTCCTGGTATTCTAACCAACAGTCGCTACCCCTATGTCAGTAGTCTTGGAGTTATCAGCAACTCGGTAAATTCACATAACAACCATCAAAAAATCAGAATTAGCTAGTCTAGCATGCACCCTACTATGACATAGGTAATATAGTGAGAAAATTCACTTGAATCGAAGAACCAATAAACATAGCAAAACGCTCACTCCTTGCATTGATTGCTCATGCAAACCGACTAACACCAAAACAAGATAGATCCTTAATCAGTAACTAAAATCCTTCAAGTTTGACCCAAGGTCAAACTGGTCAATAGTCAACAAAAATCAATGGTTAACCAAGTCAACCCCCACCAAGAAGTGGTGACCTCCAAGCTATGTTGTAGGAACTGATGGGTTTTATATACTACAACATCTAACGGTGTACATACAACCCTAAAAGCTTTGGATCTATGTTTTCTCTAATTATACATGCAATATTGTTTCCATAGATTTAAGCCTACAACTAGCATACACAATGATATAATCAACATAAAAGGGAGTTGTAGAGTTACCTCTTTGTTGTAGCTTGTAGAACTTCTTGAGTTTGGCCTTTAAGAACTTAGTGCCCCAATTGTTGCACCTCAAATGGAGTCACACAACACCACCAACAATGGAGGACTTGAGAAGAGATTTTCTTGCAGACTCAAAATCGGCTAGCCCTCTTGTATCTCACTTAAGGGCCGATTTTGGTAGCCATGAGGTTTATTATATAGTGTGACACAACTAGGGTTACACCATGTAAACCCTAATGTGCATGACTTTCCATATTCCTTAGGCTCCATGGGTTTTAACCTCCATGGAGTATCCATCGGTCACCACATGGGTTTAGCCCAACATAAAGAACTATGGATCATAAGCCCACTTTATAAGAATGAATGATTTACACAATCAATCCCTAGATATTTAATTAGTCTCCTTTGATCACAAAATTAATTCAAAATTAATTCTTGATCAATACTAATTAAATAATATGATTTCATATTAATATATTAGAACTTATAATATACTAATAAATCATAAATATCCTCTTCTCAAAAGTCCATCCTTACAAATTGTTCCGGTGCCATGCAACCCAAAGGGACCATGCTACTCTTGGGTCAAGTACATACCAATTATAGTTATGAGCTTAGACACATAATCCAATAGTCTCCCATTTGGATAAGTCTAATAACTATTATTGCAAGTACGACTCCACAACCCGACTAGCAATTGTAGCTCTTAAAAGTCATTGTCGAACTCTGACCTAGTCAATGATGCGTCCATTAGATAAGGGATCATATATTCCTCCATTCTAGATATCATATGGACTGAGACATGGATTATAGTCATTCTCTCTGTCCATCTGTTGTTTCCCGATTTCCGATTTACGACGACCGTCTAATTGAACAAATCAAATCAATCTCGGCTTGGCCAAGCACTTAGGGGTGTCATCACTAAATCATCGGGGGGCCCACATATATCGCTTTTATCCACATGGGGTAAAAGGAACATATACACTTCGACTCAAATGCTTGCTTGTACTTACTCATCAAATCACACACAACAATATGTTTTATAACACCAAGTTACTGGTGCGTTTACATACGTCAATCTGCAACCGACTCGCAACTACAACTCACATGTCTCCGTTTCAAAAATATAAGATATTATCGTCTCACAATCACTCATGATAAAATCCATGAAGTGATTCAGATGAGCGTGGGTTGAATCTAATACTTGAATCCTATTCCAAGAGTACTCATGAACACTGCAGCCACCTCGTCCTAGACAAACTACAGACCCATTCATGACAGTCTTGCCTTAATACCTAATTCCAAAGTATGATCGATGGTGGATGGTTTGAATAACCTAGTTATTCGGGAAATCAAAACATGCAAAGTGAAACACAAGAATAATACTAATCTTATATGGTCCCAAAAAATTTTAGAACCGTATTGATTACTCATTATTCATAGTATAATGTTTCGATTTATCAACTTAATACTTGTATTAAAACAATACCTATGCCATGGTCCAGGCACGCACACTATGTTTGTCTATCGTCCTGACTTTGTGAAATAGATCAATTGAAAAACATTTCAATGATGCTCATTTCACAATTCCAAATCTTTATTGCAAGTGTAAGAATTTCAAATTCTTGTCACTGCTAGGAATTGTTAGATTCTAAACTATCATGCAATAATTCTTCTATAATGTCTAGGTGTAGTTACGATTTAGTCGAGTATGAATGTAATCAGAGTAATCAAAGTAGTATGTGTTGGGTTTTGTATGCTACAACATCCTATGGTGCACATAAACCCTAAAAGCTTTGGATCTATGTTTTCTCTAATTATACATGCATATGGTTTCCAAAGCTTTAAGCCTACAACTAGCATACAAATAACATATGTATAATAAGACAAGTTTTAGACATACGTCTTGATGTTGTTAATGATGCTAGGAAGACTTTGGACTTTAAGAACTTAGTGCCCCAAGTGTTGCACCTCAAATGGAATCACAACTCACCTAGGACAAAGGTGACTCTTGAGAGAGAATTTCCATGCACCAAAAACGCCTTCATGAACTCCAAGAACTAGAAGTGGCGTTTTTAGGTTATGGAGCTCATATTTATATGTAGGATTCCAATAGTCATGGGTATAACCCAAATCCATACCCATGGGTTTTATGATCCATGGTTCATGTGGCGCAACTCTTTATGTATCCATACATAAACTTAATCCAATATGAATCGTAAGCCCAACACATATAAATATAACCAATTACCATAATTAGTCCCCATAGATTTAATTAGTCTCTTTTGATCACTAAATTCATTCCAAACTAATTCTTGATCAATACCAATTAAATCGTACGATTTCATATTAGTATATTAGAACTTATAATATATTAATAAATCATATTTAACCTCTTCTCAAAAGTCCATCCTAAGAAATTGTCCTGATGTTATGCTACCCAAATGGACCATGCTACTCTCGAGTTGAGTACATACCAATAATAGTTATGGTATTAGACATCTAATCCAACAGTCTCCCACTTGGATAAGTCTAAAACCATTATTGCAAATATGACTCCATGATTCCGACTAGCAATCGTAGCTCTTAAAAGCCGTTGTCGAACTCTGACCTAGTTAATGACGTGTCCATTAGATAAGGGATCATATATTCCTCCATTCAAGATATCATATGGACTGAGACATGGATTAAAATAATTCTCTTTGTCCATCTGTTGTTTCCCGATTCCTGATTTATGACGACCGACTAATTGAACAAATCAAATCAGTCCAGGCCCGACCGAGCACTTATGGTTGTCATCACTAAATCATTGAGGGGCCCATAGATATCTTTTATCCACATGGGGTAAAAGAAACGGATAAACTTCGACCCAAATGCTCTCTTGTACTCACTCATCAAATTACACACAACGATATGTTTTATAACATCCAAGTTACTGGTGCGTTTACATATGTCAATGTGAAACCAACTCTCAACTACAACTCACGCGTCTCCGTTTGAAGAATATAAGATATTATCATCTCATGATCACTCGTGATAAAATCCACGAAGTGATTCAAATGAGCATGGGTTTAATCCAATACTTGAATCTTATTCCAAGAGCACTCATGAATACTACAGCTATGTCTAAAACATCTAGACATACTACAGACCCATTCATGACCGTCTTGCCTCAATACCAACTTCCAAAGTATGATCGACTGTGGATGGTTTGAATAACCTAGTTATTCGGGAAGTCAAAACATGCAAAGTGAAAAACAGGAATAATATTAATCCTATATGGCCCCAAAACTTTTAAGCCATATTGATTACTCATTATTCATTGTATAATGTTTCAAACAATCAACTAAATACTTGAACTGAAACAATTGTTGTCCCATGCTACAAGCATGCATACTATGTTTACCTATGGTCCTTTATTTGTGGAATAGATCAATTGAAAACATTTCAATGATGCTCATTTCACAATTCCAAATCCTTATGAATAATGTAAGAATACAATATTCTTTGCCAATCTGTTAGATTCTAAACTTATATGCAATGATCCTCTTTTAATGACTATGAACAAAAGTCACAAAGACTTGGCTACAGACATTACAAAGTATTCCAATGGAGAGCAATTCCGTGGAAACGAAGTCTCACATTCAAAGTACATTCCTTTTAACATCCTTCTTGTATTAAGTTTTCTAATCTTACACAGATTTAATGAATAACTTCCACTTATGGAAACATTTCCATATTCCCATTTTGACTATCACTTCTGAACAAGAGTTGCCTCTTTTCAGAATATGTCAATATGGTACTTCCAAAATTAACACTATACTTCCAACTATACATGAGCAACCAATCTTTGGTAAGCCTCAGATTGTCCTCGACAATTGCTCTTTTCAGAATATGTCAATATGGTCCTTCCAAAATTAACACTATACTTCCAACTTTCCATGAGCAACCAATCTTTGGTAAGCCTCAGATTGTCATCGACAATTGCTTAATCATTTTAGTCATATATAGTTCTGGTCCTTTTTCCCTCTTAATGCCCTAGGCATTTGGAAAATTCAGAACACATAGAAATATTATAGCATATGCAATCGATCCTATACCCGAAGCATATGGGATACGATTCATAATGTCTCACATAAAGACATGATCCTAGACCAGTCTTTTGCTATAATTTTTTCTATTAGCCATGTTCTCAAAATTCGGACTATGAAGCGGGATGCCGTAATATTGAGAACGCAATTAATATTCCATATATAGAATTTCCTTATGTTGAACCATTCCAACATAACATTCATATATATACTTGACTAAATTTGATTAAAATCTCAATTTAAGCTTTTAGAATTGGAATGAGGTATAATTTCCTCTCCCTTAATCATAGCAAAACAACTTTTCAAACCCTGCAACCTTGCAAATTGAAACTTTTGTTTTCTATAATTAACATTCCTAACTTGCAACACTTAACATAATAATCATGCTCCCAATTGCTCTTTTCAGAATATGTCAATATGGTCCTTCCAAAATTAACACTATACTTCCAACTTTCCATGAGCAACCAATCTTTGGTAAGCCTCAGATTGTCATCGACAATTGCTTCATCATTTTAGTCATATACAGTTCTGGTCCTTCTTCCCTCTTAATGCCCTAGGCATTTGGAAAATTTAGAACACATTGAAATATTATAGCATATGCAATCGATCCTATACCCGAAGCATATGGGATACGATTCATAATGTCTCACATAAAGACATGATCCTAGACCAGTCTTTTGCTATAATTTTTTCTATTAGCCATGTTCTCAAAATTCGGACTATGAAGCGGGATGCCGTAATATTGAGAACGCAATTAATATTCCATATATAGAATTTCCTTATGTTGAACCATTCCAACATAACATTCATATATATACTTGACTAAATTTGATTAAAATCTCAATTTAAGCTTTTAGAATTGGAATGAGGTATAATTTCCTCTCCCTTAATCATAGCAAAAGAACTTTTCAAACCCTGCAACTTTGCAAATTGAAACTTTTGTTTTCTATAATTAACATTCCTAACTTGCAACACTTAACATAATAATCATGCTCCCACTAACATGATAATTATATTCTTATCAACATAACACTTATTCTCCCACTAGCTTTGACATTGTAACACCCAAATTTTCAAATAATTTTTCACATTTTATAAAACACATTTTCATCCATAATTGTTATAAAAACACCATTGTATCACATAGTCAAATCATAACATCACATCCCAAGATCATAATATAAAAACTTCTCGTGTGTGTATTGATCAAGCCGGCGCCTTCCCGCGATCCTCACTGGTACCTGAAACACATAACACAACACTATAAGCATAAATGCTTAGTGAGTTCCCCAAAATACCACACACAACACATATTAGCCACTCGAGGCTATAACTCTGTTTGACCCTCTGGTCAATGTGTCTCAGTGGGACCCTCTAGTCCCATAACTCTGTGGGCCCTCTGGCCCTAACTCTGTGGACCTTCCGGTCCTAACTCTGTAAACTCTGTAACATGCATAGCATACATCACATAGAAATCACATCAAGCAAAAACATACAAAATACTCTGTCACATAACTCTAATTACCACTCTAGGTAAAGTATAGTGAGAAGACTCACCTCGGGTAACTCGGTAAAGCTCGAACTCTGTAAAATCAGGTCTAGCCTCCGCCTAATCATATAAAGTAAACACTCTAAATCAATAAAGTATAGTGAGAAGACTCACCTCGGGTAACTCGGTAAAGCTCGAACTCTATAAAATCGGGTCTAGCCTCCGCCTAATCATATAAAATAAACACTTTAAATCAATACGTCTCTCAAGGCTAGACTATTCCTCCTCTTAGTACTCTCAGAAGGGTAAAAGACCATTTTACCCCCTCCATGGCTCAAAGACCCTAAAGTTGACCAAACCCTAGAAGTCAACAAAAGTCAACCCTCCGGGTTACGCTGCGCGTACCAAACATGTACGCTGGGCGTACCCGGCGTCTTCACAGAAACGGGGTGCGCGACCCCTTACGATGCGCGTACTGGGATTACACCCCGCGTAACTCCCAGTTCCAGTCCTTCAGCTCTTGAGGTCTTAAACAGTTAAGACTCACGTCCAACTTCTAGATCTGACCATTTCTAAGCCTCTTAATCCATAAAGTCGATGACTTTAAGCCTTTGCATGGCTGAACAAGTCACTAACACCCGGAATATTCCATTTCTAGCCCTAGAAAGCTCAAAACTCTAGCATGTCCTCATATCAACGACCAAGATGGAAACTTTATGGATGTAAAACACAAATATCACTGAAAGGGGACAGATCTCGGACCATGGAGCACCTTACACTCATAAAGTCTCCACCTTTGGGACTTTTAACCCTAGAAATGGCCCATGCAACAACAAACCAAAAGAAGGGGAAAGTTTTGAACTTTATACCTCTAAACGCATCTCCTTCCTCTGTAGATCTCAGATCCAAACTTGCACTTCAAGCTCTAGCCTCCACAAGCTCCTCTCATTCTTCTTCACTAACACCCCAAGGCACTTTTAGCTCCAAAATCACACACACTCACTAAGGACGATGGAAAGTTCTCTCTTAGGGTTTTACTCACTGCTATGGAGGCTGAGAAATGAGCCTTAGCATCCAATATATAGTGCACAAGTCAGAAATTAGGGTTTGCATCTGGACACATTACGCCCAGCGTAACCCTGGGTACGCTCAGCGTACTCAGGCGAGTCCGCGTCCAAAATAAGCGCATGAGTACGCGCAGCGTACTCATTTGCTACCAATTTCCCTTAACGGCTAAACTTGACACTTTGAATAAAAGAAGGGTTAAATAGTTGTACCTGAATTTCGGGATGTTACAGACATGTATCCAGAAATCAGCTGGACTTCTAGAAATCAATACTTTATTTACTTTCATTACCAAAGTTCAGGTTTATGATATGAGATGCTTCGATAAGACTTTATCTAAGATTCCCAAAATGATACACCTTTCCTTAGATAACTCACATGTGTGTCTAAACAATTTTAGAACTATGAAAAGGGATGTCGTAATCATAGTCTCAAATGTTTAGACCTTTGCCATTTCTCACAATTCGAATTATGAAAAGGGATGCCGTAATCATAATTGAATTTGAGAATGCAAATATCACAATTTCTATCTCCTTAAAATCTTCTTAGTGAAAGCGTTTCCTCACCATCATTTTCATGAATCGAAGAGAAACCTTATGACACTTAGATTTTATGGTGTATGTGTTCCTATCCATATGAATTTGCCAAAAACATAACCACACGAGGAGGTTAGTGACAAATCCAAACTCATATGGACTGAACTTGTTCAATATTAACTTTTTGCCACCTGGCAGCACAAGGGCCTACCATTGCTTCCAAGTAGTTATGCAAACAACTGAGAACTCATAGAACTCACATGCATAGTCAACTTTAACTGCAATGGGCACAGAAACAAGAATATGTCAACACGATAGGTTATAAACCTCAAGTCGTGTGCTAGTGATAAACAATACCCTTGATTAGTTCTTGAAACTTTTCAAGATCTTTAAGACTCCCACTGACCTCTTGACATATAAGATTCTCTTGTCAAGAACCATTCCTTGACAAAGCAAATATTCAAGAGTTAGTGGGGATTCTTATCAAGACAAACACTTCACACAATTGGCCTTAGTTGGTCTTTGTTTTATCCAAAACATCACAACTCACCAATTTCAAATGTACAAGAGTAGAAAACATTTTACTCTACATTTGATAAGTGTTTTAAACATTTTACTCTGTATCTCCCTTTCGAGAGAATTAAACTTCTGAGAGTTAAGAGAGATGATGAGTCAGACATCGAAATAAGCTCCTTCAATTCGACAAGCATGGTATTAAGTTTATCAAAACTGGTAACATCGGCAGTTGCTTTCTCATCAAACTTGGGAACAAAAGATTGATGTGTTGTGATAAACGTAGCAACACCGACATCAATAATATCAACTTTCTCAAGGATAGAAGAATACTTGTTATCCAACTCACTGAGCTCTGTGGACACACTCACTTTCATATCTTCCAATTTTTTGTACACGTCCTCCCGCACAGTTTGACATCTTTAACAAAAAGAACATGTCGTTCTTTTGCCACGATCCTTATCTCTTTAATTTCACCATTGAATGAGTCAGCTTGAGCCTTGACTCTGAGCTCATTGTTTTTATCTATTAAATCCAATTTCTGATGTAGACGGAGCTCCTGAGCTTTAAGCATCACGTCAACTTCAATTCCAGATACTGAATGCTTACTCTCAACATCAGCTTGTGATTGAAGAATGGAATTGAGTTTTCTATTGATTATTTTAAACTGTTTGCCAGACATTAGCATATGATCCGAAATATTTTCTTCCTCAGGATCAAATTCTAAGTCTGCAAATGTTCCTCCAAAACCTCTGCCATCATTTTCATAATCAGAATTGGGTTTGGGTGGATCAGTTGATTGGGATGTAAAGAGAGTAGTGATAGGTTGTTGTAGGATATTTTCGAAGGTAAGTGAGGAAGTAGTGGTGAGAACGTTCGAAACAAACAATTGTAAAGAAGTACTAGGATTTGTAGTGGCTTCGAAAGTAGAAGAACTAATAATAGGAAATATACATTGAGAACCAGCAGGATTCGATACAGCATCACCCATGATGACATTTGCATCCGTATCAGATACGTGTGCTAGGATGCCAGAAGTTGGAACTTCCTCAGTAAATGACTTGGTTACCAAATCTTTGGGTGGAATAACAATAGTTGTGTTTGGTGTTGATGTTTTGGATGGTGGATTCAATCCCAAAGGTGTTTCTGGGACAACCTCTTCGTCCATTGAATCCTCCATAAGACCAGGCTTTCTTTTCTTTCTCTTCTTTGAGATGTGTCTGGCAACATCTTCAGCTCTTCGTTTTCTTGATGAGGGAGAAACTGGGGCTGGGATTTCACGAACAAGAACACCTCTCCTATTAAGTTAAGCTTTTCGAACTAAAGGATATTGATCTTTAGAAGATGACTTTGGCTTGTGAGATAACTTCTTTAACCTCTTAAGCACTCCTGATTTCGAAGGTACAAACTCCTTCGAAGGAACACCTTTTGAATCTGCTACTGGCTTTTCAATTATCTTCGAAACTTTTGCTTTATCACCAGAACCTTTCTTTGGTGACTTAGCAGTTATTTTCTTGGGGAATTCTTTCGAAGGAATTCCATCACCCTCATTCTTGGACTTCTTTGATTTCTTCGAAGACCCCTCGTTATTACGGGGTAAAAGAATGCCAGTTTCCACAGAAGTATTAATAGATTGTAAATAAGCCACTAGAATTGGGTTTGCCAGATCTACCTTCTTAAGCATAGCATCAGGAATTCGAGCTATACTAGGAAACACCTCCTCATCATCTTCCACATATTTTGGAAAATGATATGTCACGAATTCAGCAATAGGTTCATCAGTAGGCACCAAAATCCCTTCTTTGTTATATGTAAACTGGAGGATAAGACTCCACTATCTTGCACAAGATATCCCATCAACAGCATTTATATTCTCCACACTCTTCAAGAATTCCTTCCACATTTGAGTCGCATAATCCACTGGTAAATCATAGTAAATACCAGCTACCATTCCATATACTTCCAATCTCCCCTTGTCTAAACCAACACTTCGACCTGTGAGACATCGAAGATAAATTCCAAAAAAGAAGTTCCAAATACACGACAGACTAGACTTCTTGAACTCACTAATCTTGGTGAGAGGGGGTTGATAACCCATCTCATTAAACATATGAAGAACTTGCTCATTCGAAACCTTGTAGAATGGTGAAGAAATAGGAATATCAAGAATTTAGACAAACAATTTCTTTGTCAGACGAAACCTCTTATCATTAATCATGTTGAAAGTAACAGTCTCCATAGTCTTGATGTAAGTTGCTGTTGAACTTGCCAAGGAGAGCCAAGACATTGGTACTGCATATGAAATGAACATCGTTGTTGATAATACTGAGTGCTTCAAAGCAACGATAAGCATTTGAAGTTCTTTTGGATAAAGAGAAACAACACCCTCAACTTGATAGTTTGTGTTTTGAATCTTCATGATTGGTTGAGAAGATACATCTTCAGTGGTACCGGATTAAGTTGTTGCCATTGTTAGGGTTTGAAAAAGTTTGAAGAACAGAGAGCAATTAGGGCAAAGATCGTCTGAGAAATTTTTCAGAACGGAACGTGTTAATGTAAAGCAAAGCCCCTTTTTATATGTATCTAGATCTGAATACCAATCGATTCATTTAATGACCTAGCCACGTGTCCCCTTGAAACGCGCACCACTAGCCGTCATATACGCCATGTCAGAAAAAGTGAGTAGAACAGTTCCCGAGAAACGCACACAGTTACCAAACCATCACTTCAAAAGTCTTTTCGTCTGTACGAATGGATAACAACAAAACCTTCGGAATGGAGTTTGGGCTGTTTTGCTTTTGGGTTTAGAAGCGAAGTCATATGCCAGACTTTCGAAATCGTTTGCCTGAGTTGGTATTACTCATAACCTCAAGGATTTCGTGAGTGCATTGTGCCAAAGAAAAAGATAAGAAGCAAAATAAACAAAATTTTGGATTCTGTGATGTAGAAAATAAAATTTCGACATTAAGGCAGTTGAATCCCGGGCAAAGATTGCTTCGCTAATCATCAAGAGAGATGATCAACAGCTTGTGTGGTTTCCCTGAATTACAATTGAATACTTGTGAAGAAGTATCGAAGGGCTTCTTTTTAATGTGGCTTTTTAATGTGGCTTAAAACTTCGATACAATGCATACTTAACATAAGTATGAAAAGTTGTAAACGAAACTACCTGTTTGACCAGTGTAGTCAGTGACAAGTAAGCTTTGAAAAGTGTATCAAGTAACGAAGGTTGAGGATGATACTCAAACGGAAATCATATTCTTGAAACCAAAATTAGACCTAAATCTTGTTGGGAAACAAATGTCGTGGGTTTCGAACATTTGATCAAGAGTATAACCAAGAAAGAATATAATTTTGAGTATCGAAATCAGGTACTGAAACAAAAGTTTCGTGATGTCTGGAACAAAGTTCCCCATCAATTCCTTAATTTGATTCGACATTTAGGGTTTCACTTTCATCACGGTCTCATGATGTTAGATCATAAACACAGATTGTTGATATGTCTAGATACTGATTGTTTTATACCAAAAATCTCTTGGACATATGTCATTGTGTGTGAAAGTGTAAGAACGTTAGGATGAAAAAGATTTGGTAAAAGATTCGTAAGTACCTATGCTATGTATGGACCAAGCAGTAAACTCTTAACTCAATTAAGAAGAGTAAGGTAGCTCAAGGACTAATGTGAAGATAGCCTGATTGGGAAGAAATTTCCGTGATAAAAACTTCATTAAGGCTTTGAAAACACACATTGACTCAAAAGAGGCTTAGGTCAACATGCTGCAACATGCTTCTAGAGACAACCTAACTAGTGCAAAGTTTTTTGAAAATAATACCCGACCCTAGAACTGCAAGCATGAACCAAGGATGATCTTTGCTAAAAGCTACATCAAGAAAACGAAATACAAATACCAAATACAAGAAAATATTTTTGTAGTTTTTGATTTTTCAAAATTTAAAAGACAAAACAAAAGTAAAATCTTTTTGTTCTTTTTGATTTTTCGAAAATTGAATGAGAAAAAAAATATAAAATCTTTTTGTTCTTTTTGATTTTTCGAAAATTGAAAGACGAAACAAATGTAAAATCTTTTTGTTCTTTTTGATTTTTCGAAAATTGAAAGACAAAACAAATATAAAATCTTTTTGTTCTTTTTGATTTTTCGAAAATTGAAAGACAAAACAAATATAAAATCTTTTTGTTATTTTTGATTATTCTAAACAAACAACAACAAAAGAAAAAAATATTTTTGGTATTTTTGGATTTTTCCGATATGAAAGAAAAAAAAATTATGTACAAAACTCGCGAAAATTTGTGATTAAGCGGTGTGTACAAAATGTCAAAATCGAAGTGTGTCGAAGCGCTGAATGTGAACAGTAACCAGTGGTGTGTACAAAATGTCAAAATCGAAAATTTGTGATCAAGCGGTGTGTACAAAACTCCCCCCAAAATTCTCACGAATGATTTCTCATCCAATGGCTTTGTGAAAATATCAGCAAGTTGATCAGTGCTTTTCACAAAGTGAAGTTCGATATTGCCATCCTCAACATGATCTTTTATAAAGTGATAACGAAGAGCAATATGCTTGGTTTTCGAAGGTTGCACAAGATTGTGACAAATGCGTATAACACTTTGTGAATCACAATACAATGGAATTTTCTTCATGTTGATTGCATAATCACGCAGTTGGCTTTGTGTCCATATGATTAGCGAAGTGCAAGCTGCAGCATCAACATACTCTACTTATGCTGTGGAAATCGAAACACATGTTTGCTTTTTCGATTGCCAGCGTACTAACTTCCCATACAGTAGTTGACATCTGCCACTTGTGATTTTTCTATCAAGATTGCAACCTCCTAAATCAGCATCTGAAAATGCTTGTATGAAGAATCCAGTTTTCGAAGGATACCACAATCCTAACGAAATCGAGCCTTTAAAATATCGAAAAATATTCTTCAATGCTATTAAATGTGGTTCTCTGGGATTCGATTGATATCTAGCACAATTACAAAACAGAAAACATAATGTCAGGTTGACTTGCCATAAGGTAAAGTAATGAACCTATCATGCTTCTGTATAAAGTAAGATCAGCAGCTGGTTTGTCTAACGAAGGAGAAAGCCTTGTTCCAACCGCCATTGGTACTCGTAATTTCGTGCTATTCGTCAAGCCAAAATTTTCAAGTAGATTCTTTGTGTATTTTTCTTGATTGATAAAAATTCCATCTCTGCTTTGAGGAATGTTCAATCCCCGAAAGTTGTTTATGTTTCCCATCATGCTCATCTCAAATTGACTTTTCATCAGATTTTCGAAATCTCTAGACAAACCAGGGTCAGTCGAGACAAAAATAATATCATCGACATATATTTGAACAAGCATAAGATGATCCGCAACTTTCTTTCGAAAGAGTGTGGAATCAACTAATCCTTGTTTAAATTCCGATTGTTTTAAAAAAGAGGTAAGAGTTGCATACCATGCTTTTGGTGCTTGTTTTAACCCATAAACAGCTTTATCTAAGATATAACAATGATTAGGAAATTCTTCATTAACAAAACCTGGAGGTTGTTCAGCATAAACTGTTTCGTCAAGTTCTCCATTGAGAAAAGCGCATTTGACATCCATCTGATAGACATCAAAATCTTTGTGTGCTGCATAGGCCAAAAATATTCGAACAGCCTCGAGTCTTGCGACAGGGGCAAAGGTTTCCTCATAGTCGATACCTTCTTGTTGCGAATAGCCTTTAACAACAAGCCTAGCCTTATTTCAAACAATATTACCATCTTTATCTGTTTTATTTTTGAAAATCCGTTTTAATCCAACAATTGAAACATCTTTTGGTTTAGGAATTAATCTCCAAACCTTGTTTCTTTCAAATTCAAACAATTCAGATTGCATTGCAACAACCAAATATGAGTGTTCCATTGCAGCCTTAACTGATTTTGGTTCAATTTTCTAAATAGAGACATTAAACATGAAAAACTCCTGATGAGCATTAAGTACCTCATTCTTTGCACAAATTTGAGCTCTTGTTAACACACCGTCTTGTGCATTTCCAAGCACTTGTTCTTTTGGATGATTTCTTGTCCACTTCACCAATGGTGGATATGCCGGATCAAAAGCCAATGGCGCATCTTCGAACATTTCGTCATTCTCTGAACCTGCAACAAAATTATTATCATTTAAATCATGAAAGGTTTCATATTGATCATTATTTGACAAATTTAGCTCCCCCTCGACAATTTCATTTCCAGGTTGCTCCCCCTCAACAACACCATTCATTCTCCTATTCTCCCCCTCAAAAGAATGCTCCCCCTCAACATGAGAATTCGAATGCAAGTGCTCCCCCTCCACTTTCGCATTTGGCATACTTTCGTTATTTCTAGGAGAATATAATTTCGAGTTTCAATTAATTGCTTCGTGATTAAGTGTCGAACAATCTGAATGCTTTGATGATTCCGGAAGTTGATTATCCTGAGCATTGATTTCAGCATCAGCAGCCCTCTCTGGAACACCAAAATTTAAATCATAATCAAAATCAGATGAAGTAAAACTTTCAGATTCATATGTTGATTCACTAAGAATTGGTTTTTGTTCGAAACACTTTTAAACTTGTTTGATATAAAAATCATCAAACGTAAGATTGAATGTTTCTTCAATTTTCCTTGTTCGTTTATTCAACACTCGATATGCAACCGAATTATGAGAATAACCCAAGAAAATTCCTTCGTCAACTTTGGACTGAAATTTCGAAAGATTATCCTTGAGATTCATGATAAAACACCTGCAACCAAAAACATCAAAGAATTTGACATTAGGTTTTCGGTTATTGATATTTTCATAAATGTTGAATCTTCGATGAATGAACGATCTATTTTGCGTAAAACATGCAGTAGATACTGCTTCAGCCCAAAGATATTGTGGAAGATTCGCATATGTGAGCATTGTTCTTGCAGTTTCACAAAGAGAATGATTTCGCCTTTCAACAACCCCATTCTGCTGAGGTGTATAGGGTGAAGAAAAATTATGCGAAATTCTTTTGTCTACTAAAAACAAAACAAGAACATTGTTCTTAAATTCGGAACCATTATCACTCTTGATTTTTCGAACTTTCTTCTTCAAGCTTGTTTCCGTCTTTTTGATAAAATCAATCATTACTTGAGCAACTTCTGGTTTTAACCTGAGAAAATAAACCCAAGTAAATCGAGAAAAATCATCAATAATGACTAAAATGTACCGTTTCTTGTTGAGTGTTTCAACTGTTGATGGTCCACAAAGATCAATATGAAGAAGTTCCAATGGTTCGATAATTTTTGAATCGATAACAATTGTATGTCCTTGTCGATGTTGTTTCCCTTGTTCGCAAGCTGCACACAAAGTATCATTATCAAATTTTAATATTGGTAAACCTCGAACAAGATCGTTTACCACCAGTTTGTTAAGATTTCGAAAGTTCAAGTGAGAAATACGTCGATGCCACAGCCAGCTAACATCTGATGAAGCTTTCGAAAGTAAACACACAGAGGGAACACCAACAATACGCTTTATGTCAAGAGTGAACATGTCTCCTTTTCTTTTTGATTTGAGCAAAACTTCTTTTGTATTGACATTCGAAATAATGCTTCCTTCTTCATTAAACACTACTTGATTCCCAGTGCCCACAACAAGTTGTCAAACACTAATCTAATTATGTTGAAGACCTTCGACATAAGCAACTCGTTTTACAGTACACTTCCCATTTGTGACTTTACCATATCCCTTGACTTGACACTTTTGATTGTTACCAAACTTCACAACACCCGCACTATCCAAACTTCCATAATCACGTAAATTCTCTTTCCTTCCAGTCATGTGACGAGAGCAACCACTATCGATATACCAATTTTCATCATATTGCTCATCACATAGAACCTGTAATCAGTGGAAAAAATTTGGTACCCAAGGGTGTTTGGGTCCTTTGTGATTAGTTTGAAATACATTGTGAAATGAAGATCCTAAAATCCAATTACGAACTTTTGATTTAACACTATCAATTAAGTTCACTTCATTTGGTAAAGGCTCAGATATATAATATTTTGAAAGTTTAGGACTTTCACTGACTTTCACCTTTGTCTTCTCAGATTGTTGCTTTGTGGCCTTTTCTTTCGAAACAGGGCGCCATGCCTTAACTGAAGATATCGAGTCTTTCGATGAAGAACTGACATTCGACATTTCATTCAAATACTTTTCATAAGAATTTTCTATTTTTTGTTGAGAGTATTTTCCTGTTTGATAAGACTTCCCTTTGCCTTCAAGCCAGTGATCGATGTTTTTCTTATTTAATTGACCCTTGACGTACGAAACTTTTAACGATTGGTTTGCTGGGGGATTGGGAAAATTTGGTTGTTGTGGTTTGAATTTAACATTTCTTCTTAAAGGAACTTGATCAAACTTTTTTTTTCAACATTTGAGTCAAAATGTTGTTGAATAAAATTTCGACGTTGAAAAGATGATGAATTGGTTTTAGACGGAAATGATTTTGAGAAACCTTTATTGGAAAATCTTGTTTGATTGATAGGATTAGACTTCTTCAAAAATGACGAATTGGAAAATTTCTTTTCATGAAATGGTTGACTATGATTTCGTGACAAACACTTTGGTTCCTGATTTTTTATTTTCGAAAAGTCATTATGTGTTGTTGATTGAGACAATTGCTTTTTAGACAGAGCGGAATTTTTCTTTATATCTGAACTTGATGAAGACATTGTCTTAACCTTTTCAGGCTTTTTCTGTTCAGTTGTACATGATTTTTCAATCCGTGTTGTTTCTTTCGAGACTCAACAATTTGCCAAAAGATTTTCTTTCGAAAAGTTTTCAATTTGATCTTTAAATTCTTTTGAATTTATTTTCACATTCTGTGAGTCAACTTCCAATTTCATTTCAACTTCATTCGACATTTTTGTTTTTTCAACCCAAGTTCGTTGAGGTTTCTATCTTCGCTTATTATCTTCTTCTGCCAATTTTTTAAATTCTGGATTGATGTTTTCGACATTCCCAATGGTAACAAATACTTGATTTGGAAAAATGACATCATTGGAGAACTTGAAATTTTGATAGACCACCGTATTTGTTTGGAGATAATGAGCACCTTTTTCCTCCAACACTTTGTCAAAAAATTTTGTTTCACCAAAAACCTGATCAACAACTATTCTTGGTATTTCATTTTCTTTCGAAATTTCGTCATCATCCTCTTCATTAACACTACTGTCAGTTTGACTATGCCTGACACTTACATGATCAAAATCACAAACTTTCGAAGTGGAGGCTTGATCGGTGTTTGTCTTGACTAACGAATCATTATATTTTTCTTTGCCTTTACTCAAAGATGTGACATTAACGACAGACAACTGAGAACAATCGACATCTTCAATTTCACTAATTTCGCTAATATTATCATAATTATCCTCAATATCAGCAAAATTAGATTGGTTGTCAGATTTCAAATTCTCAGATCTTTTCAAAATTTTAAATTGTTCGTTTTTGGTTAAGGTATCATTCACAATCTCAACTAATTCATTAGCATCCAAACATTCATCAATTTTCACAATTCCATATCTATATCTATTATCTGGAACTTTATCAAAATCTAAAATATTTATCTCACAATCATATGAAGTTGCATCTACTTTTTCTCTTTCGAAAGCTAAAAATGGTAGAAGCTTCCTATGTTGTTCTCTACTTATTTCACACGAATGATGTAACTCAGTTAATTTTCCATAGAGTCTCTTAGCAGAATTACAATATAGGTTCCTCTGTTTCAATAGAATCATATTTTCAGTGCTAAGATTATCTCTATCTATCATAATATTTGTAATCTGCAACTCTAAACAATCTATCTTAATATTCTTTGTGTCCAAGATTCTTTGAGTTTCTAGTAACTGAGTACTAGTTTTCTTAGCTTCATTGCTAGCAGAAATAACAAGATTATTCACATAAGTAACAGCAGCATCAAACTCAGTTAATACAAAATCATATACAGATGAAGGAATATTAAAGGATTGAAGTAGAGAACATAAATTTGCAGTCATTGATGCATTATCTCCTGACTTCGAAACAAATCATCTGCCTGTTACATTCTCTTCTTCAATATCCTCGTACCTTGCATACTGCGACAACCCGAAATTTCTATCTTGTACAGTCATTCAATTCAATCAAAGTCAGACTCTTTTTGCTATCCTCTAGCATTGTTTAGAGTCAATTAGAGCGTTTTAAGCCTAGTACATCCAAGGATTGGGAGTTAGGAAGTATCTGCTTGAATCCATTGTGCACTAATCAAGCCTTAAACTTCATCATGTTGAGTTTACGGCCACATCACCATGAGTTTACGGCCGTAAACTCAAGGTGGCCGTAAAATCATGCCTTATACATGATGTTCTTCCATTTCTTCCTCATTATTCACCATTTCAACCTCAAGAACTTCATTTCTCTCTCAAGTATCCTAAGGATCTTCATTTTATTCTTCAAAAATGTAAGTGTTTCATCCTTTGTTTTGTTGATACATCTCATTATCTAGTATCATCCTTTGATTTCATCCATTAACTTCATCTTTTGGGTTTGATCTTCAAGATCACCAAGAACACCAAGACACACACTAGTGTTTTGGGCCGAAATCAACTCCTTTTGCTTCCATATTGTAAGAATCCTCTCCCTACACTTGTTATATAGTAGAAACCCTTGATTTGCACCTTAAAAACGTCTAAATCCCATGAACAATAGGAGTTTACGGCCAAGAGCATCTCCCTTGGTCGTAAACCCTTGTTAAAGGTGCATTTGTTGGCCATGAACTCCCTAAAGCTAAGCATTGAACCTAGGACACTTCCTTGATGCTTGAAAGGACTTTAAATCACTCTTTGGCACAAAACTTCATGAGTTTACGGTCGTAAACTCAAAGGGCCGTAAACCCTATGGCCGTAAACTCAACGGTCGTGAACACCTTCGCCGTAAACACCAAAGTGTGGTCGTGAATCCCTTAGATGCAACCCTTTGTACTTCTAACACTTCAATATAAGTGTTTCCTAAGTCCTAGGGTGTTTTCCTCTCATGATTAGTTGTATAAACACTAATTATATACATATATGTGTCATTATATGTTTATTAGGATCCGTTGTGCTCAAGTCTTCACTTGACACTTAGCATCCTTCAATCCGATCTTTCATTCGTATCACTCACTATAGGTGAGTTCATACCCCTTAACTTATCTTTTAAATGATTTTAAATGCTTTTATGGGCGGGAATACAAGTTGAACTATTATAGGTATTATATCAATCACATGTGATTAATAACTATCAAACAAGTGGATTTTGTTACATTTCAAACTGTGTTATCAATCAAACTGCTTCAAATCGTTTTATAAACTCTTTTACATGTTAAATACTTTCTATTAAACTCTTTTAAAACATATACTTTGTCAAAATCATGTCTATATAGATATAGTTATATAAGTAGGATTGAAAGGACTTAGGACTGATAACTCGCCTTATTTCCTGTTCCTTGTTTAGTTGTGGACTTATGGTATCAGTTATTTGTCTGAAGGTCGTTTTAACCTTAGTTGTATACTATGTGTATGTATATAGATATAAAAGTTCTTCTATTAGTTCAATACCTTTGGATAGAAAAGGTGTACAAACATGTTCATTCATACAAACAACATTACTAGTAAACTATAATAGGTATAGTTTAGGAAGTCGCTACTTACTATTACTAGAACAATGAAACGTACAAGAGTCAGTACATACTACAACGAGAAACAATACTCACTATAAAGAGAAACAGATAGAGCATACTATAACGAGAGACAATACTCACTATAAAGAGAAACAAATAGAGCATACTATAACGAGAAACAATACATACTACATACTATACACTAGAGAACATACTACATACTAGAGAGAGAAAACATACACTACACTAGAACATATTAAACAAATACAAGAATACTATAATAATAATGTGAGATACTACTTCATGGTTCGGCAATATACTGTTGCGTCATGTTTTGTACCCAGAGTCTCCTGGATGGAGAGCGTGAATTTGTATATAGATCTATATAGGACTGACCCTCCTACACCTTGCTGCTAGCTACAGTGGGACCTGCAGGTCTACGGGTGACGAATGTCATATCATTCCGACGTCTCGAACGTCGTGTTATACTAGTCGATCAAGTATGGTTACAATCATATCACATTTTACCTTAATTAAACTAACAAGTTTAAGGTAGTTAGTACATTGGTAGTTACTTAGATAAAACTACAGTACATCTTTATCTTCCCATTTCATTCACATTGTGATCTTCTCACATAAACAGTAATGAAAACTATATTTTGGTAATGATAGTCGTACTTGGAGAAAATACTCACTTTTACAAAAGAACAAACATAAAGAACAGTTGGGTCTTGGTAGAAGACTGCTTTAGTAGAGAATATAGGATTTTCTAGGAAGCTTACAAACATTTACATCAAATACTTACAAACTTTTACATCAAACATTTACAAGCACATTCTTCAAACTTATACAAACAATGATACTAAAATACTTATGAACTCACCAGCTTTAATGCTGATCTATACTTTCAAAATAACTTGTATTCTCAAGTCACCAGTAGACAGGTACAGATGACCAGGTTTTGAGAAGACAGAGCTTTGAAGACACGTCTTTATTTTGATTATTCATTTTTGGTGTCTTATAAACTACAGAACATACTTGTATTAGAATTATATTATTAATGCAATGGATGATGTTGTTGCTTGTTTACTATTATGCATTGTTGTGATACTGTACATGACGTCCTCCTGTTGGATTAGTGTCTAAGTCCATAACTATTTTGGTATGTACTTGACCCGATTATGAGCATGGTCCTTTTGGGTTGCCTTCACCATAGCAATATGTAGGATGAATTAAGGAGAGAAAGGTTTAATTATGATTTATTAATATATTATAAGAATACTATATTAAAGGAGAAATCATATTGTTTAGTTAATATTAGTCAAGAATTAATAAAGAATTAATTTTGTGACTAAAAGAGATTAATTAAACTTAAGGGACTTATTGTGTAATTATAAGATAATTACATAATTGGGCTATGGATCACCTTGGAATAATAGGTTGGACGAATTCTATGGGGAAGCCCATTAGAAATCATCCAAGGCATGTTCCAGAAGGGGTCCATGGGCTGCTTAGAGCTTAAGCAGTCAAATTAGGGTTTCCTTGTTAGATAACCCTAATTTCCTACCTATTTAAGGATCCCCTAAGCCCCAAAAACGTGGCTAACTAATCATTTAGGGTTTCCAGCCGTTTTTGGTGCCTCCTCTCTCCTCCCTCTTCATCCAAGTTGCTTAGTGGTGTTTGTGACTCCATTAGAGGTGCAACACTTGAGGCACTAAGGTTTCTGAAGCCAAGGAATTGATTGTTATTGCTACATAACAATCAAGGTAAGATCTGAACCCTAGTTTATATGTTAATTTGATTAATTGTGTGCTAGATCTAGGGTTTATAAGTCTTGCAAGTTTATTGCATGTTCAAAGTAGAAAAACTAGATCCAAGGAATTAGGGTTGCATGAACACCATAGGATTGATGTTATGCTCAAAACCCATCAGTGGTATCAAAGCCTAGGTCATTTTTCTATTGAATAGATGCATAATTGAACTGCCAAAGACCTTAAAATCGAAATTTCTTGCTGTTTGCCTGATGAACTCGCCGAGTTGCTCTTAGAACTCGACGAGTAGCTTGAACTCGAGGAGTTCCAAAGAGGACTCGATGAGTTGGCTGTTCAGTTGCCGGGTTTTTCGAATTTTTGGTCAGATTTTGATGTGGATAATTACCAAAACTCGTTTTTATTGCCTAAAATCGATTTTTTATGTTTGGAATGATTATCCTTATCAAAATTGATGGATTTGGTTAAATATGGATAATATAGGATTTGTATAAGATAAATATTTGACCTAGTAAGTTTGAAAAGTTTCAATTTACACCCTTTAGGTTTTATAGTTTAAATTTGGACTTAATAGTTTTGTTTTGAAATTTAAATAGTTAAACCCTAATGTTTTGAAAAGTTTCAAAACTTGCCCTCAAGTTTTGGAATTTAAAAAGTTGATTAAAAGATTAATTTTGAAATGTTAAATTCTAAAACCCTCGTATTTTGAAAAAGTTCAAATTACACCCTTATGGTTTTATTTATTAATTAAGGTGTATAATTAAAGGAGATTTTATAAACCCATAAAGTTTTGGTTTACATTTAATTAAATTAAAAGTAGAATTTATTAAATTAGACCACCTAGTATTTTAAAAGTGTAAAATACACCCTATACTATATATATGTAACATTAAAAGTCTAATATTATATATATATGAGTAAAAAGTCAGTCTTAACGTTAGTAGGCCTCATTCACGAAGCTACTCTATAAGGGGTGTTTAAGGAAATTGCCTATAAAATGGCGATTGAATGGGTATCCACTCTTACCCACCGCACTCTTGACTAGTGGAGGGTCGTTAGCCGAACGGGTAGGATAGGACGAAACCTTCCATTATAAGTATAATGAAGTACAAAGTAACTAAATGCTTTTACAAATTCCCAAATCATAGTTACTTTAGGCAAAATGTGAAATTGTATGCTAATCCATGGAATTACACTTCACACCCTTGTCAAACGTTAGTGGAGCGTGCGTGGTTAACCGGCACATTAATTTAGGGTTGACATTGGTTGTGAAGGGTGGCTCGATGTTTATCATAGATCAATGGAGCGTGTGTGGTTAACCAGCACATTGATTAGGTGATAGTATCATTGAGTGCATCATGTAGATTCATATGGTTATTCACACCTTATTTGTGATCCTCGGCATCCCAGACACAAATAGATGGGCATAATCGAGATTAAACATGCCATTGAAAAGTTCAATGAATCTCAAAAGACCTAGGAGTTTCAATTCATTTAAAACTTAAATTTATTTTCGTTTTTCATGGTGGAAATTGGTAAATCGTCATTTACCTACCTTCAAATATTCTGCAACTAGATTACGGCATCCCTCTTCTAGGTTGTAGAGTATTGTGTTGGATCCTAGCCTTGATGTTTCGTTTGGGTGTTACATCAAGGATTCTAATCAACTTGACTTGAATTTCTCCCGTTTTGTAGATGTCTAAATCTTACAATGGTCTTCCCAAGTCCCTTGGAACAAGCTTTCCAAATGAAGATGACGTTCCACGATACGATCAAGGAAATAAGAGTCATGCTTCACTTCCTCCACCTCCTCCAATTATTCTCCCTAACCCACAAGTTCAAAGGCTTGAAAAGTTCAAGCTCACTCAAGCCCTATTGGCAAGTAAACACGAAGATGGGAAACATGTGTGTGCACACGTCTTGGAGATAAAGTCACACATTGATAGGTTAAGGATGATGGGTGTCGATATCTCAGAGATGTTGGCTGTTGACTGGGTTCTTCAGTCGCTTCCTGAATCATATAGTGAGTTCGTTAGAGAGTACTATATTATGGACCACGACGTGACCCTCATTGATCTCACCTATTTGCTTATAGCTGCTGAATCAGCAATGATTTGGCATGTTGGTCCAGCAAATTTGTCTGGTGAATCAAACTCCCAAACATCAATGGACACTGGCAATATTGGAAGTCCAGAAAGAACTAAGCATAAGATTGTCCCATGTGCTGTGCCAAAGGAGTCCATTTGCTTTTATTGCCTAGAGAAGGGGCATTGGAGACGAAGCTGCCCTGTTTACCTGAGAGATCTAAGAGATGGGAGAGTCAAGACGTATGACTCTACTTCAGGTAAAATCCACTAACTAACTCTGTAAGTTCCTACTTTTTGATTCTTGACACATGATGTGATAAGATTACATTTTGATGTTTTTGCAGGATCGAAGAAAAGAGAGGAAGCTTAAGGAAGAAGTGTGATGAATCTGATCATGAAGAAATGGATTTCGATCGCATGGATTCGAAGATCAGATTTTTGAGCTGCTGCTCTAGAGTTAGAATAGATTGCTTAGGAATATGTAATAGCATAGTTTTCAGTTGAATTGCGTTGTAAGGACAAATTTTTCCGCAATAAAATCAATTTTGAGTTTTATCTTATTTATCATTGCAATGACATGTGTGAAAATGGATGTTTGTATTTAGCAATGTTGAATTGGATATAATTCTTGTTTTGCTGTTTGTGGAAATGTCGAGAATTTACCAAATAGGGAGAGTTTCTCATCGCCCAAGTTTCAATTGGACAGAAACTTGGAATCATACAACCTGGTTGCGTGATGAATGAGAAACTTCAAATTTGGAAATTAGACCATTTTGACAAAGTGTCAAGAGAAGGACTGGGAGATCAAGTACACTAGGTTGTGCTCTGATCAAGTCCACCACAAGAGTGATAAAGATATTCGTCATGATTTACTAAAGTTTAGTAAATATGGTTATACTTATAAGATTAAGTATAATTCTGAGTTGGTCGAAAGAGTTTCAATCAATAGCAAAACGAATAAGAAGAATCAAGTAGGCAGAAAGATAAAAGTTTCTCTATTCTAAGAAGAAGGGAGAGTACCTTTTATTGTGTTTTATGATAAGTCTTAATGATTAAGAACTATTTCTCAATTGGTCCTCTAAGTGAGTCTTAGTGCATTTGCATGTCTAACAAGAGGAATCGAGAATTATGGAAATAGTTAAAATCAAGAAGTCAATCATACTTCCTTCCAATATCAAGTCTTAAGAGTCATACTCCAAGATTCTGACATGAGTGACACGCCTTTAGTAGGTTTATAACACTCAACAAATGTGGAATTGGAAAAAGTCTTCTTATTCCTGCACATTTGAGATTGGTAAGTTGTGATGTCTTGGATAAGACAAAGACCAACTAGAACCAATTATGTGAAGTGATAGTCTTGATAAAAACTACACTAACTCTTGAATATTTGTTTTGTAAATGAATGTTTCTTGACAAGAGAATCTTATTTGTCAAGGAGTCAGTGGGAGTCTTAATGGTCTTGAAAGGTTTCAAGAACAAATCAAGAGTTAAACCTAATTGAGCATCACTATCGCACGACTTGAGGTTTGTAACCTATCGTGGATGACATAATTTTGTTTTCTGCGCCATTCCAGTTAAGGTAATTGTGCATATGAGTTCTATGAGTTCTATGAGTTCTCATTTTTATGCATAAAGGCAAGCACCTTGATCAATGGAAAGTACATTGATATGTAAGGGTGAGTTGCTAAACTGCTTGGAAGACATGGTGGGCACTCGTGTTACCATGAGGCAAGAAATCGAGATTGAGCACGTTCGGTCCATATGAGTTTGGATTTGTCGCAAACTTTGGTTTTGGCAAATTCACATGGATAGGAACACATACACTTTAAAATCTAAGTGTCATGAGGTTTCCCTCCTTCATGAAAATGATTGTGAGGAAATGCTTTCACTAAGAGAGATTTTAAGAAGATAACAATTGTGATAATTGTATTCTCAAATTCGATTATAATTACGGCATCCCTTTTCATAGCTCGAATTGTGAGATTTGGCAATTGGTCTGAACATTTGGGACTTAGTAACATAAATTCTGAATTGTTTAGACACACATGTGAGCTATCTAAGGCAAAGGTGTATAAGCTTAAAAAGCTTAGATAAAGGCTTATCAAAGCATTAGGTATTAGAAATATGAACTTAAGGAATTCAATAAGCATTGTTTTCTGGAAGTTCAATTGTTTTCTGAATACATGTCAAAGCTAGTGGGAGCATAAGTGTTATGATGGTAATAAAATAATCATCATGATAGTGGGAGCATGATTATTATGGTAAGTATTGCAAGTTAGCAATATTAATTATAGAAAACAAAGATTCACTTTGCAAAGTTGCAAGGGTTGAAAAGTTGTTTTGCTATAATTAAGGGAGAGAATATTATACTTCGTTTCAAAATTCTAAAGCTTAGATCGAGAAATGTTAATAAATTTAGTTAAGGATACATAGTGCATTCTCAAAATTCGATTATGATTACGGCATCCCTCTTCATAGTTCGAATTGTGGGAACATGACACATAAAATATTATGGCAAAAGGATGATAAAGTATCACGTCTTTATGTGAGACATTATGCATCGTGTCCATACGCTTCAGGTATAGGATCGATTGCATATGCTATAATATTTGACCATTCTAAAATTTTCCAAATGCCTAGGGCATTAAGAGGGAAATAGGGACTAGAATCGGTTTTGACTAAAATAATTAAACAACTATCAAAGGACGATCTGAGGTTCACTAAGGATTTGTCGCTTGTGAGTAGTTGGAAGTATAGTACTGAATGGACTATATTGACATTATTATGAATAGATAAGAATCGGTTTTGACTAAAATAATTAAACAACTATCAAAGGACGATCTGAGGTTCACTGAGGATTTGTCGCTTGTGAGTAGTTGGAAGTATAGTACTGAATGGACTAAAGGACACGTGTATCTGATAAGATCAGAGTTGACAGCGGCTTTTGAAAGCTACGATTGATGATCAGGTTCTGAAATTATACAGAATAGTTATTAGACTTATCCAAGTGGGAGACTGTTGGATTAGTGTCTAAGTCCATAACTATTTTGGTATGTACTTGACCCGATTATGAGCATGGTCCTTTTGGGTTGCCTTCACCATAGCAATATGTAGGATGAATTAAGGAGAGAAAGGTTTAATTATGATTTATTAATATATTATAAGAATAATATATTAAAGGAGAAATCATATTGTTTAATTAATACTAGTCAAGAATTAATAAAGAATTAATTTTGTGACTAAAAGAGATTAAATAAACTTAAGGGACTTATTGTGTAATTATAAGATAATTACATAATTGGGTTATGGATCACCTTGGAATAATAGGTTGGACGAATTCTATGGGGAAGCCCATTAGAAATCGTCCAAGGCATGTTCCAGAAGGGGTCCATGGGCTGCTTAGAGCTTAAGCAGTCAAATTAGGGTTTCCTTGTTAGATAACCCTAATTTCCTACCAATTTAAGGAGCCCCTAAGCCCCAAAAACGTGGCTAACTAATCCTTTAGGGTTTCCAGCCGTTTTTTGTGCCTCCTCTCTCCTCCCTCTTCATCCAAGTTGCTTAATGGTGTTTGTGACTCCATTAGAGGTGCAACACTTGAGGCACTAAGCTTTCTGAAGCCAAGGAATTGATTGTTATTGCTACATAACAATCAAGGTAAGATCAGAACCCTACTTTATATGTCAATTTGATTAATTGTGTGCTAGATCTAGGGTTTATAAGCCTTGGAAGTTTATTGCATGTTCAAAGTAGCAAAAACTAGATCCAAGCAATTAGGGTTTCATGAACACCATAGGATTGATGTTATGCTCAAAACCCATCACCTCCGCCCCAGAACGTTTCCGCGGTTCTGGTTTGGGGGTGTGACAGATTGGTATCAGAGCATTGTTTATAGTGAATTGAGTATATCAACCCATAAAAGATATACAACTATAAACACAACGAGATTAAAATACTCTGACCAAGAGTTTATACTTTTAAATAATAAAATATTTAACCAAAGTATACATACCTGCATTCATACTAAAATCAGTGTCACTAGGACAGAACAAAAGTATTACGATTGTTGGACAACACGAGTAGGCTTGGGGACATATAATCAGATCTGGGAGTGATATAGCCTGGTCAACTATATCTTTCCGAGAAGTGATTAGCATGTGCCTAGGAATGGTTGTGATGTTGCAGCAAGTCTAAAAACTTACCAACACTACTACAATGAAAACATTAGAACAGAACATAAACTTAAAATACTACAGGAGTATTTTGTGTTACTATAGTTACTTATGTGCAAACTAAAAAGATCTTTATTAGTATGTCAATAGTTGTTGAGTGGATACGCTAAGGTTATATGTGACTAGGGTGTTATAGACTTAGAATTTGTGATCTTTTCTTTACTCCCTGTTCCTTGTTTGGTTGTGGGCTTAGAGTTAGGGCACCTATTCGAAGGTTTATCATGTTTTCGTTACGTATGACTTGTATGCACTACGCAAGTGTTGGAGTAGCTGGTAAGGATCATCTTATAATTATCTTAATTAGTACGTCTATTAATTATTTCTTTTACCCCTATTCTCGCGTAGATAACATGGCTGGATTCCATATCCCCGGAGACCCGTACTTCCCCAACCAAAATAACGGAGGATGGCTAGATGTTGAGCCAGAAGAAGAACCTGTAATTCCATTGGACGATGACTTTGCTGAGAACTTCCCAGAGGATTCTGACTCCGAGCCAGAAGTCAATGACCTACCACTGGTGGCTCAAAACCCAAATCCAAACACTCGTCCGGCTTTTCAAGGCCCGACGCCTCTGTGGGTGGAAAGATTGGAGACATGGAGCAAAGAACAGGGTCAACCAATCCCATTTAATGGAGACCGAAGCTTCTATAACGTGAGCGAAGGAGGCTCATCGGACAGAGTCCTGCCTATTCTGGTCTGCAGGGTTGCTCGTAACGAGATTGAGGGTAGGACAGCCCTCAACCGAATTGTAGAATTTGACGCCAATTCAGGAGTCAACACTGTCCGCATTCGTCGTCTGGAAGATGCTAGTGAGAGAGCAGTAAGGGACAATGAGTCTCTACTACAAGCACTAGCTGAGACAAGGGCTGAAGTCATAGAACATCGCGTGCGCCAGCGAGTGTACGAGCGACACCTTCTTGAATTGGAGCGTCAGATGGATGACTTAAGGGTTCGCCCAAGGGGTTCCCGTCGCCAGTAAGGAATGCTCTACACAAATTTCCTTTTGTCTAACGATTAGCCTTCTTATCTATGCTCTAATTAACACTTCTCCCTGTAATTTCCTGTTATTTTAAGACCTTGAACTTTCGGTCGATAGGTCTTTATTCTGTCAAAATTTCCTATCTTGGTTTGATGTAAGACCTACTCCTAGGTCATTTTCCCGAACTTATTGCATCTATAATACCAGTATTATGGACAGATATCTAATCTTGTGGAAATTAATATCCAAATGCTTTCATCTTTCTAGTACTAAATTTCTATCCGATCATGGTTTCATTTATGTTGTTGGGCTATGGAGAGTTAGTCCATGAGTCACTCTCATCTTACTCACTATTAAAATTCTTATCAATTTCGTCATCTTTGTGATCTTATAGCTACAAGATGCCTCCACGTTGATCAGCGAGGTGCACTACTGCAATAACTCCAAATCAAACTCCTCCTCCTCCTCAATACAACCCAGCAGTTATCCAAGCTACTGTGAATGCGGCTGTTACGAAAGCCTTAGCACAATTCACCTCGAACGGTACTAGCGGGAGTAGGACTAATGTGCCTCCCGCTATTGTCGAAGCTCCAGTGCGCTCTAGGGAGTGCTCGTATAAGGACTTCACCAGCTGCAAACCTAGGGCCTTCAATGGAACTGGCGGAATGTTTGCCCTCTCGCAATGGTTCGAGAAGACGGAGTCGGTCTTTGAGATCTGCTCCTGTCCGGAAGGGAGCAAGGTAAAATTTGTCGCTTGCACCTTCGCGGACTGAGCCCTGATGTGGTGGAATAGCCATGTCAAGTCACTATCTCTTATAGTGGCAAATGTTATTGGCTGTAAAGCTCTGAAGGAGCTCATGATCGAAGAATACCGCCCGAGGGGCGAAGTTCAAAAGTTGGAGCAGGAGCTCTGGAGCCTAACCATGAAGGGCTCCGACATAGTCTCCTACACTGTCAGATTCAGCGATCTGGTAGCACTATGTCCAGGAATGGTCCCTTCTAAAGCAAAGAAGGTGGAAAGGTATATATGGGGGCTGGTGCCTCCATTTCAGGGGAATGTACTAGCTTCAAACCCCACTACCTTCGATAGTGCCAAGCGATTGGCACAACGGCTCATTGACCATGGGGTCCGTACCCCGTCAACAACAACAAACCTAGCAATCTCAGAACCTTCCAAAGCCGCTGATAACAATCGGAAGTTCTGGGATGACAATAAGAAGAGAGCAGCCAAAAAGCAGCAAGTCGTAGCAGTTCATGCTGCGATAGCACCTATCGCTGCTACGCCGGTAAAGTAATACGCGGGGAGCTTGCCGAAGTGCAACAAATGCAGCTTCCACCACAACGGACCCTGCCGGGAAATGTAGTGCTCTAACTGCAACAGGAAGGGGAACACTGCCCGTTTCTGCAAAACTCCGGCAAGGCCAATCACCCAGGTCCCCGGCGCTGGTGTGGGCCAGGCTTGCTACGGTTGTGGCGAGGTGGGCCACTACAAAAGGAACCGCCCGAAGGCAGGGAATGCCAGCGGAGTGGGAAGGGTTTTGGCTATAGCCCATGAGGAAGCGGTTGCCGACCCTACAGTGGTCACTGGTATGTTTCTCCTCGATAACTCTTATGCATGCATTATGTTTGATAGTGGAGCGGAGAGGAGTTTCGTGAACCAGAAATTTGCTCACCTGCTTAAACATAAGTCTCATGCACTTAAAGAACCATTCACTATAGAAATGGCTAACGGGAAGACAGAGAGTACTAGCTGCATATACATAGGATGTACACTAACACTAGATAGCCATTCATTTCCAATCGACCTCATGTCGGTCTCAATTAAAAGTTTCGACGTCATCATCGGCATGGATTGGTTGAGTTCTCATCGTGCCGACATCATGTGTTACGAAAAGGCTGTTCTCCTTAATCTGCCATCTAGCGAAACTCTAGTTATCTACGGCGACAAACCCGGCACGAACCTTCGTATCATCTTGAGCATTCAAGCCCAAAAATTCTTGCGAAAGGAATGTCGCACATTCCTTGCTCATATTGTCGATGTGAGCCAAGAGACGAAAGACATAAAGAACATTCCATTAGTACGCGACTTTCCCGACATCTTTCCAGAAGAACTCCCAGGATTACTTCCGCAACGTCAAGTCGAGTTCAGAATCGACTTAGTTCCAGGGGCTACCCTAGTAGCCAAATCGCCCTATCGTCTAGCACCAGCCGAGATGTAGGAACTATCCAGTCAAGTTAACGAACTGCTCAGCAAGGGGTTCATTAGGCCAAGCTTCTCACCCTAGGGAGCACCGGTCTTGTTCGTCAAGAAGAAAGACGGATCGTTCCGTATGTGCATCGACTACAGAGAACATAACAAGCTAACCGTCAAAAATCGTTACCCTCTGCCTCGCATTGACGGTTTGTTTGACCAGCTTCAAGGGGCGAACTTCTTTTCAAAAGATAGACCTGAGGTCCGGGTATCACCAGTTACGAGTGCTTGGGGAGGATGTTCCGAAGACAGCCTTCCGAACTCGTTATGGGCACTTCGAGTTTGTAGTGATGCCGTTCGGATTGACCAATGTGCCCGCAGTATTCATGGACTTAATGAATAGGGTGTGTCGTCCTTACTTAGATCAGTTCGTCATCGTCTTTATCGATGACATACTTATCTACTCTCGTAGTAAGGAGGAGCATATTCAATATCTGCGACATGTCTTAGAAACACTGCGATCAGAGAAGCTTTATGCGAAGTTCTCGAAATGCGAATTTTGGATCCAAAGAGTCGAATTCTTGGGGCACGTGGTTAGCAAAGAGGGAATACACGTGGACCCTTCCAAAATCAAAGCCATTGAGAACTGGTCAGCACCGAAGACGCCTATAGAAATTCGTCAATTTCTAGGCCTCGCTGGCTACTATCGCAGGTTCATTCAGAACTTCTCGCAGATTGCAAAACCTCTTACAACATTGACCCAGAAGGGCGTGGCCTTTGACTGGGAAGAGAAGCAAGATAAAGCGTTCCAAACGCTAAAGCGAGCCTTATGCACCGCACCGATACTGTCCCTCCCTGAAGGGATAGAAGACTTCGTGGTCTATTGCGATGCATCCAATCAAGGGCTCGGCTGTGTTCTGATGCAACGAGGTAAGGTCATCGCCTATGCCTCAAGACAGCTGTAGACGCATGAGGTCAACTACACCACACATGATCTTGAGTTAGGAGCAGTAGTGTTTGCTCTGAAGATCTGCAGACAGTACATGTATGGTACGAAAAGCACTATCTTTACAGACCACAAAAGCCTACAACATATATTAGACTAGAAGGAGCTCAACATGAGACAACGACGGTGGGTCGAGCTACTCAGTGATTACGAGTGCGAAATTTGTTATCATCCCGGCAAGGCTAACGTAGTAGCTGACGCCCTGAGACGGAAAGAATACTCTTGTCGTAGGGTCAAATCATTGACTATGACTATCCATTCACACTTGTCAACACAAATTAAGGAGGCTCAGCTCGAAGCTTTGAAAACTGAAAATGTGGCTGGTGAATCCCTGAGAGGGATGGATAAGAACTTGGAAGTCAAGGGTGGTGGAGCCTTATATCTCATGGATAGGATCTGGACACCAAAACACGGTGGTTTCAGAGACTTGGCCATGACTGAAGCGCACAACACTCGATATTTCGTCCACCCAGGTTCAGATAAGCGCACAACACTCGATACTGGTGGCCTAACATGAAAGCATAGATTGCTGCCTTCGTGAGTAAATGCCTTACTTGCGCCAAGGGTAAGGTCGAATACCAGAAACCATCAGGTTTCCTTCAGCAACTGGAGATACCTGAATGGAAGTGGGAGCGGATCATGATGGACTTCATAACCAAGTTTCCCAAGACAACGGGTGGTCTCGATACCATTTGGGTGATCGTTGACAGGTTAACAAAGTCCACACACTTCCTGCCTATCAATGAAACTGACAAGATGGAGAAACTCACTAGAACCTACATTAGGGAGATAGTACGACTGCATGGTGTTCCCATATCCATTATCTCTGATAGAGATGGTAGATTCACTTCGAGGTGCTGGCAGTCGCTACAAAGTTCCCTAGGAACTAAGTTTGACATGAGTACAGCCTATCATCCACAAACCGACGGACAAAGTGAAAGGACTATTCAAACATTGGAAGATATGTTCCGAGCCTGCATGATAGACTTTGGGAAGGCATGGGATACTCATTTACCCCTTGTCGAGTTTTCCTACAATAATAGTTATCACACGAGCATAAAGGCTGCTCCATTTGAAGCCCTCTATGGCCGAAAGTGCAGATCCCCTCTGTGCTGGGCTGAGGTGGGCGACACTCAGTTAGCTAAAGGACGAGTTCCTGACATCACTCTCATCGGTCTGGAAATCATTCGGGAAACAACGGAGAAGATCGTTCAAATTCGTGAGCGATTGAAAGCCTCTAGAGACCGACAGAAAAGCTACGCAGACAAAAGAAGGAAACCATTGGAATTCCAGGTGGGCGACCGTGTTCTATTGAAGGTCTCACCCTGGAAGGGTTTGATACGCTTCGGAAAGCGTGGCAAGCTAAATCCAAGATATGTAGGGCCTTTCGAGATTATCGCTAGAATCGTCCATGAAGCTTACAAACTCAAACTACCTCGCGAAGTCAGTAACGTACATTCTACTTTCCACGTCTCGAACTTGAAAAAGTGTCTGTCCGACGAGACTCTTGTAATCCCACTCGACGAGATCGAGATCAACGAGATCCTCAACTTCGTGGAAGAACCTGTAGAGATCATGGACCGTGAGGTCAAGCAAACGAAGCAAAGACGTATCCCGATAGTGAAGGTTCACTGGAATGCCAAGCGAGGACCTGAATTCACTTGGGAGCGCGAGGATCAAATGAAACTGAAATATCCTCATCTTATCGTTTAGTTATTTGTAATAGCTTAATTGATAAACTCTAATTTCGGGACAAAATTCTCTCTAACGGGGGGATGATGTGACAACCCGAAATTTCTATCTTGTATAGCCATTCAATTTAATTAAAGTCAGACTCGTTTTGCTATCTTCTAGCATTGTTTAGAGTCAATTAGAGCGTTTTAAGCATAGTACATCCAAGGATTGGGTGTTAGGAAGTATCGGCTTGAATCCATTGTGCACTAATCAAGCCTTAAACTTCATCATGTGGAGTTTACGGCCACATCACCATGAGTTTACGGCCGTAAACTCAAGGTGGCCGTAAACTCATGCCTTATACATGATGTTCTTCCATTTCTTCCTCATTATTCACCATTTCAACCTCAAGAACTTGATTTCTCTCTCAAGTATTATAAAGATCTTCATTTTATTCTTCAAAAATGTGAGTGTTTCATCCTTTGTTTTGTTGATACATCTCATTATCTAGTATCATCCTTTGATTTCATCCATTAACTTCATCTTTTGGGTTTGATCTTCAAGATCACCAAGAACACCAAGAACACACACTAGTGTTTTGGGCCGAAATCAACTCCTTTTGCTTCCATATTGTAAGTATCCTCTTCCTATACTTGTTATCTAGTAGAAACCCTTGATTTTCACCTTAAAAATGTCCGTATCCCATGAACAATAGGAGTTTACGGCCAAGAGCATCTCCCTTGACTGTAAACCCTTGTTAAAGGTGCATTTGTTGGCCATGAACTCCCTGAAGCTAAGAATTGAACCTAGGACACTTCCTTGATGCTTGAAAGGACTTTAAATCACTCCTTGGCACAAAACTTCATGAGTTTACGGTCGTAAACTCATAGCGACGTAAACCCTATGGCCGTAAACTCAACGGCCATGAACACCTTGGCTGTAAACACCAAAGTGTGGCCGTAAACCCCTTAGATGCAACCCTTTGTACTTCTAACACTTCAATCTAAGTGTTTCCTAAGTCCTAGGGTGTTTTCCTTTCATGATTAGTTGTATAAACACTAGTTATATACATATATGTGTCATTATATGTTTATTAGGATCCATTGTGCTCAAGTCTTCACTTAACACTTAGCATCCTTCAATCCGATCTTTCATTCGTATCACTCACTACAGGTGAGTTCATACCCCTTAACTTATCTTTTAAATGATTTTAAATGCTTTTATGGGGGGAATACAAGTTGAACTATTATAGTTATTATATCAATCACATGTGATTAATAACTATCAAACAAATGGATTTTGTTACATTTCAAACTGTGTTATCAATCAAACTGCTTCAAATCGTTTTATAAACTCTTTTACATGTTAAATACTTTCTATTAAACTCTTTTAAAACTTATACTTTGTCAAAATCATGTCTATATAGATATAGTTATATAAGTAGGATTGAAAGGACTTAGGACTGATAACTCGCCTTATTTCTTGTTCCTTGTTTGGTTGTGGACTTAGGGTATCGGTTATTTGTCTGAAGGTCGTTTTAACCTTAGTTATATACTATGTGTATGTATATAGATATAAAAGTTCTTCTATTAGTTCAATACCTTTGGGTAGCAAAGGTGTACAAACATGTTCATTCATACAAACAACATTACTAGTAAACTATAATAGGTATAGTTTAGGAAGTCACTACTTACTATTACTAGAACAATGAAACATACAAGAATCAGTACATACTATAACGAGAAACAATACTCACCATAAAGGGAAACAGATATAACATACTATAACGAGAGACAATACTCACTATAAAGAGAAACAGATAGAACATACTATAACGAGAAACAATACATACTACATACTATACACTACAGAACATACTACATACTAGACAGAGAAAACATACACTACACTTGAACATACTAAACAAATACAAGAATACTATAACAATAATGTGAGATACTACTTCATGGTTCGGCAATATACTGCTGCGTCACATTTTGTACCCAGAGTCTCCTGGATGGAGAGCGTGAATTTGTGTATAGATCTATACCGGACTGACCCTCCTACACCTTGCTGCTAGCTACAGTGGGACCAGCAGGTCTACGGGTGACGAATGTCATATCATTTCGACGTCTCGAACGTCGTGTTATACTAGTCGATCAAGTATGGTTACAATCATATCACATTTTATCTTAATTAAACTAACAAGTTTAAGGTAGTTAGTACATTGGTAGTTACTTAGATAAAACTACAGTACATCTTTATCTTCCCATTTCATTCCCATTGTGATCTTCTCACATAAACAGTAATGAAAACTATATTTTTGTAATAATAGTCGTACTTTGGAAAAATACTTACTTTTACAAAAGAACAAACATAAAGAACAGTTGGGTCTTGGTAGAAGACTGCTTTAGTAGAGAATATAGGATTTTCTAGGAAGTTTACAAACATTTACATCAAATACTTACAAACTTTTACATCAAACATTTACAAGCACATTCTTCAAACTTATACAAACAATGACACTAAAATACTTATGAACTCACCAGCTTTAATGCTGATCTATACTTTCAAAACAACTTGTATTCTCAGGTCACCAGTAGACAGGTACAGATGACCAGGTTTTGAGAAGACAGAGCTTTCAAGACTCGTATTTATTTTGATTATTCATTTTTGGTGTCTTATAAACTACAGAAGACACTTGTATTAAAATTATACTATTAATGCAATGGATGATGTTGTTGCTTGTTTACTATTATGCATTGTTGTGATACTGTACATGACGTCCTCCGCCCCCGTACGTTTCCGCTGTTCTGGTTTGGGGGTGTGACACATACATGGGCCCATAGGTTGGATTTCTCATTTCTTCGTCATCTAACCCCAATGACCAAATCTGATACTTTCCCTCATCTTCATCTTCTCCTCTAGCCACAAGTGAAAGATTTTTCGACTTCTTCTTAACTTCCTCCAACTTCTCAGAGTAATAAGCCTCATCGTTCACTTTATTCTTGTTTTCTTCTTTCTTTCTCAGCATGCAGTCATTAGCCATGTGGTTTGCTCCATGTCAATAATGACAACCTATCTCTGAATCACCCTTCAGCTTCTTCTCTTTTTTCGAATCCTCAGCCTTTAACTCTTTCTTCTCAAACCTCTTCTCCTTACTAACCTTCCCAGAATAACTTCCCTTCGTTTCTCCAGACTTCATCTTCGCATTAAATTGCTTCTTGTAAAACTTCTTCACCTTGTTGTTGGAGTAAAATGCAACAGCTTCATCGTCCGAATTGACAATAATAACTTCTTCCATAGAACCTTCATTTTCAGCAACTTCCTTCTCACTTTCTCTACCACTGATCTACAAAACCAGAGCTAAAGGACCATACATACTGATCCTTGACTCTTTAGCCATTTCATTCACTTCGGTTTCATGAGCTTTTAGCTGGTTGTAGACATCATTCAAGGTAGAAAAATCGAACCCATGCTGTGTCTTAATCACCAAGCTTACACTCCTCCATTCTTTGCGAAGACCCATAACAAAAGTAATGTTGTATTCCATGTTAGTCCTTTTGATTCCATAACTTGTGCACTTGTGATCAGCTCGTTCAGACGATCGTAATACATTTCAATCGTTTCTCCATCTTTCTGCTTGAATTCTCTTAATTCAATCAGACATTGTTTGACCGAGCTAATTTTGTTCTTCTCACTCCCCTAGTACTTTTCCTTCAATGTATTCCATAGCTCTTTTGAAGTTTTGCATGTGTGAACATGATTATACACCATAGGAGGAAGAGCACCGTGAAGCTCTCTCATGCATTACTTCTCATAATTCTTCAACCTATCATTTTGTTCAGTCACACTTGGAGTTGATGAAGAAGTACCCATGCTTTCAACAAAAGAAGGTGGCATTACATCATTAGTATTGCATTTCCATAGCTCTTCATCTATGCCATTCAAGTCCATTCGATCAGCCCACTGATCGTAATACTCTGGTATCAGCATTGAAATCTTCTTAGACGAACCAAGGAGATGAGAATACGATGTCATCGTGTTCATGTTAAAATTCTCCATGGATGTACGGACGAATTTTCAGAAAAATTTCAGAAAATTTGAGAATTAATGGGTGAATTGAACAGAAAGATGAAGAAGAGAACTCGATTAAACAAACAAGTTGCAGAATCGAATCACCACTGAAGATCAATGATGATTTTCAGTATCAATGGTGCGGAAATTTTTTTTTTTTAATCCAATATGAGATTCAAAATACGATTGATAGGGAATGAAAATCAGATCATAGCAGTATGATTCCTGCTCTGATACCAATTTTAGTTACGATTTAATCGAGTATGAATGTAATTAGAGTAATCAAAGTAGTATGAACACGGAGAGTAAATAAGATCTGGTTTATAGCTCAATTATACTTCCGTATACAAAGAGAATCATAGACATAATTCCTTGGAAAAGTTCTATCTAACCCTGAGTACAACTCCTATTTATAGGAGAATAAGAAAGTATACAAAAAATACTAAGGGCTAAACATTAAGTCTTCGAAACTAATATGCCTTAGTAAATAGATAAAACGACTTTCGAAACTGACTCAAATAACTTCGACACATTACAACATAACTAACACTAACACTAGGTACCAAAAGTCACAGAGACTTGACCAACGATATTACAAAATATTCCTTTGGACATTGTTACAAGACAATTCCATGGAAATGAAGTCTCAAATTCAAAGTACATTCCTTTGAACATCCTTCTTGCATAAAAGTTTCTAACTTCCTCATCTATTCTTCAACTCCCAATAATGTAACATTCCATATTTGCCATACGACAACTTATTATTAATACACTCCTGTCTATTCATTATAATGTCAATATGGCCCATCCATTACTATACTTCCAACTGTCCTTAAGCGACCAATCTTTGGTGAACCTTAGATTGACCTTAATAGTGTTTAACCACTTTAATCATATCCGGTTCTATTCATTTTTCCCTATTTAATGCCCTACGCATTTGGAAAATTAGAACACAAGAATATTATAACATATGCAATCGATCCTATACCCGAAGCATATGGGATGCGATTGGTAATGTCTTACATAAACTCATCTATTCTCCAACTCCCATTATGGAAACATTCCATATTTGGCATACGACAACTCATTATTAATAGACTCCTGTCTATTCATAATAATGTCGATATGGTCCATCTATTACAATACTTCCAACTGTCCTTAAGCAACCAATCCTTGGCGAACCTTAGATTGTCCTTAACAGTGTTTAACCACTTTAGTCATATCCTGTTCTATTCATTTTTCCCTCTTTAATGCCTTAGGAATTTGGAAAATTAGAACACGAGAATATTATAGCATATGCAATCGATCCTATACCCGAAGCATATGGGATGCGATTCATAATGTCTAACATAAAGACACGATACTTCATCAGTCTTTTGCTATAATATTTCTATTTGCCATGTTCTCACAATTCGAATTATGAAGAGGGATGCCATAATCATAATTGAATTTTGAGAAAACAATTAACATTTCCATGTATAGAATTTCCTTATGTTGAACCATTCCAACATAACATTCATATATATTTGACTAAATTTGATTAAAAACTCAATCTAAGCTTTTAGATTTCGAAATTGAGTATAATTTCCTCTCCCTTAATTATAGCAAAACAACTTTTCAAACCCTGCATCTTTGCAAATTGAAACTTTTGTTTTCTATAATTAACATTGCTAACTCGCAACATCTTCCATAATAATTATGCTCCCACTAGCATAATAATTATTATCTTACTAGCATAACACTTATGCTCCCACTAGCTTTGACATGTATTCAGAAATAAGCTGGACTTCTAGAAATCAATACTTATTGACTTTCATTACCAAAGTTCAGATTTTTGATACGAGATGCTTCGATAAGACTTTATCTAGGCTTCTCAAATTCATACACCTTTCGTTAGATAGCTCACATGTGTGTCTTAAGAATTTTAGAACTTACAGCCATAAGTCTGAAATGTTTAGACCTTTTGCCATTTCTCGCAATTTGAACTATGAAGAGGGATGTCGTAATCATAATCGACTTTGAGAATGCAAATATAACAATTGCTATCTCTTTAAAATCTACTTAGTGAAAGGGTTTCCTCACATTCATTTTTATGAATTAGAGAGAGACCTTATGCCACTTAGATTTTTTTATGGTGTATGTGTTCCTATCCATGTGAATTTGTCATAACCTTAATCAGAAGACAAGGTTAGTAACAAATCCAAACTCATATGGACTGAACCTGTTCAATCTTAATTTCTTGCCACCTGGCTGCTCAAGGGCCTACCATTGCTTCCAATTTGTTATGCAAACAGTTGATAACTCATTGAACTCACATGCATAGTCGACTTTAACTGGAATGGGCACAGAAACAAGAATATGTCAACATGATAGGTTACAAACCTTAAGTCGTGTGCTAGTATTTACAATAGGTTTACTCTTGATTAGTTCTTGAACCTTTTTATGATCTTTAAGACTCCCACTGACCTCTTGACATATAAGATTCTCTTTGTCAAGAAACAGTACTTGACAAACAAATATTCAAGAGTTAGTGCGGTTTCTTATCAAGACAAAAACTTCACATAATTGGTCTTAGTTGGTCTTTGTTTTATCCAAAACATCACAACCTACCAATTTTAAGTGTACAAGAGTAGAAACATTTTACTCTACGTTTGATGAGTGTTATAAACCTTCCTTAACATATATCACTCAATTAACAATCTTGTAGTACGACTCTAAGACTTGTATTGAAATGAAGTATGATTCATTTTTTTATTTAACCATTTCAACAATTCACGATTCCTCTTCTTAGCCATACAAACGCACTAAGATGTCCTTAGAGGATCAATTGAGATATGGTCTTATAATCACTAAGATAATCATAAAACACGATAGTTAAGTACTCTTCCATCTTTTCAGATTGGAGAAACTTCTATCTTTCTGGCTAATTTGATTCTTCTCATTCGTTCTGCCATACATTGAACTTTTCCAATGATTCAGAATTATACTTAAACTTGTAAGCATAACCATATTTACTAAACTTTAGTAAATTATGACGAATAGTCTTATCGTTCTTTGTGGTGGACCTAACCAGCGCACACCTAGTGCACCCAATCCCCTAGTCCTTCGCTTGGCTCACAATGATGAAGGTTCTCATTCATCACACAACACAAGTTTTATGATTCAAAGTTCCTATCCAACTAAAACTTGGGTGATGAGAATCTTTACTTATTTGGTAAATTCTCGACACTACCACAAATGAAAGAATCAAATTTATATTGCTAACATACAAACATACAAACATCAATTTTCACAAATTCCATTGCAAGGAGATATGATAAAATAAAACAAAATTTTATTTATTTATAAAATACGGAAAAACTTTTCCTTACAATGCAATCACAAACGAAAACTATGTTATTACAAATTTCTAAGCAATCTATCATAACTCCTAAGCAACAACTCATGAATCCGATCTTCGAACCATGTGATCGAAAGCCATCTCTTCGCGATCAGATTCAGCATGCTCTTACTTTTAAGCTTCCTTCCTTTTGCTTGATCCTAAAAACCATCAAAATGTAATTACATTACATAATGTATTAAGAATCTCCAAATAGGAACTTAATAGAGTTAGATAGTGGACTTACCTGAAGCATAACCATACAATCTGACTAAATTTCTCAGGTAGTCAGGGCAGCTTCGATTCCAATGTCCCTTTCCCTGGCAATAGAAACAAACAGGCTCATTGGGAGTGGCATATGGAACAATCTCAGATTTGGCCTTTCCCTTATGATCAAAACTTTTGACCATGGCCATTTCCTTTCCTTTAGGAGAAGGAATCATTTCTAGGATATCCATGTCATTTCCCATGTCAGCTTGAGAGGTAGATCTTCCAGTCAAATTTGATTGACCATTGCACCAAATCATTGTTGATTCAACAGCAATTAGCAAATAAGTAAGATCAATAAGGGTCATGTCATGATCTGTAACATAGTAGTCTTTAACAAACTCACTATATGACTCGGGAAGTGACTGAAGAACCCGGTCAATAGCCAACTTCCTTGGGAACATGACACCCAACATTCTCAGCCTGTCAATGTGTGACTTCATATCCAAGACATGTGCACACACAGACTTTCCATCATTGTGTTTGCTATCCAATAGGGCTTGAGTGATCTTGAACTTTTCAAGTCTTCGAACTTGTGGGTTAGGGAGAATAATTGGAGGAGGTGGAGGAAGTGAAGCATGATATTCTGGAACATCATCTTCAAGAGGAAAGGTTGTTCCAAGAGATTTGGGAAGACCATAGTTGTCTGAACTAGACAATTACAAGAGAGAAATTCAAGTTAGTTGATTTAAGTCCTTAATATAACACCCAAATGAAATATTAAGGCTAGTACCCAACACAATATTTTGCAATTCGGAAGAGGGATGCCGAAATCCGAATGCAAAATATTTGAAGGTAGGTAAATGGCGATTTACCAATTTCCACCATGAAAAAACGAAATTGATTATTACGTTTTAAATGGATTGAAATTCCTTGATCCTTTGAGATCCATTGAACTATTTAATGGCATGTTTAATTCTCAATTGTGCCCTTCAAGTTTGTGACTGGGATGCCGAGGATCACCTAATCAATGTGTCGGTTAACCACAAACGCTCCATTGATCTATGATTAACATCAAGCTACCCTTTGCCACGCACTATCAGTCCCAGGTTAGTGTGTCGGTTAACCACACACGCTCCACTAACGACTTAACAATGTGCAAAGTGCAATTTCATGGGTTAACACCAAATTCAAATTTTTCCTAAGTAACTAAGATTGGCAATTTATAAGTGTTTAGTTACTTAGTATTTCATTATACTTTTAATGAAAATTTAAATGTCCTGTCAAACCCGTTCGGCTAACGACCCTCCACCAGTCAAGGAAGCGGTGGGTAAGAGTGGACACCCATTAAACTGCCATTTTATAGGCAGTAACCTTATACCCCCCTTATAGACCGGTTTCGTGAATGAGGCCTACTAACGGTAAGACTGACTTTTCTCTTATATATATATATATATATATATATATATATATATATATATATATATATATATATATTAAACCTATAATATTATAATAGTATAAGGGTTGAATTTTACGCTTTTAAAATTCTAGGGTTTGGAACTAAATGTTTCAATGTGAGACTTTGTATTTACAAATTCCAAAACTTGAGGGAAAGTTTTGAACTATTCAAAAACTTTTGGAATCCATAACTTATGAGTTTAATATAGGTTTTATGAAAAGAGTCTTGACATTCCATAACTTGAGGACAAGTTATGGAGTTCATAAAAACATTTATGTAAAAGACTCTTCAAGTTCCATAACTTGAGGACAAGTTATGGAAGACTTAAAACCATTTTATGATGACATTTAAAAATGAGACTTTTCACTTTCCATAACTTGAGGACAAGTTATGGATTTCATCAAAAACAATTACATCCAAAATTGTAACCAACAAAATCAAACAATTTGCCTATGATCTAACTAAACTCATAAGATAAGATGATTCATATCAAACAAGTTTCAAGAAATTAGCCTAAACATATAAACTAATACAAATCATGAAACTTTGAAAAATATCTTTTATTTGGATGAGAATAATCATTACCATATCAACAAAATCAGATTTTATGAACTAGAACATTTTGTGGTAATAATTCTAATCCAAAATAGGCCAAAAAAAACTCGAAAAACTGTCTACTGGAGCACCAACTCGACGAGTACATGAACTGGACTCGTCGAGTTGGACTTTTTCTGAGTGGACTCGGCGAGTACCCCAATGGACTCGGCGAGTTCACTGTCCAGAATGCAGAAAATTCGATTTTTTTGCTATAAAAACCAATAAAACATCAAGTATAGTGGAAAACAACCCTAGGCTTTGATACCACTGATGGGTTTTGTATACTACAACATCCTATGGTGCACATACAACCCTAAAAGCTTTGGATATATGTTTTCTCTAATTATACATGGAATATTGTTTCCAAAGATTTAAGCCTACAACTAGCATACTAAATGATATAATCAACATAAAAGGGAGTTGTAGAGTTACCTCTTTGTTGTAGCTTTTAGAACTTCTTGAGTTTGGCCTTTAAGAACTTAGTGCCCCAAGTGTTGCGCTTAAAATGGAATCACACAACACCACCAACAATGGAGGACTTGAGAAGAGATTGTCTTGCACACTCAAAATCGGCTAGCCCTCTTGTATCTCACTTAAGTGTCGATTTTGGTAGCCATGAGGTTTCTTATATAGTGTGACACAACTAGGGTTACACCATGTAAACCCTAATGTGCATGACTTTCCACATTCCTTAGGCTCTATGGGTTTTATCCTCCATGGAGTATCCATGGGTCACCACAGGGGTTTAGCCCAACATAAAGAACTCTGGATCATAAGCCCACTTTATAAGAATGAATGATTTACACAATCAATCCCCATATATTTAATTAGTCTCTTTTGATCACAAAATTAATTCCAAATTAATTATTGATCAATACTAATTAAATAATATGATTTCATATTAATATATTAGAAATTATAATATATTAATAAATCATAAATATCCTCTTCTAAAAAGTCCATTCTTACAAATTGTTCCGGTGCCATGCAACCCAAAAGGATCATGCGACTCTCGGGTCAAGTGTTGGATAAGGTGTCTAAGTCCATAACTTATTTGGTATATAGTTGACCCGACCCGGCATGGTCCATTTGGGTTACACTTCACCCAAACTGTTTATGGATAATTTTATGAGAATTGTATACTTACGATTTATTAATATATTATAAGTTATAATATATTAATATAAAGTCATGTTATTTAATTAGTTTTAATATTGAATTAATTATGAATTGATTTAGTGATTAAAAGGAAGACTAATTAAATCATGGGCTATTGTATTTATATGGTGTGGGCCAATGCTCATTTGTTAATGGGCTAAGCTTATATGGAAGTCCATGGATGATCCATGGAGCTTTTAACCCATGGATCCTTGGAAGAGGAAAAGACATGGGTTATTAGGGTTTCACCCTAACCATGTACACTATATAAACAAGCTTATGTTGCATGAAAAAGACACTAATGTGTGTGTAAGTGTGGTGGCCAAAATCAAGAGTTAGTATACTCTCTCATACATTTTCCAAGTTTGTGGTGATTTGTGATTTCCATTTGAGGCATTCACATTGTTGGTGCTTGGCTCTCAAACTCCAAGGAATCAACAATCAACAAAAGGTATGTAACTCATCTAGTTCTTTTATGTTTAAAAGTACCCCATGCCATGCTGGATAGGTTATAAACCTTGGAAATTAATATTTTGCATGTATCTTAGACAAACATAGATCCAAGGTTTAATAGGGTTGCATGTACACTTAGGAAGTGTTAGAATGCTCAAAACCCAACATCAAGTACATACCAATTATAGTTATGGGCTTAGACACCTAATCAACAGTAACTGATGGGTTTTAGTATACTACAACATCCTATGGTGCACATACAACCCTATGTGCTTTGGATCTATGTTTTCTCTAGATATACATGCAATATTGTTTCCAAAGCATTAAGTCTAAAACAAGCATACAAAATGATATAATCAAGTTAAAACGGAGATATAGTGTTAACTCTTTGTTGTAGCTTGTAGAACTTCTTGAGTTTGGCCTTTAAGAACTTAGTGCCCCAAGTGTTGCACCTCAAATGGAATCACAACACACCTAGAATAAAGGATGACTTTTTAGAGAGTTTCTTCCACACAAATCGGCTATAGTGACTCTAAGAACACTAGTGTATCAAGTAACCATTTTTGGATACTAAGGGGCTTCTTATATATTGTGGCATGATTAGGGTTACACCATGTAAACCATAATGTGCATGACCTTCCATATTCCTTAGGCTCCATGGGTTTAAACCCCCATGGATCATCCATGGGTTGTAACATTTGTTTAGCCCAACCTAAAGAATCATGGATCATTGGCCCACACCGTAAGAATGAATGATTTACCAAATCAATCCCCATATATTTAATTAGTCTCTTTTGATCACAAAATGAACTCCAAATTAATTCTTGATCTATACTAATTAAATCATATGATTTCATATTAATATATTAGAACTTATCAAATTGTCCTGGTGATATGCAACCCAAATGGACCATGCTACTCTCGGGTCAAGTACATACCAATTATAGTTATGGGCTTAGATACCTAATCCAACAGTCTCCCACTTGGATAAGTCTAATAACTATTATTGTAAGTACGACTCCACAACCTGACTAGCAATCATAGTTCTTAAACGTTGTTGTTGAACTCTAACCTAGTCAATGACGTGTCCATTAGATAATGGATCATATGTTACTCTATTCTAGATATCATATGGACATGAGACATGGATTATAATCATTCTCTCTGTCCATCTGTTGTTTCCCGATTTCTGATTTATGACGACTCACTAACTGAACAAATCAAATCAGTCCAGGCTTGGCCAAGCACTTAGGGGTGTCATCATTAAATCATCGAGGGGCCCACATATATCGCTTTTAACCACATGGGGTAAAAGGAACGGATAAACTTCGACCCAAATGCTTTCTTGTACTTACTCATCAAATTACACACAACAATATGTTTTTTAACACCATGTTACCGGTGCATTTACATATGTCAATGTGCAACCGAATCGCAACTACAACTCACACGTCTTGGTTTCAAGAATATAAGATATTATCGTCTCACAATCACTCGTGATAAAATCCATGAAAAGATTTACATGAGTGTGGGTTGAATCCAATACTCGAATCTTATTCCACGAGTACTCATAAACACTGCAGCTATGTCTAAAACACCTAGACAAACTACAGACCCATTCACGACAGTCTTGCCTCAATACCTACTTCCAAAGTATGATCGACTGTGGATGGTTTGAATAACCTAGTTATTCGGGAAGTCAAAACATGCAAAGTTAAACAGAAGAATAATACTAATCCTATATGGCCCTAAAACTTTTGAGTGCCATATTGATTACTCATTATTCATTGTATAATGTTTCGAATAATCAACTTAATACTTGAATTAAAAAAATAGTTGTCCCATGCTCCAAGCATGCATACTATGTTTGCCTATGGTCCTTTCTTTGTGAAATATATCAATTGATAACATTTCAATGATGCTCATTTCACAATTCCAAATCCTTATGATAAACGTAAGAATACCAAATTCTTGCCTTTTACTGAAATTTGTTAGATTCTAAACTTATATGAAATGATCCTTCTGTAATGTCTAGGTACCAAAAGTCACAGAGACTTGACCAATGATATTACAAAATATTCATTAAGAGACTGTTACAAGATAATTCCACGGAAATGAAGTCTCAGACTCAAAGTACATTCCTTTGAACATCCTTCTTGCATAAAAGTTTCTAACTTTCTCATCTATTCTTAATATCCAACTCCCAATATGGAAACATTCCATGTTTTGCCATACGGCAACTCATTATTAATAGAATCCTGTCTATTCATAATAATGTCAATATGTTCTATCCATTAATATACTACCAACTGTCCTTAAGCGACCAATCCTTGAAGAACCTTGGATTGTCCTTAAAGTTGTTTAACCAATTAATCATATCCAGTTCTATTCCTTTTTCACTCTTAATGCCCTAGGCATTTGGAAAAATTAGAACACAAGAATATTATAGCATATGCAATCGAGCATGTACCTGAAGCATATGGGACACGATTCATAATGTCTAACATAAATACACGATACTTGATCAATCTTTTGCTATAATATTTCTATTTGCCATGTTCTCAGAATTCGAATTATGAAGAGGGATGCCATAATCATAATTGAATTTTGAGAACGCAATTAACATTTCCATATATAGAATTTCCTTATGTTGAACCATTCCAACATAACATTCATATATATTTGACTAAATTTGATTAAAAACTCAATCTAATCTATTAGATTTTGAACTAAAGTATAATTTCCTCTCCCTTAATTATAGCAAAACAACTTTTCAAACCCACAACTTTGCGAATTGAAAGTTTTTTTTTTCTATAATTAACATTGCTAACTTGCAACACTTACCATAATAATTATGCTCCTACTAGCATTATAATTATTATCTTTCTAGAATAATACTTATGTTCCCACTAGCCTTGACATGTACCCAGAAATCAGTTGGACTTCAAGAAATTAATACGTATTGACTTTCATTACCAAAGTTCAGCTTTCTGATACAAGATGCTTCGATAAGATTTTATCTAGGCTTCTCAAAATCGTACACCTTTCCTTACAAAGCTCACATGTGTGTCTTAACAATTTGAGAACTTATATCAATAAGTCTCAAATGTTTATACCTTTGCCATTTCTCACAATTCAAACTATGAAGAGGGATGCCGTAATCATAATCAAATTTAAGAATGCAAATATCACAATTGCTATCTCCTTAAAATCTACTTAGTGAAAGCGTTTCCTCATAATCATTTTCATGAATTGGAGAGAAACCTTATGACACTTAGATTTTATGGTGTATGTGTTCCTATCCATTTGAATTTGTCAAACCATTATCATAAGACAAGGTTAGTGACAAATCCAAACTCATATGGACTGAACTTGTTCAATCTTAATTTCTTCCCACCTGGCAGCACAATTGCCTACCATTGCTTCCAGGTTGTTATGCAAACAAATGATAGCTCAATGAAATCACATGCATAGTCAACTTTAACTAGAATGAGCACAAAAACAAGAATATCTCAACACGATAGGTTACAAACCTCAAGTTGTGTGCTAGTGTCCAACAATAGGTTTACCCTTGATTAGTTCTTGAAACTTTCAAGATCTTTAAGACTCCCACTAAACTCTTGACATATAAGACTCTGTTGTCAAGAACCATTCCTTGACAAAAAATATTCAAGAGTTAGTGCGGATTCTTATCAAGATAAACACTTCACATAATTGGCCTTGGTTGGCCTTTGTTTTATCCAAAAAATCACAACTTACCAATTTCAAATGTACAAGAGTAAAATACATTTTACCCTACATCTGAAAAGTGTTATAAACCTTCTTAAGATTATGTCACTCAAGGCACAATCTTGGAGTATGACTCTAAGACTTGTTTTGGAACGAAGTATGACTCATCTTCTAGATTTTACCATTTCAACCATTCACGATTCCTCTTCTTAGCCATACAAACGCACTAAGATATCCTTAGAGGATCAATTGTGACATGGTTTTCATAATCATTAAGATGATCATAAAACACGATACTCAAGTACTCTCCCATCTTTTTAGATTAGAGAAACTACTATCTTTCTGCCTAATTTGATTCTTCTCATTCGTTCTGCTAAACATTGAAACTATTCCAATGTTTCAGAAGTTTTCTTAAACTTCTAAGCATAACCATATTTACTAAACTTTAGTTAATCACGACAAATAGTCTTATCGTTCTTTGTGGTGGACCTGACCAGCGCACACCCAGTGTACCCAATCTCCTAGTCCTTCACTTGACTCACATATACATGTGAACAAGGAATTAGCCATAATTTCCCAAAGATGAAGGTTTTCATTCATCACACAATGCAAGTTGCATGATTCCAAGTTTCTATCCAACTGAAATTTGGGTTATGAGAATCTTTCCTTATTTGGTAAATTCTCGACACTGCCACAAACGAAAGAATCAAATTCATATTGCTAACATAGAAACATACAAACATCAATTTTCACAAACGCCATTGCAAGGAGATATAATAAAATAAAAACAAAATTTTATTTATTTATAAAATGCGTAAAAACTTTTCCTTACAATGGAATTACAAATGAAAACTATGTTACTACATATATCTAAGCAATCTATCATAACTCTTTAAGCAGCAGCACAAAAATCCGATCATCGAACCATGCGATAGAAATCCATCTTCGCGAACACATCCAACATACTCTTCCTTTAAGCTTCCTTCCTTTTGCCTGATCCTACAAAACATCAAAATGCAACCTTGTCACATCATGTATTAAGAATCAACAAGTAGGAACTTAATAGAGTTAGACAGTAGACTTACCTGAAGTAGAACCATACAATCTGACTAAAGTTCTCAGGTAGTCAGGGCAACTTCGATTCCAATGTCCCTTTCCTTGGCAATAGAAACAAACAGGTTCATTGGGAATGGCATATGGAACAATCTCATATTTGGCCTTTCCCTTATGATCAAAACTTTTGATCATGGCCAATTCCTTTCCTTTAGGAGAAGGAATCTTTTTTGGGATATCCATGTCATTACCCATGTGAACTTGAGAGGTAGATCTTCCAGTCAAATTTGCTTGACCATTGCGCCAAATCATTGTTGATTCAGCAGCAATCAACAAATATGTAATATCAATAAGGGTCATGTCGTGATATGTCACATAGTAGTCCTTAATAAACTCACTATATGACTTGGTAAGTGACTGAAGAACCCAGTCTATAGCCAACTTCCTTGGGAACACGACACCCAAAATTCTCAGCCTGTCAATGTGTGACTTCATATCCAAGACATGTGCACACACAAACTTTCCATCCTTTTGTTTGCTATCCAATAGGGCTTGAGTGATCTTGAACTTTTCAAGTCTTCAAACTTGTGGGTTAGGGAGAATAATTGGAGGAGGTGGAGGAAGTGAAGCATGATATTGTGGAACATCATCTTCAAGAGGAAAGCTTGTTCCAAAAGATTCGGGAAGACCATAGTTGTCTGAAGTAGACATCTACAAGGGAGAAATTCAAGTTTAGTCGATTTAAGTCCTTAATATAACACCCAAAACGAAATATTAAGGCTACGACCCAACACAATATTCTACAATTATGAAGAGGGATGATGTGATCCGAATGCAAAATATTTGAAGGTAGATAAATGACGATTTACCAATTTCCACCATGAAAAACGAAATTGATTATTAAGTTTTAAATGGATTGAAATTCCTAGATCCTTTGAGATTCATTGAACTTGTCAATGGCATGTTTAAATCTCGATTGTGCCCTTCAAGTTTGTGACTGGGATGCCGAGGATCACAAACAAGGTGTGAATAACCATGCAAATTAGCTTGGTACACCCAATGTTACAACCACCTAATCAATGTGCCAGTTAACCACACACGCTCCATTGATCTATGATTAACATCAAGCTACCCTTTGCCACGCACTGTCAGTCCCAGATTAGTGTGCCAGTTAACCACACACGCTCCACTAACGACTTAACAAGGTGCAAAGTGCATTTTCATGGGTTAGCACCAAATTCACATTTTTCCTAAGTAACTAAGATTGGGAATGTATAAGTATTTAGTTACTTAGTAATTCATTATACTTTTAATGAAAATTTAAATTAACTGCCAAACTCGTTCGGCTAACGACCCTCCACCAGTCAAGGAAGCGGTGGGTGAGAGTGGACACCCATTAAACTGCCATTTTATAGGCAGTAACCTTATACCCCCCTTTTAGACCGGCTTTGTGAATGAGACCTACTAACGGTAAGACTGACTTTGTTCTTATATATATATATATATATATATATATATATATATATATATATATATATATATATATATATTAAACCTATAATATTATCATTGTATAAGGGTTGAACTTTAACTTTTAAAACTCTAGGGTTTGGAACTAAAGTATTCAAAAGTGAAACTTTACAAATTCCAAAAGTTGAGGGAAAGTTTTGAAACTTGTCAAAACTCTTGGATTTTCATAACTTATGAGTTTAATAAAGGTTTTATGAAAAGGACTCTTGAATTCCATCAGTTGAGGACAAGTTATGGAGTTCATAAAAAAACATTTACGAAAGACCTTTCAAGTTCCATAACTTGAGGACAAGTTATGGAAGATTTAAAACCATTTAAGATGACATTCAAAAAAAAGACTTTTCACTTTGCATAACTTGAGGACAAGTTATGGATTTCATCAAAAACAATTAGATCAAAAATTCCAAAACTAACAAAAATCAAACAATTTGCCTATGATCTAATTAAACTCATAAGTTAAGATAATTGATATTAAACAAGTTTCAAGAAATTAGCCTAATCATATAAACTAATATAGGTCTTGAATATTTGACAACTCGTCGAGTACATGAACTGGACTCGCCGAGTTGGGCTGTTTCTGAGTGGACTCGGCGAGTCAGCCAGTGGACTCGGCGAGTCCATCAGTCAGATGCAAAAAATTTGATTTTTTTTTTACTTTGAAAACCAATAAAACATCAAGTATAATGGAAAACAACCCTAGGCTCCGATACCACTGATGGGTTTTGGTATACTACAACATCCTATGGTGCACATACAAGCCTATGTGCTTTAGATTTATGTTTTCTCTAATTATACATGCAATAGTGTTTCCAAAGCATTAAGCCTACAACTAGCATACAAAATGATATAATCAGCATAAAAGGGAGTTATAGAGTTACCTCTTTGTTGTAGCTTGATGAACTTCTTGAGTTTGGCCTTTAAGAACTTAGTGCCCCAAGTGTTGCACCTCAAATGGAATCACAACACAACTAAAACAAAGGATAACTTTTTAGAGAGTTTCTTCCACACAAATCGGCTATAGTGACTCCAAGAACACTAGTGTATCAAGTAGCCATTTTTGGATGCTAAGGGACTTCTTATATAGTGTGGCAAGATTAGGATTACACCATGTAAACCCTAATGTGCATGACCTTCCATATTCCTTAGGCTCCATGGGTTTAAACCACCATGGATCATCCATGGGTTGTAACTTTGGTTTAGCCCAACCTAAAGAATCATGGATCTTTGGCCCACACCATAAGAATGGATGATTTACCAAATCAATCCCCATATATTTACTTAGTCTCTTTTGATCACAAAATTAATTCCAAATTAATTCTTGATGAATACTAATTAAATCATATGATTTCATATTAATATATTAGAACTTATATTATATTAACAAATCATAAATAACCTCTTCTCAAAAGTCCATTCTATCAAATTGTCCTGGTGATATGCAACCCAAATGGACCATGCTACTCTCGGGTCAAGTACATACCAATTACAGTTATGGGCTTAGACACCTAATCCAACAGTTGGGTTTTGGTATACTATAACATCCTATGGTGCACATACAACCCTAAATGCTTTGGATCTATGTTTTCACTAATTATACATGCAATATTGTTTCCAAAGCATTAAGCCTACAACTAGCATGGAAATGACATATTCAACATAAAATGGAGTTATACATTTACCTCTTACCTGTAGCTTGTAGAACTTCTTGAGTTTGGCCTATAAGAACTTAGTGCCCCAAGTGTTGCACCTCAAATGGAATCACAACACACCTAGAACAAATGAGACTTTTGAGAGAGTATTTCTTGCACCAAATCAGCTCATGGATCTTCAAGAACACTAGTGTATCAAGTAGCCATTTTTGGATGCTAAGGGGCTTCTTATATAGTGTGGCAAGATTAGGGTTACAACATGTAAACCCTAATGTGCATGACCTTCCATATTCCATAGGCTCCATGGGCTTAAAACCTCATGGATCATCCATGGGTTGTAACGTTGGTTTAGCCCAACCTAAAGAATCATGGATCATTGGCCCACACCATAAGAATGAATGATTTACCAAATCAATCCCTATATATTTAGTTAGTCTCTTTTGATCACAAAATTAATTCTAAATTAATTCTTGATCAATACTACTTAAATCATATGATTTCATATTAATATATTAGAACTTATAATATATTAACAAATCATAAAAAACCTCTTCTCAAAAGTCCATAGCAATAATATTTATGGGCTTAAACACCTAATCCAACAGTCTCCCACTTGGATAAGTCTAATAACTATTATTGCAAGTACGACTCCACAACCCGACTAGCAATCGTAGCTCTTAAAAGCCGCTGTCGAACTCTGACCTAATCAATGACACGTCGATTAGATAAGGGATCATATATTCCGCCATTCTAGATATCATATGGACCTGAGACATGGATTACAATCATTCTCTCTGTCCATCTGTTGTTTCCCGATTTCCGATTTATGACGACCGACTAATTGAACAAATCAAATCAGTCCAGGCTTGGCCAAGCACTTAGGGGTGTCATGTGACATCCCCATTTTCACGGCCAGAAAAGACCGATTTTGTTTATGCTTGTTTGAAAATCAGAGTAACATTTTAAATAAAAGTGTTGCGGAATTTGTCCCAAAACAAAATATGATAAAGATTTATCAAAAGCATTTCCAAAGAAATGTATTTCATTAAAAGACTCGGGATGTCATGTTCGATACAGATCAAAAGCATAAACAGTACACCATAAGCCTTACTATTTCGTATTTACAGGCCTATAATCCCTTATCTCTCATCCAAACATCTATGCTCATGCCCCACTACCTATAATACAAAAGAAAACTGAGTGGGTCAGGCTTAGGAGCCTGGTGAGCACATAGGGTTTTCAACCCACAATAAATAAGTTTATTAACTTTATTAACCAAACAAACCCGATTACCCGTTCCCGTTATCCTCACTTTACGTCCCTAAAACATCTAACACAAGGGACCTAGTCTAAGGACTTTCATCGGGGTGACAAAACATGCTTCAGGGATTCCTCACCAATTCATGTCAAATAAGGCAACCATGTGGGGGACGGAGTACTGCTGGTAAACACACATTTCAAATAAACACCTATAGGTTGCGAGCCTGCTAGCGTTCCACTAGACTGTCTAGAATAGTCAGTGGTCGTCATCTATACTCCGCTAGATGACTAGATCATCAATAACATCTATAACGAGGCCTCTCATTATTTTATTTTGTCACACAACAACTATTACATCTCCCCATGTTTTACCCAACACATTTTCTAGATATAAAATACATATACAGTTTAAAACATGTATAAAATCGTTCATCCATCATAGATAGCAAGCATACAGATAATATGCACACACAGCACGTAATTTATATAAAATACTTCATATCTATGTGTAAGCTGAAAGTAACTATGCACTCACCTGAAATGTGGTGACTCTGCACTCGAACAACGCTTCGTTATCTCAAAATAATTTTCCCTCGACAAAACCTAGTATGAATACCACTAGGGTTTAGTCTAACGTTAACCGCGACTAATTAATAGTCTAGCTATTATTATTATTATATAAGCGTTAAACAACACTCTATATAACTCATAATAATAGCCCAAATAATTATTTTAAGATCCTAATAATGTTAGTATAATTATTTAAAAGCTATATTAAAAATTTCATAGGCGTAGCTCATTTACAGCGGGTTTTAAAGAAAACTGGGCTTTGCTCGGAGCAGCGTTTCTGAACAGAAAGACCCTTTTTTTCTCGGGACTCCGGGATCCTCGGGGCTTCCTTCTGGTGCTAGGGGGTTTACCTAGATTTTAGGGGGGGAGGGGGGTTAGGGGCTTAGAGAGAGAAACTAGTGAGAGAAAGAAAAGGTTTTGGTGTGATTTCCTCGGCAGCCTTCACAACCCTTTTATAGGCGCCAGCCTCGGACGTACGTTGGGTGTAGTCATTGGCTTACGCGGGGCGTAACTTCAGATAAGGAACAGGTGGCGAGGCCTCGGTGGGGCTACGTGGCCATCTCTCAGACCGCAGAAGATCAAGTACGCGGGGCGTACCCAATTTCGGACGCGGGGCGTAATGCGAGGCGACGTGTCTCCATCTGAAGCGAAGCCTTGGGCAACAAGCAACGGCTCAGATGCGGCCACATCATCACCCTTCTCGCAGATTCGTAATTTTGCTTCCCGACTTCTAAAATTCATAACTTTCGCATACGAGCTCCATTTTCGACGTTCTTTATATCCACGCGTAGGCGGGAACGTACTCTACAACTTTCGTTTAGACTCCATCGGCTAATTTTGAATTTATTTTAAATTTATATTTTTAACTGTCCGGGACAGGATTGGTCCGTTAAAAATTCATAATTTCTTCATCCGACGTCCGTTTTCGTCTGTCTTTTTATCGTTATGCTACTACTACCGAGATCTTCGATTCTCGTTTAAGTTGTGTCGGCTAAAAACCGCTCGATCTAATATTCGAACTTCGGGCTGTACACCGCTCAGTCAAAACTTCAAAAAATCATAACTTCCTCATACGAAGTCAGATTTGGGTGTTTTTTTTGGACGCTCTCGGTTTAACATATTCTACGACTTTCATTTAGGTCGCTAAGCCTAAAACTTGCTCTATCGTAAATTCACTATTTACGCTTCCCGGTGCCGTGTCGGTTCCGTCGCGAAACATCGACGGGTCATAACTTCTTCGTTATAACTCGGATTTCGGCGTTCTTTATATCCCCGGAATCCTTGTTTCGACCACTACAACTTTATGTAGAGATATCGGGTTTATCTCACACTTTAATTTTGACGCTTATTTTTTTTATTCTTTATTTATTATACATTTATAAATAAATAATAAGCATATAAATACACATAATTCACATAGTACTCAAATAATTCCTTTTTATTACTTCAAAAAGAGTTACAATAGTTGACCTAGACTATTACATCGTCTAAAAATGCTTAGCCCCGAAACCCGGGCGTTACAATTCTCTCCCCTTTAGTATGATTCCGTCCCGGAATCATGCATCAACAAACAGATGTGGGCAGCGACTTATCATGTCACTTTCTGCTTCCCAAGTGGGATTCGGCCCATTCGAATGTTTCCATCAGACTAGCACTAAGTCGACCATCTTGCGTCGTAGCTTCTTAGTCTTACGGTCAACAATTGCCTCGGGCTCCTCGATTAGCCTCTTATTCTCATCCATTCTTAACTCTGAGATTGGAATTATGTCGGGAACTTCTCCCGTGAATTTCCTCAAATAACACACATGGAAAGTGTTATGAATACCATCTAGTTCTTCAGGTAGTTCGAGCTTGTAGGCTTGGTTCCCAATCTTCTGAAGAACTTTGAACGGTCCAATAAACCTTGGACTCAACTTTCCTAATTTTCCGAATCTTATAAGTCCCTTCCATGGTGAGACTTTAAGCAGAACCGAATCCCCAACTTCGAAGGTCATCGGTCGTCTTCTCTTGTCAGCATAGCTCTTCTGACGATCCTGAGCTGCTAACATTCTTTCCCGAATCACCTTCAGCTTCTCAGCAGTCTCATGGACTATCTCGGGGCCCATAAACTGCTTTTCTCCAGCCTCAAGCCAACAAGATGGCGTACGACACTTATTTCCATACAAAGCTTGATAAGGTGCCATCTTGATGCTCGAGTGGAAACTTTTGTTGAAGGAAAATTCTACTAGAGGTAAGTGCTCGTCCCAGTTCCCTTGGAACTCGAGGGTACATGCTCTCAGCATATCTTCCAGTGTCTGAATCGTTCTTTCGCTCTGACCATCAGTCTGCGGATGGTAAGCTATACTCAAACACAACTTCATACCTAATTCCTCTTGTAGACTTCTCTAGAACCTTGATGTGAAACGAATATCACGATCTGATACAATCGTTAGAGGAACACCGTGAAGTCTCACAATTTCCTTCACGTAAGCATTTGCAAGCTTATCCATAGACCACCTTTCGTTGGCAGCTATGAAGTGTGCACTCTTTGTGAAACGATCCACGACTACCCAAATCATGTCGTGACCGCTCTTCGTCCTGGGTAGTTTAGTCACAAAATCCATGGTGATGTCTTCCCATTTACCCATGGGTACAGGTAAAGGTTATAAACTCCCGTACGGTTTATGTTGTTTTACCTTAGCTCTCGCACATGTTACACACTCGGCCACATACTTCGCAACATCGAGCTTCATCGTCGGCCACCAATAGTAGGGTTTTAGGTCCCTATACATTTTAGTGCTACCGGGATGAATTGAGTACATGGTCTTGTGCGCTTCTTCCATCGGAAGTTCCCTTACTCCTCCTGTCTTAGGTACCCAAATCCAATCTTGGAATACCTTCAGTCCTTGACTGTTTGTACCGAACACTAACGTTTTGCCTAAACGTTCTTCTTTTCGGTCATTCTTCTCTGAAGCTTCTTCTTGAGCTTTCCTGATACTTTCCACAATCGTCGAGACAACTTCTATTCTCAACGCTCTTGGCCTTTTTCTCTCCAGGTTGACTTTTCGACTGAGAGCATCAGCGACAACATTTGCTTTACCAGGGTGGTAAAGTATCTCACAGTCGTAGTCCTTGAGTAACTCTAGCTAGCGTCGTTGTCTCATGTTCAGTTCTTTCTGATTAAAGAGATACTGGAGACTCTTATGATCAGTGAAAAGTTTGCACTTCGTGCCATAGAGGTAATGCCTCCATATTTTTAAGGTGAATACTACCGTTGCTAACTCCAGATCATGAGTGGGGTAGTTCTTTTCGTGCTCTTTCAATTGTCGAGAGGCATATCCTATCACTTTTTCTCTTTGGGTCAGAACACAGCCCAACCCGACTCCCGACGCATCGCTATACACCGCGAAATCTTCAGCTCAATCGGGTAGAGAAAGAATCGGTGCTTCGCATAACTTCTTCTTTAGCTTCTCGAATGCCTCTTCGTGTTTCTCATTCCACGTATATGTAGCTCCTTTGTGGGTCAACGTTGTCAATGCAGCAGCTATCGAAGAAAAGCCTTGGATAAATCGTTGGTAATATCCAGCTAATCCCAAAAAGCTTCGAGTCTTCGTGGGACTTTTCGGTCGTTCCCACTTCATTACAGCTTTGATCTTTGCTGGATCAACCATTATCCCTTCTTGGTTAACCACATGACCCAAGAACTGGACTTCTCAGATTAAAAAATTGCATTTGGAGAACTTAGCGTAAAACTTCTCCTTCTTTAACACTTCCAACACTTCTCGTAGATGCTTGCCATGTTCCTCCTGACTTTTCGAGTATATGAGAATGTCATCTATGAACACTATCACGGATTTATCGAGGAATGGTTTACAAACCCTATTCATCAAATCCATGAATAATGTAGGAGCATTGGTCAGTCCAAACGACATAACTAAGAACTCGTAGTGTCCATATCTCGTTCTGAACGCAGTTTTCTCAATATCCTGATCTCTCACCTTCAACTGATGATATCCTGACCTAAGATCGATCTTTGAGAAATAGCTCGAACCTTGCAGCTGATCGAATAGGTCATCAATCCTCGGTAATGGGTACTTGTTCTTTACCGTTGCCTTGTTCAGCTCTCTGTACTCTATTCACATCCTCATGCTTCCGTCTTTCTTCTTTACGAATAGCACCGGAGCTCCCCAGGGTGATGAACTAGGTCGAATGAAACCGTTGTCCAACAACTCCTGAAGTTGCATCATAAGCTCCTTCATCTCCATCGGTGCTAATCGGTATGGTACCTTTGCTATCGGTGTCGTTTCTGGTAACAAGTCTATACGAAACTCCACTTGTCTATCAGGTGGTAATCCAGGAAGATCTTCGAGAAAGACTTCTGGATAATCACATACGACCGGTATATTCTGCACCTCCTTCTTTTCCTTCTTAGCATCGATCACAAATGCCAAATATGATGCACATCCTTTGGATAAACATTTTCTTGCTTTCATCAGGGAGATGATTCCAGAATTCACTCTGCGTTTGTCCCTGAACACCATAAATGAGTCATTTCTAGGGGGATTTACCCTAACTATCTTCCTTCGACATAATATCTCGGCATCATTGGAGCTAAGCCAATCCATTCCCAAAACGATGTCAAAACCGTTCAACTCTATGGGCAATAGCTATTCGTGGAATTCTTTTCTTTTTACGTCGATGACGATGTTCCTAATACGGTTACTAACAGGTACGAACTTGCCACTGGAAACTTCTACAATCAGGGAATTATCAAGTTTTTCTACAGGAAATGCTAGTTTCCCACCAAATTTATGCGATACAAAGGAGTGGTTGGCTCCGGAATCAAATAGTATATTGGCAGGCAAACCATTTACAAGAAAGGTACCTGAAGCGACGTCTGCTGCCTCTTTTGCAGCCTCGAGCGTCATCTGGAAGGCTCTCACCTTCGGCTTTGGTGGAACGTTGGGCCCTCCTACATCCTTCTTCTTTGGGCAATCCTTAGCAATATGCCCTTCTTCACGGCACTCGTAGCACACCCTCTTGTTGATGGTGCACTCATTGGCATAGTGCCCCGTTTCCCACACTTGTAGCAGGTCACTTCCTCACTACATTTTCCCGAGTGCTTCTTCTTGCACTTCTCGCACCATTTTGCTTCGTTCCCTCCTCCTCCAAACTTCTTGGAACTGAACTTGCTCTACTTATTGTTGGGTTTAGCCGACCCCTCAAATTTTCTCTTCTCACCAATCTCAACCTTGCTGGCAGCCCTTCCTTTAATCATATCCTCCACAGATTTGGCAGCCCAGATAGCTGACTCTAGAGTATGTGCCTGACGTACTGGCACTGCATACTCCCATGGGAGTCCCTTAGCGTACTTGTCGATCTTTGTCAGCTCATCCGGGACAAGACGCAAGGCAAACTCCATCTTCTATGTGAAGTTGTTTGTGTATTCATCGATTGACATGCTTCCCTTCTTCAGGGTCAGAAACTGGTTCTCTAGCTCGAGCAAGTTTTGGGCTTAGCAGTACTTTCGTTTGAATAGTATCAAAAACTCGGCCCATGTCAGTTGCAGGGGCTCATTGGGGCTCATCATTTTCCCCAGGGTGTTCCACCAGCGTACTGCAAAAGTGGTTTGCAGCTTGCTCTGCAACCGCATGTCATAAAAGCTAACTCCATTTCTGAGATCCAATCCATGACTCCGATCAGATCTTCCTTTCCAGTGAAAGTCGATGGCTTTCAAGTCAGAAAATCTTTGTACTTGCATGTGTTTCTCTCGACTCCATCATCTTGGCCGTTTCTTCTATTTACTGGCAGATCAGCTTGGCCCACTAACCTACTGTAGTTCCTTCCTCCGATTGTTCGGGAATCAGCTCCTGTTGCATAATGGCCGCGGTGGCTTCGTCCCTATTCTCTTGCATCATCTGCCTCATTTTTTCCCTTTGTTCAGCTAACATAGCCCGTATCATGGCTTGTACTCCAGCCATGGTGATTGGCTCAGGTGGAACTTGTACTACGACTGGTATTTGCTGTATCACTGCGGGTTGATCTCGGTTCCCATTTGCATTCACGTTTCCGCTACGGGTCCTTGCCATCTTGATCTATACACCGAATAAGGTGAATTTAGATCTTTATTTAGGACCGACGTTCAAATCATCCTTATCCCTCAGAAACGTTTACATGTTAGTTCTAATATCGTAGTCGTACGTTTAGAATCCTAAACACATAAGGTTTCCAGATCCGGTCGGCAATAGACCATAGATCCGAACAAATAACGGCATACCAGGCACACAACATTTAGCACATAAAAGCATTTAGGCATATTTCCTAAAATAAGCTAGTGCTCACATCTAACAATCATCGCTTAGCATTCTAAGTTTAAGTCTAGAAATCCTACAAATTCCTAGTTCGCTTAAACTAATGCTCTGATACCAACTGTGACATCCCCATTTTCACGGCCAGAAAAGACCGATTTTGTTTATGCTTGTTTGAAAATCAGAGTAACATTTTAAATAAAAGTGTTGCGGAATTTGTCCCAAAACAAAATATGATAAAGATTTATCAAAAGCATTTCCAAAGAAATGTATTTCATTAAAAGACTCGGGATGTCATGTTCGATACCGATCAAAATCATAAACAGTACAACATAAGCCTTACTACATTATTTCGTATTTACAGGCCTATAATCCCGTATGTCTCATCCAAACATCTATGCTCATGCACCACTACCTGTAATACAAGAAACTGAGTTCCCCATTTTCACGGCCAGAAAATACCGATTTTGTTTATCCTTGTTTGAAAATCAGAGTAACATTTTAAATAAAAGTGTTGTGGAATTTGTCCCAAAACAAAATATGATAAAGATTTATCGAAAGCATTTCCAAAGAAATGTATTTCATTAAAAGACTCGGGATTTCATGTTCGATACAGACCAAAAGCATAAACAATACAACATAAGCCTTACTACATTATTTCGTATTTACAGGCCTATAATCCCTTATCTCTCATCCAAACATCTATGTTCATGTGCCACTACCTGTAATACAAGAAACTGAGTGGGTCAGGCTTGGGAGTCTGGTGAGCACATAGGGTTTTCAACCCACAATAAATAAGTTTATTGACTTTATCAAACCAAACAAACCCGATTACCCGTTCCCGTTATCCTCACTTTACGTCCCTAAAACATCTAACACAAGGGACCTAGTCTAAGGACTTTCATCGGGGTGACAACACATGCTTCGGGGATTCCTCAGCAATTCATGTCAAATAAGGCAACCATGTGGGGGATGGAGTACTGCTGGTAAAAACACAGTTCAAATAAACACCTACAGGTTGCGAGCCTGCTAGCGTTCCACTAGACTGTCTAGAATAGTCTGTGGTCGTCATCTATACTCCGCTAGATGACTGGATCATCAATAACATCTATAACGAGGCCTCTCATTATTTTATTTTGTCACACAGCAACTATTACATCTCCCCATGTTTTACCCAACACATTTTGTAGATATAAAATACATATATACAGTTTAAAACATGTATAAAATCGTTCATCCAGCATAAATATCAAGTATACAGATAATATGCACACACATCACGTAATTTATATAAAATACTTCATATATATGTGTAAGCTGAAAGTAACTATGCACTCACCTAAAAGGTGGTGACTCTGCACACGAACAGCGCTTCTTTATCTCAAAATAATTTTCTCTAGACAAAATCTAGTATCAATACCACTAGGGTTTAGTCTAACGTTAACCGCGACTAATTAATAGTCTACATATTATTATTATTATATAAGCGTTAAAAACACTCTATATAACTCATAATAATAGCACAAATAATTATTTTAAGGTCCTAATAATGTTACTATAATTATTTAAAAGCTATATTAAAAATTTCATAGGCGTAGCTCACTTACAGCGGGTTTTAAAGAAAATCAGGCTTTGCTCGGAGCAGCGTTTCCGAACCGAAAGACCATTTTTTTCTCGGGACTCCGGGAGCCTCGAGGCTTCCTTCGGGTGCTAGGGGGTTTACCTAGACTTTAGGGGGGGTTAGGGGCTTAGAGAGAGAAACTAGTGAGAGAAAGAAGAGGTTTTGGTGTGATTTCCTCGGCAGCCTTCGCAACCCTTTTATAGGCGCCAGCCTCGGACGTACGTTGGGCGTAGTCCTTGGCTTACGCGAGGCGTAACTTCAGATAAGGTACAGGTGGCGAGGCCTCGGTGGGGCTACGTGGCCATCTCTCGGACCGCAGAAGATCAAGTACGTCGGGCGTACCAAATTTCGGACGCGGGGCGTAATGCGAGGCGATGTGTCTCCATCCGAAGTGAAGCCGTGGGCAACAAGCAACGACTCAGATGCGGCCACGTCATCACCCTTCTCGTAGATTCGCAATTTTGCTTCCCGACTTCTAAAATTCATAACTTTCGCATACCAGCTCCGGTTTCGACGTTCTTTATATCCACGTGTAGGCGGGAACGTACTCTACAACTTTCGTTTAGACTCCGTCAGCTAGTTTTGAACTTATTTTAAATTTATATTTTTAACAGGCCGGGACAGGATTGGTCCGTTAAAAATTCATAATTTCTTCATCCGACGTCCGTTTTCGTCTGTCTTTTTATCGTTATGCTACTAATAACGAGATCTCCGATTCTCGTTTAGGTTGTGTCGGCTAAAAACCGTTCAATTTAATATTCGAACTTCGGGTTGTACACCGCTAAGTCGAAACTTTGAAAAATTATAACTTCCTCATACGAAGTCAGATTTGGGCGTTCTTTTTATGGACGCTCTCAATTTAACATATTCTACGACTTTTGTTTAGGTCGCTAAGGCTAAAACTTGCTCTATCGTAAATTCACTATTTACGCTTCCCAGTGTCATGTCGGTTCCGTCGCGAAACTTCGACGGGTCATAACTTCTTCGTTATAACTTGGATTTCGGCGTTCTTTATATCCCCGGAATCCTTGTTTCGACCACTACAGCTTTATGTAGAGATATCGGGTTTATCTCACACTTTAATTTTGACGCTTATTTTTTTTATTCTTTATTTATTATACATTTATAAATAAATAATAAGCATATAAATACACATAATTCACATAGTAGTCAAATAATTCCTTTTTATTACTTCAAAAAGAGTTACAATAGTTCACCTAGACTATTACATCGTCTACAAATGCTTAGCCCCGAAACCCGGGCGTTACAATTCTCTCCCCTTTAGTATGATTCCGTCCCGGAATCATGCATCAACAAACAGATGTGGGCAGCGACTTATCATGTCACTTTCTGCTTCCCAAGTGAGATTCGTCCCATTCGAATGTTTCCATCGGACTAGCACTAAGTCGACCATCTTGCGTCGTAGCTTCTTAGTCTTACGGTCAACAATTGCCTCGGGCTCCTCGATTAGCCTCTTATTCTCATCCATTCTAAACTCTGAGATTGGAATTATGTCGGGAACTTCTCCCGTGAATTTCCTCAAATAACACACATGGAAAGTGTTATGAATACCATCTAGTTCTTCAGGTATTTCGAGCTTGTAGGCTTGGTTCCCAATCTTCTGAAGAACTTTGAACGGTCCAATAAACCTTGGACTCAACTTTCCTCATTTTCCAAATCTTATAAGTCCCTTCCATGGTGAGACTTTAAGCAAAACCGAATCCCCAACTTCGAAGGTCATCGGTCGTCTTTTCTTGTCGGCATAGTCAACTTTAACTAAAATGAGCACAGAAACAAGAATATGTCAACACGATAGGTTACAAACCTCAAGTCGTGTGCTAGTGTCTAACAATAGGTTTACCCTTGATTAGTTCTTTAAACTTTCCAGGTCTTTAAGACTCCCACTGACCTCCTGACATATAAGACTCTCTTGTAAAGAGCCATTCCTTGACAAACAAATATTCAAGAGTTAGTGCGGATTCTTATCAAGAAAAACACTTCACACAATTGGCCTTAGTTGGTCTTTGTTTTATCCAAAACATCACAACTTACCAATTTTAAATGTACAAGAGTAAAAAAGATTTTACCCTACATTTGATAAGTGTTATAAACCTTCTTAATTTAGTGTCACTCAAGGCATATGCTTGGAGTATGACTCTAAGACTTGTTTTGGAATGAAGTATGACTAATCTTCTAGATTTAACCATTTCAACAATTCACGATTCTTCATCTTAGCCATACAAATGCACTAAGATATCCTTAGAGGATCAATTGTGACATGGTTTTCATAATCATTAAGATGATCAAAAGACACGATACTCAAGTACCCTCCCATCTTTTCAGATTGGAGAAACTTCTATCTTTCTGCCTAATTTGATTCTTCTCATTTGTTCTGCCAAACATTGAAACTATTCCAATGTTTCAGAATTACACTTAAACTTGTAAGCATAACCATATTTACTAAACTTTAGTAAATTATAACGAATAGTTTATCGCTCTTTGTGGTGGACCTGACCAGCGCACAACAAAGTGTACCTGATCCCCTAGTCCTTCACTTGACTCACATATTCATGTGAACAAGGAATTAGTCTTAATTTCCCAAAGATGAAGATTCTTATTCATCACACAATACAAGTTGCATGATTCCAAGTTTCTATCCAATTGAAACTTGGGTGATGAGAATCTTTCCTTTTTTTTTTGGCAAATTCTCGACATTACCACAATTGAAAAAATCAAATTCATATTGCTTACATAGAAACATACAAACATCAATTTTCACAAATGCCATTGCAAGGAAATAAAATAAAACAAAATTTCATTTATTTATAAAATGCGGAAAAACTTTTCCGTACAATGCAATTACATATGAAAACTATGTTATTACAAATTTCTTAGCAATCTATCATAACTCTTAAGCAGCAGCTCAAAAATCCGATCATCGAACCATGTGATTGAAATCCATCTTCCCGACCAGATTCAGCATACTCTTCCTTTAAGCTTCCTTCCTTTTGCATGATTCTACAAAACATCAAAATGCAACCTTGTCACATCATGTATTAAGAATCAACAATTAGGAACTTAATAGAGTTAGATAGTGGACTTACCTGAAGCAGAACCATACAATCTGACTAAAGTTCTCAGGTAGTCACGACAGCTTCGACTCCAATGTCCCTTTCCTTGGCAATAGAAACAAACAGGTTTATTGGGAATGGCATATGGAACAATCTCAAATTTGGCCTTTCCCTTTTGATCAAAACTTTTGATCATGGCCAATTCCTTTCCTTTAGGAGAAGGAATCTTATCTGGGATATCCATGCCATTGCCCATGTGAACTTGAGAGGTAGATCTTCCAGTAAAATTTGCTTGACCATTGCGCCAAATCATTGTGGATTCAGCAGCAATCAGCAAATAAGTAATATCAATAAGGGTCACGTCGTGATCTGTCACATAGTAGTCATTAATAAACTCACTATATGACTTGGTAAGTGACTGAAGAACCCAGTCTATAGCTAACTTCCTTGGGAACACGACACCCAACATTCTTAGTCTGTCAATGTGTGACTTCATATCCAAGACATGTACACACACAGACTTTCCATCCTTTTGTTTGTTATCCAATAGGGCTTGAGTGATCTTGAACTTTTCAAGTCTTCGAAATTGTGGGTTAGGGAGAATAATTGAAGGAGGTGGAGGAAGTGAAGCATGATACTGTGGAACATCATCTTCATGTGGAAAGATTGTTCGAAAAGATTTGGGAAGACCATAGTTGTCTGAACTAGACATCTACAAAGGAGAAATTCAAGTTAGTTGATTAAAGTCCTTAATATAATAGCCAAATGAAAATATTAAGGCTAGGACCCAATTTACAATTTGGAAGAGGGATGTCGTAATCCAATTGCAAAATATTTGAAGGTAGGTAAATGACGATTTACCAATTTCCATCATGAAAAACAAAATTGATTATTACGTTTTAAATGGATTGAAATTCCTAGATTCTTTGAGATTCATTGAACTATTCAATGGCATGTTTAAATCTCGATTGTGCCCCTCAAGTTTGTGACTGGGATGCCGAGGATTACAAACAATGTGTGAATAACCATGCAAATTAGCTTGGTACACCCAATGTTACAACCACCTAATCAATGTGACGGTTAACCACACACGCTCCATTGATCTATGATTAACATCAAGCTAACCTTTGCCACGCACTGTCAATCCCAGGTTAGTGTGCCGGCTCACCGCACACGCTCCACTAACGACTTAACAAGGTGCAAAGTGCAATTTCATGGGTTAGCACCAAATTCACATTTTCCTAAGTAACTAAGATTGGGAATTTGTAAGTGTTTAGTTACTTAGTATTTCATTATACTTTTAATGAGAACTTAAATGTCATGTCAAACCCGTCCGGCTAACGACCCTCCACCAGTCAAGGAAGCGGTGGGTGAGAGTGGACACCCATTAAACTGCCATTTATAGGCAGTAACCTTATACCCCCCTTATAGACCAGCTTCGTGAATGAGGCCTACTAACGGTAAGACTGACTTTGTTCTTATACATATATATATATATATATATATATATATATATATATATATATATATATATATATATATATATATATATATATATATATATATATATATATATATATTAAACCTATAATATTATAATAGTATAAGGGTTTAATTTTAACTTTTAAAACTCTAGGGTTTGGAACTAAAGTATTCAAAAATGAAACTTTACAAATTCAAAAACTTGAGGGCAAGTTTTGAAACTTGTCAAAAACTTTTGATATCCATAACTTATGAGTTTAATATAGGTTTTATGAAAAGACTCTTGATATTCCATAACTTGAGGACAAGTTATGGAGTTCATAAAAACATTTATGTAAAAGACTCTTCAAGTTCCATAACTTGAGGACAAGTTATGGAAGACTTAAACCCATTTTATGAAGACATTTAAAAATGAGATTTTTCACTTTCCATAACTTGAGGACAAGTTATGGATTTCACCAAAAACAATTAGATCAAAAATTCCAACTACCAAAATCAAACAATTTGCCTATCATCTAATTAAACTCATAAGTTAAGATAATTCATATCAAACAAGTTTCAAGAAATTAGCCTAATATATAAACTAATACAAATCATGAAACTTTGACAATTATCTTTTATTTTGGATGAGAATCATCATTACCATAACAATAAAATCAAATTTTATGAACTAAAACATTTTGTAGTAATGATTCTAATCGAAAACGGGCCAAAAAAACTCGAAAATCTGCACAAAGGAGCACCAACTCGTCGAGCACATGAACTAGACTCACCGAGTTGGGTTGTTTCTGAGTGGACTCATCGAGTCAGCCAGTGGACTCGGCGAGTCCATCAGTCAGGTTTTTTAACTTTAAAAAGCAATAAGCATCAAGTATAATGGAAAACAACCCTAGACTCTGATACCACTGATGGGTTTTGGTATACTACAACATCCTACGGTGCACAAACAACCCTAAATGCTTTGGATCTGTGTTTTCACTAATTATACATGAAATATTGTTTCCAAAGCATTAAGCCTACAACTAGCATGGAAATGACATAATCAACATTAAATGGAGTTATAGAGTTACCTCTTAGTTGTACCTTGTAGAACTTCTTGAGTTTGGCCTTTAAGAACTTAGTGCCCCAAGTGTTGCACCTCAAAGGAATATCATGAGAAAATAGTCATGCATCTGAGAACCACCATGTCATGTAAAGCCCATTGCCACGTCATGGAAACTGGAAGAAAGCGATATTATTCATTAAGTGCTTAATCCTTATAGAGCTAAGCCCAAAACTCTAGATCTATTTCTTATCAAAGACTTAACGGATAATGTTTGCAACTTTATCCATTAGGACTCCACCACAAGTTAAGATCTATGATTCTTATTCCAGTAAGTCCTTAATGAGGCCATATCTTGAGCATGGATACAAGGTACTCCAAACATGCCCCTTTTTCTTATTCATCAGAGCCATATGGACCTTAGAAATCCATCACAAGCTCTAGAGTTCTTCAAACTCTAAGAGCATCCAAGGAAGGGACCAAAAATCAAGCAAAGTGAACTTATACTATCATCAAGAAGAACAAAGGTCGAGATGGAAGCTTTATACCTCCAACAACTCACAAATATGAAGGAGATGATGAATCCAAGATGATTCCTTGCTTTATTTAGCCAAAATGATCTTCCTCTTTCCTCAAGATCCACTAAAATTCAAGAATACGATTTTCAATAAAGCAACCAATCTATTAGTCGTCCATGGAGGCTAGGGTTTCATGGTAAGGGGTTGGAGGCTGAAGAAGATGCCATAATCCTTGAGATTAGGTGCTTAAATCTGGAGGAAACCCTAAAAATCATAGGCTTGGGCCGAAGCCGCCGCCACGTCATGGCCTTCTTCTTGCCTCATCGTGAAAGCCAACCGGATACGTGTTTAATGAATTTTATATGCCATGTCGTGGTGCTCCATTCATCACGTCATGAAACAAGTTTTTTTCCTAAAAACCTTCCCTTTGATTCCTCTCAACCCTTAACCGATCTATTTTAGAAAACGGGTGCTACAATTCTCCCCCACTTAAATTAGATTTCATCCTCAAAATCGATTCTTACAAATTATCTCTTATATACACCACGACCTTCCTACGGGTCCTTCCGGTCCCACTACAATTGTACTGGTTGGCACCCTTCTCTTACGATGAATTGTAGTTTCCATCCTAAGGCCTCTACTTATAGATGCAAAGTCTATTCTTGGACTAAACGCCCAACAATCGATCTCTTAACTGCCACAACACTAGATCGATGCCTCACCCTGACAACCATTTCCAAAACCATTATCTATTTAATCCTTAGCGAATACATACACTCCATCAGAGAAGCAACAATTAGCTACACTACGAGAAACTAATTCCTTAACCATAGTCGAAAGACTCCAAGTTCATTCCCGACAACCTGGCGAGCAATTTCATCCCATAAATCAACCATGCTGACCACATTTTCACAGATTTAATACGACCAAGATCTCCCCGGTCTCGCACCGCCCTACTGATAAACAGAGTTACAGAACCCCTAGTTGACCACCACTGATAACTGCGTATACAAATACACTAGAGAAATCCTAAACGGAATCTAATCGGAAATACACCAAACTATACCATATACGAACTTGGTTCTACCAACCCTAAACCGCTAACTACTAACAGCCCTCAGGCTACCCCTAATCTGCCAACCACTAACAGCTCTCGGGCTTAGCCCCGATCCGCTAACCAGTTACAGCTCTCGCAACCGTTGCATTCACTGAACCTGCAAAACTCAACTTACTCTAATAAGGCCTTTGGGTTGTGACTCGGACCCTAGGTCCCAATCAAAAAAGAACATACAAGGAGATCCTCATTGCAACCATCAAACTAAGCTCCGAACAACCAAGAACCCTTTACGCATGATAACGCCTCACAGAACACCAACACATAAACAATTAAGACGATCTGAAAAGAATTTCGACAACTAGCACGAACCAACACACAACCGTGAAGATTAACAGTTGCATTAAAGTTTTTACTAGATCATTCTTGGCTAAAGATTGCATCCAAGTACGACATTCTCCCGCTATAAAGTCTCCATTCCCCCCACTTGGAATCGAATAGACTCCGATGACTCCAAAGCCCTTCAATATTCCGAGTCCACCCAAAACTTTACCACTTGGTTCCTAACAACCACACCCGACATCCAAATGCAAAAAAGAATTCGAATACTTCAAACCAAATCCAAGGTTTCCAACACACATTTAAAAACTCCCTAATCAACAATCAATACAATCATAAATAGTGAATAAAAAAAAACCAAATTTGATTAAAATAATACAATTCAACCAGTCATTCAAGATTACGAATGAAATAATACAAACATAAACATAAATGATATGAATGGCATCAATAATGCAGCAACCAATCGAGTTGAAGAACTGTTAATTCAAACCTCAGCCCTTGGAACTCCAGCTGTCCCATGTCGTCCATCCGGTAACTAATAAGCTAAGGGTTTAGGGTTCCTTACTTCACCGAAAATGAGGAGGGGACATTGAGCTCTGATGTGGCTCTCTTGGTCATAATGGAAGCAAATCTTCACACTCTTCCTGCAATCCCTACCTAAATATCCCTCTTTGCCACATCTACGACATGCAAAACATCGACGCCTCCCACCATGAAACTTCCCAAACTTACAACACTCAGAAATCCTCTGCTCTATTGCTCTTGATCTCAAGTCGGCGGACTTGAACCGCTTGGTCGTCGACTACAACTACACTGAAACTGGTATCTCCTCCTTCATCTGTATCTCTAACTCCATTTCTCTCCTCATGGCATTTCATTATAGCTTAGCTAAATTTTGGTACGGTTGAGTTGACACGAACTCTCGAATCGCAACCTTGAGCACACTCAAGTCTCATGACATCAACATCTTTTCTGAAGCGGCATACTCCAGGCAACAAATGGCTCTCTCGGTAAACATCTTGGTGATCTCCGTCACCATTTTTGTTGTTTGCTGGAGAGATAAATACTCACAATCTCTCCACAAGTGGTACATACACCACTTGGAACATCACCAAAAACTGCCCCCAGGTCACTACGGCCCGCTCTACATGCGAAAAGGTCTGACTTACAAACTCCCAACATGCCATCGCTCCTCAGCAAAGAAGGTTCAACGCAAACTTCACTTTTTTATCCTCGGGATATGAACACGTGTAGAATTACCCTACACATCAACTATCCATATTAAAGCGATAATTAGGTCCTTGTCGCCTATGAACTCCGGAGGCTTCATATTATGAACTCCCGGTACTAGATCGTCCCACTCCTTTAAAATCATGTAGCGGCAACGACTGTAGTGGCTACGGCAGCAACAACCTATGTGACCGTAAAATAACACCCGTCAAACTCCTCAATCAACAATGGATTGATCAACCCAAACAGCTCCACAATCGCCTCTCTAGTCGCCACAACTACTTCGGTAGCAATGGTCCCATGGATCCACTCATCACTTGAACTCGTCTCTCTGGTTTGCTAGCACCTGATCCTTAACCGCTGTTAGACACCATACTTAAACACACAACAAAAAGGGTCAAACATCAAAACATAATGCACAACACACATGCCCTCACCTACTTGTTCTTAGGTAACCTCAAAATTCTTTCTGATTCTCATACGGATCCTGTGAATTCTATAGTACGGGCCTATAATACCTTCCACACCTATCCGTAGTCGACTTAGAATTCATTTCAAGGTCCTAAGTCATATAATAGACCACTCCTAGTTTCACTAACACCCATACACTCCTAAGAGCCATAACTAACATCCTAGGCACTCCTCCTAGGATCCTCCTTAATCACGATTCTGCTCTACTAGTTGCCTTCATGCATGCAAGTTGTAGACAATATAGGATTAGATAGATTGTCGAATAACAACTCTACCTTAAGCCCACAATCAAAGAAGGAACAAGTATTAAGGCAAAGTCACTTATTCTAAGGTTATATAATCCTAACCATACACAGCTATGCAATGTACACTTAGTAATTCACATAATCAAATATCACATAATAAGCAAATCCGTAAGCTATAAGCCATCACAAAAGTCAGGCAATACTAGCATACAACTCCTGATAGTATCCTTAGCCTATCCAATAGCATGCATTTCTAGTAGTTCAGATCTTAACAAGCTCAAATTCAACAAATATATCAAGTATGGATACATGTTCATGATCCCAAGCCAACAATTAAATAAGAACATGGCAGGAGACTGAACACATGCCTCTAACCCAACCGTTCTCTTAAAAACAATTTTCGAAAACAGTTTGTAAAAATTCTCGGATCCAAGTTTGAGTGTGGATTCACACAAGTGGTCCTCCAAATCTCTCAAACTAGGGCTCTAATACTAACTTGTGACGTCCCATTTTCACAAACAAATTTTCAGTTTTTAAATAAGGTTAAACAACATTTTAAATAAAACGTAAGTTAAGAAAACCCATTTGTTCCAAAATATAGATGTTTGAAATTCAGAGTAATATAAATAATGTGAAATCTCAAATGTTGCTAATGAGTGTGTACAGTTACGCCTTTGCCTTCCCAAGATCACCACTAGTACCTGAAAACATTTAATCCACAACTGTTAGCTAAACTTAGTTAGTTTCCCCAAAATATCACATACATCACAACATATTAATGAACTATGGTTTATCACCAACCTGTTGGATTAATGTCTAAGTCCATAACTATATTTGGTATGTACTTGACCCGACCCGGCATGGTCCATTTGGGTTGCACTTCACCGGCACAATTTATATGGATAGTCTTTTGAGAATAGTATATTTATGATTTATATTAATATATTATAAGTTCTAATATATTAATATGGAATCATATTATTTAATTAGTATTGATCAAGAATTAATTTAGAATTAATTAAGTGATCAAAAAGAACTAATTAAATATGGACTCTTATATATATGGAATGGGCCAAGTTCATTTAGGTTGGGCTAAGCTTTCATGGATGGTTCATGGAGCTTTTAACCCATGGATCCTATGTAAATGAAAGGTCATGGGTATTAGGGTTTACATGGATGTAACCCTAATCCTCCATAATATATAAAGGGGTCCTTGGCTCACAAAATTGGCGCAAGTGTGTGAAAATAAGAGTGGGCCGATTTTAGTGTGCATACATATTCTCTCAAGTTCTTCCAAGGTGTTTTGGTGATTTGTGATTCCATTTGAGGCTTCCACACTATTGAGGCTAAGCTCTTAAAGCTTGAAGACATCAAGCTACATCAAAAGGTATGTCATCTAACTAGAACTTTGTAGTATAGGTGCTTCATAATATGCTAGTTAGGATGAAACCTTGGAATAGTTAATATTTGCATGTATAATAGAGAAAACATAGATCCAAGGTTTATAGGGTTGCATGTACACCATAGGAGTGTTAGAATGCTCAAAACCCAACAGTGGTATCAGAGCCATGGGTTGTTTTCTATTATATTGATGCAAATGTTTTATTTTCAAAGTTGGAAGAAAAAGAAAAAAAAACATGACGTTTGTCAAATTTGAAGATAATTACTTGTTTTTGTGAAAAACTAATTATTTGTAAAATTTGAATCATTTGCTATATGAGTTGAATTAGGTCAAATTTAGTAAAAGATAAAATGATATGATTATTTTATTAGTTTTAAAAGTTTGATCTAAAGAGTTTTTTGAAACCTCCATAAGTTATTGATTATTTTATCTTGGTGGAAATTGGTGAATCGTCATTCACTTACCTTCAAATATTTTATAGCTTGGATTACGGCATCCCTCTTCCAAGTTATAAAATAGTTTGTTGGGTCCTAGCCTTAATATATCATATTGGGTGTTATATTAAGGACTTAAATCAACTTTACGTGAATTTCTCCCATTGTTGATGTCTGGTTTAGACAACAATGATCTTCCCAAACCAAGCTTTCCTAATGAATATGACTTCCCGAGTTTGGCTCATGGAAGTCATACTTCTCTTCCTCCACCTCCTCCAATTATTCTCCCTAACCCACAAGTTCAAGGTCACTCAAGCCCTAATGGCAAGCAAGGTATATGTGTGATCACATCTTAGAGATGAAGTCACATATTGACAAGCCGGGAGAGTTGGGTGTCAAAGTCTTGAGAAAGTTGGATGTTCAATCACTTTCTAATTCACATAGTGAGTTCCTTTGGGACTACTATGAAACATACTATGACATGAACCTTAATGATCATATCTATTTGCTTGGTGTTGCTGAATCAACACTGATTTGGAACGATAGTAAAGCAAATTTGATTAGAAGATCAACTTCGCAAAAACTTTATGGACAGTGACAATGGTGACACTGGAAATCCAGAAAAAACATTCTCTTCCCAATGGAAAGGGATTGGCCATAGTCAACCCGATTGACCAAATGGTAAAGAGAAAGGCTAAGTCTGAGATAATCCCATTACCAAAGGGTCCATATGTTTATTTTTCCAAAGGAAGGGGCGTTGATTGCAAAGCTGCCAAATTTACCTAAGGATGTTAAAGTCAATAAGTTTGACTCTACATCAGGTAGAGCCCATTATCTAACTCTGTTAAGTTCTATTCTGAGATCCTCATTACATGATGTGACTGGGTCACATGTTGATGTTTTAAGAATTAAAGAATAGAGAGAAATCTTAAAGGAAGTATATGCTGATTCTGATCGCGAAGGTAGATTTCGATCGCATCAGAATTTTGAGCAGTTGCTTAAGAAGTTATGATATATTGCTAAGGAATAGATAACAACAATTTTCCATGTGGATTGTAAGGATAAGTTTTTCCGCAAAGTTTTAAAATAAAAGAAAATTGTTTAGTTTTATTTATTTGAAGTATCCTTACAATGGCATTTGTGGAAAATTATTGCTTATATGATTCCACTGACAGCAATATTGGAAAATGGATTTGATTCTTTCATTTGTGGTAGTGTCTAAATTTACCGAATCAGGAAAGTTCCTCATCGCCCAAGTTTCAATTGGACCGAAACTTGGAATCATGCAAGTTGAATAGTATGATGAATGAGAACTTTCAAGCATTGGAAAATCAAGACTAATTACTTGTTCACATGGATGTGTGAGTTAAGTGAAGGACTAAAGGGATCGAGTACACATTCTTGTGCACTGGTCATGTCCACCACAAAGCTCGTTAAGACTATTTGATTTACTAAAGTTTAGTAAATATGGTTAGACTTACAAGTTTAAGTATAATTCTGAAACATTGGAAAAGTCTCAATGTATGGCAGAACGAATGGGAAGAATCAAATTAGGCAGAAAGATAAAAGTTTCTCAAATCTGAAAAGATGGGAGAGTACTTTAGTATCATGTTTGTGATCATCTTAATGATTTAGAAATCATATCACAATTAGTCCTCTAAAGGTCATCTTAGTGCATTCTTATGACTAAGAAGAGGAGTCATGAATTGTTGAAATGGTTAGATCAGGAAGATGAGTCATACTTCGTTCCAAAACAATTCTTAGAGTCATACTCCAAGATTGTAACTTGAGTGACATATCTTAAAGAAAGGTTTAAAACACTTGTCAAATGTAAGAGTAAAAGTGTCATACTCTTGTACATTTGAAATTGGTAAGTTGTGATGTTTTGGATAAAACAAAGATCAACTAAGGCCAATTGTGTGAAGTGTTGGTCTTGATAAAGAATCCGTACTATCTCTTGAATATTTGGCAAGATAGTCTTATATGTCAAGAGGATAGTGGGAGTCTTAAAGATCCTAAAAAGAATTTCAAGAACTAATCAAGAATAAAACCTGAGGTTCTTCACTAACACACGACTTGAGGTTTATAACCTATCGTGTTGACATATTCTATGCCCATTCCAGTTAAAGGTTGCTTTGCATAGGAGTTCTGAAAGTTCTCAATTGGTTGCATAACAACTTGGAAGCAATGGCAGGCCCTGTACTGCCAGGTGGCAAGAAGTTAAGATTGCATAAGTTCAGTCCATATGAGTTTGGATTTGTCATTATCCTTGTCTTGTGACTATGGTTTTGACGATTCACATGGATAAGAACACATACACCATAAAATCTAAGGGTCATAAGGTTTCTCTCCGATTCATGAAAATGATGGTGAGGAAACACTTCCACCAAGTAGATTTGAAGCAGATGGCAAAAGGTCTAAACAATTGAGACTATGATTACGGCATCCCTTTTCATAGTTCTAAGGAAAGGTGTATGATTTTGATAAAGTTTTATCAAAGCATCTCGTATCAGAAATCTGAACTTTGGTAAGAAAGTCAATAAAGTATTGATTTCTAGAAGTCCAGCTGATTTCTGAGTACATGCCAAAGCTAGTGGGAGCATAAGTGTTATGCTAATAATCATCATGTTAGTGGGAGCATAATAACTATTGTTAGTGTTGCAAGTTAGCAATGTTAATTATAGAAAACAAAAGTTTCAATTCGTGAGGCTGCAGGGATTGAAAAAGTTGTTTTGCTATAATTAAGGGAGAGGATATACTTCATTTCAGTTCTAAAGGCTTAGATTGAGACCTTAATCATATTTAGTCAAGAATATATATATGAATTTCATGTTGGATTGGTTCAACTTAAGGAAATTCTATATATTGCGTTCTCAAAATGCGATTATGATTACGGCATCCCTCTTCATAGTCAAATTTTGAAAACATGGCAAATAAAAATATTGTAGCAAAAGACTGGTCTAGAATCATGTCTTTATGTGAGACATCATGAATCGTGTACCATTTGCTTTGGGTACAGGATCGATTGCATGTGCTATAATATTTGTCATTTCTAAATTTTTCCAAATGCCCAGAGGCATTAAGAAGGGAAAAGGTCTAGAATTGGATATGACTAAAATGATTAAGCAATTGTCGAGGACAATCTGAGGTTTACCAAAGATTGGTTGCTCAGGGACAGTTGGAAGTATAGTGCTAATTTTGGAAGGACCATATTGACATATTCTGAAAAAAGGCATCTCTTATTCAGAAGTGATAGTCAAAATGAGAATATGGAGTTGTCTCCATAGGTGGAAGTTATCTGTGTAAGATTAGAAAACTTAATGCAAGAAGCATGTCCAAAGCAATGTACTTTGAATATGAGACTTAGTTTCCACTGAGTTGATCTCCATTGGAATACCTTATAATGAATGTTGACAAGTCTTTGTGACTTTGTACATATTAATTACAGGAGGGTCAGTGCATATAAGTTTAAAATCTAAACAGATTTCGATAAATGATAGGAATTTGAAATTCTCACATTTTTCGATAAGGATTTGGGAGTGTGAAATTAGAATCATTGAAATTATGTTCAATTGGTTTATTTCACAAAGTAAGGATCATGGACAAACATAGAGTGCATACTTGGTGTATGGCAAAGCTACTGTTTAAGAAAAACATAGTGTACATGCTTGGAGCATGGGACAACTACTGTTTTTAATTCAAGTATAAAGTTGATAAAACCGAAACAATGAATAATGAGTAATCAGTATGGTGATAAATAAAAGTGTTTATTTATATTCATAGGGTTTGATACCATATTTGATTAATTTATTCTTGTGTTTCACTTTGCATGTTTTGACTTCCAGAATAACTAAGTCGCTCTTCCTGAATGATTAAGTTATTCAAACCATCCACAGTCGGTCATATGTTGGAAGTAGATATGAATCAAGACTGTCATGGGTTGGTTTGTAGAGGTCCAAGTTGGTGGACAAAGTGGTGCTACAACACTCATGAGTGCTCATAAGTTCTGAGTATTGGATTCAACCCGCGCTCATTTGAATCACTTCATGGATTTTATCACGAGTGATCATTAGACGATAATATCTTATATTCTTCAAACCTAGAGATATGAGTTGTTACTATGAGTTGGTTATACATTGATTGCACGAAAACACATTTGGTAACTCAATGTTATAAAACGTGCCTTTGTGTATGATTCAACAAGTAGTAGAACAATCCATATGAGTCGAACTTTATCCATTCCTTTTACCTTCGGGATAAAAGCGATATTTGTGGGCCCCTCGATGATTTAGCGATGACACATGTGAGTGCTTGGCCAAGCCAGGACTGATTTGATTTGTTCAATAAGTCAGTCATCATAAATCGAAAATCGGGAAACAACAAATGGACAGAGAGAATGATTATAATCCATGTCTCAGTCCATATGATATCTAGAATGCAGGAATATATGATCCCTTATCTAATGGAAAAGTCATTGACAAGGTCAGAGTTCGACAGCGGCTTTAAGAGCTATGATTGCCAGTTAGGTTTTGAAGTCATACTCAATAATAGTTTTAGACTTATCCAAGTGGGAGACTGTTGGATTAATGTCTAAGTCCATAACTATATTTGGTATGTACTTGACCCGACCCGGCATGGTCCATTTGGGTTGCACTTCACCGGCACAATTTATATGGATAGTCTTTTGAGAATAGTATATTTATGATTTATATTAATATATTATAAGTTCTAATATATTAATATGGAATCATATTATTTAATTAGTATTGATCAAGAATTAATTTAGAATTAATTATGTGATCAAAAAGAACTAATTAAATATGGACTCTTATATATATGGAATGGGTCAAGTTCATTTAGGTTGGGCTAAGCTTTCATGGATGGTCCATGGAGCTTTTAACCCATGGATCCTATGTAAATGAAAGGTCATGGGTATTAGGGTTTACATGGATGTAACCCTAATCCTCCATAATATATAAAGGGGTCCTTGGCTCACAAAATTGGCGCAAGTGTGTGAAAATAAGAGTGGGTCGATTTTAGTGTGCATACATATTCTCTCAAGTTCTTCCAAGGTGTTTTGGTGATTTGTGATTCCATTTGAGGCTTCCACACTATTGGGGCTAAGCTCTTAAAGCTTGAAGACATCAAGCTACATCAAAAGGTATGTCATCTAACTAGAACTGTGTAGTATAGGTGCTTCATAATATGCTAGTTAGGATGAAATCTTGGAATAGTTAATATTTGCATGTATAATAGAGAAAACATAGATCCAAGGTTTATAGGGTTGCATGTACACCATAGGAATGTTAGAATGCTCAAAACCCAACACAACCATGGGACTCTCAGTAGTCCTAAATATCACACTCATCACAACAATATAAACAAATATGGGTTATCAGCAACCTTGGGACTATTATCAGTCCATGGGCTTAAAGCAACCATATGGGTTATCAATAACCCTAGGGATTATCAGCAACCCTGCAGACTATCAGCAGTCCTGAAGATATCAACAGCACAGATACACATGTAACAACAATCAACAGATAAGAGCATAAGCACATGAAACTTCTATAGTAGTCTACCTATCTAACAACTCACTATATCATACTGGGCCTCACACAATACTCTACATCACCAATAACAAACCACTAATGAATGCATAACTATATTTAATTAGAGGTGAGATAGACAGTCGAACATGTGATCCCATTCTAGGGCCACAACCAAACAAGGAACATGAACGAAAGCCTAGATCAAGAGTTCTCAGGCTATCCTACATGACTGCATACAACCCCTAGAGCACTCAACTAGACAATTACCGATCTATTGGTAGTCTAAACAATATACTGATTCCCTATGTCAATATAAACATCTATGGGTTATCAGCAACCCTGGGACTAACAGTAGTCCTAAGGACAATCAATAGTCATGGAGTTATCATCAACTCAGTAAATTAACATAACAGCCATCAACAACTAAGTCTTAGCTAGTCTAGCATGAACCCTACTATGACATAGGTAATATAGTGAGAAAAGTCACTTGAATCAAGGACCCAAGAAACATAGGAACATGCTCACTCCCTACATTGATTGCTCCTGCAAACCGACTAGCACCAAACCAAGATAGATCGTCAATCAATAACCTAAACCCTTCAAGTTTGATCCAAGTTCAAACTGGTCGAAAGTCAATGGTCAACCAAGTCAACCCCCACCATAACATATGATAACTCTTTACATCATTTAACTCTTAGTTTAAAGAAAACAATACTCTTTACTCATCCAAAAGGTCACTTTGAAATCTTATAATTCGTTTATGAACCAACGTCTCAATTCTTAACTCTTTTAATTACAATCTTTTCATGTTTTCTCTTTAAAACACTTAAAAGATACAAACATTCATATAACACTTAAATGGAAAGAATTTTATGCAATATGCAACGACACCCATCTCGTTCCTCTCTTTGTTCCACTCAAATAACCTTGTGTAAGAATTCAAGTTGGGCGTTACTAACTCCACTTCTTTCTAAAAGTTGACCTGAACCTGAAAGACATATATAACAAAATGATAAGCTACAACGAGCTTAATGAGTAACCTTTACAATAAGATATAAAATAGTTTCACAACTAAATATGTAACATCCCAAAAATCATCGTATAAATTTTATTTTTCAAAAACTATTCTCATAAAAACCATAAGTCAATCAAACATTGTTTCCAGAACACAGTAATAAAATCAGAGTATCAAATAACATATCTCAACATAAAGATCCATAGGATGATGTGTACGATCAAGCCTTCTCTTTCCCTGGATCCTATCAGGTACCTGAAACATTTGAAATCCACAACTGTAATACAAAACTTAGTCATTTCCCCCAAAATACCCCACACAACAATAACATACAATGCGTGCATAGATGAGCGTACAGTCTGCCAGGACCGCCTCGAAAGGCCTACAGGACACCTAGATCGCACTACTAAACCTACTGTCTACTGGACCACCTCTTAAGGCCTATAGTAGCTGGACCGCTCCCTTGGGCCTACAGTTTGACTGGACGGACTCGCAAGGCCTACAAGACACATGGACAGCCTGGGTATCTTGGCCTACAACACAAAGTAGGACCACCTCAACATAACCACAATATGTCGTAATATGCAAACAGATAAATAATAACCCACAAAGCACATGTAATCATAACAAATCTACCAACGTAACAAATCACTACACCATACTAACATCACACACACAAGGATACATATTGTAGTACAAAGTATATTGAAAAACACACCTTGCAAGCTAAAAAAAATATCAACACCGCCCACACAAAGACAAGAACTGGCAGTACGAGCCACCTATACATCGAATAGAGGCAAAATCCTCAATATATGGCCTTAAAATCCTTAAGTTGAGCCAAGGATCAACTTGGTCAAAGGTTAACGGTCAAATTCAAAGTCAATAGTCAAAAGTCTCATAGCTGGCTGCCATACCATGGCCATGCTTCTGCCAGGTTGTAATGGCCTAAGGCCAAAATAGTTGCGGAGACTATCCGTCGTCACATCGTGGAGACCAATCCTCCACGTCGTGGCAACTGTTCTGACCATGTTAATGCATAAGCTCTTAATTACCAAGGCCAATCATTCATACTTTCCCGAAGGCGTTCTTATACCTAATGCATCATAAAAATTGGTGCTTTATGCACATGCATGTCCAATGCATGTCTCTTCCAAACTATGTCAAAAAATGGAAGAAATGAACTTAAACTTTTGCATGAGATCAAAAACACCATAGAACTCTAGATCTAGAACATATAACCCCACAAGGACCTCAAGGATCCGTAAAGTTTCTAACTTTATGGAATCCACCCATCGAAACCAACAATAACATGAAGAATAAGCTTCTAAAACTAGATCTAAAAGGTTTGAATACAAAAGATAACAACTTGAGGACTTACGAAGGTCCAAGAGGTGTGCAAAAATATGACGAGGAGGTTCCTTTGTTGGATCAATACTCAAGAACACCTTCTTCTTATTCTTTTTGAAGGTCACAAAACACCACAAAGCTTCAAACATAACAATAATGGAGGATAGGGTTTCTTTGAGGGTGAAAGGGAGGTGATGGAGGCTGAGGGTGTGAAAACACTAGCCCTCACATCCCTTAAATAGGCACATAAAGCCCGTAATTAGGGTTTAGCGTAAAATAGTTGCCATGTTGTAAAACCCCATTTTCGCTTTATAGTATAAACGACCAGTCATGTAAATAGACGTATTTCATATAAGATTTCTTAGGATATATAGTCTTGATGAAAGTCATAGTAATCCCAAAACTGAGAACATGCATAGAGAGAACATCCTAATCTTACTTCATAAGAGGAAGTTATGATTTTTAGAAGTTTCAGCGGAACATTGTACGACACAGAAACCGAAATAGAGATCGGTCGACTGTTAGGAAAAACAATCTAAACGAGAATTTAAGATATTTTCCATATGATTTTGTCGATATAAAAACAGTCGAGAACAAAATTCACATGAGAGAGTTATGATTTTTATATGGGCTTTAACAGTCTAATCATGTTATATACATGAAACCGACCCATCCAACCCGAGAAACCGACCCATCCAACCCGAGAAACCGACCCATACTTAAAACCGACAAACCGCCCCAAGAAACTGTCACACCCCCGAACCAGACGGCAGAAACGTCCGAGGGCTCGTGTGAATTAAATTGAAATATCATAACAATGAATATACATGAAACATAACATAAACATCACCATGCATTAATACATTACAACCATCATTGTTCACATCAAGTACATTGTTTACATTACATAATCCCAAACATACATTGTTTATCAAATGACATCACACAAAAGACATTCAGACACAAGCTTGATAATTCTTCATTCTAACAGTTACCTGAGAACACAAGTTATTTTGAAAATGGTCAACATATATAATGTTGGTGAGTTCATAAGCAAGTTTGATATGAAAATGTTTTGTATTGTTTGTAAAACCCAGAAAATCCGATATTTTCTGTAACAGAAATTGTTTACAAAAAAAAAAAAGGTGTGATGATTCATAAGTATACGTGTGAATGATTTCAAAACATGTATAAGTGAAATGTCTTTCATAATAGTTTCTTGTATTATAGTTGTTGTAAGTAAAAGTGAATAATGTTGTTCCCCCGGAAAACCCGATGTTTTCCAATTTAAATGGTATGATAGTTTTGTATTATTGTATAAACCACTTTGCATCGTTATCGTGTATGAATATAATTTCCCATGAATACTAAAATGGTATTGGATCTCTATGTGAGTCGTTATAACAATTCATAATAATGACTAATTCGCCTGTCTTGGCATTTTTCCAAACGCCGGTTTTGATCAAGATTTTGTCACCCTAGACTGGCCGAGTCTAACTGTGGCGAACAACTCAGGTGTGGGGGAGTCACCCCCGTATAGATCTATACACAAACTCTCGCTCTCCCTCCAGGAGACTTTGATTATAACTACAGACTACGACCGACACTTATTGGTGTCACCCGTTATTTCTCACTAAATCCAAATGAAATTGATTACATTGTTTTACGACCCGAATGATGTTTACGTGAATATGAAGTAAGCCTAACAGACACGAAAGAAGACAACGGTGGTCCACTAACTATGTATGTTATTACAAGCTGTCAAGTATGCTACGAACACGTTATAGCCCATTAAGCATATTATGAATGTTTAGGGTCTTATTAGCAATGCAAATGGACCATTAAGGTCCAATAGCATGTTAAAACTGATAAAGGCCCGTTGGGTATGTAATTGGGTCACCGGAAGCCCAATAAACATGTTTGAATATATTGGGCCCAAGAATCATGACATGGGGCCACAAAGGCCCAATAGCACGAATATAAGATATTTGAGCCCAACGATTGAATCATTTATAATTTATTGATCTTAAGTTCGTAATGTAGATATTTGTTGTAAGTTCGATGTTTATTCGAAGTGTTAAAATACTTTGACGTTTAATTTATAACGAAGCTTTGGTTATACGTATATATATATATATATATATATATATATATATATATATATATATATATATATATATATATATATATATATATATATATATATAACCATGCGTTATAAACTTAATGTTTTTAACCCAATAATTCAGTATTTGTCTAGTTGGCCCAAAAACATTTAGTTTGACCATTTCAGCCCCTTTATCTATAAAAATGGCACTTTTAGTCCACTTTTATGAAAATTGACATTTTTCGTCCTTAAACCGTTTTTCTCGACATTTTAGACCCAAACTTTATTTAAATAATAATTTCAGCCCAAAACTATTATATTTATCATTTTGTAACGCCCGTGTTTCTAGGCTATGCATTAATATTGATGTAATAGTCTAGGTTAACTTTTGTAACTCATTTTGAAGAAATGAAAAGGAATTATGTGAATATTATGTGAATTATGTGTTTTATGCTTAATTACTAGGATTTTATTAATTAAGAATAAAAATGAGTATCGAAAATAAATATTAAATAAAGCCAATTTCTATTAAGAAAGTTGTACTGGTCGTGACAAGGATTACGGATATATAAAGAATACCGAAATCCGAGTTATAACGAAGAAGTTATGACCTGTAGAAGTTTCGCGACAAAACCGACACGGTGCCGAATGACGTAAAAAGTGAGTTTTTGATAAACTACTTTTTAGCCTTAGTGATCTATACGAAAGTCGTAGTGTTCATTAAAAACTCGAATTTTAGATCGAGTGATTTTTAGCTGACACAACCTAAATGAGAATCGAAGGTCTCGTCAATAGTAGCACAACGGTAAAAAGTCAAACGAAAACGGATGTCGGATGAAGAAGTTATGAATTTTTAACGGATTTCCTGTCCCGGTCTGTTAAAAATAATAATATTAAAATTAAAGTCAAAATTAGCCGACGAAGTCTAAAGGAAAGTTTTAGAGCGTAATTTTACCTATGCGTGCATATAAAGAACGTCAAAAATGGAACTCGTATGCGAAAGTTATGGATTTTAGAAGTTTTTGCACAAAAATCGAGAAAATTCGCATAGTCATGCTTCGGCCACGTCACCCTCGCTCATAACGCGCCACGTGTTCGAAATTGCTGAGTCACCGAAGCCAGCTGGCGAGGCGTGTCGCCTGCCCTCGCATCCGAAGCGCGGTCCAGTAGGAGTCCGACGCATGCCCTTGCTTGACGTGTCCGAGCTTCGCACATAGCGCCACGACCGAACCCTCGGACCTAGACCTCGGTCCAATCAGAAGGCCACACCTGGACCCTCGCACGTGCGAGCCACCTGCCCTCTCTTCGGATCTGTTGCCGCGTGGAGTCTTCTCAGTCGTGCGATCAGAAGCCTCGCCCCATAAATAGAAGGGTGCGAGACCTCCCGGGTATATTTTGGAAATTTGTCATTTTACACCCCTAAACCCATATTTCTTTCATTCCAACTTCCCCCAAGGCCCCGGTATCATACCAAACACCCGAAACACGTCCCGAACTTCCCGAGAAATTTATCTTTTCGGTTTTGAAGCCCAACCCTTGCAGAGCCCGGTTTCTCAATAAAACTCTCGGTTTTATTAGAAACGATCGTTTTAGGAAACGAAGTGCTGCCCGATTATCATTAAATCAGGTGAGTGTGTAGTCACTTTCACCTTACACATAGATATGAAGTATTTACCTTAAAATACGTGCTATGTGTAATTATATTAATTGTTTATTTGAGGTGATTGTTGAATAGATGTTTTATACAAGTTTTAAACTTTATATGTATTTTATCTACAAATATGTTGGGTAAAACATGGGTAGACAAAATAGTCGATGTGTGTTAAAATGGTGAGAGGCCTCGATGTTGTTGTTGTTGTTGTTGTAGTCGTCTAGCGGAGTATAGATGACGACCACAGACCTTTCTAGACAGTCCAGTGGAACACTTGCAGGTTCGCAACTTGTAGGTGTTGGTGAACTATATGTTCATTGGCGTACTCCATCCCCCTCATGGTTGCCTTTAGGACATGTATGGCTGAGGAGTCCCCTTAGCAGTAGTGTCCATCCCGATGATATTCCTTAGGCTAGGTCCCTTGTGATAGGTGTTTAGGGACGTAAAGTGAGGATAACAGGAATGAGTAATCAGGGTTATTGTTGATTGGAGAACTTAATAAGTTTATTATTATTGTGGGTTGAAACCCCTATATGCTCACCAGGCTCCCAAGCCTGACCCACTCAGCTTTTTATGTTACAGGTAGTGGACCCCGATCATAGTCAGATGATGATGAGAGAATTTTGGATTATAGGCCAGTAGTTGTAAATAACTGTTGTAAGGCTTATAATGTCTTGTTTATGCTTTTGATCTGTATCGGAACATGACATCCTGAGGTTTTGATATATAGGAAATTATATATTTCTTAAAGAAAGGTTTTGATAAACTTTTATCATGTTTTGTTTTGGGGACCAATTCCGCAATATCTTTTAAAAGGATTTCTCTGATTTTATTTTAAAAGCATAAATTAAATCGGTGTTTTCTGGCAGAGAAATTAGGGGATGTCACAGTTGGTATCAGAGAATTAGTTTAAGCGGACTATGTCACACCCCCAAACCAAGGATGGCGGAAACGTCCAGGGTGGAGGACTTCATGTATAGTATCACAACAACGAGTATAATAGTGCCCAAAGTAAATACAACCATCATAAATATAATTGAAAAAGTTATACAATAGTATGTGTTACATGTTTCCAATCAATTACACTTATGATGACAAAAATGAAATGTTTGACGATTTAACGTCCCATCCCCAAAAGCGGTTGATTTCCTGTTTCACTGAATTCCTGAGAATACAAGTAGTTTGAAAAAGCATCAACAATTAAGTTGGTGAGTTCATAAGAGTTTTATTTGATAAAGAAGCCGTTTTCCTTGTAAAAAGCGATAGAGTATGATTTCAGAAAATTCAATATTTTCTTTATTAAACATGAAATGAATTCTCGTATGTTATGCAATAATGTACCCTAGAAAGACCTGTACATTCCTTGTATAATCACCCAGTGTATATAAGTTATATAAAATTTAAGTTAAATAAACTGTCGAATACAATGGGTCTGCCCTAGATCTACAACCAAACAAGGAACAGGAAGTAAGGCGGACCCACCAATTCTAAGTTGATTGCGACTAGATTCTTATATAACTCTAGCATATACACTTAGCAATTATAGCCGAAGTCTAACAATTCTAGATGAAATGTAGTTTTGATAGAAATATGTTTCCAAAGAAAATCCCATATTTTCCTTATAAAAGTCATGTAGTCTTAAATGTCAAGATAGAGAATATGTGTGTGTTTTGTACTTATAATGTTCATAAAGGTAATGTGTTTCCAAAGAAAATCCAATATTTTTTTCCTTATAAAAAGTCATGTAGTCTTAAATGTCAAGACAGAGAATATATGTGTGTTTTGTACTTATAATGTTCATAATGGTAATGTGTTTCCAAAGAAAATCCAATATTTTCCTTATAAAAAGTCATGTAGTCTTAAACGTCAAGACCGAGAATATACAAATATTTTTCCATACTTAAAGTAATTCATGCAAGTTTAAATCGGCATAAACTCGTTTAATTTAGAAGTAAAACCCCTTTTCATTTTAGAATTTTTCCTGTAAACTTGAAAGATTGTTAACTCCCTATGTGAGTCGCTATAACCATACTGCGACAGAATAACCTGCTGCGACGTTCTTCAGGCGTCGGAAACGAAATGACATTTGTCACCCCCGATCGGCCGATTAGACTTATGCAAGTAGCATGGGTGTGGGTTGTCAATCCCAATATAGATCTGTACACAATTATCACGCTCTCCCTACAAGAGACTCTGGTTATAACTAATTCAGGATTTTCTGTGGTACTTAAGAGTACCCCGAAGGAGAATGCCTCACAACTTACGTTAACTAGTTTACATATAGTTTTGAGTATAAAACCTCTTCCGTGGAGGAAGTGAAATCACCTTTTATGAAAATACGTTTGTGATATAAATCCATAAACTATTACTATTATAGTTTATCAAGTAGTATATGAAAAACCCATTTGTTTTGAGAGTAAAACCTTTTCCATGTAGTATGCTTTTATCGAAAATTCATAAACTATACTTAATGTAGTTTATTGTATGTGTTCGAAATGAATGGAGGAAAACCTTAACATGAATGACTAATTTCTGTTTATGATGATAAACTAACAAGAATGCATCCAAACATTGAGAAACTTATTTTTATGAACTTTGCTCAACATACTACAAAGTGTTGTTAATATGGTAAACTATGCAACTAGTTTTTATCCTTTCTGCACTGTTTTGAAATTATCATAGAAAAATCATACGAAGTCGAAAACTAACTCCGTAAACTCTGAGAGTTTATAAAATGTGTCTAGTTTATTCATAATTTTTATTATGATTTTTAGAAGTCTCTAACTTATGTGAAAGTGTTCATAATCACAGACTGGTCTGAATTCGTTTCTGAAATGATAGGAAATTTTGTAAAAATCACCATAAATCGTAGAAAAATCATATGGAGATGTGCAAGTAGTCATTTTAAAGGTATAATCCTGAAGTACTTTTATATAATACAGTTTTGAAAAATATTAAGCTTAAGTTGGGTAAAACAGTTCGTGAACAGGTCACAACTTTTCTGTTGTAAGCTGTCAAGTTAAGTTTTGAATATATTTTGGTGTTTTAACTTGTATCCTCCCCTGATAACTGAACAAAACTAGAAAATGTAGGGGTATGAACTCACCTTGAGTGATTCCTTGAAGGATGGAAGGTTGAAGATGATGAGTTTCAAGTCTAGATCACTTGATGAACACACGAAGTTTTGGATGATCCTAAGAACGATTTTTGGTGTGAAGATATGAGTCGTTGATCCAAGAGTGTTATGAAAACATGTAATAACACTTGAGTTAGAAGGAAATACTTACCAATAAGTGAATAAATGACTCAAGAATACATCAAAAGTGTGGCTGAAAGTTGAGAGAAAAGAGGCCCTCTTGATGGTTTAAGAAGTGTATAATGTTTGATGGTGAAGCAAATGATCAAGGAAATCCCAGGCATTTCCTTATATGGAGGGTTGCTGGAGCAAGTGGCTAGGGTGAAGGGATGTTTGCCTTGGTTTGTGTGATGTGGATAAGGTTGGACCAATGAGAAAGTGACACATAGGAGGCAAGTGGGCACACTTGACCCACTTGTGGTGTAGGATACTCTTCTTAATGTAAAATAATGATTTTTAATTAATAAATCCTTGAAAAATAATTAAAATAATAGTTCTGGGGGTTAAAAATGATAAAAATATGAATTTTGTGAAAAAATCCTGTCAAAAACGGGCTTAGGAAGCGAAAGTGGTCGAAAACCGGACAATAGGGACCGAACCTGCGAGGTTCGGCTCTTAGGAGTGTGGGAACCGAGAGGGAACCGAGAGTAGGAAGGGAAGGCCGAAGGTCCGAAGTGGGGGGGGTGCAAGGGTCTCGCATGGGTCTGCTGAGCTTCGGTCTGCTGACGCTTCGGTCCGAGATGCTTCTGACACTTTCGGTTCTGACACTCTCGGCTCCTAAGAGGTTCGGCTCTCACACTTTCTGTTCTGACACTTTCGGCTCCTGAGAGGTTCGGCTCCTCAGAGGTTCGGCTCCTAAGAGGGGTTTCGGTTCTATATGGCTGTTTTTCGAGAAATCTTTTCGTTTTGCGTGATTTTTGACCAAATTAAGGGTCGGGATGACCCGGATGACTATAAAAAGTTTGAGAGAGATTTTGGGAGACATTTAACATACTTGGGGAGATTTCACATACTTGGAGAGATTTGGGAGAGATTTCACATACTTTGAGAGCTTTCACATACTTGGAGAGATTTAGGAGAGATTTTACATACTTGGAGAGATTTCGCATACTTAGAGAGATTTGGGAGAGATTTCACATGCTTTGAGAGATTTCACATTCTTGGAGAGATTTGGGAGAGATTTCACATACTTGGAGAGATTTCAAATACTTAGAGAGATTTGGGAGAAATTTCACATGCTTGGAGAGATTTGGGAGAGATTTCACATATTTGGAGGGATTTGGGAGAGATATCACATACTTGGAGAGATTTGGGAGAGATTTCACATACTTGGAGAGATTTGGGAGAGATTTAACCCTTGCGATTATTATCGTATAATCTCGTAATGCAAGGTTCGTGAACCCCGTTATACTTCGTTTATGATTGTTTTAAGTCCCCGAAAGGGTCCTTAGTCGTGTTTTGATGCCTTTAACTCCCCTTTTAGGGTTTTTACATTGTTAACACTTAGATTCTTCAAGACACTTGAATTTTTGACATACAAATACATATTTTTATACATAGAGTAACTTTTTGACATACAAGTACTAGTTAAGTTTGACCGGTTTGACTTGTTGACTTTGACTTGAATTTGACGGTTGTCACAAACTAAGAAATTGTAGGATTTCTAGACTTAAACTTAGAATGCTAAGTGATGATTGTGAGATGAGTGTCTACCATATTTTAGACACGAGCACTAGTTTATTTTAGGAAAGATGCCTAAAATGCTTTTATGTGCTAAATGTTATATGTTTGCCATATATGCCATTAATTGTTCTGGTCTATGGTCTGTTGCAGACCGGATCTGGAAACCTTATGTGTGTAGGATTCTAAGCGTATGATTACGAGATTAGAACTAACATGTAAACGTTTCAGAGTAATAAGGGAATTGAAATATCTATCAAGGATAAAGACCTACATTCGCCTTATTCGGTATATAGATTATAATGGCAAGAACTCGAAGTGGAGCGGGAAATGAAAACAGAAACCAACAACCTCAACCTCAAGTGGTGGAACAGGTGCCTATAGTAGGAGCTGCACCAGAACCCATCACCATGGCTGGAGTACGAGCCATGATTCAGACCATGATGGCAGAATAAAAAGGGAGGAATTGAGGCAAATGTTACTGAACAACAGGGATGAACCTTCAGTTCCTGTTGAACAACGTGAATTAAATGATGATAGATTTAAAGAAGGAAACAACAGTAGATCTTTCGGTCATAGTGAACCGCTTGTGGTTGGGAGAAATAACCATGAGGATAGAGTGGAGAGAAATGGGTGCAAGTATAAGGACTTTATGACTTGCAAGCCATCAACCTTCACTGGAAAAGAAGATCCCATCGGAGTAATGGATTGGATCTCAGAAATGGAATTGACTTTCATGACATGTGGTTGCCAAGGCAAGCTACAAAGCACATTTGCAGTGCGTCAGTTCAGAGGAAGTGCTGCTCGTTGGTGGAACACTCTGGGGAAAACCTTAAGCCTTAATGAGCCACTGCAACTGACTTGGTTAGAGTTCTTGGTGTACTTCAAGCGCAAGTACTGCTCGGCCCAAAATGTGCTTGAGTTAGAAAACCAATTTCTAACGTTGAAGAAGGGAAATATGACAGTTGATGAATACACGAATAACTTCACAGACAAAATGGAGTTTTCTTTGTGTATTGTCCCAGATGAGCTGGAAAAAATTGACAGGTACGCAAAGGGACTTCCCTGGGAGTATGCGGTGCCAGTACGTCAGGCACTTACATTGGAGGCAGCTGTCTGGGCTGCCAAGTCTGTTGAAGATATGATTAAGGGGAGAGCCGCCAGCAAGATTGAAGTTGGCGAAAAGAGAAAGTTTGAAGGAACTTCAGGTTCAAATAAAAAGAACAAGTTCTCGAAGACTGGTTCGAGAAAATTCGAAGGAGGAGCCGAAGCCAAGTGGTGTGACAAGTGTAAGAAGAAACATGCTGGGAAATGCAGCGTGGAAGTCACTTGTTACAAATGTGGAAAGCCAGGGCATTATGCCAATGAATGCACCTTCAATAAGAACGTCTGTTTTGGGTGCAATGAAGAAGGGCATATTTTGAAGGATTGCCCGAAGAAGAAGGATGTAGCAAAGCCCAATCTTCCACCAAAGCCGAAGGCGAGAGCCTTTCAAATGACACTTGAAGCTGCGAAAGAAGAAGCCGATGTCGCTTCAGGTACCTTTCTCGTAAACGAATTGCCTGCCCAAATTTTGTTTGATTCTGGAGCCAATTACTCCTTTATTTCGCATGAATTTGGTAGAAAACTAGCTTTGCCTGTATATAGACTACTTAATGCTATAATAGTCGAGATTGCTAGTGGCAAGTTTGTACCTGTTAGCCATCGTATGAAAAACATCCTCGTTGACTTGAATGGGAATAAGTTCCACGAGGAATTATTACCTATCGAGTTAAATGGTTTCGACATAGTTTTAGGAATGGATTGGCTTAGCACCAATGATGGCGAAATATTGTGTAGGAAGAAGAAAGTAAAAGTAAACCCGCCAGGGAAAGAGTCATTCATGGTGTATGGAGACAAACGCAGAGTAAACTCTGGAATCATTTCCCTAATGAAAGCCAGAAAGTGTTTGGCAAAGGGATGTACATCATATCTAGCGTTTGTGATCGATGCTAAGAAGGAAAAGAAGGAGGTGCAGAATATTCCGGTGGTGTGTGACTATCCGGAAGTCTTTCCCGAAGATCTTCCCGGATTGCCCCCTGATCAACAAGTAGAATTATGTATCGACTTGTTACCAGGAACGACGCTAATAGCAAAAGCACCGTATCGATTAGCACCAACAGAGATGAAAGAACTTATGACACAACTTCAGGAGTTATTGGACAAAGGTTTTATTCGACCTAGTTCATCACCCTGGGGAGCCCCGATGCTATTTGTAAAGAAGAAAGACGGGAGCATGAGAATGTGCATCGATTACAGAGAGCTGAATAAAGCAACAATAAAGAGCAAGTACCCGTTGCCGAGGATCGATGACATGTTCGATCAGTTGCAAGGTTCGAGCTATTTTTCGAAGATCGGTCTTAGGTTAGGACACCATCAACTCAAGGTGAGAGAGCAGGATATCGAAAAGACTGTGTTCAAAACAAGATATGGACATTATGTATTTTTGGTTATGTCGTTCGGACTAACCAATGGTCCAGCAGCTTTCATGGATTTGATGAACAGGGTTTGTAAACCATACCTTGATAAATCTGTGATAGTATTCATAGATGATATCTTGATTTATTCGAAAAGAAAGCAGGAGCATGACAAGCATCTGCGTGAAGTGCTAGAAGTTCTGAAAAAGGAGAAGCTGTATGCAAAGTTCTCCAAATATGAATTTTGGATTCAAGAAGTCCAATTTTTAGGTCATGTGGTTAACCAAGAATGAATAATGGTTGACCCAGCAAATATTGAAGCTGTAATGAAGTGGGAACAACCAAAAAGTCCTACGGAGATTCGAAGCTTTTTAGGATTAGCTGGATATTATCGCCGATTTATCCAAGGCTTTTCTTTGATTGCTACTCCATTAACAGCTTTGACCCACAAAGGAGCTACTTATACTTGGAATGAGAAGCATAAGTAAGCCTTTGAGAAGTTAAATAAGAGATTGTGTGAAGCACCGATTCTTTCATTACCTGAAGGAGTTGATGACTTCGCAGTTTATAGTGATGCCTCTGGAGTTGGGTTAGGTTGTGTTCTGACCCAAAGGGATAAGGTGATAGCGTATGCATCGATGCAATTGAAAGAGCATGAAAAGAACTACCCCACTCATGATCTGCAGTTGGTTGCGGTAGTATTCGCCTTAAAGATATGGAGGCACTATCTTTATGGTACTAAATGCAAACTTTTCACTGATCATAAGAGTCTTCAATATCTCTTTAATCAGAAGGAATTGAACATGAGGCTACGGCGCTGGCTAGAGTTACTCAAGGACTACGACTGTGAGATACTTTAACACCCTGGTAAAGCAAATGATGTTGTTGATGCTCTCAGTCGGAAGGTAAATCTTGAAAAGAAAAGGCCAAGAGCGTTGAGAATTGAAGTTGTCTCGACAATTGTGGAAAGTATAAAGAAAGCTCAAGAGGAAGCTTTAGAGAAAAATGACTGAAAGGAAAAACGTTTGGGCAAAACGTTAGTATTCGGTACAAATGTCACAACTAGCCTTTTTGGCTAGGAAATTTCGTCCGCAAGTAAGCAAGTACTATTGTGAGACTTGTGCTAACACTTCTAAGTGTATATTTTGAGTTCCCAATGAGCCATGAAGTATTAGAATGAAAACTCTCCAAGTATGTGAAACCTCTCCTAATTCTCTCCAAGTATGTGAAACCTCTCCCAATTCTCTCCAAGTATGTGAAACCTCTCCCAATTCTCTCCAAGTATGTGAAATCTCTCCCAAATCTCTCCAAGAATAGTGAATCTCTCCCAAATCTCTCCAAGAATGCGAAATCTCTCCAAGAATAGTGAATCTTTCCCAAATCTCTCCAAGAATGCGAAATCTCTCCAAGAATAGTGAATCTCTCCCAAATCTCTCCAAGAATAGTGAATCTCTCCCAAATCTCTCTAAGTATGCTAAATCTCTCCAAGAATAGTGAATCTCTCCCAAATCTCTCTCATATGCGAAATCTCTCCAAGTATGTGAAATCTCTCCCAAATCTCTCCAAGTATGTGAAATCTCTCCAAAATCACTCCACGTATCTCAAATCTCTCTCAAATCTCCCTAAGTACCTTCCTTAGTCGAAAACAACTCAAAACCGGAAGAGGAAATCCCAAAATGACCCTTTTGGTCCGGAACCTCTTGCTCCGGAACCTCTTGGTCCGGACTCCTCTTGGTCCTGAACCTCTTGGCCGGAACCCTCTTGGTCCGGACTCCTCTTGGTCCTGAACCTCTTGGCCGGAACCCTCCTGGTCCGGAACCTCTTAGTCCGGAAGGTCTTCTAAGGAAGCCAAGAGGAAGCTCATCTCGGAAGCCTCTCATCCGGATAGGTTCGCAGCTCCGGAAGTTCTTACCCCACTCCGGTTCGGAAGCACCTCGGTCCGGAGCACTGATCAGTTCTGACTTCGGAATCCGAGAACAGCCCTCCGGAAATTATTGTTTGCTTCGGAACTTGTCCAACGACTTCGGAACTCCTTGCCACCCAGCTTCGGACCCTCGCAAACCAAACCCTCCACTCCGGAATTTAAGATATAGCTCCGGAATTTAACTTAGAGCTTCGGAAATTACCATTTAGCTCCGGAATTCACTATTTAGCCCCGGAATTTGGACTATTCCGGACATTTTCTTCATTTTGGGGTATTTTGAGGTTGGGAATCCCCCCAAACTCGTGTTTTTCTTAGCTAAGACCCCTAAAACCTTTATTTTATGCCAAATTTAATTATTTAAATTATATTTACATAAAATAAAAAGTTAGGATTTAGGAAAACCTTATCCTAAATCAAGAAAAGGACAAAGGGATTGACTTTGTGATTTGATGAAATTCCTCATTTCCCATGCAAATCACGGTATCCCATGCTTTACCCACCAAATATCCATGCATGGACCACCAGATCCCCATGCATCAAAGATTCCTTTCCTTTCCTTATACTCCAAGGCCACGACAGTAAGGGAGTTTAGACTCCACTTTCTCTCTCACGGTTCCCATTTTCTCTCAAAAACTCATCTTCAACCAAGAACAGGGGATCTTGCTGAAAGGAAATTCTCAATTTCACCCTGGAGTTGAAAGGTAAATTCCTCCACCCACCTAATATTTTATTATATTTCAAGATGAATCCATATTATTTTATTCATAATAATATGTGATGATCATCCTTAGGAAAGCATCCCTCCCAGGGAAGTTCCTCATCTCGGCAAGAGTTTAAGCTTGAGATCTTCACTCCATAACTCCAGACAACTCCTCAACTAACTCAAGGTGAGCTTCATACCCCACCTTTTCAATATTTTAATGTTTTTGTGGGAGAGTACAAGTCAAATCTTGCCTAAATACTTGAATAATTGCTTATATACGTATGATTGTATGTGTGTATGAAATACTATTAAATTAATATTATAGTAATATACTCACGAACGTAAGAATTCTCAATTTCATAAAGAACAGAGGATACTTTGCGTACAAAAGAGCCTCCCAACTATTGGATGTATCCAACTTAAATCCTTTATCTATGCTTTCATGTCTGAAGATAAAAGTTATAATAGGGATCTTGATAAGTGGACACCATTTCTAGTAAATTTTCGAAAATGGAACTTTGTGACTATTTTGGAAACTGTCAGGGGGCATTTTATAAATATTCAATATAAAAGTTTGCGTCAAGAATATACACAAATAGAGCCTTTATGACAGAAATATTTGCATGTCATAAACTCCTGTCATAAAACCTCCAAGAACATAAGTAATGTTCTATGTGTCATAAAACAGAAAATGCGTGTCATAACCGGCAGTCATAAATTTATACAAATTATAACTTGACACTTTTTCTCTTGACTAAAATGACTTATTTTTCAATAAACGAAAAGAACGAACACGAGCACCTAGTTAACGAGCACAATCAACGATATGGAACGAGAACGATACTTCTATTCAATGAGTACAAATTTCCTTATTTATCTAACAAATAATGGATCTCTAACGATTGCTCAAAAGGTTGTTAATATTATAGTCAGACAAATCTCAAAAGTACCTAAATATAAAAATATTAGTGTATGCCTAAGTCCTGTAAGGAGTTATAGCCAGAGTCTCCTGGAGGGAGAGCGGGAATTTGTGTATAGATCTATACGGGGTTGACACCCCGCACCTTCGCTGTTCGCTACAGCTAGACAGGCCAGTCTAGGGTGACAAATGTCTTTTTCCAAACCAAGGGCGCCTGAGAAACGCCAAAACAGGCACTTCGTCAGATTAGTATGGTTATAACGACTCACTAGAATATGATATATTAACTAGAAATTTATGTAAGGAAAACCTCATAAATAAATTTTGGCACATTGTGTTGACTGTCCTACACGTGATAGGTGATGGTCTGCATTTGTTGTGTTGATTGTCCTTCTTCATTGTGTAGAATGTCCACAATAGCCATGTTGATTTTTCTCCTACAAGTATAGAGTCGTAATACTGCTATTTTTAGAAATTAAAAAGCGTAGGACTCTATGGAAAACGTTTGTAAACGATTTTGATAACGATAAACTAACCCACACATATACATAGTTGGAAACTAGAACTTACGATTATTTTATAGCAGAAAATATAGGATTTTCTGGGGAAAACGATTTTTCTACGATTTCGATAACGATAAACTAGAACGCACGCACACAATTTTACTCGATAAGAGAAACAAGATTTTCAACCATATTTTCCTTTTTGAAAATAAGGGATTTTTCTTGAAACGATTGATTTTACTATTCAAAATAACTATTCTCAGACACAACACGCTTTTACAAATCACACTACTTTTCAAAATCACTCCTTATAAGGATGAACAAAAGTAATGTCATACACACACATATCCATGATTTTCAAGGCAAGACTTCAAACGATTTCATAAAAAATATCGGATTTTCTGAATGTACGATAAGAACGATTCTAAACAAGTGTAAACGATTTTATACAAAAATGCTTATGAACTCACCAACTTTTTTGTTGACGCTTTTCAAAACGACTTGTATTCTCAGGTATCTAGTAAGCAGGTAACAAGGGACGCAGATGCAGGGCTATTTAGCTGTAGTTTGAAATTTCTACTTATGCCTCTTTTATGTAACTCGAAGAACAAATACAATATGTAAACAATGTAAGTTTGTTATCTCAATGTATGATGTTTGGATTGCTCTGTTTCATTTATATTCAATTGTTATGATACTGCACAATGAAGTCACCGGCCTCCGGACATTTCCGCCGTCTGGTCCGGGGGTGTGACAGATTGGTATCAGAGCATTGTTTATAGTGAACTGGTATATCTAGCCATACAAGATGTACAACTATAAATACAATGAGACTAAAACACACTCTGCCTGAAAGTATACTTTAAAAAAAGATGAGTATTTTATGAAAGTATACATATCTACTAACACAGTATCATAACGAGAAGAAACTGAAAGTAACTAAAGGTTGAACACTACAGTCAAACCTGGGCAGTTATGTAATCATATATGGGATCAATATAGCCTTATCAACTATATTTATTTGAAATATGACCAACATGTGCTTGGGAGTGATGGTGGTGTTGCAACAAACCTAAAACCTACCAACTATGAGTACAAGAGAATACTAGAATCGAACATCAAGTTTAAAATACTATAGGAGTATTTTAGGACACTATGAACCCCTCCCACACCTAAACTTTCCCCGTATATCTCGTACCTCGATTCTCGCACAAACAAGTAATTGAAATTCCTCGCCAAGACTTCTACTCCCCTGTTCCGGTAACTTACAGATGGGGCAAAGAGAGACCAGAAGAAGTCCATGAGGAAAAATCCAGAAGTGGATCCTAAGGAACACCAATGGATAAATCGTGAAAGGGAGAATTCCGATTAAGAACCCACCAAGGATAAAAGTGCCAAGGAAACCCTTGATAAGCTTTGCCCAATTGATAGTAGATCAGAGACCCTTTCACCTTTCTTTTCGCGGATACATAAACACCCGATATAGGTACTCCTGGAATAGACATACCTAGAAACAAAACGATACACACACAAACCCAAGCTGAGAAATTGGCTCCTATCCCATTTAGGGCGTATCCCCACAAAAGACAACCCGATCCACAATCGACGTGCACCGAACTCCGATAGCCAACGCTCTCACGAATCAGACATCCGTTTAAACCATAAGTAACCCAAAGTGACTCCCGGTTTCCAACCCCTTTTCATGGAGTAATGGAGACCATAAACAAAGCCCGATATATGGGAATGTAAATCCGATCCCCCAACAAGTAACCAGAACACCATTCCAAATGCCTATCGAAACCCACAAGTAGGACCAGAAAACTATGTAGACCATGTGCACTCTTTAAAAGAGCAAATGGTCATTTGGAGACCACAACTCATAGCAATCAAGGCTAGGACAGCCTTAGCAGCGTAAGGAACACAAAAAGGGCACCCTTAATACAAGTGAAATGGCCAAGCACTTTGTGCGCCAAACGAGAATCACCATACTACTCGCCTTAGGTCCATAATGCACTTAATCACAACCAGTAGTAGTAAATCAAGAGGAGTACATCCTCCAAGAATCCATACAACTGAATCTGTTAACTACAGTGCTAGCTACGTGCTAGTTTGACGGACTTTACATCAAACAATACATGTTTCCACTCAACACCATAATTGCATCATAGGGATGTAGGTTGACACAATTAACACCAGTAGGTTAAGATTTTACGAGTAAACTTATTTGAAACTAACTGCGAGTACTTACGAGCTTACCTTTCGTATGCAACAGAGTCATGTCTTCTCTTAAAGAAAACCAGTACCCCGACTATGCACTGGTCCTACGAATAGACTCCGCCACTTTTCAAGCCACTGTAACAGCCGCGGTGGCAGCCGCCATGGCATACTTCGATGCCAACAACACAAACGAAGTTGGAAGCAGTGTCAGTAATTTAAACCATAACAACAACCAAGGAAACCAACGAAGGACAACTCACAAATGCACTCAAAAACCTAAATCTAAGAACAAGAAACGAAAGATCAGAAACGAAAAAGAAGGAAGTTCAACTCAGAGGCTTACTAAAAGGCAACAAGCAGGATCAGTCCCTACCCCTACCAACCCTACTCCTCCCACATCGATACAACCATACCTTGGGAACCATCCACCCTGCAATAAGTGCAAATACCATCATTGGGGAGCCTGTCGTAAATTTCGTTGCAGAAGATGCAACAAGATGTGACACACCTCCCGCTACTGTAGGGCCCCGGCCCCATACGTCACTCCAACCCACAACCCAGAAGTAAGTTCCGTTTGCCACAAGTGCGGTGCAACAGGACATCTCAAGAGAGATTGTCCAACGGAGATGACTAACGGAGGAGTCGACGACTAGACAGGAGTTGATGACAAGGAACCCTGCCACAGTTTTAGGTACGTTCCACGATAAACTTAAGCATTGAATTATCACCAAAAAGTTTTTGGTAATTAAAAACATAATCCAAAAACTATTGTCTCGTTAGAGAAAATCTTGTAAATTACGGGAAGCTAGGGATCCTTACGAATGGACCATGACGGTGCCATATAAAGGTTAGTATCGTATATAGTTAGGATTCCATAAACGAAGCGCGTGCGATCCCGCATCACTTTCCTGTCCCTAGTCTGAATGTTGATTGGGATAGAACCCCACAGTCAATTACCTTTTAAAATCCTAAGTATGTGCGGTTAGGTCACATCCATCTATAGTGGAAAAACCTGGCAGGAGTCAGATTACGAATTCCCTTGACTTATAACAGCGCCTTTGTGTCACTAGAACACCTAACAAGCAGAAAAGAGATAGATCCAATGGTAACAACGAAAACAAAACCAACAACGATAAGAACATGAACACTAGAACACGTAACAAGCAGAAACGAGATAGATCCAATGGTAACAACGAAAACGAAACTAGCAACGACAAGAACACGAACATTGGAACACCTAATAAACAGAAATAAGATAGACCCAAATGGTAACAACGGAAACAAAACTAGCAACGATAAGAACATGAACATAGAACACCCTGTCATTCCTAGCAACCAGTGCTCCTCGAATCGACGTAACAACAAGAAGTCCAATGTCATCAATTGGCACGGACAGACTTGATCCTCACCTTACAAACCTCGAGCTCTGCCAATAGACTTTCTTCCTACTCCACCGGGTAACGAAACTCTTTCAGCCGGTAACGGCAAATCCCTAGCAACCAGACACCTGAGTCCTGGTGCAAGAGTTGCCACACGCTTTTCCCTAGCCCCGATAAAGATTTAAAAATCAAGAAGCAAAGGGCATAAAATGAGATCCGAAAAGCTTCCAACCTGCCTCCAAAGGTTCCCAAAACCTCTTGGACATCTCAACCATGTGCTAAGCAGAGATAGAATCGCCCCGACTTCTTGAACCACCCCAATAACCAAACACCCGATACCATTTAGCACAGTCACAAGAACACATAGTGTCTGGTCGCAAGATCGACATAATAGGTAAGGGAAACATCAGACCCAGTCCTTAACCACAGGAAGCACCTGTCTAACTCATAAGAGAGAAAGACGAAATTACCATAGGCACCACCGACTATGAATAAGCCAAACAAACCCATCCTCTAGGATCGATACTCCCTACCCCCGAATCGGAGACATGTTCAACCAACAACGAGGACTGGCAGAGGTCGACCTACCAATAGCTCGAGAAAACTATAAGAAGAAAACCCCCAAGATAATCTAAGACTCATAAGGTTAACTACACCACTCACAAACGCAACCTGGGTGACCATAGTACCAACTCCTAAGACCCAGAATACTCTACTTCTAGGACACCAGGATCTCGATCCCTAGAAGACCATTCAAAAGGTCTCGCCAAGAAAGGGCCCGATAACTCATAGTCTCCGATTAACCAAAGGAACCAGGATAGGAAATTTCTCCTTTCATGGGCTCAACACTCATAAGTGTTAGACCACCGAAACTCTAGAAATTCCACCTGTCGAGGTCAAGGTAAACACGAACCCACATCCCGAAAAGAAGCATTTGTAGTGGACATTGACGAAGTTTGGATGCCCACTTGCTTCTAATCAAGTATTCATATGACAACAACTACCACTCGAGCATAGGAGTTGCACCCCTTAGGGCCCTATGTGGCCAGAGGTGCAGATCATCCTCTGTTGGGCTGAGGTGGAAGATACCCGGCCGACAAGATGACAAACGTCCAATAGCACACTCACTAGACCCGAGATTATTCCAGACACCACGGAAAGCATAGTCCAAACCCAAACACGACCTCAAACATCGTAACACCGAAAAAGGAACTATATAGATAACATCTTAAAACCTTGAAATCCCAAGTAGGAGATCAGTCTTTTATTTAAGAACTCCCCTCGGGGAAGAGTGACTCGAGTCAAAAAGGAAAAGTAAACTAAACTCCCGATGCACCAGACCCATCGAGATCCTCGCACGGATAGGCCCGGTAGCCTACCAACTCTAATTAACCTCCGAGTTTAGTAATGTACATCCTGTATTCCATGTATCGAACTTAGAAAGTGTCTATCGGACAACCCTCCCAGTCCCACTAGACAAGGCTAAGGTGAACTAAACCCTCCTAATCATTGATCAGCCTATCGAGACAATGAACGAAAAGGTTAAGTACGCAAAACAAAACCGCATCCCGATTGTGAAGCTTCGAGAGAACGCTAGGAGTGAACAACAATTCACTTGGGAGTGCGAAAACCAAATAAATCGAAAGTACCTTTATCTATTCCCATATTCATGACTCTATTTTTCGAAAGAATTTCGGGACGAAATTCCCTCTAACGGGGGGAGGATGTCACAACTAGCCTTTTTGGCTAGGAAATTCCGTCCGCAAGTAAGCAAGTACTATTGTGAGACTTGTGCTAACACTTCTAACTGTATATTTTGAGTTCCCAATGAGCCGTGAAGTGTTAGAATGAAAACTCTCCAAGTATGTGAAACCTCTCCCAATTCTCTCCAAGTATGTGAAACCTCTCCCAATTCTCTCCAAGTATGTGAAACCTCTCCTAATTCTCTCCAAGTATGTGAAATCTCTCCCAAATCTCTCCAAGAATAGTGAATCTCTCCCAAATCTCTCCAAGAATACGAAATCTCTCCAAGAATAGTGAATCTCTCCCAAATCTCTCCAAGAATGCGAAATCTCTCCAAGAATAGTGAATCTCTCCCAAATCTCTCCAAGAATGTGAAATCTCTCCAAGAATATTGAATCTCTCCCAAATATCTCTAAGTATGCTAAATCTCTCAAAGAATAGTGAATCTCTCCCAAATCTCTCTCATATGCGAAATCTCTCCAAGTATGTGAAATCTCTCCCAAATCTCTCCAAGTATGTGAAATCTCTCCCAAATCTCTCCACGTATCTCAAATCTCTCTCAAATCTCCCTAAGTACCTTCCTTAGTCGAAAACTACTCAAAACCGGAAGAGGAAACCCCAAAAGGACCCTTTTGGTCCGGAACCTCTTGGTCCGGAACCCTCTTGGTCCTGAACCTCTTGGCCGGAACCCTCTTGGTCCGGACTCCTTTTGGTCCTGAACCTCTTGGCCGGAACCCTCCTGGTCCGGAACCTCTTAGTCCGGAAGGTCTTCTAAGGAAGCCAAGAGGAAGCTCATCTCGGAAGCCTCTCATCCGGATAGGTTCGCAGCTCCGGAAGTTCTTACCCCACTCCGGTTCGGAAGCACCTCGGTCCGGAGCACTGATCAGTTCTGACTTCGGAATCCGAGAACAGCCCTCCGGAAATTATTGTTTGCTTCGGAACTTGTCCAACGACTTCGGAACTCCTTGCCACCCAGCTTCGGACCCTCGCAAACCAAACCCTCCACTCCGGAATTTAAGATATAGCTCCGGAATTTAACTTAGAGCTTCGGAAATTACCATTTAGCTCCGGAATTCACTATTTAGCCCCGGAATTTGGACTATTCCGGACATTTTCTTCATTTTCGGGTATTTTGAGGTTGGGAATCCCCCCAAACTCGTGTTTTTCTTAGCTAAGACCCCTAAAACCTTTATTTTATGCCAAATTTAATTATTTAAATTATATTTACATAAAATAAAAAGTTAGGATTTAGGAAAACCTTATCCTAAATCAAGAAAAGGACAAAGGGATTGACTTTGTGATTTGATGAAATTCCTCATTTCCCATGCAAATCACGGTATCCCATGCTTTACCCACCAAATATTCATGCATGGACCACCAGATCCCCATGCATCAAAGATTCCTTTCCTTTCCTTATACTCCAAGGCCACGACAGTAAGGGAGTTTAGACTCCACTTTCTCTCTCACTGTTCCCATTTTCTCTCAAAAACTCATCTTCAACCAAGAACAGGGGATCTTGCTGAAAGGAAATTCTCAATTTCTCCCTGGAGTTGAAAGGTAAATTCCTCCACCCACCTAATATTTTATTATATTTCAAGATGAATCCATACTATTTTATTCATAATAATATGTGATGATCATCCTTAGGAAAGCATCCCTCCCAGGGAAGTTCCTCATCTCGGCAAGAGTTTAAGCTTGAGATCTTCACTCCATAACTCCAGACAACTCCTCAACTAACTCAAGGTGAGCTTCATACCCCACCTTTTCAATATTTTAATGTTTTTGTGGGAGAGTACAAGCCAAATCTTGCCTAAATACTTTAATAATTGCTTATATACGTATGATTGTATGTGTGTATGAAATACTATTAAATTAATATTATAGTAATATACTCACGAACGTAAGAATTCTCAATTTCATAAAGAACAGAGGATACTTTGCGTACAAAAGAGCCTCCCAACTATTGGATGTGTCCAACTTAAATCATTTATCTATGCTTTCATGTCTGAAGATAAAAGTTATAATAGGGATCTTGATAAGTGGACACCATTTCTAGTAAATTTTCGAAAATGGAACTTTGTGACTATTTTGGAAACTGTCAGGGGGCATTTTATAAATATTCAATATAAAAGTTTGCGTCAAGAATATACACAAATAGAGCCTTTATGACAGAAATATTTGCATGTCATAAACTCCTGTCATAAAACCTCCAAGAACATAAGTAATGTTCTATGTGTCATAAAATAGAAAATGCGTGTCATAACCGGCAGTCATAAATTTATACAAATTATAACTTGACACTTTTTCTCTTGACTAAAATGACTTATTTTTCAATAAACGAAAAGAACGAACACGATCACCTAGTTAACGAGCACAATCAACGATATGGAACGAGAACGATACTTCTATTCAATGAGTACAAATTTCATTATTTATCTAACAAATAATGGATCTCTAACGATTGCTCAAAAGGTTGTTAATATTATAGTCAGACAAATCTCAAAACTACCTAAATATAAAAATATTAGTGTACGCCTAAGTCCTGTAAGGAGTTATAGCCAGAGTCTCCTGGAGGGAGAGCGGGAATTTGTGTATAGATCTATACGGGGTTGACACCCCGCACCTTCGCTGTTCGCTACAGTTAGACAGGCCAGTCTAGGGTGACAAATGTCTTTTTCCAAACCGAGGGCGCCTGAGAAACGCCAAAACAGGCACTTCGTCAGATTAGTATGGTTATAACGACTCACTAGAATATGATATATTAACTAGAAATTTATGTAAGGAAAACCTCATAAATAAATTTTGGCACATTGTGTTGACTGTCCTACACGTGATAGGTGATGGTCCGCATTTGTTGTGTTGACTGTCCTTCTTCATTGCGTAGAATGTCCACAATAGCCATATTGATTTTTCTCCTACAAGTATAGAGTCGTAATACTGTTATTTTTACAAGTTAAAAAGCGTAGGACTCTATGGAAAACGTTTGTAAACGATTTTGATAACGATAAACTAACCCACACATATACATAGTTGGAAACTAGAACTTACGATTATTTTATAGCAGAAAATATAGGATTTTCTGGGGAAAACGATTTTTCTACGATTTCGATAACGATAAACTAGAACGCACGCACTCAATTTTACTCGATAAGAGAAACAAGATTTTCAACCATATTTTCCTTTTTGAAAATATGTGATTTTTCTTGAAACGGTTGATTGTTTCTATTCAAAATAACTATTCTCAGACACAACACGCTTTTACAAATCACACTACTTTTCAAAATCACTCCTTATAAGGATGAACAAAAGTAATGTCATACACACACATATCCATGATTTTCAAGGCAAGACTTCAAACGATTTCATAAAAATATCGGATTTTCTAAATGTACGATAAGAACGATAATATGAACTCACCAACTTTTTTGTTGACGCTTTTCAAAACGACTTGTATTCTCAGGTATCTAGTAAGCAGGTAACAAGGGACGCAGATGCAGGGCTATTTAGCTGTAGTTTGAAATTTCTACTTATGCCTCTTTTATGTAACTCGAAGAACATATACAATATGTAAACAATGTAAGTTTGTTATCTCAATGTATGATGTTTGGATTGCTCTGTTTCATTTATATTCAATTGTTATGATACTGCACAATGAAGTCACCCGCCTCCGGACGTTTCCGCCATCTGGTCCGGGGGTGTGACAACAAACAACCAAGGGTTGAAGGTATTCCGAGATAGGATTTGGGTACCTAAGACGGGAGGAGTAAGATATCTTCTGATGGAAGAAGCTCACAAGACCATGTACTCGATTCATCCCGGCAGTACAAAAATGTATAGGGATCTAAAACCCTATTACTGGTGGCCGACTATGAAGCTCGATGTTGCTAAGTATGTGGCCGAGTGTGTAACATGTGCTAGGGTTAAGGCACAACATCAGAAACCGTATGGGAGTTTAGAACCTTTACCTGTACCCATGGGTAAATTGGAAGACATCTCCATGGATTTTGTGACTAAACTGCCCAGAACAAGGAACGGTCACGACATGATTTGGGTGGTCGTTAATCGCTTCACTAAGAGTGCGCATTTCATAGCAGCCAACGAGAAATGGTCTATGGATAAACTTGTGAATTCTTACGTGAAAGAAATTGTGAGGCTTCACGGTGTTCTATTAACGATTGTATCAGATCGTGACAGCCGTTTTACCTCAAGGTTTTGAAGGATTCTACAAGAGGAATTGGGTACCAAGTTGTGTTTGACTACAGCTTACCATCCGCAAACCGATGGTCAGAGCGAACGAACAATTCAAACGTTGGAGGATATGTTGATAGCATGTACCCTTGAATTCCAAGGTAACTGGGATGAACACTTACCTCTAGTAGAATTTTCCTATAATAATAGTTTCCACTCAAGCATCAAGATGACACCTTATCACGCTTTGTATGGGGAAAAGTGTCGAACGTCGTCATGTTGGCTGGGAGCTGGGGAAAAGCAGTTTATGGGACCTGAAATAGTCCATCAGACTGCTGAAAAGTTGAAAGTGATTAGGGAAAAGATGTTAGCAGCTCAAGATCGACAAAAGAGTTTTGCTGACAAGAAAAGACAACCGATATCGTTCAAAGTTGGAGATTCGGTTTTACTTAAAGTCTCGTCGTGGAAGGGACTTATAATATTTGGTAAAAGGGGAAAATTGAGTCCAAGGTTTATTGGACCATTTAAAGTTCTTCAGAGGATCGGGAATCAAGCTTACAAGCTAGTATTATCGGAAGAACTGGAGGGTATTCATAATACCTTTCATGTGTGTTACTTGAGAAACTTCACGGGAGATGTGCCCGACATAATTCCCATTTCTGAATTAAGGTTGGATGAAAACAAGAGGTTAATTGAAGAACCTTAGGCAATCGTTGACCGTAAGACTAAGAAGTTGCGACGCAAGATGGTCGATTTAGTGCTTGTGCGTTGGAAACATACGAATGGGTCAAATCTCACTTGGGAAACGGAGAGTGACATGATGAGTCGCTACCCTCAGTTGTTTGTTGATACGTGATTCCGAGGACGGAATCATCCTAAGGGGGAGAGAATTGTAACGTCTGTGTTTCTAGACTAGGCATTAATATTGATGTGATAGTCTAGGTTAACCTTTGTAACTCATTTTGAAGAAATGAAAAGGAATTATGTGAATATTATGTGAATTATGTGTTTTATGCTTAATTACTAGGATTTAATTAATTAAGAATAAAAATAAGCGTCAAAAATAAATATTAAATAAAGCCGATATCTATTAAGAAAGTTGTAGTGGTCATGACAAGGATTACAAATATATAAAGAATACCGAAATCCGAGTTATAACGAAGAAGTTATGACATGTCGAAGTTTCGCGTCAAAACCGGCACGGTGCCGAATGACGTAAAAAGTGAGTTTTTGATAAACTACTTTTTAGCCTTAGTGATCTAAACGAAAGTCGTAGTGTTCGTTAAACCGAGAGTATGTATAAAAAGAACGCCCAAATCTAACTTCGTATGAGGAAGTTATGATTTTTCTAAGTTTTAGCTTAGCAGTACACAGCTAAAAACTCGAATTTTAGATCGACTGATTTTTAGCCGACACAACCTAAACGAGAATCGAAGGTCTCATCAATAGTAGCACAACGGTAAAAAGACAGACGAAAACGGACGTCGGATGAAGAAGTTATGAATTTTTAATGGATTTCTTGTCCCGGTCTGTTAAAAATAATAATATTAAAATTAAAATCAAAATTAGCTGACGAAGTCTAAATGAAAGTTGTAGAGCGTAATTTTACCTACGCGTGCATATAAAGAACGTCAAAAACGGAGCTCGTATGTGAAAGTTATGGATTTTAGATGTTTTTGCACAAAAATCGAGAAAATTCGCATAGTCATGCTTCGGCCACGTCACCCTCGCTCATAACGCGCCACGTGTCTGAAATTGCTGAGTCACCGAAGCCAGTTGGCGAGGCGTCTCTCCTGCCCTTGCATACGAAGCGCGGTCCAGTAGGAGTCCGACGCGTGCCCTTGCTTGACGTGTCGAGCTTCGCACATAGCGTCACGACCGAACCCTCGGACCTAGACCTCGGTCCAATCAGAAGGCCACACGTAGACCTTCGCACGTGCGAGCCACCTGCCCTCTCTTCGGATCTGCTGCGGCGTGGAGTCTTCTCAGCCGTCCGATCAGAAGCCTCGCCCCTATAAATAGAAGGGTGCGAGACCTCCGGGGTATATTTTGGAAATTTGTCATTTTTCACCCCTAAACCCATATTTCTTTCATTCCAACTTCCCCCAAGTCCCCGGTATCATACCAAACACCCGGAACACGTCCCGAAGTGCCCGAGAAGCCCGAGAAATTTATCTTTTCGGTTTTGAAGTCCAGCCCTCGCAGAGCCAGGTTTCTCAATAAAACTCCCGGTTTTATTAGAAACGGTCGTTTTAGGAAACAAAGTGCTGTCCGATTATCATTATGTCACACCCCAAAACCGGAACGGCGGAATCGTTCAGGGGTGGAGGACGTCGTGTTTAGTATCACGAGATATGTATATGGTAAGCAAGTAATGAACAACCATTTCATTTCAAAAGAAAGTGTTTACAATGTGTGTGTTCACAAAACATAGAATTCATAAACAAATAACAAAACAAGACTTGAAGCTATAATGCTCCATCTTCTGAATTCCCAGCACGAGCACCTGTCTAATAGTCTCCTGAGAATACAAGTTATTTGAAAGAGTTGATCAGCAATTAAGCTGGTGAGTTCATAAGAGTTTAGTGATGTAAGTAAGTTGTAAAGTGTTGTTGAAAATGTAGATGTAAAATGGTGTTAAAATGTGGTTGTAACATGTAGTTGTAAAATGACGTAAGTTGTAAGTCCTGTTTTGAAAAGTTCGCATGTTCCTCTAGAAAATCATATATTTCCTACTTTGATGGAAGTTTAAGTAAAATGACGCTACAACCCATTCTATGGGCACTAAGTGGGTACAACTTATATAAGACTCAGAGTAAACAAACAATCGATTGTGCGCATCTGCCCTAAGCTCAGAACCAAACAAGGAACATGAATTAAGGCGGATAACACACATTCCATTGGTTGTTAGATCATCGTCATATATAACCCTGGTGTAATCACTTGTTACTCATGGAGTTAATTGTAATGTTTCCTTTATATCTAATGAAGAAGTTCTTTAAGAAAACCCTTATTTCTTATAATAAAATAGTGACTACTTTTATTATAGCTTAGTTTATTCTTCTATATATAATCTAATATCGGATAGAAAGTTAATTGAGCGAATCTGCCCTAATTCCACAACCAAACGAGGAACAGAAATTAAGGCGGAAAGCACACATCCAACTACCTATTGGGTATTAGTTTTATACATAAACATGGTGTATAAACTAAGGTATTATAGAGTTACTCACTTAAGGTCTTTTAAATTGTACTGGTTTAATAAAATGGATTAAACCCTTTACCGGGAAGTTTCTAGTTTTGTATACCAAAAGTACTGAAAGTATGTTTTGTACTAGAAAAACTGTGCTTTGACACTGTGTCCTATAACCTGACCCATACATGGTACCCTTATGATGACTCAATGTATACTAAGCATACATATATATAGAATCGGGTAGAAAATAGATTGGGTGAATTCGTTCCAAGCCCACAACCAAACAAGGAACAGGAAATGAAGCGGAGAGCACACATCCTATTACCTGTCGGACCCTATTGGTATATATATCCTGTTATGTATACATTAAGGAATCATAAGACTAGCATTATGGTCCTATCTTTTATTCGTATCCTTCTACCAAGGCATCTTCTGTTATGTGCCAGATTCGACTGTTCCATTTGTCGTTTGTAAGAATGTATATTTTCCCTAGTTTATAACTATCTTGACTCGAAAATAGTTTGGGTTGGACTTTCAAATGGTACCGTCACTTTATGAAAGAAAGGGAAGTGTAAGTACACAGTTGTCGTTTATAATGACATGCGGATGTACTAATAACCTAAAAACATATTTGTTTTATTACGGTTATAATGTGAAGGCTAGAACCCTTACTATACGCTCTCCCTATTAGAAGATTAGGGGAACTAAACACGACCTCTGCAAATTCTTGCAAGCCATGTAATTTACATTAAAGTATATGATCATGTATACCCAATATAACTATCACCTTTTGTTTAAAACAATGAGTTAGTGATTCATTGGTATAATTAGATCATGTATGTGTGTTCTCATGCTATAGCAACCTAACTTGTTTGTTTTGTACTGTATCTTGTACGTTCTGTTTGTTTCTAGTAATTGTGTGTTCTCTCTGTATGGTATTGTTTGATTCTCTTCACTATCTGTTATGTATGGTATTGACTCTTTGCGTGCTTCGTTGTACTAGAAGTAATGAATAACATTCTCCTAAACTATACCTATTATAGCTTACTAATGTTCTACTTGGACTGTTAGTGGAAAGACTCGTTTATCTACTAAGTTATGTTTGTAATTTAAAAACAAAGTTTTGTATAACTAGAAAGTAACATAACTTTAAAAGAGTTTTGAAATGTTTTGACGACTTATAAATGACATAAGTAACATTTTGAAAGATGTTTATAACAAACATTTACACAATTATCATTGTGTTCAACTTGTATTCCCCCCCTTAAAACAGTCAAAACAGTTAAAAGATTCATTACGGGGTATGAACTCACCTGATGTGGGTGATTCAAACGGGTATGCGTGTAAGGATGAGATGTCACACCCCCAGCCATCGGCGGAAACACCGGGTAGTGTAACGTTATTCTTCGTATCACAGTTATATAACATACATTGAACAGTACTAAAGAAAATACATACCTTTATTGATAACTGAAAGTTACATAACTGTTTCTAGGACCTATTACATAATATCCGACTATGGCATACTTCTTAATGAACAGAAAGGTAATAGTAAAACTTCTTCTGTTCGAATACATACCAGCTTTTCAAGTTCCTGAAAACACATGCATTTTAAAATACGTCAACATAAAGTTGATGAGTCCACAGGTTTTGACTCCATAAAATAATACATTTTCCACGTTCAAAAGTATAGTTTTGAAAGTATCATTTTGACTCTCCAACGTTTAGTATGTATATTAGGTATAATAGTTTACTTATCAATTAAGTGTTATACCTAAACATTCCTTAATCCTAAGGTATAAGTAGGGGAAACTTATACTTAACATTAATACTTGTATACGACAAAGTATAATGTTTCTAACAATTTGCTACCATGAGCCTGTAACCGCTGCTATGACATAATACCTCTGATAGAACACACTCATGATTTACCATGAGAAACAAACACACTCATGATTTACGATGAGAAACAATACCGTACGCTTCATCGAAGCCGGAACAATAACAAATAAAAGGATAGTTTATCACTTGCTTTTGGTTGACTGTAGCTAACAGTCACAAGTGGGGTGGTCAACCCGTATACTAACTATACACGACTTCCTCGCTCACACGGGATTAACGGTTATAGTTCAGAGGATTTCTGCTAAGATCCCCAATCTTAGTTGGTGAATACAATTACTCATGTAGACTTTGACGGCTTCCTATAGCTCTAACAACAAAAGCATCTTCATGTCTAAAACCCTAAGTTACTAGACTATGCTTTTAAACATTACTCCTAACTTCATAATATTTAGGCAGTATAATAGCTATATCTTGAAGTAAAACCAAGTTTTATCTTGACCTAAAACCAATAATAACAACATATAACGTTCCTAGTTTTATCTTGACATAAAACTATCAATAACAATACCAAGTTTTATCTTAACATAAAACTAACAATAACAACATATAACATATCCAGTTTTATCTTGACATAAAACTATTAATAGCAACATACTTTATAACTTAACATATAGAACTTCCGAATATAACTTCGGAACTATATCGCACACAACATATATATAGAATCCTAAGTATAACTCAAGATCTACATTAGTAAATTAACATACTGATAAGTTGATAATAGTTGTATATATATTCAAAATATTATATTTAGAACAACTATACCCCGGCTATTATAATTATATACTATCATATAGACATAATAATAACATATATATAATATCTAGCATGCGTTTCCCCCCGAAATATTAGAAAGTGGGGCCATGAAACTCACCCTAGTAGCGTGATTTTATGTTATCTAAGCAAAAACGGTCAGCGTACGAGGTCGTCGGGGCTCGGGATGTAAGATAGCCTCAGCAAAGGAGAGAGGAGAAAGAATTTTAGGTGTAAGAATGGATGAGGTCGGACCTGCTGTTTATAGTAGGGATTTTGGACCCCCACGTCATGGGTTTTGGACCCCCACGTCGTGGCTTAAGATCTTATCCCCGCAGACTTGCCATTTGCGTCCCTAGCTTCGTAAGGTGTCATGTGACTCATCACGTCGTGTGATATCTTTTCTCACGTCGTGAACTTGGATCTTATCCCCTCGCAGCCTCGTCACACACCTTCTAGATTCCGAGATGTGGATAACTGAATTCCCACGTCGTGGGCTCTGTGCCCACGTCGTGAGCTGACTTAGATTAGGGTTTCTGACACTTAATCTTCGGAAGGTCGTAACTTTCACATACGAGTACTACAACTCTCTTTTAGACTCCAATAGCTAATTCTAAGTCTATTTTAAATTCCTTTTATTATAGAGATTTATAGTGTTCGGTTTATCATAACTTCTTCATGCGAAGTCAGATTCAAACATTCTCTATATTTTTGGAATCGTATGGACGTATACTTTGAGTTGTATCATAAAGAAGGTTCATATTTGTATTAGAATTTATCATGAACTACATAACACTCTTACCACATTACTAGTTTAACATAATCACATTACATGATTGGCATAATCACATGTGATTGTCTATTGACCTATTTTGACTAGTGTTACATTCTCCCTCCGTTAGAATAATTTCGTCCCGAAATTTATCTTATGGATGGGGTTTTGTTAAACAGTTGGGGGTATTTTTCTTTCATCTGATTTTCACGTTCCCAAGTAAATTCAGGTCCTCGCAAAGAGTTCCATCGAACTTTCACTATGGGAATACGACTTTGCTTTAATCGTTTGACTTCTCGATCCTTAATCTCAACAGGTTCTTCTACATAGTTAAGTTTCGTATTGACTTGTCTCTCTTCAAGAGGTATAACAAGAGTGTCATCGGATAGACATCTTTTGAGGTTTGATATGTGAAAAACATCGTGCACATTTCTTTGTTCTTGAGGTAACTTGAGTTGGTATGCGACATAACCAATTCTTGCCAGAATTTCAAAAGGTCCTATATACCGTGGGTTTAGTTTGCCTCGTTTCCCGAATCGAATTACACCTTTCCATGGAGAGACCTTCAACATTACTTTATCTCCAACTTGGAATTCTAAAGGCTTACGTCTTACGTCAGCATAGCTCTTTTGTCGATCATGTGCAGCCTTTAATCGATCCTTAATTTGCACGATCTTTTCAGTTGTCTCGTGGATTATTTCTGGTCCAGTACGTAAGGTATCGCCTGTACGTTCTCTGGCCATCTGCGTATCTCCAAGTTCTGCCCAACATACTGGGGAACGACATTTTCGTCCATAAAGAGCCTCAAACGGTGCAGCCTTGATGCTGGTGTGATGACTATTGTTATAGGAAAACTCAATTAACGGTAAATGAGTATCCCACACATTTCCAAAGTCTATTACACAGGCTCGGAGCATATCTTCTAAAGTCTGAATGGTTCTCTTACTCTGACCATCAGTCTGTGGATGGTAAGCTGTACTCATGTCTAGACGTGTTCCTAAGGATTTTTGTAGAGATTGCCAAAATCGTGAAATGAATCTACTATCTCGGTCAGAAATAATAGAATTTGGAACTCCATGCAATCTGACAATTTTCTTAAGATAAACACTAGTCAGCTTCTCCATCTTATCGTTCTCCTTAATTGGTAAGAAATGGGCGGACTTAGTCAACCTATAGACTATCACCCAAATAGTGTCGGACCCACTAGGAGTTTTAGGTAACTTAGTGATGAAGTCCATTGATATATGCTCCCATTTCCATTCAGGTATTTCCGGTTGTTGAAGTAAACCTGAAGGCTTTTGATATTCTGCCTTTACTCTAGAACAAGTCAAACATTTGCTCACATAAGTAGCAATTTTTGCCTTCATGTTTGGCCACCAATAATGTAATTTTAAATCTAAGTACATTTTGTCAGAACCTGGATGCATGGAATATCTGGACTTGTGGGCTTCTTCTAAGACCAAGTCCCTGACTCCACCGAACCTAGGCGTCCAAACTCGGTTCATAAAGTATTGTATTTCGTCATCTTTTCGTATAAGTTGCTTTTCCATTCCTCGCAAAGCTTCGTTCTTGATGTTTTCTTCTTTTAGAGCCTCACGCTGAGCTTCTCTAATTTGTGCGGTAAAGTTAGAATGGATAGATATAGTTAATGCTCGTACCCGTCAGGGTTTAATATATTCTTTCCGGCTCAAGGCATCTGCTACCACGTTTGCCTTTCCGGGATGATAACGAATCTTACATTCGTAATCATTCAACAATTCAACCCATCTTCTTTGTCTCATATTAAGATCTTTTTGGTCGAAGATGTGTTGGAGACTCTTGTGCTCGGTAAAAATAGTACACTTAGTACCGTATAAGTAATGTCTCCAAATTTTTAGTGCAAAAACTACAGCTCCCAATTCAAGATCATGGGTAGTGTAATTATTCTCATGCACCTTAAGTTGTCATGATGCATAGGCGATAACTTTTCCTCTTTGCATCAACACACATCCCAATCCTTGATTTGACGCGTCACAGTATACAACAAAATCTTCTGTTCCATCTGGAAGGGATAGGATTGGTGCACTACACAACATTTGTTTCAGTTTCTGAAAAACAGCTTCTTGTTTGTCTTCCCAGTTGAACTTCGTATTCTTCTGGGTTAGTGTTGTAAGTGGCTTGGCTATTTTGGAGAAATTCTCTATGAATCTACGGTAATAGCCAGCAAGTCCTAGGAATTGACGCACCTCTGTTGGCGTCTTTGGTGCTTCCCAATTCCTGATTGCTTCAATTTTGGATGGGTCAACATGAATTCCTTCGTTGCTAACTACATGACCTAAAAATTGTATTTCTCTAATCCAAAACTCACATTTGGAGAATTTAGCGTACAACTTTTCTTTTCTTAGTAGTTCCAAGATTATTTGCAGGTGTTGACCATGTTCTTCCTTGGTTCGGGAATATATCAATATATCATCGATAAATACGATCACGAATTTATCAAAGTATGGTTTTAGCTATATCTTGAACTAAAACCAGGTTTTATCTTGACCTAAAACCAATAATAACAACATATAACGTTCCTAGTTTTATCTTGACATAAAACTATCAATAACAATACCAAGTTTTATCTTAACATAAAACTAACAATAACAACATATAACATATCCAGTTTTATCTTGATATAAAACTATTAATAGCAACATACTTTATAACTTAACATATAGAACTTCCGAATATAACTTCGGAACTATATCGCACACAACATATATATATATATATATATATATATATATATATATATATATATATATATATATATATATATATATATATATATATATATATATATATATATAGAATCCTAAGTATAACTCAAGATCTACATTAGTAAATTAACATACTGATAAGTTGATAATAGTTGTATATATATTCAAAATATTATAGTTAGAACAACTATACCCCGGCTATTATAACTATATACTATCATATAGACATAATAATAACATATATATAATATCTAGCATGTGTTTTCCCCCGAAATATTAGAAATTGGGGCCGTGAAACTCACCACGTCGTGGCTTAAGATCTTATCCCCGTAGACTTGCCATTTGCGTCCCTAGCTTCGTAAGGTGTCATGTGACTCATCACGTCGTGGGATATCTTTTCTCACGTCGTGAACTTGGATCTTATCCCCTCACAGCCTCATCACACACCTTCTAGATTCCGAGATGTGGATAACTGAATCCCCACGTCGTGGGCTCTGTGCCCAGGTCGTGAGCTGAGTTAGATTACGGTTTCTGACACTTAATCTTCGGAAGGTCGTAACTTTCACATACAAACTCCGTTTTTGACGTTCTTTATATGCACGCGTAGGTATTTACAAGTACTGAAACTCTCTTTTAGACTCCAATAGCTAATTCTAAGTCTATTTTAAATTCCTTTTATTATAGAGATTTATAGTATTCGGTTTATCATAACTTCTTCATGCGAAGTCAAATTCAAACATTCTCTATACTTTTGGAATCGTATGGACGTATACTTTGAGTTGTATCATGAAGAAGGTTCATATTTGTATTAGAATTTATCATGAACTACATAACACTCTTACCACATTACTAGTTTAACATAATCACATTACATGATTGGCATAATCACATGTGATTGTCTATTGACCTATTTTGACTAGTGTTACATGAGAAGTTCCACGAATGAAGTCCCGAGACACAATTAGTCCTAAATGACATATAAGGACACATATTGACATGAATATAGTGTTTATAAACAACTATATGAAAGAAAACACCTCCCGGGACTAGGAAACACCTTGATCAAGTGTTGGAATCACATGTGATTCAACAAAGGAAAGTGAAATGGCACTAACATGAGTTTACGGTTTAGGGACCAACTCCCTTGGAGTTTACGGTCGTAAACCCATGAGTTTACGGCCGTAAACTCATGGTACTTCTACCATTTTGTGTTTTGAAGACCTAAAAGTCATAATGAAGCATCCTTACTTCAAGTCTAAGCCTTAGGAAGTGATTGTGGCAACATTTCACCCCTTTGTAGAGTTTACGGCCCATGGACCATTTCGCCATGAGTTTACGGCCGTAAACTCTAATGGTCCTTGATGTTTTCGATGTTTAAGGTCCTATACACTTCAAGGAAGGGTTCTGGGTCACTTGCCTTGCATCCTATAGGGTTTATGGCCCTAATGGCCATCAAAAAGGGGTTTACGGTCTTGGGAGTTTACGGCCGTAAACTCCCTTTGATCTTGTGTTCTTGATGTTTCCAAGTCTCTAAGCATGGATACTAACTAGATATGAAGTATAGGGAAGTGTACTTACGATCTAGAAGCTTGAAATGGTTGATATTGGCCAAGAACACTAGTGTGTGTTCTTGGTGTTCTTGGTGAAACTTGAAGATCTAAGAAAACATGATTTTTATGGATGAATCATGAGGATGAAGCTAGTTAAGAAGGATTATCAAAAAACTAAAGAAAGAATACTTACGATTTTTGAAGATCAAGCATGAAGATCGGGATGATACTTGAGAGAAAACTCATGTGTTCTTGAAGGGAAAGTGGAAGAATGAAGAAAAGTGAAGGAAATGAACTTATATGTAGGAGTTTACGGCCTACATGAGTTTACGACCATAAACTCCATGTTTACGGTCGTAAAATCCATTTGATGGAGTTTAGGGCTTGTTTCTTGTACTGTGGCCTTTAGCAGATAAATTCCAACACTTATTCCTTAAGTGTACTAGGCTGAAACTCCTTAGAAAGACCTTTAACCGGGCTAGAACTCAGAACTAATGAGTTTGAAATTGACTGGGCTTTAAAAATCAAATTTTTTTTCCGGGTTGTCACACTTTAAATCAGGTGAGTGTGTAGTCACTTTCACCTTACACATAGATATGAACTATTTACCTTAAAAAACGTGCTATGTGTAATTATATTAATTGTTTATTTGAGGTGACTGTTGAATAGATGTTTTATACAAGTTTAAACTATATATGTATTTTATCTACAAATATGCTGGGTAAAACATGGGTAGACGAAATAGTCGATGTATGTTAAAATGGTGAGAGGCCTCGATGTTGTTGTTGTTGTTGTTGTTGTTGTCGTCTAGCGGAGTATAGATGACGACCACAGACCTTTCTAGACAGTCCAGTGGAACACTAGCAAGTTCGCAACTTGTAGGTGTTGGTGAACAATATATTCATTGGCGTACTCCATCCCCCTCATGGTTGCCTTTAGGACATGTATGGCTGAGGAGTCCCCTTAGATGCAGTGTCCATCCCGATGATATTCCTTAGGCTAGGTCCCTTGTGATAGGTGTTTAGGGACGTAAAGTGAGGATAATGGGAATGGGTAATCAGGGTTATTGTTGATTGGTGAACTTAATAAGTTTATTATTAGTGTGGGTTGAAAACCCTATATGCTCATCAGGCTCCCTAGCCTGACCCACTCAGCTTTTTATGTTACAAGTAGTGGACCCCGAGCATAGTCGGATGATGATGAGAGATTTTTGGATTATAAGCTAGTAGTTGTAAATAACTGTTGTCAGGCTTATAATGTCTTGTTTATGCTTTTGATCTGTATCGGAACATGACATCCCGAGGTTTTGATATAAAAGGAAATTATATATTTCTTAAAGAAAGGTTTTGATAAACTTTTATCATGTTTTGTTTTGGGGACCAATTTCGCAACATCTTTTAAAAGAATTTCTCTGATTTTATTTTAAAAGCCTAAATTAAATCGGTCTTTTCTGGCCGAGAAATTAGGGGATGTCACACATTTCCAGCCCTTAGTTGAAAAGAAGTTTACATTTTTGGCTCAATTTTCATAAGTTTTACAATTTTGACCCCAAGGTTAAAAACTTTGCATTTTTAGTCCAATTTTTGCATCAAAGTCATTTTCAGCCCTTAAAACAGTTTTATTCACATTTTAAACTCATAGTTTGTTAACTTTTCCATTTCAGCCCCTCAAATACTTCATTTTTGGCAACTTTGGGCCCAAAACTCGTAAGGCCCAAATTTAAAGCCCATTAAGCTAAAATTTATGTTTTTGACCCCTAGACAAGTGTTATTTTCATAAAAGTTAGATTTCTATGTAAATAATACTATTTTGTCCTTTTAAAACCGAAAATATCATATTTTACCCAAACTTTGATTATTTTTGCAAAAATGACACTTATAAGGATTTTGACTTTGTTTTCACTTCTTAAGCCTAAAGATCATTAGATCTTTGAAGTAAGTTGTTTATTATGTACATTGTTTATGTATTCTTCACACTTTAGCCATAGATTTCAAGATTTAGCAAATAATATCATATTTTCACAACATAAACCAAAGAAATCACATATAACAAGCATACACACATAGATCAACACATAGTACTTGTATTCTCCCCTAAAAACAAGTAAAAACCGAAAACAAGTGGGTATGAACTCACCTTGCTTTGTTGCTCACAGTTTTGAAGAAGAAATGGAAGGGTTGAGGTGATTCTCGGCCCTAGCAAGCTTCTTGAGAAATCTTTGGGCTTAGATGGGTTCTAAGAAGCATGATCATGAATTTGAATGAATTAAGAGAAGATTTTTGATAAGATATAGAAGTTAATCCATGGATCTAAGTAAAAACTTACCAAGGATTTGTGATATGAGTGAAGAACCTTCTTGGAATGCTTGCAAATCTCGAAATTTTGATGGAAGAATGAAGGTGTTCTCGAGAGGATTTGGAAGTATTTGGAAGTGAATTAAGTGTGTGTGTGTGTGTTGATGCTCTTAGCCGAGAGTAGAAGAAGGAGAAGAGGGGAGAGAGGGTGAGGTGACATTGCATGGATGTCCACCATAAAATAAGGAGGTGGCATGCTCACAATTTTTCTCCTTAATCCATTTTCTCTTAATTCTTCTTCTAATCTTTTCTTTTCTTTTTAAATGGGCCGAGAATTGCATTAAGAAGGGAAGAGGATTCGTTTTGGCCCAATTCTTGATCCTTACTTGAAATCATGAGGTCCATAAAGGAGTTTTCGGCCCATTGGGCCCTTACGGTGGTTCACGGCCCAATTTGCAAAAAAGAATGAATTTTATGGCCCATTAGGGCTTATTAGATTTGTTATGGCCCAACAAGGCCCATTAAAGGTAAACTAATTCATTTCAGGCCCATTATAGCCCAAAATGTTAAGTTTCATGCAAGTGGTCTAATTAGATCCCATTTAAGGCTCCTAAGCCCAAAATAGTCAAATTGGAGGCTTATTGGTCCATTAGGTCCAATAAGAAGATCCTAGTCCATAATGGACTTAAACCGGGATTTTTAGGGTTTCCAATCTTTTGTTGACTATTTGAAGTGTTTGCATAGGGTGATTGATGGAACTTTGGTGTTATTGAATAAACATCATGCATACTTTCAAGTTTTAGTCACAAATGTTATCATTGTTAATGTTTACAAAGGCATTAGAATTCCTAGTTGTGACATCATCCCCCCGTTAGAGGGAATTTCGTCCCGAAATTCTTTTTGAAGCTAGATTTGAGAATGCGAGAATAGGTGAGGTTACTTTTGCTTCATCTGGTGTTCGCGTTCCCATGTGAATTTCGGTCCACATTTTGCGTTCCACCGAACTTTCACAATCAGAATGCGACTTTGCTTAGTACGCTTCACTTCCCTGTCTATGATTTCAACTGGTTCCTCGATGAACAGGAGAATCTCGTTGATTTCGATTTCTTCTAGTGGGATGACAAGAGTTTCGTCGGATAAGCACTTCTTCAAATTGGAAACATGGAATACGGGGTGTACACTGCTGAGCTCACCAGGTAACTGCAGCCTATAGGCCACTGGACCGATTCGGGCAAGAATCTCGAATGACCCAATGTACCGTGGGTTTAGTTTTCCCCGTTTACCAAAACGAATCACCCCTTTCCAGGGAGGGACCTTAAACAACACCCGATCCCCGACTTGAAATTCCAAGGGCTTTCGCCGTTTATCAGCATAGCTTTTCTGTCGGTCTCGTGATGCTTGAAGTCGAGCTCTGATTTGAACTATCTTCTCTGTTGTCTCACGTATGATTTTCGGTCTATTAATGCATTGTTTGGTGTCTGTCCTCTTGCTAGCTGAGTGTCACCTACCTCAGCCCAACACAACGGTGATCTACATTTACGCCCATATAATGCTTCAAAAGGAGCAACTTTGATGCTTGTGTGATAACTGTTGTTGTAAGAAAACTCAATTAATGGCAAGTGGATATCCCACGACCTCCCAAAGTCTATCACACATGCTCTAAGTATATCTTCAAGCGTTTGAATGGTTCGCTCACTTTGACTATCTGTTTGTGGGTGTTAAGTAGTGCTCATGTCGAGTTGTGTTCCCATAGCTTTCTGAAGTGATTGCCAAAAGCGTGAAGTGAATCTACTATCTCGATCTGAGATGATAGATATTGGTACTCCATGGAGTCTCACAATTTCCTTGATGTAGATTCTCGTCAATCATTCCATCTTGTATGATTCCTTTATTGGCAGGAAATGGGCAGATTTTGTCAACCTATCAACTATTACCCATATGGCAGCCATTCCATCAGTTGTCTTGGGTAATTTGGTCACAAAGTCCATGGTAATCCTTTCCCATTTCCACTCGGGTATTACCGGCTTTTGTAATAATCTCGAGGGCTTCTGATATTCTACCTTCACTTTAGCACAAGTGAGGCACTTTCTAACGTAAGTGGCAATTTCTGCCTTCATGTTAGGCCACCAATAATGTTGCTTGATATCCAGGTACATTTTATCTGAACGAGGATGGATGGAGTATCGTGTCTTATGGGCCTCATTCATGACTACCTCTCTGAATCCCCCAAGTTTAGGGACCCAAATTCGGTTCATGAAATAATATGCTCCATCCTCCTTGACTTCGAAGTTCTTTTCCATTCCATGTAACGCTTCGCTTGTTTTGTTTTCTGTCTTCATGGCATCAAACTGGGCTTCTTTGATTTGCGAGGGCAGGTGGGATTGAATGGTCATTGAAAGAGTTTTCACACGACGATTTGAGTATTCTTTTCGACTCAAGGCATCAGCTACCATGTTAGCCTTGCCTGGGTGGAACTTGATTTCGCACTTATAATCGTTTAGCAGATCAACCCATCTTCGCTGCCTCATGTTTAATTCCTTTTGATTTAGAATGTGTTGGAGACTCTTATGGTCAGTGAAAAAGGTGCACTTTGTACCATAAAAGGTAGTGCCTCCAAATCTTCAAAGCAAAGACCACAGCCCCCAATTCGAGATCATGGGTGGTATAATTCACCTAATGTGTCTTTAGTTGTCGGGATGCATATGATATCACCTTCCCACGCTGCATGAGTACACAACCTAAACCCTGATTCGAAGCATCGCAGTAAACTACGAAGTCCTCATTTCCCTCTGGTAATGATAGTACTGGTGCACTACAGAGAGCTCGTTTCAGAGTTCAGAAGGCAACCTCCTGCTTTTCTGTCCATTCAAATGGTACGCCCTTTTGTGTAAGCATGGTAAGTGGCTTGGCTGTTCTGGAGAAGTTCTGAATGAATCTTCGGTTATAGCTTGTGAGACCCAGAAATTGACGAATTTTTGTGGGTGTCGTTGGGACTGTCCATCCTTCAATGGCTTTGATCTTAGAAGGGTCCACATATATCCCTTCTTGGCTGACAACATGACCTAAAAATTTTACGCTATGGAGCTAGAACTCACACTTACAGAGTTTTGCGTATAACTTTTCGGCTCGCAGGGTTTCCAAGATTTGTCGGAGATGTCGACTATGTTCCTCTTTGCTTCGAGAATAGACCAGAATATCGTCGATGAAAACGATGACAAAGTTGTCGAGGAATGTTCGGCAAACTCGATTCATCAGGTCCATAAATGCGGCAGGGGCATTCGTTAGACCGGAGGGCATTACAACAAATTCATAATGTCCATAGCGAGTTCGGAAAACGGTCTTGGGGATATCCTCCTCCCGGACCTTGAGTTGGTGGTAGCCGGATCGCAGATCTATCTTAGAGAAGTAATTTGCTCCTTGAACCTGGTCGAACAGATAGTCGATTCGTGGAAGTGGGTAGCGATTTTTGATAGTGAGCTTATTTAGTTCTCTATAATCGATACACATCCTAAAGGATCCGTTCTTCTTCTTAACGAAAAGGACCGGAGCTCCCCAGGGTGAGAAGCTAGGTCGGATGAATCCTTTGCTCAAGAGTTCGCTGAGTTTGCTTGATAGTTCTTGCATCTCCGCAGGAGCCAACCTGTAGGGCGATTTGGCGATGGGTGTAGCTCCTGGCACAAGGTCGATTTGGAACTCGACTTGTCTTTCTGGGGGTATCCCCGGAAGATATTCAGGAAAGATGTTAGGGAAATCGCAAGCCACTGGGATGTCTCGAATACTAACCTCTTCCTTGGATTTATCAACAATGTGAGCCAGAAACACCAAGTCCTTCTTTTGTAGACACTTCTATGCCTTAATACACGGGATAAGACGAAGGTTCGTACTGGGTTTGTCTCCGTATATAATTAGGGTTTCGTGCTTAGGGAGATGAAGGCGAACGGCCTTCTCGCGATGCATAATTTTGGCATGGTGGGGGCTCAACTAATCCATGCCGATAATCACATCAAAACTCCTAATAGTTACAGGCATCAAATTTATTTGAAACGCGTGGTGATTTAAGGTTAGGGTACATCCTACGTAGATTTCCCCAGTTGATTCTGTTTTCCCATTAGCCATTTCCACCGGAAAGGTTTTATTAATCTTCTGAGGTTGTTGTTTTAGCAAATGTTTGAATTTATTACTCACAAAACTCCGCTCTGCCCCGGTATCAATAAGGATGCATGCATATGTGTTGTTAAGGAGAAACGTACCAGTGACAACAGCGGGATCCTGAACCGCTTCTCCTTGACCCATGGTCAGTACTCTCCCTGCTCCTCCATTCCCTTAGTTGTTGACATTGGGGCGGTTTCGACGTAAATGCCCAGTCCTTCCACATCCATAACAGGTGTGGCTAGCCCCAGCGTTGTTGCCGTGATTGTTGTTGGTGTTGTTGTTGTTGTTGTTGTTGTTGTTGTTTCCTTGTTGCTGGTTCTGGGGAGGATAGGTCCTACAGTATTTTGCCGTGTGACCCTTTCGGTTGCAACTGGTACAATGCATCTCCCTGCATTCACCATTGTGATGGAGATTGCACTTGTTGCAGTTTGGGAGATTTCCGGAATACTGCTTAGGGGCACTTGGGGTGCATGAGGCTGGAGCATGTGGTGTGGAGGGAACTTGGGTGGTTGCAGCATGAACTGTCACCATTTGTTGTTTCTTCGACGACTTTGAGCCTTGTCGTCCCTTCCTCTTGTTATTCTTTCCTTTCTTGTTATCGCTCTCCTTCTTGCTTTCAGTTTACCCTTCTTTCTCGCCCTTCTTGTTGTTGTGGTCGTACAACTTCTTGGCCAACCTCTTGGCACTGTTAAAAGTTTCAGGATTGGTGGCTATCACGTTTCCTTGAATTGGGGGAGTTAATCCCCAGATGAATCGTTCTATTTTCTTCCCTTCAGAAGTAATCATGCCAGGGCACAACAGAGACAGTTCACTAAACCTTGATATGTAGGCATCGATGTCGGAGTTTCAGATAGTGAGATTCCATAACTCTTGCTCCATTTTCTGAACCTCACCACGCGGGCAATATTCAGCCATTAGAATTCCCTTCAATTTCGTCCATGGCATGGCATTAGCCACGGGAAGAGTCATAGCCTCCACATGTCCATTCCACCAGGTGAGAGCTTGATCAACAAATGTACATGCTGCAAACTTCACCTTGACTTCATCCGGGCATCCGCATATCTCGAACACCGATTCCACCTTTTCAACCCATCTTTTCAGGGTTATCATTCCCCCTGTGCCATTAAAGGTTCTTGGTTTGGCATTGGTGAAGTCTTTGTAAGACCATGTATTTGTAGGTCCTTGGTTCATCCCGTTGTTTGAACATCCGGCCCCTTGTCCGTTGCCTCCACCATTGTTCCCATTGTGGATCTGCGCCAGTGCCGCTGTGACTGCAGCAGATACAGCTCAGTTGACTTCCGGTGGAGTCGGTGGTTGGTTGTTTCCGCGGTTTGGTCTTTGCGGCATCTTGCTGGTACGGAACATAAAGATTTTTAGTACGTATTATATTTAAGTTGGGAATTCCGTGAATCGATTGTGCATCTAATTGATTCCATATATTTACACCAAACAATAAGAATATAAAACACATAACAGATAACAACATCACGATAAAACAAATAATATTTTCCACTAATAATATCCGTACTTTGATACATGAAAATTTGCTCGAAATAGGATACATAAGGGTACAAAGTTCGGCAGCATAATGACTCTATGAGTAGTGTAATCACTTAAACATGGAGTCGGTAGTACATAACATGGTAAGCATAAGATAGCATAGCACTAGTAGGGTAAAGCTGGTCCTAATCACGACGAGATGTATCGGGGGGTGGTGCTGTAGATGTGGATGCTCCCTGAAGTCGAGCCACCTGTCATTCAATGTCTCGAAGTCGGGCCTCCCACATCTCCTGTCTCATGTGGAATTCCCTGATAAATTCTTGTGTTTCCTGTTCGGCCCTTGCAACCCTCTCTTGCATCTGATGCATGTGGTTAGCGGTGTTCTGTGCTAAGTTGTCGGTATCCCTTAATCGTCTAACCATAACAGGAAATGCTCGGTCTGCTCATCCTCCATCTCTCAGATCATAGAATTCCCTCGCCATGACGTACGGGGGTCGCTGACCTTGCTGCCTACTCCATCTCCAAATGTCGACTCCCCATGGGGGGGTAGGGCCATTAGGGCCCATACGATGCGCTGGCACCTTAACTGGAAATGGTGGGTTGATGACTATGGACTCTGCATCCGAGTCATCGTCGCTATTGTCGCTAGATTCTTCCCCTCCAGAGTCAGCCACAGGCTCCGCAGGTCCGTCTTCGATCCTGTCCTCTTGTTCCTCCTCGAGTTCATCCTCAGACTCCTCTTCAGGTTCCTCCTCAGGTTCCTCCTCCAGCTATCCGTTATTCCCCTAATTAGGGAAATACGGATGTCCAGGATGATGGAAGCCATCCATACTGTCCGCAAGAGGGTATATAAATAAACTATTATTATTCCTAAGATATTTTAGTTGTTATAAAAATTGGGTTGATGTTCTCCTCTTGGTTAACGAAAGGGTATGCCTTAGGTTTATTGACCATCGCGATCGCTCCAGGGCATGTGATAGTTGTATTTTGAAGGAAATGTAGTTGATCAGGCTACATTAATCCCTAATACAACTGTGAACAGTCCTGGCTTAACCGAGATATCAGGATTTTCTAATCCTCTTATTCGAATTGTTATTATGTTTATTTTTCTAAGTCGCACAGGTAGGAGTGTTTATTATTATATTTTATTTGTTTTGTTCAGAGTTATTTAGTCCCTCTTTGGGTTTATAGTTGCATATCAATGTGTGGTTAGATATGCCAGTTCACTATAAACAGAGCTCTGATACCAACCTGTCACACCCCTGAACCAGACGGCGGAAACGTCCGAGGGCTCGTGTGACTTAAATTGAAATATCATCACAATGAATATACATGAAACATAACATAAACATCACCATGCATTAATACATTACAACCGTTATTGTTCACATCAAGTACATTGTTTACATTACATAATCCCAAACATACATTGTTTATCAAATGACATCACACAAAAGACATTCAGACACAAGCTTGATAATTCTTCATTCTACCAGTTACCTGAGAACACAAGTTATTTTGAAAATGGTCAACATATATAATGTTGGTAAGTTCATAAGCAAGTTTGATATGAAAATGTTTTGTATTGTTTGTAAAACCCAGAAAATCCGATATTTTCTGTAACAGAAATTGTTTACAAAAAAAAAGGTGTGATGATCCATAAGTAAACGTGTGAATGATTTCAAAACATGTATAAGTGAAATGCCTTTCATAATAGTTTCTTGTATTATAGTTGTTGTAAGTAAAAGTGAATAATGTTGTTCCCCCGGAAAACCCGATGTTTTCCAATTTAAATGGTATGATAGTTTTGTATTATTGTATAAACCACTTTGCATCGTTATCGTGTATGAATATAATTTCCCATGAATACTAAAATGGTATTGGATCTCTATGTGAGTCGTTATAACCATTCATAATAATGACTAATTCGCCTGTCATGGCATTTTTCCAAATGCCGGTTTTGATCAAGATTTTGTCACCCTAGACTGGCCGAGTCTAGCGGTAGCGAACAGCTTAGGTATGGGGGAGTCACCCCCATATACATCTATACACAAACTCGCGCTCTCCCTCCAGGAGACTTTGATTATAACTACAGACTACGACCAACACTTATTGATGTCACCCGTTATTTCTCATTAAATCCAAATGAAATTGATTAACATTGTTTTACGACCCGAATGATGTTTACGTGAATATGAAGTAAGCCTAACAGACACGAAAGAAGACAACGGTGGTCCACTAACTATGTATGTTATTATAAGTTGTCGAGTATACTACGGACATGTTATAGCCCATTAAGCATATTATGAATGTTTAGGGTCTTATTAGCAATGCAAATGGACCATTAAGGTCCAATAGCATGTTAAAGCTGATAAAGGCTCGTTGGGTATGTAATTGGGTCACCGGAAGCCCAATAAACATGTTTAAATATATTAGGTCCAAGAATCATGACATGGGGCCACAAAGGCCCAATAGCACGAATATAAGATATTTGAGCCCAACCATTGAATCATTTATAATTTATTGACCTTAAGTTCGTAATGTAGATATTTGTTGTAAGTTCGATGTTTATTCGAAGTGTAAAAATACTTTGACGTTTAATTTATAACGAAGCTTTGGTTATATATATATATATATATATATATATATATATATATATATATATATATATATATATATATATATATATATATATTTAAAACCATGCGTTATAGACTTAATGTTTTTAACCCAATAATTAAGTATTTGTCTAGTTGGCCCAAAAACATTTACTTTGACCATTTCAGCCCCTTTATCTATAAAAATGGCACTTTTAGTCCCCTTTTATGAAAATTGACATTTTTGGTCCTTAAACCGTTTTTCTCGACATTTTAGACCCAAACTTTATTTAAATAATAATTTCAGCCCAAAACTATTGTATTTATCATTTCCAGCCCTTAGTTGAAAAGAAGTTTACATTTTTGGCTCAATTTCCGTAAGTTTTATAATTTTGACCCCAAAGTTAAAAACTTTGCATTTTTAGTCCAATTTTTGCATCAAAGTCATTTGGAGCCCTTAAAACAGTTTTATTCACATTTTAAACTCATAGTTTGTAAACTTTTCCATTTCAGCCCCTCAAATACTTCATTTTTGGCAACTTTGGGCCCAAAACTCGTAAGGCCCAAATTTAAAGCCCATTAAGATAAAATTTATGTTTTTGACCCCTAGACAAGTGTTATTTTCATAAAAGTTAGATTTCTATGTAAATAATACTATTTTGTCCTTATAATACTGAAAATATCATATTTTACCCAAACTTTGATTATTTTTGCAAAAATGACACTTATAAGGATATTGACTTTGTTTTCACTTCTTAAGCCTATGGATCCTTAGATCTTTGAAGTAAGTTGTTTATTATGTACATTGTTGATGTATTCTTCACACTTTAGCCATAGATTTCAAGATTTAGCAAATAATATCATATTTTCACAACATAAACCAAAGAAATCACATATAACAAGCATACACAAATAGATCAACACATACTACTTGTATTCTCCCCCAAAAACAAGTAAAAACCGAAAACAAGGGGGTATGAACTCACCTTGCTTTGTTGCTCACAGTTTTGAAGAAGAAATGGAAGGGGTTGAGGTGATTCTCGGCCCTAGCAAGCTTCTTGAGAAATCTTTGGGCTTAGATGGGTTCTAAGAAGCATGATCACGAATTTGAATGAATTAAGAGAAGATTTTTGATAAGATATAGAAGTTAATCCATGGATCTAAGTAAAAACTTACCAAGGATTTGTGATATGAGTGAAGAACCTTCTGATGGGTTTGAGCCATAAGAACTTTCCTATGTGCACATGCAAACCCTAATTGCTTGGATCTAGGTTTCTCTAATTGAACATGCATTGAATCCAAGACTTGCAATACTAGATCTAATGTAATATATTGAATCTAATCATATGAAATCAGATCTGAAAGAATACCTTGAATTACTTGCTTGATACTTCTTCTTCTTGGAGCTTAGAGTCACAATTGTCACTCCTCTAATGGCTTACAAACACCAACTAGCAAGAAGATGATCTTGAGAGAGAGGGAGGAGGGATAGAAATTGGCCCTAGGGTTCCTTGGCTTGCAAGAGTGCCGATTTCTCCACCCCAAGGGTCCTATTTATACTATGAGCTATTAGGGTTTCTCCTTTAACCCTAATTGAATGACTTAGGCCCTAAGCAATCCAAGATCCTTCTAGATACAAGGCTTGGACGAATTTAAGGTTCCCAAACCCTAAATTTCGTCCACCCCAATATCCATAAGGATACATAGCCCAAAATACAACTATCACACATTTGACAGTTTATGCCCTTTATTCAATTAACCTCTTTAAGTCACCAAATTAATTCTCAATTAATATATGACTTATATTAATCAAATAATATTATTATTCCTTAAATATATATTATTCTCATAATATATTAATAATATCTCTTCTCTCTTAACATATCATCCTGTCAAGTTGCTATGGTGAAGGCAACCCAAAAGGACCATGCATAACCGGGTCAAGTACTTACCAAATATAGTTACAGCCTTAGACACTGATCCAACAGTCTCCCACTTGGATAAGTCTAGTAACTATATATGCAAACACAATCTGATTAGCAATCGTAGCTCTCAAAGACGCTGTCACTTCTGATCTTATCAGTATCCTGTCCTTTAGATAAGGGATCGTATAATCCTCTGTTCTAGATATTGTGCGGACATTTACATGGAACATGGTCATACTTATTGTCCTGCAATTTGTTTCTCGATCTCAGATTCATTTGACATAGAACTTAATCGAACACATCAATTTAGTTCTGACCGGGCCCGACACATAAGTCAAATCAAATCATCAAGGGGCCCTGATATCGCTTTTACCATCTTAGGATAAAAGGAACAGATAAACTTCGACTTATATGCATTTACTATCCACTAATCAAATTACACACAACAATATGTTTTATAACATCAAGTTACTAATGCGTTTGCGCATTATCAATGCATAACCAATTAACAAACAATAAACCATATATCTAGGTTTTAAGACCATATGATATTACCATCTTGTGATCACTCGTGATAAATTCCATGAAGTGATTCCAACAAGTGTGGGTTTATTCCAATGCTCAAATCAAGTTCATAAGCACTCATGAACGTTGTAGCAAACCTTTGCTATGTCTAATACACTTTAGACAATCTACACACCAATTCATGACAGTCTTCATTGATATCTACTTCCAACATATGAACGACTGTGGACTATTCGAATAATTCGATTATTATCAAATAATTAATTACTCAGGAAGTCAAAACATGCAAAATGAAACAATAGTTAAACAATTAACATAAGACAGTAGCTTTACTTATAAATAATACTCCTTTATTTAATCATCAAATATCAATTACACTTATCTATTACACGTTTCCAAACTATCTAATCTAAACTAATATCGTCCTTTAGCCCAATGCTCCTAGCGTGCTGCAAATGCTTAACCTTGCTAAGTCCCTTCGTAAGCGGATCTGCTGGGTTATCCTCTGACGATACCCTCTTTACCACGAGGTGTCCTTCTTCTACTCGATGTCTAATAAAATGATATTTTATGTCGATATGTCGAGATCTACCATGATCCCTCGGTTCCTTGGCAAGGCAACCGCTCCTTCATTATCACAGAAAATTTCCATAGGCTCCTTTATGGCAGGCACAACTCCAAGATCAACAATGAAGTTCTTTAGCCACATTGCCTCTTTTGACGCTTCGCTTGCTGCAATGTACTCTGATTCGCACGTTGAATCAACTACAGTTTCTTGCTTGGAACTTTTCCAAGTCACTGCTCCTCCATTGAGGGTAAAGACCCAGCCCGACTGCGAACGGTAGTTGTCCCTGTCGGTCTGAAAAATGACATCACTATACCCTCGCACCTTTAAGTCATCACTCCCTCCGAGGACTAAAAACCAATCCTTGGTCCTCCGAAGGTACTTAAGTATATTCTTGACCGCAATCCAATGAGCTCTGCCCGGGTTCCCTTGATATCTACTGACCATGCTCAAAGCAAAGGCCACATCAGGGCGAGTACAAGTCATAGCGTACATGATTGAGCCAACTGCGGAAGCATAGGGTATTCGGCTCATCTCAGCTATCTCGGCTTCTGTACTCGGGCTTTGAGTCTTACTCAATTTGGCATTACTCTGTATCGGTAGTTCTCCCTTTTTCGAGTTTTCCATACTAAAACGTTTTAGTACCTTATCCAAGTAAGTATTCTGACTAAGTCCTATTAGTCTCTTACTTCGTTCTCTCACTATCCTTATTCCTAAAATATAGGAAACCTCTCCGAGGTCCTTCATAGCGAAACACTTCCCGAGCCAGGACTTAACCTCCTGCAGAGTCGGGACGTTGTTTCCTATGAGCAGTATGTCATCGACATACAAAACGAGAAAGCTAACTATACTCCCACTAGCCTTGACATATACACATGATTCATCTTCACTTCGTACAAATCCAAACTCTTTGACTTTCTCATCGAAGCAAAGATTCCATCTGCGAGACGCTTGCTTAAGCCCATAAATGGACTTCTCAAGCTTACACACTCTATTGGGATGCTTTGGATCGACAAAACCCTCTGGCTGAGCCATGTAAACATCCTCAGCCAACTTCCCATTAAGGAAAGCAGTTTTACATCCATTTGCCATATTTCATAGTCATGAAATGCAGCAATGGCTAGCATCACCCTAATAGACTTTATCTTCGCAGCTGGTGAGAAGGTTTCGTCGTAGTAAACTCCAGGAGTCTGAGTGAAAACCTTCGCAACCAATCGCGCCTTATAAGTGTGCACGTTCCCATCCACGTCGGTCTTCTTCTTGAAGATTCACTTGCACCCGACCGTCTTACGACCTGGTACATTGTCAACCAAATTCCAAACTTGGTTGTCATACATGGACTGAATCTCACTGTCCATCGCCTCTTTCCATTTTACAGACTCTGGTCCTGCCATGGCTTCCTTATAGCTATTAGGTTCATCTAGATTTATTAGTGTACCATCACTAATATACGTGTCCCCTTCGGTAGTAATATGAAAACCATAAAACTGGGGTTGAACTCTAACTCTTTCGGAACGTCTAAGAGGTAAGGACTCGTCAATTTGTTCAACTGGAGTTTCCTCCTCGGGTTGAGCGCCAATGTTAGAGGTTCCTTCATCGCTAGATTCTTGAATCTCTTCAAGATCGACTTGCCTCCCACTGTCTCCTTGGCTTATGAGTTCTTGCTCTCAGAAAACCCCTCTCCTCGCAACGAAGACAACATTGTCACTCGGCCTATAGTAGAGATATCCAAAGGATTTCTGTGGGTAGCCGATGAATATACATCGCTCACTACGAGGTTCGAGCTTGTCGTGAGTTTCTCGTCTTACGAAAACTTCACAGCCCCAAACCTTGATATGTGCCAACGAGGGAGCTTTCCTTGTCTACATCTCGTGAGGTGTTTTGGCAACCTTCTTTGTGGGTACTAAATTAAGGATATGGGCGGAAGTCTCTAAGGCATACCCCCAGAATGAGATAGGTAGTGAAGTACGACTCATCATGGAACGAACCATGTCTAGCAAGGTTCGATTACGCCTCTCAGCTACACCATTCAATTGTGGTGTCCTAGGTGGCGTCAATTGTGAAACTATTCCACATTCCTTGAGGTAGTCGTGGAATTCAAGACTTAGGTACTCTCCACCTCGATCAGATCGAAGCATCTTGATTTTCCTGCCCAATTGATTCTCCACTTCTTATTTAAACTCTTTGAACTTTTCAAAGGTTTCTGACTTGTGCTTGATTAAGTAGATGTATCCATATCTGCTATAATCATCTATGAAAGTCACATAGAAGCGATTTGCATCCCTTGTGGTGGATCTAAAGGGTCCACATACATCTGTATGTATGAGATCCAATAAACCCTCACCCCTCGCACAAGTGCCAGTGAAGGGTGACTTGGTCATCTTTCCAAGTAAACAAGATTCGCACGTGTCATCTTCCCTAAGGTCGAACGACTCCAACACTCCATCCTTTTGGAGTTGGGCTATGCGCTTCTTGTTGACATGTCCAAGACGACAATGCCACAAGGATGCTTTATCCATACCATTGGAAGAATCCATACACAACACATCATTTCCTAGGTTATCTACAACCATAACAGTTTCATAAATTCCATTACAAGGCATTGCTTCAAAATATAAAACACCATTTAGATAAGCATAAATCGAAGCATTCTCATTATTAAACGAATATCTAAATCCTTGTCTAAATAAACCATGAAAAGAAATGATGTTTCTTGCCATATCTGGCGAGTAGCAACAATTATTTAATTCTAAATTCAAACCATTCCTAATCTCTAAAGAATACACTCCAATCTTGGTGACAGGCGACGTTCTTCTGTTTCCCATGATCAGATTTATTCTTCCAAGCTCCACATCCCTATTTCTTCCTAGTCCCTGCAAATCAGAACAAATGTGGTAACCACACCCTGTATCAAGAACCCAAGAAATAGCATGAGATGAATCATTAGATTTAATTGTGTAAATACCTGCGAAAGATGGCTTGATCTTCCCATCCTTGATGGCTTGCAGATATTCCGGGCAGCTTCTCTTCCAATGTCCTATTTTGTGGCAATGGTGGCACTCTGCCTCCTTTGGGTTTGGGTTGGGCTTAGCAGGATCAACCTTGGTCCCACTAGAAGAGGAACCATCTTGGGACTTTCCTTTGCGGTGGTTCTTTGAAAAAGCCTTCCTCTTCTTGCCCATTCCCTGTCCAATAGCCAAAACAGGAGCAACGGGTGGATTGGGAGTTGGTGCAACAGACTTGTCCTTGAGGTTGCTCTCAGCAGTCCTCAGGAGCCCTTGGAGTTTGCTTAGGGTGACCTCTTCCTTGTTCATGTGGTAGGTCATCCTAAATTGGTTGTAGCATGAGGGCAAGGAGTGAAGAACAATGTCGATAGCCAAATCTTCCCCAAAGTTGACATTCAACTTGCGAAGACGATCAACATACCTTTGCATCTTTTGCAAGTGCACAGTTAGAGACTCTCCACTTCCCATTTTAGCAGTGATCATATTCGTTATGATCTCATAGCGTTCTTGCCTCCCGCTTTGGTGATATATCTCCATCAAGTCTAGATGCATCTCATAAGGATACATGTCCTCATAGGATTTTTGGAATTCTGAGTTCATTGTGGCTCTCATGATGCAATGGACCTTCATTGCATCACGCTCATGGTTCTCAAAGACAGCCATTTCTTCAGGAGTAGCAGTTTCTGGATTGACCTTCTCGAGCTTCTCATCGAGAACATACTCTTTGTCCTCGTAACGCGCGATCGTGCGAATGTATCTTATCCATTCGCTAAAGTTCGTTCCATCGAAAGTCACTTTTTGACAAAGGCTCATTAGCGGGAATGAGCTAGCAGTAGCGTTGTTTGCGTTAGACATCTACAAATAGAAATGAACAAAGTTTGATTAGAATTAAGCCCCTAATTAACACCCAAAGAGAAAATTAGGGCTAGGACCCAACAACATTATTTACACATTAGAAAAGGGATGCTGTAATCCAACATGCAAATAATTTGGAGGTAAGTGAATGACGATTCACTAATTCTTCACCATGAAAAACATAAGCTTTAAGTTTTAAATGTATTGAGAATTCCTAGATTTCATTGAGATTCATTGAACCTTTCAATGACATGTTTAAATCTCGATATGCCCCTCTCGTTTGTGACTGGGATGCCGAGGATCACAAAGTGGGTGTGAATAACCATGAAAATGTACAAGGTGCCCCCACTGTTACAGTTACCTGTTCAATGTGTTGGTTAACCACACACGCTCCATTGAACTATAACAAACAATGAGTCACCCTTTGCCACCTTTGCTTAGAACCCAATTAATGTGCCGGTTAACCACACGCGCTCCATTAATGTCTTAGCAAGGGTACAAAGTGTAATTTCATGGGATTGCATCAATTCACTTTTCCTAAAGAACTAAGATTGGGAATTTTATAAAACATGTTTAGTTACTTTATATAGATTCATTATACTTATTAATGATAGGAGGTTTGCCCTATCCTACCCCGTTCGGCTAACGACCCTCCACCAGTCAAGCAAGCGGTGGGTGTGAATGTACACCCATTAAGCGCCATTTTATAGGCAACAACCTTATACCCACCTTATAGACCGGCTTCGTGAATGAGACCTACTAACGGTAAGACTAGCATTGTAAATCATACATATATATATATATATATATATATATATATATATATATATATATTAAGCTTGTAATAATATAATAGTATAGGGTTGAATTTTAAACTTGTAAAATTCTACGGATTGAAATTTAAAATTATCCAAATTAAACTTTTAATCACAAAATTTAAAATTTCAAAGCTTGAGGACAAGTCTTGAACTTTTTTCAAAGCATAAGGATCAAATAGCAAATAATATAAATCATCTAATTAGATTATCTCAATTTGATCTTATTTAATGTTACTTGCAAAACAATTTACCAATTCAATTCAAATAATCAACAATTATCATATAAGGAAATTATTATTCAACTAATTGGTAATTATCTTTTGTTAGGTCAAGAATATACTCATATATATGATTAAAATCGGATTTTAATGACCCAAAACAGTTAAGGCAAGTATCCTCAAGTAAAACAGCAAGAAATCCCGAAACTTCCTCCTTCTGACGCTCGAACTCGCCGAGTACCTCTATGGACTCACCGAGTTGGAGCTACTCGCCGAGTCCACAGTGGAACTCGCCGAGTATAGCAGTCAGAATCACAAAATCGAGTTTTTTTAAGCAACAAGCAATCGACCAATGCATCAATTCAATAGAAATCAATCAAAGCTCTGATACCACAGATGGGTTTGAGCCATAAGAACTTTCCTATGTGCACATGCAAACCCTAATTGCTTGGATCTAGGTTTCTCTAATTGAACATGCATTGAATCCAAGACTTGCAATACTAGATCTAATGTAATATATTGAATCTAATCATATGAAATCAGATCTGAAAGAATACCTTGAATTACTTGCTTGATACTTCTTCTTCTTGGAGCTTAGAGTCACAATTGTCACTCCTCTAATGGCTTACAAACACCAACTAGCAAGAAGATGATCTTGAGAGAGAGGGAGGAGGGATAGAAATCGGCCCTAGGGTTCCTTGGCTTGCAAGAGTGCCGATTTCTCCACCCGAAGGGTCCTATTTATACTATGAGCTATTAGGGTTTCTCCTTTAACCCTAATTGAATGACTTAGGCCCTAAGCAATCCAAGATCCTTCTAGATACAAGGCTTGGACGAATTTAAGGTTCCCAAACCCTAAATTTCGTCCACCCCAATATCCATAAGGATACATAGCCCAAAATACAACTATCACACATTTGACAGTTTATGCCCTTTATTCAATTAACCTCTTTAAGTCACCAAATTAATTCTCAATTAATATATGACTTATATTAATCAAATAATATTATTATTCCTTAAATATATATTATTCTCATAATATATTAATAATATCTCTTCTCTCTTAACAAATCATCCTGTCAAGTTGCTATGGTGAAAGCAACCGAAAAGGACCATGCATAACCGGGTCAAGTACTTACCAAATATAGTTACAGCCTTAGACACTAATCCAACACCTTCTTGGAATGCTTGCAAATCTCGAAATTTTGATGGAAGAATGAAGGTGTTCTTGAGAGGATTCGGAAGTATTTGGAAGTGAATTAAGTGTGTGTGTGTGTGTGTTGATGCTCTCGGCCGAGAGTAGAAGAAGGAGAAGAGGGGAGAGAGGGTGAGGTGACATTACATGGATGTCCACCATGCAATAAGGAGGTGGCATGCTCACAAGTTTTCTCCTTAATCCATTTTCTCTTAATTCTTCTTCTAATCTTTTCTTTCTTTTTAAATGGGCCGATAATTGCATTAAGAAGGGAAAAGGATTCGTTTTGGCCCAATTATTGATCCTTACTTTAAATCATGAGGTCCATAAAGGAGTTTTCGGCCCATTGGGCCCTTACGGTGGTTCACGGCCCAATTTGCATAAAAGAATGAATTTTATGGCCCATTAGGGCTTGTTAGATTTGTTATGGCCCAACAAGGCCTATTAAAGGTAAACTAATTCACTTTAGGCCCATTATAGCCCAAAATGTTAAGTTTCATGCAAGTGGTCTAATTAGAGCCCATTTAAGGGTCCAAAGCCTAAAATAGTGAAATTGGAGGCTTATTGGTCCATTAGGCCCAATAAGAAGATCCTAGTCCATAATGGACTTAAACCGGGATTTTTAGGGTTTCCAATCTTTTGTTGACTATTTGAAGTGTTTGCATAGGATGATTGATGGAACTTTGGTGTTATTGAATAAACATCATGCATACTTTCAAGTTTTAGTCACAAATGTTATCATTGTTAATGTTTACAAAGGCATTAGAATTCCTAATTGTGACAGAAACTGACCCATCCAACCCGAGAGACCGACCCATACTTGATTGTGTTTTGGGTATTGTAGACTATTTCGGGCTTTGGTTGTAACTTGTCACGAACTATTTGTTCTAAGATTCATGTTTTTGAAGTATTTAACTTCAATTTGGTGTTTTTTGAAGTATTTAACTTGTTGCTTCATTTATGGAAAATGGGTTAAAACCCAAAACTCATGGGTTTAAACCCAGAACCCGTTAGTGTATGGGTTGAACCCAAGAAACCGAAAAACCGCCCAAACCGACCTCACCACCTGAGAAACCGAACCGACTAGAAACCGATCCTATTGGGTTCTAAAAACCAGAACCGACCATTTATGTGTTAGGTTGGGTTTGAGTCCAACACCGACCCAAACCGACCCATGCATAGCCCCTATCGATAGCTACGTGTGGATATAAAGAACGTAAAACACGGAGTTCGTATGAAGAAGTTACAAAATTTTGAAGTTTTATGAGTGCACCTCGCGCAAAAAAGGTACGATGTGTAGCTTCTAGAAGCAGCGCACTAGCCAATGCTCGACATGTTGCATGCTCCGAGAAGGACCCTTTCTGACCAAGTCTGTGCACGCCGCACACCTGATCTCTACGCGGCGTGCATGCCCGATATTCTCCCTATAAATAATGCTTTAAACCTCATTCACTCCCCACATCTCCTAAATCTTCTCTCTTGAACCTCCGTTCACAAAAGTCGAATTTCTCTTAGTATTTAAGCTATTGTGGATAGACCTGAGGTCCTTGAGAGCCTGAAATCTAGTATTTGTTCGGTCGGAGTCCTGCCAGAGCAATTTCCTGGTTTTCGCTAAAACCTTTGTAAGTTAAGCTACACTCTTTTGCTTTCAGTGTAACTTATATTTATAGTCATAGATCGTCATTATGAATCAATAAATAAGATTTATCAGTAATTTGGAGTCAAAATAAAGATTGATCTACTAACGAGAGATGTTTCTAGAATTGTCACGTTGGCTTGGTTGTTGGATTTCAGAAATACTATATGCTGAAATGGTCGTGCCTCCTAATTGCCCGGCCTAGCTGATCCTGATTTCATAAATGTTACATTCAAAATCCAGGTATTCCATTTAACCCTTTGATGTATTAATTTATGACATTTGAGGACCCCCCGTACGTTGGGCATACATGTGTGTACGCTTAGATTACACCAGCAGATGTACCGGGTGGCTTAGGCCCGTACGCGGGGCGTACAAGCTGTGACGCAGGGCGTACAAGACCGAGTTCTAAAGCCATAATATTCGGGCTTGTGCCCTACTTAAACCATCTTATAACCTTTGGACCTCATTTCTAACAGCCTACTTTGTCTCTCATCGTCCCTAGACACCATTATAGCCATTGGAATTGAGTTTGGGCTTGGAGTGTCATAAGGAAGCCATTTTTGGGTGTGTTTGCAAAGAGAAGAGCTTGTGGTGCAATTATTAATCATGGTGAAGCTTCTAGATCCAGCTTTTCCTTCATCCTAGGGAGCTTCTGTAGGTATAAATTCCATACCTTGCTCATCTATTGTTTAGATCTCCTTTTTGGACTTCTTTTGGTCTCTTTGGTCCCTTTTTGAAGGTCTTGATGTGTCAAGACCATTTGTGATGCCAAGGCTATAGATCTAGTCATTTGGTGGCCTCTTCTAGCTTAAAGCGACAAACTTTATGGTGTTTGTAACATACATGCAAGCATAAAGACATTTATTAAGTTCTTTGGGCTTTTGGGCTTCATGAAGCCGTGCATGCATGTAAAGTTGGCAACTTTACATGATTACCCACCTCAAAGAGGTCAGATCTGAGTAATGGAGCAAGTGTCCGGACCAAATAAGAGCTTAATGGCATAGTTGGAAAATCAGAGGAGTACGCTGGACGTACAAGCTCGTACGCGCAGTATACATGCCCTTAAGTGTGTACGCTTAGCGTACAAGCTGAGTACGCCCCGCATACTCAGCACATGATTTCGGTAGTTTGGGCCTTTGGTGTGGGCTTCGCATGTGGACTTAGGTGCTTAGGGCTGCATCGTGGGCTGTGGCATGGTTAGTTAGGTGGGTCAATTTCCATTGTGGGCCTTTAGGCTCATGAGTTCGGCCTTTTGGCCTTAGACCCATTAGCGTAAATGGTCCAAGCTTGGTTGGGCCCATTATGAGGAATCTTCTTTTGGGCCTTGTGGCCCATTATAGTTTTGGACTTTGATGCTAGGCCCATTAATTAAGAAAAAACGTTGGGGCCATAATGGAGGGACTTGAACTTAGGATTTTGGGCCCTTTGACTAGGTTCTGTTATAATCCTAATTATGGTTATTTGTATATTTATTCTGTGTGAGATTTTGGGCTGGTAGTCGAGCAACTATTGTTTTCAGCAGACTGAGGTGAGTCTTCTCATTATACCAATGGGTCAAAGGAACCAATGCCGGCCCATTACTTGATATGCGGACTTAATAGTTGATATGAAATGGTTTTGTTAGTGGACATGTAATGACTTGTGTGAAGACCATGGGGGATCCCATGGTACCTGGTAAAGACCATGGGAAGAGGCCATGTCCCTTGGATGTTAGACCATGGGGGTAGCCCATGGAATTCCAGGTGATGACCATGGAGGGAGTCCATGGCAATTCTATATGTATATATGTTGCATGGTATTCTGAGGTTATATGTTTTGTGTATTTTGGGAACTCACTAAGCATTTGATTACAATTTGTTGGGTGTTTCAGGTACTTCTGGTTCTAAGGGGAAGGGCCCGGCTTGAAGTCGCAGCATTCACTCTCCACTATTTCCGCATTTATTGTTTTGGATACTCTGATCTTGTGGATATGATATGATTTGATGGAATTTTGGAAGACAAAACATGATTGTAATTTCTATATATTAAATGAAAATTTTTATCTGAATTTTCGGGTTGTTGCAAGTTGGTATCAGAGCCTAGGTTTAGGGATTCGGGCACACTCTCGGGTGTGCTAGAACTCAAACTGAGGAAATGGTAAACCTTTTTCAAAAGAAACAAAAGTTAAATTTTTCTGAAAAATGGTTTTCTTAGGTAAAGTGGAGAGTGCAATGCGCGAAATCGGCTGAGCTCAAGTAAGTGTTCCCAATGTTTTAGCCTTGCTAGGAATATATGATTAACTTGGTTATTTGCTAAGTGTATGCTTTCAAAGTTGTACATGTCTAGATTGCATAGCCCTAGAATGATGAATTCTGCCTTATTTCATGTTCCTTGTTTGGTTGTGGTTTTAGCGTAGAAGCTTTATTTGACAGTCTGTATGATTCTATTTGTGTATAACTTGCATGCACAGGGTAACCTGCGATGATTGATTTAGATTTCTGGTTCGGTGAGGATAGAGAAATCCTAGAATAATCTAGGATCTAAGTTAGTGTTGTGTTCTGTGGGTCATGTTTATCTGTGGTGGGGTGAATTAGAGGTATTAGGTATGGCCTTGGGGAAGGTACAGGTAGGTGTGGAAGGTAGTATTGGGCCCGTACTGCTGAAAGCACAAGACCTGTACCCGAAACAAGGAGAGACCTGGAAGCTCTAAGGAGTTTGTTGAGGAGGAATCCCTTCGAACTTCCTTATTAATTGATCTTTATGTTGTATTTTGCAGTAGAGGATGGTGATGATTACGCGAGGAGGTTTAAGTTCAGGATCAGGATCAAGATCAGGATCAAGATCAGGTTCAGGCTCTGGTGTAGAGCCAATTGATGAGAGGTTGCGCGAGCTTATCGCGGCTAAGGTTACTCGCGGCATCCTTGACGCTAACCCGATGATCGTTGGTGCCGTAAAGGAGGGGATCATGGAGATTATGGAGGAGAGACTCAGGCATATTCGAGCCGAGATTGTTGCGGGTCATAATAGGACTCGAACTCCCTCATTTCAGGAGTTCAAGGCGTGTGGTCCGCCTGAGTTCTTTGGGGTTAGAGACCCCATCACTAGTGGCCGCTGGTTTTCCGACATGGAGAATGCCTAGCGTACGATCTTTGCTGTGAGGCGGCAAAGGTGGGGTTCGCGTCCTGTATGCTGAGGGATAGGGTGCGAGACTGGTGGGAAGAGGTTACCCGCAAGGTAGGATCGGCGGGTGTGGTTGAGATGTTATGGGAGGAGTTTGTTCAGAGTTTGATCGGGAGTTTGCACCGGCCATTGAGGTGCAACGATTGGTGAGGGAGTTCAAGGACCTTCACCAGACCACAGAGACTGTGGCGGAGATGACCGCCAAGTTCAGAGAGAGTGAGCATCGTTGTTTCCGCAGTATGCTGTGTATGAGGAGATGAAGAAGATGAGGTATTATTCGATGTTGAGGGATGATATCCGAGAGTTCGTGAGCTTTTCAGGGTGCAAAACCCTGAATGATATGGTGGAGAAGGCCCGAGAATGGGAAATTATGTTGGAGCTCTGGACGAAGCGGAAGCTGGAGCAGGTTCAAACGGCAGTAGGTCAGGCTAAGAAGCCTAAGACCTATGATCCTCCAAGAAAGGATAGCAGGGTCGGGGCTGCTGCGCCAAGTGCGGCAAGCCGCACAGTGGAGCCTGTCGGGTAGCATGCTCGACATGTTATGCTTGTGGCCAGCCGAGCCATATGAGCAGGGACTTCCCCAAGAAAGGCTTGATTTGTTTTCACTGCAACCACACCGATCATAAAAAGGCTGATTATCCGAGGTTGTCTGGAGGGGTAGTGGTGGCGCTTGCGCCTGCCGCGATGAGAACTACGTATGGCCGCCCAATCAAGGTGGAGGCTCCTACATTGAAGAGCAGGGCATTTCAGTTGACCACAGAGCAGACCCGAGCAGTGTCGGACGTCGTAACTGGTATGTGAACTATTTCTATCTTATTTATTTTATTGTGATTCTTATATTGTTATGATCTTGTATAGAGACCTTTTTGGTCAATGGATTGTCGACTCATGTTCTTTTTGATTCGGGGGCTAGCCGATCATTTGTATCTCTTTCACTCAATAAGAAGTTTAGAGATTCTTCGGGGACTTTGGATTCCCCTGTTGAGGTGGAGATTGAGGATGACCGCATTGTTAGCGCTACGAGGGTATTTCGGAGGAGCATACTGAACATGTTCGGCAAGAGGTTTCCTATCGATTTGGTATCGATTCCTTTGAGGGGATTGAAAGTAATGACCGGGATGGACTGGTTGGGGCCCAATGGGGCCGTAATTGATTGTGAGCGGGTTCTAGTGAGAGTTCCAACCCCAAGTGGGGAGAACTGGTTATTCATGGAGAGAGAGCCTCGCATGGGCCAAGTCTCTATTCAGCTGCGAGGGCTAGGAGATTTCTTCAGCAGGGTTGTTCTGGGTTTCTGGCTTATGTCTTGGATTCAAGGGTGGAGACCACGATAGAGTTAAGCAGGATACCTATTGTTCAAGATTTTCCCTATGTTTTTCCAGAGGAGTTTCCTGGGGTGCCTCCCGCGAAGTAGGTGGAGTTCCGGATTGATTTGATGCCTGTTGCGGCTCCGATAACCAATGCGTCGTATTCTCTAGCTCCGCCAGAGATGCAGGAGTTATCTACGTAGCTACAGGAGCTGCTAGATAGGGGATTTATTCGTCCGATCAGTTCCCAGTGGGAAGCACCGATCCTATTCGTGAAAAAGAAGGATGGGTCACACAGGATGCGTATTGATTATCGGGAGCTGAACAAGCTTACAATAAAGAACCGTTACCCGCTTCCGAGGATCGACGACTTAGTTGATCAGCTTCATGGTGTATCTTGGTTTTCCAAGATTGATCATCGGTCGAGATATCATCAGATGAGGATCATGGATGAGGATATAATGAAGACGACCATCAGAAATCGATATGGTCATTTCGAGTTCGTGGTGATGCCATTCGGGCTCACCAATGCCCCAGCAGCATTCATGGATCTCATGAACCGGGTGTGCACACCGATGCTGGATAGGTCTGTGGTTGTTTTTATTGATGACATCCTGGTCTACTCCAAGACCAAGGAGTAGCATGAGAAGCATTTGAATGAGGTGTTGGAGACCTTGAGGAGGGAGAGGCTTTATGCCAAATTCTCCAAATGCGAGTTTTGGTTGCGTGAGGTGTAGTTTCTGGGGCACATCATCGACCAAGAGGGTATTTTGCTGGACCCGACCAAGATTGATGGAGTGATGAGTTGGGAGGTTCCGAGGAACGCATCCAAGATCCGGAGTTTCTTGGGCCTTGTGGGGTATTATCGGAGATTTATTCAGGATTTCTCCAAGATTGCAGTGCCTTTGACTCTTCTTACCAAGAAAAATGTGACCTTTCGGTGGGATTCAGATCAGTAGTAGGCCTTCGAGACTTTGAGACAGAAATTTTGCAAGGCCTCAATTTTGGCGTTACACGAGGGATTAGATGATATTGTGGTATATTGTGACTCTTCTATTTCGGGTTTGGGGGATGCCCTTATGCAGAGAGGACACGTGATTGCTTATGCCCCGAGCCAGTTGAAGCCTCATCAGGTGAATTACCCCACTCACGACTTGGAATTAGGGGCGGTGGTTTTTGTCCTTAAGATTTGGAGGCATTACTTATATGGGGTCCGATGCACCATTTTTACCGATCATAAGATTTTGAACTATTTGATGGATCAGCCGAACCTGAATATGCGGCATAGGAGGTGGTTAAACATGGTGAAGGATTATGACTGCGAGATTTTTTATCATCCAGGGAAGGCCAATATGGTGGCCGATGCTTGGTGTCGTAAGGCGGCGAGTGCTCCGATCCGAGGTTTTTGCGTGAGGATGACGGTTACCTCACTATTGATGGATATGATTAAGGGGGCACAGGTGGATGGATTGAAAAGGGAGAAATGGAAGACTGAGCGGATTAAGGGGCAGATTCCATTGTTTTTCCGAGACAGCCGAGGATTATTAACTCAGCGTGGCAGGGTTTCGGTTCCGGCATTTAGGGGAGTGAGGCAAAAGATTTTGGAGGAGGCGCATATGTCCAAGTTTTCTATCCATCCGAGGACCACAAAGATGTACTGAGACCTGAGATTGAGCTACAGGTGGCCCTGCATGAAGTGGGAAGTTGCTTGGTCTGTTGAGCGGTGTTTGACCTGTAGGAAGGTCAAAGCCGAGCATCAGAGGCCTCACGGCAAGGTTTAGCCATTACCTATCCCCATGTGGAAATGGGAGGAGATCACCATGGATTTTATCACAAAATTAACGAGGACAGCACGGGGTGTTGACTCTATTTAGGTTATTGTGAATAGGCTGACCAAGAGTGCACACTTTATCCCGATTGGTGAGAGTATATCCGCCGAGAAATTAGCGGATATTTATGTTTGGGAGGTGGTAGTCAGGCATGGAGTGTCGGTGTCTGTGGTCTCGGACGACAATGTTAGGTTCACCTCCAGGTTTTGGAGGAAGTTTCATGAGGAGTTAGGCACTCAGCTGCATTTCAGTACAACTTACCACTCCCAGACCGATAGGAAGATTGAGCGGACGATCCAGACGTTCGAGGATATGCTTCGGGCATGCGTTCTAGATTTCGGAAGGAGTTGGGATACTTACCTCCCACTAGTAGAGTTTTCCTACAACAATAGTTATCATGCTAGTATTGACCGACCCCCATTCGATATGCTATATGGAAGGAGGTGTAGGACTCCAGTTTGTTGGGGGAAGGTTGGCCATCGAGTCATGGGAAGCACCGAAGTGGTTCTTGAGACCACTGAGTTGATTCAGCAGGTGCGTGACACGCTGGCTGTCACGCAGAGTCATCAGAAAGCTATGCTGACCAACGTCGTTCAGATCTCGAGTTTCAGGTGGGGGGTTTCATATTGATGAAAGTGTCACCCTGAAAGGGTGTCTTACGCTTTCGGAATAAGGGCAAGTTGGGACCCCGACTCATTAGTTCATTCAGGATCTCTGGCCGAGTTGGAAAAGTTGCGTATCGGTTGGATCTCCCTGATGAGATGAGTCAGATCCATAACACCTTCCATGTGTCTCAGCTGCGGAAGTGTGTATCATATAATACTGCAGTTATTTCATTGGATGATATTCAGGTGGATATGAGCCTGAACTATATTGAGAAGCCCATTGCAGTTCTGGATAGAAAAACTAAAGCTCTTTGTAATAAAGAGGTGAGGCTAGTGAAGGTGCAATGGCAACACCGGAGGGCCTCGTAATGAACTTGGGAGCCAGAGCACGATATGAGAAAGCATTACCCGGATCTATTTGCGTCTGCAGACTTCGAGGACGAAGTCTAAATCAAGTGGGGGAGAGTTGTAACATTAAAATTGAAGGTATTGCATTTAACCGCTTGAAGTATTAATTTATGACATTTGAAGACCATCCGTACGTTGGGCGTACATGTGTGTACACTTAGCATACATCAACAGATGCATTGGGTGGCTTAGGCTCGTATGCAGGGTATACAAGCTGTAACGCGGGGCATACAAGGCCGAGGTCTAAAACCCTAATATTCGGACTTGTGCCCTATTTAAACAATATTATAACCTTTGGACCTCATTTCTATCAGCCTCCTTTTCCTCTCATCGTCCCTAGAATCCCTAATAGCCATTGGAAGTGAGTTTGAGATTGGAGTGTCATAAGGAAGCCATTATTGGGTGTGTTTGCAAGGAGAAGAGCTTGTGGTGCAATTCTTGATCATGGTGAAGCTTCTAGATCCAACATTTCCTTCATCTTAAGGAGATTATGGAGGTATAAAGTCGATACCATGCTCATCTATAGTTTAGATCTCTTTTTTGGACTTGTTTTGGTCTCTTTGGTCCCTTTGTGAAGGTATTGATGTGTCAAGACCGTTTGTGATGCCAAGGATGTAGATCTAGTCGTTTAGTGGCCTCTTCTAGCTTAAAGGTGCAAACTTTATGGTGTTTCTGACCTCCATGCAAGCATTAAGACATCTGTTAAGTTCTTTTGGGCTTTTGGGCTTCATTAAGCTGTGCATGCACGTAAAGTTGGCAACTTTACGTGACTACCCACCTCAAAGAGGTCAAATTTGAGTATTGGAGCAAATGTCTGAACCAAATAAGAGCATAATGGCATAGTTGGCAAAACATAGGAGTACGTTGGGCGTAAAAGCTCGTACGCGCAGCGTACAGGCCCTTAAGCGTGTACGCTTAGCGTACAAACTGAGTACGCCCCAGGTACTCATCAGAGGGTTTTGGTATTTTAGGCCTTTGGTGTGGGCTTCGCATGTGGACTTAGGAGCTTAGGGTTGTATCGTGGGCTGTAGCCTGGTTAAGTTAGGTGGGTTAATTTCCATTGTGGACCATTAGGGTCGTGAGTTGGGTCTTTTGGGCCTTAGACCCATTAGCGTAAATAGGCCATGCTTGGTTGGGGCCATTATGAGGAATCTTCTTTTGGGCCTTTTGTCACACCCCCGAACCGTCGGAACGGGCGGCGGAAACGTCCGGGGGCGGGGTGACGTCATGCGTAGTATCATAATAGTTGTATCATAATAAGCGTAGTAAACACAACCATTACATTATAATATGAATATTTACATTGTTTAAAAACATAGTTTGTTCATAACAGTATATAACCAAAAAGTAAAAGACGTGACTTCCAAATGCTCCGTCTTCTCCAAAAGTTGGCAAGAGTACCTGTCTATTGTTGCCCTGAGAATACAAGTAGTTTTAAAATATCAGCATAAAGCTGGTGAGTTCATAAGCGTTTGGTTCTGGTAAAAGAAATGTTTCTTTGATCCTTTGAAAAGTGTTTCCCAAGAAAATCCTATATTTTCTTATGCAAGATGTTTGATTATCCGTTAGTTGTATCTTTAAACAGCCTGTTTATGTACGGTTGAGTTATCCCAGGAAAATCCTATATTTTCCATAAAATGTGATAGTTGGTTATCTGTTCTGGTATGAGGTGTACAAGTATCTACCATACTTGTATCGTTAGATGTAGTTTCCTTGAAAAACCCTGTTGCTCTCTGTGAGATGTATTAGCCTTATTACATAAATAAAACTAATAAATAAGTAGTGAACTAGATCCTAAGGGTATTACTAATGCCCTCTAGTAATCAAATCGGTTATTACTTTGAGGTTAGTTCACTTGTTTCATTATTACAAAAGTAAATCTCTGTTATCTAGGTTGCGAGTTTTATAACTATACATTAAACTTGATATGGCACGTAACGGGGGCCAGTATCTTTTATGACTTTGTCACCCATAGACCTGACGGTCCAACTATAGCTAGCAGCGAGGTGCGGGATAGTCAGTCCCGTATAGATCTATACACAAAAGTCACGCTCTCCCTCCAAGAGATTCTGGTTACAAGGGTTAGTCCCACACTCTCGAATCTGGTTGAGTGTTACCAAGGACGTGTCTCCAACTTAAAATAACAAATTTACAGGTAATAAAACCGAAAATCCTGTTTATGTTTTGTATAAATCCTTTATAAAATATCACATTTTATGACAAGATTTACAAGTTCCTTGCTTTAGTTTTGAAAACTCTTTCTACGAGTTGATTTCTTAATTGTTTGGTAAAACGGTTTTTTGTGTTAAATGCATGCTGAACAAATAATTATTTTATGCAAAATAAGATAACTTGAGCATAAGTTTCCTTGTAATTTTGCTTGTATTCTCCCCCTGAAAACATGAAAACTCGGAAAAAGCGTAGGGGTATGAACTCACAGTTTGACGCGGGGTTCGAGTGTAAGTTGCTAGGAATTGTTGAGTGTCAAATAAAGCCTTGGGCACAAACGGATCCTATTTAGCATGTATAAGTACATATATACATTAGGTGAGGGCTTAACAGTATTTTTTATGGAAGGAAACCACCTTATGGACTAGGAAACACTTAAAACTAAGTGTTAGAATCACATGTGATTGAAAAGGGGAGTTTTCGGACGTAATCAGGAGTGTACGGTCAAGGGTTTGCGGCCCAATCGAGTTTACGGCCCATATGTTTACGGCCCAGGTGTTTGCGGTCCATGGGTTTACGGCCCGTGGGTTTACGACCATAAACACTTGGCAAAAAGTGTGATTTTCGGTGTTTCAAGGTCCTTTCTAGCCTTCTGGAAGTGTTTTAAACCTCGTTTCTAAGCTTAGGAGGGTGTTGTGGCAACTTTGCACCCCATAAATAGAGTTTACGGTCAAGGGAGATTGCCTTGGCCGTAAACACCCTTCTGGTCATGATTTCTAGATGTTTAACAAGTGATTCTTGTATCCAACAAGCTAAGAGCAGTGTACTTACGTAATGGAAGCTTGAAATGAGGTTTTTAGCCACCAAGAACTAGTGTCTGTTCTTGGTGTTCTTGGTGAGAGAGAAAATCTAGAAAAAGATGAGATTCAATGAGATAGGAACATGGATTTACCACTAGAAATGGATTTGAAACAACATTTAAGGTGGAAAAACACTTACTTCTTGAAGATCTTGGAGGGAATTTCGAAGTTTGTAGAGAGAGAGAGAGAGTAGAGAAAGAAAGCTTCTGGAGTGTGTAAAATGAGAAATGAAGGCCCCTCATCCCTTATATAGGGGTGAGTTTACGGCCAAGGGGTAGGGTGGATGGTTTACGGCCGTGAACAGGGTTTACGGTCGTAAACAGGGTTTACAGCCGTAAAATGAGTTTGCGGCCGTGAACTCCTCGCGAAGGGTTGTTTGGCCCGGATGCTATGCGTTGACTTGGAAAAACTCATTCTTGGACCCAAACTTGGATTGTACTAAGCTTAGAACATTCCGTTAGACCAAAATAGTGCTAACATGAACGGAAATAAATAAATAAAATCTAAATTTTATTAACGGAAACTAGGTAAGGATAACGGAAAAAGTTTGGGGTTGTCACATCATCCCCCCGTTAGAGGGAATTTCGTCCTGAAATTTGAACATAGAATACAAATCATGGTTTAGAAAAGAGATGCGGATACTTCTGTTTCATCTGGTCTTTGCGCTCCCAAGTGAATTCAGGTCCCCGCTTGGCATTCCAGCGAACCTTCACTATCGGGATGCGACTTTGTTTCGTTCGTTTGATCTCTCTATCCATGATTTCGACTGGTTCTTCCACAAAGTTTAAGTTCTCGTTGATCTCAATCTCGTCGAGAGGAATCATAAGGGTTTCGTCCGACACACATTTCTTAAGATTCGAAACGTGGAAGATAGGATGAATGTTGCTAAGTTCTTGCGGTAAACAAAGTTTGTAGGCTACAGGACCGATCCTAGCGAGGATCTCGAAGGGTCCTATGTATCTTGGATTTAGCTTTTGTAACGACATAAATTTCCAAAACAATTTTTCATTTTAAAAACATACTCTCATTCATAAAATATCATAGTAATCCAATGTAACACATGTTATCTCAATAAACAAATCCCAACATCCTCAAATACATAAATCCTCTCAGTGTGTACGGATCATGCTGGCGCCTTCCCGCGATCCTCGCTAGTACCTGAAACACATAACACAACAACTGTAAGCATAAATGCTTAGTGAGTTCCCCAAAATACCACATGCAACACATACGCCACTCGAGGCTACAATACGACCCTCCGGTCGATGTGTCTCAGCGGGACCCTCCAGTCTCGTAGCTCGTTGGACCCTCTGGTCCGATCATAGCTCGTCGGACCCTTCGGTCCAGTCTGTGTCGTTGGACCCTTCGGTCAGGTCTATATCGTTGGGCCCTCTGGCCCGGTCTGTTCAACACATAGCACACATACAACCCAATGCACATAACTCATATATATACACATAGCATACAAGACCCTCTGGTCTACACATAAATACCACTCTAGGTAATGTATAGTGAGAAGACTCACCTCAATGAAGTCGGATAAACTCTCGTGCTCAACGTCCCGACTTAGCCTCCTCCTATTATTCAGATAACATCCCCGATCAATATTCACTCATGATCTCATCTCTACAGATTAGGTAGAAGGCCATTCTACCCTTCCCTGAACTCTCCTGAATCAGTCTTCACCAGAACCCTAAAGTCAACGAAAGTCAACGGTCAACTTTGACCCGACTCGTCGAGTGCACAAGGGCGACTCGGTGAGTCCATGCGGGTCCTCTGAATCCTTTCAACCTCTCTTGGCTCGTCGAGTCATCCTTCCACTCGACGGGTTACACCTGTCACGAATCGAGGGCAACCCCGACTCTACTCGTCGAGTCCACTTATGGACTCGGCGAGTTGCCTCCATGTTCATCCTCAAATGACCTCCTAAGGTCAGATCTGCTTCCCTAACTATCAGAGCTACCCTTCAAATGTTCAAATGTCACGTAAAGGTGCAACCTTTACGTGCATGCAACCCACAACAAGTCATAAATGGAGAAATAACTCTAAAAATGGCAACCTAGTCCCCAATCTTTCATTTGCTTGCATAAAGCTGAGGGATAGTGACTCTATGGACCTCTCATGGTCCAGATCTGATGCTACTAACACAAAGGGGGCCTCATACTCACTAGATCTTACATAAAATGGAGGTAAAAACCCTAAAATCATGAAATCTATCATATCAACACGAAATAGAAGGGATTATACCTCCAGAGATGAACTCTCTAGATGATTAGCCCAGATCCAAGCTCTCTTCATGCTCTAGATGGGTGTTTCCTTCTTCCTTCTAGCAAAACTACACCAAAAGTGATGTATTAGCCTCTTCTTGCTCTCAACTCTCTCACTGCTCTCTCTAGGGTTTCTCTGGGGTGCATTGGCCACAAATGGAGGCCATAAAGGCCTTTAAATAGGGCACAGGCCCGGAGATTTAGGGTTTCACTTTACAGCGCGGACTCGCCGAGTCCACGTATCTACTCGTCGAGTCCGGTCATTAATCCAGTCAAGAACTCGTGATCCTACTCGGCGAGTCTGAGCGTCTACTCGCCGAGTCCCTCCATAAAACCCAAAATAAATAACTAAAATAAGATACCTGGGAATCCGGATGTTACAATTCTCCCCCACTAGAATCAGACTTCGCCCTCGAAGTCTTGCCCCGCAAACAACTCTGGATGCTGCTCCTGCATCTCCAACTCCGGCTCCCAAGTCAGCTCGGACCCTCTCCGATGTTGCCACTGGACCTGAACCAGGGGCACCTCCTTGTTCCTCAGAACCTTGATCTTCCGATCCAAAATCGCGATCGGTTTCTCAACATAATTCAACATCGCATCTACCTGAATGTCCTCCAGCGACACTACCGCTGACTCATCGGCTATACACTTCCTCAACTGAGACACATGGAAGGTATCATGAATCTGGCTCAACTACGCAGGTAGCTCCAAACGATACGCTACCCTGACCACTCTCGCGGTCACTCTGAACGGACCGATGTACCGGGGCCCCAGCTTGCCCCTCTTCCTGAACCGAATCACTCCTTTCCAAGGAGACACCTTCAGGAGTACGAAGTCTCCCACCTGGAACTCAAGCTCGGATCGCCGCCTATCCGCATAACTCTTCTGACGACTCTGAGCCGTCAATAACCTCTGTCTAACCTGCTGTATCTGCTCTGTCGTCTGAAGCACTATCTCGGTGCTACCCATTACACGCTGCCCTACCTCTCCCCAGCAAATGGGAGTCCGACACCTCCTCCCATACAACAACTCGAAGGGAGGCATACCAATACTCGAATGGTGGTTGTTGTTGTAGGACAACTCAGCAAACGGCAAGTACGTGTCCCAACTTCCCCTGAAGTCCAACACATATGCTCGAAGCATGTCCTCGAGTGTCTGAATCGTCCGCTCACTCTGTCCGTCCGTCTGGGGGTGGTAGGCGGTACTGAAATGCAACCTCGTACCCAACTCCTCGTGGAACTTCTTCCAGAACCTGGAAGTGAAACGTACATCTCGATCTGACACAATCGAGATCGGCACCCCATGCCGCGATACCACCTCCCTCACATACAACTCTCCCAGCCTCTTAGCAGAAGAGCTCTCACTGATAGCAAGAAAATGCGTGCTCTTCGTCAGCCGGTCGACGATCACCCAAATTGCATAGACACCCCGTACGGTCCTCGGCAATTTGGTGATGAAATCCGTAGAAATCTGTTCCCACTTCCATTGGGGAACCTGAAGTGGCTGCAACTTGCCATGCGGACGCTGGTGCTCGGCCTTAACCCTGCGACAGGTCAAGCACCTCTCAACGAACCATGCTACATCCCTCTTCATACAGGGCCACCAATAGTCCCTCTTCAGGTCCAAATACATCTTAGTGGCCCCGGGATGGATCGAGAACCTCGATCGGTGCGCCTCCTCCATCAAAGTAGTGCGCGTCCCGCCTGCATACGGCACCCAAATCCGACCCTGAAAGGTCATCAGACCACGACTATCGGTAACAAACTCAGGTACCTGCCCAATCACCCGCTCTATCTTGCGGTTCTCCGATCTCACGGCCTCTGCTTGGGCCTCCCGAATGGTGTGCAACACCGGAGTCATCACTGTCAATCACATATAAGTGTCTCGAATCGGGGCACTCTCCGCCCTACGACTCAGCGCATCAGCTACAACATTAGCTTTGCCCGGGTGGTACAGGATCTCACAATCGTAATCCTTTACCACATCCAACCATCTCCTCTAGCGCATATTCAGGTTGGGCTGATCCATCAGATACTTCAAACTCTTGTGGTCCGTGTATATGGTACACCGAACCCCATACACGTAATGGCGCCAGATCTTGAGGGAGAACACCACTTCCCCCAACTCCAGATCATGGGTGGGATACCTCGTCTCATGAGGCTTCAGCTGCCTCGATGCATACGCTATCACATGCCCTCTCTGCATAAGCACCACACCCAACCCTGATATCGATGCGTCGCAGTACACCACAAAATCCTCCATTCCCTCTGGAGGGATAACACCGGGGCTTCGCATAACCTCTGGCGAAGAGTCTCAAACGAGGCCTGCTGCTCAGGACCCCACGAAAAAGTAACGCCCTTCCGGGTCAACCTGGTGAGAGGCACGACGATCTTGGTGAAATCGTTAATAAATCTCCTATAATAGTCGGCCAACCCCAGAAAACTCCTGATCTCGATGGGGGATCTCGGCACCTCCCAACTCATCACCGCCTCAATCTTGGCCGGATCGACCAATATCCCATTCTGATTAACGAGATGTCCCAGTAACTGGACCTCTCATAACCAGAAATCACACTTGCAGAATTTGGCGTAAAGCCTCTCCGATCTCAGAACTCCGAGGATCTCCCTCAAATGCTCCTCATGCTGCTCTCTGGATCTCGAATACACCAATATGTCATCGATGAACACGATCACCGATCGATCCAACATCGGCCTACACACCCTGTTCATGAGATCGATGAACGCTGCTGATGCATTGGTGAGCCCGAAAGGCATCACCACGAACACGTAATGCTCGTAACGAGTCCTGAACGCCGTCTTTTGGACATCCTCATCACGCACTCTCATCTGATGATATCCAGACCTCAGATCAATCTTGGAGAACCAAGACGCTCCATGCAACTGATCAAACAGATCATCAATCCTCGACAGTGGGTAACAGTTCTTGACCGTTAACTTGTTCAACTCCCGGTAATCAATGCACATCCGGTGTGAACCATTCTTTTTCTTGACAAAAATGATCGGCGCTCCCCACGGCGAGCTACTAGGTCTGATAAATCCCTTCCCCAACAAGTCCTGAAGCTGTGAGGATAACTCCTGCATCTCTGGTGGCGCAAGGCGATAGGGCGCCTTGGCGATAGGCGCCGCTCCCGGAACCAAATCGATGCAAAACTCCACCTGCCTCTCGGGAGGCACACCCGGCAACTCCTCGGGGAAAACGTCTGGGAACTCACGCACTATCGGCACATCATCAACAGAAGTAGGCCTCTCCGCTGCTACTCGTGTGTCCATCACGTAGGCCACAAACCCACTACATCCCTGCTGTAGACTCTGTCTCGCTCTAGCAGCCGAACAGAATGCTGACCCTGAACGGGTACCCTCGCCGTACACCGTAAGAACTCCGCCACTAGGGTCTCGTATGGTCACCAATTGTCGCTCGCAGTCGATAACCACTCCAAACCAGCTCAAACAGTCCATGCCCACGATGAAACAGACATCTCCCATCGCAATCGGGACCAAATCAATCGGAAACTCAACGCCGAAGATCTCGAGTACACATCCTCGGATCACATCAGTAGCATACACCGCTCGCTTGTCGGCTATAGAAACTCGTAGAGGTCGACTCAACGCCTCTCGCTGAACACTGATGTGCTGACTAAATGCTAATGACATGAAAGATCGACTCGCACCCGAGTCGAATAACACCAACGCAGGTATAGAACTCACAAGAAAAGTACCTAAGCATAACACAATATAAGCACAAAATATCAAACTCAAAATAGGTAAGTAAAAGAATACATACCGGCCACGACATCGGGCGCTGCGCGGACCTCCTCCGCTGTCAACTGGAAGGCTCTCCCACGACCCTTCGGTGCCTCGACCTTCGCTGGCCGGACCTCGATAGCTCTAGCAGCAGGTGTAGACCCCTGTGCTGATCCCTGTAGTAGCTGAGGGCACTCGGCCTTCCGATGGCCGGTCTGGTTGCAATGAAAGCAAACCGAGAATCCCTTGGGGCAATCCCTCGCGAAATGCCCCTCCTTCCCACACTTGTAACACACCCCAGCTCTGCACACCCCCTCGTGACTCTTGCCGCACTTCCCATAAGTGCGGCCCTTCGGACCCCCAGATCTCGAATCAGCGGGCTTTTCCCGCTTGGCTGTCGGCTGCGCCTTTGCCGGTCACCTGTCCCTCCTCTGAGACTCGGCCTCCTCCCTGACCTGAGTCTCCAGCTCAAGTCTCTCTCTTCCGGGCATTTGCCTGAAGCTCGGCAAATGTCCGGTATGACGAGTTCGCCACGAACTCACGGATATCCCTCCTCAGTATGCTCAAGTACCGGCTCATACGTGCATGCTCAGTCGACACGTGCTCTCGTGAAACATCCTCGTAATCACCGTCACAGACTTAGTTCCCTGCTTGAGGGATAAGAACTCCTGGGCTACACGTTTCCTCTCCACAGGGGGAACATACTCATCTCGAAACATCATGGTGAACCTCTCCCAGTCACCGCAGTAAGCTCTGTCGTAGTGAAGTCTGCCGTCACAAACTTCCACCAATCCTTCGCTCCCAAGCGAAGATGGTCAAGCGCAAACCTGACCCTCAGATGCTCCGGACATGAGCAGGTGTAGAAGCATCCCTCGATGTTAGAAATCCACCTCATCGCAGAAATCGGGTCCTGCGTCCCATCAAACTCTGGTGGCTTCGTGTTGCTGAACTCTAAGTACAGCAACGATTCACCTCCCTGGGTCCTGGCAGCAACGACAGCTGCGGTGGCCGCAACAATAGCAGCCTTAGTAAGAGCAGCGTACCGCTCATCAAAAGTCTCGATCAGCGTGATCTTGATAGACCCGAACATCTCTGGTATCTCAGCTCGAATGGCCGCAGCCACCTCCTCGTGAATCAACCTACGAATCTCCTCATCGCTGGTACCACTGGTACCACTGCCTCCTGGGTGGTGGCGCGTCCCAACCATGATGTCTCTGAAATACAAAACAAAAGAAGCAGAGACTCGTTTGAGTATACTCGCACTCGATACTCAACCCTACTTGTTCTTTAGTACCCTGAGGATTCTTACTTGGACTGCTCACCGATCTGGTGTTTCCAGTAGTACGCGCCCAGATCACAAGTACTCTATATCTCACTAAACTCAGGCTACTCTCTGGTAGACCACTCTAAGTTCCTCGCTGCTACCTACTTACTTTCGAAGTATCTCATAGTAGTAGTAACTCCTAGGCTAAGGCATCATAAATCAGGCCCAGTCTAGTCCTAACCATGAATACCTAGCCTACTCTAGCATGCATAACATATCACAAAATATCTCATAACACATAATGTAAGGGTATTTTGGGAAATCACCGTTCGGGCGCTGGCTGATCGTACACACTGCTCCGTTCCGCTTTTCTCAAAAGTCCTTTACTCTTTTGGAAAAATTGTTTCTTTTATGAAAAATTCTCTTAAATCCTCAGTTTGAGTTCAGATACGCCCGGAGGTGTATCCGAGTCTCTCAAACCAAGGCTCTGATACCAACTTGTAACGACGTAAATTTCCAAAACAATTTTTCATTTTAAAAACATACTCTCATTCATAAAATATCATAGTAATCCAATGTAACACATGTTATCTCAATAAACAAATCCCAACATCCTCAAATACATAAATCCTCTCAGTGTGTATGGATCATGCCGGCGCCTTCCCGCGATCCTCGCTAGTACCTGAAACACATAACACAACAACTGTAAGCATAAATGCTTAGTGAGTTCCCCAAAATACCACATGCAACACATACGCCACTCGAGGCTACAATACGACCCTCCGGTCGATGTGTCTCAGCGGGACCCTCCAGTCTCGTAGCTCGTTGGACCCTCTGGTCCGATCATAGCTCGTCGGACCCTTCGGTCTAGTCTGTGTCGTTGGACCCTTCGGTCTGGTCTATATCGTTGGGCCCTCCGACCTGTTCAACACATAACATACATACAACACAATGCACATAACTCATATATATACACATAGCATACAAGACCCTCTGGTCTACACATAAATACCACTCTAGGTAATGTATAGTCAGAAGACTCACCTTAATGAAGTCGGATAAACTCTCGTGCTCAACGTCCCGACTTAGCCTCCTCCTATTATTCAGATAACATCCCCGATCAATATTCACTCATGATCTCATCTCTACAGATTGGGTAGAAGGCCATTCTACCCTTCCCTGAACTCTCCAGAATCAGTCTTGACCAGAACCCTAAAGTCAACGAAAGTCAACGGTCAACTCTGAATCCTTTCAGTCTCTCTTGGCTTGTCGAGTCATCCTTCCACTCGACGGGTTACACCTGTCACGAATCGCGGGGCAACCCCGACTCGACTCGTCGAGTCCACTTATGGACTCGGCGAGTTGCCTCCATGTTCATCCTCAAATGACCTCCTAAGGTCAGATCTGCTTCCCTAACTATCAGATCTACCCTTCAAATGTTCAAATGTCACGTAAAGGTGCAACCTTTACGTGCATGCAACCCACAACAAGTCATAAATGGAGAAATAACTCTAAAAATGGCAACCTAGTCCCCAATCTTTCATTTGCTTGCATAAAGCTGAGGGATAGTGACTCTATGGACCTCTCATGGTCCAGATCTGATGCTATTAACACAAAGGGGGCCTCATACTCAATAGATCTTACGTAAAATGGAGGTAAAAACCCTAAAATCATGAAATCTATCATATCAACACGAAATAGAAGGGATTATACCTCCAGAGATGAACTCTCAAGATGATTAGCCCAGATCCAAGCTCCCTTCACGCTCTAGATGGGTGTTTCCTTCTTCCTTCTAGCAAAACTACACCAAAAGTGATGTATTAGCCTCTTCTTGCTCTCAACTCTCTCACTGATCTCTCTAGGGTTTCTCTGGGGTGCATTGGCCGCAAATAGAGGCCATAAAGGACTTTAAATAGGGCACATGCCCGGGGATTTAGGGTTTCACTTTACAGCGCGGACTCGCCGAGTCCACGTATCTACTCATCGAGTCCGGTCATTAATCCAGTCAAGAACTCGCGATCCTACTCGGCGAGTATGAGCGTCTACTCGCCGAGTCCCTCCATAAAACCCAAAATAAATAACTAAAATAAGATACCTGGGTATCCGAATGTTACAGCTTTCCACGCTTTCCGAAGCATATCATGCCTTTCCAGGGCGAGACCTTCAACAGAGCACGGTCTCCAACCTGGAACTCCAAGGGTTTTCGTCGTTTGTCGGCGTAGCGCTTTTGTCGATCTCGTGAGGCTTTAAGTCGTTCTCGGATTTGTACGATCTTTTCTGTGGTTTCGCAGAGGATTTATGGGCCAGTGAGAGTGTTGTCAGGGACTTGCCCCTTGGCTAGCTGCGTGTCGCCCACCTCAGCCCAGCACAGAGGGGATCTGCACTTGCGACCATAGAGGGCTTCGAAAGGCGCAGCCATGGTGCTGGTGTGGTAACTGTTGTTGTAGGAAAACTCGACCAAGGGCAAATGGGTGTCCCACGACTCACCGAAGACAATGACACATGCTCTCAACATGTCTTCAAAGGTCTGGATAGTTCTCTCACTCTGCCCATCTGTCTGAGGATGGTAAGCTGTGCTCATATCCAGCTTAGTTTCAAGAGCCTTCTGTAGTGACTACCAGAACCTTGAAGTGAACCTACTATCTCGATCGGAGATAATGGACACAGGCATACCATGCAGTCGAACTATCTCTCGGATGTAGATTCGCGTGAGTCTCTCCCTTTTGAAGTTTTCTTTGATCGGTAGGAAGTGGGCGGATTTAGTCAATCGGTCGACAATTACCCAAATGGTGTCATGCCCACTCGGAGACTGATGGGTTTTGCGCATTCTAACACTCCTAAGTGTACATGCAACCCTATATACCTTGGATCTATGTTTTCTCTATTATACATGCAATTATGAACTTTCCAAGGTATTACCCTATCTAGCATACAATACTTGATACTTGGGTAATCAAATGGATAGAATACATACCTTTGTTTGATGTAGCTTGTCTCCATGAAGCTTGAGTGCCTAGTGCCCCAAGTGTGACACCTCAAATGGTTCACACAACAACAAATGCACATGGAATGACTTGAGAGAAATGGAACACTCCTTGAAATCGTCTAGCCCTCATATTCACACATTAGTGCACGATTTCTTGAGGCATAGGATTCTTTTATATGGTGGCTATTAGGGTTACACCATGTAACTCATAACTTTTCCCATTTCTTATGCTCCATGGATTTTAACCTCCATGGAGTATCCATAGGTCACCCCATGGACTTAGTCCAACATAAGAAATCTTGGATCACAAGCCCACATATATAAGAATGAATGATTTACACAATCAACCCATATATTTAATTAGTCTCCTTTTGATCACTTAATTAATTCCAAATTAATTCTTGATCAATACTAATTAAATAACGTTATTAATATATTAGAACTTATAATATATTAACCAACCTTAAGTGTTATTTCTATCATTATAGTCTATCCAAATGCATGATGCCATGCAACCCAAATGGACCATGCCGGGTCGGGTCAAGTCTTACCAATTATAGTTATGGACTTAGACATTAATCCAACAGTCTCCCACTTGGATAAGTCTAAAACTATTATTGCGTATGACTTCAGGAACCGATCAGCAATCGTAGCTCTCAAAAGCTTCTGTCGAACTCTGACCTTGTCGATGAACTCTGACCTTTGTCAATGACTTGTCTATTAGATAAGGGATCATATATTCCTCCATTCTAGATATCATATGGACTGAGACATGGATTATCAATCATTCTCTCTGTCCGTTTGTTGTTTCCCGATTTCTGATTCATGATGACTGACTGATTGAACAAATTAAATCAGTCCTGGCTTGGCCAAGCACTCACATGTATCATCTTTAAATCATCGAGGGGCCCACAGATATCGCTTTTATCCCGAAGGTAAAAGGAATGGATAAACTTCGACTCATATGGCTTGTTCTACTACTTGTTGAATCATACACAAAGGCACGTTTTATAACATCGAGTTACCAATGCGTTTTCGTGCAATCAATGTATAACCAACTCATAGTAACAACTCATATCTCTAGGTTTGAAGAATATAAGATATTATCGTCTCATGATCACTCGTGATAAAATCCATGAAGTGATTCAAATGAGCGCGGGTTGAATCCAATACTCAGAACTTATGAGCACTAATGAGTGTTGTAGCACCACTTTTTCCACCAACTTGGACCTCTACAAACCAACCCATGACAGTCTTGATTCATATCTACTTCCAACATATGACCGAATGTGGATGATTTGAATAACTTAATCATTCAGGAAGAGCGACTTAGTTATTCTAGAAGTCAAAACATGCAAAGTGAAACACAAGAATAAATGAATCAAATATGGTATCAAACCCTATGAATATAAATAAACACTTTTATATATCCCATATTGATTACTCATTATTCATTGTTTCGGTTTTATCAACTTTATACTTGAATTTAAAACAATAGTTGTCCCATGCTCCAAGCATGTACACTATGTTTTCTAAACACTAGTCATGCCATACACCAAGTATGCATACTATGTTTGTCTATGATCTTTACTTTGTCAAATTGATCAATTGAACATCACTCCAATGATCCTCTTTTCACAGTCCCAAATCCTTACTGCAAATGCAATAATTCCAAATTCATGCCATTTACTGAAATCTTTAGATTCCAAACTTATATGCATTGATCCTCTTAATGATTATGCACGAAGTCAGAAAGACTTGACAACAATCATTACAGAGCATTCCAAAGGAGATCAGCTCCTTGGAAACATCCTTCTTTCATTAAGTTTCCTAATCTTACACAAATTGAATAATTTCTAACTTTGAAACATTTCCATATTCCATTTTGACTATCACTTCTGAACAAGAGTTGCCTCCTTACAGATTATGTCATAATGGTCCTTTCAGAATTAACATTATACTTCCAACTGTCCTTGAGCAACCAATCTTTGGTAAACCTTAGATTTTCCTCGACAATTGCTTAATCATTTTAGTCATATCCAAGTCTAGACCTTTTCCCTTCATAATGCCCTAGGCATTTGGAAAATTTTAGAAAAGATGAATATAGCACATGTAATCGATCCTATATCTGAAGCATATGGGACACGATTCATGATGTCTCACATAAAGACTAAACAGTCTTTTGCTATAATATTTCCATTTCAATTTGCCAAGTTCTCAAAATTCAGATTATGAAAATGGATGCCGTAATCATAATCGAATTTTAGAACGCAAATAATGGACCCATATATAGAATTTCCTTATGTTGAGCCATTCCAACATGAAATTCATATATATATATCCTTGATTAAATACGATTAAAATCTTAATCTAAGCCTTTAGAACTGAAATGAAGTATATCCTCTCCCTTAATTATAGCAAAACAACTTTTTCAATCCCTGCAGCCTCACGAATTGAAACTTTTGTTTTCTATAATTAACATTGCTAACTTGCAACACTAACAACAATTATCATGCTCCTACTAACATGATGATTATTAGCATAACATTTATGCTCCCACTAGCTTTGACATGTACTCAGAAATCAGCTGGACTTCTAGAAATCAATACTTTATTGACTTCCTTACCAAAGTTCAGATTTCTGATACAAGAGGCTTTGATAAAACTATATCAAAATCATACACCTTTCCTTAGATAGCATGCATGTGTGTCTAAACAATTTCAGAACTATGAAAAGGGATGTCGTAATCATAGTCTCAATTGTTTAGACCTTTTGCCATCTGCTTCAAATCTACTTGGTGGAAGTGTTTCCTCACCATCATTTTCATGAATCGGAGAGAAACCTTATGACCCTTAGATTTTATGGTGTATGTGTTCTTATCCATGTGAATCGTCAAAACCATAGTCACAAGACAAGGATAATGACAAATCCAAACTCATATAGACTGAACTTATGCAATCTTAACTTCTTGCCACCTGGCAGTACAGGGCCTGCCATTGCTTCCAAGTTGTTATGCAACCAATTGAGAACTTTCAGAACTCCTATGCAAAGCCAACTTTAACTGGAATGGGCACAGAATATGTCAACATGATAGGTTATAAACCTCAAGTCGTGTGCTAGTGAAGAACCTCAGGTTTTATTCTTGATTAGTTCTTGAAATTCTTTTTAGGATCTTTAAGACTCCCACTGTCCTCTTGACATATAAGACTCCCACTGTCCTCTTGACAAACACTTCACATAATTGGCCTTAGTTGGTCTTTGTTTAATCCAAAACATCACAACTTACCAACTTCAAATGTACAAGAGTAGGACACTTTTACTCTTACATTTGACAAGTGTTATAAACCTTTCTTTAAGATATGTCACTCAACTTATAGTCTTGGAGTATGACTCTAAGACTTTTTTTGAAACAAAGTATGACTCGTCTTCTTGATTTAACCATTTCAACAATTCATGACTCCTCTTCTTAGTCATAAGAATGCACTAAGATGTCCTTAGAAGACCAATTGTGATGTGGTTCTTTAATCATTAAGATGATCACAAAACATGATACTAAAGTACTCTCCCATCTTTTCAGATTTGAGAAACTTTTATCTGTCTGCCTAATTTGATTCTTCCCATTCGTTCTGCCATACATTGAGACTTTTCCAATGTTTCAGAATTATACTTAAACTTGTAAGCATAACCATATTTACTAAAATTTAGTAAATCATGACGAATAGTCTTAACGAGCTTTGTGGTGGACTTGACCAGTGCACAAGAATGTGTACTTGATCCCTTTAGTCCTTAACTTGACTCACACATCCATGTGAACAAGTCTTAATTTTCCAATGCTTGAATGTTCTCATTCATCATACTATTCAACTTGCATGATTCCAAGTTTCTATCCAACTGAAGCCTTGGGAATGAGAATCTTTCCTTATTTGGTAAATTATGACACTACCACAAACGAAAGAATCAAGTCCATTTTTTTTCAAATATTGCTATCAATGGAATCATATAAACAACCATTTTTCACAAATGCCACTTGTAAGGATATTTAAAATAAATATAAAATTAAAAACTTTTATTTTATTTCAAAACTTTGCGGAAAAAACTTATCCTTATAGTGCAAATGCATATGGAAAAACTTGTTGTTATCTATTCCTAAGCAATATATCATAACAGCTTCAAAATTCTGATGCGATCAAAATCCACCTACGCGATCAGAATCAGCATATACTTCCTTTAAGCTTTCTCTCTATTCTTTGATTCTTAAAACATCAACATGTGACCCAGTCACATCATGTAATGAGGATCTTAGAATAGAAACTTAACAGAGTTAGATAATGGGCTCTACCTGAAGTAGAGTCAGACTTATTGACTTTAACATCCTTAGGTAAATTTGGCAGCTTTGCAATCAACGCCCCTTCCTTTGGCAAAATAAACATATGGACCCTTTGGTAATGGGACTATCTCAGACTTAGCCTTTCTCCTTACCATTTGGTCATCCGGGTTGACTATGGCCAATCCCTTTCCATTGGGAAGAGAATGCTTTTTTTGGATTTCCAGTGTCACCATTGTCACTGTCCATAAAGTTTTTGGGAAGTTGATCTTCTAATCAAATTTGCTTTACTATCGTTCCAAATCATTGCTGATTCAACAGCACTGTAACGCCCCGGTTTTTCTCGGTACGTTTGGTTATTTTAATTTAATTATCCTTGTAACCTTGGGTTAATTTATTTAACCAATGTCTGATTTCTTATGTTATTGGACTCTTTTGATCATCTTGTAAACTCCTTTTATTGAAGTCCATGGGCTATGGGCCTATTTGCAAGTCCATCTAGTAAATAGTACTTAATGTGTTAATTGAGTCATTTGGAACACACACACAAGAAAAACACTCTAAACCCTCCATCTCTCTCTCAAATCGTCCTCTCTCTCTTTGGGATCAAGAGCAGCCAAGGGGCTGTTGTTTGGAGCTTAATTCTTGTTCATTTCCAGCCTTGATTCATATTGGTATGAACCTCCTTATCATTTCTTACAACTTGATTCATAACCTTGTTCTAGTTTTATGATTTCATCTTCACTTCTTCTCCTTCCTATTTGATTTGTAATTGTATGTTATACATCATCTCAAGATCCTATCTTCACCCCATATATGGTGGATGATGGATCTAGGGGATTACATGTGGCAAAAGATCATGGAAACCCTAAAAGGGAGAATGGTGATTTTATGTGCTTTATGTTCATTTTCATGTTGATTATTATTACAATCTTGTGGCAAAATGAAATCCTAATGATACCTAACCCTTTTTAGTACCACCATGATCATGGGGACTAAATTGGGATGATGAACACATCTTAAAATGTGTTTCAAAGGGAGAAGGATGGATAAGCCAAAAAGGAATCACGGGTGGCTACGATTCTGTTTTCCATCAGATTTGTAGTCATTTTGTAAAATTCATATCTTGCGGTCTAGAACTCAAACGGACCCCAAAACAGTTCCAAAAGTTCACAAATTGAGTTGGCTAACTTTCTTAAGCAGGCCAACCTCACTGATAAAGATTTATCTATGGGAAAGAATGGCATCTTTGCTGTTAGGTCTGATCCGGGTCTGTTCTGATATGTCATTTTGTTTTCATCATTTCTAAGGCTTGGAAAAGGATCCAGAGTGATTCCAAGTTTCTATATGTTCCTTATATTATGAAGTTAAGATCTGGAGCAGATGGGGTGTTATTTCCAATTATAAATTGGTTAAAATGGATCCACACTCTAGATTAGTGGGCAGTCACCAGCTTTTGCTAGTGTTGTGATTGTCCACAATGTGAATTTTATATCTGGAGTTTGGGAGATGCTTTTCATTAAATTCCAACTCTGAGACTTTCATTTGTATGTCCTTTACTTCACTTAATTTTGGTTTGGACGAATTCTACTCACAAGTTGGGTAGAATTGGCCAACCTCACTTGACTGTATTGTTGGAGACAGAAGTGATACACCATTTTGTAAAATTCATATTTAATTCATCTTTTGGAGTTAGAATGAGTTCTTTATAGTTGTGGAATCCTGAGCAATCATAGTTTCCTATAAAATTTAGTTAAAGCTATGTTTCTGTTTTAGATTTTGGAGTAAATCCGTTTTGAACAGCAAGTCTGTTTTGGAGACCTTGCTGTGATTACTCTTTTCTCAACTCATAGCTTCATTACTTCTCCTTTCTAACCTTTAGTCCTTCTTAGGTGAGGTTTTGAAGTTTTCTCAAGCTTGGTAGCATTATTTGATTGTTAGATATCCTTACTACTCACTCAAGGTGAGTTCTCTCACACCGTTGTATTGATGTTTGCGTTTGCTAGTTAGCTCGTGTGCGATTATTTGAATTTATTATAAAGGCATGCTATATAACCATTGTTTTAATTCGTACATGTGCACTGTATGTAACTAATTATGGATATGGGGACACCACCAAAGGAAACAGATTTACCGGTGCGGTGGGTAGGTAATATCACCAACGTAATACTCATCATGAGGTGCGGTGATTAGGGCCAAGTGATACGGGATCTTCCCGGTGCGATTCAAACCTACAAGTCCTTCTTGTATTATTGGCATTGATTCGTTCTTTGCCCTTATTATACAACTATAATTGGAAAATGGATTAGGGTTAGTAAATATGAATGTTAGTACAATGTTTGTGTTTGAATTCACTAAGCTTTGTGCTTACGCTTTCCCTTATAACTTTTCAGGTGTTAAGATTAAAGAGGCTAAGGCTTGACATGGAGCACCGGGACATCGCTACTAGTTATTTTTGTTGGGACCTTATTATTATTATTACTTCCGCACTTATTTTATATGATTATTAAGTTGATGGATTATGTTATGACTATTTCAGTTGTTTTAATTTAATTTAAGATGGGTTTAAAAGTTTAAAATTTTTGCAAAAAAATTTGGGTGTCACAAGTTGGTATCAGAGCCACAGTTTGAGGGAACTAGGCATTCTTGTGGGTGTTCTAGACTCAAATTTGAGGCTCTATAAGAGTTTATTTTCTTTTTAAAATATTTTTCAAACTTTCTGAAGACTAGTAGTGGAAGATGTCGCGGTGTGCCAGTCGGCCAGCCAAGTAAGCCTTATTTCTTATGTTAAATGTTTATGTTAAATTGTTGACTATGAATTGGATTCTACTAGTCTTAAAATGTTAGATTACACACTTATTTAAGGTTAACATGTGAGAGAGTTGTAAAATTAACGGCTAGAGCGAGCTGGAAATTTTGAAACTAGACGCGAATGCGAAATTGGAACTTGTGTGGAAGGTAGTAGAAGGGCCCCTACTATTTGAAACATCGGTGCCGGTTTCGGGTCGGGGCAAGGTTGAGAAATTTTTGGCAAGCTGAGTGTTTCGTCTTCCTAGAAATATCTAGGCTGAATTATTTCTAAATATTTTCCTCCTTCTGCTGATACAGATGGCTCCGCCTGCTCGACTTAATCAGCACCAAATGGAGCAAGTTAGGGAGATTGTCGCTGAGGAATTCAATAACGCTTTCAACGAACTAATCCCGGGTGTGACCAATGACATAATCAACCAAGTCGGTGCTCTTCTGGATGAGCGCCTCGCAGCTATTCCCGGGGGAGCGTTACCGGCTCCGCCCGTTCGGGATTCGGCATACTACTTCGAGAAGTTCAGCAAGTGTAGCCCTCCTCTTTGGAACGGTGAATCCGACCCAGTTGCTGCTAAGCACTGGGTGTCAGATGTTGAGGGCGCCTTCATTACTGTTGGATGTCCGGACCAGTACAAAGTTGTGATCGCCATGAATCAGCTGCGGAAAAGGGGAAAGACATGGTGGAACACCATCACCGCTCTATTAAACGAAGAAGAAGTGAGGGCCATGTCTTGGGCCCAATTTGTGGAGAGGTTCGAGGCACAATATGTGCCTAAGGTGGAGCAGCAGCGGATGCAACAAGAGTTCATGGCCTTACAGCAGACTACCGAGTCCGTTACCGACCTGAACGCCAAGTTCTTGGAGATGCTATCTTTTTGTCCCTCGTTTGTTGGGAACGAGGCCTGGTTGGTCAGCCGATACACTGCCATTCTACGTACCGAGATTCGGGAATTCGTTAGCATGTAGGAGTTCCCGACTTTATCCGCGATCATGGATGCAGCAAGGAGGAGGGAAATCGAGTTGCAGACCCAGTCCAAGAGGAAGGCTAATGACACCTCCTCCAAGACATCCGGAGATGCCCAGAAGAAGCAAAAGCAGGGTGGTAATTCAAGGTATGAGTACAGGCCGTCTTCAGGTCAGGGCGAGAAAAATCCGTTGATATGCTACAACTGCAAAAAGCCAGGGCATCATTGGAAGAATTGTAGGGCTCCCCCAGCGAGTGCAGTTCCTCAGATTACTTCTGCTGCTCCCGTCTGCTATCACTGCAACGAGACGGGACACAAGAAGCCCGAATGCCCGAAGTTGAAGGCTGGTAAAGGAGGCGGGGGTACAAATCCTGCAATTGCATCGTCTTCTAAGGGACCCACTATGGTGACACGAGGTCATGCTCACCAGATGACTGCGGATGAGCCGGTGATTACCGCGACAGTGGCAGGTAAATTTCTTTTTTTTTTCCTTTCTCTCCTGGCATTATTTAATAAATGGTAGTTAGAATTGTTTACATGATTGTATGTGGTGAATCAGGCACTTATTTGCTAGATTCCGAGCCCGCTGTTGTTATGTTTGATAGCGGTGCTACCCATTCTTTCGTATCTCGCGTGTTTATTAATCGTTTGGGGCGTCGTATCGGAAAATTGGCTCGCCCAATGGTTGTCGAAGTTGCCGACAACCGCAATATTTATGTCACCGATGTTTATCGGGGTTGCACTCTCGAGTTTTCTGGAGTTGAATTCCCTATTGATCTTATCCCTATTGCAATGCGAGAGCTCTGCGTTATCGTAGGCATGGATTGGCTTGATGCGTTTGATGCGGAAATCCACTGTCGTAAGAAGCAAGTTCGTGTTTGAAACCCTAGAGGTGGAGAACTTATTATTCAGGGGGACATTCCCCGCCTGGCTATGGCTTCTTGCTCTTCTGCTATAGCACTAGACGACGTTCCTATCGTTTCCGACTTCAGCGATGTCTTTCCGGAGGAACTCCCTGGCTTGCCACCTATTCGGCAAGTGGAGTTTCGCATTGATTTGGTGCCAGGTGCGACTCCGGTAGCGAAATCTCCTTACCGCTTGGCACCACCTGAAATGAAAGAGCTCCAAGATCAACTTCAAGAACTAAGTGATAAAGGGTTTATACGGCCAAGCTGCTCCCCTTGGGGTGCTCCTATTCTCTTTATGAAGAAGAAAGATGGATCCCAGCGAATGTGTATTGATTATAGGGAGCTAAACAAGCGCACGATAAAGAATGCGTACCCGTTGCCACATATTGACGATCTTTTCGATCAGCTTCAGGGAGCGTCTTGGTTTTCCAAGATTGATTTACGTTCCGGTTACCATCAGATGCGGGTACGTGAAGAAGACATTGAGAAAATAGCATTCCGTACTCGTTATGGGCACTTTGAGTTCGTGGTGATGCCTTTTGGGCTCACCAATGCACCCGCAGCGTTTATGGATCTCATGAACCGGGTGTGTAGCCCGATGCTTGACCGTTCGGTCATAGTGTTCATAGATGATATCTTGGTCTATTCTAAGAGCAAATAGGAGCATGAGCAACACCTTCGGGAGATTCTGGAAACTCTGGCAAGAGAAAGGCTTTATGCTAAATTCTCAAAATGTGAATTTTGGTTGGAAGAAGTTCAGTTCTTGGGGCATGTGGTAAACAAACACGGTATTAAGGTCGATCAAGCCAAGGTTGATGCGGTTAAACAATGGAAGATTCTGAAATCACCTTCTGAAACTCACAGTTTCTTGGGTTTAGCCGGTTATTACCGGAGGTTCATTGAAAATTTCTCTAAAATCGCCTTACCGCTCACCCGATTGACCAAGAAATCAGTGAAATTTGTTTGGGGTACGGAGCAGCAGCTGGCGTTTGATGAGTTAAGGAAACGATTGTGTGATGCTCCGATTTTGGCCTTACCTGATGGGGTTGAGGATATGGTGGTTTACTATGATGCATCGCTTCAGGGTCTTGGTGCCGTGTTAATGCAACGAGATAGGGTGATAGCCTATGCCTCCCGACAGCGGAAACCCCACGACCGAAACTACCCCACTCATGATTTGGAGCTTGGGGCTATTGTTTTCGCTCTTAAGATTTGGAGACACTATCTCTATGGAGTGAAGTTTATCATATACACTGACCATAAGAGTCTGAAATATTTGTTCGAGCAGCGGGATTTGAACATGAGGCAGATCAGATGGTTGGATGTGGTAAAAGATTATGATTGTGAAATTCACTACCACCCCGGTAAAGCTAATGTGGTAGCTGATGCTCTCATTCGTAAACAATCTGCCGAACCGATTCGAGCTAAGTGTCTCCGGATCACGATGGTGTCGTCTTTGTTAGATCTAATCCGGGACGCCCAAAAGACGGCAATACTGGAGGAAAACATCAGGCGTGAGAAGATTGGGAAAGAGTTGCCTAAGATGGAACGAGACGGGCGGGGTTTGCTGACTCGCTACGGTAGGGTTTGGGTTCCATATACCGGGGGAAATCGGAAAACCCTAATGGATGAGTCTCATAAGTCAAAATTTTCTATCCATCCTGGCGCTACTAAAATGTACCGGGACCTTCAGGAGGCTTACTGGTGGCATGGAATGAAGAATGATGTGGCTCGATTTGTGGAAAAATGTATGACCTGTCGGAAGGTCAAGGCGGAACACCAGAAACCGCATGGGAAGTTGCAACCATTGGAGATTCCTGAATGGAAATGGGAGCATCTAACCATGGACTTCATTACAAAACTTCCTAGAACTACCCGAGGAGGCAATACGATATGGGTGATTGTTGATCGTTTGACTAAGAGTGCTCACTTTCTGGCTATAAAGGAGAGCTCGTCGGCAGAGAAATTAGCCGAGATCTTTGTTCGGGAGATTGTCTCATTACATGGGGTGCCCGTTTCTATCGTCTCCGATCGGGACACCCGATTTACTTCTCGGAACTAGAGGAAGTTTCAAGAGGAGTTGGGCACACGATTACATTTTAGCACCGCCTTCCATCCGCAGACAGACGGGCAGAGTGAGCGGACGATTCAGACCTTGGAGGACATGCTTAGGGCATGTGCGATTGATTTTGGGGGTAGTTGCGATGACCATCTACATCTAGCTGATTTTTCTTATAACAACAGCTATCACTCTAGCATTAAAATGCCTCCGTATGAAGCCTTGTACGGGAGGAAGTGCAGGACGCCCGTTTGTTGGGGAGAGGTTGGGCAGAGGGTACTTGGGAGTACCGACATCGTGCTACGGACTACGGAGAAAATCCAAGTGATTCGGGATCATTTGGTCACAGCGAGCAGTCGTCAGAAAAGTTATGCCGACAAAAGACGCTCCAATATTGAGTTCCAGGTGGGAGATTATGTTTTGCTTAAAGTCTCCCCCTGGAAAGGTGTGATTCGATTTCGAAAGCGGGGAAAGCTCAGACCCCGATTCATTGGACCCTACAAGGTTATAGCCCGTGTGGGAAAGGTGGCTTACCGTTTAGAGTTGCCTGACGAGCTTAGTCTAATTCATAATACGTTCCACGTGTCTCAGTTACGAAAATGCGTGGTTGACGAGACCGCTGTGATACCACTGGAGGACATACAGATTGACGAGCGTCTCAATTATGTTGAGAAACCAATCGCTATTTTAGAACGAAAGACGAAAGCTCTCCGTAACAAGACTATAAACCTGGTTATGGTGCAGTGGAAACATAGGAAGGGTTCAGAGTGGACATGGGAACCGGAATGCGAGATGCGGGCTCATTACCCGGATCTGTTTCTAGGCGTTGACTTCGAGGACGAAGTCCGTTCTTAGTGGGGGAGAGTTGTAACGCCCCGGTGTTTCTCGGTACATTTGGTTATTTTAATTTAATTATCCTTGTAACCTTGGGTTAATTTATTTAACCAATGTCTGATTTCTTATGTTATTGGACTCTTTTGATCATCTTGTAAACTCCTTTTATTGAAGTCCATGGGCTATGGGCCTATTTGCAAGTCCATCTAGTAAATAGTACTTAATGTGTTAATTGAGTCATTTGGAACACACACACAAGAAAAACACTCTAAACCCTCCATCTCTCTCTCAAATCGTTCTCTCTCTCTTTGGGATCAAGAGCAGCCAAGGGGCTGTTGTTTGGAGCTTAATTCTTGTTCATTTCCAGCCTTGATTCGTATTGGTATGAACCTCCTTATCATTTCTTACAACTTGATTCATAACCTTGTTCTAGTTTTATGATTTCATCTTCACTTCTTCTCCTTCCTATTTGATTTGTAATTGTATGTTATACATCATCTCAAGATCCTATCTTCACCCCATATATGGTGGATGATGGATCTAGGGGATTACATGTGGCAAAAGATCATGGAAACCCTAAAAGGGAGAATGGTGATTTTATGTGCTTTGTGTTCATTTTCATGTTGATTATTATTACAATCTTGTGGCAAAAATGAAATCCTAATGATACCTAACCCTTTTTAGTACCACCATGATCATGGGGACTAAATTGGGATGATGAACATATCTTAAAATGTGTTTCAAAAGGAGAAGGATGGATAAGCCAAAAACAAATCACGGGTGGCTACGATTCTGTTTTCCATCAGATCTGTAGTTATTTTGTAAAATTCATATCTTGAGCTCTAGAACTCAAACGGACCCCAAACCAGTTCCAAAAGTTCGCAAATTGAGTTAGCTAACTTTCTTAAGCAGGCCAACCTCACTGATAAGGACTTTATCTATGGGAAAGAATGGCATCTTTGCTGTTAGGTCTGATCCGGGTCTGTTCTAACACCAATGCTGGCCCATTTCTTGATATGTAGACTTAATAGTTGATATGCAATGGTTTTGTTAGTTGACATGTAATGACTTGTGTGAAGACCATGGGGAAGCCCATGGCACCTGGTAAAAACCATGGGGGGGAGCCCATGGCCCTTCGATGTTAGACCATGGGGGTAGCCAATGGCATTCCAGGTGAAGACCATGGAGGGAGTCCATGGAAATTCTATATGTATATATGGTGCATGGTATTATGAGGTTGTGTGTTTTGTGTATTTTGGGAATTCGCTAAGCGTCTTCTTACAATTTGTTGGGTGTTACATGTACCTCAGGTTCTAAGAGGAAGGGTCCAAATTGATGTCACATCACTCACTCTCCAGTATTTCCGCGTTTATTGTTTTGAATACTCTGATCTCTTGGATATGAATTGATTTAATTGAATTTTGGAAGACAAAACATGATTGTAATTTCAATATATTAAATGAAAATTTTTATCTGAATTTTTGGGCTGTTACAATAAAAGTCTTAGTATTCATTGGGATTAGTGAAAGAACCAGCTTTCATTACCAGTTAGTCGTAGAAATTAGTAAGTTAATGTGTTACAGGTTAATACTTATTCGGTGTGTTATCCTCCAGTATAATCGCCCCGATAACTTACAATCTTCCGCTTAATTTTCCAGGAGAGTTTTATCACTATATTATGTGCTCCAGTATATATCCTTTGTATGTTAGGATAGTGTTACCCTGTAGTATGCCATTCGACTAGTTTAGTTAGTTGCATATATGTTAAACTGTCGGTATGATATATATATATATATATATATATATATATATATATATATATATATATATATATATATATATATATATATATGTGTGTGTGTGTGTGTGTGTGTGTGTGTGTATGTATGTATTGTAACATCCTGTTTCGGATTGTCCGTGATTAGGGTTCTGGGCTGCCAACCGGGTATGAGGAGGTCTCGGGGTTGCGACGAGTTGCTAGAAGCTTAGCGCATCTCGTCACCTTTCTGTGGGTTTGAGGTTCATGGGAATCGGGGTTATATCGAGGAAGCGATGAAAGTTTGAAGTTGTGGCAGGATAAGTCCCTTATTGGAGAAAGGTGGCAGCTGAGTACGCTGGGGCGTACATATGTGTACGCTTAGCGTACTCATGTGCGTGATTTTCAAGCGGAGCCACCTAGTACGCTGGGCGTACCAGAGGGTACGCTGGGCGTACTAGGCCCAAAGTGAAAACCCTAATTTAGGGTGAGTCCCCTATATAAATGATATGATGGCCTCATCTCTGGCCACCATCCCAGACATCAAACCCTAAGTGTGCCTTAACCCTCGTTTTAGAGCTTGTGAGTGGATTTGTGAGCCGTTGAGAGTGTCTGTGTGTTCTTGAAGAGAAGAGAAAGCTTTGGAGAAGAAGGAGTGGGAGTCCAAGCTCTTGGATCTGAGCAAATCTGAGTTGGGATCTTCATATAGAGGTATAAAGCTTCAAACTTTACCACTCTTTTGTTATGTGCATCATAGATGAGACTTTTAGGGTTTTGTCCCAAAAAGGTGGAGACTTTATGAGATCTTGAGTTCCAGAGACTAGGACCAACCCCTTTTGAGTATATTAGTGGTGTAATGTCATAAAAATCCAATCTTGGTCGTTGGAATCAAGCCATGTATGTGTTATGAGCTTTTTGAGATAAGGGAGTGAATGTTTTGGGTGTTTGTGACCTTTCCAGCCATGCAAAGGCTTAAAGTCACTGACTTTATGGAGTAAGATCCATTAGCGAGTCCATATCTGGGATTTGAGTTAATGTCTTAACTGATTAAGACCAAAGGAGTAGAAAGTGTGAATCTGGGGAGTACGTTGAGCGTAATTCCTGTACGCCCCGCATACTGCCCCAGTGTCCCCGATGGCCAAATCTAGATTGTGAGTACGTTGAGCGTACCAAGGGAGGTACGACCCGGATAACCTCATTGTGGACTTTTGGGCTAAGTCTCATTTTAGGCCTTGAGTGTTGGGCCTGGAGTTTGGGCTTGTTGCAATAGAGTATTGGACCAGTGAAATATATATATCCGTGCTTGGGCCCTTATGTTGGGCTTGCCATTTAGTTTTGAGAGTGGGCCTCGGGTGAGCCCATTTATTATTGGGCCTTGGTGGGCCCAATGGGGTTTAGGCTATTAATGGGCTGGTTAATGGTCTACGCTTAGACCTAATAAGTAAGAGTTTGGACTTAGTTCCTAATTGGGTTAATTGTGGGTTTGGCTCAGAGTTAGAGGCCGGTGCGCAGCAGCAGCGTTTTTAGGGGTTGTTCTTCATCCGAGGTGAGTCTTCTCACTATACTTACCATGAGTGGTATCCTTGTGTAACTGAGATGTCTTATGTGCTTATTTGTGTATTGTGATATTCTGCATTATGTCTATGTGATTTATCCTGAGTATTGTTATTATGAGCTTATTGAGTTAGGACCGGAGGGTCCACTTGAGTTCTGGGACCGAAGGGCCCCACTGAGACACATTGACTGGAGGGTCTTATCTGAGTATAGCCATGAGAGGCTACTGAGATGTGTGTGGTATTTTGGAGAACGCACTAAGCTTCGTGCTTACCGTGTTATGTGTTATGTGTTTCAGGTTTTTCCTAGGATCGCGGGAAGCCACCGGCTCGATTATACACACCAGAGAAAGAGTTATGTTTTGAGGATCCTGGATTATTAAACGAACAATTATGGAGATGCGTTTTGTAAACTAAATAAATGAGATTTTGTGAAATGTGTTATTAGATTTATATGAATTTAAAATGAAAATTTTGTTTGGAAATTTTACGGTGTTACAAGTTGGTATGAGAGCCTTGGTTTGAGGGATTCGGATGCACCTTCAGGTAAATCTGGACTCAAACTGAGGATTTGAGAAAAAATTTCAAAAGAAATGATTTTTCTAAAACGAGCCAGAGTTTCTAAGAGAAAAACGTGAAGGAGCAGTGTGTACAATCAGCCAGAGCCCGAACGGTGATTTCCCAAAATACCCTTACTTAATTGAGTTATGAGTTATTATTGAGATAATAGTGATGCATGCTAGAAGGTAGGCTAGGTATTTCATATTCTAGGGCTAGAGTTGCCTGATTTGTGATGCCTTAGCCTAGGAATTTTGCTATCGGTGATGTGCTTTGAGTATGTGTTGAGTAAGAGTATCCAGCAGGAATCGTTTTGAGAGAACTTTGGGTAGAGGAGTATTCTAGGTGAGATACCTAGATGAGTATTGGAGGAGCCTACTGAGAGAGTAGTTAAGTATCCGCGAGGCGGTAGAGTTGCTTGAGTTCGGTGATACCTTTGAGAGTAAGTGGAGTGGTAACCTAGAGTGGTTTTATGTGTTTGTAGAGATTATTTGATGTCCGAATGCTGCTTGCTTCGTGCTTTGTGGAACTCTTGATGATGAGAGTCAGCTACTAAGTGAATATGATGATATTTAGGAGGTAGATGGCTGGCATCATAAGGAGTTCTTCAGCAGCTGATGGCAGAGAAGTGAGGGAACCTAGGAAGAGCCTAGGGAGTGCCCTTAGTCAGATGAGTACGCTGATAGAGGAGAGTATTCGCTAGGAAGCGGCCAGGTTTAGCGGAATTGGTGATGGAGAAGGTTGAGGAGCTACTTAGGAATTCTGGGACGATCCGTGTGGAAAGTACGGGTAGATGTGGCAGGTAGTATGGGCCCGTACTACTGAAAGCAGAGGACTCGTACTCGAAACAGGGAGAATACCAGAGGTTCTAAGTAGCAGATTGAGAGGAGATAACATGGTTCGGGTACCATGATTAATAGCAGATTGAAGAGGAGATAGCATGGTTTGGGTACCATGATTCATAGCAGATTGGGAGGAGATAACATGGTTCGGGTACCATGATTCATAGCAGATTGAGAGGAGATAACTTGGTTCGGGTACCATGAATCATAGCAGATTGAGGGGTGATCACATGGTTCGAGTACCATGATTCGTGGCGGTTAGTACTACTGGTTTTACGAGTTGTCCCGTGGTGGTTGATTAGTTTGAGATCATGTGATAGAGTGTGGGGCCAGAGGGCCATGTCGAGCAAGTTTTAATGGAGTATACCTTGAAAGGGAAATTGAGTTCGTTTCCGAGAGATTTTATTGGTGAGATGCCAGTTGGAGCCGCAAGGATCAGGGATGAGTAGAGATGATGCTTATTGGAGGAACGAGGTTTGAGTCGAGCCATCGGCTGATGGATGAGATGTCACCTTCTATGGCAAGAGTTGCGTTGTTCCAGTTTCCTGGGAGAAGCGAAGGAGATATCGAGTTTCTGGTTTCAGAGTTTGGAGGTAAACCCCGTGGGGTAGCATTGGTGGTGACCTTTTCATTAGAGTATTTGGGCAGTTTGTCTGTTGTGAGGTATTTCTTGTACCATGGAGACATTAGTGGTGGCTGAGATGGAATAGACCCAGGAAGGTGCCTTCTTGAGTGTGGCATGCTTTTAGCAGCAGTTTCAGGTGGTTAAGAGGAATATATCGGGGCGGTGGCCCTCGTTGTTGTGTTGTGTATCGGTTGTGAGAGCGAGGTCTTGTGCTTTGATGATGATTCCGGTGTTGGGAGGTTGGTCGAGGAGCCAGAGACGAGGTATGAGATAGTGCATTATTTCCGGACTGAGGGTCAGGATTTTCGAAACAGTTGAGGTGTCCGACGGTATATCGGTAAGGGATTTCGAGATGACTAGGGCAGTCGCGCTGGGACGATTTTGAGATTTTGTCTGAGCTACGGGATATTTGGAGTTGCTTGGTTTCCTTCGGGAAGATCATTGAGTGTTTTCTTGGTATGTTCCCATAGTCAAGTGTAATGTACCTGGTGAAACAGTCCATGGAGTAAATTGTTGGTATGCCGGTTGGTAATGGTTCGAACCCTAAGTGGGGGAGGACTGGGTATTCAATTGAGAAGATCAGCAATTCGTTCAAGTACGGTTAGAGAGCTGAATATGGAGATCTGTTGTGCGGACACATGAAACCTGGGATATTGGTGGATGCGGCGAGGTGCGAGGCGGGATCATGTATGAGTATGTGCTTAAGGATGGATGAGTGAATCCACGGTAGGTGGCCGTTGGTCAGAGGATTTATTATGGCTAGAGATTTTTTTTTCGGGTTTGCAAATGTTGAGTTCGAGGCGGTTGGGTCACTGAGTTCACGCTGAAGTAGCTGAGATTTGCGGGTATAGATATAGATTCTGATCTATACTGCAAAAGGGCAGCAGTTGAATTGTCAACCAATTACAGAGTCGGTATGAGTAGTTCGTATGGGCGGTGATCAGTAGAGGGTGGAGCTCCGGATTTCATTAGCATGCATTCATTCGTTGACATTTCCTTCGTGTTTTAATTGGGAGATGAGAGTATTTCGAGGTTTCAGGTTGTGTAGGTGGAAGATCATTGGTTAAGGCAAGACCACGTGAGACGCTGTGATGGTGTACCGAGGTACCCGAGTGTGATGTCCTAACTTTTGGTCATGTTAGGACTCGATTTGTGAGATGGCGAGTGGAGTACCGAGTGATTTTGTTCCAGTGGGAACCCATCAGTTAATAGTCGCCGGAGTGAGACTGTCTAAGGGTGTATCTGTTCTGAGACTAGCGCCTTGCCTGCAAGAACTTACATCAGAAGTGGTGGTGCATATGTTGGGTGGGTGTAAGCACCTGTTTATGTTGAGCTGCGGAGCATGAGTTGGTGAACTCAGTGTGGTGATGACTTGATGATGATAATATGGGGGATAAGAGAGCAAGTGATCCGAGTGGGGGTACTTGCTTGAGATTATCAGGAGAACTTTGGAGTGAGCCCATGGTGAGTCAGTGGGAGAGAGTGTCGTGATACTATGGGGAGCCGTAGTGTTCACTGGATAGTGGGAGAGTGTTGTGATTGTTGGATATAGTGTCTAAGTCCATAACTTTATTTGGTATGTACTTGACCCGACCCGGCATGGTCCATTTGGGTTGCATGACATTGCAATACTTGGATAGACTAAATGAGAGAATAAGGCACTTATGATTATTAATATATTATAAGTTCTAATATATTAATAATAGTATTATTTAATTAGTATTGATCAAGTATTAATCTAGTATTAATTTGGTGATCAAAATGAGACTAATTAAATATATAGGGTTGATTATGACAATCATCAATTCTTTTATGGTGGATTAATGATCCATGGTTTATGGGTTTGGTTGTAACCATATGGAGCTCCATGGATAGTCCATGGGAGTTACAAACCCATAGGTCATGAGAAATCAAGAGTCATGACAATTAAGGGCATTCATGTGTAAACCCTTTTTGTGACAACACTATAAAAGGAACCCTATGGCTAGCAAAATCGTGACTAAGTGTTACTAGAGAGGGCATAACCGATTTTGAGTGCTAGAAGTATTCTCTCAAGTTATTCCAAGTCTTGTGGTGTTGTGTGAAGCATTTGAGGCACAACATTTGGGGTGCTAGGCTCACAAAGTCTTGAAGGAATCCAAGCAACAACAAGGTATGTATTTCTACTAGTTTTTATGTTTTATGTAATCCCCATGCCATGCTAGTTAGGAAATAACCTTGAAAAAGAAATTTGCATGTATATAGAGAAAACATAGATTCAAGGTTATTAGGGTTGCATGTACACTTAGGAAGTGTTAGAATGCTCAAAAACCCAACAGTGGTATCAGAGCCTAGGATTGTTTTCTATATACTTGATGCAAAACTGCTTGAAAATCGAAAATTCTGCACTCTGACGACTGGACTCGCCGAGTCCATGGGGAGGACTCGCCGAGTCCATGAACAAATTCATCCTACTCGACGAGTAGAATAATGCACTCGGCGAGTAGGAGCGTGCTGGGCAGTTTTTTCGAGTTTTGTTGCTGGAAATGGATTAAGATCATTATCCCAATCTGTTTTGGACTTGTAAAATCTGTTTTTCAAAATGATAATGATTATGTTAACCCATTTTACATGACCTTTATCAATTTTCAAGTATTGTATATGCTTATATGATTTTCTTGAAATTGCTTGACATGAATTTGTGTTTATATGAGTTTAGAAGATCATAGGAATTATGTATAACCTCCATGTGTGTTTAATTCATGATCTTAATGGCTATGATGGTGTCCATAACTTGTCCTCAAGTTATGGATAACCAAAAGTCACTTCTTTTAATTATGATTAAAGAACTAAAGAGGTTTCATAAAATGAAGAGTCTTCATTTTTATGAACCATTAAAACTCATAAGTTACAAATTGAAGAGACTTGGAATAGTTTCAAATCTTGCCCTCAAGTTTTGGAATTTGAAAAGTCTTACACTTTAATACTTTAATTCCAAATTAAACCTTAGATTTTTAAAAGGTTTAAAAATCAACACTTATACTATTATTATAATTTTATTATATAGATATGTATAAGAATATGTCATTCTTACCGTTAGTAGGCCTCATTCACGAAGCCGGTCTATAAGGGGGGTATAAGGTTGTTGCCTATAAAATGGTGACTTAATGGGTGTCCACTCTCACCCACCGCTTCCTTGATCGGTGGAGGGTCGTTAGCCGAACGGGTAGGATACGACTTTAAATACTCGTTAAAAGTATAATGAATTATAAAGTAACTATACATTATAAATTCCCAATCTTAGTTACTTTAGGAAAATGTTAAATTGGTGCTAGCCCATAAAATTACACTTTGTACCTTACCAAGTCGTTAGTGGAGCGTGTGTGGTTAACCGACACACTAACATGGACTAGTAAGAGTGGCAAAGGGTAACTTGAATTTATTATAGATCGGTGGAACGTGTGTGGTTAACCGGCACATCGATTAGGTAATATTGTTGAGGGTACCAAGTCAATTTGTATGGTTATTCACACCTTGTTTGTGATCCTCGGCATCCCAGTCACAAACTTGAGAGGGCACAATCGAGATTCAAACATGCCATTGAAAAGTTCAATGTATCTCAAAAGATCTAGGAGTTTCAAAACCAATAAAACCTAATAATAAAATATTTCGTTCTTATGGTGGAAATTGTTAATCGTCATTTACCTACCTTCAAATATTTTATAGTATGGATTACGGCATCCCCCTTCCAACTATAAATAGTTTGTTGGATCCTAGCCTTAATATTTCATTTGGGTGAATTATTAAGGATTCCTAATCTAATGAAACTTGTCTTTCTTTCCTTTCAGATGTCTTCCAACAATGTTTCTGGCTCAAACCCAACAGGCTCCTTTTCCCTTATGAACTTTTGTGGTAAGGTCATCTTTGATGGATCCAATTTCAATGAGTGGATCAGAAACATCAGAATGATTACCCGCTATGAGGACAAAGAATATGTCCTCGATAGGGAGCTTAAGGTTGTGAATGAAGCCACTGCTACTCCTGAAGAGTTTGCGGAGTTTGTTGCACATGAAAAGGATGCTACTAAAGTAGCATGCATCATGATGGCCACCATGACTCCTGAACTTCAAAAATCCTATGAAGATTTCTACCCCTATGAGATGCACTTGGATCTGATGGAAAGGTACCATCAGAGCGCGCGTCAGGAGAGGTATGAAATCATCTCCTCCATGATAACCGCAAGGATGAAGGATGGTGAACCCATCACCGGTCACTTGCAGAAGATGCAAAGGTTCGTTGATCGGTTGCTGAAGCTAAATGTTGACTTTCCTGAGGAAATGGCGATTGACATCATTCTCCATTCCTTACCTCCAAGTTATGATCAGTTTCGTATGACTTATCATATGAACAAGGAGGAAGTCACACTTAGCAAACTTCAAGGACTCTTAAGGACAGCTGAAAATGGCCTTAAGGGTAAAGCGGTTGCTACTTCTACTCCTTCAACAGCCCCTCTTCTGGCTATTGGGCAGGGAAAGGGTAAGAAGAGGAAAAGCCCTTCGAAGGGTACCAAGGGTAAGACTCTTGATGGTTCCTCTTCAAGTGGGACAAAGAAAGGTCCCATTACTCCTTCTTCAAACTCAAAGGAAGCACAATGCTTCTATTTCCAGGATAAGGGACACTTCAAGCGAAGCTGCCCTAAATATCTGCAAGATGTAAAGGATGGGAAGGTTAAACCCACCCATGCAGGTATTTACACAATATTGTCTAATAACTCATCTAATGCTAATTCTTGGGAGCTTGATACAGGTTGTGCTATTCACATCTGTACTGATTTGCAGGCACTAAGAAGAAGTGAGCAAGTGGAGCACGGGAAGATAAACTTAGTCATGGGAAACAGGAAAGCATCACCTGTTACCAAGATATGAGTTTATTCTTTATTGCTTAATAATGGGTTAATGTTAGATTTGAATAAGTGTTGTTACTCGCCCGAAATGGCGAGAAATATTATTTCTTTTCATGGCTTGTACAAACAAGGTTTTTCATTTTCATTTGATAAAAAAAATGGTGCTATTAATGTTTATTACAATGATGTATTTTACTTTAAAGCATTACCTTGTGATGGTGTATATGAAGCCGTGAATGTTGTAGACAATCTAGGAAATAATGTGTTGTATATTGATTCTTCAGATAGCTTGGATAAATCATCCTTGTGGCATTGTCGTCTTGGACATGTTAACAAGAAGCGCATAGGCCAACTCCAAAAGGCTGGAGTCTTGGAATCATTTGACCTCAAGTCAGATGATAGTTGCGAGTCTTGTTTACTTGGAAAAATGACAAAGTCACCCTTCACAGGTACTTGTGATAGGGGTGAAGGTTTGTTGGACCTTGTACACACGGATGTGTGTGGGCCCTTCAGAGTTGCTACAAGGGATGCTAATCGCTATTATGTGACTTTTACTGATGATTACAGTAGATATGGATATATTCACTTAATCAAGCATAAGTCAGAAACCTTTGAAAAGTTCAAAGAGTTTAAGCAGGAAGTGGAGAATCAATTGGGCAGGAACATCAAGATGCTCCGATCCGATCGGGGAGGAGAGTATCTTAGCATTGAGTTCCTTGACTATCTTAAGGAATGTGGGATTGTCTCACAATTGACACCTCCCAGAACACCACAGTTGAATGGTGTAGCTGAGAGGCGCAATCGAACCTTGATGGATATGGTTCGTTCCATGATGAGTCGAGCTTCGTTACCAATCTCTTTCTGGGGGTATGCCTTAGAGACTGCCGCCCATATCCTTAATCTAGTCCCTACTAAAAAGGTTGCCAAAACACCTCACGAGATGTGGACTGGGAAAGTTCCCAATTTGGACCACATCAAGATTTGGGGTTGTGAAGCTTTCGAGAGGCGTGAGACTCATGATAAGCTTGAACCTCGAAGTGAGAGGTGTATTTTCATCGGCTACCCACAGAGATCCTTTGGTTACCTCTTCTACAGACCCAGTGATAATGTGGTCTTTGTAGCAAGAAGAGGAGTCTTTCGTGAGAGAGAATTCATAAGCCAAGGGGACAGTGGGAGGCAAACTGACCTTGAAGAGCTTCAAGAGTCAAGTGGTGAAGGAACCTCAAATGCTATCGACCAACCTGAGGAGGAAACTCCTGTTGATCCGATAGATGAGTCTATACCTCCAAGACGTTCCACTAGGGTGAGGAACACACCTGATTTTTATTATGGTTATCACATCACCACTGAAGGTGATACATTTATTAGTGATAGTACACTAATAGATTTGGATAAACCTAATAATTACAGGGAAGCCATGGCAGGCCCTGAGTCTGCTAAATGGAAGGAGGCTATGGACAGCGAGATTCAGTCCATGTGTGACAATCAAGTTTGGAACTTGGTTGACAATGTACCAGGTCGTAAGACAGTTGGGTGCAAATGGATCTTCAAGAAGAAGACCGACATGGATGGGAAGGTACATACTTACAAAGCGCGACTGGTTGCGAAGGGCTTTACTCAAACTCCGGGAGTTGACTATGATGAGACCTTATCACCGGTAGCTAAGATTAAGTCTATTAGAGTATTGTTAGCCATAGCTGCATTTCATGATTATGAAATATGGCAAATGGATGTCAAAACCGCTTTCCTTAATGGAAAGTTGGCTGAGGATGTTTACATGGCTCAACCAGAGGGTTTTGTCGATACAAGATACCCTAATAGAGTGTTTAAGCTTGATAAATCCATTTATGGATTAAAACAAGCATCTCGCAGATGGAATCTTTGCTTTGATGAGAAAGTCAAAGAGTTTGGCTTTTCTAGGAGTGAGGATGAGTCTTGTGTGTATGTCAGGGCTAGTGGGAGAATAGTTAGCTTCTTGGTGTTGTATGTGGATGACATACTTCTCATAGGAAACGACGTCCCAACCTTGCAGGAGGTTAAGTCCTGGCTTGGGAAGTGTTTCGCTATGAAGGACCTTGGAGAAGCTGCCTATATCCTAGGGATAAGAATATTGAGAGACAGGAGTAAGAGACTAATTGGACTTAGTCAAAGTACTTACTTGGATAAGGTACTGAAGAGGTTCAGCATGCAAGAATCCAAGAAAGGGGAATTACCCGTCCAGAGTAATGCCAAGCTGAGTAAGACTCAGAGTCCGAGTACAGAGGCTGAGATAGCTGAGATGAGTCATATACCATATGCTTCCGCTGTGGGCTCGATCATGTATGCTATGACTTGTACTCGCCCTGATGTGGCCTTTGCTTTGAGCATGGTCAGTAGATATCAAGGGAACCCTGGCAGGGCACACTGGACAGAGGTAAAGAACATTCTCAAGTATCTACGGAGGACTAAGGATTGGGTCCTTACCCTCGGAAGCAGTGATGACTTGAGAGTGGAAGGATATAGCGATGCTAGCTTCCAGACTGATAGGGATAATTTCCGCTCTCAGTCAGGCTGGGTCTTTATCCTAAATGGAGGGGCAATTACTTGGAAAAGTTCCAAGCAGGAGACAGTAGCTGATTCTACTTGTGAATCAGAGTACATAGCAGCAAGTGAAGCAGCTAAGGAGGCGATATGACTAAAGAACTTCATCGGAGACCTTGGAGTTGTACCAGCTATAAAGGAGCCAATGGAAATTTTCTGTGACAGCGAAAGTGCGGTTGCTTTGGCTAAGGAACCGAGAGATCACGGGAGATCTAGGCACATTGACAGAAAATACCATTTCATCAGACATCGAATAGAAGAAGGACTCCTCGTGGCTAAGAGGGTATCATCAGATGAGAACCCGGCAGATCCCCTCACGAAGGGACTGAGCAGGGTTAAGAATTTACAGCATGCGAGGCGCATTGGGCTGAAGGATGATATTAGTTTCAATAATTAGATTCCTAAAACTTGTAAAATGTAATTGACATTTGATGATAAATAAAAGTTGTTATTTATTTATGAGTAAGGTGTTACTATCTTGTGTTGATTGTTTACTATGTTTCAATTTTGCATGTTTTTACTTCCAGAATAATTATGTTATTATTCAAACCATCCACAGTCAGTCAAACTTTGGAAGTAAGTATTGATTTAAGACTGTCATGAATTTGGCTTGTATGATTCGTCTAAAAGTGCTTTGGACAATGCAATGGTTGCTACAACATTCATGAGTACTCATAAGGGCTGAGTATTGGATCCAACCCACGCTCACTTGCATCACTTCATGGAATTTATCTCGAGTGATCGTGAGACGGTAATATCATATAAATCTTCAAACCTAGAGATATGAGTTGTTGACTATGAGTTGGTTATTCATTGATTGCACGAAAACGCATTGGTAACTCGATGTCATAAAACGTGCCTTTGTGAATAATTCAACAAGTAGTTAGTACAAGCATATCAGTCGAAGTTTATCTGTTCCTTCTAGAAATAGAAGCGATATCTGGGCCCCTCGATGATTTGGTTTTGACCTATGTACCAGGCCCGGTCAGAACCTAATTGATGTGTTCAATTTAGTTCTATGTCGAAACAAATCAGAGATCGAGAAACAAATGCTGGACAATAAGTAAGACCATGTTCCATGTGTTTGTCCGACTGATATCATGAGAACAGAGGATTATATGATCACTTATCTTAAATGGCGTATCATCATCATCTCAGTTCCGAGAGACTTTGAAAGAGCTACGATTGCTAGTCGGATTTTGAAGTCATATTTGCAAATATAGTTATTAGACTTATCCAAGTGGGAGACTGTTGGATATGGTGTCTAAGTCCATAACTTTATTTGGTATGTACTTGACCCGACCCGGCATGGTCCATTTGGGTTGCATGGCATTGCAATACTTGGATAGACTAAATGAGAGAATAAGGCACTTATGATTATTAATATATTATAAGTTCTAATATATTAATCATAATATTATTTAATTAGTATTGATCAAGTATTAATCTAGTATTAATTTGGTGATCAAAATGAGACTAATTAAATATATAGGGTTGATTATGACAATCATCAATTCTTTTATGGTGGATTAATGATCCATGGTTTATGGGTTTGGTTGTAACCATATGGAGCTCCATGGATAGTCCATGGGAGTTACAAACCCATGGGTCATGAGAAATCAAGAGTCATGACAATTAAGGGCATTCATGTGTAAATCCTAATTGTGACAACACTATAAAAGGAACCCTATGGCTAGCAAAATCATGACTAAGTGTTACTAGAGAGGGCATAACCGATTTTGAGTGCTAGAAGTATTCTCTCAAGTTATTCCAAGTCTTGTGGTGTTGTGTGAAGCATTTGAGGCACAACATTTGGGGTGCTAGGCTCACAAAGTCTTGAAGGAATCCAAGCAACAACAAGGTATGTATTTCTACTAGTTTTTATGTTTTATGTAATCCCCATGCCATGCTAGTTAGGAAATAACCTTGAAAAAGAAATTTGCATGTATATAGAGAAAACATAGATTCAATGTTATTAGGGTTGCATGTACACTTAGGAAGTGTTAGAATGCTCAAAAACCCAACAGTGATACTGCGGGGAGTCGTGGTATTCACTAGTCAGCTAGAGAGTGTCGTGATACTGCGGGGAGCCGTAGTATTCACTGGTTAGAGAGAGAGTGTGTCGTGATACTACGGGGATCCGTAGTATTCACTAGTTAGAGAAAGTGTGTTATGATACTACGGGGATGGGTTTCGTTTTGAGGGGGGTATTGACCTTCATCTGATATCTTTGGCCGAAGTGGATCCGTTTCATTGGTATGGTAAGAACCACGAGACGCATGGAACTAGTGGGTGGTTGACGAAAGAGGTTGGAGTTGAGACGATTTCAGATGAGTTGTAGCATTCGCTTGGGGTAAAGCGAACTTCGTGACTGGCGTGTCGCGATGAGCCGAGATAGTTATCGTGAGAAGGAAGTCGGTGAGACGTTTTTGGTTTGCAATGAGTAACCTTTGGAGGTTCATCTTTTGGGTCGGTATCTGACCTGATGCTCAATGTTGACGAGTATAATTGAGAGGAAGTTGGGGCGTATGTTTATAGATATCAGAGGATACTTCCAAGCAAGCATGATCTTTTCTTGTGTTTGAGTTTTGGGATTTCTCTCCTTCCGATGACTTCTGATAGCTGTTCAGGCGGTGGGTCCTTAGGGGATTATGACCTTTCCATTTCTTTTGAGTTGCGATCGGGATCGATTAGAGAATCAGAGTTGGAAGAGTGTTCTTAGAGTCGGTTATCCGATGGGCGATTAGCTTGATGTTTTGCGAGGGTGGTCTGGCAGGGAGATAGACCACTAGAGTTTCAAGTTTTGGAGAGTCAGATCGAGTATCGCTGCGACAGTTGGGTCTGTCCTTCTTCGGGGTCGGGAGCCCGTTCCGGGTTCAGGTGCTTTTGGATGAGATTGTTGTAGTTTATGGGGTCTATTCGGTGGTACTTCTCGGGTTGGGGTTCGTTTTATGTGTTGACAAGGAGCAATTTCGAGGGCGAAATCTGATTCAAGTAGGGGAGAATTGTAACATCCTGTTTTGGATTGTCCGCGATTAGGATTCCTGGGCTACAAACCGGGTATGAGGAGGTCTCGGGGTTGAGACGAGTTGCGAGAAGCTTAGGGCATCTCGTCACCTTTCCGTGGGTTTGAGGTTCATGGGAATCGGGGTTATATCAAGGAAGCGATGAAAGTTTGAAGTTGTGGCAGGATAAGTCCCTTATTTGAGAAAGGTGGCAGCTGAGTACGCTGGGCGTACATATGTGTACGCTTAGCGTACTCATGTGCGTGATTTTCAAGCGGAGCCACCTAGTACGCTGGGCGTGCCAGAGGGTACGCTGGGCGTACTAGGCCCAGAGTTAAAACCCTAATTTAGGGTGAGTCCCCTATATAAATGATATGATGGCCTCATCTCTGGCCACCATTCTCAGACATCAAACCCTAAGTGTGCCCTAACCCTCGTTTTAGAGCTTGTGAGTGCATTTGTAAGCCGTTGAGAGTGTTTGTGTGTTCTTGAAGAGAAGAGAAAGCTTTGGAGAAGAAGGAGTGGGAGTCCAAACTATTGGATCTGAGCAAATCTGAGTTGGGATCTTCATATAGAGGTATAAAGCTTCAAACTTTACCAATCTTTTGTTATGTGCATCATAGATGAGACTTTTAGGGTTTGGTCCCAAAAAGGTGGAGACTTTATGAGATCTTGAGTTCCAGAGACTAGGACCAACCCCTTTTGAGTATATTAGTGGTCTAATGTCATAAAAATCCAATCTTGGTCGTTGGAATCAAGTCATGCATGTGTTATGAGTTTTTTGAGATAAGGGAGTGAGTGTTTTGGGTGTTTGTGACCTTTCCAGCCATGAAAAGGCTTAAAGTCAATGACTTTATGGAGTAAGAGCCATTAGGGAGTCCAAATCTGGGATTTGAGTTAATGTCTTAACTGATTAAGACCAAAGGAGTAGAAAGTGTTAATTTGGGGAGTACGCTGAGCGTAATTCCTATACGCCCTGCGTACTGCCCCAGTGTCGCCGATGGCCAAATCTGGATTGTGAGTATGTTGAGTATACCAAGGGAGGTACGCCCCGCATAACCTCACTATGGACTTTTGGGCTAAGTCTCATTTTAGGCCTTCAGTGTTGGGCCTGGAGTTTGGGCTTGTTGCAATAGAGTATTTGACTAGAGAAATATATATATTCATGTTTGGGCCCTTATGTTGGGCTTGCCATTTAGTTTTGATAGTGGGCCTCGGGTGAGCCCATTTATTATTGGGCCTTGGTGGGCCCAATGGTTTTTAGGCTATTAATAGGATGGTTAATGGTCTACCCTTAGACCTAATAAGTCAGAGTTTGGACTTAGTTCCTAATTGGGTTAATTGTGGGTTTGGCTCAGAGTTAGAGGTCGGTGCGCAGCAGCAGCGTTTTTAGGGGCTGTTCTTCATCTGAGGTGAGTATTCTCACTATAATTACCATGAGTGGTATCCTTGTGTGACTGAGATGTCTTATGTGCTTATTTGTGTATTGTGATATTCTGCATTATGTCTCTGAGATTTATGTTGAGTATTGTTATTATGAGCTTATTGAGTTAGGACCGGAGGGTCCACCTGAGTTCTGGGACCGGAGGGCCCCACTAAGACACATTGACTGGAGGGTCTTATCTGAGTATAGCCATGAGAGGCTACTGAGATGTGTGTGGTATTTTGGGGAACTCACTAAACTTCGTGCTTACCGTGTTATGTGTTATGTGTTTCAGGTTTTTCTCAGGATCACGGGAAGGCACCGGCTCGATTGTACACACCAGAGAAAGAGTTATGTTTTGAGGATCCTAGATTATTAAACGAACAATTATGGAGATGTGTTTTGTAAACTAAATAAATGAGATTTTGTGAAATGCGTTATGAGATTTATATGAATTTAAATTGAAAATGTTGTTTGGAAATTTTACGGTGTTATATGTATATATATATATATATATATATATATATATATATATATATATATATATATATATATATATATATATATATGTGTGTGTGTGTGTGTGTGTGTGTGTGCATGTGTTGATATATTATGTGGGGAGTTGAGGGCGGACCAGCTTCGTGCTGAAGGCCTAGAGAGTCAGCCAGACTAGCATTCTGCTAAAGGACAAAGTGTGGACCAAGTACATACTGAAGGAAAAGAGGGCAGACCAACTTCATGCTGAACGCCAAGAACAGACTAGATTTATGTTGAAGGCCATTATGTGTATGCATTGTATATTTATTGTGGGGTATAATATTTTGGGGAACTCACCAAGCCTAGCGCCTAGCCAATTGTTTTAAAAAAAAATTTAGGTACTTCGTGAGAAGGGTAAGGTTCGACTGTACACATACGCATTCACAACATGTTTCCGCATAATGTAATTACACTTTGATATAATTTAATAAATAATAATGAAAAAGTTGGGTTGAAATTTTGGGACGTTACTAGTTCGTATCAGAGCCATGGTTTGAGCAAACTAGATGAACATTTGTGTGATACCAGACTCACACCGAGGATCTGAATATCATAATAAATCTTTTAATAAAAAGAATAACACAAGAAGAATGTGATGCGTACAGTCAGCCAAAGCTCATAAAATAAAGTGATTCTTGAAATATCTATATTTGTTATGTTTATGATATGTGAAATGTTAACAACGCTGCTAGTATGTAAGTTAGAGAATTGCTTGTTATTTACTGCTTAGAGCCTATATTAATATTAGTTAGTTACTTGAAAAATACGTTACGTTGCATGCTACCAGAATTAAATAGTTTTAGATTGATTGATTTGGCGCTATTTCGCAGCTCTCATATGAGTCTAAACGTTGTAGTGCATGATCTTTCAGTCGACAGATTGTTTGTTTTTAGCAGCATGTAATCGTATTCGTCCGATAATTAATTAATATTGGTAGAAGTTCTTCCTCAACTAATAGTAGGGTAAAGTGGAAAGGAATCTTAGAAGGAGAAACTAGGAAGTTTAATACATGCTTTATAGGGTATATATTCGTAAGGTAGGGCATCGGTAAAGATGCAAAGTTCTCGTCGAGTTTAGGAAAACCTGTTGTCTGTGCTCATGGGACACAAATATATTTGTGTTTAGTGGTTCTCCTGTGTAGTTTCGGAAGTGAATTGGAAACTACGATACAATTTTTGGGACAAGTATGAGTAGGTGTGAAAGGTAGTAGAGGCCTATACTACCTGAAGCACATGACTCACATTTGGATCAGGAAGAGTCACAAAGTTGCTAAGGCACTTGTAGTTAGGTAGATAGTGTGGCTAACACTATGAATTTGTTTCATTTTTGTCATTACCTATTGTATGGTAATGTCAAGAAGAGTGACTCTAAGTTCGTGCCCAATTGACCATATAAGATCCAGTCTGATTTACGTAAGTTAGGTTGTGAGAACCTGGTCCAACATAGTGCAAACTTTAGTCATGCGATTTAAGAAGGAAATAATCAAGATAATCGACAAAAGAGTTGCAGCCTTCGTTAAACTGGAGCAACTAGCAGCTAGATTTGCTACCCACCGTGATATGGTTTTACCACAATAGGACATGAAGGAAGTTGCCTTATGTATGTCAACCTCCCACAACCCAAGGATGAAAGATCAAGTTACTAGTACAAGAAGGATAACATAGATAAGCTATGTATTAGACATTAGATTCACGAAACAAAGGTTTATTTCTCTAGGATCTTTTTGCAATCAAAGGTCATCAAAACGAGTAGTAACAGGTCTTGTTTACAGAATGTCGACTTCACGTAATGAAGCAGAGAGCTCTAGGATTTGCAACACATCCCTACATGATTGGATTGTATTAGAAATCACACATGTACTACTAGAAGAATTACCCGATATTATTAAATGAGTCACGAATAAGTTGATCATCATGGTTAAGGAGCGGATTTCTGCTATTCGAACTATCTATGAAATTGTAAGGTCCACACAAGAGAGAAAGCTTAGAAAAACGAAGCAAGCACAATATCCAACTCTACGTCCAACAACCAAAAGACTTAAGTATGCCAACTCAAAACCTGAGGGACGGAGCAGCCCACAATATAGTGTGTGTAGGAAATATCATGAGGGAACATGTCATTCTTCGGTATGTTTCCAGTGCAGCGAGGTAGGACATTAGAAACAAGACTATAAGCAAGAGACGTAAGCGTTGCGTGTGTATTTCCACTACAACCAGAAGGGAAACATAAAGTCCAATTTTCCTCTTTTAAAACCGACAAGTGCAATGCATGCTCCAGCACCTGCAACTTTTAGGACAACCAATGGACGCATAACGGAGAACGAACCTACAACCAATGAAGGATTTGTGTTGGTTCCTATCAAGCAAGAATGAGTGAAACCGGTAGGACGTATTTAACAGTATGCTACTATGTCTGTTATCGGTACGTAAGTATTAGTATGTAACCTAGAAACCATCGTTATTGCTTGTAAAATTCTATTACGCAATAAAATCCCCTTCTCTCATGCATGTATGTTAGTACGTTTTTAGGCGACTTTATTCTTGTCACGACCATATACTGTTTTGGCCATACTATGCAAGTAGACCTCTTACGATAGGCACAATCAGTAAAAATACGATACGCATGTCGAAGGTCATTACATATGACAACAAGGAGTTTCTTCAAAAGTCAAAATAAACTATAATTCGCATAGGCAAGGCCAAATTAGGCTTCACCTAGTTACGAGCAACAACAGATAATGGGGCAAACCCAAGTGGGGAAAAACCAACCCTGAAGGAGAAAGCACGAAAGGTAGTTCGAGTTTTGATTTTGACATCAAGGTCCATGAAAGTAGTAGCACGAGTAGGAAGAGATAGTTAGTGTCGATTCCGGGTAATAAAGGAAGTAAATCTTTTATTAGATTACACATAGGCTATGAGCTTCTTGCTTCTTGAGGAAAGGTTGGTCTTTCCTTCCAAGCGACTGATAGGATTTAGGAATTTGCCAAATTCCCAGGTACGGCTCAGATATCCAAGAGAATTGTATAGGTTCACACCTTTGCGAATGAAGGATACATCCTCACAGCAGAGGACCGGGAATTCAATAGATAGTATAGTTTGCCATAGAGAGGATCAAGTACTCAAGACATACAGCAGACTTAGGAATTTGATTCCAACCATAGTAAAGGATTTATTTAACTCTAGCCAAAGGATTATAGCAGTAGGATTAACGTCAAGGGATAGGGTATTTTTGTAAGTATAACAAGGGACCCATAGGAGAAGACCATTTAAAAAGTTCTATGCCTACTAAGGATATGGTAATACTTTAGTGTAATTTAGGCATCATGATAGACTACATGTTTAGTTTAGTTATCCCTTTAGTCGAAAAGAATAAGAATTAATAGAGAAATAAGATTAAATTTCAATGTTCATAGGTCGACATAGGAAGACAATTAGAGTTTAGCACCCATGTAATATAGGTTAACGACCTCTAAATTAGTTTTAGCCCCAAAATTTAGAAAACAAAGATCTGTTGTGGCAAGTAGATATCAAGGAAGGATGATGACTAGGTTCCTTTTGGACAGTTAGATAATGGCTGTGAGTCTTTAAGACCATCAAAAGGTTAATCGTGAGTCTTCAAGCCTGCCGGGGGGGGGGGAGGGGGGAATGATGACAAGAGCGATTTTGCATCAAAATCCTATTAGTTGGAAAAGCGTCATCACATATCGTGAACGAATTGCTCGAGCAATAGTTGTACGTCGATATAGGTGATGTACATAGAACCTTGTGAGAGGGTTATTAGGAGACCTAGTGCTCATTATAATCTATTAGGATGAAGGATAAGAATGCCTTATTATGACTCCGTCGCCAATATTATATTATTAGTTTTAGTGTCTTCAATGTAGTAAACCCGTCATAATAGTTTAGGTTAAAATTCAGGATGTTGGAACACCTAAATTAGATTGGAATACCAATTGCAATCTAGATTCGTATGTGTTGTAAGATAGGTCATAACCCTTTTAAGAGGCATGATCAAGAATGTGCATTCCATTAGGATGTTATAGATAAATGCTCTTAATTAATCGTCTTATATCGAGTCGACTGTGTCGACATTTCATGTCTAAAGGTGATTGTGACAACCCGATATTTCAAGTCAATGTAATGACCTAAGTCAAGTATTGTAATCTATTTTGAATTAATAAATAAATAAAAATAGCATCAGAAATGAAATGTTCAAAAGTCTCAATTGGGGTACATAAAGTAGTAGAGATCGTAACAAGGTTTTCAGAAATATAAAGAACATAAAAATCCGAGTTATAACGAAAAAGTTATGACCAATCGAAAACCCACAGTAAAACCGGTAAAACACTGTTAAGCATAAAATATGAAATTTCTATAAAATACTCCTTAGCCTTAAGTATCTAAACGAATGTTGTAGATATCATTAAACCATGAACGTACATAAAAAGAACGTCCAAATCTGACTTCGTATGAAGAAGTTATGATTTTTCTAAGTTTCAGAGTAGGAGTAGACAGCTAAAAACTAGAAATAGAGATCGAGCGATATTTAACCGACACGACCTAAACGAGAATTGAGGATCTCGACAATAATAGTACAACGGTAAAAAGACAGACGAAAACGGACATCAGATGAAGAAGTTATGAATTTTTAAGGGTCTTTTTCTGTCCCGGCCTATTAAAAATATATAATTTAAAATAAAGTCAAAATTTGCCAATGAAGTCTAAATGAAAGTTGTAGATTATATTCTCACCTACGCGTGGATATAAAGAACGTCAAAAACGGAGCGCGTATGCGAAAGTTACGGATTTTACAAGTTCGGGGCACAAAATCTGAGGCTGGTCCAAGAAGGAACGCCCTGCGTTCCCTAAAGGAACACCCTGCGTTCTTCGACCAGAGCCATCCCATCGTCCATCAGAGGAAAATACGTAAGCGCTGACCTCACAGGGGGCACGCCTTGCGTTCCCTAAAGGAACGCCCTGCGTTCGTGAGTTCCCCCAGCACTATAAAGAGGAGGGTAGGGCTCCGGGTTTTATTGCTTCTCTCTCAACTTCTTCACCCTTAAACGCCTCTCTAGCCCCTCTAAGCCACCTCGAAGCCCCGGTATGACCACTAGCATACGACGCAAGTCCCGACGCCCCCGAGATTCCCGAGAAATCGACTTTCTCCAGTCGAAGTACTGCTCGAGTTTAGTCTCGCCTTCTTCAAACTACCACTTCTACCAAGTGAGTTCATACCCCTATATTTTCACGTTTTTACTATACTTTAGGGGGTGACTACAAGTGATACGCAAGAAAAACTTATGTTAAAATATAAATCGTTACACACAGTTTCTAATACTTTATCTACATTTTGTGTATATATGTTAAATAACGTTATTACAAATGTTATACTTTTCATGCAAAGTTGGTAATACACCAAGGTTTATCATGCAAATGAAGCACACTTTTGAAAAACTATGATAGGTAATGATATTTTACACTCTATAAACGCTATTGAAAGGAAATACTTACATTTACAAGAAAAATGGACTTTTCATACGTAAATCTATCTGATACAAACTTTTGTGAGACATTCGACTTCACGTAGTTTCAAGTACACAGTTAAAGTCCTGTATTATAAACCATAATCTCTTGTAGGGAGAGTGTGATAGTTGTGTATAGATCTATATGGGATTGACAATTCCGCACCTAAACTGTTAGCTACAGTTAGACCGGCAGGTCTGGGGTGACAAACGTCATATCATTTCAACGCCTGAAGAACGTTGTTACAGGCAGTCTGTGTCATTAGCACGGTTATAAAACGCACACAAAGTATTAGAACATTTGATTTATGGGGCTATCAAACGTCTTACTTGTTTATTTATACATATATAAATCTACTTACCCTATTTTAGGTATGGAAAATACTTGTGCTTTTCGGTTTTCGAATCTTTCAAAACTACTATACATTTATGGAAAATATTGGATTTTCTAAGAAACAAAAACAGTTATTTTTGCAGAAAGGCATACAATTCTAATACAAAAACTCTTATGAACTCGTCAACTTAATTGTTGACACTTTTTCAAAACTACTTGTATTTCTCAGGGATTCAGTAATACAGGTAAAACAACAGCTTTTGGGGAAGGGACGCTAAGGCGTCAATTTCAAACTTAATATATCATCATAATGTAGTTTCTTTTGAAACATGTAATACTATCAATAATGTAACTTTTTAAATTATATTTATGATGGTTGTGTTTGCTTTGTTTACTATTTACTCAACTGTTATGATACTACATGAAGTCATCCACCCTCGAACGATTCCGCCATTCTGGATTGGGGATGTGACAGATTGGTATCAGAGCATTGTTTATAGTGAACTAAGTATATCGAACCACATAAGATATACAAACTATAAATGTTTAGGGACTAAAAATCTCTGTCAAAACGTTTTACACCCGAACCATATTTTATTAACTTAAATTGTTAGTTTCATAAAAGTACAAGTACATGCATGCAATGATTTATTTTCATAGTTAGGGCTATACAAAAGTATTAAGACAAGTTGGACACTACGACTAGGCCTCGGGATATGTAATCAGATCTGGGACGAATATAGCCTGATCAACTATATTTATCCGAGATGTGACCAATGTATGTCAAGGAATAGTCGTAGTGAGCAACAAGTCAAAACTTACCAAAATAACACTAGTATCGAACTTACAAATTTAAATACTATAGGAGTATTTATGACACAATAAAAACTATAACAACTGAGTAAAACCCGACATTTCGTTAGGACTAGGATCGTCAATTAAAAATAAAAATTTAGCTTATAAGAACTAAAAACCTTCACTGACAGGGCTATAATTGCGAAGTGCATACTTTAAGGTTACACATGAGTGAGGTTGCATGGACTTAGGATTTATGATTTCGCTTTGGGCACTTTTCCTTGTTTGGATGTGGTCTTGGAGTGAATCTACTTATCCAACGGTTCATTCAATCTTAATTATATGTAATTCGTATACACTAGGTAATTATAGGAGGACTCGGTGTAGGCCTTACCATAAAATTTTCTCTTTACACTCAAATTCTATATATAATTCTCTTATCTTTATTCTCGAGCAGACGAAATGGCGGGATTTCATATCCCCGGGGATCCCTACTATCCAAATCAGGGCAATGGTGGTTGGATCGAAGAAGATCTAGAAGAGGATCCCGAAGAGATTGTGGAAGAAGATCTAGAAGAGGATCCCGAAGAGGAAGAAGAGGAGGAAGAGGAAGAAGAAGGAGATGCAGACGATGAAGGCACAGACTCAAAACCAGAGGTCTACAACCCTCCCCAAGCAATACCAAATCCCCGATGGAACTTTCAGGGCCCGGCGCCCCTATGGGCTGTAGATCTGAAACGATGGAGCAGGGAACAAGGACAACGTCCACCCTACGGCATGGGACAAGGCTTTTATAACCTCAGTAACGGAGGTTCGGCTGACAGAGCACTCCCTGTCATGGTTCGTCGCATCGCCAATCAAGGCGAGCAGGCAAGGGTAAACGCCAACCAAATCATGGACGTTGATGCCACAGCCCAAATCACTGCGGTACATCTTCGTCGACTGGACGAAGAACATGATCGAACAATAGAGCATACCTTTTCCCTTCAGAAGGACATTACCGCTACTAGAGCCAAGGTAAGAGAGTTCCGGAAAAACCAAGCCGCAATGGAGAGGCGCGTCATCGAGGCTGAACGTCAAGTAGCTCGAGCTCGGACTTCCACGACAACGTACCAGGGTCTGCATCGTACCACCCGCTCGAAGTAGAGCACGTACTTCTTGTGCTATATGTATATACTTATCAAGTGAGCGTTCGTGCTACTCTTTCCTTCATGTATGTAAACCCGATGGATTGTGAGTATACAATTCGGGGGTCTGAATGTGGTCAAATTTTCCCATTTTCATTGATGTACTGTAGACCTGTGTTAAGGTCAAATTTTCCTAATGGATGTATCGAATATTAATATCAATGAGATTAACACACATTTATTATTTCATTGAGTATTTCATTAAATTATTAAAATACTAAGGAAAATCATACACTTATTGTGGGAAGTTTCCATTTCGCAATTAACTTACAAATCCGTTAATGTTCGGAACGTAAAACATATAATACTAAGACTTTCCATAATTATTTTTGAAGACTTATCAAGAATTCGTCTTTTAATTTATGGCAGAATCATGCCACCAAGAAGGAATCCCCGACGCTTCAATACTACAGGACCACCACCTCCTCCACCATCACCGCCACCACCATCGACGGACGATGCTGTGTTTCAAGTTGCAGTGACAGCTGCCATGACAGCAACAATGTCTCAAATGAGTAACAACGGGTCGGGAGGAGGGGTAAATAGCTCTACCAATGGTCAGCACCAAGGTCGTCCCGGGGAATGCACTTACAAGGACTTCACCAACAGGAAACCCATAACCTTTAATGGTACTGGAGGAGTAATGGCTCTATCCCAATGGATAGAGAAAACGGAAGCATTATTCGAAATCTGCTCATGCCAAGAAGGAAGCAAGGTAAAATTTGTTGCATGTACTTTCTCCGAACGAGCCCTAATGTGGTGGAATGGCCACGTCAAGTCACTAACTCTGGTAGTGTTTAACTCCATGGGATGGGAAAACCTGAAACAAATGCTCATGCAAGAGCACTGCCCGAGAGGCGAAGTACAGAAGCTTGAACAAGAGCTTTGGGGCCTTACGATGGTAGGCTCGGACATCACAGCCTATACCAATAGGTTCAGTGACTTAGCGATACTTTGCCCGGGAATGGTTGCTCTAGAGAGCAAGAAGATCGAGAGGTATATTTGGGGACTGTCACCCCAGATTCGAGGAAATGTACTAGCTTCCAAGCCAGTTACTTTCGATAGTGCCAAACAGTTGGCCCAGTCCCTCGTCGATCATGGCGTCTGTTAAGGATTCATGACTGCTATTCTGAAGCAAACCATAGAGAGCAACAACAACAACAATACCAACAACAACAACAAGAAGAGGTTTTGGAACAAAAGGAAGGGTCAATCTTTGCAAGAACCTTCCAAGAAACAACAGATAGTGGCAGTTCATGCCGCTACTACTCCCACCACTGTTCCTGTCACCCCTACACCAGCAAAGCAATATGCTGGGAACCTACCAAAGTGCAGCAAATGCAATTTCCATCACAACGGAAATTGTCGAGAGATGCACTGTAATAACTGCAATAGGAAAGGGCACACTGCCCGTTTCTGTAAGGCACCGACGCGACCAATCACCCAAGCTCCTGGAGTCGGTGTGGGCCAGGCGTGTTATGGATGTGTTGAAGTTGGACACTACAAGAGAGATTGCCCTAAGGCAAGGAATGCTGGCGGCGTAGGAAGAGTGCTAGCCGACCCCACGGCGGTTACGGGTACGTTTCTCCTCAATAACGCTTATGCATGCATACTTTTTGACTGTGGTGCGGAGAGGAGTTTTGCGAGCCATGAATTCAAACACTTACTTAAACAAAGCCCCCAATCACTTAATAAGATATTTATAGTAGAAATGGCAAACGGTAAAATAGAAAGCACAAACGATATGTACATAGGCTGCACGTTAGATTTAAATGAACACTCGTTCCAAATCGATCTAATGTCGATCAGTATAAGAAGATTTGATGTCATCATCGGTATGGATTGGTTAAGCCTTCACCATGCCGATATACTTTGTCACGAAAGGGTCGTTCGCCTTAATCTGCCAAATGACAAAACTCTTATCATTTATGGGGATAAACCTGGTACCAAGTTACATATCATCTCTTGCGTCAAAGCCCAAAAATACCTGTGCATGGAATACCATGCTTTCCTAGCCCACGTAGTAGATAAGGAAAAAGAAACAAAGGATATCAAAGACATTCCAGAAGTCTGCGATTTCCCCAACGTCTTCCCTGAAGATATTCCAGGAGTTCCACCAGAACGTCAAGTCGAGTTCAGAATCGACTTGATTCCCGGAGCTACCCCTGTAGCAAAATCGTCGTACCGTCTAGCCCCGGCAGAGATGCAGGAATTATCCAGCCAACTAAATGAGCTACTCAATAAAGGATTTATCAGGCCGAGCTTCTCACCTTGGGGAGCACCAGTCCTATTCGTAAAGAAGAAGGATGGATCTTTTCGCATGTGCATCGACTACCGAGAACTAAACAAACTCACAATCAAGAACCGATATCCCCTACCGCGCATAGACGATCTATTCGACCAACTCCAAGGAGAAAGCTACTTCTCAAAGATCGATTTGAGATCATGGTACCATCAGCTGCGAGTCCTGGAAGGAGATGTTCCCAAGGCGGCCTTCCGAACTTGTTATGGTCACTACGAGTTTGTAGTGATGCCCTTTGGATTAACAAATGCACCAGCGGTGTTCATGGACTTAATGAACAGAGTGTGTCGTTCTTTCCTGGACAAATTTGTGATTGTGTTCATAGATGATATACTCATCTATTCGAAGAGTGAAGAAGAACATAGTCAACACCTTCGGCAGGTCTTGGAAACATTAAGGGCAGAGAAGTTATACGCAAAATTCTCAAAGTGCGAATTTTGGATTCGGAAAGTAGATTTCCTTGGTCATGTGGTTAGCAAAGAAGGGATACACGTGGACCCTTCCAAAATCAAGGCAATCGTGAACTGGTTAGCTCCAAGAACGCCAACGGAAATCCGACAATTCTTGGGCCATGCTGGATATTACCGAAGATTCATACAAAACTTCTCAAAGATTGCCAAACCTCTTACCACCCTGACTTAGAAGGGTGTAACCTACAACTGGGGAGAAAAGCAAGACGCTGCGTTCTAAACGCTGAAACAAGCCCTATGCAGCGTACCTATATTATCCCTGCCAGAAGGAACAGAAGACTTTGTGGTCTACTGTGATGCATCAAACCAAGGTCTTGGATGCGTTCTAATGCAACGAGGAAAGGTCGTCACATACGCCTCAAGACAACTCAATACGCACGAAGTCAACTACACTATACACGAACTTGAATTGGGAGCAGTCGTTTTCACCCTAAAGATCTGGAGGCACTACCTCTACGGCACGAAATGCATAATCTTCACCGATCATAAGAGCCTTCAACACATTCTCAACCAAAAAGAACTCAATATGAGACAGATACGATGGGTTGAACTACTGAGCGATTACGAATGCAAGATTCGTTATCATCCGGGAAAAGATAATGTAGTAGCTGATGCTCTCAGTCGAAAGGAATACTTGGGCTGCCGAGTGAAATCCTTAACCATGACGATCCATTCACACCTGTCCATGCAAATCAAGGAAGCTCAAATGGAAGCCTTGAAAACAGAAAACATGGTTAGCGAAGCCTTAAGAGGAATGGATAAGAATCTTGAAGTCAAGGGTGACGGAGTTCGTTACTTCATGGATCGAATCTGGACACCGAAGTTTGGTGGATTCAGAGACGTGGTCATGAATGAGGCTCATAAGACTCGATACTCCGTGCATCCTGGTTCAGACAAGATGTATTTGGACCTCAAGAAATTGTATTGGTGGCCGAGGCCGAACATGAAAGCCGAAATTGCTGCCTATGTCGGCAAGTGTTTGACTTGCGCCAAAGTCAAAGTAGAATACCAAAAGCCCTCGGGATTGTTACAACAACCTGAAATACCCGAGTGGAAGTGGGAGCGGATAACCATGGATTTCATAACCAAGTTACCGAAAACAACGGGCGGACTTGACACCATTTGGGTGATCGTCGATAGATTAACCAAATCCGTGCACTTCCTACCAATAAAGGAAACTGACAAAATGGAGAAACTAACTCGAACATACATCAGAGAGATTATGCGACTGCATGGTGTACCAATATCCATTATCTCCGACATAGATAGTAGATTCACCTCACGGTTCTGGCAGTCACTATAAAAATCTCTAGGCACGAGACTAGACATGAGTACCGCTTACCATCCACAAACTGATGGTCAGTGTGAGAGGACCATTCAAACTTTGGAAGATATGCTAAGAGCTTGTGCAATCAATTTTGGTAAGGCATGGGATACCCATTTACCACTAGTCGAGTTCTCGTACAACAATAGCTATCACACTAGCATCAAGGTTGCTCCATTCGAAGCCCTATATGGCCGCAAGTGCAAATCACCTCTGTGCTGGGCTGAAGTGGGTGACATGCAACTAGCTAGAGGACAAGTACCTGACAGCACTCTCACAGGCCCGGAAATCATAAGAGAAACAACCGAGAGGATTGTCCAAATCCGGGAACGACTAAAAGCTTCAAGAGACTGACAAAAGAGTTATGCGGACAAAAGACGGAAGGCCTAGGAATTTGAAGTTGGGGACCGGGTACTATTGAAGGTCTCACCCTGGAAGGGATTAATACGTTTTGGAAAACGTGGGAAACTAAATCCAAGGTATATCGGACCATTCAAGATCCTTTCCAGGATCGGCAAGGTAGCATACAAGCTTCGGTTACCGCAGGAACTCAATAACGTACATCCTACCTTCCACGTGTCCAACTTAAAGAAATGCTTGTCCGATGAGACCGTCGTCGTCCCTCTGGACGAAATTGAAATCAACGAGAGTCTCCACTTTGTAGAAGAACCAGTAGAAATCATGGATAGGGCAATAAAAAGAACAAAACAAAGTCGCATACCCATTGTGAAGGTCCACTGGAATGCAAACCGAGGACCTGAATACACCTGGGAGCGTGAAGATCGGATGAAACAAAAATACCCGCACCTTTTCCCTAGTCCATAAATACTTATCTTAGAATAAATTTCAGGACGAAATTCTCTCTAACGAGGGGATGATGTGACAACCCAATATTTCAAGTCAATGTAATGACCTAAGTCAAGTATTGTAATCTATTTTGAATTAATAAATAAATAAAAATAGCATCAGAAATGAAATGTTCAAAAGTCTCAATTGGGATACATAAAGTAGTAGATATCGTAACAAGGTTTTCAGAAATATAAAGAACACAAAAATCCGAGCTATAACGAAAAAGTTATGACCAATCGAAAACCCGCAGCAAAACCGGTAAAACACTGTTAAGCATAAAATACGAAATTTATTTAAAATACTCCTTATCCTTAAGTATCTAAATGAATGTTGAAGATATCATTAAACCGTGAACGTACATAAAAAGAACGTCCAAATCTGACTTCGTATGAAGAAGTTATGATTTTTCTAAGTTTCGGAGTAGCAGTAGACAGCTAAGATCTCGAAACAGAGATCGAGCGATATTTAACCAACACGACCTAAATGAGAATTGAGGATCTCGACAATAGTAGTACAACGGTAAAAAGACAGACGAAAACGGACATCGTATGAAGAAGTTATGAATTTTTAACGGTCTTTTCCTGTCCCGGCCTATTAAAAATGTATAATTAAAAATAAATTTACAATTTTCCAACGAAGTCTAAATGAAAGTTGTAGATTATATTCTCACCTACGCGTGGATATAAAGAACGTCAAAAACGGAGCTCGTATGCGAAAGTTACGGATTTTACAAGTTCGGGGCACAAAATCTGAGGCTGGTCCAAGAAGGAACGCCCTGCGTTCTTCGACCAGAGCCATCCCATCGTCCATCAAAGGAAAATACGTAAGCGGTGACCTCACAGGGGGACCGCCCTGTGTTCCCTAAAGGAACGCCTTGCGTTCGTGAGTACCCCCAGCACTATAAAAAGGAGGCTAGGGCTCCGGGTTTTATTGCTTCTCTCTCAACTTCTTCACCCTTAAACGCCTCTCTAGCCCCTCTAAGCTACCTCTAAGCCCCGGTATCACCACTAGCATACGACGCAAGTCCCGACGCCCCCGAGATTCCCAAGAAATCGACTTTCTCCAGTCGAAGTACTGCTCGAGTTTAGTCTCGCCTTCTTCAAGCTACCACTTCTACCAAGTGAGTTCATACACCTATATTTTCACGTTTTTACTATACTTTAGGGGGGGAATACAAGTGATACGCAAGAAAAACTTATGTTAAAATACAAATCGTTACATACAGTTTATAATGCTTTATCTTCATTTTGTGTGTACATGTTAAATAACGTTATTAAAAATGTTATACTTTTCATGCAAAGTTGGTAATACACCAAGGTTTATCATTCAAATGAAACACACTTTTGAAAAACTATGATAGGTATAGTTTACGAGATATTCATGATATTTTACACTCTATAAACACTATTGAAAGGAAATACTTACATTTACAAGAAAAATGGACTTTTCATACGTAAATCTATCTGATACAAACTTTTGTGAGACATTCGACTTCACGTACTTTCAAGTACACATTTAAAGTCCTGTATTATAAACCATAATCTCTTGTAGGGAGAGCGTGATACTTGTGTATAGCTATATGGGATTGACAATTCCGCACCTAAACTGTTAGCTACAGTTAGACCGGCAGGTCTGGGGTGACAAACGTCATATCATTTCAACGCCTGAAGAACGTTGTTACAGGCAGTCTGGGTCATTAGCACGGTTATAAAACTCACACAAAGTATTAGAACATTTGATTTACGGGGCTATCAAACGTCTTACTTGTTTATTTATACATATATAAATCTACTTACCCTATTTTAGGTATGGAAAATACTTATGCATTTCGGTTTTCGAATCTTTCAAAACTACTATACATTTAAGGAAAATATTGGATTTTCTAAGAAAAAAAAACAGTTATTTTTGCAGGAAGGCATACAATTCTAATACAAAAACGCTTATGAACTCACCAACTTAATTGTTGACACTTTTTCGAACAGCTTTTCGGGAAGGGACGCTAAGGCGTCAATTTCAAACTTAATATATCATCATAATGTAATTTCTTTTGAAACATGTAATACTATCAACAATGTAACTTTTTAAATTATATTTATGATGGTTGTATTTGCTTTCTTTACTATTTACTCAACTGTTATGATACTACATGAAGTCATCCACCCTCGAACGATTCCGTCGTTCTGGGTTGGGGGTGTGACAGTTATCGTCAATCGCAGCGTGTAAATTCTGGAAGTCTAAACTGATGAATTCCCAGTTTTGGTAGACTTTCCAAGGATTCCGGGAGTATGTATATGGTAGAAAATGAAGCTCTACGGACGATTAGGTACGGAGGGACAAATTCAATGCAGCAATGCCGGCTAGATATTAGGTTGATTCCGTGAAAACCTAGTAGGATAGTGTAGGAGTTATCCTAAAGTGCGTTAGGAGTAGGATTTCGGGGATGAAATCTCTTTAAGTGGGGGAGAGTTGTAACACACCATTTTTGCTTTATAGTATAAACGACCAGTCACGTAAATAGATGTATTTGATAGAAAACTGTTTAGGATAAATAGTCTTGACGAAATTCATAGTAATCGCAAAACAGAGAAAATGAGTAGAGAGAACGTCCTAATCTGAGTTCATACGAGGAAGTTAAGATTTTTAAAAGTTTAAGCGCAACATTGTACGACACAGATCCAAAATAGAGATTAGTCGATTGTTTGGAAAAAGAATCTAAACGGAAATTGAAGATCTCGTCCATATGACTCCATCCATATAAAGATAGTCAAGAACGGAATTCAAATGAGAGAGTGGTGATTTTTATACGGGAATTAACAGTCTAAGCCTGTTAAAAATATAACTTGAAAAATAAATTCAAAATTAGCCAACAGAGTCTAAATGAAAGCTGTAGAGCTCGTTGATAGTTACACGTGGATATAAAGATAATCAAAAACGGAGTTCGTATGAAGAAGGTATGAATTTTTGAAGTTTCCATAGTGCACCTCGTGCAAAATAGGCACGACATGCACCTTCTAGAAGCAGCCATATCGCACCAGCTAATGCTCGACACGTTGCATGCTCTGAGAAGGACCCTTGCCGACCAAGTCTATAAATAACACTTTAATCCTCACTCACTCCCCACATCTCCCAAATCTTCTCTCTAGAAACTCCATTCACAAAACTCGAAATTCTCTTAGTATTTGAGGTATTTTGACTAGACCTGAGGTCCTTGAGAGCCTAACATCTAGTAGCTATCATGTTGGAGTCCTGCCAAACCAAGTTCATGGTTTTCGCTAAAACCTATGTAAGTTAAGCTACACTCTTTTGCTTTGAGTCTAACTTATATTTTTAGTCATAAGTCGTCATTATGAACCTATAAATAAGATTTATCAGTAATTCTAGTTCAATATACTGATTGATCTACTTTTGGGAGAGGTGTCTAGAATGGTAACGTTGGCTTGCATGTTGGATTTCAGAAAGGCTATACGTTGAAATCGACCTACCTCCCAACTGTCTGTCATGGCTGATCGTTATTTGATAGAACTCTCAGTATTCATTGGTATCAGTGAAAGTTCTGTCTTTCATTACCACATAGTCATAGAAATTAATAAGTTAAAGTTTTATAGGTTAATACTTGTTTAAAGTGTTATCCGCCAGTTGAGTCGCTAGTAGAATCGCCTAGATAGATGTCAGTCTTCCGAGTAATTATCCAAGCGAGTTGTATAACTATATTATGTGCTCCAGTATATATATTTTGTATCTTAGGATATAGTTGCCATGTAGTATGCCATTAGGCTAGTTTAGTTAGTTGCATGTATGTAAAACCGTCGGTATGCTATATATATATATATATATATATATATATATATATATATATATATATATATATATATATATATATATAATGTGGGGAGTTGAGGGCGAACCAGCCTCGTGCTGAAGGCCAATAGACTCGGGTGGACTATCATTATGCTAAAGACTAAAGTACGGACCAGCTACATGTTGAAAGCATAAAGGACGGACAAACTTTGTGCTAAAGGCCAAGGGCATACTTGCTTTATGTTGAAGGCCATTATGCGTATGAATGGTATATGTATTGTGGGATATAATATTTTGGGGAACTCACTGAGTCTAGCGCTTACCCAGTTGTTATGAATGTTTTTCAGGTACTTCGCGAGAATGGAAAGGTTTGATTGTACACACGCGCATTTGTAACATGCTTCCGCCTAATGTAATTACACTCTAATATAATTTAATAAATAAAAATGAAAATTTTGGGTTGAAAATTTGGGACTTTACACATGTTGTGGCGTATAGTTAAGTTGTCGGTTCTATCAGGTACCACCACATCGTAGTACTATCATCACCATGTCGTGGCCATCAAAAATCCATCCTTTTGAGCCTGAATTCCATAAAAACAAAAGAAGTATATACCTAAAACTTGGTGTTACAAAATATATATCATCAATGTCTTTCAATTAACAAAGATAAACTTTGAATTGACTGTTAGTATATAATTCTCAAATATTCCGATTTACAACTTTCTAAGCTATTGTTCCAACCATTAACTATCCATAGTAGACTTATAAACATACAAGATACTATCCATTCCACGTAACCTCTTCTTAGTAGTTTCCATACTACAATATGCCAATTTATCTAATCAATATTAACTTGCTGACATTAGAGACATTTAAAATTTCACTACATTGTATTCTTTCATGAGTATAGTATTTAAGCAACCAAGCCTACTATTAAAATTGATCTTAAGTTAATTAAACTTTTGAGTTCTCAAACCTTGTCCGCACAGATCTTTTTGCTTTCACAAAATTTACTGCTTCGAAACCTCTAAAAGGATAATCAATCTTGTCCATATTCGTAGTTTGGGAATCGTTCTCATAAATAAAAATGAAGATCATGCCTTTGATAAATCTCTTCCTGAGTTTCCTCCAAACACTACATTCTAATCTATCAGAAAGAGCGGTTCTTAAGCCTACGCTGTAAACTGACATATTGAAGTAAAATGAAATTTTCTTGAGTTAGAAGTTGACTAGGGTTAGTCAGCTAGATTACATGTATATATAATTAGTTCATTCTGATTTTGATATGTATAACTTGGAATGTCCATGGAGAAGTTGTGTAGCTTCTTGAGGTTTCCTTTTTGATCTAACATGGCCAATCATAGAAACTCAAACTTTAAAGCACTCTACATATTTACTATCATGAATAGAAGTGTCAAGCTGAAGAAAGCCAATTGTCAATGGGTTAAAAGGTGATTAGTGTTGGTATACCTAATCTAGGCCAAAATTCCTAGGACAAAGAAACACATATTCTGAGACATGCTATGATAACTATTTGTTTCCATAACAAGAAAGGACTAAGAAAGAATACATGCCCAATATATATTTAGAAGTGAAAGGACTAAAACAAGGAGAATGTAATTTGATAATAGATTACGAGGCCATGTTGCTATCTATAGGATCAAAAGAAAACTTGTTCTCCCATGCATGGTCTTCAATCAAATATATAAATTTATAATGCCATTACAACATTACTTCTAAACCTAGAGTATTTTACTAAGGATTAAGTACTGACATTTGCAGTAATGTGCAGTGACTAAAATGAAGTAAGAAGACTAAAGCATGAAAAATATAATCCATACTACTTCAACACCAAACCCTCTTATCATCATTCTCTATCCCATTAAACCCTAGAAATGAAACCCTAGCCCCAATTGGTGTGGTTCTTGAGCTTTTGGTGGTATTTCATGCATTTTGGGGCTCATATAAGAAGAAAGAGCTTCTTGGAGAAGTGTGGGATTGCTTGAAGCTTTTGGATCCAGACTTTGTCGATCTTGATCTACCTTCTGGAGGTATAAAGTTTCTAACTTGATGACTCTAGTTGTTAGATCTATTCTAAGGAATGTTTTGGGTTCATTTTGGTCCTTAGAGTCATCTATGTGAGTATGAGAGCTTAGAATGTTGGATCTTGGCATTTGTGAGGTCCCTTGTTCATAAAAATGTCATCTTGGTGAGTTAGTTTGGACCATGCATGAGTTTGGGTGTTTATTATGGATTTTATTAAGGAGTTGGTCCCATTAAGCCATGCAAAGGAGTAAAGTTGCCAACTTTACATGTTAAGACATCTCCTTAGGGTCATATCTGAGTTTGGAAGTCCTTTTCATAACCATTAAGAGCTTTTCTAGGAGTTTTGGCTCTCTACTGAATACGTTGGGCGAACATAGGAGTACACTCAGGGTAATGCATGGTTTGCGCATAAACGTCTTGTATATTGTGCTTCGGCAGTTCGTACGCGGGGGCATACACTTCAGGTACGCAGGGCGTACTCCCCAGGAATCCATTTTTGGCCTTTTGGGCCTTGGGCCTTTTGGGGGTTGGGCCATTTGAGCTTGGACAAGTTATGGGATGGGTAAAATGGTATTTTACCCTTTAGGAAGTTGGATTATGGATTGGGCTTTGGATTTTGGGTTATTGGGTTAATTATTAATTATGGTTGTATTTATTTTTATTTAGTGCGAGGTTATCTAGTTCAGCAACCTGAGCAGTTATTTGATTATCAGCGGATTGAGGTGAGTCTCCTCACTGTACTTGTGAGTCGAGGCACCAATGTCGGCCCACTACGATATGTTATGTTAGTTGTCTTTGTGACTCTTACATTGTATGGTGGGCTAGGCCCATTTGTATGTTGGGATAGGCCCATTGTACGATCGGGTTAGGCCTATTTATATATTGGGCTAGGCCCATGGATCAAGAAGGGCTAGGCCCATTGTATGTTATGTAGGGTGCTAACTGTCTTTGTAACTTTTGCATTTGTATGATCGGGCTAGGCCTATTATGGTGGGTTGGGCCCAATAAGCGGGTTTGGCCTAATGTGAGGGCTAGACCCAATGGTATGTAAGGTGTTGGGTCTAAGTGTTGCGTCATTGGGCATGTTCCTTCAGTCTAGAGTTATCACAGTTTGGGCCTGTCCAGCCGTGTGTATGGCATTAGGGTTTAGTATATAAGATGCATGCATGCATCGTTCCCTGTACACTTTTGATAATTATTATTCCTTTATTGTACTGTAACCCTAGCACACCTCTACAGTCGAAGTTCTTTATCGAGCTCTTCTGAGGTGGAGCATACTAATCATTCAGCTCTTGTTTGATTCATCGTGTGTTCTTTACTTTTACAGTGTTTGATCGAAACTGTTACGAATCTAAACGATCTTACAGAACATTATTCTCAACAGTTGGTATCAGAGCAGGAGGTTGTGTAACTTATACGCATCTCTTCTGTTGGAAGAATCTCTTTATGGTTTCCGGTTTTATTGAAATCGTTGGAGCCGTCATCACATTTATTGAAATTGTTCCAGGTTTTTTATAAAACCCTAATTCAATATTTACAAGTCTGGTTCTTGACAGATATTCAAAAACAGTCATCATGTCTCACAATGATTCATAAACAAACCCCATCAACATATCCAACAGCATTAGATCTACTACGAGAATTCCGATTTTATACACTCAAGATTATGAAGTCTGGACACATCACTTTGAAGACTATGTTCTTAGTTCAGAGGATAATGGGTATCTAATCTGGGAAGCTATCACCTTGGGTCCATTTGCTCACTCCGGAACTAATAAAGTCATCAAAACTCAAAAGGAGTACAATCAGCTGATGATCGATGTAGAGAAAGTTCCTCAAGATGAGAAACACAAACTGATGAGCAACATTAAAGCTATGAGGATGATCAGATTTGCCTTGCAATCGGATACTTTTCGTCTGGTCAGTTCATGCACGACGGCAAAACAAATCTGGGATAGGCTTAAGGAGCTATACTCTACTGATGCGGATCTGGAGCATTCGATTCAAACTCTTCTGCTTTCAGAATTTGGTGACTTCAAGCAAAAGCAAGAAGAAAAACTCATTCAGTCGTTCGATCGTTTCAATCATCTTCTCAGTAAGATGATCAAGCACAGAATTGGAAGAGAAGTGATCGAACAGAAGGTCACTTTTATGAATGGTTTAAGACCTGAATGGATGGCTGTGGTATCGACAGTGAAAGCTCATGAACAGTTCAAAAACTATTCGTTGGCGAAGCTTGTGGGAATACTCAAGTAACATGAAAGTGTAGTGACTAAGGAAACGAAGTTGGTATCTGGTATGGGATCATTGGCCCTTCTCTCAAAGGGTAAGAATATGGCTGAAGAAGAAGAAGAGTTGGATCTCTCTGAATGTGATCTGACAAATGATGAATATGCACTAATGATTTCCAATCTCAAGAATTTTGCTTGTAAAAAGTTTCCCACCTCCAAGAACCGAAAATGGCAAGGGAACTACAGTTCCGAAAAGGCGAAAGATGAGGATAAAAACGCTCCTCAGCAAGAAGAACCGAAGAAGGAGAACAAGCTTGTTGGTGACTCCGGATATGACTGCAATTTTTGTCACGGCAAAAATCACTTTGCCAAAGATTGTATGTTGAGAAAGCTATCCGAAAAGAAGGATGGAGAAGATGATGAAGCGTATTACCTACGCAAACTGGAAGAAATCAAGAAGAAGAAAACCTCTAACAACTCTATTAATGCTTTGATTGTGCAGGAGAACTTAGTTGATGATGAGTTCGGAGGAGTAGAGGTCTGGTCTACTGACTCTGAAGATGAAGAAGTCCGCAAGCCCTCGTATGGCAGAGCTTTTGTGGCTCAGGGAAATAGTGTTGAGTTTGCTGGAAGGTGCTTAATGGTGACTGCTGGTGTATCACAAATGAGAGACTACACAACGGATGGCGGGTCTGATGAAGCGAAGGAAAGAGAAGACAGATGCTTCGCCGCCAAACCAATGGGTGAGCAGATCAACGAATGTGATCAGTTGATCAAGAAGGTACAATCCATACTCGAATCACTGAAAATACCAGTTACTAACTATGAAAAAGATTTAAATGAATTAAATTCAAATTTTCTAGTTTAAGTGGTAGTTTAAAACAAAATCGCCTAGCAAATTCTAACCTAACTGACCAAATCAGCAAGGTGTCTTCAAAAAGTGAGGAAAGGAGGATTTGGATAGAGCAGAAGGAAATGGAGTTAGTTAGGGAAAAAGACGAAATAATTTATTTACAACGTGATAATCTGAAGCTTTTGAAACAAAGGAACATTTTTTGCTTAATTGCTAAACGTCTTTATTTCAATATTACTCAGTTGTATTTGAATTGTGAGATTGGAGATAAGTTTCACAAAATGATTTTGCCTTTCCTTGAATTAAAGGAAGACGAAATAGACGCAGATTGCTATAAGTGTGAATCGATTGTCTCATCAGAAGAAACTTCTGACGCCTACAGATTCGGTCTGGACAAAATCGAGTCCTTTATCAAGTCCAAAGACCATGAGGACATGCTTAAAAATGTTTTGGAAGAAAATGAAAAATTGAAAATCAAGACCGAAACCATGCAGAAATTTGACTCATTGAGTACCAAGTTGAGTTCAGAAAACAAGATAAATGTAGAAAACACTTCTGAATTTGACGAGGACAGTGATATGAGTGAAATTTCTGTAGAGGATGTGGTTGACTGTTCAGAATTTGTCAAAATCGAACCCACCAAATATCTTATATCTGAAAATTCAGTTGAGTTCGCACGGATATCTCAAGATAAAACCAAAGTTCTGAAACTGAAGGCAGTGGTATATCAAAAGGTACAAACCGTACCAAATCAGGTATACACCACAACAGGGTCACTCAGAAACACACAGCCGGACTTACAGCCATAGTAAACGAAGACAACGTAGGTGGCTGTGATAATTACTTTTGGTCTGCTCCAATTGACAATACAGACGAAACTGTTGGTTTATCAGGAAGAACATCATGGAGAGTCAAAGGCAGATATGTGGGAGAACCACTCAACAAGCCGACAAGTTTTGATGTACCAAGCACAAGTGGTACTAAAAAAGTTCCAAGCGAACCTACGAAGGCGGCAAGCGAAACCTCTTCATTGAAGAGTGAAACTCATACTGAGAGACCTAAGCTGAGAGCAAACATTCACAAATCTCAAAAGCAGCTTGTTGAACAAAAACGCCAGTGAAACAGGAGATATCAAAAGAATCTCAATGAAAGGAAGCAGTTCTGGCACTCCCAAAACCCTAATTATGTTCGCAAGGAAAAAGCGTCTAATCCCAAAGCCAAAGAAAATCCAAAGGCTAACTCTGACTCATGCAAACACTATCAGTCCTGCAGTCAAATAAATCAAAATAGCAGGTTCGGTCCCAAATCTAGCAGTGACAAGAACTGAAAGAGTCGTTTCGGTCCCAAATCTAGCAGTGACAAGAACCGAAAGAGCAGTTTCGGTCCTAAATCCCATCCTCCTCATTCTCAAGCAAAGCAAAATCCTAACAAGGATGTCAAGGGAAAGGGAAAGCTCGTCTCTGAAAGTGAATTGCAAACGAAGAAGACGACAACCAACCCTAAGGAACAAAAGAAAGTTTTTGTTAAAAATCAAAATAAAGCTCAACAATCTGATTCAAACCAAACAAAAGCTAACAAAATTATAGTTTTCACCATCAAAAGGAAAGACGAAACCACTTTAATAAAACGAACATATTTGGTTAATCTTTCTATTGCGATTCCCTCCTCTGTAAAAGGCTCACATGGACCCAAGCAACTTTGGGTTCCTAAATCTGCTTGATTTTTGCAGGTTATAAGGGACGAGCAGTTCGACTACGAATGGTATATTGATAGTGGCTGCTTACGTCACATGACAGGGAGAAGGGAAGAGCTGAGGGAGTTTCAGGCCCTAAAAGATGGTGGATGTGTCAAGTATGGAAACAACTCATTCGACACAATAAAAGGCTATGGAATGATAACGAACGGAGATTTTTCCATTCGAAAGATGGCCTATGTGGAAGGATTGAAGCACAATCTTATAAGTGTATCACAATTGGTAGTGGGGACTGGCCTGAAGGTCTCATTTGATGATGAAGGATCCGAGATCGTGGAAAAGAAAACTAAAACAGTTCTGTTGAAGTCGCAGCGCAAAGGCAAAATGTATCCAATGAATCTTAACTCGATACGAGGGTAGCCAGAAGTATGTCTTCTAACGAAAGCTCATTCTGATGAAAGCTGACTATGGCATCGAAGACTTTCGCACCTTAACTTCAAGGACATCAACAAACTGGTTCTTGGTGATCATGTGCAAGGATTGCCACTTCTCAAATTTGACAAGGAAAATTTATGTGCTGCATGCGAAATGGGAAAGAAAAACCGAAAGAGTCATCCAACACGTGTTAACACAAAGATCATTGAACCTCTTGAGCTTTTACACATCGACCTATGTGGTCCATCAGCAATAGAAAGTATCGGTGGTAATAAGTATATTCTTGTTATTGTCGATGATTTTTCACGTTTTACCTGGGTTTTCTTTCTTAAACAGAAATCAGAGGCAACTCCACAACTCAAAACTTTCATTAAACAGGTGCAAGTAAAGCTGAGAAAGGTTGTGAGAAATGTCTGAAGTGACAATGGGTTAGAATTCAAAAATCACGACTTTGAAGAATTTCTGGCCGAAAATGGAGTAACTCACAACTTCTCTGCTCCCTATACTCCATAACAAAATGGTGTAGTTGAAAGGCGAAACTGTTCGTTATGTGAAGCCGCCCGAACTATGCTCACCTTCGCTTCACTTCCTCTGTACTTCTGGGCTGATGCGATTTCTGTTGCTTGCTATACCCAGAACCGAACTTTCCTCAATAAGCGATTTTCTATCACACCGTATGAGATTTTGAATAATCGCAAGCCTAATGTTAAATTCTTCCATGTCTTCGGTTCCAGGTGCTTCATCTTTAACTCCAAAGAGAACCGAAACAAGTTTGACGTGAAGGCGGGCGAAGGGATTTTTCTTGGCTACTCTCTTACCTCCAACGCATATAGAGTTCTAAATAAAAGATCAAAGAAGATAGAAGAAACCTATTATGTCACATTTGATGACAATTATCTGAAGAAACTTCAATCCAGTGAAATTCAAATGGAGGAGATCTTTCCACAAACAGGTCAAGTCACGGCTCCTGTATCAAATCTGTTTGAAGAGTACATGTTGCTCTTTGATGAACTGGAGAATGCAAATCTTTCTGAAGCGAAAGCAGCTAATAACAAGGTTGACAACCTGAAGGAGATAATTAACGAAGCTGCAAAAGACATGGAAAGCGAACCTCAAGGTCCAAGCGAACCCAAAGATCCTAGCGAACCCAAAAGTCAAAGCGAACCAACAGATAATCGCACCACTTTCCTGGGGGAGAGTTCGTCTACCTCAAATCGATATGATTCGCCTTTCCAAGGGGAGAACCCATCTCCAACTATGAACCATGGAAGTCCAACCGAGGGGGAGAATTCTGATCCTGATGTTGAATTTGCTTCATCATTCGAGGGGGGGAATAGCAAAACGAATGATGACGACGCTCAGTCAGAATTTGAAGAAGAAGTCAATGTCGAATTGGATCCTGCTTATGATCCTAACTACCGTCCTCTCACAAAGTGGACAAAAGATCATCCGAAAACTCAAACAATTGGTGAATCATCTGAGGGAATTCTTACGCGCTCTCAACTGAAAGCAAAGCAAACAGCTCTATTCTCCCAAGTGGAATTCTGCATGTTTAATTCATTTGTCTCCAAGATTGAGCCGAAAACAGTTAACAATGCACTTGATCACTCTGATTGGGTACATGCTATGCAAGACGAACTCAATGAGTTTGAGAGAAACCGAGTCTGGAGACTGATTCCAACACCAAAGGATGCATCAGTGGTTGGACTAAAATGGGTATTTCGGAACAAGTTAGACAAAGAAGGGAACGTGATACGCAATAAGGCAAGGCTAGTGGTTAAGGGATATTGTCAGGAAGAAGGTATAGATTATGAAGAAACCTTCGCTCTTGTAGCAAGGCTGGAATCAGTTCGGATCTTTCTGGCATACGCTGCTCACAAGAATTTCGAAGTTTTTCAAATGGACGTCAAGTGTGCATTCTTGAATGGAGAACTAGAAGAAACTGTATATGTGGAGCAACCACCGGGTTTCGTGAATGATAAGTATCCTGATCATTGCTATATTCTGGACAAAGCGGTTTATGGTCTAAAGCAAGCTCCTAGAGCCTGGTATGAAACATTAACTCGCTTTCTTAAATTGTCAAAATTCAAACAAGGTTCGGTTGACCCAACCTTATTTCGTAAGAAAGAGGTTAACCATTTAATGATCGTCCAAATCTATGTCGATGACATCATCTTCGGTTCTACGAAACCTAGCCTAACGGCTGAATTCCGGAAGTTGATGGAGACTAAATTTGAGATGAGTTCAATGGGTCCGATTAACTTTTTCCTTGGACTGAACATAAGACCGGGACCAGAATGCATATTCATTAATCAGGAGGCTTACACGAAGACTCTACTGGCGAAGTTCGGCATGATGGGAGATTCAAAAGTAAAGGTTCCAATGGCATTCGGAACGAAGCTAACACCATCTCTGGAGAAACCGACTGCTGATATGACCCTCTATCGTCAAATGATAGGATCTCTAATGTATCTAACAGCTAGTAGACCAGATATTATGTTTTTTGTCTGCTATTGTGCCAGGTTCCAAGCTAATCTACGCGAACCTCATATGATGGCTGTGAAAAATATCTTCAGATATTTGAAGCAAACCTTGTCTCTCGGTCTTTGGTACCCTGTGAAATCAGGTTTCTTTATTCAAGCATTTTCTGATGCTGATCTTGGAGGATGTGGTCTAGACCGAAAGAGCACAACTGGCGGGTGTCAATTCCTTGATGGAAAACTCGTTAGCTGGCAATCTAAGAAACAAACTTGCGTGTCTCTTTCTACAGCCGAAGCTGAATATATCACCGCTGCGTCTTGCACTTCACAGGTCATATGGATACAAAGTCAACTTCGAGACTATGTGTAACGCTGTAAATTTTCAAACAGATTTTTCATTTTAAAACCGCATACTTTTCATAACAAATTATATAAAATCTCGTCTATTCAGATTACAGAGCACAACTCCATTAATAATCCAGGATCCTCAAAATATAACTCTTTCTCTGGTGTGTACAATCAAGCCGGTGCCGTCCCGCGATCTAAAGAAAACCTGAAACACAAAACACATAACACGGTAAGCACAAAGCTTAGTGAGTTCCCCAAAATACCTCATATAACACATATTAGCCACTCGAGGCTATAACTCTGTGGGCCTACTGGCCCTAACTCTGTGGACCCTCTGGTCCTAACTCTGTGGACCCTCTGATCCTAACTCTGTGGACCTTCCGGTCCTAACTCTATAAACTCTAGAATACACACAGCATAAATCACATAGAAATAATGCAGTGCAACACATCACATACATAGCATATAAGATACTCTGTCACATAACTCTAATTACCACTCAAGGTAAAGTATAGTGAGAAGACTCACCTCGGATGAAGAACAGCTCCTATAATCACTGTTGCTACGCATCGGACTCTAACTCTGTGCCAAACCCACAATAATCTCAATTAGGAGCTAAGTCCAACCTCTCACTTATTGGGTCTAAAGATAGACCACCTATCCGCCCATTAATGCCCTAAGTCCATTGGGCCCACCAATGCCCAATAATAAATGGGCCCTCACATGGCCCAAATCCCAACCAAAAAGGCAAGTCCAAACCAAAGGCCCAAAGCACATACATACACTTCTCTAGTCCAAGACTCTATTACATGAGGTCCAAACTCCCGGCCCAACACTCAAGGCCCAACAAAATGCTTAGCCCAAAAACCCCCAGAAGGAGTTAGGTGGGGTGTACCCCCCCTGGTACGCTCAGCGTACCCAAACACTCAAGGAACTGATCGGGGACCTCAACCCAGTACGCGGGGCGTACTGGAATTACGCGGCGCGTACCATCAGGCTTGCTTAATCCATTTTCTGGGTCTTAACCCGTTAAGACCTTAGCTCAACTCTTGGATCTGGACTTCCTAACATCTCTTACTCCATAAAGTTAACAACTTTAAGCCTTTGCATGGCTGATAAGGCCACAACACATGAAAACTTTTGCTTTCTTAACCCAAAGTGCTCATAACTCATGCATGGGTAGATTCACACGATCAAGGCCTTATTTTTATGGTTCTCCACCACAAGAAACACTTAAAAGGACATGTTATTAAGCTCTGGAGTGCATCAACTCATAAAGCCTCAAGCTTGGGACCAAAAACCCTAAAATTGGTCCAAGAAGCACACAACCATAACAAGGAAAGTTCTGAGCTTTTTACCTCCAAGTGAAGCTTCTCCCTCTGGAGAACTCAGATCCAAGCTTGCACTCCAACTTCTAGCCTTCATAAGAATCTCCTCTTCTTCTTTACTAACACACAAAGGCACTTTAGCTCCAAAAACACTCACACAAGCTTAGAACGAAGGTTGGCTCTCTTTTAGGGTTTCACTCACTCAAATGGTGGCTGAGGATAAGGCCATAACCTTCTTTATATAGGGCTCAAGTCTAAATTAGGGTTTTGCATCTGGGCCGGTTACGCCCAGCGTAACTTTAGTACGCCCAGCGTACTTCATGGAGTCTGCGTTTATTAAAAGCGAATGAGTACGCGCAGCGTACTCTTCAGTACGCCCAGCGTACTCCTTTGCAACATTTCCATTAAGGGGCTTCTCTGGACAATTTCGAGAAGAGGAAGGGTTAAACAGATATACCCAAATTCCCGGATGTTACAATTCTCCCCCACTTGAATTAGATTTCGCCCTCGAAATCGCTCCTTACCATACATAGATCGAACCCAACTACTCGAGATGCGCTACCGAAGCTCCTTAAACCATACAACAATCGCTTCCACAAATACTTGATCCCACCAGGGTCTCCTGACCCAAAAGGGCAGACCCAACTGTCGCTGCGGTACTCAATCTGAATCTTCAGAGCTTGAAAACTCTTGCGGTCTATCCCCGTCCAGATCACACTCGAATCATCATCCTGTTAACAGTCCGCCGACTAACAGACTCTAAGAACACTCTACCAACCTTGATTCCCTGATCAAACCCGATCTCAACTCAAAAGGACAGAAAGATCATAATCTCCCCCCTTTCTCCAGGACCTACTGCAAGCACCAACATCAGGATTCATCAGAGGGGATGAACCCAAAACTCTAATCTTGGACACCAGAAATTGATCATGCTCGCCTGGGAATATTCTCTTACTTTAATAACCCAATAGATGAACCTCATGCTCACCCATCCCATAACCAAAAAGTTTTCACCTATTCCCATCTTATAATAACTGTCTCGACTCTTAGTGACGCACAAGTCACGCAGTTCGCTTCCCTCAAGCGAACACTACACTCTATTGAAGATCGGATCACCCCTGAACTCTGTCGATTACTGCTCAATAGTTTCGTGCATCCCGCTGCACCTCCCGAACCAAGGCCCTGACCTACTCAGGTCTAAGACATCAGATGACGAACAATACCCCTCATATGGAATCCCACCTCCGATTCCAGAATCTCATCTCACCTATCCAACACACCACCAGGACTCAACTCAACTCGAGAGTTTGGTCCGACCCGTAGTTATAACCACTCGTCCCCAAGACCCACTCAACTCATGACTCGTGACCCGCAACCCATGCGTACTTCACTTATCCAATCCCTTCGGATTGCGATGTCCACACCTTACTCAGAATATAATGATTCCCGATCATTGAGGAGACCCCGGTCTCGCCCCTGGTCCGACCACCAGGCTCCCAAAAACTCATAGATTAGGGCTACTCAAGCCTAAAACTCTTCTGTGTCATGCTCTGATCAAGAATGCTTCATCATAACAACCTCTCGCTAACTAGTGCGTACTACGGTTCCCCATAGCATCACAACAACCTCCTACTGACTAGTGAGTACTGAAGGGTTTTAGGTAAAACAAATAAACTAGAAAAACAATTCCTAAGTTCACATGCAACCTACTTTGGATCTATGTTTTAACTATTGAACATACAACTTTGAATTGCAATACAAGAACCCTAGAGGAGAGAGGCTATTATCGAAAATAGTAAACTAGGGTTTAGGGTTTACATACCTTTCAATTGTTATAGCAAACAATTGATATTCCCTTGATCTTGATCTTGATCTTCTTGGAAGCTTTAGCACCACAAGTGTAATGCCTCTAATGGAGTCACACCCAAACTAGCAAGAAGGAAAGTAGAAGAGAGAGAGAGGAGAGGGAGTATGCAAAATCTCGGTCTTAGGGTTTCTTCAAAAGAAAGAGTGACCAAAAACATGAACCAGGAGGCTCCTTATATAGCTGAGGGATCTAGGGTTTAAGGGAAACCCTAGTTATCCTTTGCTTAGGGCCTAAGCAAACCCAAGGGCCTTATCCAAGCCCTTATGGACGAAATTATTAGGGTTTCCCCTAAAGATTTCGTCCACCCTCTTCCAAGGGGGTTCTAGAGCCTTCCACTCAACTATTAGATAATTGCAAACTAGTCCCTGCACCTTATAATTAATCCTTTTAACCCCAAAATCAATTCTGATTAATTTCTGGCTAACAATTAATTAAACATAATGATTTCTAATTAATATATTAATCCATTAACATATTAATAAATCATTTATATATATATATATTAATTTATTAATCTTATAAATTAATATCTCTCCTTTCATAATTTCCTTGTCCAGTTGCTAGGTTGAGGGCAACCCAAAAGGACTGTGCTGCTGTCAATTCAAGTACATACCAATTATAGTTATGGGCTTAGACACCTAATCCAACAGTCTCCCACTTGGATAAGTCTGTAACTATAATTGCTAGTATGCCTTCTAAATTTGACCAGCAAATTGTAGCTTCCAAAAGCTGCTGCCGAACTCTGACCCAGTCAGTTACGTGTCCTAAGATAAGTGATCATATAACCCTTCGTTCTGCTTGATATCCCCAGACAAAAGACATGGAATGTAATCAATCTGTTTGTCCAGAATCTATGTTTCCCGATTCCTGATTTGTGATGATGTAGGACTTCTAATCGAACACATCAATTTAGTCCTGGCTGGGCCCAGCACATAAGTCAACACCAAATCATCGAGGGGCCCACAGATATCGCTTTTCCTGTTAGGGCAAAAGGAACGAATAAACGTTGACTCATATGCTTGTATCTTTTACTCATCAAATTATGCATGACAATACGTTTTATAACACCAATTTACTGATGCGTTTTCGTATCACCAATGCACAACCGACTTGTAAATTACAACTCATATATCTTCGTTTCAAGATTATAAGATATTATCGTCTCAGTATTACTCGTGATGAATTCCATGAAGTAATACTCTGAGCGTGGGTTTATCCAATACTCAATTCTCAATTTCTGAGTACTCATGAACATTGCAGCAATTCTATTGCCATGTCTATCCTTAGACAATCTGCAATCCAATTCATGACAGTCTTAATTCACTACTTACTTCCAAGAGTACGAGCGACTGTGGAGTTTGAATAATCTCATTATTCAGGAAGTAAAACATGCAAAATATGAAACACAGTAATAAACAATTGACAAAAGGTAGTAGCCAAACTTATAAATAATACTTTATTATTTAATCACCAAAAGTCAATTACATTTACTTTGTCACAAGTTTCAAAAACTAATCTAACTACTAAAACTAATATCATCTTTCAGTCCTATGCTCCGAGCATGCTGAATATGCTTAGCCCTACTCAGACCCTTTGTGAGGGGATCTGTTGGGTTATCTTCAGATGACACCCTCTTTACTATAAGATGGCCTTCTTCAACTCTATGTCTAATGAAATGGTACTTTCTGTCGATATGTCTGGTCTTACCATGATCTCTCGGTTCCTTTGTCAAGGCAACCGCTCCTTCATTATCGCAGAAGAGTTCCATAGGCTCCTGGATGGTTGGAACAACTCCGAGATCCCCGATGAAGTTCCTCAACCAAGCTGCTTCTTTCGACGCTTCACTTGCTGCAATGTACTCTGATTCACAAGTAGAATCAGCCACCGTATTTTGCTTGGAACTCTTCCAAGTAACTGCTCCTCCATTCAGTAAAAATACCCAGCCCGACTGAGAACGGAAGTTATCTCTATCCGTCTGAAAGCTGGCATCACTGTAACCATCTACTCTCAAAGTATCACTGCCACCAAGCACAAGAACCCAGTCCTTTGTCCTTCGCAAATACTTGAGTATATTCTTAACTGCTATCCAATGAGCTCTACCTGGGTTTCCCTGATAGCAACTGACCATGCTCAAAGCAAATGCCACATCAGGGCGAGTACATGTCATAGCGTACATGATCGATCCGACAGCGGAAGCATAAGGTACACGACTCATGTCATCTATTTCAACATCTGTACTCGAGCATTGAGTCTTACTCAATTTGGTATTGCTCTGGATAGGTAGCTCTCCCTTCTTGGAATTTTCCATACTAAACCTCTTTAGTACCTTATCCAAGTATGTGCTCTGACTAAGTCCAATTAGTCTCTTCTTTCTATCTCTCAATATTCTAATCCCAAGAATATAGGCAGCTTCTCCAAGGTCTTTCATTGCAAAACACTTTCCAAGCCAAGACTTAACCTCTTTCAAGGTTGGAACGTCGTTACCAATGAGTAATATGTCATCAACATATAACACCAGAAAAGTTACTATACTCCCACTAGCCTTGATATACACACAAAACTCATCTTCACTTCTAGAGAAACCAAACTCTTTGACTTTCTCATGGAAGCAAAGATTCCAACTGCGAGATGCTTGTTTCAATCCATAAATGGATTTCTCAAGCTTGTGCACTCTATTGGGAAACTTTGCATCAACAAAACCCTCTGGCTGACTCATGTAAACATCTTCAGCCAACTTCCCTTTAAGGAAAGCAGTTTTGACATCCATCTGCCAGATTTCATAATCATGAAAGGCAGCTATGGCGAGCAATATCCTAATAGATTTAATCTTAGCCACTGGCGAAAAAGTCTCATCATAGTCAACCCCTGGGGTTTGAGTAAAACCTTTTGCAACCAGTCGAGCCTTGAATGTATGCACATTCCCATCCATGTCTGTCTTCTTCTTGAAGATCCATTTGCACCCAACTGTCTTGCGACCTGGTGCACTATCAACCAAATTCCAAACTTGGTTGTCATACATGGACTTAATCTCGCTGTCCATTGCCTCTTTCCACTTGGAAGCCTCTGGGCCTGCCATTGCTTCCTTATAAGTGACTGGTTCATCTAAGTTTACCAGTGTTCTGTCACTTATGAATGTGTCACCATCTGAAGTAATATGAAAACCATACAACTCAGGTGGCACACTCACCCTAGTGGATCTTCTAAGAGGTAATGAGTTATCAATTGGTTCAACAGGAACTGTTTCCTCTGGTTGAGTGCTAGTGTCATCTAAGGTTCCTTCATTGGCTGACTCTTGAATTTCTTCAAGGTCAATAGTGCTCCCACTGTCCTCTTTGAATATGAGCTCTCTTTCAAGAAAGACTCCTCTTCGTGCTACAAAGACCACGTTCTCACTAGGCCTGTAGAACAAATATCCAAAAGACTGCTTTGGGTAACCAATGAAAACACATTTCTCACTTCTAGCTGCTAGCTTGTCGTGAGTCTCTCGTCTTACGAAAGCTTCACAACCCCGGACTTTAATATGTGCTAACGAGGGAACTTTCCCTGTCCACATTTCGTGAGGTGTTTTGGCAACCTTCTTTGTAGGGACAAGATTGAGGATGTGGGCGGCTGTCTCTAAGGCATACCCCCAGAAGTGAATAGGAAGCGAAGCTCGACTCATCATAGAACGAGCCATGTCTAACAAGGTTCGATTGCGCCTCTCAGCTACACCATTTAACTGTGGTGTCCTAGGAGGAGTCAATTGTGAGACTATCCCACATTCTTTCAGATAGTCGTTAAACTCGATACTAAGATACTCCCCGCCTCTATCGGATCTAAGTATCTTTATCTTTCTGCCCAATTGATTTTCGACTTCATGCTTAAACTCTTTGAACTTTTCAAAAGTTTCTGACTTATGCTTGATCAAGTAGATATATCCATATCTGCTATAATCGTCAGTGAAGGTCACATAGAATCGATTAGCATCTCTTGTAGTTGATCTGAAGGGTCCACACACATCTGTGTGTATGAGATCCAACATACCTTCACCTCTTTCACAAGACCCTGTGAATGGTGATTTTGTCATCTTTCCCAAAAGACAAGACTCACACATATCATCTGACTTTAGGTCAAATGATTCCAACACTCCATCCTTTTGGAGTTGGGCTATGCGTTTCTTGTTAATGTGTCCAAGACGACAATGCCACAAGCATGCCTTGTCTACACTATTAGACAAGTCAATATTAAGTACACTATTTCCTAGGCTATCAACACAAGTCACTGTTTCATACACACCATTACAAGGCAAAGCTTCAAACATAAAAACACCATTCTTATAAACAGAAATTGAACCATTCAAATCATTAAAAGAATATGTAAAACCTTGTCTGAACAATGCATGAAATGAAATAATGTTTTTCGTCATCTCAGACGAATAGCAACAATTTATTAAATCTAATCTAACATCATTACTAAGCAGAAGCTGATAAACTCCGATCTTGGTTACTGGTGAAGACTTTCTGTTTCCCATGATCAGGTTTATCCTTCCTCGCTCTATCTCCTCACTTTCCTTTAGACCCTGCAAATCAGAACAGATATGAAAACCACATCCTGTATCAAGGACCCATGAACGAGAAGATAATGAGTTATTAGCAGAAATAGTGTAAATACCTGCCGAAGATGGCTTCACTTTGCCATCCTTGATATCTTGCAGATACTGTGGGCAAGATCTCTTCCAATGCCCCTTTTGGTTGCAGTAAAAGCAAACTGCCTCTTTTGGATCAGAAACATGGGGAGTGGAACCATTGGGCTTAGCCTTTGGGCCATTACTAGATGACCCAGCTTGAGCCTTGCTCTTCCAGTTTTGCTTGGGAGGACCTTTCCTCTTTTTCCCCTTTCCCTGTCCAATAGCCAAAATAGGGGCACTAGCAGGTGTGGAGGGTATACTTTTACCTTTCATCCCTGCCTCAGCTGTCTGCAACAAGTTGTGCAATTGGGCCAAGGTCTGCTCAGTATTGTTCAAATGGTAAGTTAGAATAAACTGACCATAACATTCAGGAAGTGAGTTCAAGACCATGTCAATGGCCAATTCCTCATCAAAGTGAATATTGAGCTTGACCAAACGCTCTATGTAGCGTTGCATTCTTTGCACATGTGACACAACTGACTCCCCATCTTTCATCTTGCAAGCCATGAGTGACTTGACTACTTCGAACTTTTCTTGACGAGCTCGCTTATGGTACTTTTCCATAAGGTCCTTGTTCATCTCGAAAGGCCAGTAGTCCTCATAGTACCTCTGCAGTTCTGGGGACATAGTTGCCACCATGATGCATGCCACTTTGGTAGCATCATCGTAATGTTTCTTGTAGGCAGCAAGATCTTCAGGAGTAGCTTCATTCTCATCAAGCTCTTTGAGCTCCTTTTCAAGAACATATTCTTTGTTCTCGAAGCGAAGAGCCATCTTGATGTTGCGCATCCAATCGTTATAGTTTGAGCCATCCATAACGACTTTGGAGCATATATTGAGCAAAGAGAAGTTTTGGTTGGAGGAGGACGAAGCAGAAGTGTTTCCAGGAGTAGACATCTGAAAAGAAAGAAAGTTTTAGTTAGATTTCAAGATACCTTAATAGAATAACCCAAAGATATAGTATCAAGGTTAGGATCCAACTATGAAGATTCACAACTTAGAAATGGGATGCCGAGATCCAAGTGCAAATTTCATAAAGGTAGGTGAATGACGATTCACCAATTCCACCATTAGACGAAACAAACGAAGTGAAATTCCTAATTCTTTTGAGATACATTGAAACTATTCAATGGCATGTTTTATTCTCAGATTATGCTCTTCTATTTGTGACTGGGATGCCGAGGATCACAAACAAGATGTGAATAACCATGCAAATGTGCTTGGTAACCTCATTGTCTTTATCATTAACTATTGATGTGCTGGTAAACCACACACGCTCCATCAAAATGACAATTATGAGATACCCATTGCTACTCTTTATTAGTGCCTTTTAGTGTGCTGGTTAACCACACACGCTCCACTAACGACCAATAAATCATAATGTGCAATTTCATGGATTAGCATACTTTTCACATTTTTCCTAAAGTAACTAGAGTTGGGATTTTGAAAATAATGTTCTAGTACTTTCTTTAATATCATTATACTTTTAATGAGAAGTAGTTGTCCTATCAAATCCGTTCTGCTAACGACCCTCCACTAATCAAGGAAGCGGTGGGTGAGAGTGGACACCCATTCAACTACCATTTTATAGGCAGTTTCCTTATACCCCCCTTATAGATTAGCTTCGTGAATGAGGCATACTAGCGATTTGACTGACCATATTCTTATACATATAATATTAAACCTTTAATTATAATATATATATAAGGTGTGTTTTAAAACTTTTTAAAACTTCAAGGGTTTATATAAATTTCGAAATTTAAGCTGTTAAATTCAAATTTAAATAAACCAATTCACTAGATTTAATATTTATCTATTAATTAACTATTAATCAAATTATTAAATCTTGTAAGGATTATCTAATTTAAATTAATCAATTAATTTAATCCTAATCCTTATCCCTCTAATTTCGAAAAATAGGGTAAGGATAATTATCCAATTAATCTAATTAAGTAACAATTATCCAAAAAACAAGAAACCCTAGTTATCCTCTAGCATATTTCGAAATTTACAAGGGAGGAGGCTAGGGTTTTCAAAACCCTAACCCTAATTTCGATTAGGGTTCTTTGGAGGCTAGGGTTTTCGAAAAAACCCTTTGATCCAAAACCCTAGAAATCGAAAATTTGGCCTTTAGGGTTTAATAGCTATAAACCCTAATTTGCAATTCAACAATTGTAGCAATTCAATTTAAAACAACAATGGCTCTGATACCACTGAAGGGTTTTAGGTAAAACAAATAAACTAGAAAAACAATTCCTAAGTTCACATGCAACCTACTTTGGATCTATGTTTTAACTATTGAACATACAACTTTGAATTGCAATACAAGAACCCTAGAGGAGAGAGGCTATTATCGAAAATAGTAAACTAGGGTTTAGGGTTTACATACCTTTCAATTGTTATAGCAAACAATTGATATTCCCTTGATCTTGATCTTGATCTTCTTGGAAGCTTTAGCACCACAAGTGTAATGCCTCTAATGGAGTCACACCCAAACTAGCAAGAAGGAAAGTAGAAGAGAGAGAGAGGAGAGGGAGTATGCAAAATCTCGGCCTTAGGGTTTCTTCAAAAGAAAGAGTGACCAAAAACATGAACCAGGAGGCTCCTTATATAGCTGAGGGATCTAGGGTTTAAGGGAAACCCTAGTTATCCTTTGCTTAGGGCCTAAGCAAACCCAAAGGCCTTATCCAAGCCCCTATGGACGAAACTATTAGGGTTTCCCCTAAAGATTTCGTCCACCCTCTTCCAAGGGGGTTCTAGAGCCTTCCACTCAACTATTAGATAATTGCAAACTAGTCCCTGCACCTTATAATTAATTCTTTTAACCCCAAAATCAATTCTGATTAATTTCTGGCTAACAATTAATTAAACATAATGATTTCTAATTAATATATTAATCCATTAACATATTAATAAATCATTTATATATATATATTAATTTATTAATCTTATAAATTAATATCTCTCCTTTCATAATTTCCTTGTCCAGTTGCTAGGTTGAGGGCAACCCAAAAGGACTGTGCTGCTGTCAGTTCAAGTACATACCAATTATAGTTATGGGCTTAGACACCTAATCCAACAAGTACTACGACTCCCCGTAGCACCACAACACCCCCTCTCTGACTAGTGAGTACTACGGCTCCCCGTAGCATCACAACACCATCTTCTGACTAGTGAGTACTACGGCTCCCCGTAGCATCACAACGCCCTCTCTCTGACTAGTGAGTACTACGGCTCCCCATAGCATCACAACACCCTCCTCTGACTAGTGAGTACTACGGCTCCCTGTATCATCGCAACACCCTCTCTCTGACTAGTGAGTACTATGGATCCCCGTAGCATCACAACACCCTCTTCTTACTAGTGAGTACTATGGCTCCCCGTAGCATCACAACACCCTGCAGTGTCTTGACTCTACCACTGATCTCATACTCATGGCATCATACTCAGATACTGCATTGCTTCCTCGGAATCTCGCAACCGGTCTTTCTCTCGTGCCACTTGTAACCCCGGATACTCCATCTCCAATTTAAACATGAAGAAATTGCCAATGACTCGGAACACGAACATGACAATCCGATACTTCCTCCTCTATTGCTCAAAACTCATGCAAGAATACTTATAACGACCCTGAAGTTGGTTGCCCAATCAACTTCTTCCCTTCCCATATTGCATATAATAGCCCATACTCTGAACCAGAAATTCTCAATCGCCGAACTAACCTCACACGCCAACCACCTCAAATTCACCATTTTAACCTTAAAGGATTCCTAACGACCATAAGGTCTCCGACCAATGGCCACTTGCCATGGAGACACTCATTCTTTCTCAAACACGTACCACATGCACTATCTCACTCTGCACCTCCCCTTGACCACCAATAACTCTGGTCTCAGGAATCCACACCGCAGGCCTCTCTATCTAGTTCTCTAACCACCCTTGAACAAATCTCTAATCTCCTCAAAAGTACCCGGTTCTCCCCCATTCAGGGTTCGAACCATCACCAATTGGTTCGCCAACAATCTAACCCACAGACTGTTTTTACTGACAACATCGCACCTACTCTTGGAAGGTGATACGCAATGCTCGATGATCTCCCCGATGGAGGTCAAGCAATTCCAAATACCCCGAATCTCCGATGAAATCCTCAGAAACTTCTCATCATGACTACCTCTAGTCATTCAGAATCTCGTACCATCCCACTACCGGACATCTCAACTGTCCAGTCGTAGCCCTGACTCTCAGTCTGAAAATAACTAACTATCATATTCCTCATCCTCGACTCTTCAACCAACGTTCCATCACGTGGGTTGTAATAAGAGTGGAGTCCTCATTACCACACTCGATACTCATCATAGACAATAAGAGCCACCGCCCCAATGTCCTCTTCTTGATCGTCTGCCGCTGCAGCTAATACATGCCCTACTATGCTCAAATAGGGTGTATCTTTGACCTAACCATCTCAGTCCTCGCTGACAACCTGCTCAGGCTCTAACATCACCTCTCGGCAGACATACTGCCCAAATACTCTGATGAAAGATCGCAACCAAAGCTACCCCACAGGGCTCGCCCCCAACTTTGGAAACCGAAAATCTCAATACCTCTCATGTTTCCCACAGGAACAGAAATAGCACTGCTCAGGTCACAGAAAATAACATCTCCACCATCGGTCGGTTGCTCAGCCCAGACCGTATTCTCCCATAACGCACCATCTCTACTCATCCCTGAGTCTTGCGACTCCAACTGGCATCTCACCAACACTCCCTTGGAGCTAACTCGATTTCCCTTTTAAGGGATGCTCGTTCATCATGGCCCTCCGTCCCCCTTATTCTTTTACATCTGATCTCAGTCTAGATAATCACAACGGAATAACTGGTAGAACCAGTAACACTAACCCCCACGGGTCATGGTACTCGAACCATGTTACCTCTTCTCAATCCGCTACGAATCATGGTACTCGAACCATGACATCACCTCTCGGTCTGCTACAAATCATGGTACTCGAACCATGACATCACTTCTCAATCTGCTACCAATCATGGTACTCGAACCATGACATCACTTCTCAATCTGCTACCAATCATGGTACTCGAACCATGACATCACTTCTCAATCTGCTACTTAGAATTCTCTGGTATGCCCCCTGCATCGAGTATGGGTCATATGCTTTTAGTAGTACGGGTCCATACTACCTGCCACATCTACCCATACTTTCCACACGAACCATCCCAGAGTTCCTAAATAGCTGCTCAACCTTCTCGATTATAAATCTCTTTACGTGTGCTCGCTTCCCAGCGAAATGCTCTACTCTGTCCGTGTACTCATCTGACTAAGGTCACTTCCTAGGCTCTTCCTAGGTTCTCACACTTCTCCGCCATCAGCTGCTAAGAAACTCCTTATGATGCCAGTCATCTACCTCCTGAATATCGTCACATTCACTTGGTAGCTGACTCCCATCATCGGGAATTCCACAAAGCACGAAGCAAGCAGCATTCGGGCATCGAAATAACACGTAAAACTCGCTCTAGGTGATAACTCCACTTGCTCTACTCATACTCAAAAGACATCACCGAAATCTGAAACTCTACCCCTGCGGGTATCTAGCTACTCTCTCGGTAGGCTCCACAAATGCTCATCTAGGTATCTTTCCTAGATTACTCCTCTACTCAATCCCTCTCCACAAGGATTCCCGCTGGATACTCTTACTCAGCACATACTCGAAAACGCATCACAGATAACAGCAACTCCTAGGCTAAGGCATCACAAATCAGGCCACTCTAGTCCTAAAATATGAAATACCTAGCCTATCTCTAGCATGCATAATATCTCATAATATCTCATAAACACATAAGGTAAGGGTATTTTGGGAAATCACCGTTCGGGCTCTGGCTGATTGTACACACTGCTCTTTCTCGTTTTCTCTTAGGAACTCTTGCTCGTTTTAGAAAAAATCATTTGTTTTGAAAATTTTCCTCAATTCCTCAGTTTGAGTCCAGATATACCCGAAGGTGCATCTGAATCCCTCAAACCAAGGCTCTGATACCAACTTGTAACGCCGTAAATTTTCAAACAGATTTTTCATTTTAAAACCGCATACTTTTCATAACAAATTGTATAAAATCTCGTTTATTCAAATTACAGAGCACAACTCCATTAATAATCCAGGATCCTCAAAATATAACTCTTTCTCCGGTGTGTACAATCAAGTCGGTGCCGTCCCGCGATCTCGAGAAAACCTGAAACACAAAACACATAACACGGTAAGCAGAAAGCTTAGTGAGTTCCCCAAAATACCTCATATAACACATATTAGCCACTCGAGGCTATAACTCTGTGGGCCTACTGGCCCTAACTCTGTGGACCCTCTGGTCCTAACTCTGTGGACCCTCTGATCCTAACTCTATGGACCTTCCGGTCCTAACTCTGTAAAACTCTGGAATACACACAGCATAAATCACATAGAAATAATGCAGTGCAACACATCACATATATAGCATATAAGATACTCTGTCACATAACTCTAATTACCACTCAAGGCAAAGTATAGTGAGAAGACTCACCTCGGATGAAGAACAGCTCCTATAATCACTACTGCTACGCACCGGACTCTAACTCTGTGCCAAACCCACAATAATCTCAATTAGGAGCTAAGTCCAACCTCTCACTTATTGGGTCTAAAGATAGACCACCTATCCGCCCATTAATGCCCTAAGTCCATTGGGCCCACCAAGGCCCAATAATAAATGGGCCCTCACATGGCCCAAATCCCAACCAAAAAGGCAAGTCCAAACCAAAGGCCCAAAGCACATACATACACTTCTCTAGTCCAAGACTCTATTACATGAGGTCCAAACTCCCGGCCCAACACTCAAGGCCCAACAAAATGCTTAGCCCAAAAACCCCCAGAAGGAGTTACGCGGGGCGTACCCCCCCTAGTACGCTCAGCGTACCCAAACACTCAAGGAACTGATCAGGGACCTCAACCCAGTACGCGGGGCGTACTGGAATTACGCGGCGCGTACCATCAGGCTTGCTTAATCCATTTTCTGGGTCTTAACCCCTTAAGACCTTAGCTCAACTCTTGGATCTGGACTTCCTAACATCTCTTACTCCATAAAGTTAACAAATTTAAGCATTTGCATGGCTGATAAGGCCACAACACATGAAAACTCTTGCTTTCTTAACCCAAAGTGCTCATAAGTCATGCATGGGTAGATTCACACGATCAAGGCCTTATTTTTATGGTTCTCCACCACAAGAAACACTTAAAAGGACAAGTTATTAAGCTCTGGAGTGCATCAACTCATAAAGCCTCAAGCTTGGGACCAAAAACCCTAAAATTGGTCCAAGAAGCACACAACCATAACAACAAGGAAAGTTCTGATCTTTTTACCTCCAAGTGAAGCTTCTCCCTCTGGAGAACTCAGATCCAAGCTTGCACTCCAACTTTTAGCCTTCACAAGAATCTCCTCTTCTTCTTTACTAACACACAAAGGCACTTTAGCTCCAAAAACACTCACACAAGCTTAGAACGAAGGTTGGATCTCTTTTAGGGTTTCACTCACTCAAATGGTGGCTGAGGATAAGGCCATAACCTTCTTTATATAGGGCTCAAGTCTAAATTAGGGTTTTGCATCTGGGTCGGTTACGCCCAGCGTAACTTTAGTACGCCCAGCGTACTTCATGGAGTCCGCGTTTATTAAAAGCGAATGAGTACGCGCAGCGTACTCATAGTACGCCCAGCGTACTCCTTTGCAACATTTCCATTAAGGGGCTTCTCTGGACAATTTGGAGAAGAGGAAGGGTTAAACAGATATACCCAAATTCCCGAATGTTACACTATGGCCTAAACATGAAGAAAATTCCCCTCTATTGTGACTCAGAAAGCGCTATTCAGATATGTCACATCCCAGTGCAACACTCGAAAACAAAACATATAGCACTAAGATACCACTTCATCAAAGATCACGTAGAATATGGTAACGTTGAGATCTACTTTGTTTGATCTGCTGACCAATTGGCTGACATCTTCACAAAGGCCTTACCTAAAGCAAGTTTTAATAAAATACTTCAAGGCTTGGGTATGATGGAAGCTGAGTCAGTACCGAAACCCCATTCGCCTCCTTAAAATTAAGCAAGTGAAATAGAGCGAACGCTCAGTCTATTTCAGGTCCAATTTTTTCGGGAACCGAAATGAACCGAACGCTCGGTCCATTTCGCTTCATCTCTCCAAAGGTGAAGTTTCGGTTGTATACTGTGTACATTATGTATACTTTTTCGCAATTCATTTTTTGTTTTTCATTTCTTTTTCATAAAATCCAAAAATATTTTCTTTTCTGTTTTTTATTTCTTTTCAGAAAAATCATAAAATCCAAAAAAAAAATATTTCCTTTTCTATTTTTATTGTTATTTTTCAGAAAAATCCAAATGATCAAAAATATTTTATTTTGTGTTTAGTTTTATTTCATTTCTTTTTCACATATAAAAGCAAAATACCAAAAATATCCCACTGAAAGGACTTTTAAAAGACTACCACCGATGGAACTGGGGCAGGTATAAAAATCTTTATCTATGTACTAGCTATGTGTCCCTAGAAGCATGCTGTTGCATGTTGGCCAAAGCCTCGACAACTCTAAGTGAAGCCTTCATGATTCAATATATACAAATTGTTTCTTCCCAATAAGGCTGCTAAAATCACTTAAGTCATGAGCTACCTTACTCTTCTCATACTGAGTTAAGAGTTTTCTGCTCGGTCCTTACTATATAGCAGAGGTACTTTCGGTTCTTTAACCACCATCACACTTTTCTCCATCACATTTCAGTTCATCATCGTAACCCTTGAGACTCTCAGAATTTACCACTGAGGTTTATGGTTACACAACATCTGTGTTTATGATCTTAGTTTCGTCAACCACGATCTAAGTGAAACCCAAAATCCAATACCTACAATGAATTGACGGTGACCAATCATAGGTTCTAGCTTTTACCCACGTTTTAACAAAACCACTTTAGTGGGAGGTACCAAGAAATCTCTTTTTATTTTTTAGCGATCTTTATGAAATTGTCTAACACCAAGACGTTTCTGCCCAAAAGATTCAGTTTATTTTTGTTTTCGAGATTTCTACGAAATCACCATGTCACTGAAAATTGATAAAACCTACTTGTTTTATAGACTACACCGGTCTCACAAGTACTTCATCCAACTTTCGGTCTTATATCAAGTTCCGTAGTTCGATTGAAGCGAAAGCCACCCTTATACTGAAAAGATGCCTTTCAATGCTTCTTAAAAGGCATATGATCTTATTTAAACGGGAAACCACACAGACACTTCTAAGTCTCTCTTGACTTTGAAGGAAGAGATTCATTCCCAGGATCCACCGTTTTATGTCTTAAATGACGTCACTTATATCCCACAAATCATTCGTTTTATTTCTTTTTCTTTGGCACACTCTTGCATGAAGATCCTTCTGATTTTCCAAAAGTCTTAATCGTGGTACTAATGATTTTTTCTCAAATCAATAGTTTCGGTTCAACACATTATGATGTTAGATTATGTTTGGAAGCGAAGGCTAGTCCATACTAATGAAAGAGAAAAGGCCAGTCCACATATCAAAGGGAATTTGAACAGTTTTTAAATCAAAGAGGCGATGAATGGATAAGATCTTAAAAGGCGCATGAATTTGAATTGTTTCCTTTTCTCAAGTTGCCTGACGCCATTGACACACTTTTCGGAGTAACAATTGTCAAATCGCGCTTTTTCAAGCGTCGATTCAGAAAATCGTGCAATCATAACTAAGGATTTTTCTCTCATGGTAATCGTATAAAGGGTTTTCTCACCTCACTTTTACCTCTTTACCCTTACAAAAACCTCTCGAGCATTCAACGGCGATTTCTCTCTACTGTTCATCTTCTTCACTTTAAGCTTCAACAATGGCCGACTCTTCCTCTGTTCAAGAACACAGCACACAGTCCACACTTCTAACCATCAAGCCGAATCAAAACCTGATCATCGAACTCTCTCCGTTTCAGTATGATCCTTACATGCTTCAGGTGGTTGAATGTCTCCAATATTCACCACTTGTCATTGCTCTAACCAAGGTCGAGTGTGTCCCGATGTCTTTCCTTTCTCAAGTTTATTCAACGGCGTCATACTATAAAGCTAAGGAGAGGATTTTCTTTGAGGTTTTGGATCAAAAGACTTCGATTTCAAAGGTTAGGTTTTGCTCATTGCTAGGACTTCTCATCAACGACTCCATGATCAATCCAGGCTTAATCAACATGACTCAGCTCTTCACTATGTTCTACGATATGGGGTAAACTGAAGTTCTTACGACCGTGACAAAGTTCAAGAAGTCTTGTCTTCCTCCACAATGAAATGGTCTACTTACTCTTCTTTTCAAGGGTTTATCGGAGAGGGTTGCAGGGTCCGACGGAGCAAGCAAAGCGTTTATGAATCTTCTCTATGATCTTTACCACGGGATCAACATGGACTATGGGTCTATTCTCTGGACTCAACTGGTACAAAGACTTACATCGTCTTCTCGTTATTCTGAAATATCATGTGGCAGGTTTTGGACCCTTGTTACTGTTGGATTAATGTCTAAGTCCATAACTATAATTGGTAAGACTTGACCCGACCCGGCATGGTCCATTTGGGTTGCATGGCATCATGCATTTGGATAGACTATAATGAGAGAAATAACACTTAAGGTTGGTTAATATATTATAAGTTCTAATATATTAATAAGGTTATTTAATTAGTATTGATCAAGAATTAATTTGGAATTAATTAAGTGATCAAAAGGAGACTAATTAAATATATGGGTTGATTGTGTAAATCATTCATTCTTATATATGTGGGCTTGTGATCCAAGATTCCTTATGTTGGACTAAGTCTATGGGGTGACCCATGGATACTCCATGGAGGTTAAAATCCATGGAGCATAAGGAATGGGTAAAGTTATGAGTTACATGGTGTAACCCTAATAGCCACCATATAAAAGAATCCCATGGCTCAAGAAATTGTGCACTAATGTGTGAGTGTGAGAGCTAGACGATTTCAAGGAGTGTTCAAGTTTCTCTCAAGTTATTCCAAGTGTATTTGGTGTTGTGTGAACCATTTGAGGTGTCACACTTGGGGCACTAGGCACTCAAGCTTCATGAAGACATTCTACATCAAAGAGGTATGTATTCTATCTTGTTATATTTATTATTTTGTATGCTAGATTAGGATAATACCTTGGATGTTCATAATTGTATGTATAATAGAGAAAACATAGATCCAAGGTATTTAGGGTTGCATGTACACTTAGGAGTGTTAGAATGCTCATAACCCAACAGTGGTATCAGAGACTAGGCTTGTTTTCTTGTTATACTTGCAAAAGTAGCTGAAAAATCGAGTTGGATGCTCATAACCCAACAGTGGAACATTACCCTAAGATGTTTTTGGACTTATAAACTTGTTTTTGATGTGGTAATGTTCATACTAATCCAATTTCTAAGATAATTGTCATAATTTCAAGATTTGTATTAGTTTGTATGTTCATGCTAATTTCTTGAAGATTGATGATTTGAATTATCTTGTTCTTATGAGGTTCTTAGATTAATAGAAAAGTTGTGTGAAATAGTTGTTTTCAATCCATTTTAATCTAAGAGTTGATTCCAAAGTGTGTTTTTGTAACTTGTCCTCAAGTTATATGAAAAGTCACATTTAAGAATCATAAAACTCATAAAAGTTGGCAAAGGTTACAAAATGAAGAGTCTAGTTCTAACTAAATGGTTTTATGACTCCATAACTTGTCCTCAAGTTATGGAGGTTCAAGAGTCTCTTCATTAAATTAAAAAAAAAATGTGTAACCTTAATTAGTTCCATAAGTTACAATAAAAAAAAAGTTATTTTTTTTTATTAATTAGTTTAAAGTCTTCCATAACTTGTCCTCAAGTTATGGAACTTGAAGAGTTTTTTTTTTTTAATTAAAACTACTTTAAACTCATAAGTTATGGAATTAATTAGTTTTGAATAGTTTCAAAACTTGCCCTCAAGTTTTGGAATTTGAAAAGTTTTTACTTATGAATACTTTAATTCCAAGTTAGCCCTTAGAATTTTAAAAGTTAAAATTCAACCCTTATACTTTATAATATTATAAGTTAATAATATTTATATATATGTATAAGAGTAAATTCAGTCTTACCGTTAGTAGGCCTCATTCACGAAGCCGGTCTATAAGGGGGGTATAAGGTTACTGCCTATAAAATGGCAGTTTAATGGGTGTCCACTCTCACCACCGCTTCCTTGACTGGTGGAGGGTCGTTAGCCGAACGGGTAGGACAAGGACTATAATTCTCCTTTCATTAAAAGTATTAATGATAAATATTAAGTAACTAAACTCTTATTAATACCCAATCTTAGTTACTTAGGAAAATGTGAATTTGGTGCTAACCCATGAAATTACACTTTGCACTTTGCTTAAGTCGTTAGTGGAGCGTGTGTGGTTAACCGGCACACTAACCTGGACTTAACAAGGTAGGCAAAGGGTAACTTAATATTTATCATAGTATCGGTGGAGCGTGTGTGGTTAACCGGCACACTGATTAAGGGGTAAATATTAAGGGTACCAAGTATATTTGCATAGTTATTCACACTTTGTTTTGTGATCCTCGGCATCCCAGTCACAAAACCTGAAGGGCACACTCGAGATTGAAACATGCCTTTGAACAGTTCAATAAATCTCAAAGATCTAGGACTTTCAAATCCAATTAAAACCTAATAAATTATTTCGTTTTTCATGGTGGAAATTGGTGAATCGTCATTCACCTACCTTCAAATATTTTATAGCTTTGATTACGGCATCCCTCTTCTAAGTTATAAAATAGTTTGTTGGGTCCTAGCCTTAATATTTCATATTGGGTGTCATATTAAGGACTTTAAATCAACTATCTTGAATATCTCCCAAAAAGATGTCTGGTCTAGACATTTATGATCTTCCCAAATCTCTTGAAACAAGCTTTCCTAAATGAAGATGATGTCCCATGGATATCATACTTCTTTCACCTCCTCCAATTATTCTCCCTAACCCACAAGTTCCTAAAAAGTTTAAGGTCACTCAAGCCCTATTGGCAAGGCAAGGTCTAGGTGTGATCACATCTTGGAGATGTAGTCACATATTGACAAGCCGGGAGAGTTGGGTGTCAAAGTCTTGAGAAAGTTGGTGGCTCAACTACTTTCTAAGTCACATAGTGAGTTCTTTTGGGAATCCTATGAAACAGACTAAGACAAGACCCTTAATGATCTTATCTATTTGCTAAGATCAACTTCCTAAAACGCTATGGACATTGACAATGATGACATTGGATATCCAGTAAAGCTCTCTCTTCCCAATGGAAAGGGATCGGCCATAGTCAACTCGGTTGACCCAATGGTAAAGAGAGAAGCGAAGTCTGAGGTAGTCCCATTATCAAGGGTCCATAGGTAACTATTGCCAACGGAAGGGGCATTGGTTACGAAGCTGCCAAATTTACCTAAGGATGTTAAAGTCAATAAGTTTGGCTCTACTTCAGGTAAAGTCCATTGTCTAACTCTATTAAGTACATGCTGATTCTGATCGCGAAGATGGATTTCAATCGCATGGTTCGGTGATCAGAATTTTGGGCTATTACTTAAGAGTTATGATATTTATATTGCTTAGGAATAGATAACAACAAGGTTTTCATATGGATTGTAAGGATAAGTTTTTCCGCAAAGTTTTAAAATAAAAGAAAAAGGTTTTGATTTTATTTATTTTAAGTATCCTTACAATGGCATTTGTGAAAAGTTGTTGCTTATAAGATTCCATTGATAGCAATATTGGAAAAATGGATTTGATTCTTTCGGTTGTGGTAGTGTCTAATATTACCAAATAAGGAAAGATTCTCATCACCCAAGGTTCAATTGGACCGAAACTTGGAATCATGCAAGTTGTATAGTATGATGAATGAGAACTTTCAGCTTGGAAAATTAAGACTAATTCCTTATGTGAATAAGGAAAGGACTAAGGGATCGAGTACACATTCTTGTGCACTGGTCAAGTCCACCACAAAAGATCAAGAAGACTATTCGTCATGATTTACTTAAGTTCAGTAAATATGGTTATACTTATAAGTTTAAGTATAAGTCTGTAGCATTGGAGAAGTTTCAATGTGAGACAGAACGAATAAGAAGAATCAAAGTATGGCAGAAAGATAAAAGTTTCTCAAATCTGAAAAGATGGGAGAGTACTTTAGTATCATGTTTATGATCATCTTAATGATTAAGATACCATATCACAATTGGTCCTCTAAAGTCATCTTAGTGCATTCTTATGACTAAGAAGAGGAATCATGAATTGTTGAAATGGTTAAATCAAAAAGATGAGTCATACTTCGTTCCAAAACAATTCTTAGAGTCATACTCCAAGATTGTAACTTGAGTGACATATCTTAAAGAGGGTTTGTTAACACTAGTCAAATGTAAGAGTAAAAGGTTATCTACTCTTGTATATTTGAAATTGGTAAGTTGTGATGTTTTGGATAAAACAGAGACCAACTTAGGCCAATTGTGTAAAGTGTTAGTCTTGATAAAGAATCCGCACTATCTCTTGAATATTTGACAAGGGAGTCTTATATGTCAAGAGGACAGTGGGAGTCTTAAAGCTCTTGAAAGTTTCAAGACTTAATCAAGAATAAAACCTAAAGTCCTTCACTAGCACACGACTTGAGGTTTATAACCTATCGTGTTGAAATTTTTGTGCCTATTCAAGTTGGCTTTGCATAGGAGTTCTGAGAGTTCTCAATTGGTTGCACAACTACTTGGAAGCAATGGCAGGCACCTGAGCTGCCAAATGGCAAGAATTTAAGATTGCACAAGTTTAATCAATATGAGTTTGGATTTGTCACTAACCTTGTCTTGTGATTATGGTTTTGACAAATTCACATGCATAAGAACACATACACTATTAAATCTAAGTGTCATAAGGTTTCTCTCCGATTCATGAAAATGATGGTGAGGAAACACTTTCATTAAGTAGATTTTAGCTAGATAGCAATTGTGATATTTGCATTCTCAAAGTCGTTAGTGGAGCGTGTGTGGTTTACCGGCACACTAACATGGACTTGTGAGAAGTGGCAAAGGTCTAAACAATTGAGACTATGATTACGGCATCCCTTTTCATAGTTCTAAAATTGTTTAGACACACATGTGAGCGATCTAAGAGACGTGTATGATTTTGATAAAGTTTTATCAAAACAATCTAGTATCAGAAATCTGAACTTTGGTAACAAAGTCAGCTGATTTCTGAGTACATGTCAAAGCTAGTGGGAGCATAAGTGTTATGCTAATAATCATCATGTTAGTGGGAGCATGATAATTATGACAAAGGTTGCAAGTTAGCAATGTTAATTATAGAAAACAAAAGTTTCAATTCGTGAGGTTGCAGGGGTTGAAAAAGTTGTTTTGCTATAATTAAGGGAGAGGAAATTATACTTCATTTCAATTCTAAAAGCTTAGATTGAGATTTTAATCGTATTTAATCAAGGATATATATATATATGAATTTCATGTTGGAATGGCTCAACATAAGGAAATTCTATATATGGGTCCATTATTTGCGTTCTAAAATTCGATTATGATTACGGCATCCCTTCTCATAATCTGAATTTTGAGAACTTGGCAAATTGAAATGGAAATATTATAGCAAAAGACTGGTTTAGTCTTTATGTGAGACATCATGAATCGTGTCCCATATGCTTCGGATATAGGATCGATTACATGTGTTATATTCATCCTTTCTAAAATTTTCCAAATGCCTGGGGCATTATGAAGGGAAAAGGTCTAGAATTAGATATGACTAAAATGATTAAGCAATTGTCGAGGACAATCTAAGGTTTACCAAAGATTGGTTGCTCAAGGACAGTTGGAAGTATAATGTTAATTCTGGAAGGACCATATTGACATAATCTGTAAGGAGGCAACTCTTGTTCAGAAGTGATAGTCAAAATGGAATATGGAAATGTTTCAAAGTTAGAAATTATTCAATCTGTGTAAGATTAGGAAACTTAATGAAAGAAGGATGTTTCCAAGGAGCTGATCTCCTTTGGAATGCTTTGTAATGATTGTTGTCAAGTCTTTTTGACTTCGTGCATAATCATTAAGAGGATCAATGCATATAAGTTTAGAATCTAACAGATTTCAGTAAATGGCATGAATTTGGAATTCTTGCATTTGCAGTAAGGATTTGGGACTGTGAAAAGAGGATCATTGGAGTGATGTTCAATTGATCTATTTTACAAAGTAAAGATCATAGACAAACATAGTATGCATACTTGGTGTATGGCATGACTAGTGTTTAGAAAACATAGTGTACATGCTTGGAGCATGGGACAACTATTGTTTTAAATTCAAGTATAACGTTGATAAAACCGAAACAATGAATAATGAGTAATCAGTATGGTGATAAATAAAAGTGTTTATTTATATTCATAGGGTTTGATACCATATTTGATTCTTTTATTCTTGTGTTTCACTTTGCATGTTTTGACTTCCAGAATAACTAAGTCGCTCTTCCTGAATGATTAAGTTATTCAAACCATCCACAGTCGGTCATATGTTGGAAGTAGATATGAATCAAGACTGTCATGGGTTGGTTTGTAGAGGTCCAAGTTGGTGGACAAAAGTGGTGCTACAACACTCATGAGTGCTCATAAGTTCTGAGTATTGGATTCAACCCGCGCTCATTTGAATCACTTCATGGATTTTATCACGGGTGATCATGAGACGATAATATCTTATATTCTTCAAACCTACAGATATGAGTTGTTACTATGAGTTGGTTATACATTGATTGCACGAAAACGCATTGGTAACTCGATGTTATAAAACGTGCCTTTGTGTATGATTCAACAAGTAGTAGAACAAGCCATATGAGTAGAAGTTTATCCATTCCTTTTACCTTCGGGATAAAAGTGATATCTGTGGGCCCCTCGATGATTTAAAGATGATACATGTGAGTGCTTGGCCAAGCCAGGACTGATTTGATTTGTTCAATCAGTCAGTCATCATGAATCGGAAATCGGGAAACAACAAATGGACAGAGAGAATGATTGATAATCCATGTCTCAGTCCATATGATATCTAGAATGGAGGAATATATGATCCTTTATCTAATGGACAAGTCATTGACAAAGGTCAGAGTTCATCGACAAGGTCAGAGTTCGACAGAAGCTTTTGAGAGCTACGATTGCTGATCGGTTCCTGAAGTCATACGTAATAATAGTTTTAGACTTATCCAAGTGGGAGACTGTTGGATTAATGTCTAAGTCCATAACTATAATTGGTAAGACTTGACCCGACCCGGCATGGTCCATTTGGGTTGCATGGCATCATGCATTTGGATAGACTATAATGAGAGAAATAACACTTAAGGTTGGTTAATATATTATAAGTTCTAATATATTAATAAGGTTATTTAATTAGTATTGATCAAGAATTAATTTGGAATTAATTAAGTGATCAAAAGGAGACTAATTAAATATATGGGTTGATTGTGTAAATCATTCATTCTTATATATGTGGGCTTGTGATCCAAGATTCCTTATGTTGGAATAAGTCCATGGGGTGACCCATGGATACTCCATGGAGGTTAAAATCCATGGAGCATAAGGAATGGGTAAAGTTATGAGTTACATGGTGTAACCCTAATAGCCACCATATAAAAGAATCCCATGGCTCAAGAAATCGTGCACTAATGTGTGAGTGTGAGGGCTAGACGATTTCAAGGAGTGTTCAAGTTTCTCTCAAGTTATTCCAAGTGTATTTGGTGTTGTGTGAACACACTTGGGGCACTAGGCACTCAAGCTTCATGAAGACATTCTACATCAAAGAGGTATGTATTCTATCTTGTTATATTTATTATTTTGTATGCTAGATTAGGATAATACCTTGGATGTTCATAATTGTATGTATAATAGAGAAAACATAGATCCAAGGTATTTAGGGTTGCATGTACATTTAGGAGTGTTAGAATGCTCATAACCCAACAGTTACTCACTGGGCAATGGAGAAATTCCACATTCCAACAATGGCAGACTCTTTGATGTCATCTATTGCCACTTTTCACACGATGAAGATTATTTTCACCGATCCATCCAAGTATTTGTTCATCGGTTCGGTTCCTGAATCAATGTACCATTGTGTATCTGGGGAAATCAAGCTTATTCGTGAATACAAGAGGCTTCCTCCTACAGGACCGAGGTAGCTAACACCTGAGATGCAAAGTTTGCTGGATGCAGCTGATAAACCAGCGAAACGAGGGAAGAAGGCTGATCAACGAAAAAGCGAGAAGGAAGGAACCTCCATCATCAAGTGATTCAGAGTATGTTCCTTCTAATCATCAACCTGAACAAGAGTCAAGCGAAAGTGAACATTCTCAAGAGGAGAGTTTGCTTAGAGGAGATTCGCCTCCCCCTTCACCAACTCATCAGGGTAACCGCAACACACCTCCTTCCTCTCCTACTCACTATGTTCCTATTGTTGGATAAGGTGTATAAGTCCATAACTATTTCTGGTATGTACTTGACCCGACCCGGCATGGTCCATTTGGGTTACATGGCACCATGCAATTGGATAAACTAAAATGAGAGAAATAACACTTATGGTTTATTAATATATTATAAGTTCTAATATATTAATAATATTATTTAATTAGTTTGATCAAGAATTAATTTAGAATTAATTAAGTGATCAAAAGATAACTAATTAAATATATGGGTAGATTATGTAAATCTTCCATATCTTATATAGTGGGCTAAGAGACTCCATGGATTATCAAGTTGGGTTCCACCCATAGGATGCTCCATGGAGGCTCCATGGGAGTTACAAACTCATGGGTCATGGAAATGAAGAGTCATGCCACATTAGGGTTTACATGGTGTAACCCTAGATGTGACACACTATATAAGCAACATGTTCTCCACCAAAATTGGCGACACTAAGAATGAAGAGGGCTAGGCCGATTTTAGAAATGTGTATTCTCTCTAAAGTCATTCCAAAAGCATTTGGTGTTGTGTGAAGCATTTGAGGCATCACACTTGGGGTGCTAGGCTCACAAGGTTTCAAGGATCATAAGCAACAACAAGGTAAGTTATTCTATCTTTCATGCAAGTTAAAATTTGTTCCCCATGTATGCTAGATAGGAATATAACCTTGGAATTCAACTTTGCATGATAATTAGACAAACATAGACCCAAGGTTATTAGGGTTGCATGTACACTTAGGAAGTGTTAGAATGCTCAAAACCCATCAGTGGTATCAGAGCCAGGTTCGTTTGTTGTTTTTTTTTGTGTGCAAACAGCTTGAAAAAAAATCGTTTTTCTGTTTTCTGCTCGTATGAAAGTTTGCACATTTGTTGCTGGAAATGGACTAGAAACATTACCCTAAACTGTTTTTATGTTTTAAAGCTTGTTTTAGATGGTGTAATGTTTATGCTAATCCATTTACAATGGCAATTATTAAAATTACAAGTTTTTTTAAGTGTAATTTTTGATTCTTGAAAGTGTTCATATTCATGTTCTTGAACTTATGAAGATTAGATGATCATAGGAATTGTTTGTAACCTTCATGGGAGTTTAATTCATGATCATAATGTGTTTTAATGGAGTCCATAACTTGTCCTCAAGTTATGGAAAACCAAAAGTCTCACTTTTATTAAAGCCATTAAAAGAACACAAGAGTTATAAAAATGAAGAGTCTTCATTTTTTTTACTCAATTAATTCATAAGTTATAAGAAATGAAAAGTTTTGGAAGTTTACAAAACTTGCCCTCAAGTTTTGGAACATGTAAAGTCTTGACTAAAACTTTAGTTCCAAACCTTAGAATTTTAAAAGTTAAAATTCAACCCTTATACTTTATAATATTATAAGTTACTAATATATATATATATATATATATATATATATATATATATATATATATATATATATATATATATATATATATATATATATATATATATATATGTATAACGTCAAGTCGTCTTACCGCTAGTACGCGTCATTCACGAAGCCGGTCTATAAGGGGGGTATAAGGTAAAATGGCAACTTAATGGGTGTCCACTCTCACCCACCGCTTCCTTGATCGGTGGAGGGTCGTTAGCCGAACGGGTAAGACAAGGACTTATAAATTCTCATTAAAAGTATGATGAATATTATAAAGTAACTAAATGCTTTTATTAAATTCCCAATCTTAGTTATTTTAGGAAAATGTGAATAAGGTGCTAATCCATGAAATTACACTTTACACTTTGTTTAAGTCATTGGTGGAGCGTGTGTGGTTAACCGGCACACTAACTTGGACTTAACAAGGTAGGTAAAGGGTGACTTAAGGTTTACCATAGCATCGGTGGAGCGTGTGTGGTTTACCGGCACATCGATTGAGCGATAAACCTTGAGGGTACCAAGTGATTTGCATGGTTACTTCACACCTCGTTTTGTGATCCTCGGTATCCCAGTCACAAAACTTGGAGGGCACACTCGAAATTGAAACATGCCTTTGAAAAGTTCATCGAATCTCAAAAGAATCTAGGAATTTCTAAGAACCAATTAAAAACCTAATATTTATATTTCGTTTTTCATGGTGGAAATTGGTGAATCGTCATTCACCTACCTTTCAAATATGTTATAGCTTGGATTACGGCATACCTCTTCTAAGTTATAATATATTGTGATTGGATCCTAGCCTTAATATTACATTTGGGTGTTTTATTAAGGAGTCTCTTAATATCTAAACTAATCTTGTTCTCTTCCTTCAGATGTCTTCAAACAATGCTGCTTCTGGCTCTAATCCTAATGGCTCCTTTACCCTTATGAACTTGTGTGGGAAAGTCACTTTTGATGGATCCAACTTCAATGAATGGATCAGAAACATCAGGATGATTACCCGCTACGAGGACAAAGAATATGTCCTTGACAAGGAGCTTAAGGAGATTGATGACACCACTGCAACTCCCCAGGAGATCGCTGACTTCCGGGCACATGAAAGGGATGCTACAAAAGTGGCATGCATCATGTTGGCCACCATGACAGCGGAACTCCAAAAGTCCTATAAGGACTTCTACCCTTTTGAAATGCACCAAGATCTGATGGAAAGATACCATCAAAGTGCACGACAAGAGAGGTATGAAATCATATGCTCTATCATAGCAACCATGATGAAGGACGGGGAATCCGTCACGAGCCACATGCAGAAAATGCAAAGGTATTTGGATCGGTTGCTGAAGTTTAATGTGAACTTCCCTGAGGAGCTTGCAATAGATATTATTTTTCAATCCTTACCATCGTGCTATGATCAATTCCGCATGACATATCACATGAATAAGGAAGAGGTCACACTCAGCAAACTTCAGGGACTCCTCAAGACCGCAGAAACAGGTCTTAAGGGTAAGTCTGTTGTTAACACTCCTACTCCAAACTCCGCCCCGGTTTTGGCAATCGGGAAAGGTAGAGGGAAGAAGAGGAAGAGCTCTTCGAAGGGTACCAAGGCTAGGACCCTTGATGGCTCTTCTTCAAGTGGAACCAAGAAAGGTTTTGTCACTCCTTCTTCTGACCCTAAAGAGGCTGAATGCTTCTATTGCCATGAAAAGTCACATTGGAAGCGGAACTGCCCAAAGTACCAGCAAGATGTGAAGGATGGGAAAGTTAAACCCAACCATGCAGCTATTTACACTATCTTATCTAATAACTCACCCCATTCTAACTCTTGGGTCCTTGATACCGGTTGTGGTATTCATATCTGTTCTGATTTGCAGGGACTAAGAAGAAGTGAGAATGTGGAGCATGGAAGAATAAACTTAATCATGGGGAATAGGAAAGCTTTACCTGTCACCAAGATTGGAGTTTATACTTTATCGCTAAGTAGTGGGTTTAGTTTAGATTTGAATAAATGTTGTTATTCGCCAGAAATGGCAAGAAATATTATTTCCTTTCATGCATTGTATAAACAAGGTTTCACCTTTTCATTTGATAATGAAGTTGGTTCGATTAATGCTTTCTTTAATAATGTTCTTTATTTTAAAGCATTACCTTGTGATGGTATGTATGAAACTGTATCTGTGGTTGATAACTTAGGAAATAATGTATTGTGTATTGATTCTGTTAATGATAATAACTTGGATAAAGCATCATTATGGCATTGTCGTCTTGGACATATAAGCAAGAAACGTATAGGCCAACTCCAAAAGGATGGAGTATTGGAGTCATTTGACCTAAAGTCAGATGATAGTTGCGAATCATGCTTACTTGGAAAAATGACAAAGTCACCCTTCACAGGTTCTTGTGAGAGGGGTGAAGGTTTGTTGGATCTTATACACACGGATGTGTGTGGACCCTTCAAACATGCCTCAAGGGATGCTAATCGTTATTATTTGACTTTTACTGATGATTACAGTAGATATGGATATGTCTACTTAATCAAGCATAAGTCAAAGACTTTTGAGAGGTTTAAAGAGTTTAAACAGGAAGTCGAGAATCAATTGGGCCGGAACATTAAGATGCTTCGATCCGATCGAGGTGGTGAGTATCTTAGTTCAGAGTTCCTCGACTATCTTAGGGAATGTGGGATTGTCTCACAATTGACACCTCCCAGGACACCGCAGTTGAATGGTGTACCTGAGAGGCGTAATCGAACCTTGTTGGATATGGTTCGTTCCATGATGAGTCGAGCTTCGCTACCAATCTCATTTTGGGGGTATGCCTTATAGACTGTCGCCCATATCCTTAATCTAGTTCCCACAAAGAAAGTTGCCAAAACTCCTCATGAGATGTGGACTGGTAAAGTACCCAAACTAGACCACATTAAGATTTAGGATTATGAGGCTTTCGTGAGACGCGAGACTCATGATAAGCTCGAACCTCGAAGTGAGAGGTGTATTTTCATCGGCTACCCACAGAAATCCTTTGGTTACCTCTTCTACAAACCTAGTGAGAATGTGGTCTTTGTAGCTAGGAGGGCTTTCTTTCGAGAGAGATAGAGAGTTCATAAGCCAAGGAGACAGTGGGAGGCAAGTTGACCTTGAAGAAATTCAAGAGTCAAGTGGTGAAGGAACTTCAAACCCTAGCACTCAACTTGAGGAGGAAACTCCTGTTGAGCCAATTGACAAGTCTGTACCTCTGAGGCGTTCCACAAGGGTTAGGAATGCACCTGAGCATTACTATGGATTCCATATTACTGCGGAAGGTGATACACTTATCAGTGATGAGACACTGATAGGTCTGGATGAACCTAACAGTTACGCGGAACCCATGGCAGGCCCTGAGTCAGCCAAGTGGAAAGAGGCAATGGACAGCGAGATACAGTCCATGTATGACAATCAAGTTTGGAACTTGGTTGAGAATGTACCAGGTCGTAAGACTGTAGGGTGCAAATGGATCTTCAAGAAGAAGACCGACATGGATGGTAATGTACACACTTATAAGGCACGACTGGTTGCAAAGGGTTTCTCACAAACTCCGGGAGTTGATTATGATGAGACCTTTTCTCCAGTGGCCAAGATTAAGTCTATTAGGGTTCTGTTAGCCATAGCCGCATTTCATGACTATGAAATATAGCAAATGGATGTCAAAACCGCTTTCCTTAATGGAAAGTTGGCTGAGGATGTTTACATGAGTCAGCCAGAGGGTTTTGTCAACACAGAGTACCCTAATAGAGTGTGTAAGCTTGAGAAATCCATTTATGGGTTAAAGCAAGCACCTCGCAGATGGAATCTTTGCTTTGATGAGAAAGTCAAGGAATTTGGCTTTTCTAGGAGTGAAGATGAATCTTGTGTATATGTCAAGGCTAGTGGGAGTATAGTTAGCTTTTTGGTATTGTATGTGGATGACATACTACTCATAGGAAATGACATCCCAACTCTACAGGAAGTTAAGTCCTGGCTTGGGAAGTGTTTCTCTATGAAGGACCTAGGAGAAGCTGCCTATATTCTAGGGATAAGTATCTTGAGAGACCGGAGTAAAAGACTAATTGGACTTAGTCAGAGTACCTACTTGGATAAGGTGCTGAAGAGATTCGGCATGCAGGACTCCAAGAAAGGAGAGTTACCCATCCAGAGTAACGCCAGATTGAGTAAGACACAAAGCCCTAGTACTGAGGCTGAGATAGCAGAAATGAGTCGAATACCTTATGCTTCGGCTGTAGGATCGATCATGTATGCTATGACGTGTACTCGACCTGATGTAGCCTTTGCTTTGAGCATGGTTAGCAGGTATCAGGGGAACCCTGGCAAGGCACACTGGACTGCGGTAAAGAATATCGTCAAGTACCTACGGAGGACTAAGGACTGGGTCCTTACCCTCGGTGGGAGTGAAGACTTGAGAGTTGTAGGGTATAGTGATGCTAGCTTTCAGACTGATAGGGATAATTTCCGCTCTCAGTCAGGCTGGGTCTTTACCTTAAATGGAGGAGCAATTTCTTGGAAGAGTTCCAAGCAAGAGACAGTGGCTGATTCAACTTGCGAATCAGAGTATATAGCAGCTAGCGACGCAGCAAAGGAGGCGATATGGCTGAAGAACTTCATTGGAGACCTTGGAGTTGTACCAGCTATTAAAGAGCCAATGGAAATTTTCTGTGATAGTGAAAGTGCAGTTGCCTTAGCCAAGGAACCAAGGGATCACGGGAGATCCAGACACATCGACAGAAAATACTATTTCATTAGACATCGAATAGAAGAAGGACTCCTCGTGGCAAAGAGCGTATCATCGGATGAGAATCCAGCAGATCCCCTCACGAAGGGACTGACTCGGGTTAAGCATCTCCAGCATACTCGGAGCATAGGGCTGAAGGATGATATTAGATTTAGTAGTTAGATAACCTTGAAATTTGTAAAGTGTAATTGACATTAGATGATGAATAAAAGGTGTTTTATTTATGAGTAAAGTGTTGCTATCTCTTGTCGATCGTTTACTATATTTCTTTTGCATGTTTTGACTTCCAGAATAATTATGTTTGGTATATCATATTATTCGAACCTCCACAGTCGGTCATATGTCGGAAGTAGGTATGAATCAAGACTGTCATGATTGGTTGCAGAGGTCTAAGTTGTTGGACATGGCTACAACAGTCATGAGTGCTCATAAGTTCTGAGCATTGGACTCAACCCACGCTCACTGGAATCACTTCATGGAATTTATTTCGAGTGATCGTGAGACGGTAATATCATATAAGTCTTCAAACCTAGATATATGATTTGTTACTTATGAGTTGGTTATGCATTGATTGTATGAAAACGCATTGGTAACTCGATGTTATAAAACGTGCTCTTGTGTATAATTCAATGAGTAGTAGAACAAACATATGAGTCGAAGTTTATCTGTTCCTTCTTGGATTAGAAGCTGATATCTGGGCCCCTCGATGATTTTGTTTTGACCTATGTACCGGGCCTGGTCAGAACTAAGTTGATGTGTTCAATTGAGTTCTATGTCAAACAAATCGGAAATCGGGAAACAAACTGTTGGACAATAAGTAAGACATTGTTCCATGTATTTGTCCGGCTGATATCTAGAACAGAGGATTATATGATCACTTATCTTAAATGGCGTATCATCATCTTCTCAGTTCCGAGAGACCTTGAAAGAGCTACGATTGCCCATCGGTTCCTGAAGTATCGCAGTTATATATTAGACTTATCCAAGTGGGAGACTGTTGGATAAGGTGTATAAGTCCATAACTATTTCTGGTATGTACTTGACCCGACCCGGCATGGTCCATTTGGGTTGCATGGCACCATGCAATTGGATAAACTAAAATGAGAGAAATAACACTTATGGTTTATTAATATATTATAAGTTCTAATATATTAATAATATTATTTAATTAGTTTGATCAAGAATTAATTTAGAATTAATTAAGTGATCAAAAGATAACTAATTAAATATATGGGTAGATTATGTAAATCTTCCATATCTTATATAGTGGGCTAAGAGGCTCCATGGATTATCAAGTTGGGTTCCACCCATAGGATTCTCCATGGAGGCTCCATGGGAGTTACAAACCCATGGGTCATGGAAATGAAGAGTCATGCCACATTAGGGTTTACATGGTGTAACCCTAGATGTGACACACTATATAAGCAACATGTTCTCCACCAAAATCGGCGACACTAAGAAACAAGAGGGCTAGGCCGATTTTAGAAATGTGTATTCTCTCTAAAGTCATTCCAAAAGCATTTGGTGTTGTGTGAAGCATTTGAGGCATCACACTTGGGGTGCTAGGCTCACAAGGTTTCAAGGATCATAAGCAACAACAAGGTAAGTTATTCTATCTTTCATGCAAGTTAAAATTTGTTCCCCATGTATGCTAGATAGGAATATAACCTTGGAATTCAACTTTACATGATAATTAGACAAACATAGATCCAAGGTTATTAGGGTTGCATGTACACTTAGGAAGTGTTAGAATGCTCAAAACCCATCACCTATCACTATTGCTCCATTTCCTCCTACAATATCTTCTCAAGCTGCAACTTCTATACCAATACCAACCCCACTATTCACCGTAATTACCACCACTACCACTACCCCAACCGAACCTCAAGTTCGTGTCAACGTATCTGATACGGGGGCACCTACTTCATGGACCGAAACCCCAATAACTTCTAAACCTCTCTCTCCACCTCCTTCCAACGAATCTGATACTGTTCTCGGTGGGGAGGATGCCGACTTTGATTCCTTCTACTTTAGCCCCTATAGAGTTCAAAGTGATGATGATGATGATGCTCCTGTAACGAAACGACATTTAAAGGACCTTAATGAGAAACTTGACAGGCTTATTGCTTCTGCATCTTCCTCTTCTCCTACTGAATACTCGGAAGCAGCAGTCAAGGCTTTGTTCTCTACTTTGGTCAAAGAGCATCAGGACTCCATTGATAAATCTACTAAAGTTGTCGATGCTTTGTTCTCTACTTTGGTCAGAAATCAACCGCAAATGTACAACAAATAATTGCAGATGCTCAAGTATTTTTGGATTCTCTACAGGCAGCTGCTCAAAAGAATGCCAATATGGTGAATGCTATAATTAAGGAACTCACTTCTACGTTTCAGGAGGAGCATATTGTGACACCCCCAAACCAAGGATGGCGGAAACGTCCGGGGGTGGAGGACTTCATGTATAGTATCATAACAACAATTGTAATAGTAATTGAAGCAAACACAACCAACATATATATAATTGAAAAAGTGACATCATTATATGAATTACATGTTTACGAATCAATTACAATATGTTGACAAAATATGAAATAGTAGACGCCTTAGCGCCCCATCCTCAAAAGCACTTGGTTACCTATTTAATGATTTCCTGAGAATACAAGTTGTTTGAAAAAGTGTCAACACAAAGGTTGGTGAGTTCATAAGCTTTTGTTTGGTATTATTAAAAGCCTTTCGTTTGTAAAAGTAGTATTTGTGTTAGAAAATCCAATATTTTCCTTAATGTTTAAATGTAGTCTTAAAACCCAAAGACCGAAATGTACAAGTAATTTGTCATATTTATAGTAAAACAATGCAAGTTTAAATCGACATAAACTCGTTAAATTTTAATGAAGTTCCCGTAAATTCCAATGTTTATTAATACTTTATGTGAGTTTATTATAACCATACTATGACCAAGGTTGCCTAAAACGATGTTCTTCAGGCGTCGGAAATGTTATGACATTTGTCACCCCAGACCTATCGGTCTAACTGTTGCATGCAGTTTAGGTGTGGGTTTGTCAAACCCAATATAGATCTATACATAACTATCACGCTCTCCCTCAAGGAGACTCTGGTTACAATACAGGACTTAATGGTAATTTGAAGTAAATGTCTCACAAAGTCATTAACGGAATTACGTGTTATGAAAACTTGGTACCGTATGGCCGTACCTTGCTTAATGAAAATATCATTTGTATAAATGTACCCTTTTTAAATGTATGTGTTATGTAATGTATCATAAACTATACCTATTATAGTTTATCAACCAAGGGTAGTACGTAGTAATGTATGCAAACTATATTCAAAATAGTTTATTAAATGTTTGAATGTATCGGTTGTACTTTGATTATAATCACTTGTTATTCTTTATATTTTATATGTCCAAATCCATTTGTAAACTGATGTGTGTCTAAATATTAAGATAAAATGTCATATATTGCAATAACATATAATCACATAAAGATATACACCTTGCTCAACATGTTACAAGGTGAAATGAAATTGACAGCAACTTTTCGTTGAATACAGTTTCTGTTACTGTTCTTAGAAAATTTATAGAAAACTCATCAAGGCTCTAAATCCAAATCCGCAAATTCTGAGAGTTTGGAATATGAGTCTAGTTTGTTCGTAAATTTTATCATGATTTTTAGTGATCTCTAACAGAGGTGAAAATATTCATAATCACAGACTGGTCCGGGTTTGCCTCTGAAATGACAGGCAGTTTTGTAAAAATCACCATAAATTGTAGAAAAATCATATGGAGATGTGCAAGTAGCCATTTTAAAGCTAAGAGTTTGAACTACTTTCACCTAGAACAGTTTTGAAAACTAAAATATTTAAGTTGACCAAAACAGTCCGTGATCGAAGTTCATCTTTTCTGATGTAATCTGATAGAAAAAGTTTAATTGTGTTCTTGATGATTTTAATTGTATTCCCCCCTTAAAACTTAAGAAAAACATGTAAATGTAGGGGTATGAACTCACCTTATGTGGTTTCAGTAGATGAAAGTGAGAGAGAGGAAGTATTCAACCCAAGAACACTAAGAAGATGTCTTGATGATTCGAGAATCTAACACCGAATAAGATGGAATTTGTGTAAGATATCAATGATTTGAGTAGAATGGAGTGTAATAATTATATGAATGATGAAGATACTTACTAATTGAAGAAAGAAATCTCTGAAGAAAGCCTTGAAGTTCTTGAAGTTGAGAGAAAAGATGAGAGAATTTTGGAGAGTGTCCTTTGGTTGCTAAGTGTAGAATGAAAGAACTTTATGGAGAATAAGGAGAGAGGATCAATCCTCCAGCTCTTAGAACGTGGGAAGAGCTGGAGATTGGGTGTAAAGGTCCACTAAGGAGACAAGGGGTAGTGGGAAAGAGTGGCTGATCATAGAGTGAGGTGGTGGTGGTTTGCTTTTGCCATAAATTAAGGAAAAGCAAATATTCCCTCAATAATTAGTTCAACCACTAATTCTTTTAATATATTTTTATAAAAACCCTGGAGATTTATATATTTTGGGGCCTTAGTTTATTAAATAAAGTTTTGGGTGAAAATCCCACGTTAAAATAATGAAAAACGGAGTTAAAACGAAGTCGTAGTCGAAAAACCGGTAAAAAGGGGCCGTCTGCGAGACCCCTCGCATGGAGGCCGGATTCGGACCCTCGCATGCGAGGCTGCTGTCTGATGGCTTCGAATTCGGTCTCCTGAGAGGCTTCAGCTTCAGTCCTGATGGGAGGCTTCGGATCCGAGGCCTCGGATGAGAGGCTTCGGTCCTGAAGCTTCAGTTCCAGGTCCTTAAGGCTATTTTACCCGTTTTTACCCCGTTTCAAGCGATTTTTGACCCGGTTAAGGGTCGATATGACCCAAATGATTACAAAAAGTTAAAGTAACTTTTAAGAGAGATTTGGGAGAGATTTCAAATAGAAAGAGATAGAGTGAAAACGATTTAGAGAGGTTTCGTTTGTGATTAATTTGAGTGTCCGGCTTCACAACGCAAGGTTCGTAAACCCCGTTAAACTGTGTTTTAGTGTCGTACACAATCCCGATGATTGTGCAATAGTGTTTTATCGCTTTGGTTCGTTGTTTAGCACTGTTAAGGCTAAGGAAAATCAAACACATGAACTTTCCAAATGATGATTTCTCATTAAAATAGTGAATTGTATAGTGATTACATAACGTAAACCCTAACATACAAGGGTTATTGGAGTTGACCGGTTTGACTTGTTGACTTTGTTTGACTTTGACCTGACCGAAATTTGACGGTTGTCACACATATGCATTTTGAAAGCATTCGATCGGGAATTCAAGCTGATAATGCACAGTTCGTTTCTTCAGTTAAGGCTCATCTTGATCAACTCTAGGCCGAACTTGCTGTGGAAAACAAAGTCGTGGATGAACTGGATCGTCGAACTGCTCAACTCAAAACTCAGACCTTGAAGCTTACTCATGCGACCAAGGAAAATGATGATCTCAAATTTGAATGAGCACTTATCAAGAGTTGTGTTGATGATGTGCACTCTCTCTTGTCTAATCTTCTTGAGGCACATGATTCGGTTCTTACTCTTACCGTTCGAGGGCACTTACCTGAAAAGTTGAGACCAGCTCTTGAAATGTTGAGCCGCATTGAAGGTGTTCCAGAGACTGTTTTCCCTCCAAAACAAGGGGGAGAAGCAAGTAAGAAACAACCCCCACAACTGAAAGTCACCACTGAACAACCAAAAGTCACCACTGAACCGAAGGGTAATGAAGCTTCGGGTTCAAGTGTGAAGGACAAAAACAAGAAGATAGTTGGTGATAGGGATGAGGAAGAAACTGAAGAAGACGCTCTTAAAAGAAAGCAGCGTGATCGAGAGGTTGACGAAAATCTTCGTATTGCAAAAGAAGAAGAAGAGAGGGAAAGGAAAAGAAAAGAGGCTCATGACGCACTGGAAAGTAGAAAAACTCTATTTCCTTTGTGGACATTGGAGAAACTGTTAAAAGAAGCAATCGACTCTCCCAATACTCACTGGCTTGAACCGGTTATCTCATTTGATCGAGAAAACTCAAAAGACTCTCAGTTTGACATGCCTATTACCCGAAAGGCATTTTTGTTTCATTGCTTTGAGCCAATCGCCTCTATTCCTTCTCCTGATCCAAAGGTTGATCGAGAATTAATTGACTATTATCTCACATTCTCTCAACCGCAATACTTGACTTGGAGTGCACAGAAGATCACAACAGTCAAGGTATTGAAACCAACTTCAGCAGGGAATTTTATCAATGTGAAATTCAAAGTGACCCGAGGCTCTGACAACTCGGTTCATCTTATTTCCTTTGCCGATTTGCCAAACTTAAATCCACATGACTGGATCCTCTTGAACAACATTCTGCTAACTGATCAACAACAGTACGAGCCTATCATCGATCATATTAAGCGAATGTTAGTTTCTTACATTCATGAGGTTGCCAAGATGGATCAAGAGATCGCCTCTGCCTTAAGGAAGAAGCCTACAATCAGACCAATTGGGAAAGCAAGCGATGTGAACAAGATGCAGATGGGTAGAATTGACCCGAAGTATCACACAGTGTGGAGCACATTTTGGATATCATTCACAGGTGTAAGCACAACAGTGAAGCTGATAAGAAAAATTTTTCAGATATGCTTCGGTGGTATATTGACTTTCGTCATACTCTTCTCGCCATCATACCAAAGCTATTCAAGACTGTGAAGAAATCTACTCTCACTCAACCGAAATGATCTCTCGCCTCAATTGACGCAAAGGGGGAGATTGTTGGGTCTAAGAGTTGCGTCATTGGGCATGTTCCTTCGGTCCATAGTTATCACGGTTTGGGCCTGTCCAGCCGTGTGTATGGCATTAGGGTTTAGTATATAAGATGCATGCATGCACCGTTCCCTGCACACTTTTGATAATTATTATTCCTTTATTGTAATGTAACCCTAGCACACCTCTACAGTCGAAGTTCTTTATCGAGCTCTTCTGAGGTGGAGCATATTAATCATTCAGCTCTTGTTTGATTCATCGTGTGTTCTTTACTTTTACTGTGTTTGATCGAATCTGTTACGAATCTAACGATCTTAGAGAACATTATTCTCAACATATGGTATGTGGTATTTTGAGGAACTCACTAAGCTTTGTGCTTACGGTTTTTATGGTTATGGTTTCAGGTACTTCCGATTCGAAACGGAAGGGCCCGACATGATCGCAACGCATCCACCCATGTTTCCGCATTGTGATGATTTTGGGATTATACTTTGATGACTGTTTTATTATGAAATACTTTTGGATGTTTCAATAAAAGATAATTAATGTTTTGATTGAATTAAAAATGAAATTTTTACCTCATAATTTTTGGGACGGTACAGGCGGACCAGCTGGTGCTGAAGGCCAAGACACCCTGGGCGTCCCGGATAGACTAAAGGCTTACGAAGCGGTCCAGTCAGGCCGAAGGCCCTGAGAGCAGTCCAGATAGTCTGTAGACTTGCGAAGCGGTCCAGTCATGCTGAAGGCTCATGTATACATGCGGTTGTTGGTTATGTTGTGTGGTGTTACCTTGGGGGAACTCACTAAGCGTTGGCTTAGAGTTTCAGTTTGTTGTTTCATGTACTTTAGAGGATCGAGGGAAAGCAAAGGCGCGATCGTGCACATTCCTTCGGATTTTTATGTTATTGGATTTTGGTATATACTCTGATTTATGACTTACACTTTTGAAACAATGGTTTTTTAAACAATTATTGTTATTTGGTTGTTTTTGAAAAGTTTAAATTTACTGTGATTTTCGGGATGTTATATATATATATATATATATATATATATATATATATATATATATATATATATATATATATATAGAGAGAGAGAGAGAGAGAGAGAGAGGAAATTAAGAAATCAAACCACTTTTTAATGTGTATTTGAAGATAATAACAAATATATATATATATATATATATATATATATATATATATATATATATATACATATATTTTAACAAAAATAACAATTTCATCCGAAATAGGCATTCCGAACCACAAAAATAATTTATTTAACCGATTCGGGAACGACATTTCGGATTCCGGACCAACATTCTAGATTCCAGACTAAAATTTCCGATTTCAGAAAAAAAAATTCTAGAATTTTAAGAATAAGTCTGAAATCTGAAAAACAATTTCGGTATTTCAAGAAAAAAACATTTTTTTTTGCTTAATATAACAAAAAAAACAAACATATTTATATTAACTATATACGATATTAGTATACAAAATTAGACATTTTATTGAAAAACAGTGACATGAAATATTAGGAAATTTAGTATTCGGAATCCCAAAAAACCAAGAAAATTTCTTTAAAAATTAATTATAAAAAAAAGCCTTGGAGTATGAACAATTCTTCGGAATGAGAGCATCCTGGAAAAATTGGTTGTTTTTGAAAAACTGAAAAAAAAAATTATTATTATTATTTTTATGAAAACGTTGTTTATAATGGTTAGATTACACGATTTTTCCTTTTTTTTAAATAAAAGATTAGCCTTAGAAAAAAAAAGAGTTAAAGGTATATCATTTGCATATTCATCCTAACAAAAGAAATCAAATATTTTTAATTTTTTTTTTCTATTTATTGTCCTTATTACAACAAAATATGTGTCAAAATCAAAAAGATGTTTAAAAAAGATAATTAGTATTATTTATATGTTACAATCTTATATGAATAGAAGATATGAATAGAAAGATACATAAAAAGAAGTGGTAAAAAGATTTTTAATTTTTCAACAAAATAAATCAAATATCCTCCTGTTAGGAGGATTAAAAAGATCCTACATTGAAGTTTCAAGATTTATTTTAGCTTATTATTGAACACAATCTTAAAACTATGACATGTTCCAAGTAATATATTTTATATATAAAGATAGCTAACAAATATTTATTCAATATCTAAAACATATCCTTTTTAAATCTATTAAATGTTGTAAATATAAAATTATCAAATGATAAAAGATGAGGTGATCCGTAAATTATGTAGGCGGAAAAGCATTAAAAAGTAAATGAGAATTTATTAACAATATTTTATAACTTTGTTTGCCTTTTCCTTTTCCCCTTTTTGTATTTAATTAATTTCAATATTAAAGAAATCCATTATATATATATATATATATATATATATATATATATATATATATATATATATATATATATATATATATATATATATAGAGAGAGAGAGAGAGAGAGAGAGAGAGAGAGAGAGAGCACAAATAATTGAAAATGAACTACTTTTACAATGGTTTTTTTAATATTCTGAACGTTTTTTAATAAATGATTCACAGTTTCTAAATATAAGATATGAATTTAACATCATTAGATTATACTCGTATTGAATAAATGTTATTCATTTGAGTCAGTCTTGTAAACAACATTAACCAAAGTTTGATATTTATAGAAATTTGAAACAATTGTTTTGGTTGAAAATACGTACAATGAAGTCTATTCATAGTAAAATACATATTTTAACGAACCGAACAAACCTTAGGCTTTACAATCTATAAATATGATTATCAACAAAATTAATAAAATCTAACAATAATTGAATCTAAAAACCCGTATCCCATTGACTTAAAAGTTTGAGGACTATTTAAACTCAATAGGGAAGTTTGACCCCTCACCTCGGAACGTGGACGCAAGAACTTTTGCAAAGGGGATAAAACAATATCTTTTTTTTTTTTTACTATCTTTTTTAATTTAATCATTATTATAAAATCTCTCTCTCTCTAATATATATATATATATATATATATATATATATATATATATATATATATATATATATATATATATATATGAGATTCGTTGAAAACTCATAGTTTCTCGAAAACACGATAACTAAATGTGGAACGTTAGATTAAAATTAATTTATTAAGGACATGATGGTCATATTAGCAATCTCATTTAATTTTCAATTTTTTGTGTTATTGAAAATATAAATAAAAAAAACCTAAAAACTAACATAATAAATCAAATTTTTGGATTTAATAATAATAATTATAATAATAATTTTTGATTTAAAAAAAAATAAAATACAGATTTTTTAATTTTTTTTAGAAAACATGAATTTAAATATATATAATAATTATTATAATAATAATTTTTGATTTAAAAAAAAAATACAGATTTTTTAATTTTTTTTAGAAAACATGAATTTAAATATATATATATATATATATATATATATATATATATATATATATATATATATATATATATATATATATATATATATTTAAAACTACAATTTTTTTAACCAAACAAATCAAAGTTTTAGGTGTATATATGAATATTTCTTATACTATAATGTTCGTAAGTAAATCATTAGAAAAAACTCATTTTTATTTATTAATCTATAAACATAATAGTACAAGTGTTTTATTTGATACAAAAAATGCTACAAATATTCAAAGTGTTGTCATTTCTTCGTGTCAAGATTTTCATATTTTCTTAATTTATCACTTTTTACTTTTTTAATATTTTCCACAAATTCTTCCAGATCTATAATTAAAAAAATTAAAAAAAAAATCGATTAATGGAAGAACACTCACAAAAGTGCATATGTATATATTGTATAAGATTCACATGTGATTATGTCATGTAAGATTCACATATGATTATATAATGTGATATTCACATATGATTGTATCTTTTAAGATGCAAATGTAAAATTCACTAGAAAATTTTAAAAAATAATTAACGAATAACACTCACACAAAATGCATTTGTGTAAATAAACATAATTCATATGTTATTTACATGTGAATCACATGTAATTCATATGTCATTTATATATGAATTGCATGTAATTCATATGTGAATTACATGTGATTTATGTGAATCACATGTGATTATGTCATGTAAGATTCACATGTGATTATATAATGTGATATTCACATGTGATTGTATCTTTTAAGATTCAAATGTGAAATTCACAAGAAATTTTTAAAAAATATATTTAAAAAATAACACTTACACAAATGCATGTATGCATATAGACATAATTGATATGTGATTAATTTGTGATTTACATGTGAACTACATGTGATTCATATGTGAATTACATGTGATTTACATGTAATTCACATGTAAATATATGAATCACATATAAATCACAAGTGAAGCACATAATAATTTTCATCCATAATGAAACATCCCAAAAATACGGTCCAAAAATTTCGTTTTGATTATTTATAAAAACCACATTTCACAAGAACATAAGTAATATATCTCAAATCATCATAATAAAATATTGTATCAAAATCATGTGCCAAATATCAGAGTCTAACATCCCAGGCTAAAAGTTGTGGTGTGTGTCATGCAGTCATCCCGAGCTCTTCCCCTTGTTAGCGAAAGTACCTGAAACCAAACTGAAAACTGTAAGCACGAAGCTTAGTGAGTCTCCCCAAACTACCACATACCATATACATAATCACATAATAACATACATTGGGCCTTGCCCGCTACATCGTGCCCCGCTCGGCATCGGCCCCGCCGGCATCGGCCCCGCCCGGTATCGGACCGAAGTTCGGTATACATATAACATAGCAACAGACATATAACACATAAACATATAACATAAACATATAAACATTCCTCGGGCTTGCCCCGGCATCGGACCGGAGTCTGGACACATAACACATAACATATAAGATAAACCTTCCTCGGGCTTTCCCCGACATTGGACCGAAGTCCGAAACACATAAAACAAACACATGCAAGAATCACAAAGACATCAAGCATACAAACACTCCTCGGGCTTGCCCCTGCATCAGACCGAAGTCCGGACACATATAACTACATCGGGCTAACCCTGACATTGCTAACATACATAAACGGGCCTACTTTTGTGCCTTAGACCCGTTCCTACTGGAAGAGGACTCACCTCTCAAGTTGGCTGCTGAAAACTCATGTGAGGAAATCTTTGATGGCTGCTCCAACGACTCCTCGACTATCATTATCACAATAAACACTTAGTCAAAAAGTGATAATCCTTCTAAGGGTAAAATGACCATTTTACCCCCTGATCTAATTTGGACCGTGACCTAGGCCCAATTCCTTCTAATCTTTCCAAACTCACCAATGGCCCAGTAATGGCCCAATTTTCTAAATCGGCCCAACTCCCCAAATGGGCCTTCCCTTAAGCCCAAACATGTTCTTGGTCCATTATCTGATTTCTGATGGCCCATATCGGCCCAACATCTGCTAAGCCCAAAGATTGGCCCAAATCGAGGCCCAAACATCGCAAGCCCAAAATCTGAGAGTACGCTGAGCGTACTCCTCTATACGCTACGCGTACAGCTTGCAGGGCTTGTACGCTGCGCGTGCTGGTACTACTCTGTTAAGCCATTTTCTTCAAAACTACTTAATCCCTTAAGACACTAAGTCTAAATTACAAATCTGAGTCCAATAACCCGTCTTAATCCTTAAAGTCGATTACTTGGTGGCTTGCAACCCACCAAGTGAGACCAAACTTGGAAAATAGCAACTAACTTTCATGGAAATGACTCCAAACTCATGCATGGTCATAAATGGACCTTAAAGATCGAGACTTTACTGCTTATGGGACATAAATATCACTGAGAGTGGAACCTCTTGGCCTAGAAACGAATTTGAGTCATAAAAGTCCATTCTTGGAACTAAAGAGACCCCAAAACAACACTACACTAGATCTAAGCATTCAAAAAGAAAGTTGAAAGCTTTATACCTCCAATGAGTCCCAAAAGCTGATGTTATCTTGGATCTATGAGCTCAAGATGTTCAAGTTCCTCTTAACTATCTTCTCCTTCCTTCTTTCAAGCATCTAATCTCCAAACAAGCTTCACAAGGCCAAAACACACACAAGAATGAGAAAGGGAGGCTATTTAGGGTTTCTGAGATTGAGGGGTTGGTAAGGAGGCTAGAGTTTTAGTCATAATGAGGTATTTCTATGGCTTAAACCCTAAAAATTAGGGTTTTGGAATCTGCTCACGTACGTTGCGCGTACTCCTTGGTACGCTGCGTGTACGTGCATGCGTCCCCCACATCCAATGCTTCTCTACGCCCCGCATACACCAAGGTTACGCCCAACGTACGTCTTATGGGAAGCCCAAGTCTTCGGCCCACTTACTAAAGGTCTACTCAATTAGTCATTCTATTAACACTTAGCATAACAATTAATTAAGAAATATTTAATAATTATTACCTCAAGTGACGGTCGTTACAATTCTCTCCCACTTGAATCAGACTTCGTCCTCAAAGTCCGCTGCATCCGGGAACAACTCCGGGTAGTGCTCCCTCATCTCCTCATCGGGCTCCCAGGTTCACTCTGAGCCCTTGTGGTGCTGCCACTGCACCTTCACGAGCTCAACCCTCTTGTTCCTCAGCTCCTTCGTCTTTCTGTCGAGAATAGCTACTGGTTTGTCGATGTAGTTTAGGCTGTCATCAACCTAAATATCTTCTAAAGGCACAACCGCTGAATCATCCACTAAGCACTTCCGCAACTGAGAAACATGGAAATTGTTGTGGATCTGGCTGAGCTCTGCTGGAAGATCCAATCGATACGCCATCTTGCCCCCCGGGTATAACCCTGAAAGGGCCGATATACATGGGGCCCAGCTTGCCCCGCTTCCGGAACCGGATGACACCTTTCCAAGGTGACACCTTCAGGAGGATCATGTCCCCGACCTGGAACTCCATGTCCGATCGAAGTCTGTCAGCGTAGCTCTTCTGTCGACTCTAAGCAGTCTGAAGCCTGCTCCTGACCTACTGAATCATCTCCGTCGTCTTGAGTACCACCTCGGTACTCTCTATGACCTTCTGACCGACCTCGCCCCAACAGATTGGGGTGCTACACTTCCTCCCGTAGAGCATCTCTAAGGGAGGTCGGTCTATGCTGGCGTGATAACTATTGTTATACGAAAATCCCACTAACGGAATATACGTATCCCAACTTCCACCGAAATCCAAGACACATGCGCGTAGCATGTCCTAGAGAGTCTGTATCGTCCTCTCGCTCTATCCGTACGTCTGAGGGTGGAAAGTGGTGTTGAAGTGGAGACGAGTACCCATCTCATCATGAAACCGCTTACAGAATCTGGAAGTGAAACGGACATCTCGGTCTGACACCACCGAGACAGGCACTCGATGTCGTGCCACTATCTCACGCACGTAAATCTCGACCAGCTTCTCAGCCGATATGCTCTCCTGGATCAGGATAAAATGAGCACTCTTGGTCAACCGATCCATGATAACCCAGATCGAATCAACCCCACGTGCAGTCTTGGAAAGCTTAGTGATGAAATCCATAGTGATATCTTCCCATTTCCACATGGGAATGTCTAACGGCTGCATCTTGTCGTGGGGCCTCTGGTGCTCTGCCTTGACCTTCCTGCAGGTCAAGCACCTCTCAACGTACCAAGCTACATCCCGCTTCATGCAGGGCCATCAGTAATCAGGACGAAGATCTCTGTACATCTTCGTCGCCTCAGGATTGATGGAGAACCTCGACTTATGGGCCTCATCTATTAGAACATGTCGTACTCTGCCCCAGTACGAAACCCAGACCCTCCCATGCAGGGTCAACAACCCACAGCTATCATAGTCAAATGAGGCCACTCGGCCTACGATCCGCTCGCACTTCTGGCACTCTTCCTTCAGGCCCTCTACATGCGTGCTCTCTGATGAGGCCAACAATGGAGTAATCACTGTCATCCTCAGACAGATGTCTCGAATCGGGGCCGCTACCGCCTTACGGCTCAGGGTGTCGGTCACCACATTGGCCCTTCCCGAGTGGTAAAGGATCTCACAGTCGTAGTCATTCACCACATCTAACCACCGTCGCTACCTCATGTTCAGATTCGGCTGATCCATGAGGTACCTCAAACTCTTATGGTCCGTGTAATTGGTACAATGGACCCCATAGAGGTAATGCCGCCAAATGTTGAGGGCGAACACCACAGCCCCCAACTCTAAATCTTGTGTCGGATAGTTAACCTCGTGAGGCTTCAACTGCCTCGATGCATAAGCTATCAAGTGACCCCACTGCATCAATACTGCTCCCATGCCTGTGATCGAAGCATCAAAGTAAACTACAAATTCATCAACTCCCTATAGCAAAGTCAAAATCGGTGCCTCGCATAACCGTTGTCTGAGGGTCTCGAAGGCTGCCTGCTGCTCAAGTCCCCAGCGGAATGTCACCGACTTCTTTGTCTGTCGGGTCAGGGGAACGACGATCTTGGAGAAATTCTGGACGAATCTCCGGTAATAACCCGCTAGACCAAGAAAACTCCGAATCTTAGTTGGAGACATCGGAACCTCCCACTGCATCACGACCTCTATCTTGGCCGGATCGACCAGAATACCCTTCTGGTTGACAAGGTGCCCTAGAAACTGCACCTCGTGCAACCAGAACTCACACTTGGAGAACTTTGCGAAAAGTCTCTCCCTCCTCAGTGTCTCCAGCACCTCCCTCAGGTGCTCCTCATGCTGCTCCTGAGTCTTGGAGTAAACCAATATGTCATCAATGAAGACTATTATAGACCGATCCAACATCGGTATGCACACGCGGTTCATGAGGTCCATGAACGCGGCTGGAGCATTGGTGATCCCAAACGATATCAACACAAACTCATAATGACCATAACGAGTCCTAAAAGCTATCTTCTGCAGATCCTCGTCCCTAACTCGCATGTGGTGATAACTCAATCGCAGATCAATCTTGGAGAACCAAGATGCACCCTGTAGCTGGTCAAACAAATCATCAATCCTCACGTGCTGGTTTTTCTGCGAAGAAAGAAGTACCAGTGAACTTTTTGACGGACCCGCAGGATGGAAGGTCCACACTTAGACCGGCTGACATTTTGGTCTTGGGATGGGTAGGAGGGAAGCATGTGTGTGTGGATCTTACTGGGGTCTCTCCTCTCGTTGGTTTGAGGAGTGGGGTTTCACAGTAGGGCATGCCACTTTGAAAGTCGTTGCGTGCAAAGTGCCAAAGCACGAGAATGCATGTATAGAAAATCAACATGTGTTTGTACCATTTGCATTTGATAAATTTGGTTTTCTCACACCATAGGCGGTGGAGCTCCTCAAAAGATTCCAACGGGTCATGCATTCTAATGTCATATCTCCTAGATCCAAGGATGTTGTTTTCAAAAAAATTAGTTTTGCCATCCAGAAAGGGCTAGCGGCGCAGCTTGTTGCCCGTTTGCCTTCCATCGATATGTATTGAACTATATTAGTCGAATTTATAAAAAATCCTTGGGAGGGGGTTGCAGTTCTTCACTGTTACCTTATTCAACTCCCGGTAGTCTATACACATGCGATGTGACCCGTCCTTCTTCTTGACAAACAGGATCGGGGCTCCCCATCGCGAACTACTTGGACTGATAAATCCATTGTCTAACAGCTCTTGCAGCTGTGTAGACAACTCCTGCATCTCGGGAGGAACCAACCGATATGGTGCCTTGGCTATCGAAGCCGCACCAGGGACCAAGTCAATCCTGAACTCAACCTGTCTCTCTGGAGGTATCCGAGGTAAATCCTTCGGGAATACGTCCTAGTACTCTCGCGCTACCAGTACGTCATCGACTATCGCCTTACCCTTATCTCGGGTATCCATGACATAGGCGACATTGTTGGGTTTTAGTATACTACAATATTCTATGGTGCACATACAACCCTAAATACCTTGGATCTATGTTTTCTCTATTATACATGCAAATATGAAGTTTCCAAGATATTACCCTATACTAGCATACAAATATCATATACTTGGGTAATAAAATAGATAGAATACATACCTTTTTTGATGTAACTTGTCTTCATGAAGCTTGAGTGCCTAGTGCCCCAAGTGTGACACCTCAAATGGTTCACACAACACCATGAACACTTGGAATAACCTTGAGAATAAGGATACTTTGGTTCTCTCTAGTGAAATCGGCCTTGCCCTTTTGTGTACCCACACTAGTGCCCATTTCACCAACCAAGGACATCTTTATATAGTGTGGAGATTAGGGTTAAACCCTAATACCCATGACCTTTCATTTCATATGATCCATGGGTTAAACACTCCATGGACTATCCATGAAAGCTTAGCCCAACCTAAATGAACTTGGCCCATCACACACATATATCTTAGAGTCCATATTTAATTAGTTCCTTTTGATCACTTAATTAATTATAAATTAATTCTTGATCAATACTAATTAAATAATATGATTATATATTAATATAAATCACTAGTATCCTTTTTCCTCATCTTGTCTATCCAATTGTCCCGATGCCATGCAACCCAAATGGACCATGCCGGGTCGGGTCAAGTCTTACCAATTATAGTTATGGACTTAGACATTAATTGGATAAGTCTAAAACTATTATTGAGTATGACTTCAAACCCCGACTAGCAATCGTAGCTCTCAAAAGCTTTTGTCAAACTCTGACCTTGCCGATGAACTCTGACCTTTGTCAATGACTTGTCCATTAGATAAGGGATCATATATTCCTCCATTCTAGATATCATATGGACTGAGACATGGATTATCAATCATTCTCTCTGTCCATTTGTTGTTTCCCGATTTCCGATTTATGATGACTGACTGATTGAACAAATCAAATCAGTCTTGGCTTGGCCAAGCACTCATATGTGTCATCGCTAAATCATCGAGGGGCCCACATATTTCGCTTTTATCTTGAAGGTAAAAGGAATGGATAAACTTCAACTCATATGGCTTGTTCTACTACTTGATGAATCATACACAAAGGCACGTTTTATAACATCGAATTACGAATGCGTTTTCATGCAATCAATGTACAACCAACTCATAGTAACAACTCATATCTCTAGGTTTTAAGAATATAAGATATTATCGTCTCATGATCACTTGTGATAAAATCCATGAAGTGATTCAAATGATCGTGGGTTGAATCCAATACTCAGAACTTATGAGCACTCATGAGTGTTGTAGCACCGCTTTGTCCACCATCTTAGACCTCTACAAGCCAACCCATGACAGTCTTGATTCATATCTACTTCCAACATATGACCGACTGTGGATAGTTTGAATAACTTAGTCATTCAGGAAGAATGACCTAGTTTATTCTGGAAGTCAAAACATGCAAAATGAAACACAAGAATAAATGAATCAAATAGGGTATCAAACCCTATGAATATAAATAGACCACTTTTATTTATCACCATACTGATTACTCATTATTTCATTGTTTCGGTTTTATCAACTTTATACCTGAATTAAAAACACTAGTTGTCCCATGCTCCAAGCATGTACACTATGTTTTTCTAAACAATAGCTTTGCCATACACCAAGTATGCACTCTATGTTTGTCTATGATCCTTACTTTGTGAAATAAACCAATTGAACATAATTTCAATGATTCTAATTTCACACTTTCAAATCCTTATTGAAAAATGTGAGAATTTCAAAGTCCTATCATTTATCGAAATCTGTTTAGATTTTAAACTTATATGTACTGACCCTCCTGTAATGAATATGTACAAAGTCACAAAGACTTGTCAACAGTCATTATAAGGTATTCCAATGGAGATCAACTCCATGGAAACTAAGTCTCATATTCAAAGTACATTGCTTTGAACATGCTTCTTGCATTAGGTTTTCTAATATTACACAGATAATTTCCACCTATGGAGACAACTCCATATCTCATTTTGACTATCACTTCTGAACAAGAGATGCCTCTTTTCAGAATATGTCAATATGGTCCTTCCAAAATTAGCACTATACTTCCAACTGTCCCAAAGCAACCAATCTTTGGTAAACCTTAGATTGACCTTGACTATTGCTTAATCATTTTAGTCATATCTAATTCTAGACCTTTTCCCTTCTTAATGCCTCTGGGCATTTGGAAAAATTTAGAAAGGACAAATATTATAGCACATGCAATCGATCCTGTACCCAAAGCAAATGGGACACGATTCATGATGTCTCACATAAAGACATGATTCTAGACCAGTCTTTTGCTACAATATTTTTATTTGCCATGTTTTCAAAATTTGACTATGAAGAGGGATGCCGTAATCATAATCGAATTTTGAGAATGCAATATATAGAATTTCCTTAAGTTGAACCAATCCAACATGAAATTCATATATATATTCTTGACTAAAGATGATTAAGGTCTCAATCTAAGCTTTAGAACTGAAATGAAGTATATCCTCTCCCTTAATTATAGCAAAACAACTCTTTCAACCCCTGCAGCCTCACGAATTGAAACTTTTGTTTTCTATAATTAACATTGCTAACTTGCAACACTAACAATAATTATCATGCTCCCACTAACATGATGATTATTAGCATAACACTTATGCTCCCACTAGCTTTGACACGTAGTCAGAAATCAGCTGGACTTCTAGAAGTCAATACTTTACAGACTTTCTTACCAAAGTTCAGATTTCTTAGACGAGATTGCCTTGATAAGACTTTATAAAAATCATACACCTTTCCTTAGATAGCATGCATGTGTGTCTAAACAATTTCAGAACTATGAAAAGGGATGCCGTAATCATAGTCTCAATTGTTTAGACCTTTTGCCATCTGCTTCAAATCTACTTGGTGGAAGTGTTTCCTCACCATCATTTTCATGAATCGGAGAGAAACCTTATGACCCTTAGATTTTATGGTGTATGTGTTCTTATCCATGTGAATCTGTCAAAACCATAATCACAAGACAAGGTTAGTGAAAAATCCAAACTCATATGGACTGAACTAAATCTTAATTTCTTGCCACCTGGCAGCACAAGGGCCTGCCATTGCTTCCAAGTTGTTATGCAACCAATTGAGAACTCTAAGAACTCATATGCAAAACCACCTTTAACTGGAATGGGTACAGAAATAGAAGTATGTCAACACGATAGGTTATAAACCTCAAGTGGTGTGCTAGTGAAGAACCTCAGGTTTTACTCTTGATTAGTTCTTGAGACTTTCAAGACCTTTAAGACTCCCACTGTCCTCTTGACATATAAGAGTCTCTTGTCAAATATTCAAGGGATAGTGCGGATTCTTTATCAAGACAAACACTTCACATAATTGGCCTTAGTTGGTCTTTGTTTAATCCAAAACATCACAACTTACCAACTTCAAATGTACAAGAGTAAGACACTTTTACTCTTACATTCGACAAGTGTTATAAACCTTTCTTTAAGATATGTCACTCAACATATAGTCATGGACTTGTTTTGAAACGAAGTATGACTCTAAGACTTGTTTTGAAACGAAGTATGACTCATCTTCTTGATTTAACCATTTCAACAATTCATGACTCCTCTTCTTAGTCATAAGAATGCACTAAGATGACTTTAGAGGACCAATTGTGATATGGTATCTTAATCATTAAGATGATCATAAACATGATACTAAAGTACTCTCCCATCTTTTCAAATTTGAGAAACTTTTATCTTTCTGCCATACTTTGATTCTTCTTATTCGTTCTGTCTCACATTGAAACTTCTCCAATGCTACAGACTTATACTTAAACTTATAAGTATAACCATATTTACTGAACTTAAGTAAATCATGACGAATAGTCTTCTTGATCTTTTGTGGTGGACTTGACCAGTGCACAAGAATGTGTACTCGATCCCTTAGTCCTTTCCTTATTCACATAAGGAATTAGTCTTAATTTTCCAAGCTGAAAGTTCTCATTCATCATACTATACAACTTGCATGATTCCAAGTTTCGGTCCAATTGAACCTTGGGTGATGAGAATCTTTCCTTATTTGGTGATGAGAATGCACTAAGATGTCCTTAGAAGACCAATTATGATGTGGTTCTTAAATCATTAAGATGATCACAAAACATGATACTAAAGTACTCTCCCATCTTTTCAGATTTGAGAAGCTTTTATCTTTCTGCCTAATTTGATTCTTCTCATTCGTTCTGCCATACATCGAGACTTTTCCAATGCTTCAGAATTACACTTAAGCCTGTAAGTATAACCATATTTACTAAACTTTAGTAAATCATGACGAATAGTCTTATCGATCTTTGTGGTTGACTTGACCAGTTCACAAGAATGTGTACTCGATCCCTTTAGTCATTTACTTGACTCACATATACATGTGAACAAGGAATTAGTCTTAATTTTAGAAAGCTGAAAGTTCTCATTCATCATACTATACAACTTGCATGATTCCAAGTTTCGGTCCAATTGAAACTTGGGTGATGAGAAACTTTCCTTATTTGGTAAATTTAGACATTACCACAAATGAAAGAATCAAATCCATTTTCCAATATTGCTATCAATGGAAACATGTGGACAATAATTTTTCACAAATGCCATTGTAAGGATACTTAAAATAAATAAATCAAAACTGTTTTTTTTTTTATTTTAAAACTTCCGGAAAAACTTATCCTTACAATGCAAATGCATATGAAAAACTTGTTGTTATCTATTCCTAAGCAATATATCATAACTCCTAAGCAACAGCTCAAAATTCTGATCACCGAACCATGCGATCGAAAACCATCTTCGCGATCAGAATCAGCATATACTTCCTTTAAGTTTCTTCACTTTTCTTTGATTCTTAAAACATCAACATGTGACCAAGTCACATCATGTAATAAGAATCTCAGAATAGAAACTTAACAGAGTTAGATAGTGAACTTTACCTGAAGCAGAGTCAAACTTCTTGACTTGATCAACCTTATGATCATTCAGGTAAATAGGCAGCTTCGCAATCAATGCCCCTTCCTTTGGCAAGAGAAACATATGGACTCACTCGGAATGGTACATGGGACTATCGCAGACTTAGCCTTTCTCTTTACCATTTGGTCAACCTAGTTGACTATGGTCAAACCCATTCTTTGGGATGATAAGGCTTTTCTAGATATCCAATGTTACCATTGTCAATGTCCATTGGGAAGTTGATCTCCTAATCAATTTGCTTTACTAGTCCTCAAATCATTGCTAACCAAGCAAATAGATAAGATCATTAAGGGTCATGTCATAGTCTGTTTCATAGTAGTCCCAAAGGAACTCACTAAGTGACTTAGAAAGTGATTGAACATCCAACCTTCTTAAGACTTTGACACCCAACTCTCCCGGCTTGTCAATATGTGACTTCATCTCCAAGATGCGATCACACATAGACCTTGCTTGCCAATAGGGATTGAGTGACCTTTGAACTTGTGGGTTAGGGAGAATAATTGGAGGAGGTGGAGGAAGTAAAGTTCCAAGAGATTTGGGAAGATCATAGATGTCTGAGCTAGACATATTTTGGGAGATATTCAAGATAGTTGATTTAAAGTCCTTAATATAACACCCAACATGAAATATTAAGGCTAGGATCCAACAACCTATTTATAACTGGAAGAGGGATGCCGTAATCCGAGTTTTAAAATAGTTGAAGGTAGGTAAATGACGATTTACCAATTTCCACCATGAAAAACGAAATATAATTAAGTTTTAATTGGATTTGAAACTCCTAGATCTTTTGAGATTCATTGAACTTTTCAATGGTATGTTTCAATCTCGAGTGTGCCCTTCAGGTTTTGTGACTGGGATGCCGAGGATCACAAAACAAGGTGTGAAGTAACCATGCAAATATACTTGGTACCCTTAATATTTTCCTCCCAATCGATGTGTCGGTTAACCACACGAGCTCCACCGATACTATGATAAATATTAAGTTACCCTTTGCCTACCTTGTTAAATCCAGGTTAGTGTGCCGGTTAACCACACATGCTCCACTAACGGTTTAAGCAAAGTGCAAAGTGTAATTTCATGGATTAGCACCTTATTCATATTTTCCTAAGTAACTAAGATTGGGAATTTATAAGTGTTTAGTTACTCAGTATTTATCATTAATACTTTTAATGAAGGGAGAATTATAATCCTTGTCCTACCTGTTCGGCTAACGACCCTCCACCAGTCAAGGAAGCGGTGGGTGAGAGTGGACACCCATTAAGCTGCCATTTTATAGGCAACAACCTTATACCCCCCTTATAGAATGGCTTCGTGAATGAGGCCTACTAATGGTAAGACTGACTTGCTCTTATACATATATATATATATATATATATATATATATATATATATATATATTATTAACTTATAATATTATAAAGTATAAGGGTTGAATTTTAACTTTTAAAATTCTAAGGGCTTAACTTGGAATTAAAGTATTCATTAGAGATAACTTTTCAAATTCCAAAACTTAAGGGCAAGTTTTGAAACTATTCAAAACTCTTGGATTTTCATAACTTATGAGTTTTAAGTAAAGCTTTAAAACCTTTAATGAAGAGACTCTTGGACATCCATAACTTGAGGACAAGTTATGGAGCCATAAAAACTATTTATAAGAAAAGACTCTTCATTTTTTTTTGTAACCTAAGGCATATTTATGAGTTTTTTAAGATTCATAAATGTGACTTTTCATATAACTTGAGGACAAGTTACAAAAAAAAAACACATTTTATGAACAACTTTTAGATTAATTAGGATTGAAAACAACTAAAACACAATTTTTTTTTCCATTAATCTAAACTAACTCATAAATCAAGGAAACATAGAACTTTTGGTAATCCATAACTTATGGAGTTAAATGTTTGTTTTATGATGAAACTTTTCATGTTCCATAACTTAAGAATAAGTTATGGAATTCTTTAAAACATTAACACCAAATTTTGTAACTCCATAAAAACTTTGAATCAATTTTTTTTAAAACCTTTTCATATCCTTAAATTATGGAGGTTTCAAAACACATAAGATCACAACTATGAAAAAAACTTTTTGAGCTCCAAAATTTTATGACAAAATTTGTAACTCCTTAAAACATTTAGATCAAACTTTTAAAACTAATAAAATAATCATATCATTTTATCTTTTACTAAATTTGACCTAATTCAACTCATATAGCAAATGATTCAAATTTTACAAATAATTAGTTTTTCACAAAACAAATAATTATCTTAAAATTTGACAAACTTCATGTTTTTTTTTCCATTTTTTTTCAACTTTGAAAATCAAACATTTGCATGAATATAACAAAAAACAACCCATGGCTCTGATACCACTGTTGGGTTTTAGTATACTACAACATTCTATGGTGCACATACAACCCTAAATACCTTGGATCTATGTTTTCTCTATTATACATGCAAGTATGAAGTTTCCAAGATATTACCCTATACTAGCATACAAATATCATATACTTAGGTAATAAAATAGATAGAATACATACCTTTTTTTGATGTAACTTGTCTTCATGAAGCTTGAGTGCCTAGTGCCCCAAGTGTGACACCTCAAATGGTTCACACAACACCATGAACACTTGAATAACCTTGAGAATAAGGATACTTTGGTTCTCTCTAGTGAAATCGGCCTTGCCCTTTTGTGTACCCACACTAGTGCCCATTTCACCAACCAAGGACATCTTTATATAGTGTGGAGATTAGGGTTAAACCCAAATACCCATGACCTTTCATTTCATATGATCCATGGGTTAAACACTCCATGGACTATCCATGAAAGCTTAGCCCAACCTAAATGAACTTGGCCCATCACACACATATATCTTAGAGTCCATATTTAATTAGTTCCTTTTGATCACTTAATTAATTATAAATTAATTCTTTATCAATACTAATTAAATAATATGATTATATATTAATATAAATCACTAGTATCCTTTTTCCTCATCTTGTCTATCCAATTGTCCCGATGCCATGCAACCCAAATGGACCATGCCGGGTCGGGTCAAGTCTTACCAATTATAGTTATGGACTTAGACATTAATCCAACAGACATAACATGCGCAGCCCTGCTGAAGGTAGCGCCTCGCTCTCACTACGGAGCATAGAGTCAATCCACCCTGCGGCCTCTCGCCCTGAATCACTAACCCTCCACCACTAGGAGTCTGAATCCTCACTAGCTGCTGCTCGCAGTCAAGCACTGCCCCATTGGGGGTCAACCAATCCATACCCACTATAACTTTATTCCCTTGCAGAGGAATAGGGACTAGATCCACAGAAAACTGCTCATCAAATAACTGTAGTGTACATCCTCGGTGAACTCTCGCAACCTTGACGGTCCTATCGTCTACTATCTCCACATCAAGCGGGATATCTAGCTCTCCAGGAGCCCTTGTGAATGACTTGCTGAGCGCGAGCGACACAAAAGATCGGGTGACACCCGAATCAAACAGTACCAAGGCTAATATATCGTTCACTAAGAACGATCCTATAACAAACACATAAACATAAGCAATAATCAAAACAAATAAAGAGATAAGGAGAAGATAGATACCCGTCACCACGTCGGCAGCTGCTCGTGCCTCCTCTGATGTCAACTGGAAGGCTCTGCTCTTCACCACTGGCGCATCCCCCCGGCCCTGGCGACCATCGGTAATCCTCAATGTAGCAGGAGCGAGTGTCGCCACCTTCCCTGCTGCTGCCAAACCCGGATACTGGGACCTCTTGTGGCCCCTCTGATTGCACTGGAAGCAAATCAGATCAGATACTGTGGTGGTAGTGGTGGTAGAAGCAGTAGTACAATCCCTACTCACATGCCCAGTTCGGCCGCACTTAAAGCAGCCCGAACTACCCGCCATGCACACCCCATCATGCAACATGTCGCACTTGCCAAAGAGGTTGCGACCTTGCTGTCACACCCCGAAACCGATGGCGGAAACGTTCCGAGGCGGAGGACGTCATGTATAGCATCACAATTAATGAATAATAGCAATCATAGCAACACAACCATTACAGTGAATACTTAAGTAGAAATGTTTACATAAATTCTGAAACTTGTCTGAAACTTTGTTTGAATTACATCCAATAGCTTTGTATAGTAAAAACTTAAAAACTTAAAAACTCTTAATGCTTCAGTTCCTCAAAATCCAGCAAGTACCTGTCTACTGATTTCCTGAGAATACAAGCAGTTTGAAAATATCAGCATAACGCTGGTGAGTTCATAAGCAGTAGTTTGTAGTGAAAATCGTTGATGAGTTCGGAAAAGGTTTGTATACTTTCAAGAAAATAAGATATTTTCCTTAGTGAAAATGTAGTGTTATCAGTTCTGTAATAAACCATGAGTATCTGTATGTTTCCAGGAAAATCCGATATTTTCTTTAGTGAAAAGGGTAGCGTTATCGATTTCGTATAAAACCATGAATGTTCGTTACTGAAAACAGTAGTGATATGCGAAAATACTACCTCTTATGACTAGCTAGAGCTAATCATGAAGTATAGGTATTTATGTGTGAAACAAATGCATAATCGGTTCTGTTTGAAAACCCTGACTTCAGCCAGTATACGTAGTGTGTGTTAGTTCTATTTAATAAAAATAGAACTGTTGAAGAGGGTTAAGTTGTAAACTAAAGGTGATTTATACATAATGTGAGTCGTATAACCATGCTTGATATGACTAGAGACCTTTCCAACGTTCTTCAGGCGTCGAGTTAAATGACATTTGTACATCTCAGGCGTGCCCGCCTAACTGTAGCTAGCAGTCCAGATGTGAAGTAGCGCTCTCCCTCCAGGAGACTCTGGTTATACAGTGGTAGGATTTATCCCTGTACACCTAAGGGTACAGTAGTGAAGTAGCGCCTCACAATATCATACAATCTAGTTTACATGTAGTGTAGTAGAGTTCTACCGTAGTGAAAATCCGTATGTATACTGTATATAATGATAATTATAGTTATGAAAACCATGATAAAGTGGTGATGTAACTGTAAACTATTTCTGACTCAGTGCATATGTTTAACAGTGAAAGTTTCTGTACTTGTTATATTTTTTGAAAAATCCCAAACTATACCGATTATAGTTTGCATGCATAATGTAGTGAATAGCGTGTCCGAGAAACTATGCAAATTTTAATGAAAACGTCCCTTATGCTCAGCGTAATACAAAAGGGATTTAATGTATGAGATTTGCATAAGTTTTTGAAAACATTTATGTTTAGCTTGGATTCCCCCCCTAAAAACATTAAAAACACGGAAAAATGTAGGGGTATGAACTCACCGTTCTTGTTGTGAAATTGTTGACTGAAATAAAGATCCTCGAGTTGTTGCACGCGACACTTAACGGAATCCTAATCTCAAATAAATACGTATATGTATCTAAATTAGCGATTTCGTTAGATAACGTGTTAGAGGTACACTTGAAATCGGTTGAGGAATGTTACCGGGACTTGATCGAATCGAAGAAGGTGAGTTTTCAGTCAAAACACCACTAAAAAGGTGTTTACGGTCGAAGAGTGGTTTACGGTTTCTGAATGATTGGTGAGTTTACGGCCGTAAACTCAAGAACAGAGTTTACGGTTCTTGAAGACTCGGACCGTAAACTCAAGAACAGAGTTTACGGTTTCTGAAGGCTCGGACCGTAAACTCAAGAACAGAGTTTACGGTTTCTGAAGGTGGACCGTAAACTCAAGAAAATGGTTATGCTTGCTGGTTTCGAAGAGATAATCGTTTCCAGGCGCTTCCAAGCGACTCCAAACGTGGTTTCTCGATGTTTTCCGAAGTTTGAAGGCGCTTTGAGTGTTTACGGTTAAGATTCTTAGAGAGAGAAGGAGAGAGTTTTTGGCCAGAAATGTTCTAATGAAGATGGGGGTATCGTATTTATAGGGGCGTTGTGGGGGTCCACTTTATGCTGACCGTAAACGGGTTTACAGTCGTAAACGGGTTTACGGCCGTAAACACGTTTACGGTCGCAATCTCATTTAGACCACAAATGTTTGATTTTTTTCGATATATTCGGGTTTCTGCGCGATTTTTGGTTCCAACTCGTAAATAATTTAATTGAATATAACTAGATTATTTTCTAAACCAAAAGTTTGACGGAAAAGTTAACAAATTCGAAATTTTATTAACGAAACTCGCCTAACGGAAACGGACAAAGTTTCGGGTTGTCACATCATCCCCCCGTTAGAGGGAATTTCGTCCCGAAATTTGAACGCAGAACACAAGTCATGGATTAGGGAAAAGATGCAGATACTTCTGTTTCATCTGATCTTCGCGCTCCCAAGTGAATTCAGGTCCCCGCTTGGCATTCCAGCGAACCTTCACTATCGGGATGCGACTTTGTTTCGTTCGTTTGTCTTCCCGATCCATGATTTCGACAGGTTCTTCCACGAAGTTGAGGTTCTCGTTGATTTCAATCTCGTCGAGAGGCATCACAAGTGTCTCATCGGACAGACACTTCTTTAGGTTCGACACGTGGAAGACAGGATGGATGTTGCTGAGCTCTCGGGGTAACTGAAGTTTGTATGTCACGGGACCGATCCTAGCAAGGATTTCGAACGGTCCAATGTACCTTGGGTTTTGCTTTCCACGTTTCCCAAAACGTATCATGCCTTTCCAGGGTGAGACCTTTAGAAGGACGCGATCACCATCCTGGAATTCCAAGGGTTTTCTTCTCTTATCGGCGTAGCTCTTTTGTCTATCTCGAGAGGCTTTCAGTCGTTCTCGGATTTGCACAATCTTTTCGGTTGTTTCTCGGATAATTTTAGGACCAGTGAGAGTGCTGTCGGGGGCTTGACCCCTGGCTAGCTGCATGTCACCCACCTCAGCCCAGCACAGAGGGGATCTGCACTTACGGCCATAGAGGGCTTCAAATGGCGCAGCCTTGATGCTGATATGGTAGCTGTTGTTGTAGGAAAATTCAACCAAAGGAAGATGAGTGTCCCATGACGCGCCGAAATCGATGACGCAGGCTCTCAACATATCTTCCAATGTCTGAATTGTTCTCTCACTCTGTCCATCAGTCTGCAGATGATAAGCCGTGCTCATATCCAATTTAGTTCCAAGAGCCTTCTATAGAGACTGCCAGAACCTCGATGTAAACCTGCTATCTCGATCGGAGATAATGGATGCAGGTACACCATGAAGGCGAACTATCTCTTGAATGTATATTCGGGTGAGTCTCTCCATCTTGAAGTTTTCTTTGATGGGCAGGAAGTGGGCGGACTTCGTTAATCGATCGACAATCACCCAGATGGCATCGTGCCCACTCGGAGATCTGGGTAACTTGGTGATAAAATCCATGGTTATCCTTTCCCACTTCCACTCAGGTATTTCCGGTTGTTGAAGTAGACCTGAGGGCTTCTGATATTCGACCTTCACCTTGGCGCAAGTCAGGCACTTGCCCACGAAGTTAGCGATCTCTGCTTTCATGTTTGGCCACCAATAGAGCTGTTTGAGATCCAAGTCCATCTTGTCCGAACCTGGATGAACGGAGTATTTCGTCTTGTGAGCCTCATTCATGACAACCTCTCTGTACCCGCCGAACTTTGGGGTCCAGATCCGGTTCATGAAATAGTACACTCCGTCTCCTTTGACCTCCAAGTTCTTGTCCATTCCTCGCAGTGACTCACTTGCCATGTTCTCGGGTTTTAAGGCTTCCAGCTGAGCCTCTCTGATTTGCGCGGTTAAATGGGAATGGATGGTCATTGTTAGTGCCTTCACCTTACGTCCTGAATACTCCTTTCGACTGAGGGCATCTGCTACCACATTGGCCTTCCCGGGATGATAGCGAATTTCGCATTCGTAGTCACTGAGTAATTCTACCCATCGCCGTTGTCTCATGTTTAACTCCTTTTGATTGAAGATATGTTGCAAGCTCTTATGGTCGGTGAAGATAGTGCACTTGGTTCCATAGAGATAGTGTCTCCAGATCTTTAACGCAAAGACCACTGCTCGCAACTCTAAATCGTGAGTTGTGTAATTGACTTCGTGTGTTTTCAACTTCCTCGAGGCATAGGCGATGACCTTTCCTCTCTGCATGAGCACACACCCTAGGCCCTGATTGGATGCATCACAGTAGACAACGAAGTCTTCTGTCCCTTCGGGCAGGGACAAGATAGGTGCGCTGCATAGGGCCTGCTTCAATGTTTGAAACGCAGTGTCTTGCTTGACTCCCCAACTAAATGTTACCCCTTTTTGCGTCAGGGTAGTTAAGGGCTTAGCGATTTCGGAGAAGTTCTGGATGAACCTGCGATAATAGCCCGCGAGACCCAAGAATTGCCGTATTTCTGTGGGTGTCTTCGGTGCAGACCAGTTCTCAATCGCCTTAATCTTGGAAGGGTCCACATGTATTCCTTCCTTGCTAATCACGTGTCCAAGGAAATTCACCTTCCTGATCCAGAATTCGCACTTCGAGAATTTCGCGTATAGCTTTTCTGCCCTTAATGTTTCGAACACCTGCCTTAAGTGCTATTTATGATCATTCTCGCTCCGCGAATAGACAAGTATATCATCGATGAACATAATCACGAACTTGTCTAAGAAAGGGCGGCACACCCGATTCATCAGGTCCATGAATACTGCCGGTGCGTTGGTTAGACCAAAGGGCATTACTACAAACTCATAATGTCCATAGCGAGTTCGGAATGCTGTTTTGGGCACATCATTCTCATGAACTCGCAACTGATGGTACCCTGATCTCAGATTGATCTTTGAGAAATAACTGGCTCCCTGAAGTTGGTCGAAAAGATCGTCGATTCTGGGTAAGGGATATCGGTTCTTGATAGTCAGCTTATTCAACTCTCGGTAGTCAATGCACATCCGAAAGGATCCATCTTTCTTTTTCACGAATAAGATTGGAGCTCCCCAGGGTGAGGAACTCGGCCTTATGAATCCTTTGCTGATCAGCTCATTGAGCTGACTGGATAATTCTTGCATTTCCGTTGGCGCTAAGCGGTAAGGAGACTTAGCTACGGGAGTAGCTCCGGGGATCAAGTCAATACGAAACTCGACTTGGCGTTCGGGAGGGATTCCTGGGAGATCTTCAGGGAAGACGTCAGGGAAGTTGCAGACTTCGGGAAGACTCTCGAGGTCTTTAACTTTTTGCGTCACGTCTAAAATGTGAGCTAGAAATGCATGGCACTGCTTTCGCAGATACTTCCGAGCTTTGATGTATGAAATGATACAGAGGTTAGAGCTAGGCTTATCTCCGTAAATCATGAGAGCTTCGCCAGAGGGAAGATTGAGACGGATAGCCTTCTCGAAGCAAAGAATATCAGCACGATTGGAGCTTAGCCAGTCCATGCCGATAATGACGTCGAAACTCTTGATGGACACAGGCATAAGATTGATAGAAAAAGAATAATTGTCTAGGGTAAGAGTACAGCCTATGAATATGTCGTTAGTGCTCTCCTTCTTTCCGTTAGCCATATCGACGGTAAATGTTTCGGTTATAGGGTGGGATTTACATTTGATTAGATGTTTGAATGTATGACTAACAAAACTCCTTTCCGCACCAGAATCGAAGAGAATGCATGCATAAGAGTTGTCAAGGAGGAACGTACCCGTAACAACGGTAGGATCAGAAACTGCTTCCTCCTGGCCCATCACTAGAACTCTCCCTGCATTGCCACCAGTTGTTGCCTTGGGGCAGTTTCTCCTGAAGTGCCCAGCCTCTCCACATCCATAACAAGTTTGACCAGCGCCCGCTCCCGGAGCCTGGTTGGTTGGTTGAGCTAGTGTCTTGCAGTATGGAGCTGTGTGTCCTTTCTTTCCACATCTGTTGCAACTCAGCTCACGGCAGGGTCCGTGATGATGGAAGTTACACTTGTTGCACAGGGGGAGCTTCCCATCATAACCACTGGTAGGAGATTGGGTGGTTGGGACAGCAGTGGGAGCAGCAGCAGGGGCAGTAACAGCATGAACTGCCATTATTTGTTGTTTCTTGGAGGGCTCCCGTGAAGACTAGCCCTTTCTTTTGTTACCAAACTTCTTCTTCTTCCCACCGCTTTCCTTTTGTGGTTCAGAAACAGCTGCCACTTCATCCAGATCGATTCCATGATCGATCAGAGTCTATGCCAGATCCTTGGCGCTTTCAAATGTGGTTGGTCGAGCAACCAAGACATTTCCTTTGGTGGGTTGCGTTAGTCCCCAGATGTACCTCTCGATTTTCTTGCTTTCCGGGGTGACCATTCCCGGACAGAGAAGTGCCAGATCACAGAATCTAGCAGTGTAAGCAGCAATGTCAGAACCCTTCATCTTCAGGTTCCAAAGTTCGTGCTCCAACTTTTGCACTTCGCCCTCGGGCAGTACTCAGCGAGCATGAGCTCCTTCAACCTTTCCCAACCCATGGCATTAGCCACTGGCAGGGCTAGGGTTTTGACCCGACCATTCCACCAGGTCAAGGCTCTGTCGGTGAAGGAGCAGGCGGCGAACTTCACCTTGTTGGCTTCCGAACAGGTGCAAATTTCGAAGATGGATTCGATTTTCTCGAACCATCGAGTCAGGGCGATGACACCTCCATTTCCGTCGAAGGACTTGGGTTTCGCAGTCATGAAGTCCTTGTAGGAACACTCTTTTTGATGTCCCTGACTTCCATCTTGTCTCTGGGGGTCGGTTCCACCTCCAGCCCCACCAGCATTCACTTGAGCCATTGCTGCAGTCACGACGGCTGTAACTGCTGCCTGAAACATGACGGGGTCGAACTGTGGGGGTGGTGGTGGTGGCGGAGTGGTGTCGTTCCTTCTGATGGGTCTTGGTCAGGGAGGCATCTTGTTCTAGAAATAATCAGGGAGAAGAGGATGGTAAGTCCTCGGGATATAAAACAAAATATATGTCATTCTGATAATGAAAGTATTCTACCGAGCGATAAACACAGAAAGGTTACTAATATAAGTAAGTTATCGCTTAAGGAAGGAGAGGTAGCAATACTTAGAGTGAATCTGTATACTGAGTTTGGTTCTAGCGAAAATACTCCTATAGTATTTTATGTGAGATGGTGTTTGGTAAGTTTTAGGCCTGCTGTAACACCACAGTCACTCCCAAGCACATGTTGGTCATGTCTCGACTGAATATAGTTGATCAGGCTATATTCACCCTAGACATGATTACATAACTGCCCAGGTTTAACCGCAACGTTCCAGCATCCAAATACTTTTGTTCTGTTCTACTAACGACACGAATTTTGTTATGTATGCATGCTCGTATACCTTTTATAAAAATAGTTTATATTTTGAAAGTATACTTTTAGCGTAGAGCACTTAGGCCCCTTAGTGTTTATAGTTGTATACCACGTAAGGTTCGGTATACTAGTTCGCTATAAACAAGGGCTCTGATACCAATCGGTCACACCCCGAAACCGATGGCGGAAACGTTCCAGGGAGGAGGACGTCATGTATAGCATCACAACCAATGAATAATAGCAATCATAGCAACACAACCATTACAGTGAATACTTAAGTAGAAATGTTTACATAAATTCCGAAACTTATCTGAAACTTTGTTTGAATTACATCCAATATCTTTGTATAGTAAAAACTTAAAAACTTAAAAACTCTTAATGCTTCAGTTCCTCAAAATCCAGCAAGTACATGTCTACTGATTTCCTGAGAATACAAGCAGTTTGAAAATATCAGCATAACGTTGGTGAGTTCATAAGCAGTAGTTTGTGGTGAAAATCGTTGATGAGTTCGGAAAAGGTTTGTATAGTTTCAAGAAAATCAGATATTTTCCTTAGTGAAAATGTAGTGTTATCAGTTCTGTAATAAACCATTAGTATCTGTATGTTTCCAAGAAAATCCGATATTTTCTTTAGTGAAAAGGGTAGCGTTATCGATTTCGTATAAAACCATGAATGTTCGTTACTGAAAACAGTAGTGATATGCGAAAATACTACCTCTTATGACTAGCTAGAGCTAATCATGAAGTATAGGTATTTATGTGTGAAACTAATGCATAATCGGTTATGTTTGAAAACCCTGACTTCAGCCAGTATACGTAGTGTGTGTTAGTTCTATTTAATAAAAATAGAACTGTTGAAGAGGGTTAAGTTGTAAACTAAAGGTGATTTATACATAATGTGAGTCGTATAACAATGCTTGATATGACTAGAGACCTTTCCAACGTTCTTCAGGCGTCGAGTTAAATGACATTTGTACATCTCAGGCGTGCCCGCCTAACTGTAGCTAGCAGTCCAGATGTGGGATTGTCAGTCTTGAATAGATCTATTCACAAATCTCACGCTCTCCCTCCAGGAGACTCTGGTTATACAGTGGTAGGATTTATCCCTGTACACCTAAGGGTACAGTAGTGAAGTAGCGCCTCACAATATCGTACAATCTAGTTTACATGTAGTGTAGTAGAGTTCTACCGTAGTGAAAATCCGTATGTATACTGTATATAATGATAATTACAGTTATGAAAACCATGATAAAGTGGTGATGTAACTGTAAACTATTTCTGACTCAGTGCATATGTTTAACAGTGAAAGTTTCTGTACTTGTTATATTTTTAGAAAAATCCCAAAGTATACCGATTATAGTTTGCATGCATAATGTAGTGAATAGCGTGTCCGAGAAACTATGCAAATTTTAATGAAAACGTCCCTTATGCTCAGAGTAATACAAAAGGGATTTAATGTATGAGATTTGCATAAGTTTTTGAAAACATTTATGTTTAGCTTGGATTCCCCCCCCCCTAAAAACATTAAAAACACGGAAAAATGTAGGGGTATGAACTCACCGTTCTTGTTGTGAAATTGTTGACTGAAATAAAGATCCTCGAGTTGTTGCACGCGACACTTAACGGAATCCTAATCTCAAATAAATACGTATATGTATCTAAATTAGCGATTTCGTTAGATAACGTGTTAGAGGTACACTTGAAATCGGTTGAGGAATGTTACCGGGACTTGATCGAATCGAAGAAGGTGAGATTTCAGTCAAAACACCACTAAAAAGGTGTTTACGGTCGAAGAGTGGTTTACGGTTTCTGAATGATTGGTGAGTTTACGGCCGTAAACTCAAGAACAGAGTTTACGTTTCTTGAAGACTCGGACCGTAAAGTCAAGAACAAAGTTTACGGTTTCTGAAGGCTCGGACCTTAAACTCAAGAACAGAGTTTACGGTTTCTGAAGGTGGACCGTAAACTCAAGAAAATGGTTCTGCTTGCTGGTTTCGAAGAGATAATCGTTTCCAGGCGTTTCCAAGCGACTCCAAACGTGGTTTCTCGATGTTTTCCGAAGTTTGAAGGCGCTTTGAGTGTTTACGGTTAAGATTCTTAGAGAGAGAAGGAGAGAGTTTTTGGCCAAAAATGTTCTAATGAAGATGGGGGTGTCGTATTAATAGGGGCGTTGTGGGGGTCCACTTTATGTTGACCGTAAACGGGTTTACGGCCGTAAACGGGTTTACGGCTGTAAATGGGTTTACGGTCGCAATCTCATTTAGACCGCTAATGTTTGATTTTTTTCGAGATATTCGGGTTTCTGCGCGATTTTTGGTTCCAACTCATAAATAATTTAATTGAATATAACGAGATTATGTTCTAAACCAAAAGTTTGACGGAAAAGTTAACAAATTCGAAATTTTATTAACGAAACTCGCGTAACGGAAATGGACAAAGTTTCGGGTTGTCACACTTGCTGGCTCCTCGATCGATGATCTGATACCTTAGGCTTCTTTCCCGCACTCCCTGACTAGCCCTCCTCTGTTTTCCTCTTCTTCTCCATCTCCAAATCCAACTCTCTCTCTCTCTCTCTCTCTCTCTCTCTCTCTCTGACGAGCCCTAGTAATCATGTCCTCCATCGTCTTACAGCTGGAGCGGCTCACAAACTCGCGGATATCACTCCGCAACATCTCATGATATCGGGCATTTTTCATCTCCTCGTCCGCCACGTACTGCGGAACGAGAATGGACCTCTCCCTGAACATAACGGTGATCTCGGTCACCGTCTCCGTAGTCTGCTGGAGATCCTGGAACTCCCTCGTAAGCTTTTGCACCTCTATCACAGGTGCAAACGTGGCCCTGAACCTGGCTGAGAAATCACTCCAAGTCATCGCGTCTAGAACTGCATCATCTCCAATGGCTCTCCCAACCTCCTCCCACCAGTCACGTGCCCTGTCCTTCAGAACGCAGGACGCAAGTCTAGCCTTGTCCCCCTCGGGACATCTGCTGGTGCGGAATGCGTTGGCGACATCCGCCAACCATCTGGTACTCGCAATGGGGTCCCGAGCCCCATGGTAATCGGGAGCTCCACAAGCCCTAAACTCCTTGAATTTTAGTGTGCATGCCCCTAGCATGGCCGCCATCTCGGTGCGGAAGGCACCCAACATCTCATCAAGTATCTCCAAGATGCCCTCCTTGACCGATCCAAAGATCATAGGAGTCTGGTCTAGAATGCTATGGGTGATCTTAGACGAGATGAACTCTCTCGTCTGATCGTCAAGCTGCCCGACTCCAGAGCCCGAGCCTGATCCCTCACCAGTGCCTGAAGTGTCGACTGGCCTAGTGCGTAGCGTCACCATTCTGAAAATACACCATAACAAACATCAGTACACTCATCATAACTCGAGGGATCTCACATACTACCATTTTCCTGGGTTCATCTCAGCCTTCCTTGATTCGAGTAAGGATCCTCTACTTTCAGTAGTACGGACCCATACTACCTTCCACATCTATCTGTACTTTCCTCAAGAACTGCCTTGTTTCCACCAAGTCCCTTCTATTATTACTTTTGTTCTCATGCTAAGCTCATCCTAGGCTTGCCCAAGGGAAATCACCAATCCACTCTCCGCTTTCAGCTGCACAAGTAGTCTCTGCTATCTCCCCCTAACTAGCTCATGAATACCATTACATATCATTAAGACTTGATAATTCTTCGAATGAGAGCTCCTAGCCTACAACGGTTGGACTCAAACAAGAGCTGCGAAAAAGAGCTAGACCTAACCTTTTGAAATTATTTAGTCCTTTCCATATGTAACTTAACATATTCATTTACTAGTTAGTAAAAGATAACTAAGACTCCTAAAAGCACAAAGCAAGCAGCATTCGAGCATCGAGTAAACATAATCAAGCATATCCTAATTAGGCCATCATATCACTGACTAATCTGTACTAACATGCAGTTCATAAACATGATACACATATAACAGGCACATAAGGCATCCTTCCTAGATCCTTAGTCCTAATCTAGCATGCAGTTCTCATAAACATATCATAACATAAACTTGTATGGGTAATTTGGGGGTACTTGAGCTCGACTGATTGCATGCACCACACCCTTTTCTCTTTTCAAAGTTATTTTCTCTTTTAAAACGCTTTTCATAAAAATGATTTTCTTTTGAATTTTTTATACCAATTCCTTAGTTTGAGTTCATACAAACCCGAGAGTGTGCCCGAATCCCTCAAAACAAGGCTCTGATACCAACTTGAAACATCCCAAAAATATGGTCCAAAAATTTCGTTTTGATTATTTATAAAAACCATAAATACCATTTGTCATTTCACAAGAACATAAGTAATATATCTCAAATCATCATAATAAAATACTATATCAAAATCATGTGCCAAATATCAGAGTCTAAACAACCCAAGCTAAAAGTTGTGGTGTGTGCCATTCAGTCATCCCGAGCTCTTCCCCTTGCTAACGGAAGTACCTGAAACCAAACTGAAAACTGTAAGCACGAAGCTTAGTGAGTCTCCCCAAACTACCACATACCATATACATAATCACAAAATAACATACATTGGGCCTTGCCAGCTACATCGGGCCCCTCCCGGCATCGGCCGAAGTCCGGCATCGACCCCGCCCGGAATCGGACCGAAGTCCGGCATCAGGCCCCGCCCGGGATCGGACCGAAGTCAGGTATACATATAACATAGCAACAGGCACATAACACATAAACATATAACATAAACATATAAACATTCCTCGGGCTTTCCCCGACATCGGACCGGAGTCCGGAACATTTAACACATAACATATAAGCTAAACCTTTCTCGGGCTTGCCCCGACATCAGACCGAAGTCCGGAACACATAAAACAAACATATGCAAGAATCACAAAGACATCAAGCATACAAAAATTCTTCAGGCTTGCCCCAGCATCAGACCGAAGTCCGGAAACATATAACTACAGCGGGCTAGCCCCGACATTGCTAACATACATAAACGGGCCGACCTTGGTGGCTTAGACTCGTTCCTACTGGAAGAGGACTCACCTCTCAAGCTGGCTGCTGAAAACTCGTGTGAGGAAATATCTGATGGCTGCTCCAACGACTCCCCGACTATCATTGTCACAATAAACACTTAGTCAAAAAATGATAATCCTTCTACGGGTAAAATGACCATTTTACCCCCTGATCTGATTTGGACCATGACCTAGGCCCAATTCCTTCTAATCTTTCCAAACTCACCAATGGCCCACTAATGGGCCAACTTTCTTAATTAGCCCAACTCCTCAAATGGGCCTTCCCTTAAGCCCAAACATGTCCTTGGTCTATTATCGGATTTCTGATGGCCCATTTCGGCCCAACATCTGCTAAGCCCAAAGATTAGCCCAAAAGTCGCAAGCCCAAAATCAGAGAGTACGCTGAAGGTACTCCTTTGTACGTTACGCGTACAGCTTGCATGGCTTGTACGCTGCGTATACTAGCATGTACTCCCAGCGTAGTACTCTGTTAATCCATTTTCTTCAAAACTGCTTAATCCATTAAGACACTAAGTCCAAATTACAGATCTGAGTCCAATAACCCATCTTAACCCATAAAGCCGATTACTTGGTGGCTTGCAACCCACCAAGTGAGACCAAACTAGGAAAATAGCAACTAACTTTTGTGAAAATTACTCCAAACTCATGCATGGTCATAAAAGGACCTTAAAGATCGATACTATACTGCTTATGGGACATGAATATCACTGAGAGTGGCACCTCTTGGCCTAGAAACGAACATTAGTCATAAAGGTCCATTTTTGGAACTAAAAAGACCCCAAAACAACACTAGACTAGATCTAAGCATTCAAAAAGAAAGTTGAAAGCTCTATACCTCCAATGAGTCCCAAAAAGCTGATATTATCCTGGATCTATGAGCTCAAGATACGCAAGTTCCTCTTCACTATCTTCTCCTTCCTTCTTTCAAGCTTCTAATCTCCAAACAAGCTTCACAAGGCCAAAACACACACAAGAATGAGAAAGGGAGGCTATCTAGGGTTTCTGAGAATGAGGGGCTGGTAAGGAGGCTAGGGTTTGAGTCATAATAGGGTATTTATATGCCTTAAACCCTAAAAATTAGGGTTTTGGAATCTGCTCACGTACGCTGCGCGTACTCCTTGGTACGCTGTGCGTACGTGCATGCGTCCCCCGCATCCAATGCTTCTCTACACCCCGCGTACACCAAGGCTATGCCCACTGTACGTCTTATGGGCGGCCCAAGTCTTCGGCCCACTTACTGAAGGTCCACTCAATTAGTCCTTCTATTAACACTTAGCCTAACAATTAATTAAGAAATATTTAATAGTTATCACCTCAAGTGACGGTTGTTACACATAAAGGCTGAAGACTCAATAAGGCTCCTAAATCTTAAAAGCCCATATGAACAAGCATACAAACGTGTTAAATTTCAAAGAGAATGGGACCACATAATATCAAAGATACTGCTAGCATACCTGGATTGATGTAAGAGTCGTAACAAGATCATAAATTGGACTCCAATGATTTTGAATAATATCCAAACATATGCTACAATCTGCATAAACTACCAAATAGAAAACAAAACCAAAAGCCTACATACATTGATCTTAAAGATATAATCTTGTTGATAATGTTAACTTACTGTTTGGATGAAACATTCAGGAAATACTGAACTGTTGGTGGCTTATTTGGATAATCTTCTAAAAACTACAATGTCAACTTGAACGTATCGGATGGTGTTATATTATTCAATAAAAATCTATCAGTTCAAATCATAATACACATATGTAAATATATTGTAATAATTTTTTTTTGAGAAAGATCATAGCTAGAAGTGATCACACACCTCCATCCCAAGGAGTATCATCTAGACTGAAATGAAAAAAAAAATAATAATAATAAAATAAATAAAATAAAATAAAAAATAAAAAACCAGTAAAATAATCATATACTTTCAAAGAGAAAGCATTATTTCATATTACATGACATGTAAAATAAGCATTAATTCACATTTCCAACTACCCAAATATGACAACATTGAAAAGCATAAATTCTCTGTTTAACTGTTAAAATACACTATGTGATGCCTGATTTGTTTGGTAAACTCTTAAGCAAAACTATCTCATTTATTGGCTTGTCTTGGATCCGAGTACATTGGGCATACGTATGATACGTCGAGCATACTCCAATGCATGCTTGAGGTCGGGTGTTCCCCTGGTATGTTGGGCGTAACCTTGCGTACGTAGGGCGTACGTTAGTCAGTGGAAACCCCTAATTTTTAGGGTTTGCACCCTATTTAAGCACATTAAGTCCCCCAAGTCCTTCACCTTATCAGCCTCCATTGCCTTTTTGAGCTAACCTCGAAACCCTAATCCATTTTCCAAAGGTATTGACCTTGTGTGTATGTTTTGTGTGTGTGTGTGGTGTATCTTGAAGAAGAAGAAGACTAGTAAAGAAGCATTGTACAAGAAGGAGCTTGTAGATCTAGAGGTTATTCACTCTTTCTAGCTTATTGAAGGTATAAAGTTCCTACAATGATGATTCATCTCTTAGTTCTAAATAGTTAGGGTTTTTGGTTTATTTTGGTCCCTTAAGGTGTTTCTTGAAAGTATAAGCTACTCCATAAGGTTATGATGATAGATCTTAGTGTTTCTGATGTCCCTTGTGCATAAAAATGGTGTCTTGATGGTTTAAGCTCAATCATGAAAGGGTTGAAGGTTGTTTCATGAAGTTAGTATGTTAAATCCAAGATTTAACCATTCTAAGCCATGCAAAAGCATAACGTTTGCAACTTATGGCTTAATATGTTTCAAGGAGCTTAGATGTGAAGTTCGATGATAGGTCTTAATGAATTATGACCTTAAAAGTAAACCATGGCCAAATGGCGCGTACGCCAGGCGTACGTTCGAGTATGCTGCGCGTACGCACCTGGAGTCCCGACCCTTGCAAAGCACTCGAGTACGTCAGACCTACTGATGGTATTCTTAGCATACTCAACAGAGAAGTTTTGAGCTTTTAGTTCGGGTCACTTTTGGGCTTAGGGATTTGGGCCCTTATTGGGCCGCAAGACTTGTTATGCTGGGCCTTTATGGATTTGGGACCATATTGGGTTGAGAATAACTTTTTGGACTTTAGGCTAGTTGGATTTGGGCCTTGGTATGTTAGGCCCAATAAGGGAAGGGCTAAGCAGCCTTTTTACCCTGGAAGTCTGGGTTTAGGATTTAGACTCTCGGGTAGGGTTAATGACCTAATTGCTAATTAGGGTTCTATTATTTGTGATTTAGTTAGAGGACTTCACGATTCTGCAGCTCGAGTGTGATTTAACATCGTCTGACTGAGGAGCTTCCTTCGATGTACTCGTGGGTCGAAGACACGAATGCCGACCCACTAGACTATGTTGGTAGGATGATAATTGTCTTCGTGACAATTTCCTGTATTGCATGTATATGCTTGTTGTCACTGTGACTCTTACTGTTATGATTATATGTTATTTGTAGGGGTGAAATAGACATGATACCGATTGAAAGAGACCGAAAGGGTTGAAATATACCCAGTACAAGTTGAAAGAGACCGAAGGGACTGAAATAGACCCAGTACGGGTAGAAAGAGACCGAAGGGGTTGAATTAGACCCAATTATGCTTTGGTTGTCACGTATGTATGGTATGGGGTATTTTGGGGAAGCTCACTAAGCTTTGTGCTTACAGTCGTCAGTTTGTGCTTCAGGTTCTTCTAGTTTAAAAGGGAAGGGCCTGGTTTGATCGCACCGCATCCGCGGGTGTTTTTCCGCATTATGTGATTTTGTGATTTGTACTCTGATATTATTTTCATTATGATACACTTTTGGTTGTTTTGGCATGACTACTGGATGTTTGAAATGAAAATTTTTATCTGGAAATTGTGGGATGTTACAAGTTGGTATCAGAAGCTTGGTTTGAGGGATTCGGGCATACTCTCGAGTGTTCCTGAACTCAAATCGAGGATTTGGTAGATTTTCCATCAAAAAGAAACATTTTAATTAAGGTATTTTAATAAAAGAAAGGGATGCGATGCGTGCAATCAGCCAAGCTCAAGTAAGTCTTCCCAAAATACCTATACATGTATTATGTTTTACACTATGATATGAGAACTGCATGCTAGATTAGGGCTAAGGATCTGCTCAGGATTGCATGATAGAATGCTATGAGATATGCCTTTATGTGCCCATTGTATGAGCTTATAGATTTGAATGCTACTATGAGATCAGTTATTTGATTGGATGGCTTGTTTAGGTTGTGTTCTAATTCTAATTGCTTGATGATCGAAAGTTGTGTGCTTTGTGCTTGTAGGAATTTTTAGTAGTACCAACTGACTAGCGGAAAAATGCATTTGGTTACATATTATTAAGATTAGATAATTTTAGAAGGATAGGTTTAACTCTATTGCGCAAATCTTGTTTGAGTCCAACCGTTGTAGTGTGGGACCTTTCATTCAAAGAATTATCTAATACCAATACTATGTAATTGTATTCGTGTGGTAGTTAGATGGTATTAGTGGGAGTTCCTTCTACAGCTGATAGCAAGGAGTAGTGAGGAAAGGAACCCTAGGAAGTTCCTAGAATATGTATTGGCGCGTAGGACGCCATATAGTATGAGGAGAGTATTAGATAGGTGTGGAAGTTAGTATTGGGCCCGTATTACTGGAAGCACATGATTTATACCCGAGACAAGGAAGACCACAATGAATTTACGAAACTCGAGAGTGTGAACCTCTTCGTGTGTTTACTGATTGTTTATGTGATTATGTTTCAGCATGGTGGTGACATGCGGTGCAACAGGGGGTTCATGATCTGGATCTAGTTTGGGAACGAGCACCAAACCAATTGATGAGGGATTACGTGAGTTCATTGCGTCAGAGGTTACTAAAGACATCCTTGATGTGACCCCGTTGATGTTCGGGTCGATCAAGGAGGGTATCATCAAGTTGATGGACGACCGCCTTCAGATCTTCAGGGCTGATCTGGCCGCTAGTAAGACCGGAGCCTGCTCTTTTTCCTTCAAGGATTTCAGGGGTTGTAGGCGCCAAAATTATTTGGGGCGAAGGACCCCATTGTAGCCAGACGATGGATAACAGACATTGAGTGTACCCAGATGACTAGCTTCTGCCCCGAGGGGTTGAAGGTGAGGTTCTCTATAGGTTGCCCGAGGGAGAGAGCTCGGGATTAGTGGTAGGAGGATAGCTATACTCTAGGGGCCCCAACCATTGAGGCCATGACCTGGTCAGATTTTATGACCCGGTTTCGAGGGGAGTTTGCACCAGTTGTTAAGGTGCAACAGTTAGCGAGAGAGTTTCTGGATATGCGACAGACGACTGAGACCGTAGCAGAGACCACTGCCAAGTTCAAAGAAAGAGCCCTATTGGTATCCCAGTATACCGGAGACGGAGAGATGTGGAAGACTCGGTCCTATAACATGTTGAGATCAGATATTCGAGAGTTTCTTAGTTTTTCCACCTGCTTGACATGATATCCAGGGCTCGGGAATGGGAGATTGATTTGGATCACATAGGTAAGAGGAAGGCAGATCATGGGTAGATGATTGGGGTTTCTGTGAAGAAACCCAAAGGTTTCAACTCTAGATCGAGGGGCCAGCAGGGTTGGGGCCACTGTGACAAGTGCAACAAGACATATGATAGAGTCTGCAGGGCGGGTGGTTCGGGTTGCTATAAGTGCGGCAAGACAGCGCATTTCGGCAGGGATTATACTGCCGCCACCACCACCATCTAAATATCAGATCTGATTTGCTTCCATTGCAATCAGAGAGGCAATAAGAAGGTCAACTGCTCGAGTTTAGCATTAGGAGGACCAGTAGCAGCACCTGCTCCGACAACTCTGAGGATCATTGATGGCCGCCAGGGCAAGGAAGAGGCACCAGTTGTTTGGAGCAGGGCATTTCAGCTGACAGGTGAGGAGGCTCGTGCAACACCAAATGTGGTCACTGATATGTATCTTCTCCTTACCTTGTTATTTATGTTATTCATCGTGTTTGTATGTTTGTATTACTATTTAGGTTCGTTCCTTTTAAACCGTATTCCTGTGTTAGTCTTATTCGATTCAGGAGCTACCTGGTATTTTGCATCTCTTGTGCTTAGCAGGAGGTTTGACGATGTCCGGGGAGATTTGGAATATCCACTATAGGTTGAGATTGCTGACGACCATCCGGTGCGAGTGTCGATGGTTCACTAGGGATGCACTTTGGAAATATTCAGTAAGTAGTACCCGATTGATTTAGTTCTGATTCCCCTACGCGAGAGAAAGGTCATTTTAGGGATGGACTGGTTGAGCCCCAATGGGGCGATGAGTGATTGTGGGTTTCATTTGGTATGTTTTCGAACCCCAAGTGGGGGAGAGTTAGTGATCGACGTAGAGGGTGGTCAGCGTGGACCGACTTTATGTTTGGCAGCCATAGCCAGGCGTTACCTTTAGCTGGGATGTTCTTGGTTTGTGGCCTATGTGATGGGTACCTGGGATAAGGGTGAGGTGACCATAAATGGTGTACTGATTGTTTGGGAATACCCGGATGTGTTCTCGGAGGACTTTCCAGGAGTGCCCCTGGAGAGGCAGGTGGAGTTTCGGATTGACTTGGTTCCAGGTGCGGCTCTGATAGCCAAAGCACCTTATCGGTTAGCACCTCCAGAGATGCAGGAGTTTTCTATGCATCTGTGAGAGCTATTAGACAAGGGATTTATTCGGCTAAGTATTTCACCATGGGGAGCGTCGATCTTATTTGTAAAGAAAAATGTTGGGACGCATTGGATGTGTATTGACTATCGGGAGTTGAATAAGCTAACAATGAAGAATTGTTACCTGATTCCGAGGATCGACGATTTATTTGATCAGCTTCAGGGCACATCTTGGTTTTCCAAGATTAATTTGTGTTCGGGTTATCACCAAACGAGGGTTAGAGATGAGGATATGCAGAAGACGACCTTCCAGACTCATTATGGTCATTACGAGTTCGTGGTTATGCCCTTCGGGCTCACCAATGCTCCAGCCGCATTCATGGATCTCATGAATCACGTATGTAGGCCCATGTTGGATCGGTCTGCGATTGTGTTTATTGATGATATCCTGGTCTATTCCAAGACACAGGAGCAACATGAGGTGCATCTGAGGGAGGTATTAAATACTACGAGGAGGGAGAGATTGTATGTGAAGTTCTTCAAGTGTGAGTTTTGGTTGCGCGAGGTGCAGTTTCTGGGGCACCTAGTCAACCAGAACGGTATTCTGGTCGATCTGGCCAAGGTTGAGGCAGTGATGAGGTGGAAGTTCCGAGGTCTCCATCTAAGATTTGGAGTTTCCTTGGATTGGCAGGTTATTATCGGAGCTTCATTCAGAATTTCTCCAAGATAGCGGTTCCTTTGACCAAGTTAACAAAGAAGATTGTCATGTTTCGTTAGAGGCATGAGCAGCAGGCAGGTTTTGAGACTCTGAGACAGAGATTATGCGAGGCACTAATTCTGACCCTGCCAGAGGGTGTTGAGGAATTTGTGGTATATTGTGTTTCTTTGATCACAGGCTTGGGTGCAATTTTGATGCAGCGGGGTCATGTGATCGCTTACGCCTCCAGGCAGTTGAAGCCTCATGAGGCAAATTATCCTATACACGATTTGGAGCTGGGGGATGTGGTGTTTTCCCTCAAGATTTGGCGACATGGCCTCTATAGGGTCCGTTTTACTATCTACACAGATCACAATAGCATGAGGTATTTGATGGATTAGCCGAATCTAAACATGAGGCAGTGTAGGTGGTTGGACGTGGTACATGATTATGATTGTGAGATTCTTTATCACTCGGGGAAGGCCAACGTGGTGGCCGATGCTCTCATCTGCAAAGAGGTTTTTACCCCGATGAAGGATGTATGTTTGAGGATGACGGTGATTACTAAACTATTAGAGCAGACCCGAGAGGCTCATGTTGAGGCTATGAAGGAAGAGCACCGGAAAAGTGAGTGCATAGTGGGTCAGGTGGATTCCTTCAATTATAATAGCCGGGGGTTATTGACCCTTCATCAGACGGTGTGGGTTCCATACTGGGGTGGTGCGCGACAGGTTTTGATGGAGGAGGCGCACAAGTCGAGATTCTTTATTCATCTCGGAGCGACAAAAATGTATAGAGATCTCCGACCTAATTATTGGTGGCCATATATGAAGTAAGATGTGGCATGGTATGTGGAGAGGTGCTTGACTTGCAGGAAAGTCACGGCTGAGCATCAACAACCCCACGGAAAAATGGAACCATTGGATATTCCCATTTATGGGAAGAGATTACGATGGATTTTATCACCAAATTGCCTCGGACGGCACGCAGATTATAATCGATATGGGTCATCGTGGATCGACTGACTAAGAGCGTGCATTTTATCCCGATTCAGGATAGTATCTCTGCAGAGAAGTTGGCAGACATCTACATTCGGGTGGTTGTGGCCCAGCATGGGGTGCCGGTTTCAGTCGTTTCAGATAGGGATGTTTGATTTACTACCAGATTCTGGAAGAGATTCCACAAGGAATTGGGTACTCGGCTGCATTTCAGCACGACGTTCCACTCGCAGATGAATGGTCAGAATGAGCGGACTATCCAGTCATTGGAGGACATGTTGCGAGCATGTGTACTATATTTTTGTGGGATTTGGGATACGTATCTTCCGTTAGCGGAATTTTCGTATAAAATAGTTATCACGCCATCATTGATCGACCTCATTTTGATATGCTTTATGGGAGGAAGTGTAGGACCCCGATATGTTGGGGCGAGGTCAGTCAGTGGGTCATGGGGAGTACTGAGGTGGTAATCAAGAAGACGAAGATGATTCAACATGTTCGCAACATACTTCAGACAGCTCAGAGCTGGAAGAAGAGTTACGCAGATAGACGTCGGTCAGACTTGGGGTTCCAGGTTGGGGACATGGTGCTCTGGAAGGTTTCACCATGGAAAGGTGTTATTCGATTTAGGGAGCAGGGTAAGTTGGGCCCCAGGTATATAGGTCCTTTTAGGGTTTTAGCCGGGTGGGCAGGGTGGCATATCGTTTGGATCTTCCGGAAGAGATTAGTCAGATTCACAGCACTTTTCATGTCTCTCACCTACGAAATGTTTGTTTGATGATTTTGCAGTTGTTCTATTGGAGGATATCTAGGGTGGATGACCGTCTGAATTACAATGAGAGATCGGTGGCGATCCTTGAACGGAAGAAGAAAACCTTGAGGAACAAGGTTGTGGGATTGGTGAAGGTGCAGTGGTAGCACCGAAAGGGTTCTGAGTGGACATGGGAGCCTGAGGAAGAGATGAGGGAGCATTACCCAGAGTTATTTATGGAAGCAGACTTCGATGACGAAGTCTGATTCAAGTGGGGCAGGATTGTAACGCCCGAATTTTCTAGTAAGCTCTTAAGCAAAACTATCTAATTTATTGGTTTGTCTTGGACCCGAGTACGTTGGGCGTACATATGGTACGTCAGACGTACTCCAATGCATGGTCGAGGTGAGGTGTTCCCCTGGTACGCTGGGCGTACCCTTGCATATGCAAGGCGTAAGTGAGTCAGGGGAAAACCCTAATTTTTAGGGTTTACACCCTATTTAAGCATATTAAGTCCCCCAAGTCCTTCACCTTATCAACCTCTATTTCCTTTTTGAGCTAACCTTGAAACCCTAATCCATTTTCCAAAGAGACTGAACTTGTGTGTGTGTGGTGTATCTTGAAGAAGTAGAAGACTAGTAGAGAAGCATTGGACAAGAGGGAGCTTGTAGATCCAGGGGTTATTCACCCTTTCCATCTTATTGAAGGTATAAATTTCCTACCTTGATGTTTCATCTCTTAGTTCTATATAGTTACTCTTAGTTCTATATGGTGTTTCTTGAGAGTATAAGCTACTCCAGAAGGTTATGATGATAGATCTTAGTGTTTATGATGTCCCTTATGCATAAAAATGGTGTCTTGATGGTTTAAGCTCAACAATGTAAGGGTTGAAGGTTGTTTCATGAAGTTAGTCTGTTAAAATCCAAGATTTGACCTTTCTACGCCATGAAAAAGCATAAAGTTTGCAACTTATGGCTTAATGTGTTTCAAGGAGCTTAGATCTGAAGTTGTACGTTAGGTCTTAATGAATTAAGACCTCAAAAGTAAACCACAGACAATTGGGACGTACGTGGGTGTATGCTGAGCGTACGCACCTAGAGTCATGGCCCTTGTGAAGCACTCGAGTAAGCCAGACGTACTGATGGTACGCTTAGCATACTCAACATAGAGGTTTTGGGCTTTTAGTTCGGGTCACTTTTGGGCTTAGGGATTTGGACCCTTATTGGGCCGCAAGCCTTGTTGTGCTAGGCCTTTATGGTTATGGGCCCATATTGGGCTTAGAATACCTTTCTGGACTTTGGGCTAGTTGGATTTAGGCCTTGGATTGTTAGGCCCAATAAGGGAAGGGCTAAGCAACCTTTTTACCCTGGAAGTTTGGGTTTAGGATTTAGACTCTCGGGTAGGGTGAAAGACCTTAACTTTCGTATTTTTGAAAGACCCAAACTTTCATACTTGACAATTGTTACTCCAAAACATGCTACATGCATATTCATAAAAACAATATTTTACATTGATAAAGTGATTACAAACTACTGGATACAAACCGACTATTATAAAGTGTTATATATTACACAACTACCTAGGATACTATACTTTTATACATACATGATCCCTAAATACAAAAGTAATATCATAACTATTCTAAACCTTCCAACTGTATATGACTATACTGGTTACTTATCTCCAGCAATTTGTTAAACATTGAGAGGGGTAAGCAGTGACGCTTAGTGCGTTCATTAATAGATACAATATAACGTTATGCCATATATATACTTCAATATGGCAGAAGCAAAGGGAACAAGGAACAACAAAGGCATATGTGAATCATGCGACAAGCTTTCCATATCAATCAATAAGACATAACAATTTCAATACTTGATATACATCAATAACACTTCGGCCCAAATGGTACAGAAGACATACACTTTCTGATTAAACATTTTGGTAGATTTCAGGCTTTCATCCCTGTCTAACCTTCTGCCAATGCCATAGAATAGAAGTCATTCTCTTACGAGACATGCTCTACATGGACAGAGGCTACATACCAATACCATTGTGAATCTAAGTCCTTTCACTGATCACATGGCCAATGGTACAGCTTTGCTATCAAAATAGCGGAAATAATAACACGAGATGATAACACGGAAAAGCACATAGCACATATAACAAATAACATACAATTGTTCCTATATATTGAACTCACTGTGAAATAACCGAAGGAATAAATGATATTTTGGGCAGCACTTCGGCTCTAAATATGACTTTCTGCGATGAAACAGGGGATTTTAGTTGAAACCCGGCCTTACACGGGCAGAGTTTCGACTTGAAAATATAATTTTCTAGGGAACTTCGGAGTTTCGGGACTTGCTTCGGGTGTCGGGGATGATACCGGGACTTCGGAGGGTGTTAGAGGGGCTTGAGAGAGGCTAGAGAGTGAATGAGAGTGAGAATTTGTAACATAAACCCGGAGGGCTCAATTTCTATTTATAGGCTCAAAAACCGACTCTCACGTCGTGAACCATGTATGTTCACGTCGTGACTTTGATCCTGGTCATCCCCTAGGCTTGACGTGTGTCTTCTAGGCTCGGAACGCGCTGTTCACTGAGTTCACGTCGTGAATGCAGTCAAATTCTCGAAGTTTGTGCTCCGAACTTCTAAAATACATATCTTTCGCATACAAGCTCCGTTTTTTATGTTCTTTATATCCACGCATAGGTGAGATTATGCTCTACATCTTTCATTTAGACTCCGTCGGCTAATTTTGAATTTATTTTTAATATTATTTTAATATTATATTTTTAACGGGTCGAGACAGGAAAACTTCGTTAAAATTTCATAACTTCTTCATCCGACGTCCGCTTTCGTCTGTCTTTTTACCGTTGTACTACTATTAACGAGACCTTCAATTCTCGTTTAGGTTGTGTCGGAAAAAAATCACTCGATCTTTATTTCGAGTTTTTAGCTGTCTACTGCTATACCGAAACTTTAGAAAAATCATAACTTCTTTATACGAAGTCAGGTTTAGACGTTCTTTTAATGAAAGTTCTCAGTTTAATGAATACTACGACTTTCATTTAGATTACTAAGGCTAAAAAGTAGTTTATCGAAAATTCACTTTTTACGCTATACGTCGTCGTGCCGGTTCTGTCGCGAAACTTCGATTGGTCATAACTTCTTCGTTATAACTCGGATTTCGATGAGATTTTCGCCTAAATGTTTCTAACGGGATTCTCTACAATTTTCAATAATAAAATTTTACTTATTTCAAATTTTATATTTTCGTTAAATTTCAATATTAGATTGGAATCTCATAAGACTTCCAATATTTTCCGAGTGATTCTAAACATACTTTTACTTCATTTCTAGTAAAAACTATTTGTTAGAACTCAACGCTCAAATTCATATAATATTTCATTATATTTTCACTTTTAAAATTACATAACCCGATAACTGAACGTGTATGTTACAAATACCTCCTCCTTTTGAGGATATCGTCCCCGAAATCATAACGATTTAAAAAAAATGGGGATATTTGTTCTTATCTCATTCGTATTTTCCCAAGTATAATTTGGGCCTCGATGATATTTCCACTTAATAAACACTAACTCTACTTCTTTATTACGTAGATCAATCGTTCTTTCGTTCACGATCTCATTCTTCAATCTTCTGACTGGAATTTCGTCACTACACAAGACATGGTTCTCTGAACCAATCAACTCACTTCGCAAATTTATATTAATCGGACTTGATTCTTTATGACCAATAAGGTCTGAACGAAAATCATATTCGTAGTCATCACCGAAACGAAGGTAATGACATACTCGAACAAAAACGGAATCAATTTTCTAGCTTCTTGGTAACCTTGTGACTTTCCCTGATCCAAGTGTGAGTCCTGTGTTTCCGGTAGTATAGGCCTCTACTACCATTCACACCTACTCATACTCGTCCCAAGTATTGTCTCGCAATCCTCAAGTTCTTATCTCCTAAAATCACAAAACGATTTAACGCATACGAATGTGTCCAAATAATCTTAAATTTTCCCTAGACTCTACTAGGACTTATTCCATGCATATCTTCAACATCATTGTGCTTCAACTCGGTTGGTGATGGAAACGCCAGACGATAAGACAACTTCAGAAATTACACCAACCGTTCTATCATCCCGCCAATCAAATGTGTACATTCAGATGTACCGTACTCCTCTATACGTACTGTTATTTTATTAGACGCATTCTAAAAGCAAGATACCATTCTTACGATATCTTCTGATAGGTATCATTCACTATCGTAAGCCTTCTCATTTCCTCCATTTACTCAGTTCACTATGAGTCTTCACCATGACGTTATGTTCACAAAAGCAGGCGTTCAGAATATCGGAACGAGAATATAGATAGAGGAAGGTTTTGACGTCTATTCCTCCTTATTACTCTGAAAAGTTACATGCCATTTCTAATATCGTAATTAAACGTTTAGAATCCTGAGCACAAAAAGTTTCTAAATCCGTTCGGCAACAGACCATAGATCCAATCAAATAATAGCATATAAGGCATATAATGCTATAACATAAATCATTTAGCACATAAAAGCAATTTAGGCATCTAATCCTAAAGCAAGCTAGTGCTTGTGTCAATTCAGGTGTACTACCTAAAATATATTAGACACTCATCTCACAATCATCGCTTAGCATTCTAAGTTTAAGTCTAGAAATCCTACAAATTCCTAGTTCACTTAGACTAATTCTCTAAAAATTTTGAAGTAACTTAATATTTAAAAAAAAAATACTAGGGTTTATCACTATCCAATACCCCACTTAAATCTTTCTTATGGTTTATATCCATATACTTACAAATGACTCCGTTCATATATTGAACGTTAGACAGTTTAAGTCTAAATATCAATCCGTGATATTTAGTTCACTTAAACTCGTGCTCTGATACCATGATTGAAAGACCCTAACTTTCGTATTTCTGAAAGACCCAAACTTTCATACTTGACAATTGTTACCCCAAAACATGCTACATGCATATTAATAAAAACAATATTTTACATTGATAAAGTGATTACAAACTATTGGATACAAACCGACTATTATAAAGTGTTATATATTACACAACTGCCCAGGATACTATACTTTTATACATACATTATCCCTAAATACAAAAGTAATATTATAACTATTCTAAACCTTCCAACAGTATATGACTATACTGGTTACTTATCTCCTGCAATTTGTTAAACATTGAGAGGGCTAAGCGGTGACGTTTAGTGAGTTCAATAATAGATACAATATAACGTTATGTCATATATATACTTCAATATGGCAGAAGCAAAGGGAACAAGGAACAACAAAGGCATATGTGAATCATGCGACAAGCTTTCCATATCAATCAATAAGACATAACAATTTCAATACTTGATATACATCAATAACACTTCGACCCAAATGGCACAGAAGACATACACTTTCTGATTAAACATTTTGGTAGATTTCAGGCTTTCATCCCTGTCTAACCTTCTGCCAATGCCATTGAATAGAAGTCATTCTCTTACGAGACATGCTCTACATGGCCAGACGCTACATACCAATACCACTATGAATCTAAGTCCTTTCACTGATCACATGGCCAAAGGTACAGCTTTGCTATCAAAATAGCGGAAATAATAACACGAGATGATAACACGGAAAAGCACATAGCACATATAACACATAACATATAATTGTTCCTATATATTGAACTCACCGTGAAATAACCGAATGAATAAATGATATTTTGGGCAGCACTTCGGCTCTAAATATGACTTTCTGCGATGAAACCGGGGATTTTAGTTGAAAACCGGCCTTACACGGGCAGAGTTTCGACTTGAAAATTTAATTTTCTCGGTAACTTCGGAGCGTCGGGACTTGCTTCGGGTGACGGGGATCATACCGAGACTTCGAAGGGTGTTAGAGGGGCTTGAGAGAGGCTAGAGAGTGAATGAGAGTGAGAATTTGTAACATAAACCCGGAGGGCTCGATTTCTAATTATAGGCTAAAAAATCGACTCTCACATAGTGAACCATGTATGTTCACGTCGTGACTTTGATCCTGGTCATCCCCTAGGCTTTCCGTGTGTCTTCTAGGCCATCCTGGTCATCCCCTAGGCTTTTCGTGTGTCTTCTAGGCCCGAAACGCGTCGTTCACTGAGTTCACGTCGTGAATGTAGTCAAATTCTCGAAGCTTGTGGTCCGAACTTCAAAAATCCATATCTTTCGCATACGAGCTCCAATTTTAACGTTCTTTATATTCATGCGTAGGTGAGATTATGCTCTACATCTTTCATTTAGACTCCGTCGGCTAATTTTGACTTTATTTTTAGTATTATATTAATATTATATTTTTAACGGGCCGAGACAGGAAAAGTCCGTTAAAATTTCATAACTTCTTCATCCGACTTCCGTTTTCGTCTGTCTTTTTACCGTTGTACTACTATTAACGAGACCTTCGATTCTCGTTTAGGTAGTGTCGGAAAAAAATCACTCGATCTTTATTTCGAGTTTTTAGCTGTCTACTGTTATACCGAAACTTTAGAAAAATCATAACTTCCTCATACGAAGTCAGATTTAGACGTTCTTTTTATGAAAGTTCTCGGTTTAAAGAATACTACGACTTTCATTTAGATTAATAAGGCTAAAAAGTAGTTTATCGAAAACTCACTTTTTACGCTATACGGCGTCGTGCCGGTTCTGTCGCGAAACTTCGATTGGTCATAACTTCTTCGTTATAACTCGGATTTCGATGTGATTTTCGCCTAGCTGTTTCCAACGGGATTCTCTAAACCTTTCATTAATAAAATTTTACTTATTTCAAATTTTATATTTTCGTTAAATTTCAATATTAGATTGGAATCTCATAATACTTCCAATATTTTCCGAGTGATTCTAAACATACTTTTACTTCATTTCTAGTAAAAACTATCTGTTAGAACTCAACGCTCAAATTCATATAATATTTCATTATATTTTTCACTTTTAAAATTACATAACACGATAACTGAACGTGTATGTTACATAGGGTTAATGACCTAATTGCTAAATAGGGTTCTATTATTTGTGATTTAGTGAGAGCACTTTGCGGTTCGGTAGCCTGAGTGTGATTTGACATCGACAGACTGAGGTGAGTTTCCTTCGCTGTACTCGTGGGTTGAAGGCACCAATGCCGACCCACTAGACTATGTTGTTAGGATGAGAATTGTCTTCGTGACAATTTCCTTTATTGCCTGTATATGCTTGAAATATACCCGATACCGGTTGAAAGAGACTGAAAGGGGTTGAGATATACCCAATACCGGTTGAAAGAGACCGAAAGGGTTGAAATAGACCCAATACCAGTTGCAAGAGACCGAAGGGGTTGAAATAGAGCCAATTACGCTTTGAGTGTTATGTATGTATGGTATGGGGTATTTTGGGGGAGCTCACTAAGCTTTGTGCTTACGGTTTTTAGTTTGTGTTTCAGGTACATCAAGTTCGAAAGAGAAGGGTCCGACTTGATTGCATTGCATCCGCCCATATTTTTCTGCATTATGTGATATTTGGATTTGTATCCAATATTATTTTTACCGTGATACACTATTGGTTGTTTTAACATGACTACTGGATATTTGAAATGAAAATTTTTATCTGGAAATTTTAGGATGTTACATACTCAATGTGAAACCAACATCTAACAAGGAATATATATATATATATATATATATATATATATATATATATATATATATATATATATATATATATATATATATATATAGTCAAGATCAAATAAGAAGGAAATTTTTGGTAGGAAGGTAAGAAGTTTTTTTTCTACATATTTCTTTCGTGAACAAACAAAATGAATCATTAGATGATTCATTTGTAAGATGATTCACAAGAAAAAATTCTCAAAAAAAACATCTCGATGATTCATTTATACAATGATTTTGTTGTTATTCACTAAAATTGTCATAAAAGTGAATTTTTTCTTAATTTACTTAAAAATGAATCATAAAGATGTTTTTTTGGGAATTTTTTCTTGTGAATCATCTTACAAATGAATCATCTAGTGATTCATTTATTTTGTTCGTCAAAAAAATATGTAGAAAAAAAACTTATTACTTCCTACCAAAAAAAATTTCTTACCGGATCTATATCCTATATATATATATATATATATATATATATATATATATATATATATATAATATAGTCTAAACTTAGTTATTAGATATATTCAACATAATATTAAAATTCTGTATTAAAAAAATAAAAATAAAAATAAATTAACCATACATTCAGGCGTTGAGTTGTGATATGATAGTAGCATGGTCCTTTTGGGTTGCCTTTACTCTTGCAACTTGACATGATGACTTTTGGAGAGAGAGGTTAATAAATGATTTATTAATCTATTATAAGAATAATATGTTAATTAGAAATCATATTATTTAATTAGTATTTAATCAGAATTAATTTGGATATAATTTTTGGATTAAAGGAACTGATTAAAGGAACAGGGGCCGTTTTGCAAATCACTTATAGTTGTGAAACTGGGCTACTGGACTCCTTAAAGAGGAGTGGACGAAAATTATAGGGAGGCCCTATAAGTTTTCATCCAAGGCTCCTTAATAAGGGTACATGGGTTTCTTAAGCCTTAAGCAGGAAATTAGGGTTTCCTCCAGCAAACTCTAGCAGTCCTCAGCTATATAACGACCCCACCTCTTAGCAGTTTTGGCTTATGCTTGCTATTTGCTAACCCTAGCACAAATTCTAAGTGCATTCCATCCTCTCTCCTCTCATCCTCTTGCAAAGGGTATTTGTAAGCCATTAGAGGTGTCACATTTGAGGCACTTGCTTTCAAGAGTTCAAGATCTTCAAGGATTCTTTGTTATTACTACATAACAAATCAAGTTATGTATCTAAACCCTATTTCATGTTAATTTTCGAAATTAGTTCATGCCTCATAGGGTTTCTAGATTTGTGTTCAATGCTTGTATGTCTAATAGAGAAAACATAGATCCTTTAATTAGGGTTGCATGCACACATAAGATTGTTTGCTATATATAAAACCCATCAGTGGTATCAGAGAGTATGTTTTTGTTTTCTATTACATTTGATACAATAGATTGAACTTGACAAATTAGGGTTTATGGATTTTAAACCCTAGGGCTTGGATTTTTTGCAAATTAGGGTTTCATAACCCTAGTTTCGAAAATTGTAAAGGGGTTTTGAACTATTTCCTTTGGCCTCCTTGAAGTCGAAATCTAGGGTTTCCTAACCCTAGGATTTTCGAAAATTAGGGTTGAAAGCGTTGCCTTTCCCCCCAAAGTCATGGATTTCGAAATTAGGGTTTTGGATTGGGTAGTTGTATTTGATAACTATCTTTTAATTTTTTACTAGATAATTATAAAATATTGTAATTATCCTTCCCCATTTTCAAATTCTAGGGAGTAAAGGATTAGGTTAAATTAATTTATTTAATTTAATGGATAACCCTTAATTGATTTAGTAATTTAAATTAACTGTTTAATTTTGGATAATTATTAAATCAAGGTTTTTAATATTTAAAATTTTAAATTAAAAAGTATTAATTTTTCAAAAATTTAAAATTAGATTAAAAACCCTAGTATTTTAAATGTTCAATGATTGGATCTGTAACATCATAATGGCCTTGTGATTCGAGGACAAGGTATACGTCTTCGACAAAGAGCTGAACGAGATAGATGAATCTAAAGCTACTCCTGAAGAAATAGCTGAGTATAGGGCCCACTGCAAAGACACGACCAAAGTGTCGTGTATCATGGTGGCTACTATGACTCATGAGCTACAGCGGTTTTATGAGGACTATTGGCCTTACGAGATGTGCCAGAACTTAATGGAGAAGTACCATCAAATAGCATGTCAAGAAAGGTATGAGATAGTCAGGTCACTCATAACCACTAAGATGAATGATGGAGAGTCCATCACGACCCACCTACAACGCATGCAACGCTATGTGGATCGTTTGTTGAAGCTTAATGTGAACTTCGATGAGGAGCTGGCTATTGACATAGTCTTGCACTCATTGCCACCTTGCTATGATCAGTTTAAAATGAATTATCATTTGAGCAAAGAGGAGGTCACGTTGAGTAAACTTTAAGGCTTGCTGAGAACCGCTGAAAGTGGATTGAAAGGAAAAGGTGTTGAATCCACTCCTACTACTACTGCTCTAGTCCTGGCTATTGGACAAGGGAAGGGGAAAAAGAGGAAAGCTCCCTCAAAGCAAAGCTGGAAGGGAAAGTCTCATGAAGGGTCTTCTAGTGGACCCAAAGGAAAATCCGGTTCTGCTCCCCCTCATACCTCAGATCCAAAAGAAGGAACGTGCTTCTACTGCCAAGACATTAGGCATTGGAAACGAAGGTGCCCCAAGTACATGCATAACATTAAGAAGGGCAAGATCACGCCTACCTCGGCAGGTATTTACACTATTTTGTCTAAAAACTCATCGCATTCTAATTCTTGGGTCCTTGATACATGACGTGGTTTTCACATTTGCTCTGACTTGCAGGGAATAAAAGAAAGTAGGAATGTGGAGCTTGGGAAGATGAACCTGATAATGGGAAATAGGAGATCGTCACTTGTTACCAAGATCGGCGTCTATTCTTTAATGCTTAGTAGTGGGTTGTGTTTAGACTTGAATAATTGTTGCTACTCGTCAGAAATGACGAGGAATATTATTTATTTTCATGGTTTGTACAGACAAGGTTTTAAATATTCTTTCAATAATGAGAATGGTTCTATTAATGTGACAACCTGTCATTTTCAAGTCTGTAAAAGTCAACCAAAGTCAAAAAAAGTCAAAACTTGTTAAATAAAAGTCAAAATTATTGATTTATTAATTATTTAAAGCTTATCCAATGTTTTAATATATCTAAACCTTTATTTGGATAAGTGTTGCAAAATGATGATCCAAATGCGAGGACCAAAAACCCTCACAAAAGTCAAAACCCTCAGACCGAAAACGAGTTCACGGCTGCAAAAATGCGAGACTGCTTCTTCGCACCGAAAATGAGTTCATGGTCGTAAACGTGCGAGGCAATGTATTCGGACCGCAAACTTGTTCTCGGCCGAAAACCCTTTTCTCGGATAGAGTTCCTGACCGAAAACTCCTAAGTTCTATCCTTTAGCACACATTCTGGGGTGATTTTACGCATTCCAGTGCATACATCACATCACATTTCATCGCTATTTATAAGCAAAACCAAAAACATATCCTCATTCTTGCCTTCTCTAACCGAAAGCATCACATTTGCTCCCAAAAACACAACCGAAAACGTCTTTCTTGCCCTCGGTTCCTATCTAAGACTTCTAGTTGTAAGTAATTCTTACATAATATGCTATTCCATAACATGTTTACCACTATTTCACTAATTATACACATATTATGCACGCATACTACTAGGATACGGGTTTGTTACGGGTTCTAACTTGTGGAAATATCACTACTAATCTGTATCCCCCGCGAACACTCACATAAGGTGAGTTCATACCCCTATTTTCTTACCATTTTCAAATGATTTTAGGAGGAGAATACAAGCCAAACACAAGTAATTTGTGTTAACACTTAAATACGGTTACAAATCATCTCAAGATATTTAATGCTTTCATAAACTTTGCCAAACCATTTTAAACTGTTTTTCAACTACTTAAATTATTGTTTTTATTAAACTATATTCATATATATATATATATATATATATATATATATATATATATATATATATATATATATATATATATATATATATATATATATATATATATATATATAAAATTATGATTTAACAGGCTTAGTACCAGTGTTTCTGCCTTAAATCATGTTCCTTGTTTGGTTGTGGGCTTAGGATAGGAATGCTCGTCCGACTGTCTTTTAAATTACTGTTATACATGCAACATATGTATATAAGTATAAAACTTATTTCAATAACAATTGCTAACCCTTTTGTAACATGCCGAGCAAAAGGGGTATTTTCCTTAAATCTTTTTCTGTACAAACATAACAACTTGTAAACTATAATAGGTATAGTTTAGGGATCAATTCACACTATTTTCTAGGTCAAGAATACATCACCTAAATAATTACATAAGTATAAGCTACTTTTCACTACAAGTACACTATTCATTCACAAGAATAAGAAACAAATACACACTATACATAACAAGTTAATTCTAACATGTGAGCCACTACTTCTTGGTACCTGCTAGAGTACATGCTAAAAGTCCTAATTTATAACCAGAGTCTCCTGGAGGGAGAGCGTGAAATTATGTATAGATCTATACGGGACTGACAATCCCGCACCTCGACTGCTAGCTATAGTTGGGCCGGCAGGTCTGGGGGTGACAAATGTCATAACATTCTGATGCCTGAAGAACGTCCTGTAGGCCACTAGTCAGTTCAGTATGGTTATAATCTCACTCACATTAAACATTAACTAAGCATCTTGGTTTACCAAACAAACATCACTTCAGTGGTTTTATTTTAAGTAATAAGACTACACATCATTATTTTCCAGTGCAAGCGTTAAACAGAGTTGATACAAATACAATTACAACAGAGTTCATACAAATACAATACACTATTTTTCTAGTAAAGAAAGCATACATTGATGGAAAACATACACTTACACTATTTCAGATTACAATAACATACAAACATTTTGGTCTTAAGGCCTAAGACTAAATTTCATTTATTATAGAAAATATTGGATTTTCTGGAGAAACACACTAACATTTTCATGAAACAAAGACAAATTTCTAATACTAAATGCTTATGAACTCACCAACTTAAATGTTGGTACTCTCTTTTCAAAATAACTTGTATTCTCAGGGAACCAGTAGACAGGTACACTCACACAGGTTTTTGAGAAGACGGAGCATATTCAAGACTCGTCTTTTATTTTTGCTATATATTTTGGTGTCATACAAACAACACTAAGAACACAAATGTAATAACTATATTTTCAATACTATGGATGTTGTTGCTTGTTTTACTATTACTCATTGTTATGATACTGTACATGACGTCATCCCCCCCCCCCCCCCCGAACGTTTCCGCCGTTCAGGTTTGGGGGTGTGACAGATTGGTATCAGAGCATTGTTTATAGTGAACTAAGTATATCAACTCATAAAAGATATATGACTATAAACACAATGGGATAAAAAAATACTCTGACCAAGAGTTATACTTTTAAAATATATTAATAGTTTTATAAAAGTATACCTACATACATACATACTACATCAGTATTATAACAGGAACAAATCAAAAGTATTAAGATTGTTGAAAAGCATGAGTAGGCCTTGGGATATATAATCATGTCTGGGATGAATATAGCCTGATCAACTATATCTATTCGAGAGGTGATTAGCATATGCCTAAGAAGAGTCGTGGTGTTGTAACAAGTCTAAAAAGTTACCAACTCTTACTACAAAGGAACACTAGAACTTAACATAAATTTAAATACTATAGGAGTATCTATAGCACTATAACACCATTTATAGATTTATTAATATCTCTTACACCCCTATTCTCACATAGATAACATGGCTGGATTTCATCTGTCGGGAGACCCGTACTTTCCCAATCAAGGGAACGGAGGATGGTTCGAAGAGGAACCGGAAGACGACCCTGTGGCTCGAATAGGAGAAGAATTCGAGGAAGTGGAAGAAGAGGAAGAAGAGGAAATTCAGGAAGACTTCGACTCGTGTTCCATATGCTTCCACCGTTGGTTCGATCATGTATGCTATGACATGTACTCGCCCTGATGTAGTTTTTTCTTTGAGCATGGTTAGTCGATATCAAGGGAACCCGGGTAAAGCTCACTAGATAGCAGTTAAAAATATACTTAAGTATCTGCGAAGGACCAAGGACTGGGTTCTTGTACTTGGTGGCAGTGATGACTTAAGAGTGACAGGGTATGGTGACGCCAGCTTTTAGACAGACAGAGACAACTTTCGTTCTTAGTCAGGCTGGGTGTTTACCCTTAATGGAGGAGTTGTGACTTGGAAAAGTTCCAAGCAGGACACTGTGGCTGATTCAACATGTGAGTCAGAATATATAGCCGCGAGCGAAGTGTCAAAGGAGGCTATATGGTTGAAGAACTTCATTGGAGACCTTGGAGTTGTACTACCCATAAAGGAGCCCAGGGAGATTTTATGCGATAATGAAGGAGCAGTTGCCTTGACCAAGGAACCAAAAGATCATGGAAGATCCAGACATATCGACAAAAAATACCACTTCATCAGACATCGAGTAGAAGAAGGACTGCTTTGTCGTCAAGAGGGTATCAGCAGAAGAGAATCCTACAGATCCCCTCACAAAGGGTCTGAGTAGGATTAAGCACGTTCAGCATGCGAGGAGCATTGGCCTGAAGGATGATATTAGTTTTAGTGATTAGATAGATATGCAAAAACTTGTAACAATATAAATGTAATTGACATTTGATGATTTAGTAATGAAGATTTATTTATAAGTATTGTATACTATCTTTTGTCATATGTTTATCATTGTGTTTCACTTTTGCATGTTTTACTTCCTGAATAATTGGATTATTCAAAATATCCACTGTCGATCATACTTTGGAAGTAAGTAATGAATTAAGACTGTCATGAATTGGCTTATAGATTGTCTAAAGTGTTCAGACATAGTAAATGTTTGTTGCAACGTTCATGAGTACTCCTGAAATGGGGATTTGAGTATTGGATTAAACTCACGCTCATAGAATTACTTCATGGAATTTATCACGAGTAGTAATGAGACGATAATATCGTATAATCCTTAAACCGAGATATATGAGTTGTTGTTTACGAGTTGGTTGTGCATTGATAATGCGTAAACACATCAGTAACTTGATGTTATAAAACGTATTGTTGTGTACGACTTGATGAGTAAATAGTACAAGCATATAAGTCAAAGTTTATATGTTCCTTTTATCCCAAGGGGTAAAAGCGATATCTTGGGCCCCTCGATGATTTTGTGTTGACTTATGTGTCGGGCCCGATCAGGACTGAATTGATGTGTTCAATTAAGTTCATTGTCATACAAATCAGAAACCGGGAAACAAACTATTGGACATTGAGAATGATTCTATTCCATGTCATTTGTCCTAATGATATCTTGCAGAACGGAGGATTATATGATCCTTTATCTTAGGACTTGTAACTGATTAGGCAAGAGTTCGACAGCGGCTTTTGGGAGTTACGATTGAAAGTCAAACTTGAGGTCATACTTGCAATCATAGTTATTAGACTTATCCAAGTGGGAGACTGTTGGATTAGGTGTCTAAGCCCATAACTATAATTGGTGTGTACTTGATATGATAGTAGCATGGTCCTTTTGGGTTGCCTTTACTCTTGCAACTTGACATGATGACTTTTGGAGAGAGAGGTTAATAAATTATTTATTAATCTATTATAAGAATAATATATTAATTAGAAATCATATTATTTAATTAGTATTTAATCAGAAATTAATTTGGAATTAATTTTTGGATTAAAGGAACTGATTAAAGGAACAGGGGTTGTGTTGCAAATCACTGATAGTTGTGAAACTGGGCTACTGGACTCCTTAAAGAGGAGTGGAAAAAAATTATATGGAGGCCCTATAAGTTGTCGTCCAAGGCTCCTTAATAAGGGTCCATGGGCTGCTTAAGCCTTAAGCAGGAAATTAGGGTTTCCTCCAGCAAACCCTAGCAACCCTCAGCTATATAAAGACCCCACCTCTTAGCAGTTTCGGCCTATGCTTGCTATTTTCTAACCCGAGCCGAAATTCTTAGTGCATTCCCACCTCTCTCTCCTCTCATCCTCTTGCAAAGGGTATTTGTAAGCCATTAGAGGTGTCGCATTTGAGGCACTTGCTTTCAAGAGTTCAAGATCTTCAAGGATTCTTTGTTATTACTACATAACAAATCAAGGTATGTATCTAAACCCTATTTCATGTTAATTTTCGAAATTAGTTCATGCCTCATAGGGTTTCTAGATTTGTGTTCAATGCTTGTATGTCTAATAAAGAAAACATAGATCCTTCAATTAGGGTTTCATGCACACATAGGATTGTTTGCTATGTATAAAACCCATCAGTGGTATCATAGAGTATAGTTTTTGTTTTCAATTAGATTTGATACAATATATTAAACTTGACAAATTAGGGTTTATGGCTTTTAAACCCTAGGGCTTGGATTTTTCGCAAATTAGGGTTTCATAACCCTAGTTTCGAAAATTGTAAAGGGTTTTTGAACACGTTCCTTTGACATCCTTGAAGTCGAAATATAGGGTTTCCTAACCCTATGATTTTTGAAAATTAGGCAAGGTTGAAAGCCTTGCCTTTCCCCCCAAGTCATGGATTTCGAAATTAGGGTTTTGGATTGGGTAGTTGTATTTGATAATTATCTTTTAATTGTTTACTAGATAATTATAAAATCTTATAATCGGATTTTGTCTTCTTTCCATAGAGATCCATGTTGAAATATAAAAGACAATTTTTTTTTCGAAAAAAACTCACTTCGTTTTTTTGTTTTTTTTAATATTTAAGTTTATTTTTATCCAAAAAAACTAACTATACCAAAATCTCAATTTCTTGTCCTCTATTAATTTACATCAACATCGATTAAAAAAAACTCGATCAGTTCAGATTCACACCGTGAGTCTGAACCGTAATATTTCAATTTTAACATTCACAATGTGAATCTGACTTACTATTTCAACTCTGTGATCATTCACAAATTAGTTTAATGAAATTTATATATGCATTGAAATATAATTTCATGTAATTTTATAATATTTTAACGTTTTGATTACTAATAAATTAGTTTTGTAAAATCAACAAATGGATTTATTCACATTGTGAATCTGAACTGTATATAATTTAGTTTTTCGAATTCACAATGTGAATCTGACTTACTATTATTCACACTATGAAACTGAACATATTCGTAATGTGAATCTAAGTATATTCGCAATGTCAATCTGAGTAGATTCACAATGTGAATTTGAACTGAAAATTCATTTTTTAATGAATCTATGTTTTAAGAGTACTAAAAATATGAATTTTGATATATTTATCAAATTTTTTTGATAAAAAATATGCCTTAACTTTTCAAAAATACAAAGAAATAAAGTGGGTTCTTTTGAAAAACCAAAATTCATTTTTTGTATATCAATATGGATCTTTATGGAAAGATGACGAAAAATCTTGAACAATGATATATTCGGTTTTTTTTTCGATAAAAAACATGGCCTAAAAAATTATACGAAAAAAAGGAAGTGGGTTTTGTTATAATTCGGTGCATGTGCGTCCATTGTAAAAGTCTACAACTCTTCTTTATGTCGTTGATCGCTTTCAATTCCCACCTGCATTTCCAAATACACACAGGCCTCGCCCACGGATCCCACCCATCAAGAGCTTGACAAGCCCGACTCTGCCTCAAACCCCAACAATCCTCAACCTAAAACAGAGAAATGCCCATTGACAATCCTTTCCATTGTGCCCAAGGCACGAACTGATTCCCCTTTACGCTCATGACCACCTCAAACAATAGGTTTCCTCAAACTGATGAATGTTACGATCCCCTCGTAGCCTTGCAACACTACTAACCAACCATGGTCTTACCAAATTCGAATCATCTCAACCTCAATATCCTGAGTCAAACCCGCATCCGACTGAATTCTAATCAGGTGTTTGGGTCATGATTCGAACCCCAAAGCCTTCATCATACAAGAACAGACATCCAGACTCTAACACAACCCTCAACCTAGATCCATCCACAATCCTGCTATACAGAAGGCGTCGACCAGCTGTTGGAGTTTCCTGAACTCCCAACTCACACAACTTCCATCCCGACGGCCACTAGAGTTGTCTCTCCTCCTGAATGGGATGCGAAACTTACCCTAGCAAAGAACCCAACATCCCGATAACCTTGAATGGTTCCCATGATACCACACCATATCCTCAAGTTCTTATGCTGGAGACTAAAAACCATAACCCTTGCTCTGAACTGACGAATCTTCACCCCAACTTCCATCCACAAAGAATCACTAAATTCTGACCGTCTACAACCCATGCGAAAATAAAATTTCCCTGACACCTCCAATGACCAAACAAATCATGCAACTGTCACCATTGTGTTCTTGCTAATGCTCCTTCCTTAGCAACGGTAGTTATTGAACCAAAAGGTTCTTCCATGGACAACTGTCGATTTCACTAGAACACTCGCTAACACGACTGAACTCTAACTTCATTTGAGAACTAACCATCTAGTCTGATCATAGACCCTTCAATCAATACCCCTAAATTGATTCCGACAAAGACCCGGAACAGCAACCGAACACGCTGAAACCCTCTCATCAAGATACGACCCACGAATGATTCATGGCATGAAAAATAGCATATAAAAATTCTTGATGATATAACCCAAACAATAGCAAAGAACCGAACCAGAGATAATGCTTACCCAAACTAGAACAAAAATTACAAGTCAATATAAATTCTGATAATAACCAAGAAGAAAGTAAAAGATAACATACCCGCAATATCGTCTGAAGAAACCCTGACCCTCTCTTCCTTCCGAAGTACCTGCGATGGAACCTGAGCTTCCCCAACCACTAAGCGGGGGCAATTCGCCCTGATATGAATCAGCTGATGATAACAATGACACAATTCAACTTCCAGTGTGCATTCATGGCGGAAGTGGCCCTTCCGTCCGCACCTACTACACTTAGACTTTCCGTGCACATCCTCATATGCCCCTTTATCCTTCATGCAACCACCAGGGCCTCTCGAGTTTCTAACCCTAGCTATGGCAACGTCCAACTGCTACTGATCGCCGAGCCGGACTATGAGTCCACCTACTCTTCCCCAACTGCCTATCTGAATCAATCTCTCACTCCTGTGTTACCCCGACCATCCCATCAACCGCCTGAACAGCCAATATCTGACCCCCGAATTTAGCGACCAACCTATCAGCGACACGCCCAAAGATGTCGGGTAACTCCTCGCTTAAGGTTATAAAAACCTCCACGACAATCTAATCATGGAATCGAACCTCCTGAAAACATGGCCCATAACCCACCTCCGATCCCAAATGATGAGAACTAGCAATGGGATCCGCCTTCCTGAAGGATTCTAGGGATCCACAAGCTTTAGGCTCTAGATGAGCCACTAACAGCCGTAATACAATCTCGAAAGGCCCCGAGATGACCATCCAATAGCTCCAAAATCCCTTCCTTGACTAAAACAAAGATCACAGGAGTCCATTCTAGAATACTGCGGGTAATCTCCGATGAGATGAACTCCCGCATGCGTTCATCAATCGGCTCAGTACCCGCACCTGATTCGGAACCAGAACCTGAACCCCTTTCCAGAGCGCTCAACAACATACTGAAAACCAACAAGCAAAATATCATAACATACCCAAGAATCCTCATCCCACAGGCTTCGTAGATTCTCCAAGACTCTCCCCGATTCGAGTATGGATCCTGTGCTTTTAGTAGTACGGGCTCAATACTACCTTCCACACCTATCTATACTTTCGTCAAGAATCATCCCGAGTCCTCTAAGTCACCTTCTCAAATCCATACTCTAAGCACTCGCTAACCAGTGCAACAAAACCCACTGAAGCATTCCCTAGGCTTTCCTAGGTTCCCGACCTCACCCTGCCATCAGCTGCTGAAGAACTCCTCATAATGTCACTTAGCTACTTCATGAATACATTCACATGCAATAAAGCTCAGATAATCCTTAGAGTAAAAGACTCACCCTTACAATGGTTAGACTCAAACGAGAGTTGCGCAATAGGGTCAAATCCACAACTCTGAGATTATTCAATCTTTATCACATGTGACTTAACATGTTCACTTAACAGCTAACTCACATCACTTAAGAGTCCCAAAAGCACAAAGCAAGCAACATTCAAGCAGTAACACTCCAATCCATAGAATGATCAAAGAACATTCAAACTCACACACCACAATTCATGCTAGGAACTCCAACTCTCACTGTCGGTTGCCTTATGCATGCAAATTAAACACAGAGTAGGATCAAATAGACTGTCGAATAAAAGACTCTACCCTAGGACCACAACCAAACGAGGAACAGGAAATAAGGCCAAATAAATTATTCTAGGGTTATAAGATCCTAACAGTAAAAAAATTTAAATCATGCACTTAGCAATGACTGATACCAATAGTGATTCCCATTCCAGCATAGCATCAAATGCTCCTAAGGCTACAAGGCATCACATATTAGGCCAATCTATCACTGACTAATCAGCACTAGCATACAAGTTTACCAGATCATATAGTAGGCATACAAAGGCATCTCTCCTATCATTCTATCATGCAAAAACTAAGCGGATCCTTAGCCCTAACTAGCAAGCGATTCACAGATTCATAGATCAAATCATATCAGATAACATGTATGGGTATTTTGGGAAAACTTACTTGAGCACGGCTGGTTGCATGCATCACACCCCTTTATCTTTACAAAAATCTTTTTTTGGTAGTTTCTTTCCATTTACAAAAATATTTTCCAACCCTTTTTTCTTTTTAAGAAAATCACTAACTCCTCGGTTTGAGTTCAGTCACACTCGAGTGCATGCCTGAATCCATCAAACCAAGGCTATGATACCAACTTGTAACGTCCCAAAAACAAGACCCAAAATTTTCATGTTAAATTAATAAAACCAGTATTCCTGAAACATCATCATAAGAATCCAGATAAAACAAATCTGCCAATTATCACATCATATCAGAGTAAGTTAAGAAAATTCGGAACAAGGTGGTGTGAGCTCTGCAATTATCCCGAGCTCTTCCTTTTGCACACAAAAGTACCTGAAACATAAACCAAAAACTGTAAGCATAAAGCTTAGTGAGTTCCCCAAAATACCACATACCATACATACATTTTCCATGGGCTACCCTCATGGTCTTTTCCCTGAAATTCCATGGAATACCCCTAAGGTCTGAAATCCACGTGTCATGGGCTACCCCCATGGTCTTTCCTTGAAATGTCGTGGGATGCGGTCGGACATCTAAGTGCCATAGGCTACCCCCATGGTCTTTCATACAAAAGCCACAGGCTACCCCCAAGGTCTTCCATGCAAGTATTACAAAGACAACTAGCATTCCATATAACAAGTAATGGGTCAGCATAGGTGTCTTCGACCCATGTGTATGGTGAGAAGACTCACCTCGCACTGCTGAATCACACTGATAACTCCCTGGCCGCTGGTCCGAAAAATCCCCGAGTTATCAATGTCAATTAACATCCAATTAACAATTGGATTCCAAACCATAACTATCATACCATAATTAGGGTAAACAACCAATTTCCACCTTACCTTGTTTATACCAAGAATTAGGCCCAAAACTATAATCCAAAAGGCCCAAATACCAAATAAACATACAAGGCCCAAACATGGCCCAATTTTCCAAATTGGGCCCAAATCCCTTCCATGGGCCTTATCCAAGGTTCAAAAACATTCTTAGCCTAAAACACTTAAATTCGGATGGCCCAACAAGGTCCTAAATATCTAAGCCCAAACTATGGTCCAAACCGAAGACTAAAAGATCCGAGAACCACTCTGCTGAGTACGCGGGGTGTACTTAGCTTGTACACGCATCGTACTTGCCTTAGGGCTTGTACGCTAAGCGTACCTGCTTGTACATCCAGCGTACCCTCGCATTTAGCCAACTTTCATATTTAGCTCTTATTCCATAAATACTTTACTCCACAACCTAGATCTGACTTCCTTGGACTGATTTATCATGTAAAGTTACTAACTTTACGTTCATGCACAACTAAATGAAGCTCTTAAGCTTAAAAAGGACTTAATGACTTAATGCATGCATGAGACCCAATACCCCATAAAGTTGACACCTTTATGCTTAAGGAACTCCTAATAAGCTCAAATCTAAAAGAATAACTTCTTCAAACGTCTTAACTCATCTACCAACCCAAAAGGGACCAAAAGCATAACAAATCAATCCATAAAGAGATCTAAGCATTTACAAGCCAAGGTATGAACTTCATACCTCCAAAGTCTTGCAAAAAGGGTGATGATTTTGGATATATATAGGCTCCTCACCAAGAAAAGCACCTTCAATCTTCTTTACTTCCATCACAAAGGGTAAAATAACCACAAAAATCTTCTCAAGAGCTCGAGAATACAACAAAGAAGGCTTAAGGGTCGATTTCGGGTTTTAGGAGGTTTGGGGGTTGGTAAAGAGGCTAGCCCTAAAGACTTAAGGTGCTTAAATAGGGTACAACACACTTAAATTAGGGTTCCTTGCACGCCTCGTACACCCAACATACTCCCTGTACACCCAGCGTACAAGGCCGAGGCTTTGCGATCATTCCTTCTTGGTACGCTAAGCGTAAACCAGTATACGCCCCGCGTACTTCACTTTGCACTAGTATTCCCCACGTACTCCCTATGTACGCCCCGCGTAGTAAGGTTACCCTTAAACCCTAAATACTCTGAAGGCCATAAGTTCTTCATTATAAATCCGATTTCAACGATTCTTATATCCACGAAAAGGTAATTAGAAGCTCTACGCTTTTATCAAATCACACTCCCCTTAAGATTTCCTGAACAAAAATCCAATTTCCATAAAAGCCTGAGCTGACTGTAACGCCCGGACTCTGGTACGCATTTATTTACAAATTATTCATATTTGAAAAGCTACTCGATGAATTGGAATCCCCAGACTCGTCGAGTACAAGTTAGTCTTGGACGCGGGATTTCAGCCACCTACTCGATGAATCAAGAGCCCTCGACTCGGCGAGTAGGCCTGGCAGAGTGAAACCCTAATTTCGGGGTCTTGCACCCTATTTAAGCATCTTAATCCCCACCCTTGGCCTCATTTACAGCCTCCTTGTACCAAACCCTAATCCAAGAAATCCTAGAGATTTCCTTGAGTGTGTCAGCCATTTTGAGTGGCCTTTGTGCACTTTTGAAGCTTATGGGAGAAGAAGAAGATAGAAGGTTCAAGAGGGAAGGAGTAGATCTAGGAACTACACTCCATTTGCTACATTTTCTGGTAATTAAGTCTCTAACTAGATCATTCCTTTCGTAGATTCATTTACTTCCATTTTATGAGGTTTTTGCTTCTAGAACCTTGGTCTTTGGGATTTGGACATCCCAAGTGACTTATATTTCAGATCTGGGATCTAGGAGGGGTTCCATGGCATAAAGGTGCAAAATTTATGACCATGGAAGCCTCATGCAAGCTTTTAAGCATTAATATGGCCTTTTTAGCCCTAAGAATCCATGCATGGAATTAAAGCTATGAAATTTACGTGTTCAACTGATGTTTAGAGCCTAGATCTATTATAGTGTGCCTTGGTTTAGGGTATTATGGCTTGTGGACCAAGATCTATATTCTAGAGAGTTAGGGTTTGAGCTAAACCCATAAAGAAGGACTTAGAGCGGGTAAAGTTGGAAACTTTACCCTTAAAAGTGTATTCCCTGTGTGTAGATGAAGTTTGGAGCTTGGATCTGAAGGGTAGGAGCTTAATCCAGTGAGATGGCTCAATCTGACAGGGGAACTTGGCGAGTCCATAGAGGGACTCGACGAGTTGATTTGGTTTGTCCCGTTTTAGCTTAAAGTAGAACTCGACGAGTCTGTGAAGGGACTCGGCGAGTTAAATCGGTAGATCGCGACTGTGAGTAGCGTGGAAACTCGACGAGTCAGGGGGAGACTCGACGAGTTAGATCGCGATTTCAGGATCTAGGACTCGATGAGTTGATGGAGCAACTCGACGAGTTTGGTCAACCAGAAGGTTGACTTTGACCCAAGCGTTGACTTTGACCAGGGATAAAATGGTCATTTTACCCTAAGAAGGATTATTAGATTTTGATTAAGTTTTATTATGAAATTGATAGCCGGGGAGTCGCCAGAGCAGCAGTTAGAGATTCCTCACTCCAGTTTTCAGCAGTCAGCCTTACGAGGTGAGTTTCCTTCAGTAGGAACGGGTTTACGGCACCAAGGCCGGCCCGTAGTATGATTATGTTAGTAGCTGAGTGTGGGCAGGGCCCGTATCTCATAGCTTAGTTTGATTATGGATATATGCATGATTGATAGAAGTAGTTATACTTGTTTTTTGTGTGATACTTGTAGGTATGTTTAGTAGTTGAGTGTGGGCGGGGCTCGTATCTCATAGCAGCTGAGTGTGGGCGGGGACCGTATCTCGTAGTAGCCGAGTGTGGGCGGGGCCCGTATCTCGTAGTAGCTGAGTGTGGGCAGGGCACGTATCTCAGAGTAAGCGGAGTGTAGGCGAGGCTCGTATCTCCCAGTTAGCGGAGTGTGGGCGAGGCCCATATCTCCATAAGTGTGGGCAGGGCCCGTATCTCCTAGTTACATGTTATGTGTATGGTATGTGGTAGTTTGGGGAGACTCACTAAGCATCGTGCTTACAATTTTCAGTTTTGGTTTCAGGTATTTCCGATAGAAAAGGGAAGGGATCGGGATGATTGCAGTGCACACACCATTTGTTCAGCATGGGATGTTTATACTCTGATATTTTGATATACATTGATATGATGTTTGAAATATTATGACATGTGTTTTGGATAACTATGGTTTTATTAATAAATAAAAAATGATATTTTTGGTCTGTGTTTTTGGGATGTTTCAAGTTGGTATCAGAGCCTTGGTTTGAGGGATTCAGACACACTCTCGGGTGTGTTTGAACTCAAACTAAGGACTGTGTATGAAAATTTTAAAAAGAAAAACATTTTTTTACAAAAAGAACTTTGAAAAGAGAAAAAGGGTGTGGTGCATGCAATCAACTGAGCTCAAGTAAGTACTCCCAAATTACCCATACAAGTTTATGTTATGATATGTGTATTAGCTTTATGAGAACTGCATGCTAGATTAGGACTAAGGATCTTGGAAGGATGCCTTATGTGCCTGTAATATGTGTATCAGCTTTATGAACTGCATGCTAGTACATATTAGTCAGTATGATGGCCTGATTAGTATATTCTTGATTACTTGTACTCAATTCTCGAATGCTGCTTGCTTTGTGCTTTTAGGAGTTCTATTTATCTTTTAATAACTAGTTAACGAATATGTTAAGTTACATATTGCAAGGACTAAATAATTTCAGAAGGTTAGGTTTAGCCTTATTTCGCAGCTCTCGTTTGAGTCTAACCGTTGTAGGGTAGGACCTCTCATTCGAAGAATTATCTAGTCTTAGTGATATGTAATGGTATTCGCAAGCTAGTTAGGGGGAGATAGAAGGGACTTATTATACAGCTGATGACGGAGAGTGGATTGGTTATTACCCTAGGGCAAGCCTAGGATGAGATCAGCATGAGATCAGCAGTAGTAGTATAAAGGACTTGGTGGATTCAAGGCAATTCTTGAGGGAAGTACGGATAGATGTGGAAGGTAGTATGGGTTCGTACTATTGAAATCAGAGGATCCGTACTCGAATCAAGGAAGGTTGAGATGAATCCAGGAAACTTATAGTGTATTAGATCCCTCAATATATGATGAGTACACTGATGTTTGTTATGGTGTATTTTCAGTATGGTGACGCTACACACTAGGCCATTTGGCACTTCAGGCACTGGTGAGGGATAAGGCTCAGGCACTGGAGTCGGACAGCTTGACGAGCAGACGAGGGAGCTCATCTCGTCTGAGATCACACGTACCATTCTAGACCAGACTCCTGTGATCTTTGGTTCGATCAAGGAGGGTATTTTGGAGCTTCTGGATGAGAAGCTAAGCGCTTTCCGCACCGAGGTGGAGGCCATGATGGGGTCGCACACGCTGACTTTCAGGGAGTTCAGGGCATGTGGAGCTCCCGACTACCGTGGGGCTCGGGACACCATTGCGAGCACCAGATGGTTGGTGGATGTCGCCAACGCATTCTGCACCAGTAGATGTCCCGAGGGGGATAAGGTTAGACTTGTGTCCTGTCTTCTGAAGGACAACTCTCATGATTGGTGGGAGGAGGTTGGGAGAGCCATTGGAGATAATACAGTTTTGGATGCGATGACCTGGAGTGATTTTTCGACCAGGTTCAGGGCCGAGTTTGCACCTGTGATTGAGGTGCAACAGTTAGCGAGAGAGTTCCAGGATTTGGAGCAGACGATAGAGACTGTGGCGGAGATCACCACCAAGTTTAGGGAGAGGGTCCTTCTCGTCCCGCAGTATGTGTCGTTCGAGGAGATGAAGAAGGCCTGATATCATGAGATGTTGCAGAGAGATATTCGCCAGTTTGTGAGCCGCTCCAGCTGCAAGACGCTGGAGGACATGATTGCTAGGGATCGTGAGAGAGAGATTGATTTACAGATGGAGAGAAAGAGGAAGCCAGAGTCTGTGTCTGGCGTGGAGGGTTCGGGCAAGAAGCCCAAGACAGATTCCCGAGGGAAGGGCCAGCAGGGTCGAGGCCGTTGCGACAAATGCGGTAGGTCGCACGAGGGAACGTGCAAGGCGGGTAGTTTGGGCTGCTTCAAGTGCGGTCGAACTGGATATGTGAGTAGGGATTATACTGCTGCTTCAACCACCACTACCACTATATTATATGATCTGATTTGCTTTCAGTGCAATCAGAGGGGCCACAAGAGGTCCCAGTGTCTGATTTTGGCAGCAGCAGGGAGGGTGGCGGCACCCGCCCCTGCTACGTTGAGGATTACAGACGGACGACAGGGTCGGGCAGAGGCACCAGTGGCAAAGAGCAGAGCCTTCCAGTTGACAGCAGAGCCTTCCAGTTGACAGTAGAGGAGGCATGTGCAGCTCCTGATGTCATTACGGGATCGTTCTTAGTGAACGGTATATCAGCCTTGGTACTGTTTGATTCAGGTGCTACCCGATCTTTTGTGTCGCTCGCGCTCAACAAGCGATTCGTAGGAGCTCCGGGGGAGCTGGAATGCCCACTTGATGTGGAGATAGCAGATGACAGGACCGTTAGGGTTGCGAGGGTTCACAGAGGTTGTACACTACAGTTATTCGATGAGCAGTTTTCAGTGGATCTGGTTCCTATTCCCCTGTGAGGGAATAAGGTTATAGTGGGTATGGATTGGTTGAGCCCCAATAGGGCAGTGATCGACTGCGAACAACAGCTAGAGAGGGTTCTGACTCCTAGTGGGGGAGGGTTAGTGATTCAGGGTGAAAGGCCACAGCACGGACCGGTTTTATGTTCAGCAGCGAGGGCAAGATGTTACCTTCAGCAGGGTTGTGCAGGTTATGTCGCTTATGTGATGGATACCCGGGATAAGGGTAAGACGACAGTGGATGATGTACCGGTCGTGCGAGAGTAATCGGATGTATTTCCGTAGGATTTGCCTGGGATACCTCCGGAGACACAGGTTGAGTTCAGGATCGACTTAGTCCTTGGTGCGGCTCTAATAGCCAAGGCACCATATCGGTTGGCTCCTCTCGAGATGCAGAAGTTGTATACGCAGCTGCAAGAGCTTCAGACAAGGGATTTATCAGGTCGAGTAGTTCGCCATGGGGAGTACCGATCCTTTTTATGAAGAAGAAGGATGGTTCGCATCGAATGTGCATAGACTACTAGGAGCTGAATAAGGTAAAGGTGAAGAACCGTTATCCCCTCCCGCGGATCGATGATTTGTTTGACCAACTAGAGGATACATTTGTAGGGTTTTGAGCATTCTAACACTCCTATGGTGTACATGCAACCCTATAAACCTTGGATCTATGTTTTCTCTATTATACATGCAAATATTAACTATTCCAAGGTTTCATCCTAACTAGCATATTATGAAGCACCTATACTACAAAGTTCTAGTTAGATGACATACCTTTTGATGTAGCTTGATGTCTTCAAGCTTTAAGAGCTTAGCCCCAATAGTGTGGAAGCCTCAAATGGAATCACAAATCACCAAAACACCTTGGAAGAACTTGAGAGAATATATATGCACACTAAAATCGGCCCACTCTTATTTTCACACACTTGTGCCAATTTTGTGAGCCAAGGACCCCTTTATATATTATGGAGGATTAGGGTTGCATCCATGTAAACCCTAATACCCATAACCTTTCATTTACATAGGATCCATGGGTTAAAAGCTCCATGGACCATCCATGAAAGTTTAGCCCAACCTAAATGAACTTGGCCCATTCCATATATATAAGAGTCCATATTTAATTAGTTCTTTTTGATCACTTAATTAATTCTAAATTAATTCTTGATCAATACTAATTAAATAATATGATTCCATATTAATATATTAGAACTTATAATATATTAATATAAATCATAAATATACTATTCTCAAAAGACTATCCATATAAATTATGCCGGTGAAGTGAAACCCAAATGGACCATGCCGGGTCGGGTCAAGTACATACCAAATATAGTTATGGACTTAGACATTAATCCAACAGTCTCCCACTTGGATAAGTCTAAAACTATTATTGAGTATGACTTCAAAACCTAACTGGCCATCGTAGCTCTTAAAGCCGCTGTCGAACTCTGACCTTGTCAATGACTTGTCCATTAGATAAGGGATCATATATTCCTCCATTCTAGATATCATATGGACTGAGACATGGATTATAATCATTCTCTCTGTCCATTTGTTGTTTCCCGATTTTCGATTTATGATGACTGACTGATTGAACAAATCAAATCAGTCCTGGCTTGGCCAAGCACTCACATATGTCATCGCTAAATCATCGAGGGGCCCACAGATATCGCTTTTATCCCGAAGGTAAAAGGAATGGATAAACTTCTACTCATATGGCTTGTTCTACTACTTGTTGAATCATACACAAAGGCACGTTTTATAACATCGAGTTACCAAATGCGTTTTCGTGCAATCAATGTATAACCAACTCATAGTAACAACTCATATCTCTAGGTTTGAAGAATATAATATATTATCGTCTCATGATCACTCGTGATAAAATCCATGAAGTGATTCAAATGAGCGCGGGTTGAATCCAATACTCAGAACTTATGAGCACTCATGAGTGTTGTAGCACAACTTTGTCCACCAACTTGGACCTCTACAAACCAACCCATGACAGTCTTGATTCATATCTACTTCCAACATATGACCGACTGTGGATGGTTTGAACAACTTAATCATTCAGGAAGAGCGACTTAGTTATTCTGGAAGTCAAAACATGCAAAGTGAAACACAAGAATAAATGAATCAAATATGGTATCAAACCCTATGAATATAAATAAACACTTTTATTTATCACCATACTGATTACTCATTATTCATTGTTTCGGTTTTATCAACTTTATACTTGAATTAAAAACACTAGTTGTCCCATGCTCCAAGCATGTACACTATGTTTTTCTTAAACAATGGAGATCAACTCCATGGAAACTAAGTCTCATATTCAAAGTACATTGCTTTGGACATGCTTCTTGCATTAAGTTTTCTAATCTTACACAGATAACTTCCACCTATGGAGACAACTCCATATTCTCATTTTGACTATCACTTCTGAATAAGAGATGCCTCTTTTCAGAATATGTCAATATGGTCCTTCCAAAATTAGCACTATACTTCCAACTGTCCCTGAGCAACCAATCTTTAGTAAACCTCAGATTGTCCTCGACAATTGCTTAATCATTTTAGTCATATCCAATTCTAGACCTTTTCCCTTCTTAATGCCTCTGGGCATTTGGAAAAATTTAGAAATAACAAATATTATAGCACATGCAATCAATCCTGTACCCAAAGCAAATGGTACGCGATTCATGATGTCTCACATAAAGACATGATTATAGACCAGTCTTTTGCTACAATATTTTTATTTGTCATGTTTTCAAAATTTGACTATGAAGAGGGATGCCGTAATCATAATCGAATTTTGAGAACGCAATATATAGAATTTCCTTAAGTTAAACCAATCCAACATGAAATTCATATATATATTCTTGACTAAAGATGATTAAGGTCTCAATCTAAGCCTTTAGAACTGAAATGAAGTATATCCTCTCCCTTAACTATAGCAAAACAACTTTTTCAATCCCTGCAGCCTCACGAATTGAAACTTTTGTTTTCTATAATTAACATTGCTAACTTGCAACACTAACAATAATTATCATGCTCCCACTAACATGATGATTATTAGCATAACACTTATGCTCCCACTAGCTTAGACATGTACTCAGAAATCAGTTGGACTTCTAGAAATCAATACTTTATTGACTTTCTTACCAAAGTTTAGATTTCTGATACGAGATGCTTTGATAAAACTTTATCAAAATCATACACCTTTCCTTAGATAGCATGCATGTGTGTCTAAACAATTTCAGAACTATGAAAAGGGATGCCGTAATCATAGTCTCAATTGTTTAGACCTTTTGTCATCTGCTTCAAATCTACTTGGTGGAAGTGTTTCCTCACCATCATTTTCATGAATCGGAGAGAAACCTTATGACCCTTAGATTTTATGGTGTATGTGTTCTTATCCATGTGAATCGTCAAAACCATAGTCACAAGACAAGGATAATGACAAATCCAAACTCATATGGACTGAACTTATGCAATCTTAACTTCTTGCCACCTGGCAGTACAGGGCCTGCCATTGCTTCCAAGTTGTTATGCAACCAATTGAGAACTTTCAGAACTCCTATGCAAAGCCAACTTTAACTGGAATGGGCACAGAATATGTCAACATGATAGGTTATAAACCTCAAGTCGTGTGCTAGTGAAGAACCTCAGGTTTTATTCTTGATTAGTTCTTGAAATTCTTTTTAGGATCTTTAAGACTCCCACTATCCTCTTGACATATAAGACTATCTTGCCAAATATTCAAGAGATAGTGCGGATTCTTTATCAAGACAAACACTTCACACAATTGGCCTTAGTTGGTCTTTGTTTTATCCAAAACATCACAACTTACCAATTTGAAATGTACAAGAGTAGGACACTTTTACTCTTACATTTGACAAGTGTTTTAAACCTTTCTTTAAGATATGTCACTCAAGTTACAATCTTGGAGTATGACTCTAAGAATTGTTTTGGAACGAAGTATGACTCATCTTCCTGATCTAACCATTTCAACAATTCTTGACTCCTCTTCTTAGTCATAAGAATGCACTAAGATGACCTTTAGAGGACTAATTATGATATGATTTCTAAATCATTAAGATGATCACAAACATGATACTAAAGTACTCTCCCATCTTTTCAGATTTGAGAAACTTTTATTTTTCTGCCTAATTTGATTCTTCCCATTCGTTCTGCCATACATTGAGACTTTTCCAATGTTTCAGAATTATACTTAAACTTGTAAGTATAACCATATTTACTAAACTTTAGTAAATCAAATAGTCTTAACGAGATTTGTGGTGGACATGACCAGTGCACAAGAATGTGTACTCGATCCCTTTAGTCCTTCACTTGACTCACACATCCATGTAAACAAGTAATTAGTCTTGATTTTCCAATGCTTGAAAGTTCTCATTCATCATACTATTCAACTTGCATGATTCCAAGTTTCGGTCCAATTGAAACTTGGGCTATGAGGAACTTTCCTGATTTGGTAAATTTAGACACTACCACAAATGAAAGAATCAAATCCATTTTCCAATATTGCTGTCAGTGGAATCATATAAGCAACAATTTTCCACAAATGCCATTGTAAGGATACTTCAAATAAATAAAATTAAACAATTTTCTTTTATTTTAAAACTTTGCGGAAAATCTTATCCTTACAATCCACATGGAAAATTGTTGTTATCTATTCCTTAGCAATATATCATAACTTCTTAAGCAACTGCTCAAAATTCTGATGCGATCGAAATCCACCTTCGCGATCAGAATCAGCATATACTTCCTTTAAGATTTCTCTCTATTCTTTGATTCTTAAAACATCAACATGTGACCCAGTCACATCATGTAATGAGGATCTCGGAATAGAACTTAACAGAGTTAGATAATGGGCTCTACCTGATGTAGAGTCAAACTTATTGACTTTAACATCCTTAGGTAAATTTGGCAGCTTTGCAATCAACGCCCCTTCCTTTGGCAAAATAAACATATGGACCCTTTGGTAATGGGACTATCTCAGACTTAGCCTTTCTCTTTACCATTTGGTCAACCAAGTTGACTATGGTTAATCCCTTTTCATTGGGAAGAGAATGCTTTTTCTGGATTTCCAGTGTCACCATTGTCACTGTCCATAAAGTTTTTGGGAAGTTGATCTTCTAATCAAATTTGCTTTACTATCGTTCCAAATCATTGCTGATTCAGCAGCACCAAGCAAATAGATATGATCATTAAGGTTCATGTCATAGTCTGTTTCATAGTAGTCCCAAAGGAACTCACTATGTGACTTAGAAAGTGATTGAACATCCAACTTTCTCAAGACTTTGACACCCAACTCTCCCGACTTGTCAATATGTGACTTCATCTCTAAGATGTGATCACACATAGACCTTGCTTGCCATTAGGGCTTGAGTGACCTTGAACTTGTGGGTTAGGGAGAATAATTGGAGGAGGTGGAGGAAGAGAAGTATGACTTCCATGAGCCAAACTCGGGAATTAAGTTACCCTTTGCCTACCTTGTTAATTCCAGGTTAGTGTGTCGGTTAACCACACACGCTCCACTAACAGCTTAAACAAAGTGCAAAGTGTAATTTCATGGATTAGCACCTTATTCACATTTTCCTAAGTAACTAAGATTGGGAATTTATAAGTGTTTAGTTACTTAGTATTTATCATTATACTTATAATGAAGGGAGAATTATAGTCATTGTCCTACCTGTTCGGCGAACGACCCTCCACCAGTCAAGGAAGCGGTGGGTGAGAGTGGACACCCATTAAACTGCCATTTTATAGGCAGTAACCTTATACCCCTCTTATAGACCGGCTTCATGAATGAGGCCTACTAATGGTAAGACGACTTGCTCTTATACATATAATATATTAAACTTGTAATATTATAATAGTATAAGGGTGTATTTTAGACATTTAAAATACTTGGTGGTTTAATCTATTAATTAAACTATACTCTTAATTTAATTAAATTTAAACCATGTCATTATGGAATTATTAATTCTCTTCTAATTAAACACTTTAATTATCTATTAATAAAGTCCATAAGAGTTAATTGAATTATTCAATAAAAACATCATAATTCCAATTATTAAATTCAAAATTAAAACCATTTAATTAATTGTTTAAGTTATGAACCCAAGAGTTTTAGAATTCAATTCTTTTTTTTATCATAAAAAACTTTTTCCAAATTCCAAAACTTGAGGGCAAGTTTGTAACTCTTGAAAACTTTTGGATTCCATAACTTATGGAGTTAAATACTTGTTTTATGATGAAACTTTTCATGTTCCATAACTTAAGAACAAGTTATGGAATTCTTTAAAACATTAAGACCAAGTTTTGTAACTCCATAAAAAACTTTGAATCAATTTTTTTAAAAACCTTTTCATATCCATAACTTATGGAGGTTTCAAAAAACTCTTTAGATCAAACTTTTAAAACTAATAAAATAATCATATCATTTTATCTTTTACTAAATTTGACCTAATTCAACTCATATAGCAAATGATTCAAATTTTACAAATAATTAGTTTTTCACAAAAACAAGTAATTATCTTAAAATTTGACAAACGTCATGTTTTTTTTTCCTTTTTTTCCAACTTGAAAATAAAACATTTGCATCAATATAACAGAAAACAACTCATGGCTCTGATACCACTGTTGGGTTTTGAGCATTCTAACACTCCTATGGTATACATGCAACCCTATAAACCTTGGATCTATGTTTTCTCTATTATACATGCAAATATTAACTATTCCAAGGTTTCATCCTAACTAGCATATTATGAAGCACCTATACTACAAAGTTCTAGTTAGATGACATACCTTTTGATGTAGCTTGATGTCTTCAAGCTTTAAGAGCTTAGCCCCAATAGTGTGGAAGCCTCAAATGGAATCACAAATCACCAAAACACGTTGGAAGAACTTGAGAGAATATGTATGCACACTAAAATCGGCCCACTCTTATTTTCACACACTTGTGCCAATTTTGTGAGCCAAGGACCCCTTTATATATTATGGAGGATTAGGGTTACATCCATGTAAACCCTAATACCCATGACCTTCCATTTACATAGGATCCATGGGTTAAAAGCTCCATGGACCATCCATGAAAGCTTAGCCCAACCTAAATGAACTTGGCCCATTCCATATATATAAGAGTCCATATTTAATTAGTTCTTTTTGATCACTTAATTAATTCTAAATTAATTCTTGATCAATACTAATTAAATAATATGATTCCATATTAATATATTAGAACTTATAATATATTAATATAAATCATAAATATACTATTCTCAAAAGACTATCCATATAAATTATGCCGGTGAAGTGCAACCCAAATGGACCATGCCGGGTCGGGTCAAGTACATACCAAATATAGTTATGGACTTAGACATTAATCCAACAGCATCTTGGTTCTCGAAGATTGATTTGTGATACGGTTATCACCAGATGCGAGTCAGGGACGAGGATGTGCAGAAGACAACTTTTAGGACTCGCTATGGTTACTATGAGTTCGTGGTGATGCCGTTTGGGGTCACCAATGCTCCAGCCGCATTCATGGACCTCATGAACCGCGTGTGCAGATCGATGCTAGATCGGTCTGTGATAGTCTTCATCGATGATATCCAGGTCTATTCCAAGACTCAGGGGCTGCATGAGGAGCACCTGAGGGAGGTGCTGGAGACACTGAGGAGGGAGAGACTTTTTGCGAAGTTCTCCAAGTGTGAGTTCTGGTTGCGAAAGGTGCAGTTCCTTGGGCATCTTGTCAACCAGAAGGGTATTCTCGTCGATTCGGCCAAGATAGAGGTTGTAATGCAGTGGGAGGTTTCGAGGTCTCCAACTGAAATTCAGAGTTTTCTTGGTCTAGCGGGTTACTACCGGAGATTCATCCAGGATTTCTCCACGATCGTCGTTCCTTTGACCCGATTGACCAAGAAGTCGGTGACATTCTGTTAGGGGCCTGAGCAGCAAGCAGCCTTCGAGACTCTTAGACAGCGGTTACGTGAGGCACCGATTTTGACTCTGCCCGAGGGAGTCGATGACTTCGTAGTTTATTGTGACGCGTCGATTACGGGAATGGGTGCAGTTTTGATGCAGAGGGGTCATGTGATAGCTTACGCGTCGAGGCAGCTGAAGCCTCATGAGGCTAACTATCCGAAGCATGATTTAGAGCTGGGGGCTATGGATTTCACCCTCAAGATTTGGCGACGTTACCTCTACGGAGTCCGTTGTACCATTTACACGGACCACAAGAGTTTGAGGTACCTCATGGATCAGCCGAATCTGAACATGAGGCAGCGTCGGTGGTTAGATGTGGTTAAGGATTATGACTGTGAGATCCTTTACCACCCGGGCAAGGCCAATGTGGTGGCTGACGCCGTGAGCCGCAAGGCAGTGGCGGCTCCGATTAGAGATATATGTTTGAGGATGATAGTGATTACTCCACTGTTATAGCAGATTAGAGAGGTGCAGGTTGAGGGCCTAAAGGAAGAGCGCCAGAAGTGCGAGCAGATTGTAGGCCGAGTGACCTCGTTTGATTATGACAGCCGAGAGTTGTTGACGCTACATGGGAGGTTATGGGTTCCGTACGGGGGCAGAGTGCAGCAGGTTCTGATGGATGAGGCCCATAAGTCGAGGTTCTCCATCCATCCTGGGGCGACAAAGATGTATCGGGATCTTCGCCCTGACTACTGGTGGCCCTGCATGAAGCGGGACATTGCTTGGTACATGGAGCGGTGTTTGACCTATAGGAAGGTCAAGGATGAGCACCAGAGACCACACGGAAATATGCAACCTCTAGACATTCCCGTGTGGAAATGGGAGGATATCACCATGGATTTCATTACCAAGCTTCCCAGGACTACACGTGGAGTAGATTCGATATGGGTCATTATGAATCGGTTGACCAAGATCGATCATTTTATCCCGATCCAGGAGAGCATATTTTCCGAGAAGCTGGCCGAGATATATGTGCGTGAGATAGTGGCACGGTATAGAGTGCCTGTCTCGGTGGTGTGAGATCGAGATGTCTGTTTCACTTCCAGATTTTGGAAGCGGTTCCACGAGGAGATGGGTACTCTTCTCCACTTCAGCACTGCTTTCCACCCTCAAACAGACGGACAAAGTGAGAGGACGATACAGACTCTCGAGGACATGTTACACGTATGTGTTTTGGACTTCGATGGCAGTTGGGATACGTATCTTCCTTTAGCGTAATTTTCGTATAACAACAGTTACCACGCCAACATAGACCAACCTCCCTTCGAGATGCTCTACGGGAGGAAGTGTAGGACCCCAGTCTATTGTGGTGAGGTCGGTCAGAGAGTCATGGGGAGTACTGAGGTAGTACTCAAGACTACAGAGTGGATCCAGCAGGTTCGGAGCAGGCTCCAGACTGCTCAGAGTCGACAAAAAAGCTACGCCGACAAGCGGCGTTCAGATTTAAAGTTTCAGGTGGGCGATATGGTCCTCCTGAAGGTGTCACCTTGGAAAGGTGCCATCCGGTTCCGGAAACGGGGCAAGCTGGGCCCCAGGTACATTGGTCCTTTCAGGGTTATAGCCCGGGTGGGCAGGGTGGCTTATCGGTTGGATCTACCGGCAGAGCTCAGTCAGATCCATAACATTTTCCATGTTTTACAGTTATGGAAGTGCTTAGTGGATGATTCAACGATTGTGCCCTTGGAGGATATTTAGGTTGACGACAGCCTGAACTACATCGAGAGACCGGTGGCGATTCTGGATCGCAAGACGAAAACCTTGAGGAACAAGGTGGTTCAGATAATGAAGGTGCAGTGGCAGCACCGCAAGGCTTTAGAGTGGAAATGGGAGCCCGAGGAGGAGATGAGGGAGCACTACCCGGAGTTGTTTTCAGATGCAGCAGACTTCGAGGAAGAATTCTAAGACAAGTGGAGGAGAATTATAACGCCCGAACTTTGGTACGCATTTATTTACAAATTATTCATGTTTGAAAAGCTACTCGGCGAGTTGGAAGCCCCAGACTCGTCGAGTAGAAGTAGTCTTGGACGTGGGATTTCAGCCACCTACTCGACGTGTCAAGAGCCCTCGACTCGGCGAGTAGGCCTGGCAGAGTGAAACCCTAATTTCGGGGTTATGCACCCTATTTAAGCATCTTAATCCCCACCCCTTGTCATCATTTACAGCCTCCTTGTCCCAAACCCTAATCCACGAAACCCTAGAACTTTCCTTGAGTATGTGAGCCATTTTGAGTGATCTTTGTGCACTTTTGAAGCTTGTGGAAGAAGAAGAAGATAGATGGCTCAAGAGGGAAGGAGTAGATCCAGGAACTACACTCCATTTGCTACATTTTCTGGTAATCAAGTCTTTAACTTGATCATTCTTTTCTTAGATCCATTTACTTCCATTTTATGAAGGTTTTTGAAAGACCCTAACTTTCGTACTAAAGACATTATCATTCCAAAACATGCTACATGCATATTTATAAAGCAAAGAGGAACAAGGCACAACAAAGGCATATGTGAATCATGTGACAAACTTTCCATATCAATCAACGAGACATAACAATTTCCATACTTGATAATCATCAATAACACTTTGGCCCAAATGGCACAGAAGACATACACTTTCTGATTTAAACATTTCGGTGGATTACAGGTTTTCACGCCCTGTCTAACCATCTGCCAATGCCATAGAATAGAATTCATTCTCTTACGCAGACATGCTCTACATGGCCAGAGGCTACGTACGCCCTGTCTAACCTTATGCCAATGCCATAGAATAGAGTCATTCATTTACTGGGGGACATGCTCTACATGGCCAGAGGCTACATACCAGCACCACCGTGAATCTGAGTTCTTAAAGTGATCACATGGTCAAAGGTATAGTTTTGCTATCATAAATAGCAGAAATAAAAATAACACGGGAAAATAACCCGAAATAATAACACTGAAAAGCACATAGCACATATAACACATAACATACAATTGTTCCTATATATTAAACTCACCTTGAATTAACCGGGGGTCAAAATAATGATTTGTGCAGCATTTCGGCCCTGCGAGGGTTGGGCTTCGAAACCGAAAAGATAAATTTTTTGGGCTTCTCGGGAATCTCGGGGCGTGTTTCGGGCATTGGAATTAATCCCCGGGCTTCGGGGGAAGTCAAAATAGTAAAAATATGGAATAATGGGTGAAAAATGAAAAATTCTCAAAATACCCGGGTAATCTCGCAAGGCTCGTATTTATGGGGGAGGAGGTCCGAAGGCTCGGATCCGAGGCTAGGAAGCGAGAGGCACCTATGCGAGGCTCGGACTAGCTGGCAGCAGGGTGAGGCTCGGAAGGACACCTGCGAGCTTCGGATTGGTCGGGTGATGCGTCTACAGCTTCGGATCGGGTCATCAGCCTTGGTCGAATCAGGAGGCTACACGCGGGTCGGATCACATGGGGCGCATGCGAGATCACGTGGCTTCGGACACCTGTGCAACACGCGTCGCTTCTCGGACATGCCACGCAGCAGCTTCGGACACGTGGCCAGCTCCGAGCGAGGGTGACGTGGCAGCACTATTCATGCGAAATTTCTCGAAAAATATGCCCAATCTTGTAAAATCCATAACTTTCTCGTACGGGCTCCGTTTTTGACGTTCTTTATATGCACGCGTAGAGAAAATTATGCTCTACAACTTTTGTTTAGACTTCATCGGAAAATTTTGAATTTATTTTTATATTATTATTTTTAACAGACTGGGACTGGTAAATCCGTTAAAAATTCATAACTTCTTCATCCGACGTCCGTTTTCGTCAGACTTTTTACCGTTGTACTGCTAATGACGAGACCTTCGATTCTCGTTTAGGTTGTGTTGGCTAAAAATCAATCGATCTAAAATTCGAGTTTTTAGCTGTCTACTGCTAAGCTGAAACTTGTAAAAATCATAACTTCCTCATACGAAGTCAGATTTTGGCGTTCTTTTTATCGAACTTCTCTGTTTAACGAATGCTACGACTTTTATTTAGATCACTAAGGCTAAAAAGTAGTTTATCAAAAACACACTTTTTACGTCATTCGGCACCGTGCCGGTTTTGTCGCGGATCTTCGATTGGTCATAACTTCTTTGTTATAACTCGGATTTTGACGAGGTTTTCGCCTACATGTTTCTAACGAGATTATCTACAACTTTCAATAATAAAATTTTACTTATTTCAAATTTTATATTTACGCTAAATTTCACTATTTGGCTTTTAATTGGAATCTCATAAGACCACCAAGGATTTTCTGTCATACATTATGCCAACATAATGGTGTTCACAGTTACTACCAAACTCTAAGACACATGCACGAAGCATATCTTCTACTGTTTGGATTGTTCTCTCCGTCTAAACATCGGTCTGGGGATGATAAGCTGTGTTTGGAGCAACTCGAGATCCCAATTCACGTTTCATACTCGCCCAAAAGTGAGAAGTGAAGTGAGTATCACGATCGGAAATAATCTTTAGTGGCATACCATGTCTCGCCACAATTTCGTCTAAGTAAACTTGTGCGTATTTTTCCATTAGAACCGTTGTACGTATGGCGAGAAAATATGCACTCTTAATCAGTCGGTCGATAATTATCCAAAGGCTATCATTCACAGTTTTCTTCTCCTCTTTCAAGGTATTAACTGTATAAGCCGGATAAGTAGAATATCCCTTCGATATAAATTTACGAGTTTTTAAGAAAGAAATTTATTATTTTCACCGTAGACATAAATAGAATCCTTCCTTTCGATAGGGATGCATATCATCTCTTCGTACCACAAGAGATCCGCGTAGTTCTTTGACAATCGATTCATGTCGAGAATAATATCAAAGTTGGGAAAGAAGATAGGAATTAAGTTAGCAGGAAGATTATAACTTTCAATTCCTATAATACTATCTCTATAGACTTTATCAGCAAGTAATGATATACTTCCTATGTTATCTATATGAAATGATTGGACAATTGCGTAATAAGCAATTTGAAAAGAATGTGCGAATTTATAAGGCACGAAAGAATCTGAGGCATCACAATCAAATAAGATGTGAGCAAATCTAAAGTTTACGAGAAAATTATTAATCACAACATTTGAGTCCTAACTTACTTCTCCTGTGGTAATCTAAATGTACGATATTTAACTTTTGGTTTGCCAAACGATTGTCAAACTCTTCAAACTTCTTAATTACTAGCGGTGCTCAAACCTGTACCCGCTCATCATTCTCTATTGGGCCTTCGATCCTACTCTTTGAGTTAAAAATCAATTCTCATTGCAGACTCCTGCTCCTTCTTGGTTTATAGACTAAACCCAAGATAAGGCCTTTACTTTTGCTATAACAACAACTCGAATGGTTTTATTCTAATGACCTTTAATTTTATAACGCACAAGACACATAACGAACCAAACTCTTGCATTAGAATCAGATCGAATAAATCAAGCTGATGGAATAAAGAAAATGAAAAGAGTTTGATCAACACGTGGATGCTTTAAAACAGAAAGAATAGCACCACGTATCTCTAATTCGTGCTTTCAGACATATACATCTTTTAGCTTTTGGCACCTCCTCCTTTTTAGTTGGAGTACTCTTTGATTGTTGAACGGAAACTTAACTCCCCGCCATTTGACTAGTAAGAGTAGGGCGGAAACATTTCTTGTGGCCAGTAACACCACATAGCAAGTCACATCTCTGGCTAATGATTGCTCAATTCTTTAATGAAGATTGTTATATTTCTATCGACCATCTCGACCATCTCCTTCTTGACTGAAGTTTCGTCATTACTCAATACATGGCTTTCTAAACCAATCAACTTTATCTTTGTAGATTTATATTAATCGGACTCCACTCTTTATGACATTAAGATTTAAACGATAATTATGTTCTTAGTCATTACCGAAACGAAGGTAACGACACACATGAATAAAACGGAATCATTTACTAGCTTCTTGGTAACCTTGTGACTTTACCTGATCCAAGTGTGAGTCCTGGGCTTCCAGTAGTATACGCCTCTACTACTATTCACACTTGCTCATACTCGTCCCAAGTATTGTCTCTCAGTTCCCAAGTCACCATTCAAAAGTTTTTACAAAGCAACTTTTCACACCTGAGTGTTCAAACAAGTACATACAACAATTTCTCCTAGACTCAACTAGGGTTTTCGCGTTTCTATCAAACATATCTTGGATTACTTATACCCGCCTTCTAAGATTCTTCTCATGCATATGCTTGATCTAGCATATTTTAATACTTTTTCATAGGTCGATAGAATTTTACTTCCAATTCTTCATATAAATTCTTTCTCGGGTAGTGTCTACTCTACAAGACATACTACACCCAAAATTTACTCCAGCAGTGTAGAGACAAACGATTTTCAACTACTTACATCATCTTCTAACTTATGTAATTCACCATGCACATTTGTTCATTCCATTTTCCTTCCATGACATCGTCATTCCTGTATCTGAATAAGTCTTCTTCTCATGGTTGTATCTTTTAAATCTACTGCATAGGAGTCTATCCTAAGAAGTCTGCATTATAGCTGCATCTCAGGAAGCTCTACTAGCTTCAACTTGGTTCTCTATCATTCCTAACTACAACATTTCTTCTCATATAATAATATGAGTGTATATCTTCTTCAACTAGGTACTCTACCTTACTTTAACAAGTAAGCCACTCAGCCTTTTCACAACCAAATAACCTATTTCACTATCCCAATCTTGTATGTTAAAGTCGGCTTAACACACAATGGAACTTCCATAAAGATGTGATAGAAGTCAATCATCACTCAGTATTATTAAATACTAAGTCTGAGCATCCTATATAGGGTTACTACTCGAACTACATACTACATCACAAAGTCTTGGCCTATTGAGTCTAAAAACTTCATTAGACTTTCCTTTGATCTTCATTTAATTTTTCTAAATCTTGTACCACATTAATTTCAATACTGTCGAAGTATTTATCACCAGCTTCGGTTCTTCCGATTCTATAAACAATCACTGCTTTAATCTGGACAGCGGTGGAACAACTTCATGGATTTGTACCAACACATTTATCTTGCCCAAACGTGTTTCAAACGCACATCTTTCTTCCAAAGATGTTATTATATATCAAACATACTTTAAATGTATAATACCACTCTATTGGTATTAATACATTATTTACGATAACATTTTATATTTATTATTTTACGATATCCCGTTATCGTTTATTTATAAACTTATCGATGTCAACTATCATAAGCTTCTCTATCACTTAGAAAAGTTTCATGTAAATTCTATTACGAAAATTCTTAGAATTCTGAACATAAAATTTTCTAAACCAAGGTCGGCAACAGACCTTAAACTTTCTCAAATAATAGCAATATAGGTATGAAACCTAAAGCATGCAATATTTACTTATCATTTAGCACTTGATAGAATATAAGGCATATCTCCTCTTAATATTCTAGTGCTTGTCCCCATTAGGTATTCAACCTAAAGTATACTAGATACATATCGTATCATCTTTACTTAACAATTCATGTTTAAGTCTAGAAATTCTCAAAATTCCTAGTTCACTTAAACTAATTATCTAAAAATTTTGACGTAACTTAATATCTTATAATACTAGGGTTTATCACTACTCAACACCCCACTTAAGTATTTCCTATGGTTTGTATCCATATACTCCTAATGAATCCGTTCATATATTGAACTTCCAATAGTTTAAGTCTAAATACCAATCCATGGAATTTAGTTCACTTAAACCACCGCTCTGATACCATGATTGAAAGACCCTAACTTTCGTACTAAAGACATTATCATTCCAAAACATGCTACATGCATATTTATAAAACAATATCTTACATTGATAAAGTGATTACAAAAGATTGGATACAAACCGATTATGTTTTAATATTTTACATAACTACCCAGGATATTGTAATTTTATACAAACATAAACCAAAATACAAAAGTAATAGTAAATACTATTCTACATCTTCCGACAGTATATAACCATACTGGTTACTTATCTCCTGCAATTGTTAAACACTGAGAGGGGTAAGAGGTGACGCTTAGTGAGTTCAATAATAGATACAATATAAAGTTATGCCATATATATACTTCAACATGGCAGAAGCAAAGAGGAACAAGGAACAACAAAGGCATATGTGAATGATGTGATAAACTTTCCATATCAATCAACGAGACATAACAATTTCCATACTTGATAATCATCAATAACACTTTGGCCCAAATGGCATAGAAGACATACACTTTCTGATTTAAACATTTCGGTAGATTACAGGTTTTCACGCCCTGTCTAACCATCTGCCAATGCCATAGAATAGAATTCATTCTCTTACGGAGACATGATCTACATGGCCAGAGGCTACGTACGCCCTGTCTAACCTTATGCCAATGCCATAGAATAGAGTCATTCACTTACTGGGGGACATACTCTAGATGGCCAGAGGCTACATACCGGTACCGCCGTGAATCTGAGTTCTTAAACTGATCACATGGTCAAAGGTATAGCTTTGCTATCATAAATAGCAGAAATAAAAATAACACAGGAAAATAACCCGGAATAATAACACTGAAAAACACATAGCACATATAACACATAACATACAATTGTTCCTATATATTAAACTCACCTTGAATTAACCAGGGGTCAAAATAATGATTTGTGCAGCATTTCCGCTCTAAATATGACTTTCGTCGTTGAAAACCGGGAATTTTCTTGAAAACCGGGTCCTGCGAGGGTTGGGCTTCGAAACCGAAAAGATAAATTTTTCGGGCTTCTCGGGAATCTCGGGGCGTGTTTCGGGCATTGGAATTAATCTCGGGGCTTCGGGGGAAGTCAAAATAGTAAAAATATGGAATAATGGGTGAAAAATGGCAAAATTCTCAAAATACCCGGGTAATCTCGCAAGGCTCATATTTATAGGGGAGGAGGTCCGAAGGCTCGGATCCGAGGCTAGGAAGAGAGAGGCATGTATGCGAGGCTCGGACCAGCTGGCAGCAGGGCAAGGCTCGGAAGGACAACTGCGAGCTTCAAATTGGTCGGGTGACGCGTCTACAGCTTCGGATCGGGTCAGCAGCCTTGGTCGAATCAGGAGCCTACACGCGTGTCGGATCACGTGGGGCGCATGCGAGATCACGTGGCTTCGGACACCTGTGCGACACGCGTCGCTTCTCGGACATGCCACGCAGCAGCTTCGAACACGTGGCCAACTCCGAGCGAGGGTGACGTGGCAGCACTATTCATGCGAAATTTCTCGAAAAATGTGCCTAATCTTGTAAAATCCATAACTTTCTCATACGGACTTCGTTTTTGACGTTCTTTATATGCACGCGTAGAGAAAATTATGCTCTACAACTTTCGTTTAGACTTCGTCGGAAAATTTTGAATTTATTTTTATATTATTATTTTTAACAGACCGAGACTGGTAAATCCGTTAAAAATTCATAACTTCTTCATCCGACGTCCGTTTTCGTCAGAATTTTTCCCGTTGTACTGCTAATGACTCGATCTAAAATTCGAGTTTTTAGCTGTCTACTGCTAAGCTGAAACTTGTAAAAATCATAACTTCCTCATACGAAGTCAGATTTTGGCGTTCTTTTTATCGAACTTCTCGGTTTAACGAATGCTACGACTTTCATTTAGATCACTAAGGCTAAAAATTAGTTTATCAAAAACTCACTTTTTACGTCATTCGACACCGTGTCGGTTTTGTCGCGGATCTTCGATTGGTCATAACTTCTTCGTTATAACTCGGATTTCGACGAGGTTTTCGCCTACATGTTTCTAACGAGATTATCTACAACTTTCAATAATAAAATTTTACTTATTTAAAATTTTATATTTTCGCTAAATTTCACTATTTGGCTTTTAATTGCAATCTCATAAGACTTCCAATATTTTATGAGTGATTCTAAACATAGTTTTACTTTATTTATAGTAAAAACTATCTGTTAGAACTCAACACTCAATTTTGCATAATATTTCATAATATTATTAACTTTTTAAATTACATAACACGATTTCAAAACGTGTATGTTACAGTTTTGTTTCAAGAACCTTGGTCTTTGGGATTTGGACGTCCCAAGTGACTTATATTTCAGATATGGGATCTATGAGGAGTTCCATGGCATAAAGGTGCAAACTTTATGACCATAGAAGCCCCATGCAAGCTTTTAAGCATTAATATGTTCTTTTTAGCCCTAAGAGGCCATGCATGGAAGGAAAGCTAGGAACTTTACGTGTTCAATTGATGTTCAGAGCCTAGATCTAGTGTAGTGTGCCTTGGTTTAGGGTATTATGGCTTGTGGACCAAGATCTATATTCTAGAGAGTTAGGGTTTGAGCTAAACCCCTTAAGAAGGACTAAGAGCGGGTAAAGTTGTAAACTTTACCCTTAAAAGTGTATTCCCAGTGTGTAGATGAAGTTTGGAGCTTGGATCTGAAGGGTAGGAGCTTAATTCATTGAGATGGCTCAATTTGACAGGGGAACTCGGCGAGTCCATAGAGGGACTCGACGAGTTTATTTGGTTTATCTCGTTTTAACTCAAGGTAGAAATCGACGAGTCAGTGAAGGGACTTGGCGAGTAAAATCGGTAGATGGAGGTTGTGCGTAGCGTGGAAACTCGACGAGTCAGGGGGAGACTCGACGAGTTAGATCGCGATTTCAGGATCTAGGACTCGACGAGTTTATGGAGCAAGTCAACGAGTTGGGTCAACCAAAAGGTTGACGTTGACCCAAGCGTTGACTTTGACCAGGGGTTAAATGGTCATTTTATCCTAAGAAGGATTATCAGATTTTGATTAAGTGTTATTATGAAATTGATAGTCGGGGAGTCACCGGAGCAGCAGTCAGAGATGCCTCACTCGAGTTTTCAGCAGTCAGCCTTACAAGGTGAGTTTCCTTCAGTAGGAACGGGTCTACAACACCAAGGCCGACCCGTAGTATGATTAAGTTAGTAGATGAGTGTGGGCGGGGCCCATATCTCATAGCTTAGTTTGATTATGGATATATGACTAATTGATAGAATTAGTTATACTTGTTGTCTGTGTGATACTTGTATGTATGTTTAGTAGTTGAGTGTGGGCGGTGCCCGTATCTCCTAGTTGCATGTTATTTGTATGGTATGTGGTAGTTTGGGGAGACTCACTAAGCTTCGTGCATACAGTGCTTAGTTTTGGTTTCAGGTACTTTCGGTAGCAAATGGAAGAGCTCGGGATGATTGTAGTGCACACACCATTTGTTCAGCCTGGATGTTTATATCTGATATATTTTGATATACATTGATATGGTGTTTGAGATATTATGACATGTGTTTTGGATAACTATGGTTTTATTAATAAATAAAAAACGAAATTTTTGGTCTATGCTTTTGGGATGTTTCACCAACACTTTACCAAAATACCCCTTGGCTCCAAAACACAAACTGCGCACCCGGATCATCTAAATTACATCACCCACACCCAAATGGGAAATGGACCGGGACAGGGGACTACACCTCACAATCATATCGTTTAGGGTCTTACACCCCGAATAGCTTTCAAATTCCCTGATCTTGTGCTTCAGCATGTGATGATATCTCGTCTTCTTCATCTCCTCATCCACAACATACTGCGAAACTGACAGGCCCTATCTCGGAACTTGACACTGATCTCCACCACAGTCTCCGTAGTCTTATGAAGGTACTAAAACTCCGTCTCCAGTTGTTGCACCTCATTCGTTGGTGCAAACTACTTGTGAAATCTCGTAACAAGCTCCCCCAAGACATGGCCGCCACTACTTGTGAAATCTCGTAACGACCTCCTCCCACCAGTCTCAGGCTTGGTCTCTCAGAAGGGAGGAGGAAAATCCCACATTTTCCCCCTCATGAAAGAAGCTCGTTTGATGAACATTCTTCATGTCAGTGATCCATCAGTGGCTGGCAATGGGGTCCTTATCCCCAAAGAACTTTGGAGCTCCATAAGCCTTGAACTCCCTAAACGAGGGAGTCCATGATGCTAACTGTATCGAAGCGATCTCATCCCTAAGGGCCCCGAGTTGCTCGTCTAGAAACTTCATAATCACCTCCTTGATGGTACCAAAATTCACAAGGGTGGCCTCCATGATACCGAAAGTGATCTCTAATGTGATAAAATCGGACAACCACTGATCAATTAGTTTGCCACCAATGCCAGAACCCGATCAAGAAGCTCCTCCTTGAGTGGACCCCATACTCACTGAAATACAAACATACACATGATCAACAAAATTTCGCGGAGGCTTCCTCTCTACATGTCCCTTAGAAGTTCCAAAACCATTCTTGTCTCGAGTACATATCTTGTGCTTTTAGTAATACAGGCTCAATAATACCTTCCACATATATCCATACTTTCCTCATGAACCATACCGAATCCCCTAAGTCACCGCACTAAATCTATACACACCATCCCTATGGTAAACAACATACAAATCCTACTATAGAATTTCCTAGGTTCTCCTAGGAATTCTCAATTCAACCACCCGCTATACCGAGAACCTCAACAACACCGGTGCTTGCCTTATGCATGCAAGTTGTACATAAAATGGGATCACATAGACAGTCGAATAATGATTCTACCCTAAATCCACAACCAAACAAGAAACAGGAAACGAGGCTAAATCAATCATTTTTAGGGCTATATGAACCTAATCGTATATAACTTTTAAATCATACACTTAGCAAATAACTGAGTCGATATCAATCCCAAGTAACACATAGCATCCAATCCTCCTAGGCTATAAGGCATCACATGAATCAGGCAATTCTATCATATGATTCCTGATACCAACTTGAAACGACCCAAAATACAGTGATACAATTTTTTATTTAAAAATCATTAGTTCCATGCATCAAATATCTCAAAGTCAATCACCATACATAATTTCAAAACATCAGAGTACAAATAGCCAAAAGTGCATAATCATGAGGGAGATGTCGTGCCATCACGTCGGGATCTTCCCTTTCGTACCTGAAGTAACTGAAACCATAAACATAAACTGTAAGCACAAAGCTTAGTGAATTCCCCAAATTACCTCATACCAATCATACAATTGGGCCCAACCCTAGGGTATATTCCAACCCAATATACAATCATTGGCCTAGCCTTGGGTCCCAACCCCGGGGTCTATTTTAACCCATCACATAGATATGGGCCGACCCTGAGGTTTATTTCAACCTAATCATACAATAATGGGCCCATCCCTGGGGTTTATTCAACCCAATCATACAAATATATAAGAGTCACAAAGACAGCTAGCATCCTATATACAAAACTTATTGGGCCGGCATTGGTGCCTTCGACCCACAAGTACAATGAGAAGACTCACCTCTCAGAAAATGCTCAACTGCTACAGCTCTCACTGATAGAATACCGCTGCTACGCACCACCTATTCAATCATACCAGATAAATAGTTAGCTCTTCTTTCAACAAAGAGTTTAACTAAAAGTTAAATCATGTCAAAGTCAATGGTCAAAATTGACTCGCTACGTTGTGGCCATCCTTGGCCATGTCCTAGTCCTCAATTGACAATACATGCATGTTCTCCCCAGTCGCCATGCTGTGGCAACCTAAGCCACGCCATGGGCACTAGGTTTTCAACAAACTAATGTATTAGCTACTTTTTTCGATCCTAAGGGTTCTAAATTCCAGATCTAGTCTGAAACAGAATCTAGAAGGTTAAATTTTCCAACTTTACCCATTGCAACAACCCAAAAGGTCAAAATCTCAAACCCTAGATTTAAATGAGCTAAATAAGACATGACTTTCTCCATTAAGCACCTAATCCAAAAAGTCCATATCTCATTTACTATAGAATAGATTCTAATACCAAATCCTACATAAAAGTTGTGCTTCATAGACATGCATGTTCAATGCATGTATTGAAGCCATAATGAGCCAAAAATGATGGTTTTTTCCATGGAAATATCATGCATGGATCAAAACCCCACAAGAAACCAGATCCAACCTAACAATTATGTCAAAAGTCCCATAGATTCATAAATTTGCAAACTTTATGAGATACTAACACTCTAACTCACAAGAACATGTAGATTTAGGGACAAAACATAAGATCTATCAACCTAGCATGATAAAAATCGAGTCTTGGACACTTAAGATGGTCCAGGAGATTGCCAACACAAAGGATGAGGACTAGCTTGTTGAATCTTAGCTCAATTATTCTTCTTTCTTCCTTCCAAAGCTTCAAAGAACACCAAAAAATTCTCAAAATAATAGAGCAATGGATTTAGGATTTATCAGATCTCAAAGAGGCTGATTGAGGCTGAGGGTGAGCAAAACCTAGCCTCCTCATTCTTTTAAATATGGAGCAAAACCCGGAAAATAGGGGTTCTCTCTAGCCAGCAGCAATGTCGTGGCAGCTTAAAAGAAATATGCGACCTAAACTTGACTCGCCACATCGTGACACCTCCCCACCACGTTGTAAAAAAACTGAAATTTCCCAAATTTTCATAATATAAGATACCTCTGGATCCAGGTGTTACAATAAATCTCGAAAGATCTAGGAATCTCATAAAGATTGAGATTAACAATTGTTTGTCTACCTAAATAGCTTCTTGGTGTGATTTTCTTCTAATCCACTTCACATCATGGAGTGAAATATGGATCCTAACCTTGTTTGAAATAATTTAATAATTAGGTAACTATTCATTAATTATCAATAAAAAAAACTAGGTCTAATCTTTAATTAAATTATATCTTAAAAATGTCCACTAAAAGTTAACTGTTATAAAAGTCTCTAGAATGATAAGCTAGAAGGAATGGTTAATTTTGTTTGTGGTTTGAAAATAGTTCTCTTAAACGAAAAAAATATTGTACCTTTATCCATATGAAAGTGAAAATATCAAATACAATTAGTACATCGATAACATTGATGCTACATGGAATTCCATCAAGTTAGGAGTTGACTATGGAAACATAATCAACTGGCTAACCTATGCATACAATCAGGTAATTCTGATTTGATATGGGGAATTTGGAAAGATCCATCTTAGAATATGTTATGTGTATAAATTTAAGAAATATATAATTCCATCATGTTGGGAGCAGATTACGGTGACATTATCAACTGGCCAACTAGTGCATATTATCATATTATTTTTATAAGAGCTATTTTGAAAGATCCATTATGTAACTACATTACATGTTGAGTACCTTTGGATATAATGTGTCAATGTAGAGAGACTCCAAGCTTCAAAGAACCAAGTGCATTGACGATAGTGTCTTTATTATATATACCAAAAAAGAGTTAAATTTATAATCCTAGTTATTCGACTTAGCTAAAACACAAATAAGCAATGTACATAGTCACGTAGTAGTAAAGTAGAGTAAGTAAGGATTCGATCACGGGGAACAATATTTTAATTAATAAAATAAATAATGAAAGCTAAACTAATTAAAAAAAACTTAATAAATGGGAATTTATCTGATTTTTCAAGTTCAGATTAACTTAAATTATATACTAAAAAGATTTAAACTAAAACAAACAACTAAAGACGATTTTTAATCAAGAGAATGAAGATACTTCCATTTAGCTTCGAATCACCCTTTTTCCTATTGTTAATTTCAATACATGGATTAATTTCAATTAGTTAAGAATTTAAATGTTACTAGAAGTCTTGGTCTGATATCCTAATGTTTTCACCAATTCATGAACTACTAGGAAATGGTCTTGCAAAAGTGAGACGCTTAATTGATTATGAAGATTGTGGGCTATAAATGATAAATCTAAGGATTAATTATCTATGATTAAGACAAATAACTAAAGCACATCTTATGTTCAAATAATTCTCTCTAGCACAGTTAAAGCACATAACATTATCACATAATCTAGGATTTAGTCGATCTCTAACTCTAGAAATTTAAGATTCATAAAAAACTAGGTAACAAGTTCATGCAATCAAAATGGTCATCGAACTACACAAAACTTGGAAGCTAAGAAACAAAGTTTGAAACTTTTAACATAAACAAAAGCTAAACCAACTTCAATAATCCATGAAAAGAGAAACTAACAATTAGTATTAGGGTTCATCATCACTAAATGAAAGTATAGGGTTTTAGCCCATAATTAAAGCAGAAACAAACATGAAATCAGATTTAACTAGATTAGACGTAATAAAAACTAGTAAACCAAATGATCTAATGATGTTCATCCTCTAAAAATCTTTGAAGCTTGATCTCCAATCGAATTTTGAACTTCCTAAGGTTCTTTAGAGGTTTTAGTCGCAGCTCTAAGCTTAATGCTCTTGCTACTCCCTAAAATATGACCTAAAACTCAATTTATATAATTACCAAAAAATAGACTCCACATCGTGGGAAACATGTTTATCCCATATGCACCAAGACTTTTGTGCATGTCCGTAGGAGATTCTAGGTTTGACACATGGTCACGTCGTGACCACTAGATGTCCACATCATGAGATACTTCTCCATGCATCAGTTGAGAAGATTACAAATGCCACGTCGTGAGATGCAAATGTCCACGACGTGGGAACTTCAATATACACAGTTTTCGTCTCTCTTCTCTTCTTAATTTAAGCTCCAACCTCCAAGTTTCCAACTTTCTTCTGTTTCAGTCCTTTTTACTCGATAATTTCCTCTTTGGAAACAAAATAGAATTTAAATTATATATGTACCAAATATCTTTATATTTTACCAAAACATACCTCAAATATATTAAAATAATGCACAAATATATGTATAAATATGTCATTGTCAAAATACCTCACACTTGTTTTTTGCTTGCCCTCAAGCAGAATTATTTTAATACATCATATTAAAACATCGCCCACCAACATCACACAAAAGAATCCAAATTAAACTCACTAATTATATTTCACCACATCGCATGTATTTGTGTCTAAATTATCATATTTACTTCCCAAATCCTAAATACACACAATCCTCATAAACGTTTCCACTTATTTTGAACAACATTCATTTTTTGGCATTTCTACCACCTATACTTTTTATTTACCCTCCTTTCATTTCAAAAGTTATCGCCAAATTCCAAGTGACTCAACTTTAAAAAGAAAAATACTATATAGTATAATTATCCTAAAAATCTTACTAAACTTTTATTGCAACTTCATATTTTTGTGGAACTTTTTTTTATCTTTTCTCACTTTTTTTTCACTACTTTTTTCACTTTTTTATAACTTCAACATCCAACCTTCTCATGTAATCAAACACATAATTTCTAACTTTAACTTTATACTAATATTAGTTCGTGACTTTCTAAGAAATTCATTCGGGTATTCCAAATTCCGTAGGCCACTAATGGAACCCATGACTTTCGATGAAACCCATGTAGCAACTTTCTTCCCATCTATCCTAACGTTTATAATTAGGCGGATAAATGTAAATGTCCCCGAGGGGAATACTTATCAAGTCTCAAAGTTCATAGACTGGTTCCACTCCTGGGCTGTTAATTAATGTTCATATATAACTAGAATCAACAATGCAGGAAATAAAAAGATAAACTTGGAAAATTAACTCGCTTTATTTTAAAAGAAAGGATCAGAAGATAAATCTTCCTCTTAAGGCTTTTTATTTGGACTAGGTATTCACAAAGCCAAAACTTATTATGTCCCTCAAACTACACAAGGTCACATTTTTGTCTTATGATGTCACTAGGACTGAGAAGCTACAAATACACTATAACATATTGGCTCAACTAAATCTTAGAATTTGTATCGAATCTCCCCACATAACACTAGCAAACTAGTCCTAAGGCAATAATATAAAAAATTTTAAAATGTACTAGATTTTCAAAATTAGACTATTTTGCAATTGTATATATAAATTTTTTTGAAAAAGTTTTAAAAACAATCATTTTTCTTAATCAAAACTTTTAATGCTTGAAAATCGTTTTTCGACCTCTATCCCACATTTATTTCATACAATGTCCCCATTGTACGCGTAAAAAAATAAAGCTAATAAAAGCAATAAAAGGGAGAAAAAGGAACAGACTCATTTGGGATAGTAGTGGCGATATCGAATTTGATTTGTGGTGGGAAAGCTTGGACATCTCGATAAATTACTGGAAACTAGACAGTGAAAAATAAAACCAAGAACTTTGTCTCTGAAAATGTGGTGCGTAAAACATCATAGTAATAAGATATTTAGGTGTCACGATGTAGGAAAATAGGCACCACGTCGTGTGAGAATATCTGTATTGCGATCAACTAGGACGTCATGACGTGAAAAAATGGTCACCATGTCGTGAGAATGTAAGCGTCAAAAACTGGTATCGTGATGGAATGCTTCGCCACGACATGACATAATGTTGGTCACGTCGTGAAAAATGGAGAATCTCATAACAGGTTTTACCAAAATTACATTTCTTGATATGTCTTCATTTCATTTTGAAATTGCATTAGGCTCTATCTAGGTTTCCTCTTCTGTAGAAACTCTCAATATCTCTAACACACTTGATATGCACCCCACACCTATCAAAAGTTGTGGTTCTCTATTATGACCTTCAAACGCTCACGACTTTTTTTTCTCTTGAAAATCGTTTTAGCTTCTACGACAACCAAAAAAAACAAAACCTAGAGTAATAGTTAGAAAATAAACATAGACATTCGATTACAAGTTCTAATAAAAATAAAATTAAAACACACCAAAAAAACAAATAAAGCACACCAAAGATAAAAATAAAATAAAAAGGATAATCACTCGTCGTCGTCATTTCGGGCACCACTCGTCCTGGCTCCAAAATCTCCGGTCGCCCACAATTCTTCCCACGTCGGAATGTACGACAATTTTTGTGTTATATTTTCCGGGCGCCTAATGTTGAAATGTGAGAATAATGTATCCATAGACTAACTACGGTAGTTTCCTCATGGCACATTACTTCTTTCTCATGGTATCGGTTCCCCCACATCCTTAATCAACAATTCCAGGTCATCCACCGGTAACCCGTAAGTACCTCCCAAGTTCACTACCACTCGCATAGTTTCTAAAAAATTGGTAATGAGATCATTGTCTGGAATATGAGTTAAAGAACAAACCATGCCCGGATACACTACTCCATAAGACTTTGTTTGGCGGGTCACAAAATGTCCTCATGTAATAGGACTCCCCACTCGCGAGTTTGCTTCTTTTCCTCCCAAAAATCTTTCCAACATATATGAGATGTTGCAGAAAATGGTCGTTGTGAAGATACTCCAATTATAAAACAAATTTTGGGTTGGAACCTTGTCACAATGCCGCTTATGATTTATGTTAAATGTGTTAAGGCGGTGCAATAACCGGTGAATAGGGACCAAATATAGTTTTCTTGAGCAATTTTTGAGTCATACATCTTGTTTCTTATCGTATGCCAAAACAAAAAAATCTTGAGTCCCTGCTGAAATATCCCTTGTAGTATCTTGAAAAAACAAAGCGGACTGCATAGACATAGTTTCATTCTCTCCATACAAACCTATACACTAAGCAAATTCTACCGAACTGCATTATTGATAATCCCCTACTAGTTTGAATACGAGTTCCATTTAATAGGTGGGTCAAACGTGTTCTCTTCCATGTTAACCATGGCAAAGAAATCCACAAATAGTTGTTGGTATACTGGTTTCTGAATAGTGAACAAAGTACGCCATGCATTGCATGTGAGTGAAAATCCATTCCCGACATAACTATTAATCAAGTATTCACATGATCCAAAACCCCAACGCTCCTTAACCATGTCAAATCTATCACCGAAGCAATAGCAAAATCCTGTTTATGAAGCCACCACAAACGGTTATTGTAAATTCTTGAAACATCATGTGAAATATTATGCAGGAATTAGTAAAGTGGGTGAAGGTTTGACACATCCCCTTATGGTTATTTTTGAGCCCTTCTTGGACCCATAATTCTTGTAGTGGATTAATCACAAAAATGGAAAGGAACAAATGATTTTGTCGAAAATCGAAGTGCGGGGACCAAAAACAAGAGCACATGTCATGATAGTTGTTTAAAGAATAGAAAATGAACACTTCTTTGGGCTTAACTATATTTTTATGGTCCACACTTTGTCACGTCGTAACATGTATAGTATCACGTCGTGATGATCTCACGTATCATAAATCGGGACTCTTTCGAATCCCATGTCGTGGGAAAGAAATGTCCACATTATGGGTGTAAGTTAATTTCCAAAAACCCAATTTTTTTCTTAAAAAATTGATAGAAACGTTCACCATTATACTCTTATGACCCTTCACTTGATTATAACAGAGAACGAGCAAGTCACTAATCCTAGAAAAATTAGAAATGAAACGATAAAACTAAAAATAAAAGGCAAGAAAATGCAAACCAAACACGGGTTCCCTCCCGGAAGTGCTTCTTTTGTAGGAGTTGTGAGCCGCACTCCTTCCGCTCTACGTTGTTCTGGTTGGGAGCTGAATCTTCATGTTCTCCTTCAATTCAAGTCTTTTCTGTGTACGCTACAACCCTTCTCTTATAAAGAATGAGGATGGAGATCCACAAGCCTTAGGAGGCAACGCCCTCGATCTTGCAACCCAAGATCCTAAACTTTGACAACCCAGAATCGTCAGCAGTCCGTCGCGAGATAGGATTCTCAGTGCCGACCTCTGTTCCCGCTTGGAGCGCAACTCTGAGAGACCCAACCTATACGACTCAAGATCCTAACGAGACCTTTGTTACTACCAATAACAAGGATCTTGGTAACTCCATCAACAATAATAATTTTACAACTAACTCGATGGATCTTGATACAGTTTTAAGCCCAATCACGGCTAAGGAGCTACAACAATTATGGCAGATAATATCAAGCGTACCTAGAGTAGTTCAACTAGTACCAAAAGTGTCCCCCACAAGTCACAGTATCTCTAGATTCGTTCCAACGATAGTTGATACCGAAGTTCCAAAACGCTTCCAAACCCCCATTATAAAGCCCTACGACGGAACCATGGATCCTGAGGAGCACGTAGCACAATATAGGGAGAGGATGTAAATTATTCTCATCCCCACTCACTTGAAAGAAGCATGCATGTGCAAGGGCTTTGGTTCTACCCTCACATGATCCGCTCTAAAATGTCTCCTTAACGTTCCTCCTTATTCGATCACATCATATGCTCACGTATTTAATTTATTTAATAATCAATTTTCTTGTAGCAGAACATTTGAAAGATCACTAGTGATCTCTATCGAGTAGTTCAGGATCCTATGGAATCCCTTAGGACTTTTGTGAACAGGTTTGGCAGGGAAGCTCTGAGTATCCCCAATATCAACATGGAAACTGTAGTCGAAACTTTCAAAATGGGCTTAAAGAAGGATTCTCCCTTCTATTAAGATCTTGTAATGACCCCATGGAAAAGGATGGACGAAGTCAGGAGCAGGGCATTGAGATTCATCAGGTTCGAAGAAGACAAGGAGATCCAAAAGAGGAGCAACCCACCAAGATCTTATAATCACCCCAATAGGAAGGCCGATTCCTCGACCCAAAGATCCTATAAATCAAAACCTTATTCCAAACCCGACCATCACAGGGTTAACTCCCTTGAAGATGAGGGAGAGGAAGAAGATTTCCTGAAAATTACTGACTATTGCTTTTCTGTGTATATTTCAGGTGTAATCTTTGCCATGAAGGATCTTGGAGACAAAGCAAGATGGCCAAGAAAAGGAGAAAAATCTACCGCTTGGAAAGACAAGTCCAAATGGTTTGCGTATCATGAAGACTTTGGTCATGTCACAGAGGATTGCATAGCTCTCAAGAAGGAAATCAGCTATCTCCTGGGCAAAGGATACCTCAAAGAAATCCTAGGAAGAAGAAAGGAGAAAACCAAATAAAAAGACCAAGATCCTCAGAGGATCCTCGAAAGACCAGGTCCCCCCCCCCCCCAGCTGTCGCAAAGGGAATCAATGTGATCTCTGGAGGATCTGACATTTGTGGTACCTCTTACTTTGCAGCAAAAAGGCACGCCAAGGTATCCAAAATGGAGAAGGAAGAGGGACCACGGAAGACCACAACGATCACTAATGAAAAGTATATCACCTTCGATAAAGCGGATAGGCAGGACATCTAGGATCCTCACCACGACGGATTAGTAATACCCTATACATCGCCAACCATTTCATCAGAAGGATCCTCGTCGATGGAGGATCCTCAGTTAACATCATACTCCTGGACGCATTGAAAAGAATGACCATCCTGGAGTCTGAGGTAGTTGCAAGATCCTCAGTACTGATTGGGTTCAGTGGTGAAACCAAGCACACCATAGGCGAAATAAAGCTACCAATCTACATAGAGGGGGTAAATTATGTACAACGTTTTTGTGTAGTTGAGACACTATCCTCCTATAATGTCATATTAGGTAGACCGTGGATCCACGAAATGAAGGTTGTTCCATCGACGTATCATCAATGCGTAAAGATGCTCAACCCCTGGGGGACAGTGAAGATCATAGGAGACCAATAAGAATCTAAGGAATAATGTACTTTTAAGTCTAAGTACATTTTGTCAGAGCCTGGATGCACGGAATATATGGACTTGTGGGCCTCTTCTAAGACCAAGTCCCTGACTCCACCGAACTTAGGCGTCCAAATTCGGTTCATAAAGTGTCGTGTTCTGTCATCTTTTTGTATAAGTTGCTTTTCCATTCCTCGCAAAGCTTCGTTCTTGATGTTTTCTTCTTTTAGAGCCTCAAGTTTAGCTTCTCTAATTTGTGCGGTAAAGTTAGAATGGATAGTTATAGTTAATGCTCGTACCCGACGAGGTTTAATATATTCTTTCCAGCTCACGGCATCTGCTACCACGTTTGCCTTTCCGGGATGATAACGAATATCACATTCGTAATCATTCAACAATTCAACCCATCTTCGTTGTCTCATATTAAGATCTTTTTGGTTGAAGATGTGCTGGAGACTCTTGTGGTCGGTAAAAATAGTACACTTAGTACCGTATAAGTAATGTCTCCAGATTTTTAGTGCAAAAACTATAGCTCCCAATTCAAGATCATCGGTAGTGTAATTATTCTCATGCACCTTAAGTTGTCGTGATGCGTAGGCGATAACTTTTCCTGTTTGCATCAACACACATCCCAATCCTTAATTTGATGCGTCGCAGTATACGACGAAATCTTCTGTCCCATCTTGAAGGGATAGGATTGGTGCACTACACAACATTTGCTTCAGTTTCTGAAAAGCAGCTTCTTGTTTGTCTTCCCAGTTAAACTTCGTATCCTTCTGGGTTAGTGTTGTAAGCGGCTTGTCTATTTTGGAGAAATTCTCTATGAATCTACGGTAATAGCCAGCAAGTCCTAAGAATTGACGCACTTCTATTGGCGTCTTCGGTGCTTCCCAATTCTTGATTGCTTCAACTTTGGAGGGTTCGACATGAATCCTTTTTGTTGCGAACCACATGCCCTAAAAATTGTACTTCTCTAATCCAAAATTCACATTCGAGAATTTGGCGTACAACTTTTCTTTTCTTAGTAGTTCCAAGATTATTTGCAAGTGTTGACCGTGTTCTTCCTTCGTTCGTGAATATATCAGTATATCATCGATAAATACTATCACGAATTTATCCAGGTACGGTTTTGCAAACACTATTCATGAGATCCATAAACACTGCTGGAGCGTTGGTCAATCCCAAAAGGCTTAACTAGGAACTCAGAATGACCATATCGAGTCCTAAATGTTGTCTTCGGAACATCGGCTTCTTGTACTCCGAGTTGATGGTATCCTGATCTGAGATCTATCTTTAATCTTTTAGAATCTTCAGGTGTTTTAGTCTATCAACCACAGTATCCAAGTTTAGTTGTGCATTGGTCTGACCAAAATTAAACATAGGTGATCAGTCTATGTTTAGTTGTGGTTCGGCCCATGTACAATAAAACTTGACTAAGTAGTTTGACCGAAAACATTGTGTTGTATAGTTATCGAGGGTTTGGGTTTTCTATCTTTTTGGTTTATACATGTGTTCTCATCGCGGGACTGAGTTCATACATAACTCTATATCTTTGTGTTTATTGTATTCACGAGTATTCTTAATTATTGTTTTTTACTTCATGTCTATCTGATAAGGCACCGGCCAGTCAGGACGGTCGGTGGGCAGGATCATTTTAGCATATAGTCGTTCTGAAATCCAGCAACCCAAGCAACGTGTCTATCCTGTCACCGCTCCCGTAAGTAGTCCTTCAGTAGTAGAATTTAATAACACTTTTATTTGTAGGTTAAGGGATATACCTAAACCTAACAGAGTAAGCCCTAAACTATAGTCGTGCTTTCCTAAGAAAGTACTAATTCACTATAATTAATAGCTCTGATACCAATCTGTCACACCCCGGCCGTCGGCGGAAAAACCAAGCGGTGTAACGTCATTTCTCGTATCATAGTTATCAACTTCCTGAAAACACATGCATTTTAAAATACGTCAACATAAAGTTGGTGAGTGAGTCCACGGGTTTTGACTCCATATAAAATTAATACATTTTCTAAGTTCAAAAGTATAGTTTTGAAAGTATCATTTTGACTCTCCAACGTTTGGTATATATATCCTAGGTATAAAAGTTTACTTACCAAATAAGTAGTTTACCTATAAGTCTCATATACTATAAATATAAGTGTCTGTAATTTCATACAAACGAAAGTTGCTATGTATAAATCTATTTCAATTCTATACGAGTAAAACTGCTACGTATAAATCTATTTCAATTCTATACAAGTATGTGTGTTGGGTATAATTATCTACTTAATATACAAGTAGTACCTAGGGTATAAGTATGGGGAAACTTATACTTAACATTAATACTTGTATAGCGACGAAGTATAATGTTTCTAACAAGTTGCTACCATGAGTCTGTAACCGCTGCTTGACAACAAAACCTCTGACAAAACAATACACTCATGATTTACCATGAGAAACAACACACTCATGATTTATCATGAGAAACAATACACTCATGATTTACCATGGGAAACAATACCGCGCGCTTCATCGATGCCAGAACAACAACAAATAAAAGGAACGGATCGTCACTCGCTTGTCTTGGGTTGTAATTAACAACCACGAGTGGGGTCGTCAACCTGTATCTTATTCATACACGACTTCCTCGCTCACACGGGATTAACGGTTACAGGTCAGAGGACTTCCACTAATATCCCCAATCTTAGTTGATGAATGAGGTAGCTCATGTAGACTTTGACGGCGTTTTATAGTCCTAACAACAAAAGCATCTTCATGTCTAAAACCCTAAGTTACTAGACTATGCTTTTAAACAGCACTCCTAACTTCATAACATTTAGGCAGTATAACAGCTATAACTTAAAGTAAAACCAGGTGTTATCTTGACATAAAACCAATAACAACAACATATAACATACCAAGTTTTATCTTGACATAAAACTAACAATATCAACATACTTTATAAATTAACATATAGAACTTCCGAATATAACTTCGGAACTATATCGCACACAACATATATATAGAATCCTAAGTATAACTCAAGATCTACATTAGTATACTATTATAACAATAACATGCTAACAACTTTACGATAGTTGTATACTTTCAGATACAAAATAACTATATCCCGGTTATTATAACTATCTACGTTGATACTAATATACTATCATATAGATATAATAATAACATATATATAATATTTAGCATGCGTTTCCCCCGAAATATTAGAAAGTGGGGCCGTGAAACTCACCTTAGTATCGTACTTTGATGGAATCTAACTGAAAACGCTCAGCGGTTCGCGATCACCGGGCTCGAGAAGCGAAACGGCTTCAGCAAACGAGAGAGAAAGAAAGTAGAAATGGTGTACTAAGCCTTGGGGTCAAAATGACTATTTATATGCTGATTTTTGGCCCTCACGATGTGAGAAATGATAGGTTCACATCGTGAATTATGGTCAGAGTTATCCCATAGTTTTAACGCGTGTTTTCTAGCCCCGATTCGTGTCCTGCAGCGTCCTCACGTCGTGAGAAAACCTTGATCACGTCGTGAGCTTTTGGTTTATCGTCACGTATACTTCTAGCTTCAAAATGTGGCGGTTTGACTCCTCACGTCGTGAGTTTTTATGCTCACGTCGTGAGTTCTGTCAAATTAGGGTTTTTTTACGGCGACATCTTTGGAAGGCGATAACTTTTGCATACGAACTCTGTTTTTGACGTTCTTTATATCCACGCGTAGGTATTTACGAGCACTACAACTCTCTTTTAGACTCCAATAGCTAATTCTAAGTCTATTTTTAAATTCCTCTTATTATAGAGATTTATAGTGTTCGGTTTATCATAACTTCTTCATGCGAAGTCAGATTTAGACGTTCTCTATATTTTTTAAATCGTATGGACGTATACTTTGATTTATACTATAAATTATGTATGAAAGTTCATATTTATATTATAATTATCATGAAATACATAGTAAGTTTACTACATTACTATTTTAACAAAATCACATTACATGATTGGTATAATCACATGTGATTGTTATTGACCTAATTTTTACGGGTGTTACATTCTCCCCCCGTTAAAGAAATTTCGTCCCGAAATTTATCTTATGGACGAGGAACTGTTAATTAGTTGGGGAAAACATTGTGGATATTGCTTAGCTCTTGATGTAACTTAAGTTGATATGCGACAGAACCAATTCTTGCTAGAATTTCTAAAGGTTCTATATATCGCGGGTTTAGTTTGTCTCGTTTCCTGAATCGAGTCATGCCTTTCCAAGGAGAGACCCTCAATATTACTTTATCTCTAACTTGGAATTCTAAAGGCTTACGTCTTACGTCAGCATAGCTCTTTTGACGATCACGTGCAGCCTTTAATCGATCCTTAATTTGCACGATCTTTTCAGTTGTCTCGTGGATTATTTCTGGTCCAGTACGTAAGGTATCACCTGTACATTCTCTGGCCATCTACGAATCTCCAACTTCTTTCCTCCATATTGGGGAACGACATTTTCGTCCATAAAGAGCCTCAAACGGTGCAACCTTGATGCTGGTGTGATGACTATTGTTGTAGGAAAACTCAACTAATGGTAAATGAGTATCCCATGCATTTCCAAAGTCAATAACACAGGCTCGGAGCATATCTTCTAAAATCAGAATGGTTCTCTCCCTCTGACCATTAGTCTGTGGATGGTAAGCTGTACTCATATCTAGACGTGTTCCTAAGGATTTTTGTAGAGATTGCCAAAATCGTGAAGTGAATCTACTATCTCGGTCCGAAATAATAGAATTTGGAACTCCATGCAATCTGATAATTTCCTTAAGATAAATTCTAGTCAGCTTCTCCATTTTGTTGTTCTCCTTAATTGGTAAGAAATGGGCGGACTTATTCAATCTATCAACTATTACACAAATAGTGTTGAACCCACTAGGAGTTTTAGGTAACTTAGTGATGAAGTCCATTGATATCTGCTCCCATTTCCATTCAGGTATTTCCGGTTGTTGAAGTAAACCTGAAGGCTTTTGATGTTCTGCCTTTACTCTAGAACAGGTCAAGCATTTTCTCACATAAGTAGCAATTTCAACCTTCATGTTTGGCCACCAATAATGTACTTTTAAGTCTAAGTACATTTTGTCAGAGCCTGGATGCACGGAATATATGGACTTGTGGGCCTCTTCTAAGACCAAGTCCCTGACTCCACCGAACTTAGGCGTCCAAATTCGGTTCATAAAGTGTCGTGTTCCGTCATCTTTTTGTATAAGTTGCTTTTCCATTCCTCGCAAAGCTTCGTTCTTGATGTTTTCTTCTTTTAGAGCCTCAAGTTTAGCTTCTTTAATTTGTGCGGTAAAGTTAGAATGGATAGTTATAGTTAATGCTCGTACCCGACGAGGTTTAATATATTCTTTCCAGCTCAAGGCATCTGCTACCACGTTTGCCTTTCCGGGATGATAACGAATATCACATTCGTAATCATTCAACAATTCAACCCATCTTCGTTGTCTCATATTAAGATCTTTTTGGTTGAAGATGTGCTGGAGACTCTTGTGGTCGGTAAAAATAGTACACTTAGTACCATATAAGTAATGTCTCCAGATTTTTAGTGCAAAAACTATAGCTCCCAATTCAAGATCATGGGTAGTGTAATTATTCTCATGCACCTTAAGTTGTCGTGATGCGTAGGCGATAACTTTTCCTGTTTGCATCAACACACATCCCAATCCTTGATTTGATGCGTCGCAGTATACGATGAAATCTTTTGTCCCATCTTGAAGGGATAGGATTGGTGCACTACACAACATTTGCTTCAGTTTCTGAAAAGCAGCTTCTTGTTTGTCTTCCCAGTTGAACTTCGTATCCTTCTGGGTTAGTGTTGTAAGCGGCTTGTCTATTTTGGAGAAATTCTCTATGAATCTGCGGTAATAGCCAGCAAGTCCTAAGAATTGACGCACTTCTATTGGCGTCTTCGGTGCTTCCCAATTCTTGATTGCTTCAACTTTGGAGGGTTCGACATGAATCCTTTTTGTTGCGAACCACATGCCCTAAAAATTGTACTTCTCTAATCCAAAATTCACATTTGAGAATTTGGCGTACAACTTTTCTTTTCTTAGTAGTTCCAAGATTATTTGCAAGTGTTGACTGTGTTCTTCCTTCGTTCGTGAATATATCAGTATATCATCGATAAATACTATCACGAATTTATCCAGGTACGGTTTTGCAAACACTATTCATGAGATCCATAAACACTGCTGGAGCGTTGGTCAATCCCAAAAGGCTTAACTAGGAACTCAGAATGACCATATCGAGTCCTAAATGTTGTCTTCGGAACATCGGCTTCTTGTACTCCGAGTTGATGGTATCTTGATCTGAGATCTATCTTTAATCTTCTAGAATCTTCAGGTGTTTTAGTCTATCAACCACAGTATCCAAGTTTAGTTGTGCATTGGTCTGACCAAAATTAAACATAGGTGATCAGTCTACGTTTAGTTGTGGTTCGGCCCATGTACAATAAAACTTGACTAAGTAGTTTGACCGAAAACATTGTGTGTATAGTTATCGAGGGTTTGGGTTTTCTATATTTTTGGTTTATACATGTGTTCTCATCGCGGGACTGAGTTCATACATAACTCTATATCTTTGTGTTTATTGTATTCACGAGTATTCTTAATTATTGTTTTTTACTTCAGGTCTATCTGATAAGGCACCGGCCAGTCAGGACGGTCGGTGGGCAGGATCATTTTAGCATATAGCCGTTCTGAAATCCAGCAACCCAAGCAACGTGTCTATCCTGTCACCGCTCCCGTAAGTAGTCCTTCAGTAGTAGAATTTAATAACACTTTTATTTGTAGGTTAAGGGATATACCTAAACCTAACAGAGTAAGCCCTAAACTATAGTCGTGCTTTCCTAAGAAAGTACTAATTCACTATAGTTAATAGCTCTGATACCAATCTGTCACACCCCGGCCGTCGGCGGACAAACCGGGCGGTGTAACGTCATTTCTCGTATCATAGTTATCAACTTCCTGAAAACACATGCATTTTAAAATACGTCAACATAAAGTTGGTGAGTGAGTCCACGGGTTTTGACTCCATATAAAATTAATACATTTTCTAAGTTCAAAAGTATAGTTTTGAAAGTATCATTTTGACTCTCCAACGTTTGGTATATATATCCTAGGTATAAAAGTTTACTTACCAAATAAGTAGTTTACCTATAAGTCTCATATACTATAAATATAAGTGTCTGTAATTTCATACAAACGAAAGTTGCTATGTATAAATCTATTTCAATTCTATACGAGTAAAACTGCTACGTATAAATCTATTTCAATTCTATACAAGTATGTGTGTTGGGTATAATTATCTACTTAATATACAAGTAGTACCTAGGGTATAAGTATGGGGAAACTTATACTTAACATTAATACTTGTATAGCGACGAAGTATAATGTTTCTAACAAGTTGCTACCATGAGTCTGTAACCGCTGCTTGACAACAAAACCTCTGACAAAACAATACACTCATGATTTACCATGAGAAACAACACACTCATGATTTATCATGAGAAACAATACACTCATGATTTACCATGGGAAACAATACCGCGCGCTTCATCGATGCCAGAACAACAACAAATAAAAGGAACGGATCGTCACTCGCTTGTCTTGGGTTGTAATTAACAACCACGAGTGGGGTCGTCAACCTGTATCTTATTCATACACGACTTCCTCGCTCACACGGGATTAACGGTTACAGGTCAGAGGACTTCCACTAATATCCCCAATCTTAGTTGATGAATGAGGTAGCTCATGTAGACTTTGACGGCGTTTTATAGTCCTAACAACAAAAGCATCTTCATGTCTAAAACCCTAAGTTACTAGACTATGCTTTTAAACAGCACTCCTAACTTCATAACATTTAGGCAGTATAACAGCTATAACTTAAAGTAAAACCAGGTGTTATCTTGACATAAAACCAATAACAACAACATATAACATACCAAGTTTTATCTTGACATAAAACTAACAATATCAACATACTTTATAAATTAACATATAGAACTTCTGAATATAACTTCGGAACTATATCGCACACAACATATATATAGAATCCTAAGTATAACTCAAGATCTACATTAGTATACTATTATAACAATAACATGCTAACAACTTTACGATAGTTGTATACTTTCAGATACAAAATAACTATATCCCGGTTATTATAACTATCTACGTTGATACTAATATACTATCATATAGATATAATAATAACATATATATAATATTTAGCATGCGTTTCCCCCGAAATATTAGAAAGTGGGGCCGTGAAACTCACCTTAGTATCGTACTTTGATGGAATCTAACTGAAAACGCTCAGCGGTTCGCGATCACCGGGCTCGAGAAGCGAAACGGCTTCAGCAAACGAGAGAGAAAGAAAGTAGAAATGGTGTACTAAGCCTTGGGGTCAAAATGACTATTTATATGCTGATTTTTGGCCCTCACGATGTGAGAAATGATAGGTTCACATCGTGAATTATGGTCAGAGTTATCCCATAGTTTTAACGCGTGTTTTCTAGCCCCGATTCGTGTCCTGCAGCGTCCTCACGTCGTGAGAAAACCTTGATCACGTCGTGAGCTTTTGGTTTATCGTCACGTATACTTCTAGCTTCAAAATGTGGCGGTTTGACTCCTCACGTCGTGAGTTTTTATGCTCACGTCGTGAGTTCTGTCAAATTAGGGTTTTTTTACGGCGACATCTTTGGAAGGCGATAACTTTTGCATACGAACTCTGTTTTTGACGTTCTTTATATCCACGCGTAGGTATTTACGAGCACTACAACTCTCTTTTAGACTCCAATAGCTAATTCTAAGTCTATTTTTAAATTCCTCTTATTATAGAGATTTATAGTGTTCGGTTTATCATAACTTCTTCATGCGAAGTCAGATTTAGACGTTCTCTATATTTTTTAAATCGTATGGACGTATACTTTGATTTATACTATAAATTATGTATGAAAGTTCATATTTATATTATAATTATCATGAAATACATAGTAAGTTTACTACATTACTATTTTAACAAAATCACATTACATGATTGGTAGAATCACATGTGATTGTTATTGACCTAATTTTTACGGGTGTTACATTCTCCCCCCGTTAAAGAAATTTCGTCCCGAAATTTATCTTATGGACGAGGAACTGTTAATTAGTTGGGGAAAACATTGTGGATATTGCTTAGCTCTTGATGTAACTTAAGTTGATATGCGACAGAACCAATTCTTGCTAGAATTTCTAAAGGTTCTATATATCGCGGGTTTAGTTTGTCTCGTTTCCTGAATCGAGTCATGCCTTTCCAAGGAGAGACCCTCAATATTACTTTATCTCTAACTTGGAATTCTAAAGGCTTACGTCTTACGTCAGCATAGCTCTTTTGACGATCACGTGCAGCCTTTAATCGATCCTTAATTTGCACGATCTTTTCAGTTGTCTCGTGGATTATTTCTGGTCCAGTACGTAAGGTATCACCTGTACATTCTCTGGCCATCTGCGAATCTCCAACTTCTTTCCTCCATATTGGGGAACGACATTTTCGTCCATAAAGAGCCTCAAACGGTGCAACCTTGATGCTGGTGTGATGACTATTGTTGTAGGAAAACTCAACTAATGGTAAATGAGTATCCCATGCATTTCCAAAGTCAATAACACAGGCTCGGAGCATATCTTCTAAAATCAGAATGGTTCTCTCCCTCTGACCATTAGTCTATGGATGGTAAGCTGTACTCATATCTAGACGTGTTCCTAAGGATTTTTGTAGAGATTGCCAAAATCGTGAAGTGAATCTACTATCTCGGTCCGAAATAATAGAATTTGGAACTCCATGCAATCTGATAATTTCCTTAAGATAAATTCTAGTCAGCTTCTCCATTTTGTTGTTCTCCTTAATTGGTAAGAAATGGGCGGACTTATTCAATCTATCGACTATTACACAAATAGTGTTGAACCCACTAGGAGTTTTAGGTAACTTAGTGATGAAGTCCATTGATATCTGCTCCCATTTCCATTCAGGTATTTCCGGTTGTTGAAGTAAACCTGAAGGCTTTTGATGTTCTGCCTTTACTCTAGAACAGGTCAAGCATTTTCTCACATAAGTAGCAATTTCAACCTTCATGTTTGGCCACCAATAATGTACTTTTAAGTCTAAGTACATTTTGTCAGAGCCTGGATGCACGGAATATATGGACTTGTGGGCCTCTTCTAAGACCAAGTCCCTGACTCCACCGAACTTAGGCGTCCAAATTCGGTTCATAAAGTGTCGTGTTCCGTCATCTTTTTGTATAAGTTGCTTTTCCATTCCTCGCAAAGCTTCGTTCTTGATGTTTTCTTCTTTTAGAGCCTCAAGTTTAGCTTCTTTAATTTGTGCGGTAAAGTTAGAATGGATAGTTATAGTTAATGCTCGTACCCGACGAGGTTTAATATATTCTTTCCAGCTCAAGGCATCTGCTACCACGTTTGCCTTTCCGGGATGATAACGAATATCACATTCGTAATCATTCAACAATTCAACCCATCTTCGTTGTCTCATATTAAGATCTTTTTGGTTGAAGATGTGCTGGAGACTCTTGTGGTCGGTAAAAATAGTACACTTAGTACCATATAAGTAATGTCTCCAGATTTTTAGTGCAAAAACTATAGCTCCCAATTCAAGATCATGGGTAGTGTAATTATTCTCATGCACCTTAAGTTGTCGTGATGCGTAGGCGATAACTTTTCCTGTTTGCATCAACACACATCCCAATCCTTGATTTGATGCGTCGCAGTATACGACGAAATCTTTTGTCCCATCTTGAAGGGATAGGATTGGTGCACTACACAACATTTGCTTCAGTTTCTGAAAAGCAGCTTCTTGTTTGTCTTCCCAGTTGAACTTCGTATCCTTCTGGGTTAGTGTTGTAAGCGGCTTGTCTATTTTGGAGAAATTCTCTATGAATCTGCGGTAATAGCCAGCAAGTCCTAAGAATTGACGCACTTCTATTGGCGTCTTCGGTGCTTCCCAATTCTTGATTGCTTCAACTTTGGAGGGTTCGACATGAATCCTTTTTGTTGCGAACCACATGCCCTAAAAATTGTACTTCTCTAATCCAAAATTCACATTTGAGAATTTGGCGTACAACTTTTCTTTTCTTAGTAGTTCCAAGATTATTTGCAAGTGTTGACTGTGTTCTTCCTTCGTTCGTGAATATATCAGTATATCATCGATAAATACTATCACGAATTTATCCAGGTACGGTTTTGCAAACACTATTCATGAGATCCATAAACACTGCTGGAGCGTTGGTCAATCCCAAAAGGCTTAACTAGGAACTCAGAATGACCATATCGAGTCCTAAATGTTGTCTTCGGAACATCGGCTTCTTGTACTCCGAGTTGATGGTATCTTGATCTGAGATCTATCTTTAATCTTCTAGAATCTTCAGGTGTTTTAGTCTATCAACCACAGTATCCAAGTTTAGTTGTGCATTGGTCTGACCAAAATTAAACATAGGTGATCAGTCTACGTTTAGTTGTGGTTCGGCCCATGTACAATAAAACTTGACTAAGTAGTTTGACCGAAAACATTGTGTGTATAGTTATCGAGGGTTTGGGTTTTCTATATTTTTGGTTTATACATGTGTTCTCATCGCGGGACTGAGTTCATACATAACTCTATATCTTTGTGTTTATTGTATTCACGAGTATTCTTAATTATTGTTTTTTACTTCAGGTCTATCTGATAAGGCACCGGCCAGTCAGGACGGTCGGTGGGCAGGATCATTTTAGCATATAGCCGTTCTGAAATCCAGCAACCCAAGCAACGTGTCTATCCTGTCACCGCTCCCGTAAGTAGTCCTTCAGTAGTAGAATTTAATAACACTTTTATTTGTAGGTTAAGGGATATACCTAAACCTAACAGAGTAAGCCCTAAACTATAGTCGTGCTTTCCTAAGAAAGTACTAATTCACTATAGTTAATAGCTCTGATACCAATCTGTCACACCCCGGCCGTCGGCGGACAAACCGGGCGGTGTAACGTCATTTCTCGTATCATAGTTATCAACTTCCTGAAAACACATGCATTTTAAAATACGTCAACATAAAGTTGGTGAGTCCACGGGTTTTGACTCCATATAAAATTAATACATTTTCCAAGTTCAAAAGTATAGTTTTGAAAGTATCATTTTGACTCTCCAACGTTTGGTATATATATCCTAGGTATAAAAGTTTACTTACCAAATAAGTAGTTTACCTATAAGTCTCATATACTATAAATATAAGTGTCTGTAATTTCATACAAACGAAAGTTGCTATGTATAAATCTATTTCAATTCTATACGAGTAAAACTGCTACGTATAAATCTATTTCAATTCTATACAAGTATGTGTGTTGGGTATAATTATCTACTTAATATATAAGTAGTACCTAGGGTATAAGTATGGGGAAACTTATACTTAACATTAATACTTGTATAGCGACGAAGTATAATGTTTCTAACAAGTTGCTACCATGAGTCTGTAACCGCTGCTTGACAACAAAACCTCTGACAAAACAATACACTCATGATTTACCATGAGAAACAACACACTCATGATTTATCATGAGAAACAATACACTCATGATTTACCATGGGAAACAATACCGCGCGCTTCATCGACGCCAGAACAACAACAAATAAAAGGAACGGATCGTCACTCGCTTGTCTTGGGTTGTAATTAACAACCACGAGTGGGGTCGTCAACCCGTATCTTATTCATACACGACTTCCTCGCTCACACGGGATTAACGGTTACAGGTCAGAGGACTTCCACTAATATCCCCAATCTTAGTTGATGAATGAGGTAGCTCATGTAGACTTTGACGGCGTTCTATAGTCCTAACAACAAAAGCATCTTCATGTCTAAAACCCTAAGTTACTAGACTATGCTTTTAAACAGCACTCCTAACTTCATAACATTTAGGCAGTATAACAGCTATAACTTAAAGTAAAACCAGGTGTTATCTTGACATAAAACCAATAACAACAACATATCACATACCAAGTTTTATCTTGACATAAAACTAACAATATCAACATACTTTATAAATTAACATATAGAACTTCCGAATATAACTTCGGAACTATATCGCACACAACATATATATAGAATCCTAAGTATAACTCAAGATCTACATTAGTATACTATTATAACAATAACATGCTAACAACTTTACGATAGTTGTATACTTTCAGATACAAAATAACTATATCCCGGTTATTATAACTATCTACGTTGATACTAATATACTATCATATAGATATAATAATAACATATATATAATATTTAGCATGTGTTTTCCCCCGAAATATTAGAAAGTGGGGCCGTGAAACTCACCTTAGTATCGTACTTTGATGGAATCTAACTGAAAACGCTCAACGGTTCGCGATCACCGGGCTCGGGAAGCGAAACGGCTTCAGCAAACGAGAGAGAAAGAAAGTAGAAATGGTGTACTAAGCCTTGGGGTCAAAATGGCTATTTATATGCTGATTTTTGGCCCTCACGACGTGAGAAATGATAGGTTCACATCGTGAATTATGGTCAGAGTTATCCCATAGTTTTAACGCGTGTTTTCTAGCCCCGATTCGTGTCCTGCAGCGTCCTCACGTCGTGAGAAAACCTTGTTCACGTCGTGAGCTTTTAGGTTATCGTCCTGTAGACTTCTAGCTTCAAAATGTGGCGGTTTGACTCCTCACGTCGTGAGTTTTTATGCTCACGTCGTGAGTTCTGTCAAATTAGGGTTTTCTGACAGCGACATCTTCGGAAGGCGATAACTTTTGCATACGAACTCCGTTTTTGACGTTCTTTATATCCACGCGTAGGTATTTACGAGCACGACAACTCTCTTTTACACTCCAATAGCTAATTCTAATTCTATTTTAAATTCCTCTTATTATAGATATTTATAGTGTTCGGTTTATCATAACTTCTTCACGCGAAGTCAGATTTAGACGTTCTCTATATTTTTGGAATCGTATGGACGTATACTTTGATTTATACTATAAATTATGTATGAAAGTTCATATTTATATTAGAATTATCATGAAATACATAGTAAGTTTACTACATTACTATTTTAACAAAATCACATTACATGATTGGTATAATCACATGTGATTGTTATTGACCTAATTTTGATGGGTGTTACATGTGTGGAGTATACAGATCTTAACAAGGCTTGTCTGAAGGATTCTTTCCCTCTACCACACATCCACTCCATGATAGATGCGACAATAGACCATGAATTACTGACATTCATGGATGCACCGGCAGGATTCCAACAGATCCATATTTAACCCTCTGACCAAGAAGAGTCAACGTTCATAACTCCAACAGGTATCTATTGTTACACTGTCTTGCCATTTGGTCTTAAATATTCAGGAGCGACATACCAAAGGTTGGTGAATAAGATGTTCAAGGAGAAACCGGGGGAGACGATAGAGGTCTACATCGATGACATGGTAGTCAAATCCAAAAAAGTTGAGGATCACCTCATGGATCTCGAAGAAGCCTTCGACATCCTAGACCAATATAACATAAAGCTGAATCCCTCCAAGTGCCACTTTGGGATGAGATCAGGTAGGTTCCTGGGATACATGATGACCAAAAGAGGAAACAAAGCATGCCCGAAACAATTCAAGTCCATCCTTGATCTGAAATCACCATCCTCGACAAAGGATATTCAAAGATTAATAGGAAGAGTGGCAGCCCTAAACTGGTTCATCTCAAGATCCTCATAAAGATGCAAGCCTTTCTACGAGATCTTGAAGAAGAACAAAAGATTCAAGTGGACCCAGGAACATGAAGATGCTTTCCAAGAGCTTGAAAATATTTAATCTCACCACCCCTATTGGTAAAACCACTAGATGGGGATCCACTCCTTCTTTACCTCTCAGTATCCTCAAACGCGGTAAGCGCTGTACTAGCTAAGGATCTTGATGGGGACCAACATCCCATATACTACGTAAGTAAAAGTCTCATGGATCCTGAGACCAGGTACTCTCATCTTGAAAAGCTTATACTTGCATTAGTAGCAGCTTCTACTAAGTTAAGACATTATTTTGAAACGCACCTTATAATTGTAAGAACTAACTATCCAATTAAGAATGTTATGAGAAAACCAGAAATGTCAGGAAGAATGGTGAAATGGTCTGTTAAGTTAAGCACGTATGACATAAAGTACGAACCAATATCTGCCATAAAGTCCCAAGCATTAGCAGATTTTGTGGCTGACTTTAGTGATGATCTAAGAGCTGAAGTTGAAATAGAAGCCAATCAACTTCTAGAAGAGGAAAACATGGGAATATGGACGCTATTCACATATGGAGGATCAAACCAAAGAGGAACTGGCTTAGGGATCATACTAAAATCGCCACATGGGTACATCCTACCCCAAGTAATCAGTTGTGAATTCAATGCTACCAACAACGAAGCATAATACGAGGCATTGATCATGGGACTACAGTTAGACAAGGATCTTCAAATCAAGGATCTTCAGGTATTCATCGATTCTTTACTACTAACTAACCATATCAATGGATCCTATGCAGTGAAAGGAGAGAAGCAAGCTCTATATCTCCAAATCCTCAAAAAGTTGGCCTCAGAATTCAAAACATTTAGCCTAAACCAGGTTCCTAGAGAAGACAACGTTGAAGCATATGCTTTAGCCAATCTAGGATCTTCCCTAAGGATCCCGTCGGAAACAAAGATCCCTATAACCCACGTATTGATCCCGACAATCAAGGATCCTATCAAGGGGCCGAAAGATCCCGAAAATCAAAAGGAGACTACCGACGTCGCCACAATCGAAGATCCCGACTCGACGATCCAACATCAGGATCCCTCTCCAACTTCAGGATCCTGGATCCAACCTATCATGGAATACCTCCAAAATGGCACGATCCCTAAGGAAGAGAAAAATGAGAGAGCATTCAGAACAAGGATCTCAAGGTTTGTTATAATCTAAAATAAGTTGTACAAAAAATCTGTAGCAAGACCATACCTCAAGTGCCTGGAAGATCATGAAGCTGCAGAGGTCCTAAATGATATTCACGAAGGAGAATTCGGCAACCACACTGGGGGCAGATCCTTATGCTCCAAATTATTTAGGACGGGATACTACTGGCCAGCCACGAAGAACGATTCTGTCCTTCATGCCCAGAAATGTGACGCTTGTCAAAGACACAACAACATCCTGCACCAACCAGTAGAACCTCTACATCCTATCATTTCCCCTTGGCCCTTTACTAAATAGGGAATGGATATAGTGGGTAAACTTCTAGTAGCCCCTGGAGGAAAGGTCTTCATGCTAGTGATGACTGACTCTTTCTCAAAATGGATAGAATCTGAAGCCTACGTCCAAGTAAGAGATAAAGAGGTAGTCTCCTTCATCAAATGTAACATCTTGACCAGGTTCGGGATCCCTGCTGAAATTATATGCGACAATGGATCCCAATTCATAAGCAGAAGAATGAGGGATTTTTGCACAAGTTCGAGAATCAAGATGGTGATGTCTACTCCTTTCCACCCTCTAGCCAACAGCCAAGAAGAATCCAGTAATAAAATCATAGTCAACAGTTTGGAGAAAAATTTGGATGAGAAGAAAAGAAGATGGACTGAAGAACTTCCTTTCGTATTTTGGGCAGATAGAACCACTTCCAAGGTAGCTACGGGCCAAACCCTTTACTCATTAGTATTTGGAACGGAAGAAATGATCCCTACTGAAGTGGTGATCCCCACAGCAAGATACCTACTTCAAAACCAAGAGGACAACAACAAGATCCTGGCCTAGGATCTCGACACTATATATGAACTTAGGGATCTTGCCAAGATCCGTATTGCTGCTCATCAACAGAGGATCACCAAGGCATACAATAAAAATATAAAAGTCAAAAGATTCTAAATAGGAGACTTGGTACTAAGGAAAAAATTCCAAAATACCAAGGATCCTAGTGCAGGTAAACTGGCACCTAAATGGGAAGGTCCATATCTCATAGACCCCGAAGCAGGAAAGGGGGCATATTGTTAGCCACCTTGGATGGAAATATCTTACCAATATCAAGGAATGTGATACATCTCAAAGCCTATTTTATGTAGGTAAGGTCAGTTATTTCCCGATACACTTAAGGTACACACACTATTCACCCTTTATCTTTTGTTACTATTTATTCCCTTCAAACACCATTACTAAATTAAGCATCGGAGGGGCGTTAGCCAAGATAACGCCCACCCTTAGCTAATGTTTGCTACACGCAGGGACTGAAGAATCCTGACAATTATGGATCCTATCGCTTAGGGATCCTGGCACTTAAGGATCCAGACTTCCAAGGATCTTGACAGATGAATATTAAAGGATCCTGGTAACCAATAGACCACTGGCAGATAAGAGTCCCACGAATGCAACCATCCTACAATTTATAGTCTGAATCTCCCAAGAATAGAGACTGATCATCTCTCCTACGAATAATGGTACTTAATCCCCTCTAAGGTTTAAAGAGTTAATTACCTCTTTTACACAAGTTAAGGTTTATACACCTCCTTAGATGCACGATATCTAACTATGGGATGGGAATAAGGGGATCATTTCACGCTTCAGTGACTTGGAAACCCTCTTATTTCTGAACATAAGTTAAGATCCTCAAGTTTGAATCTAAGGTTAACAACATTTACATGCTATCTTCAGTTGGGATCTTCCCCAAAAAATTCCTAAGGTTTATAACATTTACATGTTATCTTAAGTTGGGATCTTCCCCAGAAGATTCCTAAGGTTTATAACATTTACATGTTATCTTAAGTTGGGATCTTCCCTAGAAAATTCCTAAGGTTCATAACATTTACACGTTATCTTAAGTTGGGATCCTCTCCATAAAAATGCATGAGGCTTATAACATTTTTGTCGTATGGTTTGGGATATTTCCCTGTAATTCACTAAATATTGTAACATTAACATGTTACCTTAATTTGGGATTCTTCCCAAAAACTTTCCATGACATTAGCTGAAGATGGGATACCCCCCCCCCCCCAGAAAATAAACAAGATTCATAGTGTTATCATGCAAAAACTTTCCTCAAGCTAAAGTTAAGGATCCTTCCTGAAATTTGATAAGATGAAGACAAATGAAGATCCTTCCCAACAAACTTCTAAAGCAAAGATCCCCTCGCATGAGGATCATACGAAGATAGGGAAGTCATAATATTACCAAGTTCTATATATACTTATCGTTGAAAAACTTTCTAAGAAAAGTCTGGGGATCCCAAACTTTTCAGGATCCCAGACACGTATTGTTTCGGTTATTAATCTTTGAGTTGATAATTTCTAAGAATTGTTTATAATCACTTTAAAGGGTTAATTATTTAAATGATTTCTTTTATTTATTACTTGTTAAAGGAATTTTGCCACGGTTTTCAGGATCCTAACTATTCAAAGATCTCAATACCATATCTATTGCGCAGGTTAAATGGGAAAAGGAAGGAAGATGCAAAGAAAAATACAACTGTTGCATTCAAAAAAGCGGTTGCATGCCAACCCACCCAAAATAAAATTAATTGTTTTACATCCCAAATAAATAGAAAATTATTTAAACTAATATTTGCAGGCCTAGACCTTAGCCTCGTCATCATTGGCTGCGTCCTTCTTCTCCCCTCCTTCGGATAGCTGCAGTACAGGATCCTGATTGGCGATAGCAGGCTTGTCAGTCAACTTGGCCAATGCCTCATGCCAACCGTCCACGTCCCAAGAATCTGCATTCTCCAGATCCTCCGCAAGACGAATCTTGGCCTCCCAAATGGCCACCACAACACAGGCCTTCGCATCAGCTCCACTCTCCTTAACAGATCCTCGGTGGTCGCTTTCCACATCCTTTCTTGTTCCTAAAGGGCTTGTTCGGCGCTCTCCAATCAGATCCTTAGATCAGCGGAAACATGATCGGAGACCTGAAACAAAGACATAGTGGGTCATCAAAAAGTAAAGTAAAATATAAAACGAGGATAAAACCGACACTTACAGCTTGAGAGAAAGAGACCAACTTCTGGAGCGCATCCTCAACTCCGAGGTTCTTCAAGGATAGACCTGCAGACTCAATAGCTTTCCTTTTCCGGGATCCCAGAGTCTTCACTGACAAGTCAATGGCCGATCTTTTGGGAGGAAGAGAAGACGAGGTCTTCTCCTTTTTCACCGTCAGTTGATCCTTAGGCATGGCTGTGTTAAGATCAGCAAGTGTGAAACGAGCGCTGGAGCGGGAAATCTTGGATCCTACATATAACATAAAAATTTTAGATCCTTCATCATAAGCAAAAACAATCAGGAATCCTTACCTGTCGACATGGGTTCAGTAGCAGAAGAGCTTTCTTGGAAAGTGACCTGTTCGAATCGAAAGGATCTCTCGGCTTCAGGCAGGGCCAAGAACTTCTCAATCTTCTTTTCAGAATCCTCAGCAACAGGTATGAGCTCTTCAAACCTGAAAGCTGCAAAAAAGCAAACAAAATAAGAAGTGAATTCCAGGATCCTTATATTAGTATAAAAGAATCCTACCCTTCTTAACCCAAGCGTCTGACAGAAGATCCCCACTAAGAACATAGTCACGTCTCATAAAAAAGTATTTTTCTTTCCAAGCTCCATCAATGTGTTTTGTTTTCAGGACAAGAGAAGAATTGTGGGCTTTGACTTTGAGAAGAAAGCGAGAGTTCCCGAAGGTCGTAAGATCATACATACAGGCCAGTTCAGAAAGACCTATATCAAGGTCTTTTGACTGATTCACTTGGTCGATCTAATATAGGATCCTCCAAATGATAGGGATGGCCTGAATGTATGAGATCCTAGTCACCTTAAAGAACTCAGAGACGATTCCAGGAAAACGGTATTTCAACCCCAAAGAGAAGGGATATCCAGGAGGAAGCATATCCAGGTAGGAGAAATAAAGTTTGTTTGGATAAGAGAGTCGAAGGGCCTAAAAACGGTTTCAGGAAGGAAGGCTCCACTGAGTCTAAAAGACTCAATGTCATCATCACCAAAGTAGCACGTCTCCTCATAGGAAAGGATCCCTTGGTCGACGAAGTCGTCTTCGGGAAGAGCTAGGATATTTTTGCGAGAAATAACCATTTTCTTAACCATGATAGAAGAAGTAAAAATATAGAAGAAAAAGAGAGAATTACCTTCAAATAAATCATCAAAAATCGAAAGATAGCAAGGAAAAGTAAAGAAAATTGTGAAACAAATCATCTCTATTTATACTGAAGGAATAGCTGATTTGACCACTTATAACGGCTAGATATTCACCCGTTAAAATTTGAATTATCCTAGTCGTTAAGGGATAAATTCAAAATTTACCTTTATCTCTCTCTTCATTCATTTGCTTTAAGATATCCCTTCAATATTCTTGAAACTAACTCACTTATTTTTAGGAATAACTTGGGGGCAATTTTTAGGGCTAAGATCTTAGAAGCTACAATAAGATCCTTGAACCTAAGGATCCTAAAACCTTAGGATCTTGAATATACTCCAGGATCCTAAATGATATTTTTATAACGGCTATATATTTTATATTGTCTTTCTCACATGTGCAGAAATAATCACTCAAAGTCACACTCTCAACGAATAGTCGTCACAACCATGCAAAAGACCTGGAGGACCAAGTCAAGCAACGGCTATAAGTTGATCTCAGAGGATCCCGGAATTTTCAGAGTTCTTGTTATTAGCTTTTGACTATATAAATCACTTGTATTCATCACACTACACATGATTTTTTGGCAGTATACTAGCACTTGTACTCGTACTCATTACATTATCCCCGTAATCGTTCATTTCAATCGATAAAATTGTAACAGCCGGAATCTAGAAGGCCGATTAAGGAAAAAAAAACATTCAACTAGAAAGCCAACTCGTCGAGTCCATGGGGAAGAACTCGACGTGTTGGAAATCAAGGCCACGTGTTTTTGGAAAACCAACTCGACGAGTCGGAAGGGACCAACTCGACGAGTTGGACTGGGTTTGGGAAACCCTAAAATCGGGACTTTGCACCCTATTTAAACACCTTAACCCCCATAAGTTGGCCTCATTTCCAGCCTGCAACTCCCAAACCCTAGATCCAGAAATCCTAATGCATTTGTGAGCTTGTGAGCCATTTTTAAGTGAAGTTTTGTGTGTATTGAAGCTTATGAAGGAAGGAAAAGCTTGGGGATTCAAGAAGAAGCTACTAGATCCAGAGACTCCATTTCATTCTCATCATTTCCTGGTAAGCAAGTCTAAAACTTGCTTAGTAACTTCTTAGATCTCCTTATTATCATTTTATTGGGTTTTTGGTTCAAGAAGCATGACCTTTGGGAAATGGACGTCCCAAGTGAGTATATCATCAGATCTGGAATCATGGAGGGCTTTCATGGCATAAAGGTGCAAACTTTATGGCCATTGATACCCCAAGCAACCTATAGGATGTCATTTTGGCCTTTTAAGCTCCAAAAGGCCATGCATGGAGAGAAATGTGGGAGCTTTACGTGTTCATGTAGGATCTAGGGTCCAGATCTCAGTGTGTATATCTTACTTTGGAGTATTGATGGCTGGTGGACCAAGATCTAGGTCCTAAAGAGTTAGGTTTTGAGCTAGATCCATTAAGTAAAGGTATTAACGGGTAAAGTTAGAAACTTTACCCTTAAAAGGACATTTTTCAGTGTGCATGTGAAGTATGAAGCTCAGATCTGAAGATTAGGGGCTTAATCTATTAAGATGGCTTAACAGACTGAGGAACTCGTCGAGTCCATAGAGGAACTCGACGAGTTAGGACGAAGTGTCCCAATTCTACTAAGGACAAAACTCGACGAGTTCAAGGATGACTTGACGAGTTGACTGGAGAAGTCCCAATTATGTAGATAGGAGGAACTCGACGAGTTATGAAACAACTCGATGAGTTGGATCGTGATTTCAGGGTTTATGGTTCATGGAACTCGACGAGTTGATGGACCAACTCAGCGAGTTGAGTCAACTCAAGATGTTGACTTTGACCAGAAGGTTGACTTTGACCAGGGTGTTGACTGTGACTTTGACTTCGACCAAAGTTGACCCGTAAGGGGTTATGAGTATGAAAGGGTAATTAAATGAGATTTTTATGTGTAGGAGTTTGAGTGGAGTTTATTACAGAGTCGAGGACAGTTCAGCTACTTCACGACATTTTAGGTGAGTTACCTTCCAGAGAAGTGGGTCTAAGGCACCAATGCCGGCCCACTAGTAGGTGCTTATAGTAGGGATGATTGTCTTTGTGATAATTGTCTGGTATGCCACTATCTATTATGTTGTATGTGCTAGTATGCTATTATATTATGTGATAGTGGTAGGAGGGGTGAAATAGTCCCCGGTTACCGGTTGAAAGAGACCGAAGGGGTACACAATACCCGTATATGCCTAGCAATATGTTTATGATATGTTATTATGTGGTAGTGGTAGGGGTGAAATAGTCCCCGTAACCGGTTGAGATAAACTGGATGGTAGGTCGGGCACCCAAATATGTCTGACAAGGGTAGGTCGGACACCCTGGTATCTCTGACAAGGGTAGGTTGGGCACCCCGGTATGCCTAACAGGGGTAGGTTGAGCACCCCGGTATGCTCAGCAGGGTAGGTCGGACACCCAGATATGCCTAACGGTATGTTTATTGTATGGTATGTGGTATGATGGGGGAACTCACTAAGCTTCGTGCTTACGGTTTACAATTTTGGTTTCAGGTACTTATTCTTCAAAAGGAAAGGAGTCGGCATGATCGCAGCGCATCACACTATGATTTCCGCATTATGAGATATTTGGAATTGTACTCTGATAATACTTTTCTATGACATGTTTTAGATATTTGAAATACTAGTTTTGATTATGAAATGAGATAACTCGATGATGTTTTTAATAATCTGTTTTATGGATTATTAAATTAAAAACAAAATTTTTGGCCTTGGATTTTAGGATGTTACAAAAATCATCAAGGCAGGTGATCATTATCACTTCCCAAGGTTTTATGTCGGAGATCCTAGCAAGGATCAAGGGCTTTCCTTTTAAATCTCTTGTGTAATTTTGTTCTAATTTCATTAATAACTTCACTTACAACACCACAGCCTCTCATACACTTTGGTTGATATCCCTTCAGTCGATTTTTGACCAAAACAGATAGTTAGTTCTTACAATTATAGGGTGTGTTTCAAAATAATGTCTTAACGTAGTAGAAGCTGTTACTAATGCGAGTATAAGTTTTTCAAGGTGAGAATACTTGGTCTTAGGATCCAGAAGACTTTTACTTATGTAGTATATGGGATGTTGGTCCCCATCGAGATCCTTAGCTAGTACACTGCTTACCGCGTTTGAGGATACTGAGAGGTAAAGAAGGAGTGTTTCCCCATCTAGCGGCTTTACCAATAAGGGTGGTGAGCTTAACTATTTTTAAGCTCTTGGAAAGTATTTTCATGTTCCTAGGTCCACTCGAATCTTTTGTTCTTCTTCAAGATGTCATAGAAGGGCTTGCATCTTTCTGAGGATCTTGAGAAAAACCTGTTCAGTGCTTCCACTCTTCCCGTTAATCGTTGAATATCCTTTGTTGAGGATGGTGATCTCAGATCAAGGATGGCCTTGATTTGCTCTGGGCTCACTTCGATTTCTCTTTTGGTCACCATGTATCCCAGGAACTTACCCGATCTCATCCCAAAGTGGCACTTAAAGGGATTCAGTTTCATGTTATATTGATCTAGGATGTCGAAGGCTTCTTCGAGATCCTTGAGATGATCCATAAAATTTTTGGATTTTACCACCATGTCATCGATGTAGACTTCCATCGTGTCCCCCAATTTCTCCTTGAACATCTTATTGACTAGTTTTTGGTATGTTGCACCTGCATTTTTAAGACCAAACGGCATGGCAGTGTAACAATAGATACATGTCAGAGTTATAAACGTCATGTCCTCTTGGTCAAAGGGTTCCATATGGATATGTTGGAATCCTGCTGATCCGTCCAAGAATGTTAATAATTTGTGGCCCGTTGTTGCGTCTATCATGTAGTCGATGTATGGGAGAGGGAAAGGATCCTTGGACAAACCTTGTTAAGATCCGTATAGTCCATACACACTCTCCATTTACCATTCTTCTTTTGTACCATGACTACATTAGCCATCCATCTTGGGAACTTCACCTCCTTGATCATGCCAATTTTGAGATGCTTTTTTACTTCTTCTTGTATAACTTGGTTTCTTTCCGGTGCAAATTTCCTTCTCTTTTGGTGTATCGGCCTGAAATATGGGTAGATGTTAAGTTTAAGGGTTATTATGCTTTTATCAATACATGTCATGTCCTATGCTTCCATGCAAACGTCTTACTTCTGGTCTTGAGGAATCTTATGATATCATGTTCGAGTTGTTCAGGCATTGAGGATCCTATGAGAACTTTGGCTTCAAGATCCTAAAGGTTCAGGGCACTTCTTTTTATATCAAGGTCTCTCGCCTCTAACATGTCGCCTGCCCCCTGCCTTAACTTCTATGTATGTCACGGTATTGTTGAGGATTTCATCGAAGTCTTGTAGCATTCCTTAGATTCTTGTTGGTCTCATATGATCTTCACTGTCCCCCAGGCGTGGGCATCTTTACGCATTGATGATATGTCGACGGAACGGCCTTCATTTCGTGGATCCACGGTCTACATAATATGAGATTATAGGAGGATAGTTTGTTAATTACACAAAAACATTGTATAGAATTTACCCCCTCTATCTAGATTGGTAGATTTATTTCGTCGATGGTGTGCTTGGTTTCACCCCTGAACCCGATCAGTATTGAGGATCTTGCAACTATCGCAGACTCCGAGATGTTTATTCTTTTTAACGCATCCAGGATTATGATGCTAACTGAGGATCCTACATCGACGAGGATCCATCTGACGAAATGGTTGGTGATGTATAGGGTAATTACTAATCCATCATGATTAGGATCCTGGATGTCCTGCCTATCCGCTTCGTCGAAGGTGATCTCCTTTTCATTGGTGATCGTTGTGTTCTGTAACGACCCAAAAATCAGGGGTAAAAATTTCATTTTTCATTATAGTCAAACACAAATGATACTTCATCCAATCATTCAAAAACATTGCTTAATTAAAACATTTATCAGAGTTACGTCCCAAAATCACATAATGCGGAAAACACGGGTGTATGCGCTGCAATCAAGCTGGACCCTTCCTTTCCAAACGAATGATACCTGAAACCACAAACAAAACTGTAAGCACGAAGCTTAGTGAGTTCCCCAGAGCATACCCCACATAATCACATAAACCATATCAATCACATAAGCCATCCATATAAACATATAAGGATGTCGTAGGCTCCTCCCAGGGTCTTACTCCAGGATGCCATGGGCTCCCCCCAGGATCTTACACCTATGTGACATGGGCTCCCCCCATGGTCTTGCTTGGAATGTCATGGGCTCCCTCACATGGTCTGATAACCAGGTGCCATGGGCATCCCCCATGGTCTTTACCTGAAATGCCATGGGCTCCCTCACATGGTCTAACATCCAAGTGCCAGAGGCTCCCCCCGGGGTCTTCCATGCAATTATCACAAAGACAACTAGCATATCACATACCACATAATCAACTAGCATACCACATGACACATAATCAACTAGCATACCACATAACACATAATGGGCCGGCCTTGGTGCCTTCGACCCATTGGTATGGTGAGGAGACTCACCTCACATTGTCAAAGTCCTGCGAATAAATCTCTGGCTGCTGGCTGACCGATCCCCGAAATGTCAATCATTAAGACAAAACCCAATTCACCATTTGGGTTTCAATGCATAACCATAAATCCACACTTGGGGTAAAAGGACCATTTTACCCCTAACCTTGTTTGATTCAAAACCAAGGCCCAAACTCACACTCTGAAGGCCCAAAAGTCAAATAATCAACCAAGGCCCAACATATGGCCCAATTTTCCAAATTGGGCCCAAACCTTTCCAATGGGCCTTATCCTAATGCCCAATAACTTTCTTAGTCCTTAAACATGTTCCCAATTGGCCCACGAAGGCCCAAAACAACTTAGTCCAAAAAATGGCCCAAACCGAGGCCCATAAATGTGAAGTCCATTTCTATATTGGGACATTAGGCCCAATAGACCCAACTATTCCAATATTGGCCCAAAGATACATTCAAGCCCAACAACCAGCAAATTCAGGCCCAAAACCAATAGGGCCCAAAGGTATGAAGTCCGCTAAGGCCCAAGTCTTCCTGAGAGCGTACGCCCAGCGTACCTCTTCTATACGCTTAGCGTACTGGGCGAAAGGTTGTACGCGCAGCGTACTACATGGTACTCCCAACGTACAAACAGCTTACGCACAAAATCCATTAAGTGCTTAATGCTTGAAGACTTTATGTCCCAAACTCAGATCTAGGTCGTTTGATGAGTCCTAAGGCATAAAGTTGGCAACTTTATGCCTTTGCATGCTCCAAAAAGACCAAATAGCATTCTACTTTCATGGAAATGACTCAAAATCCCACATAGATGGTATTAAACTCTAAAGGTACCAACTTTATGGACCTTGAACCTCAGAAACACTAAGAGGGGCAACTCAAAGCTCCTGGAATGAAATCAAGACCACTAGATCTCATCGTTGGGACCAAAATGAACTAAAACTCACAAATGAGAGATCTAAGATATCAATGGTCAAGTTCAGAGCTTTATACCTTCACCAAGCTGACAATGAGTCACAAAAGCAAGATCCATAAGCTTCTCCTTGATCCCCATCTTTGCATCAAACTCCACCTTTTTGAAAATGTGCCAAACACTCCAAAAATGGACTCCATAAGCTCAAATAGACACCATGAATGATTGAGGATGATTTCTAGGGTTTTAGTGGGTGGAGGCTGAAGATATTAGGGTTATGTTATGAGATAAGGAGCTTAAATAGGGTCCAAGACCCTAAAATAGGGTTCTGATCTGACTGGCGTACGCCCAACGTACTTATGGTACGCCCAGCGTACTCCGAAGAACATTCGTGACCATCTTAGTCAGTACGCCCAATGTACTCCAAGGTATGCCCCGCGTACTACCTTCTTCACTAGTATGCCCCGCGTACGCTTTGTGTACGCCTCGCGTACTCGGCTAAGCCTGAAAACCACGAAACTTCCGAAGGCCATAACTTCTTCGTTATAAGCCCGATTCCGACCATCCTTATATCCACGGAAAGGTAACGAGAAGCCCTACACTTCTATAAACTCAAACCTTTATTAAGACCTTCCGGAAAAAAATCCATTTTCCACAAAAGCCCGAACTGACACTTTACCGAAATACCCTTAGGCTCCAAAACACGAACCGAACACCCGGATTACTTCTAATACATCACCCGCACCCAAATGGGCCTAGATCTTACCTTTTCAAAACCATAATCCTTATGATGACCTATCTTCAGGCCACAGCCTCATACTAGGGATCAATTCGGAATAGGGCGTTACATGTTCTTTGGTGGTCCCTTTTCCTTCTTCATTTTAGATACCTTGGCATGCCTTTTGCTGCAGACTAAGAGGTACCATAAATGCCAGATCCTCCAGAGATCACATTGATTACCTTTGCGTCGGCTGGAGGGGATCTTGATCTTTCGAGGATCCTCTCAGGATCCTGGTCTTTTTCTTTGGTTTTCTCCTTTCTGCTTCCCAGTATTTCTTTGAGGTATCCTTTGCCTAGGAGATAGCTGATTTCCTTCCTGAGAGCTATGCAATCCTCTGTGATGTAACCAAAGTCTTCATGGTACGCACACAATTTCGATTTGTCTTTCCAAGTGGTGGATTTTTCTTCTTTTCTTGGTTATCTTGCTTTGTCTCCAAGATCCTGCATGGTAAAGATTACACCTGAAATATCCATAGAAAAATAACAGTCAGTAATCTTAGGTAAATCTTCTTCCTCTCCCTCATATTCAAGGGCATTAACCCTATGATCATCGGGTTTGGAATAAGGTTTTGATTTATAGGATCTTTGGGCCGAGGAATCGGCATTCCTATTGGGGTGATTATAAGAGCTTGGTGGGTTGCTCCTCTTTTGGATCTCCTTGTCATCTTCGAGCCTGATGAATCTCAATGCCCTGCTCCTGAATTCGTCCATCCTTTTGCATGGGGTCATTACAAGATCTTCATAGAAGGGAGAATCCTTCTTTAAGCCCATTTTGAAAGCTTCGACTGTAGTTGACATGTCGATGTTGGGGATACTCAGAGCTTCCCTGCCAAACCTATTCACAAAATTCCTAAGGGATTTCATAAGATCATGAACCACCCGATAGATATCAGTGGTGATCTTTTTGAATGTTCTGCTACAAGAAAATAGATTATTAAATAAATTAATTAAGTGAGCAAATGATGTGATCGAATAAGGAGAAACGTTAAGGAGCCACTTTAGAGTGGATCATGTGAGGGTAGAACCAAAGCCCTTGCACATGCAGGCTTATTTTAAGTGAGTGGGGATGGGATAATTTCCATCCTCTCCCTGTATTGTGATACGTGCTCCTCAGGATCTGTGGTTCCGTCGTAGGGCATTATGTTGGGGGGTCTGGAAGCGTTTTGGAACTTTGGTATCAGCTATCACTGGAACGAATCTGGAGATCCTGTGACTTGTGGGGGATACGTCTGGTACCGGTTGAACTACTCTGGGTACGTTTGAGACCATCTGCCTTAGTTGTTGTAGCTCTTTAGCCATGATTGGGCTTAAAAGTGTATCAAGATCCATCGAGTTAGTTGTAAAATTATTAATATTGATGGAGTTACTAGGATCCTTGTTATTAGGAGTAAGAAAGGTTTCGTTAGGATCCTGAGTCGTATGGGCTGGGTCTCTCGGAGTCGCGTCCCAAGCGGGAACAGAGGTCGGCACTGAGGATCCTATCTCGAGGTGGATTGTTGAGGATCCTAGGTTATCAGAATTTAGGATGTTGGGCTGCAAGATCGAGGGCGCTGCCTCCTAAGGCTTGTGGATATCCGTCCTCATTCTTTCCACTTCCTTGAGGATCATCTTGTTATTATAGCAAAGATCTCATTGTTGGAAATCAACACAGTGGGATCCTGGATTCCTGGGGAAACCGGAAAGGTGTTTTTGTTTGGTGTTTCAGAAACTTCCTTGGGAGCTCCAGCCGGTGGCGGTGGAAGGTTTTTAGAGGAAATGGGAGGATTCGAAGAGGAGTACAGAGTTGATTGAGTAGACATAATTTTTTAAGGGATTTTGAACACCACGGCCCCACGGCGGGTGCCAAATTATTTTGGTCAAAATCGACTAAAGGGATATTAACCAAAGTGTATGAGAGGCTGTGGTGTCGTAATTGAAGTAATTAATGAAATTAGAACAAGATTACACAAGAGATTTACAAGGAAAGCCCTTGATCCTTGCTAGGATCTCCGGCATAAAACCTTGGGAGGTGATAATGATCACCTGCCTTGATGATTTTATTGATTGAAATGAATGATTACAGAGAAAATGTAATGAATATAAGTAGAAGTGCTAGTATACTACCAAAAAATCATGTGTTGTGTGATCAATACAAGTGATATATATATATATATATATATATATATATATATATATATATATATATATATATATATATATATATATATATATATATATATATAGTCTAAAGCTAATAACAAGAATTCCAAAAATTATGGGATCCTCCGAGATCAACTTATAGTTGTTGTTTGACTTGGTCTTCCGGGTCTTTTGCATGGTTGTGACGACTATACATTGAGAATATGACTTTGACTAGTTATTTATGCACATGTGAGATAGACAATGGAATAGATAGCCGTTATAATCATATTAAAAAATATCAGTCAGGATTCTGGAGTATATTTAGGATCCTGAGGTTCGAGGATCCTGAGCTTTTGAGGATCTCTAAACTTGAGGATCTCATAGTAGTTCCGAGATCCTAGCCCTAACAATGACTAAGTGGTCAGTGAAGCTCATCGCATATGACGTCAAATATGCGCCAAGATCCTCAATAAAGTCGCAGGCATTAGCAGATTTTGTGGATGATATTGGTGATGATCTACAACCTGAGATAGAGTTATAAATCCAATGACTTCAAAAAGAAGAAAACATGGGGAGTGGATACTCTTTACAGTTGGAGCATCCCACTTTAGAGTAGCAGGCCTTAGGATCATTCTAAAATCAGCACAGGGTTACATCCTACCCTAGACAATTAGTTGTGAGTTCAATGCAACTAACAATGAAACAGAATATGAAGCACTGATCATGGGGCACAACTGGTCAAGGATCTTCACATCAAAGATCTTCAGGTATATGTCGATTTGTTATTAATAACTAACCACTTTAATGGATTCTATGTAGTTAAAGGCGAAAGACTAGCACTATACATTCAAATTCTTAAAAAAATTAGCCTCCGAATTTGAATCTTTTTAGTCTGAATCAAGTTCCTAGAGAAGATAACACCAAGGCAGACACATTAGCCAACTTAGATTCTTCCCTCAGGATCCCGCTAGAGACCAGGATCCCTATAACCTATATAATGATCCTAGTGATAGTAGATCCTTCCAGGAGACCAGACGACCCCGACGACCATGATTAGACGGCCAACATAGTAGCAATCGGAGGCCCAATTCCTCGATCCTCTGATCAGGATCCCGATGTTCAGGATCCCGATCAAAATATCCAGGATCCTCAGAGACATTTGAGACCCTAGACACAGCCTATCATAGAGTATTTCCAGAATGGTACAATCCCAAAAGAAGAAAAAAAAGATAAATCGTTCAACATGAGGATCTCATGCTTTGTGATGATCCATGGAGTATTATACAAGAAATCCATAACATGTCCATATCGAAGATCAAAAAGGCATGGAAGTTCTACAAGACATACATGAAGGGGATTGTGGCAACCACACTGGGGGCAGATCTTTGTGTTCTAAAGGGTTAAGAACATAATACTATTGATCAACCATGAAGAAAGATGCATTCCTACATTCTCAAAAGTGTGATGCCTATCTCATTGATTCAGAACCAGGAATGGGGGCATATTGGCTAGCTACCCTAGAAGGAAGCATCTTTCTAATATTCTGAAATGTTATACACCTTGAAGCATACTTTATGTAAGTTAATTTAGTCACAATTCATCACAACCGATTCGAGGTACATACCTACTCCTTACCCTCATTTCTTTTCATTGTTTATGTTTATTCTAAGAACACTATTGAATTAAGCATCAGAGGGATGTTAGCCAAGCTAACGCCCACCCAAATCTAACATTTGCAACATGCAAAAACTCAAGGATTCTAGCCACTATGAATAGAGCCTTATCATCTCTCCTCCGATTAAGGGTACTTAATCCTCTCTAAGGTTTAAAGAGTTAATAACCTCTTTCATCAGTGTTTCGGTTTCCACACCATGCCTGGATGCACGATATCTTACTATGTGATGTAAGTAAGGGGATCATTTCACGCTTTAGTAACTTGGCAACCCTCTTATTTTAGAACAAATGTTAAGATCCTAAGGTTTAAAGAGTTAATCACCTCTTTCTCGCACGTTTAGGTTTCTACACCTTGCTTGGATGCACGATATCTAACTATGGTATGTGAAGAAAGGGATCCTTTCACGCTTTAGTGACTTGGAAACCCTCTTATTCTGAACATATGTTAAGATCCTAAGTAAATTTCTAAGGTTTATAACATTATCATGTTATCTTATGAAATGGGATTTTCCCTAGTTATTATCTGAAGTTGGGATTTTCCCCAGTTATTATCTAAAGTTGGGATTTCCCTAATTATTATCTAAAGTTGGGATTTTCCATAGTTATTATCTAAAGTTGGGATTTCCCCAGTATAATCTAAGTTGGGATCTTCCCCAGTATTTTCGCCAGTATTTCTCAAGTTGGGATCTTCCCCAGTATTTCTGAAGTTCGGATTTTCCCAGTAAAACTCTATGTTGGTATCTTCCCCAGTGAATTGCTATATGAGATCTTTCCCAATATTACCTAAGTTGGGACTTTTCCTATTAAATTCTAAAGTTGGGATCATCTCCCAAAAACATATCCGGAAGAACTCTCTTCAAGATGATAAAACCTATCCAAAGTAATATTTAGAGAGATGACCAAAAAGTCAATTGGAGTTTAAGCTGACATCAGGTTCTGTCTATCCTTACACCTAAGATTGTCATTTACAGTTCTTTTTCTTTGAAAAAGTTCTACAACATCTTTCAAGAATTTTTAAATAAGATTTAAGGATCCCGGATATTACAGGATCCCAATCAGATGGTTAGTTATTTCAGATTATTAAGATCCTAATAGTTTGTATAAACTATAAACTTCTTAGGATCCTAATTATCCGAAAAGCTTTTAAAAATTCATTATCCTATTTCTACAACCAAAGCAACCACGCAAGAAAAGAGAAAAATCAAAGCATCAAATTTAAAAGGGGTTTCCCTCCAACCCAACAAAAGAAAATATAGTTTTACATACCAAAAAATTAAAATTGTTTTAAAAAATCAATCAAACCTAATTCAAGGTTTGATCACCCCCAACCGGGGTATCCTCTATCCCCTTCTTCTCTTTCTCCTATCTCTTCTGCTTCTATGAAGGATCGTGAATGGCATTAACGTTCCTAACAGTCAACTTCGCCAGAGCTTCATGCCATCCTTCCATATTCCAAGATCATGCGTTCAACACATCCTTCTCCAACTTAATCTTCGTCTCCCAGATGGCTTCGGCGGCACTGCTCTTAACATGAACAATCACCTCCTTGATCTCCAAGGCGTGCTCCAGGAGGATGTCTTCTCCTTCTCGGCCAAGAGATGGCCTCTATACATTACCTCATAAAGTTCTGAGAGGGAGAAGCGAGTGCTAGAATGTGTAGCCTTGGATCCTGAAAATTGCAAAGAACGCTCATCGGTTCGAGATCCTCAAAATGAAAAGGGTAAAAAGAATGATCCTTACCAGTAGACATCAGAGCAGTGGTGGAAGAACCTTCTTGGAAGCTGGAATGGTCAAACTTGCAAGATCTTTCAGCCTCAGGCAAAGCGATAAATATTTCAATCTTCTCCTCAATATCTTCAGCAGTTGGAAAAACTTCCTCGAACTTGAAAGTTGCGTCAAAACAAACAAAATAATGAAGTGTGAATTTCGGGATCCTTATCATAATTAAATAAAATCCTACCCTTTTTAACCCATTTTATTGGCATGAGATTGTCATGTTTTACAAAGAAAAACCTTTCTTTCCAGGCACCATCTTTTTGTTTTCAAAATTAAGTGTGATTTGTTGGTTTTGACTTTGAGCAGGAAATGAGAAGATCCAAAAGTTTGAAGATCATAAACATTGACCAATTCAGCTAACACCATGTCAATGTTTTTAGATTGATTCATCTGATCAATCCAAAAAAGGATCCACCAGATCACAAACATAGTTTGAGAATTAGAAATTTGTGTAACTTCGAAGAACTCAGAGATGATGCCAGAAAAAGGGTATGTCAAGCCCAAGGAGAAAAGATATTCAGGAAAACAAAGCAAAGTAGGAAAGACAAAGTCATGTTTGGCCTTAGCAAAAGAGCAAGTCCCCTCATAAGACATGATCTTTTGATCGAAGAAGCCCTCTCCAGGAAGAGTAAGGATGCTCGAGCGAGAACGGAGTGCCTTTTTACCCATAATCATCAAACAAGAAAAATGAGAAGAAAAGAACAAGAAATCTACCTTCAAGATAACCGATAATGCTTGAAAGAGAGATAAAAGAAGTAACAGAAGATCGATAACCATTAACCCCTATTTATGCGGACCGCAGAGGATAGAGAAGAGATTTGACAACATAATCATATCTTTTGAACGGATACAATTCTATCTGTTAGAGTTTGAATTTCAAATCATTTATTTCTAATTAATTAAATTATTCACTTTAAATACTTAAAATTAAATCAAATATTTTGCAGGTATAATTTGGGGGCAATTGTTAGGGCCAAGATCCTCATTCCTATACAGGATCTCGGATCTCAAAGATATATAAGGATCCTTAAACCTATCCAGGATCCCGGATCTTAAAGGAGTCTTAGGATCCCAAACATACATCATGATCCTAAACATCGCCACTATTATTTCCTAACAAGCTTAACAGCTATATTTCTTGTTTATTTCTCACATGTGTAGAAATGGTCAACATAAGACTCATTCACAACGAAGAATCACTTCAACCAAGCTTAAAACCCGGGAATACCAAGTCAAAGCACGTTGCAAATACCAGTTCAACAGGATCCCGAAAATATCAGAATTTTAGTTACTTAACCTAGACTATATATACACCTATAAAACATACACAAGGAACACAATCTTCGGACACCTTCCAGATCTAGAGCTAGGCAAACACTTGTAATTGTATTTCTATCATTATCTATGTAATTTTAATTCAAATCAATAACATCATACAAGGAAGGTGATGATTATCACCTCCCCAGGTTTTATGCCAGAGATCCTAAAAAGGATCAAGGGCTTTCCTTGTAAACCACTTGTGCAATTTTGTTCTAATTTCGTTAATCACTTCAACTACAACACCACATCCTCTCATGCAATTTGGTAGATATCCATTCATATGGATATTTTCGAGTGCCAGCTTCTAGTAGAGGGTAATGGTAACATATCGCAGGATCTATGTAGTATATTGCTCATACTACACATGCTTTGGTAAAGATATAAGCAATTATGTCAACTTCCTTGGGTTAATTACATTGGTTGCTTTCAAGTCCAAGTTAGACACAAATCAAATATGTCTATATTTTCAACGTCCTGAATCAATTAGTGATGTCGCATAATTTCTTAGTTTTGTTACTAGTATGCCTCCTAACACGGTACAATTTTTTGTTGTTAACAATGTTATGGAAAGTGGTATTCAACAATTCCTCACGGAAAATCGTTCAGGTGGAAATAAGTCTTGCGGTGTTGGAAGTAACCATAATTTTAATTTATTACCGATGATAACCAATCATGTTCCTTCTTACCACGAGCCTGTAAAAGGAGATGATTTTAGGTATAAAAGTAAGGTTGTAGTCGATGCTTCACTAGCTTTTGATGTTGAAGAATCTACAAATAATGAGGCAAACCTAATGTTGTTAGTAGATGACGATAATATAATTCCACATTTAGAGCCATTTGAACATTTTCAGAGTTTCACTGAATTTGATAGCGATGATACTAAACCTGCTGAGAACTAAGCCCAAAACACCAGAAGAGGAAAAGCTTCCTTATTATTTTTTCGATTCTAAAGAAACATAATCAATGGGGGATGCATGAACCTTTACCATTGCCCGAATTAGCTCAAGAAAAATGTAAAGGTGCCACAGCCCACAATTATACTTCTTATAAATAAGTATCAACTCTTCATAAACAAAAAACAACATAAACTTAAATTATGATTCAAATGTATTACTGAAGGGTTTCAAATGAGAGTGAGAAAATATACAAAGGACATGTTTGAAGCTATTTGCTTTATGGAAAATTATACATGGTGTATATAGGCGACAAAAGATAAAGATACTGATACATTTCAAGTGGTTTAACTATCGAGAGCCATACTTTCTCAAACACATAGCTCCTTCCCCATCATCGTCAAGCCAACAAAAAGGTAGCGGGTCACTTCTTGAAGGGCATATTAGTTGCTAATACAGTTAATATGTTACGTGGGAAATAGATACGACGAACTTTAAATGACCATCTTAGTATACATATTTCATACTGGCAAACATGGATTGCTAAAAAGTATGCAGTAAATTTGTTGAGAGGGGCCCCTGAAGAAAGCTTTGAAAAACTTCCTTTATATGATTACAATTTGGACAGGAAAAATCCAGCGACGGTTACACATATAAAGGCAAGTTATGACAACAAGGTTGAATACTTTTTCATTTCTATCGGTTGTGCGGTAATATTTCTTATATAATACATTATTTTATTTCAATTGTTGTTAGACGTATTTTCAATTTAATAGCTAATCTATTAATTATTGTGTAGTTCGAGCGCTTCAAATATGTTTACGTCCTATTATTATCATTGACGGAGCACATCTTAAAAGGGAAATACTTGGGCGCGATGTTCCTAGAAGTAGGCATGGATAAAAATAACCAAATCCTCCTCATTGCATTGGTGTTGGAAAAGCAGAAAATGGGGATTCATATATATGGTTTTTATCAAAACTCAAAGAATGTATTGGGGACATGGCCACTTTGGCTATCATATCCGACAGATTAAATTCAATTAAAATGGCCATTCAAGTAGTGTTTTCAGACATGTATCACGAACTTTGTTCTTTCCATTTGCTGATGAATATGAGAACAAAGATCGACAAATAAGAGAGAACCAAATTTTTTTAGGAGGCTACAAAAGCTTACCAAGAGTCTGATTTCAAAGAAAGCTTGGCTAGGCTATGTTGTGCCCTAAAAAAGATTAGCGTACATGGATAGACATAATCAGTTACCACAAATGGGCAAGGGAATGTTTCCCTGTGGTTCGGTATAATATACTAACATCAAACAATGTCGAGTCCATCAATATGTTATCAAGATATGCACGAAAACTATCAATAACAATGCTGATTGACTTCTTTCGATCAACTATGAAATAATGGTGGTGTCAACGATGTAATGTTCGATGTAATTGTTTAAATTACAATACTTTCATGCTAACTCTACTGTAAATTACTGTGCATTAAAACATATACGTATTTTTTATAGCTCAAAGAAAAAAAGATATTACGGAGTATGTTGAGAAGGTTATCGAGAGGATGATCAAAAAATGTCACACCCCCAAACCAAGGATGGCGGAAATGTCCGGGGGTGGAGGACTTCATGTATAGTATCACAACAACGAGTATAATAGTGCCCAAAGTAAATACAACCATCATAAATATAATTGAAAAAGTTATACAATAGTATGTGTTTACATGTTTCCAATCAATTACACTTATGATGACAAAAATGAAATGTTTGACGATTTAACGTCTCATCCTCAAAAGCGGTTGATTTCCTGTTTCACTGAATTCCTGAGAATACAAGTAGTTTGAAAAAGCATCAACAATTAAGTTGGTGAGTTCATAAGAGTTTTATTTGAGAAAGAAGCCGTTTTCCTTGTAAAAAGCGACAGAGTATGATTTTAGAAAATTAGCTATTTTCTTTATTAAATGCGGAATGAACTCTCTTATGTTATGTAATAATGTACCCTAGAAAGACTTGTAGATTCCTTCTATAATCACCCAGCGTATATAAGTTATATAAAATTTAAGTTAAATAAACTGTCGAATATAATGGGTCTGCCCTAGGTCCACAACCAAACAAGGAACAGGAAGTAAGGCGGGCCCACCAATTCTAAGTCGATTGTGACTAGATTCTTATATACTCTAGCATATACACTTAGCAATTATAGCTGAAGTCTAACAATTCTAGATGAAATGTAGTTTTGATAGAAATATGTTTCCAAAGAAAATCCAATATTTTCCTTATAAAAGTCATGTAGTCTTAAATGTCAAGACAGAGAATATGTGTGTGTTTTGTACTTATAATGTTCATAATGGTAATGTGTTTCCAAAGAAAATCCCATATTTTTCCTTATAAAAAGTCATGTAGTCTTAAATGTCAAGACAGAGAATATGTGTGTTTTGTACTTATAATGTTCATAATGGTAATGTGTTTCCAAAGAAAATCCCATATTTTTCCTTATAAAAAGTCATGTAGTCTTAAATATCAAGACAGAGAATATGTGTGTTTTGTACTTATAATGTTCATAATGGTAATGTGTTTCCAAAGAAAATCCCATATTTTTCCTTATAAAAAGTCATGTAGTCTTAAATGTCAAGACAGAGAATATGTGTGTGTTTTGTACTTATAATGTTCATAATGGTAATGTGTTTCCAAAGAAAATCCAATATTTTCCTTATAAAAAGTCATGTAGTCTTAAACGTCAAGACCGAGAATATACAAGTATTTTTCCATACTTAAAGTAATTCATGCAAGTTTAAATCGACATAAACTCGTTTGATTTAGAAGTAAAAATCCCTTTTTATTTTAGAATTTTTCCTGTAAACTTCAAAGATTGTTAACTCCCTATGTGAGTCGCTATAACCATACTATGACAGAATAACCTACTGCGACGTTCTTCAGGCGTCGGAAACGAAATGACATTTGTCACCCCCGATCGGCCGATCGGACTTATGCAAGCAGCATGGGTGTGGGTTGTCAATCCCAATATAGATCTATACACAATTATCACGCTCTCCCTACAAGAGACTCTGGTTATAACTAATTCAGGATTTTCTGTGGTACTTAAGAGTACCCCGAAGGAGAATGTCTCACAACTTACGTTAACCAGTTTACATATAGTTTTGAGTATAAAACCTCTTCCGTAGAGGAAGTGAAATCACCTTTTATGAAAATACATTTGTGATATAAATCCATAAACTATTACTATTATAGTTTATCAAGTAGTATATGAAAAACCCATTTGTTTTGAGAGTAAAACCTTTTCCATGTAGTATGCTTTTATCGAAAATTCATAAACTATACTTAATGTAGTTTATTAGATGTGATCGAAATGAATGGAGGAAAATCCTTAACATGAATGACTAATTTCTGTTTATGATGATAAACTAACAAGAATGCATCCAAACATTAAGAAACTTATTGTTATGCACTTTGCTCAACATAATACAAAGTGTTGTTAATATGGTAAACTATGCAACTAGTTTTTATCCTTTCTGCACTGTTTTGAAATTATCATAGAAAAATCATACAAAGTCGAAAACTAACTCCATAAATTCTGAGAGTTTAGAAAATGTGTCTAGTTTATTCATAATTTTTATTATGATTTTTATAAGTCTCTAACTTATGTGAAAGTGTTCATAATCACATACTGGTCCGAATTCGTTTCTGAAATGATAGGCAGATTTGTAAAACTCACCATAAATCGTAGAAAAAACATATGGAGATGTGAAAGAAGTCATTTTAAAAGTATAAACCTAAACTACTTGCATATTAAACAGTTTTGAAAGATATTATGTTTAAGTTGGGTAAAACAGTTCGTGAACAGGTCACAACTTTTCTGTTGTAAGCTGTCAAGTTAAGTTTTGAATATGTTTTGGTGTTTTAACTTGTATTCCCCCCCTGAAAACTGAAGAAAACTAGAAAATGTAGGGGTATGAACTCACCTTGAGTGATGACTTGAAGAGTGTAAGGTTGAAGTTAAGGAATATCAAGTCAAGAGCACTTGGTGAACACGTGAAGACTTGGATGATCCTAAGAACGATTTTTGGCGTTAAGATATGAGTCAATGATCCAAGAGTGTTATGAAATTATGGAATAACACTTGAGTTTAGATGGAATACTTACAAAAAAGTGCAATAGCAACTCAAGAACACTTGCACAAGGTGGTGGGAAGTAGAGAGAAAAAGAGGCTCCCTTGAAGGTTTGAGAAGTGTGTAAGTATTTGAAATGAGCAAGTAAATCAAGAAATCCTCCAGGGATTTCTTTATATAGAAGGTTACTGGAGCAACTTGAGAGTTTGAAGTGATGTGTGCCTTGGTTTGTGTGATGTGGATAAGGTGGCAAATGAGAGGATGACACATGGAAGGGCAAGTGGGCACACTTGACCCACTTGGTAATCTAAACCATTTTAATTAACAAATACTTGAAAATAATTAAAATAAGAGTTCTGGGGTTTTAAAATGGTAAAATATGGATTTGGGTGAAAATCCCACGTTAAAATCATGAAAAACGGGCTTAAAACGAAGTCGTGGTCGAAAACCGGGTGAAAAGGGGCGATCTGCGAGGCTTCTCGGATCAGGGGCCGAAGTTCGGGTTCGGTCTGCTGAGCTTCGGTCCGAGAGGCTTCTGACAAGGTTCGCTTCTGACAGGAGGGTTCGGCTCCGAGAGGGTTCGGTCCTATTAGAAGGGTTCGGCCCTAAGAGGTTCGGTTCCTAAGAGGTTCGGTTCCTAAGAGGGGTTTCGGCCCTATTTAGCTGTTTTTCGATATAACTCCCCGTTTCGAGCGGTTTTTGGCCAAGGTAAGGGTCGGGATGACTATAAAAAGTTGAGAGAGATTTTGAGAGAGATTTGGGAGAGATTTCACATACTTGGAGAGATTTGGGAGAGATTTCACATGCTTGGAGAGATTTGGGAGAGATTTAACCTCAGCCATTATTATCGTATAATCTCGTAATGCAAGGTTCGTGAACCCCGTTATGCTTCGTTAATGATCGTTTTAAGTCCCCGAAAGGGTCCTTAGTCGTGTTTTGATGCGTTTAACTCCCTTTTTAGGGTTTTTACATTGTTAACACATAGATTCTTTGAGACACTTGAATTTTTGACATACAAATGCACATTTTTATACATAGAATAACTTTTTAACATACAAGTACTAGTTAATTTTGACCGGTTTGACTTGTTGACTTTGACTTTGACTTTGACTTGAATTTGACGATTGTCACAAAAAATCCTCTGGTTCTCGAGTATACCATATTGATCAAAGCATATATGAAGTAACTGACCAAATGAAAAAATGGTATAGTCAACTTGGAATCTCGTTGTTGCACATGTGATAAATTGCAATTGTCTAGTATACCTTGTTCTCATGCTTTGACGGTACTCAAGAAAATGAACTATCAACACTGTAGTACATGGGTGTCATCGTACTTCACACTGAAAATATATCAATCAACATATATAGAGGTTTTGTTTCCTATGTTAGTTCCAGCTAAATACGAACAACCGGATGAAGTCATGGTTGTATTACCACCATTGATGGACAAACGACGAGCAAGACGACCAAAAAACTATAAATGTATTCCATCCCAAGGTAAAGGTCCGATTCAAAAAAATGCAGTCGTTTCCAAAGGATCGGTCACACAAGAAGAAATCATGACATTTGGTTTTTAGTAGATTCAACACATAATGAATCTTCAAGTATGAGTAAGTCAAGTGTCAAAAGTAAGGGTAAGTCCAAAAGTAGATCTAATGTCAAAGCTAGTCAAAAGTATGATATTGTTGATCTAAATAACTTGTAGTCGTGTTTGTATGAAATTAAAATATTCCAGAAATTATTCATCGGTTAGATGAACTTGTTTTTGCAACATCATGATAAGGAAATGTTTTAAAACATACACAAAAAAAAATCATAACTCAAATATCAGGGTAATCTGCAGCATATATCCATGACACACTCTCAGTCCACCACAAAGTTGCACGCTCGTGCTAAGTAGGTTGCAACAATTCATTGGGGACTCTCCATAAAACAATATATAAAGGTTAATGTTATGTTAATTTCTCATCGGAACTTATAAATTATAAGCTAAACTAAGATACATAAATTTCTATCATCAAAAAGGAATTCACAATCAACAACGTGTAAACGACTCATCATATGGTATGCAACTGCCCGAGGGATAACACCCGATATAGGGGAACCAACTATACTACTGTTGGGAAATATCTCTATGATTCAAATCTACAAAATTAGGATGTTAAAAAACAAAATTAAGATGGAAACCAACTAACTAAAATACTTTAAATGCATAGACAAATCCATATTATATGTATGTCTACTGCCGACTCTTAGCTAAGTGGGGTTCAAATGCTCCACAATCTTATTAAAAATAGTACACAACTATCTGTAAGTGAAATCTCATAACACTCTACCCCGTAAGGTACATATGTCAAGAATTGCACTCAATAATTATATGCATTATTTGATATAATATAAATAACTAAATACCTACTAAACTCGTCCAAATTTAAGACGAGTGCAAGATATTCCTCAGTAACCAGTTGTCGAGGCTATTTCCCACAAAATATGTGCTCTAGCATATACAACAATGATACTTTCACATCGTCTGTGTCATCTAATTGATGATGTAATTCGTTAAACACATGCATAAAATTAGTCATTCTTATTAAATGTGAAGGCGACACAAATGGAAATACACGTTATCTGAACTGTGTAGAACATGAAGTAAGGCAAAAATAGTCCATGAACCACAAGCCAGTAATAAGGAAGAAAGCTTTCATGTTGAAGCAAACCATATAGTCGTGTCCCGGAAATAGAAGCTCCTACAAGTCAACTCCAGGAGAAGTAGTATATTCATTGTTGTTACACCCCCAAACCGAGAAAACGGCAGAAACGTATGCGGGTGGATGACTTCATGTACAGTATCATAACAATTGAATAATAGAGATCAAAGCATTAAAAACATTACATTGATAATTTATAAGTTTTTACATTGTATTCGAATCATTGTTTGTTTGATTTCCAAATACATGTGACAAAAATATGTAATGTGACGCTGCCACGCCGCATTTGCAAAATCCTTAAAAGTACCTGTTTACTGATTTCCTGAAAATACAAGTAGTTTTGAAAAAAAAAATGTCAACAATTAAGTTGGTGAGTTCATAAGCGTTTGTATAAGAAAAATCTGCCATTTTTCCTTGTAAGATAAAAGACCGTTCTCCAGAAAATCCAATATTTTCTTTTAAATGTAATGTAGTCTTAGATATCCTAAGACCAAAAATGTATAAGTATTGTTGTACTCGGAAGTAGTATAATGCAGTTTTTATATTTATAAAACCATTCAAATGGAAGTTTCCAGAAATGTAAGTTGTAACGTACTGGAAAATAATGTACTGTAGTTGTATCTGTGTAAAACTCCTTGAATGTATGTTCCTCGAACTACCGGTTGTACTGTAAAATAGTGTAATGTAGTTTTATTATTTAATAAAACTAGTTGAATATAAGTTAGCCCCGTAAACCAAATGTATTAGTTAATACACCATGTGAGTTATTATAACCAAGCTAGCAACTAGTGGCCTGTTACGACGCTCTTCAGGCGTCGGAATGGTACGACATTTGTCACCCCAGACATGTCGGTCTAACTGTAGCTAACAGTTTAGGTGCGGGATTGTCAGTCTCGTATAGATCTAACAGTTTAGTTGCACTTGTTGCATTTTGGGAGAGTTCCAACATATTGTTTGGCGGGTGCTGGAGAGATAGGAACAGTAGCAGCATGGACTACCACAGTTTGTTGTTTCTTTGTGGGATCTTGTGTTGGTTGGCCCATCTTCTTGTTCCAAAATTTTCTCTTATTGTCACAACCTTTTGTCTGCTTGGGAGTGCCTGTCATAAAGCCCTGGCGGACTCCATGATCCACAAGTGTTTGTGCCAAGCGTTTGGCACTGTCAAAAGTGGACGGGTTTGCAGATATCACATTTCCTTGAATCTGGGGGGATAGTCCCCAAATGTGTCTCTCCACCTTTTTACTTTCTCGGGTGACCATCCCAGGACATAATACTGCTAGATCGCTAAATCTGGCAGTGTAGGCTGCGATGTCGGAGTCCTTCATTGTAAGGTTCCAGAGCTCTTGCTCTAGTTTTTGTACTTCACCCCTCGGGCAGTATTCCGCTAGCATCAAAATTTTCAAGTCCTCCTAGCTATTGGCGTTAGCCACTGGGAGAGTCAACGATTTGACATAACCGTTCCACCAGGAGAGGGCTCTATCCATGAATGTGCAAGCTGCGAACTTGACCTTGCTAGCCTCTGGGCATGCACAGATTTCGATCATTGACTCTGTTTTCTCAAACCACCATGTTAGAGCAATGACACCTCCGTTGCCATCGAAAGACTTTGGTTTGCCATTGGTGAAGTATTTGTAGGAACATTCCCTCAATTATCCCTGGCTATCTCTCTGGTTAGCATTATCAGTACCGCTTCCCGACCCACTGGCACCATTTGTGCTGATTTGTGTCATGACGGCTGTTACATCAGCTTGGAAAACGGCAGTGTCCATCTGTGGATGTGGTGGCAGTGGTGGAGTTGGTGTCGTGTTGTTGACACGCCTGATAGATTTTCGTGGTGGCATACTTCTGTCATAAAGTTTAAAAGTGGATTGATGATAAGTCTGTGATAATGGTCATGAATTGAGTATTATCGGAACAGAGTGTCTTAACTATTTATTTGGTTATGTTGACTGCGCAAGAATAGCGGTATAAAGACACATGAAGAGTTTAGTTGTATGGTTCTATAGCATCATAAAATACTCCTATAGTATTTTAAACTTGGTGTTTGATTCTTAATGTTTCTTGGTATATAGGGTTGGTAAGTTGTAGACTCGTCGTTCACCACGATCATTCCCAAACACAAGTTAGTCATATCTCGTATAAATATAGTTGATCAGGCTATATTCATCCCAGATATTAGTACATAACTATCTAGGCTTAACCGCCGTGTCCAACTTATCTAAATACTTTTATACGGTTCTTATTACGACACTGTTCTAGTATGCATGCATGTACGTATACTTTTATAAAAATACTTAATACTTTAAAAGTATACTTTTAGTCAGAGTGTTTTAGCCCCATTGTATTTATAGTTGTATATCTTACATGGTTTGATATACTTAGTTCACTATAAACAATGCTCTGATACCAATCTGTCACATCCCCAAACCGAGAAAACGGCGGAAAAGTCCAGGGGTTCTCAGTCTAGTGGGTTCTCGGTCAAGGCATGATTTCGGTTCTAGTCATCCTCAAATGGTGTTTTCGGTTGGGTATCACCCACTAAAGTGTGATTTTGGTTCTAGTTGAGATTTCGGCCATGACATATTCATGCTTTAAGACTTATCTATTTGACTTTTGTTTGACTTGCTTGACTTTTGTTGACCTAAAATAGCCGGTTGTCACATTCTCCCCCCATTAGAGGGAATTTCGTCCCGAAATTAGTTCTAGAGTGGGCACTCGTGAACTAGGGAAAAGATGTGGGTACTTTTGTTTCATCTGGTCTTCTCGTTCCCATGTGAATTTAGATCCTCGCTTGGCATTCCAGCGGACCTTCACTATTGGTATACGGCTTTGTTTCGTCCTCTTGATCTCTCTGTCCATGATTTCTATAGGTTCCTCTACGAAGTGTAGACTCTCGTTTACCTCGATTTCATCGAGTGGAACTACAAGAGTCTCGTCGGACAGACACTTCTTCAGATTGGACACGTGGAAGGTGGGATGTATGTTACTGAGTTCCTGTGGTAGTTGAAGTTTGTAAGCCACCGGGTCGATTCTAGCAAGAATCTCGAATGGCCCGATGTACCTTGGACTTAGTTTTGCATGTTTTCCAAAATGTATCATTCCCTTCCAGGGTGAGACCTTTAACAGCATGCGGTCACCAACCTTGAACTCCAAGGGTTTTCGTCGTTTATCCGCATAGCTCTTTTGTCGATCCCTAGATGCTTTCAGTCGTTCCCGAATTTTGACGATCTTCTCTGTTGTCTCCCTTATGATCTCAGGGCAGGTGAGAGTGCTGTCAGGAACTTGCCTCATTTCTAGTTGCGTGTCACCCACTTCAGCCCAGCACAGAGGTGATCTGCACTTGCATCCGTAGAGGGCTTCGAATGACGCAACTTTGATGCTAGTGCGATAGCTGTTATTGTATGAGAATTCAATGAGTGGTAAATGGGTATCCCAAGCTTTACCAAAGTCTATCTAACAAGCTCTCAACATGTCTTCCAGCGTCTGCATGGTTCTTTCGCTTTGGCCGTTAGTTTGAGGATGGTACATTGTACTCATGTCGAGTTTGGTTCCCAAGGACTTTCGTAGTGATTGCCAAAACCGTGAAGTAAATCTATTATCTCTGTCAAAGATAATTGATATCGGCACACCATGTAATCGTACAATCTCTTTAATGTACGTCCTGGTTAGCTTTTCCATCTTGTCAGTCTCTTTTATTGGTAGGAAGTGTGCGGATTTGGTTAATCTGTCAACGATCACCCAAATGGTGTCAAGACCACCCTTTGTCTTGGGCAGCTTGGTTATGAAATCCATGGTTATCCGCTCCCACTTCCACTCTGGTATATTTGTTTGTTGTAGTAAACCCGAGGGCTTCTGGTATTCTATCTTGACCTTGGCGCAAGTCAGGCACTTGCCCACATAGGTAGCGATTTATGCCTTCATGTTTGGCCACCAATGAAGTTTCTTGAGGTCTAGGTACATCTTGTCTGAATCGGGATGAACGGAGTAACTGGTCTTATGAGCCTCGTTCATGACAACGTCTCTGTACCCACCGTACTTCGGTGTCCAGATCTGATTCATGAAATAATGAACTCCGTCACCTTTGACATCCATGTTTTTATCCACTCCTCTTAAGGCTTCTCTTGCCACATTATCGGGTTTCAAGGCTTCCAGCTGAGCCTCTTTGATCTGTGTGGACAGGTGTGAATGGATGGTCATGGTTAATGACTTTACTCGACGGTCCGAGTACTCTTTTCGACTTAGGGCATCTGCTACTACATTGGCGTTGCCTGGATGATAGCGAATCTCGCATTCACATTCATTTAGTAGCTCTACCCATCAGCATTGCCTCATGTTGAGTTCCTTTTGGTCGAAGATGTGTTGGAGACTCTTATGGTCCGTGAAGATTGTGCACTTCGTACCGTAAAGGTAGTGCCTCTAGATTTTCAGGGCAAATACTACTACTCCCTGTTCGAGGTCATGTGTGGTGTAGTTGATTTTATGATTCTTAAGTTGTCTCCAGGCATAGGAAATGACCTTTCCTCATTGCATAAGTACACAGCCTAGCCCTTGCTTGGACGCATCGTAGTAAACCACAAAATCTTCCATCCCTTCTGGTAGGGACAAGATTGGGGCGCTGTATAGGGCTTGCTTTAGTGTTTGGAACGTAGTTTCTTGTTTCTCCTCCCAGTTGAAGGTTACACCTTCTGAGTCAAGGTGGTGAGTGGCCTTGCGATCTTGGAAAAGTTTTGTATGAACCTCCTGTAGTAGCCAGCGAGGCCTCAAAATTGACGAATTTCGGTTGGTGTTCTTGGTGTCGCCCAGTTTTCGATTGCATTGATTTTGGAGGGATCCACGTGTATCCCTTCCTCGCTGACCATGTGACCTAGGAAATCCACCTTTCGAATCTAGAATTCGCATTTCGAGAACTTTGCATACAACTTCTCCGCCCTTAATGTTTCTAAGACTTGTCGTAGGTGCTGACTATGTTCTTCCTTACTTCGTGACAGACTTCGGGAATATCCTTGATGTCTTTCACTTCTTGTTTCTCATCCACCACGTGGGCTAAGAAGGCGTGGTATTCCTTGCGTAGATACTTTTGAGCCTTGACGCAAGAGATGATTCGAAGGTTCGTGTCGGGTTTATCGCCATAAATGACGAGGGTTTTGCTACTTGGCAGATTAAGGCGAACGGCCTTTTCGTAACACAAGATATCGGCATGGTGAGGACTTAAACAATCCATGCCAATGATGACGTCAAAACCTTTTATTATGACCGGATTTAGGTTGATTTGGAAAGAATAGTTGTTTAACATGAGGTTACATCCTATGTATATATCGTTAGTGCTATCTGCCTTTCCGTTTGCCATTTCTACGGCGAATGTGTCATTTAGTGATTGGGGATTTTCTTTAAGTAAGTGTTCAAACTTGTGGCTCACGAAACTTTTCTCCGCACCACTATCTAAAAGTATGCATGCATATGAATTATTGAGGAGGAACGTACCGGTAACCACGGTAGGATCATTCATGGCCTCCTCATGCCCCATTGTTAAAACTCTTCCCACAGCTCCATAATTCCTAGCTTTTGGACAATACCTCTTGAAATGCCCCGTTTCACCACATCCGTAGCAAGCTTGACTCACCCCGACATTAGCGGCTTGGTAAGTTTGTTGTGCCATTGCCTTACAGAAACGGGCATTGTGCCTCTTCTTGTCGCAATTTTTGCAGTGCAACTCTCGACAGTCTCCATAGTGATGAAAGTTGCACTTGTTGCATTTTGGGAGAGTTCCAACATATTGTTTGGCGGGTGCTGGAGAGATAGGCACGGTAGCAGCATGGACTACCACAGTTTGTTGTTTCTTTGTGGGATCTTACGTTGGCTGGCCCATTTTCTTGTTCCAAAATTTTCTCTTATTGTCACTCCCTTTTGTTTGCTTGGGAGTGGCTGTCATAAAGCCCTGGAGGACTCCATGATCCACAAGTGTTTGTGCCAAGCATTTGGCACTGTCAAAAGTGGATGGGTTTGCAGATATCACATTTCCTTGAATCTGGGGGGATAGTCCCCAGATGTGTCGCTCCACCTTTTTACTTTCTGGGGTGACCATCCCGAGACATAATACTGCTAGATCGCTAAATCTGGCAGTATAGGCTACGATGTCGGAGTCCTTCATTGTAAGGTTCCAGAGCTCTTGCTCTAGTTTTTGTGCTTCACCCCTCGGGCAGTATTCCGCTAGCATCAAAATCTTTAAGTCCTCCCAGCTATTCGTGTTGGCCACTGGGAGAGTCAACGATTTGGCATAACCGTCCCACCAAGAGAGGGCTCTGTCCATGAATGTGCAAGCTGCGAATTTGACCTTGCTAGCCTCTGGGCATGCGCAGATTTCGATCACTGACTCTGTTTTCTCAAACCACCATGTTAGAGCAATGACACCTCCACTGCCATAGAAAGACTTTGGTTTGCCATTGGTGAAGTATTTGTAGGAACATTCCCTCGATTATCCCTGGCTATCTCCCTGGTTAGCATTATCAGTACCGCTTCCCGATCCACTGGAACCATTTGTGCTGATTTGTGCCATGGCAGCTGCCACAGCGGCTGTTACAGCAGCTTGGAAAACGGCAGTGTCCATCTGTGGAGGTGGTGGCGGTGGTAGAGTTGGTGTCATGTTGTTGACACGCCTGATAGATTTTCGTGGTGGCATACTTCTGTCATAAAGTTTAAAAGTGGATTGATGATAAGTCTATGATAATGGTCATGAATTGAGTATTATCGAAACAGAGTGTCTTAACTATATGTTTGGTTATGTTGACTGCGCAAGAATAGCGGTATAAAGACACATGAAGAGTTTAGTTGTATGGTTCTACAGCATCATAAAATACTCCTATAGTATTTTAAACTTGGTGTTTGGTTCTTAATGTTTCTTGGTATATAGGGTTGGTAAGTTGTAGACTCGTCGTTCACCACGATCATTCCCAAACACATGTTAGTCATATCTCGTATAAATATAGTTGATCTGGCTATATTCATCCCTGATATGAGTACATAACTATCTAGGCTTAACCGCAGCGTCCAACTTATCTAAATACTTTTATATGGTTCTTATTACGACACTGTTCTAGTATGTATGCATGTACGTATACTTTTATAAAAATACTTAATACTTTAAAAGTATACTTTTAGTCAGAGCGTTTTAGCCCCATTGTATTTATAGTTGTATATCTTACATGGTTTGATATACTTAGTTCACTATAAACAATGCTCTGATACCAATCTGTCACACCCCCAAACCGAGAAAACGCCGGAAACGTCTGGGGGTGGATGACTTCTGTACAGTATCATAACAATTGAATAATAGAGATCAAATACATGTGACAAAAATATGTAATGCGACGCTGCCACGACCCATCTGCAAAATCCTTAGAAGTACATGTTTACTGATTTCTTGAGAATACAAGTAGTTTTGAAAAAAAATGTCAACAATTAAGTTGGTGAGTTCATAAGCGTTTGTATAAGAAAAATCTGCCATTTTTCCTTGTAAGATAAAAGAGTGTTCTCTAGAAAATCCAATATTTTCTTTTAAATATAATGTAGTCTTAGATATCCTAAGACCAAAAATGTATAAGTATTGTTGTACTCGGAAGTAGTATAATGCAGTTTTAATATTTATAAAACCATTCAAATGTAAGTTTGCATAAATGTAAGTTGTACTGTACTGGAAAATAATGTACAGTAGTAGTAGTTGTATCTGTGTAAAACTCCTTGAATGTATGTTCCTGGAACTACCAGTTGTACTATAAAATTGTGTAATGTAGTTTTATTATTTAATAAAACTAGTTGAATATAAGTTAGCCCCGTAAACTAAATGTATTAGTTAATACACAATGTGAGTTATTATAACCATGCTAGCAACTAGTGGCTTGTTACGACGCTCTTCAGGCGTCGAAATGGTACGACATGTGTCACCCTAGACCTGTCGGTCTAACTGTAGCTAACAGTTTAGGTGCGGGATTGTCAGTCCCGTATAGATCTATACACAAGTGTCACTCTCTCCCTCCAAGAAACTCTGGTTATAATACAGGACTTTTGTATGTACTCTAAAAAGTACTTGAAGACGTGACTCACAAAGCCATATTGACGATTTACGTGTAGTGTAATGAAAAACCATTTTTGTATGTGGAAGTATTATCATTCCACGGTAGTTACGTAGTGTAAAATAATTATGCCTTCAAATAATTATTTTTGTATTGTATACCGAAACGGCGAAATAGCGTAAATGACCCATAAACTATACCTATTATAGTTTATAATGTATGTTCACTTGAAATGAAAACCTTTGTATTTTTAGCAAACTTTGCACGTAAAAGTTCATAAGCTTGGTAGTAACGTTATTTCAAGCACTTAGTATTTTTACATAAAATGTAAGAAAACATAAGTAATGGTTTGTATATTAACACAAGTTCTCTTGTGTTTAACTTATATCCCCCCCCCCCTAAAAACATGAAAATATCGTAAAAATGTAGGGGTATGAACTCACCTCGAGTGTGTTCTTGGTTGGATAACGAAGTGATATGGATGTTCTTCAAGTTAAAACACGTGAAGGTGTTTGTATCCTACGAGTATTTAACACACGATATTGTGTGTTAATTAGTTGAACTAATATATAAGTGTTATACAACACTAAATTTAACAAGGAAACTTACAAAGATTCTAATAATTAATTCTTAAAGAGTTGTTTCCTGGGAAATGTTTTGAAGGAGTTTCTGGGAATGTTTGATGATGTTCTTGGAAATATGTATGAAGATTTGAAGATGTTAAGGACTCTTTCTTGAGAGAAAATTGTGAGAATTTGAAGATTTGAATGAGGATTATGAAGGATGATTTCGGACTAATATTATATATGGGGGTAAAAGTGATGTGATGTTTGCATTGATAAGTGTAATTTATCTCATTGGAAAAAGCACCACCGAACTAAGACTAGTGATTTCGGCCTATCTTCATCGAAATCACCTTGATTTCGGTCCAAGTGAAACCGAGAACATTAGGGTCTTCGGTCTAGTGGGTTCTCGGTATTGTGGGTTCTCGGTCAAGGCATGATTTCGGTTCTAGTCATCCTCAAATGGTGTTTTCGGTTGGGTATCACCCACTAAAGGGTGATTTCGGTTCTAGTTGAGATTTCGGCCATGGCATATTTTCATGCTTTAAGACTTATCTATTTGACTTTTGTTGACCCGAAATTGCCGGTTGTCACAATTGCGCATAAGATAGTGACGGAGTAAAGGGTGACATTCGACACCCATTGGTATGTTAACATGATCACTAAAATCGGATGCCCGAAACATGGCCACATAAACTGGCTTGTGCTGTAAACGGGCCATGATTTCTCACCAGATTCCAGGCCTGCAGGTTGTAGTCACAACCGCTTCGTATATTATGTTGTGCTACATGTTCTAGATTTAAGTATACGTTTCAGAGACATTCCAGATCAACATATATATGTTCTGGAGGCCATTTTTGAACAAAATTCCAGATGAACATTGCAAATCACAATTCCAGAATACCATTTCGGATCAGTTTTGCACATTCTAGACATGTTCTACTTATTCCCGACATGATCTTCGTATTCCATAGTCGTTCTAGAATTTTCGAAATTAGGATTTTTTAAAGATTTGTTGTTCTAGTGTACACATATACCCACATGTTATCCTACAATAGCTTAAAAACCACTCAAAATCGAAGGAAAACAAATTTTATATATATACTAGTGGTGTACCCGCGCAAAGCGGTGGGGACGAATAGTTTCCAGGCAGTAATTAACACATTTCGTTGAATAGTTTCTTTGCGGCAATTTGATCGAACCATAAAAACAATTAAGTATTAAACAAGCTACAAAATATTGATAATTCTTTCATTTCTACAATTAAACGTTGATAAATAAATGTATGTATTACTTCGTTATAAATATTAATCTACAATCATGCATGTTTGTTCTTTTAAATCATCAATAGATAAAAGTCGATGCATAAATATAATGACATGTTTTGCAATAAACATCAAATTATTATACACGATACATATTGTAACAATTGTAAAATAATGAGTTCTTAATTGTACCTTATTAATCACATAAGACTTCTTTGTACACTACGTTTGATGTGTAGATTGCATCATGATCGAACGTTTTTTCTGGCTTTACTAATACCTTTGTATTAACACGTGATATTCCTCTGGATAAGGCCACATAAAGTTGGCCATGTGACAATACCGACTCTGGTAGATAAACTCCCACGTTTGGAATTGTTTGTCCTTGAGCTTTATTGATCATCATCGAGAAACTAAGGCGAAGTGGAAATTGCTTTCTCTTCAATTTGAACGGGAGCATCTCATCATCAGACGGACATAGAGGAATTCTTGGTAAAAACACTCTTTTTCTAGCATGTTGACCAACAGCTATTTCTGCATCAATGACATTTTGCTGGAAAGCTCTACATATCAATCTGGTCCCATTACATAATCCATTTGATGGATCGATATTCTGTAATAGTATTATTGGGCAACCAATTTTTAACCGGAGATAATGAGGGGGAAGTCCACTAACATTCAACGAGTTCAAGAACTCATTCGGATATAAGTTATTACTATCGTCTTCCGCTTCATCAAAACTGTAGTAAACTTTTTTCTCTCCTGAAAACCACTCGATCATTTGGTCATCTATCTTATCAACACTTTCATTTTTAGTTGTCAATATCGCCCTAGAAATGATAAATTATGAATCAGCTTCGTTGGATTGTAGAGAAGGAAAGATTGCGTCAATAAGAGCATCCACTGAGTTAGCTTTATTAGTGTATTTAATAGGCATGTCATCAGGTATGCGAATAAAGTTCTCATCCATTGTTTCCTCATTTCCATCACCGACCCATAATAAAAAATCTGAAAACCATGGGTCAGTTACTGCTCTCATGTTGATAGTTAACCAAAGCCTTTTAATCGATGGCCAAAGAGGTGACATTCGTAAGCTAGAGTCTACAATTTGTGCTCGCGTGCCACGCTTTACATCGGCAACACCTGTCTAAAGTCACCTCCCATAATCATTATCTTTCCACCAAACGAGAGTTTCTCACTTGTGATGTCTTGCATTGTTCGATCAATTGCCTCCACTGCTTGCCTCTTAGCCATTGATGCTTCATCCCATATGATTACCTTTTCCTCCCGAAGTAGATGAGCTGCCTCACTTTGTTTATTTATTTTGTACATCGAGTTATTTTCAAGATTGATAGGAATTTTAAATCGCGAGTGGGCTGTTCTCCCTCCTGACATGTTATTAGCCGCAACACCTGACGTAGCTGTCGCAAGTGCAATGAGACCACGGGCATGAATATTCGCTAATAAAGCTCTGTACAGAAACGTCTTTCCAGTTCCACCAGGACCATCTATGAAGAACACACCCGGAATGTTTTCTTCCACGTGCCTCATTATCTCATCATATGCGAATTTCTGGTTAGGATTGAAAGAGTCTTTCGCATGTAAGTCTTTATTTTCCACAAGCATAGAGTATTCTTCTTGCACCTCACGACAACCTCTTGCTTGTAAATTAATGTCTTCATTCACATCTGGAAGACCATAATCACTAAGTTTCTTTTCCAAAGATTGTAAGAAGACTCTGATGTCGATGAGGACCATATTATGGACTCGTTCAGAACACGCAAATTGTTTCCTATAATCTTCAGAAAGGGAATCATAGTGGTCACACCATAACTTACGAACATCGCCCGGTTCACAAAAAATCAATATCATAGCAAATAGCCTTCTAAGTGCATTGGGGAATTAAAATAAGGAAGCCTCTGCAAGACATTGGGACAAGTTATCATCAGTCTCTATTAATCCTCTCTCAAGAGCCGCTTTTTGAAATGTAGGATGTAATACACCATTGGTTGTGTATATATCTTCAAAGCAAGTAGGCCCAGTAATATGACATAAAAGCATGCGTAGGTAGTACCTCTCTCCTTCAGCTGGACAAATCAAATAAGCAAAATAACCATATTTAAAAACCAAAAAAGGAAAACTGATATATACTTTTAGGGGAAAACAATCAACAGAAGAAATCTATTACCTTTTTTGAAAAGAGATTAATAGTGTGGTTCTAGACATCGACGATCAGTCATCGATTGCTGGTGCGAGAAAAGAAGAATGTGTGGTGATTTACTGCTGGTTCGAGTGACAACTTCAATGAAGCAAAACGTTGAACACCTTACACTTGAACCTAAATCCACATTCTTGGAATCAGATATTCAGGATTCTTCTCCTCGATAATCCGATTGGAACGGGTTTTACTGGTGGTTGCATTGATGAGTGTTGTGGTGGTCAGCATCGATGAGTGGTGGCGGGGATGGAGAGCAAGTTAGGGTAGAGAGAGGGAGAGTGATGGATGATGATCGGTTGGCGTTGCCAGAAAAAGTTCTGCGAGACGACGATCAGAAACGACGGTGGTGCGAGGTTGAAGAGCAGGTGGTGGTTCACTGTCGATGGTGATGAGGACGAAGACTCGTGCGAATGAGGTGCGATGTCGGCGTTTCTTCTGATTAGGGTTTTGATATTTGTTTGAGGGATTTATCGATTGTAGAGGTACAGAAGAGGAAAATAGAAATTATTTTTTAATTTATGATTTAAATTGTAAAGTTAATGTTTAATGACATTTGATTTGTTAAACGTAAATGTAAAATGATGAATTGATTGATAAGCATAAATTGATTGTATGTAATGTAGTAGGTGTGGTACCTCTTAAATTTCGAGAAATGCCAAAAATGTTTTATATAATAGTGTGTGTATATATATATATATATATATATATATATATATATATATATATATATATATATATATATATATATATATATATATATATATATATAGGGAAGGGTTATTTGGAAAACAAAAAAACCCTAAAAATCATAAAAATGCATAAAAAAAATACCTAGACATTACAAAACTTTTTTTTGAATTTTTTTTATCAAAAAATCGCAACCTTTTTTTTTTTTTTGTAAAAAAAAAAATTTTCAAAAAAATTTTCAGCGATTTTATGTTAAAAGCTGCGATTTTTTGATAAAAAAATTCAAAAAAAAGTTTTGTGATCTCTAAGTATTTTTTTATGCATTTTTATGATTTTTAGGGTTTTTTTGTTTTCCATAGAACCTAAACATATATATATATATATATATATATATATATATATATATATATATATATATATATATATATATATATATATATATATAATTGCATCAAATCACACAAAATAAAGAAAATTATATACTTTTTAACATATAATCTAAAATAAAGACATTTAATTAAAAAGATAATGGAAAATTCATATAGAAAATGGTACTCCGCATTGCTAGAAGAAGAAATTTTTTCAATTGGATTGTGTCCTGAAATACTGTCCGGAATGAAGTCCGAAATGGATTCGAAATGTTATTTATAAGAGAGGACCATATTATCGGGTCAGATCCTTATACTCATTTACCCATTACAAAATACGGGTACGAAATAAATAATTCTAGATCAAATGATTATTTTTCAAAAAAAATAAGTAATTCGTGATTATTCTTTTTGAATACCAAGATTTTTCAATTTCCCCTTAAAATTGTATATTAACATATGCTTATGAAGTTTAGTGACGATTACTTTCTTTTTGGTTTTCCATTTTCCATGTGGATGTATAATTGAGTAGCATATAAAAAAAATTCTAATTATATTTAAATCAAATTGTTGTAATTAACAATTTTTTGATAAAAAAATGCATCAAAGAAATCTTTATACTAAACACAATTGTAATTTAGAGATCAAAGGCATAACACAACGACATCCATAAAACATTGGGACACTGGTTACAACTAATTTCAAAACAACCCTCGTGTTTGTTACACTTGTCAGACAGTCGCATGAGATAAAACTGACAAAGTTCTTTTGTTCTTTTAAAGGAAATTAAAGGTCAGTGGTCGGAAGACAACGGTTACGGCGAGTCTTTCACAGAGACGCCGTTCGCCGACTGAACTGTTAACACAGACATATTAGGAGACGACGGCCCACCACCCTCTCCACCACCGCTGCCGCCTAACGGGTGGTTGCTCCGAGTGCCGCAGGTGGCGGTGGAGATAGCAGTGGCGAGTGAAATCGGCATGAGGCAAAGACCTTTCCCTTGTAAATACTGCATGGCGGATCCCATATCCTCCTCCATCAGCTTCACCACTTGGTTCTCGGTCACCGCCATGGTCTCATTGTTGAACGACGACGTCGTTCCATTACTGCTTCGTCCTGCTCCACCACCCTGTAAACAAAAGATAAAAACATTGGGAAGGATGTCGCATGAGGGTAGAAACGTAATTTAAACGGGAGATGTAATCTGTCAAAGTATAGTCCGCATGCACTTTTTTTCTATATTTTTGTCGTTTATATAGTGTGGGGAAGGTTCAACAAAGATTGGTTTTTAAGGTAATGTTACTTTGTTTTCTTTTTATAAAACTTTTCAAACAAAATTTATAAAGATTGCAATATTTTTAAAGAAAAGAATGGTATAATGAACAAAAAGAAAGAATAATGTTAATGTCATTTCCTTTTTTCTTACCTCAGCAACAATGGGAGCAACACCACCACCACCATTACCGCCGCCGGCACCTCCCAATCTACTCATGCTCAGTACCTGTAAAGAAAATGTTTCATTCTCTTTTATCGTAATTAAATTATCGTTTTTTAGTAATAGAAAATACATCATATTTTGTAACCAAGCGCAGTTACAAATGGTTTTATATGTTATGGTATAGATATGTGTATTAATGTATTTATGTAATTGTGTATATAGAGAGAGAGGAGTACCTTGACTTGGAGCTGGAGGAATTTGACATAGTCTATGATCTCATCTAGCATTGAAGCCTTGTCTGTCTGTCATTCCACAGTTCCCATTAATAAACATTTAAAATATAAAATATTCCTCCAATTTTTTAAAGTATTCGTATTTATTTAATAATAAAGTGAACATCTTTATAAGCTTTAGGAGTAAAGATGGGTTGAAATCCAAGGCGTTTTACCTTTTTACTGTAAAAATTACGAGATTTGTATTGAATGTGGAAATCTTAGAGCATGTGTAAAATGATATGATAATTATATGGAATTAAAATAATAATTAAAAATATTTAAGGATAATACTAAAATAACCACCCCACATAACCATCATCTCTCTATCATTATTCGGAGCTTCTCTCCGTATAATCTGCTTTCCAGCTTCAATTTCAGGAATGCACAAAACCCCACGCGCCACCAAGTAACACCGCCGTCACCGGCGGCTAATTAAATGCCTTAATTAATTAACAATTTATATGTGAAACGCTTACTTTGTTAGCATTTGGGACGAGTTCTTGCAGAGCCTTCATCCTCTCCGCAATTCTCTCCCGTCGTAACTGCCAAATTCCGATCGATAATAAGAACAAGATTTTGAAGAAAACGTAATACGAGGTTTACAAGAAAAAACAAAAAAACATGGGTATGAATCTTGTGTTTTACTCTTTCGGCTATGCTGTGTGGGTCAGTTGCTTGTCCTCTTCTGGCTCTCACTCTCTGACGTGGCTGCGACGGTGCTCCACCACCCGGTGTTGCAGTCGCGGTCTGTACTTGGTTCATTACCGCCGCCGCTGCCGCTCCCGGAGATCCGAAGTTCTGCACCTGCATCGAGAGATTCCCGGATCGTATTTAATTTCAAGGAATAAAAACGGGTTTCGAAATGAAATTGGCTAAACTTACTGGTAGATTACGGAATGGCTGGGTTTGATTGGATGTGAGAGATCCGGTGAACCCATGAAATAGATTTTGAATCGAATTGTTATCTCCAATCTATGTAAAAATAAAATCAGTGTGTTACGGAAGAACTCGGGATTATATTTGCTGTGAATGAAATAGTAAGTTACCGGCGACTTGAAAGATGAATCGTCGATGTTATCGTTTTGAAAGAGGCCGGATTCACCGGAGGGGGCTAAACCTCTTGACAGTTGCAACGACTTCGCCGGAGAAGACGGAGTACGAGCTCCGCCGGCCGCGGTGATCTGGTGTTGACGGAGCTTAGACGATAGAAATGCTGATTGGTCGTCAAAATGGTCGACATCCCAGGGGAGTGTTGATTTGTTTTGACCACCTCCACCGTTGGCGGCGGATATGTCCGGCCAGGAAACGGTGGTTTGGAGACCGGAGAGCATTTGATCGAGAAAATCATCATGAGTAACTGTCTGATCAAAGCCGTTGGTATCGTTTTGAAGATCTTGAAGAGACATTTGTGATTCCTGCATTTTTCTTCAAAGAAAGGCACACATAGACACTTAAAACTCTGAATTAACAATACAAAAGCTAGGACCTATACATACATATATATATATATATATATATATATATATATATATATATATATATATATATATATATATATATATGTGTGTATATATATACCTGGGAAAACGTGAAAAGAAGTTGAGAATATTGATTTATGACAGAATTTGGGAAGAAGCTTTGAACAGCATAAATAGATTTGTGTTTTTGGTATGTTTTTTCACTTGCTTCTCTCTTTCTCAGGAAGTACTTATAAATAGCCAAACCATTAACCAACTCCAAGAGTATTTTAAGACTTAAGAAAAGGGATAATTATTAAAATAAAAAATTGTTGTATTTAACGAATAATATTTTTTCGACATAGCACAAAATCTACTTTGTAACATCTCAACTGCGAAATACATTGCGAAACAGTTTTTCTAACACAAAAGGTATTGCGAAATGCTAAGGTTGCAAAATACTAGCCATTTTGTGGAACCTGACTATTATATTGTGATTTAGTCGTTTAGTGTATTAGTTTTCGTAATGGGGTTGTGAAATTCCCTAAATCGTTGTTAAATGGGACTTTATTGCAAAATGGACATTAATATATTGAGTTGTTTTGTAGTTATATATAATTGGCCATGTATTCTTAGTCTTCAATCCTCCTATATCCATTATTCCATTATTTTTTCATTCCTATACCTTTGAATTAAATATATCTTTATCTTTATTTTAACAAATAATGCTTCGGAATGAGGATTTTCATACCTTTGAATTAAATCATTAATACAAAAATAACATATGGTCACTGTTTTTGAAAACAGGGTTGGCATGGTTTTGGTTAATTGTGTTACTAAATATCATTAATCAAATTTAGTTTTTCAAAACAGGATTGGCATGGTTTTGGTTATTTGTGTCACTAAATATCATTAATCAAATTTCAGTAGTGTTTTAATCACATATTAACTAAATATTATCACCATTGCAAATTATGTTCACACATTCCGTCACTGTTTTATATAACAAACGTGACAAATATTATTCAATAGTCACAGTCGATCATTATGACAAAATGTCATCAATTGTCACGTTTATTTATTTATGTGTGTCTAAAAATAAAATTACAATAAAAGGAAAAAAAAACACATGTGACAATAAGTAATTTATGGTCACAGATTAAAACACAATTTGTGACTATAAACATTTATAATTACAATTTAATTATTTATGTGTGTCAAAATGTTAAAAATAATAACGATAAATGAAGGGAAAAAATGTCACTATAAGTGTTTTATTGTCACAGTTAAAAATTAAAAAAGTGAAAAAATGAAGGATTTGGAGATAGTTTAATTTTTTTCCTGGTTTATTAAGATTTCAATTTTTCCCCTCTTTATTAAAATTTCTAATATTTTCCCTCTTTACCGAAAGTTACTTTTTTTAATTTCCCTTTTCTCTAAACATTTTAAACCTAATTACCTTTCTCTTTATGTCCGACTTCCATCCTCTATCTTTCTCTCCATAAACTTGCAATGTATTAGGAAACCCTAATCTAATTCTTCTCCAGCAGCTGACATTCACGAGCAAGAGATCTTAAATTCATGATGCTTTCTTTATCAACTCAAAGAATGATGGGTTTGAACATATCTACATTCCTATGTGATCATGCAACCCTAATTGCTTTGGATCTAAGTTTTCTCTATTGAACATACAAATATGAACACCAAAGCAATAACCCTATGGACTAGCATGCAATTTTCGATTTCATGTATAAAGAGGGTTAGATGATTACTTCACTTGTTATATTGTAAGAACAAGACAATCCTTGAAGTCATTGACTCTTGAAAGCTTAGTGCCCCAAGTGTTACACCTCTAGTGGAGTCACAAACACTCAATGCAAAGGATGAGTAGAGGAGATGAGGAAATCGGCCAGGGTTCTTCCAAAGACAATAGTTGGCCGAAAATCCATGCATGATGGTCTTTAAATAGTTGTGGTTGCTAGGGTTTTCAAGTGGAAACCCTAATTTCCTTGCTTAGGCCTTAAGCAGTCCATGGACCTCCTTAATTAGAAGCCTTAGACGAATTCTATAGGGCCTCCTATAGATTTTTTCCAGTCCTCCCATAGGAGTCTATCAACCCAACTTTGCAACTATCAATGATTTGCAAAACCAGTCCCTCCATTATTAATCAATTCCTTTAATCCCAAAATTAATATCAAATTAATTTCTGATTAATTACTAATTAATAATAAGATTTCCAAATAATATATTAATCTTATAATATATTAATAAAATCATTTTGAGTACCAAATTATTACTCATATAATAAATACTACTCTCTCTCTCCACTAGTCAACCTCTCAAGTCGCATGAGTGAAGGCAACCCAAAAGGACCATGCTACATATCAAATCAAGTACATACCAATTATAGTTATGGGCTTAGACACCTAATCCAACAGTCTCACACTTGGATAAGTCTAATAACTATTATTGTAAGTATGACTTCATAATATGACTAGCAATCGTATCTTTCAAAAGCCGTTGTCAAACTCTGATCTTATCAGTAACACGTCCTTTAGATAAATGATCAACTATTCCTCCGTTCTACAAGATATCGTATGGACATGAGACATGGATTATAATCATTCTCTATGTACATGTGTTGTTTCCCGACTTCCAATTTACGATGACTGACTACAGACTACAATTGAACACATCAACTTAGTCTAGGCTTGGCCAAGCGCTTAGGGTGTCATCACTAAATCATCGAGGGGCCCACAAATATCGCTTTTATCCCATTTAGGTTAAAAGGAACAGATAAACTTCAAATCATATGCTTGTATTATTTACTCATCAAATCACACACAACAATGCGTTTTATAACATCAAGTTACTGATGCGTTTACGTATTATCAATGCTCAACCGACTCGTAAACAACAACTATATGTCTCCGTTTCAAGAATATAAGATATTATCGTCTCACAATCACTCGTGATAAAATCCATGAAGTGATTCAAATGAGCGTGGGTTTAATCCAATACTCAAATTCCTATTTCAGGAGTACTCATGAACACTGCAGCAAACATTTGCTATGTTTAAGCACTTAAACAATCTACAGTCGGATTCATGACAGTCTTACCTCATTACTTACTTCCAAAGTATGATCGAATGTGGATGCTCGAACAATCTTATTATTCGGGAAGTAAAACATGCAAAGTGAAACACAAGAATAACTTAATCCAATATGGTCTCAAAACTTTTTGAATATAAATAAAACACTTATTATTTAATCACCATATTAATTAGACTTTATTCATTGTAAATTGTTTCGACTAATCAACTCAACACTTGAATTAAAACAATAGTCATCCCATGCTCCAAGCATGCACACTATGTTTATCTATGGTCCTTCCTTTGTGAAATAGATCAATTGAACACATTTCGAATGATGCTCATTTCACAATTTCCTAATCCTTATAAGTGTAAGAATACAAAATTCTTGCCACTAATAGAATGTGTTAGTAGTCTAAACTTACATGCAATAATCCTTTTGTAATGTTGTTAGGTGCTATTTGTGCACCTTTTTGCACACCTTTTAGTCCCATTTCATGCATCTATTTAGCATAATTGTTCTTCCTTTTTCTTGCATTTCATCATATTCATGTTAGTCTCTAGAACAACCTTATTTGCACATTTTCATGTCTTTTTCAGGTAAACCGGAGGTTGGAACGCGCTTTAGGAAGTGTCGGGAAGCATTGGTGAAGATTTCGGGATGATCGGGCGAAGAACGAAAAAGTTGGAAAAATCAAGCTTGAATTCGGAGTCAGAGGGGAACACGGGCCGTGTCAGATTTACTCTATGTTCAACACGGGCCGTGTTGACCAAAAATGAAAGTTGTTGACCAAGCTGAACACGGGCCGTGCCCTTTTTGCCTTATGCTGAACACGGGCCGTGTTCGGCCCAAGAAAACTAACTTTTGGCAGTTTTTCTATTTTTCATATTACGGAAAATTGGGTCATTTTTGGGGGGACACAACATATCAGAGCACCATTGGAGAGGAGAATTCGAAGGTTTTCGCAAGGGTTTGTCCGTTAATCATTTGGAAACATTAATTCTCGTTTTCGTAAGTTGTAATTACACTTAATTTCATCTTTTAGACTTGTGATCTTGTTCTAGCCATGTATGGCTAGAACCCTAACTTCTCCAATTTCATGTTTTGACTTTTTGGTTGTGAATCAAATCATATGACCTGATGTTTGTGTTTAATTTCTATCTAGTGAAATTGATTTTACTTCAATCGAATGTTTGATTCTAATAATGATTCTTATTGGCCACTTGAATTGGGGTTAGGTCATTCAAGTTATTCATTTTGCAAAATCCGTAATTGTTTTATGAATTGAACTAAGTAACAAGCATTAAATTGATTTCTTATGAATGAATTTAGTGTAAATCTTTTCACACATTCTTACGCTCCCGAGCTTATGAGGAGTATTGGGTGTTGTTGGGAACATTCACAATAAGCTTAATGCAATCTTTTAATCTACTTCTAAGAGCTTGTTTAGATTAGGTTAATAAGGTTAGGATTAATCAAAGAGCTTGTTTTGATTGATTAATGTGGTGAATGGAAAGTGTTAGAGCTTGTTAATACTTTCAAGTACCAACTTAGATAGAATGAAACAAATGTCTTGTCATCTTTGATTCACATTGCTGGATTGTCATACATGAGGTTGGAGTCCTTACCATTTCTGAATTTAATTCACTCTTTTAGTTGATTACTTGTGTTTTTAATTGTTTGTTTTAATTATTGCATTCAAAACCCCCCTCTTTACTTTTGGTGACCATAGTACCTTGCGCAAAGAGGTATAGACTAATTATCCCGTGTCTCTGTGGATCGACCCTGCTTGCCTTGTACTACCTTTTAGTGCAATATAGTGGGATTCTTTTGGAGTATATTGTACCCCTTTATTTGTTGGGTTTAACACGCCTAACAAATGTCGAGGCTCCAAAGTTACAGAGACTTTGCCAATGATATTACAAAGCATTCCATTTTAGATTTTTACAAGACAATTCCCCGGAAATGAAGTCTCACATTCAAGATACATTCCTTGAACATCCTTCTTGCATAAAAGTTTCTAACTTACACATAGATTCTTAATATCCAACTCTCATTATGGAAACATTTCCATAATTACCATACGACAATCCATTCTTAATATAATCCTATCTATTCATAATTATATCAATACAGTCCATCCATTACTATACTTCCAACTATCCACAAGCAACCAATCTTCGGTAAACCTTAGATTGTCCTTGACAGTTGTTTAACAACTTTAGTGATATCTGGTTATAGTCCTTTTTCTATCTTAACGCGCTAGGCATTTGGAAAAATCAGATCAGGCGAATATTATAGCATATGTAATCGATCCAATACTTGAAGCATATGGGATACGATTTATAATGTCTTACATAAAGACATGATACTGGACCAGTCTCTCGCTAAAATATTCCCATATATAGAATTTCCTATGTTGAAACACTTCAACATGATATGCATATGTGACCATGACTAAGTTTGATTAAAATTTCAATCTAAGCTTTTAGATTTGAAATGAAGTATAAATGCCCTCTCCCTTAAATCTTTCTATAGCGAAACAATTTCCAAATTTTGCAACTTTGCAAATTTAAAACTTTGTTTCCTACAAATAGCATTGCTAACTTGCAAGACCTTACATAATAATCATGCTCCCACTAGCATAACAATTATGTTCTTACCAGCATAACAATTATGATCCCACTAGCTTTGACATGTACTCAAAATCAGCTGGACTTCTAGAAATACCTATTGAATTTCTTACCAAAGTTCAGACTTGTAATACGTGATGGTTTGATAAGTCTCTATCTAGACTTCTCAAGCTCATACACCTTTCATTAGACAGCTTATGTGTGTGTGTCTAAACCTTTTCAAAGCTTATAGCAATAAGTCCCGAATGTTCAAACTATTTGCCATTTCTCACAATTCAAACTATGAAAAGGGATGCCGTAATCATACTCGAATTCGAGAACGCAATTATCACAACTGCTAACTTTAATCCTTTAAAATCTACTAGTGAAAGTGTTTCCTCACAATCATTTTCATGAAGTATAGAGAAACCTATTGCCACTTAGATTTTATGGTGTATGTGTTCCTATCCATGTGAACTTGTCATTTTCAACCACTATCATAAGACAAGGTTTATGGCAAATTCACACTCATATGGATTGAACCTGCTTATTCTTAATTTCTTGCCATCCGGCAGCACAAGGGCCTACCAGTGCCTCCAGGTTATTGAGCAGCTCACCCACACTGATCAATGTACTTTCACTGATCAAGGTCTTTTTCCTTATGCAATCAAATGAGAACTCATAGGACTCACATGCATAGTCAACTTAACTGGAATAGGTACATAAATAAGAATATGTCAACACGATAGGTTGGTAACCTCAGGTCGTGTGCTAGTGATAACTAAAAGGTTTATGCTTGATTAGTTCTTGAAACTATTCAAGACCATTAAGACTCCCACTGACCTCTTGACGTATAAGATTTTCCGTCAAGAAACATTCCGTGACAAACAAATATTCAAGAGTTAGTGCGGGTTCTTATCAAGAAACACTTCATATAATTGGTCTTAGTTCGTCTTTGTTTTAGCCAAAACATCACAACTACCAATTTCAAATATGCAAGAGTAAGAAACATTTCTATTCCACATTTCATGAGGTGTTATAAACCTACTTAGAACATATCACTCAAGGTATAACTTGGAGTAACTAGAGTATGACTCTAAGACTCGATTTTGGAACGAAGTATGACTCATCTTCTTGATATAACCATTTCAACAATTCCTGATTCCTCTTCTTAGTCATGTAAATGTATTAAGGTGTCCTTAGAGGATCAATTGTGACATGGTTCCTAAATCATTAAGATGATCATAAAACACGATACTAAAGTACTCTCCTTTCCTTATAGATTGGAGAAACTTTTTATCTTTCTGCACAATGGATTCTTCTTATTCGTTCTGCTATACATTGAAACTTTTTCAATGTATCAGAATTACACTTAATCTTATAAGTATAATCATATTTACTGAACTATCAGTAATTCATGACGAATAGACTTATTGTCCTTTGTGGTGGATCTGACTATTCCACATTAATGTGTACTAGATCTTTTATTCCTTCACTTGACTCACATACATATGTGGACACGGAATCAGTCCTAATTTCCCAAGGATCAAGATTCTCATACATTACACAATTCAAATCATATGATTCCAAGTTCCTGTCCAATTGAAACTTGGGTGATGAGAATCCTTCCTAACTTGGTAACTTATGACACTACCACAAACGATATAACCAAGAATCAAATCCATTTTCAACATTGCTAATAATATAAATATATAAACACCAATTTTCCATAAATGCCATTGCAAGGAAACGTAAAGTAAATAAAACAATTTTATTAATAATGTGCGGAAAACTTGTCCTTACAACGCAAATACATATGAAAACTATATTTCTTGATATTCCTAAGCAATCTATCATAACTCCTAAGTAGCAGCTCAAGAATATGATCATCGAACCATGCGACCGAAATCCACTTCTTCATGATCAGACTCAACTTACTTTTCTTTTAAGCTTCCTTCTTTCTCTTAAGATTCTGCAAAACATCAAAATGTAACTTTACATCATGTAATAAGAATCTATAAATAGGAACTTATTAGAGTTAGATGGTGAATGTATCTGAAGTAGAGCCATACAATTTGACTTTACCATCTCTTAGATCTCTCAGGTAGTCATGGCAGTTTCGCTTCCAATGCCCCTTCAATTGGCAGTAGAAACACATGGACTCCTTAGGAGTGACACGTGGAACTATCTCAAAGTCAGCCAATCTCTTATGGTCAAACTTTTCGACCTTGGCCAATTTCTCTCCCTTGGGAGAAGAAATCATTTCTGGACTATCAACGTTGTCTTTTCCTATGTCCATGAAAATTTGGGAAGTAGATCTTCCAGTCAAATTTTCTTGACAAGTGTGCCAAAGCATTGCTGCTTCAGCAGCAATTAGCAAATATGTCAGATCGATTAGGGTCACGTCGTGGTCTGTCATATAGTAGTCCTTCACGAACTGACCATATGACTCAGGAAGTGATTGAAGAACCAAGTCAACAGCCATCTTCCTCAGGAAAACGACATCCAACATTCCCATTCTGTCAATATGCAGCTTCATCTTCAAAATGTGTGCACACACAGGACTTCCATCTTGATGCTTGCATGCCAATAGGGCTTGAGTGACCTTGAACTTTTCAAGTCGACGAAAACGTGGGTCAGGGAGAATCACTGGAGGAGGTGGAGGAAGAGAAAAATGATTTCCAGTTCCACCAATGCACGAATAAGGGATTGATCTTTCACCTTGATCGGCATGTGGAATATCTGTTGGATTAGTGTCTAAGTCCATAACTATTTTCGTATGTACTTGACCCGATTATGAGCATGGTCCTTTTGGGTTGCCTTCACCATAGCAATATGTAGGATGAATTAAGGAGAGAAAGGTTTAATTATGATTTATTAATATATTATGAGAATAATATATTAAAGGAGAAATCATATTGTTTAATTAATATTAGTCAAGAATTAATTAAGAATTAATTTTGTGGCTAAAAGAGATTAATTAAACTTAGGGGACTGGAATTGTAATTATAAGATAATTGCAATTGGGCTATGGATCACCTTGGAATAATAGGTTGGATGAATTCTATGGGGAAGCCCATTAGAAATCGTCCAAGGCATGTTCCAGAAGGGGTCCATGGGCTGCTTAGGACTTAAGCAGTCAAATTAGGGTTTCTTTGTTAGATATCCCTAATTGCCTACCTATTTAAAGAACCCTTGAGACCCAAAAACGTGGACAAGTCTTCCTTTAGGGTTTCCAGCCGGTTTTGATGTCTCCTATCTCCTCTCTCTTCATCCAAGTTGCTTAGTGGTGTTTGTGACTCCATTAGAGGTGCAACACTTGAGGCACTAAGCTTTCTGAAGCCAAGGAATTTATTGTTATTGCTACATAACAATCAAGGTAAGATCCAAACCCTAGTTTACATGTTTATTTGATTAATTGTATGCTAGATCTATGGTTTATAAGTCTTGGAGGTTTATTGCATGTTCAAAGTAGAAAAACTAGATCCAAGCAATTAGGGTTGCATGAACACCATAGGATTGATGTTATGCTCAAAACTCATCAGTGGTATTAGAGACTAGGTAGTTTTTCTATTGAATAGAAGCATAATTGAACTGCCAAAAATCAAAAATTCGAAAGTTTTTGCTGTCTGGAGCAGGAACTCGACGAGTTCTATATGAACTCGACGAGTTGGTAATGAACTCGACGAGTTCTATACTCAACTCGACGAGTTTTCAAGTCTGTTGCCGGATTTTTCGAATTTTTGAGCAGATTTTGCTAAGGATAATTGCCATAACTCGTTTTTATTGCCTAAAATCGATTTTTCATGTTTGGATTGTTTATCCTTGTCAAAATTAATGGATTTGGTTAAATATGGATAATATAGGATTATTAATAAATATATATTTGACCTAGTAAGTTTGAATAGTTTCAAATTACTCCCTTTAGGTTTTATAGTTTCAATTTGAACTTAAAAGTTTTGTTTTTGAAATTTAAATAGTTAAACCCTAATGTTTTGAAAAGTTTCAAAACTTGCCCTCAAGTTTTGAAATTTAAAATTTTGATTAAAAGTTTAATGTTGAAATATTTAAATTCTAAACCCTAAGTTTGAAAAAGTTTCAAAACTTGCCCTCAAGTTTTGGATTTTAAAATTTAATTAAAAGTCTTAATTTGAAGTTTTTAAAATCTAAAACTCAAGTGCTTTGAAAAGTTCAAATTACACCCTTATGGTTTTATTAATTAATTAAAGTGTATGATTAAAAGAGATTTAATAAATCCATAAAGTTTTGGTTTACATTTAATTAAATTAAAAGTATAATTTATTAGATTAAACCACCTAGTATTTTAAAAGTGTAAAATACACCCTATACTATATATAACATTAAAAGTCTAATATTATATATATGTATGAGTAAACAGTCAGTCTTACCGTTAGTAGGCCTCATTCACGAAGCTGGTCTATAAGGGGTGTTTAAGGAAATTGCCTATAAAATGGAGATTGAATGGGTATCCACTCTTACCCACCGCACTCTTGACTAGTGGAGGGTCGTTAGCCGAACGGGTAGGATAGGACGAAACCTTCCATTATAAGTATAATGAAGTACAAAGTAACTACATGCTTTACAAATTCCCAAATTCTAGTTACTTTAGGCAAAAAATGTGGAATTGTATGCTAATCCATGGAATTACACTTTGTACCCTTGTCGAAACATTAGTGGAGCGTGTGTGGTTAACCGGCACACTAATTTGGGTTTGGCATTGGTGGCGAAGGGCGGCTCGATGTTTATCATAGATCAATGGAGCATGTGTGGCTAACCGGCACATTGATTAGGTGGTAGTAGCATTAGGTGCACCATGTGATTCGCATGGTTATTCACACCTTGTTTGTGATCCTCGGCATCCCAGTCGCAAACTTGAAGGGCATAATCGAGATTTAAACATGCCATTGAAAAGTTCAATGAATCTCAAAAGATCTAGGAGTTTCAATTCATTTAAAACTTTAATTTCTTTTTCGTTTTTCATGGTGGGAATTGGTAAATCATCATTTACCTACCTTCAAATATTCTGCAACTAGATTACGGCATCCCTCTTCTAGGTTGCAAAGTATTGTGTTGGATCCTAGCCTTGATGTCTCATTTGGGTGTTACATCAAGGATTCTTATCAACTAACTTGAATTTTATCCCGTTTTGTAGATGTCTGAATCTAATAATGGTCTTCCTAAATCCATTGGAACAAGCTTTCCAAATGAAGATGGCGTTCAAAGATACGATCAAGGAAATGAGAGTCATGCTTCACTTCCTCCACCTCCTCCAATTAATCTCCCTAACCCACAAGTTCAAAGGCTTGAAAAGTTCAAGCTCACTCAAGCCCTTTTGGCAAGTAAACACGAAGATGGAAAACCTATGTGTGCACACATCTTAGAGATGAAGTCACACATTGATAGGTTAAGGATGATGGGTGTCGATATCTCAGAAATGTTGGCTGTTGACTGGGTTCTTCAGTCACTTCCTGAATCATATAGTGAGTCCGTAAGAGAGTACTATATGATGGACCATGACGTGACCCTCATTGATTTGACCTATTTGCTTATAGCTGCTGAATCAGAAATGATTTGGCGTGCTGATCGAGCAAATTTGTCTGGCAAATCAAACTCCCAAACTTCAATGGACATTGAAAATGGTGACATTGGAAATCCAGAAAATGTAAATTTTGATATAGTTCCTTGTGCCATTCCAAAAGAGTCCATTTGCTTTATTGCCAAGAGAAGGGGCATTGGAGACGAAGCTGCCCAAACTACCTGAGAGATCTAAGAGATGGGAGAGTCAAGACGTATGGCTCTACTTCAGGTAAAATCCAATAACTAAGTCTATAAGTTCCTATTCTTTGATTTTCAATACATGATGTGATAAGATTACATTTTGATGTTTTGTAGGATCGAAGAAAAGAGAGGAAAATTAAGGGAAGAAGTAAGCTGAATCTGATCGTGAAGAAATGGATTTCGATCGCATGGATTCAAAGATTGGATTTTTGAGCTGCTACTTTAGAGTTAGGGTAGATTGCTAAGAAATATGTAATAGCATAGTTTTTCAGTTGAATTGCATTGTAAGGACAAATTTTTTCCGCAATAAAATAAATTTTGATTTTGTCTTATTTATTTATCCTTGCAATGGCATGTATGAAAAATTGATGTTTGAATGTTTCCATTATTAGCAATGATGGATTTGATTCTAAATTAGGTTATTTGTGGAAGTGTCGAGAGTTTACCAAATAGGGAGAGTTTCTCATCGCCCAAGTTTCAATTGGAAAGAAACTTGGAATCATGCAACATATATTGTATGATGAATGAAAAACTTTCACATTTGGGAAATTTAGACTAATTCTTTGACAAAGTGTCAAGTGAAGGAATAGGAGATCGAGTACACTAGGTTGTGCGTTGATCAAGTCCACCACAAGAGTGATAAAGATATTCGTCATGGTTTACTAAAGTTTAGTAAATATGATTACACTTATAAGATTAAGTGTAATTCTGAGTTGATTGAAAGAGTTTCAATGAATAGCATAACGAATAATAAGAATCAAGTAGGCAGAAAGATAAAAGTTTCTCTAATCTAAGAAGAAGGGAGAGTACCTTTTATTGTGTTTTATGATTAGTCTTAATGATTAAGAACCATATCTCAACTGATCCTCTAAATGAGTCTTAGTACATTTGTATGTCTAAGAAGAGGAATCGAGAATTGTGAAAATGGTTAAATCAAGAAGTCAATCATACTTCGTTCCAAAATCAAGTCTTAGAGTCGTACTCTAAGATTGTGACTTGAGTGACAAGTCTTAAGAAGGTTTATGACACTCATCAAATGTGGAATTTGGAAAAGTTTTCATATTCTTGCACAATTGAAATTGGTAAGTTGTGATGTCTTGGATAAGTCAAAGACCAACTAAGACCAATTGTGTGAAGTGTTAAGCTTGATAAGAAGCTACACTAACTCTTGAATATTTGTTTGTCAAGAAATGTTTCTTGACAAGAGAACCTCATATGTCAAGGAGTCAGTGGGAGTCTTAATGGACTTGAAAAAGTTTCAAGAACAAATCAAGAATAAACCTAATTGATCATCACTAGCACACGACTTGAGGTATATAACCTATCGTGTTGACGTTATCTTGTTTCTATACCATTCCAGTTGAGTTAAATGTGCATGTGAGTTCTATGAGTTCTCATTTGAAGGCACAAAGACAAAGCACCTTGATCAATAGAAAGTACATTGATATGTAGGGGTGAGTTGTTTGGAAGACATGGTGGGCACTCGTGTTACCATGAGGCAAGAAATCAAGATTGAACAAGTTCAGTCCATATGGTTTTGGATTTGTCGCAAACATTCGTTTTGACAAATTCACATGGATAGGAACACATACATCTTAAAATCTAAGTGTCATGAGGTTTCCCTCCCTCATGAAAATGAGTGTGATGAAATGCTTTCACTAAGAGAGATTTTAAGAAGATTGCAATTGTGAAAATTGTATTCTCAAATTCGATTATGATTACGGCATCCCTCTTCATAGTTCGAATTGTGAGATTTGGCAATTGGTTTGAACATTTGGGACTTAGTAACATAAATTCTGAATTGTTTAGACACACATGTGAGCTATCTAAGGCAAAGGTGTATGAGCTTAAAAAGCTTTGATAAAGGCTTATCAAAGCATTAGGTATTAGAAATATGAACTTAAGGAATTCAATAAGCATTGTTTTCTGGAAGTTCAATTGTTTTCTGAATACATGTCAAAGCTAGTGGGAGCATAAGTGTTATGCTGGTAAGAAAATAATCATCATGTCAGTGGGAGCATGATTATTATGGTAAGTATTGCAAGTTAGCAATATTAATTATAGAAAACAAAGATTCACTTTGCAAAGTTGCAAAGGTTGAAAAGTTGTTTTGCTATAATTAAGGGAGAGAATATTATACTTCGTTTCAAAATTCTAAAGCTTAGATCGAGAAACGTTAATAAATTTAGTCAATGATACATAGTGCATTCTCAAAATTCGATTATGATTACGGCATCCCTCTTCATAGTTCGAATTGTGGGAACATGGCACATAAAATATTATGGCAGAAGGATGATAAAGTATCACGTCTTTATGTGAGACATTATGCATCGTGTCCATACGCTTCAGGTATAGGATCGATTGCATATGCTATAATATTTGACCGTTCTAAAATTTTCCAAATGCCTAGGGCATTAAGAGGGAAAAAGGGACTAGAATCGGTTTTGACTAAAATAATTAAACAACTATCAAAGGACGATCTGAGGTTCACTGAGGATTTGTCGCTTGTGAGTAGTTGGAAGTATAGTACTGGATGGACTATATTGACATTATTATGAATAGATAAGATTCTATTAAGAATGAGTTGTCATATGGAAAATATGAAAATGTTTCCATTAATGGGAGTTAGATATTAAGAAATATGTCTAGATTAGAAACTTTTATGCGAGAAGGATGTTCAAAGGAATGTACTTTGAATGTGAGACTTCACGTCTATGGAATTGTCTTGTAACAATTTCCGATAGAATACCTTGTAATTTCATTAGCCGGGTCTTGGTGACTTTTGTGCTATGACTTTACGAAAGGATCGTTGCATAAAGTGTTAGAATCTGACATATTCTAAAAGTGGTAAGAATTTGGTATTCTTATACTAATAATAAGGATTGGGGATTGTGAAATGAGTTTCATTGGAAAAGTTTTTCAATTGATCTATTTCACAAAGTATGGACCATAGGAAACCAAAGTGTGCATGCTTGGAGCATGGGACAATTGTGGTTATAATTCGAGTAATAAGTTGATTTTCGGAAACAGTAAGCAATGAATAATGAGTAATCAATATGGTGTTTAAATAAAAGTGTTTTTATTTACGCTCAAAAGTTTTGGGGTCATATAGGATTAAGTATTATTGTTGTGTTTCATTTTGCATGTTTTGACTTCCAGAATAACTGGGTTATTCGAACCTCCACAGTCGGTCATACGTTGGAAGTAAGTATGAAGGAAGACTGTCATGAATTTGTCTGTAGATTGTCTAAAGTGTTTAGACATAGCACAAGTTTGCTGCAGAGTTCACGAGTGCTTTAATAAGATTAGAGTATTGGATCAAACCCACGCTCACTTGAATCACTTCATGGTTTTTATCATGAGTAATTGTGAGACGATAACATTGTATATTCTTGAAACCGAGACGTGTGAGTTGTTATTTGTTGGTCGGTTGCGCATTGATAATAAGAAAACGCACCAGTAACTTGGTGTTATAAAACTTATTGTTGTGTGTGATTCGATTAGTAGGTGCAAGCAAGCATTTGAGTCGAAGTTTATCCATTCCTTTTACCCAAGGTGGGATAAAAGCGATATCTGTGGGCCTCTCGATGATTTAGTGATGACACCCTAAGTGCTTGGCCAAGCCGGGACTAAGTTGATGTGTTCAATTGTAGTCTGTTGTCAGTCGTCATAAATCGGAAGTCGGGAAACAATATATAGAGAATGATCAAATTCATGTCTTGTGTCTACACGATATCTTGAGAATGGAGGAATATATAATCCCTTATCTAAAGGACACGCGTATCTGATAAGATCAGAGTTGACAGCGGCTTTTGAAAGCTATGATTGTTGATCAGGTTCTGAAGTTATACAAAATAGTTATTAGACTTATCCAAGTGGGAGACTATTGGATTAGTGTCTAAGTCCATAACTATTTTGGTATGTACTTGACCCGATTATGAGCATGGTCCTTTTGGGTTGCCTTCACCATAGCAATATGTAGGATGAATTAAGGAGAGAAATGTTTAATTATGATTTATTAATATATTATGAGAATAATATATTAAAGGAGAAATCATATTGTTTAATTAATATTAGTCAAGAATTAATTAAGAATTAATTTTGTGGCTAAAAGAGATTAATTAAACTTAGGGGACTGGAATTGTAATTATAAGATAACTGCAATTGGGCTATGGATCACCTTGGAATAATAGGTTGGATGAATTCTATGGGGAAGCCCATTAGAAATCGTCCAAGGCATGTTCCAGAAGGGGTCAATGGGCTGCTTAGGGCTTAAGCAGTCAAATTAGGGTTTCCTTGTTAGATAACCCTAATTGCCTACCTATTTAAAGAACCCTTGAGACCCAAAAACGTGGACAAGTCTTCATTTAGGGTTTCCAGCCGGTTTTGGTGTCTCCTCTCTCCTCTCTCTTCATCGAAGTTGCTTAGTGGTGTTTGTGACTCCATTAGAGGTGCAACACTTGAGGCACTAAGCTTTCTGAAGCCAAGGAATTGATTGTTATTGCTACGTAACAATCAAGGTAAGATCCAAACCCTAGTTTACATGTTTATTTGATTAATTGTATGCTAGATCTAAGGTTTATAAGTCTTGGAGGTTTATTGCATGTTCAAAGTAGAAAAACTAGATCCAAGCAATTAGGGTTGCATGAACACCATAGGATTGATGTTATGCTCAAAACCCATCAATATCATCTTCAAAAAGAAAACAATTTCCAAAGGATTGAGGAAAACCATAGTTGTCAGAACTAGACATCTACAAAATGGAGAAATTCAAGTTAGTTGATATAATCCTTAATATAACACCCAAATGAAATATTAAGGTGTAACGACCCAAAAATTGAGGGTAAAAATTTCATTTTTATTATAGTCAAAACACATATATCTTTAAATCCAAGTATTCCAAAACATTGATAATTAAAAAAATTTGTCACAGTTCATCCCAAAATCACATAATGCGGAAAACACGGGTGTGTACGCTGCGATCAAGCTGAGCCCTTCCTTTCCAAAACAATGATACCTGAAACCATAAACAAAACTGTAAGCACGAAGCTTATTGAGTTCCCCAGAGCATACCCCACATAATCACATAACCATATCAATCGTGTAAGCCATGCATATCAACATATAAGGAAGCCATGGAAATCCTCCAAGGTCTTACACACATAACCACATAATCCATATCAACTACACAAGCCATGCATATAAACAAATAGGGATGCCCTGGAAACCCTCCAGGGTCTTAACCCACTGTCATATAAATCATACATACAAACATATAAGGATGCCCTGGAAACCCTCCAAGGTCTTACTCCGGGTGCCATGGGAACCCCCACATGGTCTTAGCCCAATGTCATGGGAACCCTCACATGGTCTTAACTAAGGATGCCATGGAAAACCTCCACAGTCTTACACCCTAGTGCCTCGGGAACCCCCCGAGGTCTTGACTAAGTATGTCATGGAAAACCTCCAAAGTCTTACACCCTAGTGCCTCGGGAACCCCCGGAGGTCTTCCATGCAAGTATCACAAAGACAACTAGCATATCACATACCACATAATCAACTAGTATACCACATATAACTAATTGCCATGGGAACCCCCGCATGGTCTTCACATAAACACAAAATGCATCAATAGTACATCCACAATAATCATCACAACTAGATAAATGGGTCGGCCTTGGTGCCTTAGGCCCATTGGTATGGTGAGGAGACTCACCTCACACTGCCGAAGTCCCGCGGATAAAACTCTAGCTACTGGTTGACAGATTCCCGAACTGTCAACATCAAAACAACACCCAATTAATAATTGGGTTCTAATACATAACAATAAGTCCATGCTTGGGGTAAAAGACTACTTAACCCCCAAGCTAGCTTGATCCAAGCCCAAGGCCCAAACACACACTCTGAAGGCCCAAAAGCCAAATAATCAACCAAGGCCCAACATATGGCCCAATTTCCAATTTGGGCCCAAACCTCTACATAGACTTATCTTAAGGCCCAACCATTTCTTCTAGTCCAAACAATTGGCATTCTGATGGTCCAATATCTCATAATCATCAAGGCCCAATTATGGCCCACTTTGTTGGATATAGTGTCTAAGTCCATAATTTTATTTGGTATGTACTTGACCCGACCCGGCATGGTCCATTTGGGTTGCATGGCATTGCAATACTTGGATAGACTAAATGAGAGAATAAGGCACTTATGATTATTAATATATTATAAGTTCTAATATATTAATAATAGTATTATTTAATTAGTATTGATCAAGTATTAATCTAGGATTAATTTGGTGATCAAAGTGAGACTAATTAAATATATAGGGTTGATTATGACAATCATCAATTCTTTTATGGTGGATTAATGATCCATGGTTTATGGGTTATGGATGTAACCAAATGGAGCTCCATGGATAGTCCATGGGAGTTAAAAATCCATGGGTCATGGGAAATCAAGAGTCATGACAATTAAGGGCATTCATGTGTAAACCCTAATTGTGACAACACTATAAAAGGAACCCTATGGCTAGCAAAATGGTGACCTAGTAGAACTAGTGGACCTAGTGTTACTAGAGAGGGCATAACCGATTTTGAGTGCTAGAAGTATTCTCTCAAGTTATTCCAAGTCTTGTGGTGTTGTGTGAAGCATTTGAGGCACAACATTTGGGGTGCTAGGCTTACAAAGTCTTGAAGGAATCCAAGCAACAACAAGGTATGTATTTCTACTAGTTTTTATGTTATATGTAATCCCCATGCCATGCTAGTTAGGAAATAACCTTGAAAAAGAAATTTGCATGTATATAGAGAAAACATAGATTCAAGGTTATTAGGGTTGCATGTACACTTAGGAAGTATTAGAATGCTCAAAAACCCATCAGTGGTATCAGAGCCTAGGATTGTTTTCTGTATACTTGATGCAAAACTGCTTAAAAATCGAAAATTCTGCATTCTGACGACTGGACTCGCCGAGTCCATGGGGAGGACTCGCCGAGTCCATGAACAAATTCATCCTACTCGGCGAGTAGAATAATGCACTCGGCGAGTAGGAGCGTGCTGGGCAATTTTTTCGAGTTTTGTTGCTGGAAATGGATTAAGATCATTATCCCAATCTGTTTTGGACTTGTAAAATCTGTTTTTCAAAATGATAATGATTATGTTAACCCATTTTACATGGCTTTTATCAATTTTCAAGTATTGTATATAGTTATATGATTTCTTGAAATTGCTTAACATGAATTTGTGTTCTTATGAGTTTTTAGAAGATCATAGGAATTATATGTAACCTCCATGTGTGTTTAATTCATGATCTTAATGGCTATGATGGTGTCCATAACTTGTCCTCAAGTTATGGATAACCAAAAGTCACTTCTTTTAATTGTGATTAAAGAACTAAAGAGGTTTCATAAAATGAAGAGTCTTCATTTTTATGAATCATTAAAACTCATAAGTTACAAATTGAAGAGACTTGGAATAGTTTCAATTCTTGCCCTCAAGTTTTGGAATTTGAAAAGTCTTATACTTTAATACTTTAATTCCAAATTAAACCTTAGATTTTTAAAAAGTTTAAAAATCAACACTTATACTATTATTATAATTTTATTATATAGATATGTATAAGAATATGTCATTCTTACCGTTAGTAGGCCTCATTCACGAAGCCGGTCTATAAGGGGGGTATAAGGTTGTTGCCTATAAAATGGTGACTTAATGGGTGTCCACTCTCACCCACCGCTTCCTTGATCGGTAAAGGGTCGTTAGCCGAACGGGTAGGATACGACTTTAAATACTCGTTAAAAGTATAATGAATTATAAAGTAACTATACATTATAAATTCCCAATCTTAGTTACTTTAGGAAAATGTGAAATTGGTGCTAGCCCATAAAATTACACTTTGTACCTTACCAAGTCGTTAGTGGAGCGTGTGTGGTTAACCGGCACACTAACATGGACTAGTAAGAGTGGCAAAGGGTAACTTGACCTTATTATAGATCGGTGGAGCGTGTGTGGTTAACCGGCACATCGATTAGGTAATATTGTTGAGGGTACCAAGTCAATTTGTATGGTTATTCACACCTTGTTTGTGATCCTCGGCATCCCAGTCACAAACTTGAGAGGGCACAATCGAGATTCAAACATGCCATTGAAAAGTTCAATGTATCTCAAAAGATCTAGGAGTTTCAAAACCAATAAAACCTAATAATAAAATATTTCGTTCTTATGGTGGAAATTGGTAAATCGTCATTTACCTACCTTCAAATATTTTATAGTATGGATTACGGCATCCCTCTTCCAACTATAAATAGTTTGTTGGATCCTAGCCTTAATATTTCATTTGGGTGAATTATTAAGGATTCCTAATCTAATGAAACTTGTCTTTCTTTCCTTTCAGATGTCTTCCAACAATGCTTCTGGCTCAAACCCAACAGGCTCCTTTTCCCTTATGAACTTGTGTGGTAAGGTCATCTTTGATGGATCCAATTTCAATGAGTGGATCAGAAGCATCAGAATGATTACCCGCTATGAGGACAAAGAATATGTCCTCGATAGGGAGCTTAAGGTTGTGAATGAAGCCACTGCTACTCCTGAAGAGTTTGCGGAGTTTGTTGCACATGAAAAGGATGCTACTAAAGTAGCATGCATCATGATGACCACCATGACTCCTGAACTTCAAAAATCCTATGAAGATTTCTACCCCTATGAGATGCACCTGGATCTGATGGAAAGGTACCATCAGAGCGCGCGTCAGGAGAGGTATGAAATCATCTCCTCCATGATAACCGCAAGGATGAAGGATGGTGAACCCATCACCGGTCACTTGCAGAAGATGCAAAGGTTCGTTGACCGGTTGCTGAAGCTAAATGTTGACTTTCCTGAGGAAATGGCGATTGACATCATTCTCCATTCCTTACCTCCAAGTTATGATCAGTTTCGTATGACTTATCATATGAACAAGGAGGAAGTCACACTTAGCAAACTTCAAGGACTCTTAAGGACAGCTGAAAATGGCCTTAAGGGTAAAGCGGTTGCTACTTCTACTCCTTCAACAGCCCCTCTTCTGGCTATTGGGCAGGGAAAAGGTAAGAAGAGGAAAAGCCCTTCGAAGGGTACCAAGGGTAAGACTCTTGATGGTTCCTCTTCAAGTGGGACAAAGAAAGGTCCCATTACTCCTTCTTCAAACCCAAAGGAAGCACAGTGCTTCTATTGCCAGGACAAGGGACACTTCAAGCGAAGCTGCCCTAAATATCTGCAAGATCTAAAGGATGGGAAGGTTAAACCCACCCATGCAGGTATTTACACAATATTGTCTAACAACTCATCTAATGCTAATTCTTGGGTGCTTGATACAGGGTGTGGTATTCACATTTGTACTGATTTGCAGGCACTAAGAAGAAGTGAGCAAGTGGAGCACGGGAAGATAAACTTAGTCATGGGCAACAGGAAAGCATCACCTGTTACCAAGATAGGAGTTTATTCTTTATTGCTTAATAATGGGTTAATGTTAGATTTGAATAAGTGTTGTTACTCGCCCGAAATGGCGAGAAATATTATTTCCTTTCATGGCTTGTACAAACAAGGTTTTACATTTTCATTTGATAATAAAAATGGTGCTATTAATGTTTATTACAATGATGTATTTTACTTTAAAGCATTACCTTGTGATGGTGTATATGAAGCCGAGAATGTTGTAGACAATCTAGGAAATAATGTGTTGTATATTGATTCTTCAGATAGCTTGGATAAAGCATCCTTGTGGCATTGTCGTCTTGGACATGTTAACAAGAAGCGCATAGGCCAACTCCAAAAGGCTGGAGTCTTGGAATCATTTGACCTCAAGTCAGATGATAGTTGCGAGTCTTGTTTACTTGGAAAAATGACAAAGTCACCCTTCACAGGTACTTGTGATAGGGGTGAAGGTTTGTTGGACCTTGTACACATGGATGTGTGTGGGCCCTTCAGAGTTGCTACAAGGGATGCTAATCGCTATTATGTGACTTTCACTGATGATTACAGTAGATATGGATATATTTACTTAATCAAGCATAAGTCAGAAACCTTTGAAAAGTTCAAAGAGTTTAAGCAGGAAGTGGAGAATCAATTGGGCAGGAACATCAAGATGCTCCGATCCGATCGAGGAGGAGAGTATCTTAGCATTGAGTTCCTTGACTATCTTAAGGAATGTGGGATTGTCTCACAATTGACACCTCCCAGAACACCACAGTTGAATGGTGTAGCTGAGAGGCGCAATCGAACCTTGTTGGATATGGTTCGTTCCATGATGAGTCGAGCTTCGTTACCAATCTCTTTCTGGGGGTATGCCTTAGAGACTGCCGCCCATATCCTTAATCTAGTCCCTACTAAAAAGGTTGCCAAAACACCTCACGAGATGTGGACTGGGAAAGTTCCCAATTTGGACCACATCAAGATTTGGGGTTGTGAAGCTTTCGTGAGGCGTGAGACTCATGATAAGCTTGAACCTCGAAGTGAGAGGTGTATTTTCATCGGCTACCCACAGAGATCCTTTGGTTACCTCTTCTACAGACCCAGTGATAATGTGGTTTTTGTGGCAAGAAGAGGAGTCTTTCGTGAGAGAGAATTCATAAGCCAAGGGGACAGTGGGAGGCAAATTGACCTTGAAGAGCTTCAAGAGTCAAGTGGTGAAGGAACCTCAAATGCTATCGACCAACCTGAGGAGGAAACTCCTGTTGATCCGATAGATGAGTCTGTACCTCCAAGACGTTCCACTAGGGTGAGGAACACACCTGATTTTTATTATGGTTATCACATCACCACTGAAGGTGATACATTTATTAGTGATAGTACACTAATAGATTTGGATGAACCTAATAATTACAGGGAAGCCATGGCAGGCCCTGAGTCTGCTAAATGGAAGGAGGCTATGGACAGCGAGATTCAGTCCATGTATGACAATCAAGTTTGGAACTTGGTTGACAATGTACCAGGTCGTAAGACAGTTGGGTGCAAATGGATCTTCAAGAAGAAGACCGACATGGATGGAAAGGTACATACTTACAAAGCGCGACTGGTTGCGAAGGGCTTTACTCAAACTCCGGGAGTTGACTATGATGAGACCTTCTCACCAGTAGCTAAGATTAAGTCTATTAGACTATTGTTAGCCATAGCTGCATTTCATGATTATGAAATATGGCAAATGGATGTCAAAACCGCTTTCCTTAATGGAAAGTTGGCTGAGGATGTTTACATGGCTCAACCAGAGGGTTTTGTCGATACAAGATACCCTAATAGAGTGTGTAAGCTTGATAAATCCATTTATGGATTGAAACAAGCATCTCGCAGATGGAATCTTTGCTTTGATGAGAAAGTCAAAGAGTTTGGCTTTTCTAGGAGTGAGGATGAGTCTTGTGTGTATGTCAGGGCTAGTGGGAGCATAGTTAGCTTCTTGGTGTTGTATGTGGATGACATACTTCTCATAGGAAACGATGTCCCAACCTTGCAGGAGGTTAAGTCCTGGCTTGGGAAGTGTTTCGCTATGAAGGACCTTGGGGAAGCTGCCTATATCCTAGGGATAAGGATATTGAGAGATAGGAGTAAGAGACTAATTGGACTTAGTCAAAGTACTTATGTGGATAAGGTACTGAAGAGGTTCAGTATGCAAGATTCCAAGAAAGGAGAATTACCAATCCAGAGTAATGCCAAGCTGAGTAAAACTCAGAGTCCGAGTACAGAGGCTGAGATAGCTGAAATAAGTCATATACCATATGCTTCTGCTGTGGGCTCGATCATGTATGCTATGACTTGTACTCGCCCTGATGTGGCCTTTGCTTTGAGCATGGTCAGTAGATATCAAGGGAACCCTGGCAAGGCACACTGGACAGCGGTAAAGAACATTCTCAAGTATCTGCGGAGGACTAAGGATTGGGTCCTTACTCTCGGAGGCAGTGATGACTTGAGAGTGGAAGGATATAGTGATGCTAGCTTCCATACTGATAGGGATAATTTCCGCTCTCAGTCGGGCTGGGTCTTTATCCTAAATGGAGGGGCAATTACTTGGAAAAGTTCCAAGCAGGAGACAGTAGCTGATTCTACTTGTGAATCAGAGTACATAGCAGCAAGTGAAGCAGCTAAAGAGGCGATATGGCTAAAGAACTTCATCGGAGACCTTGGAGTTGTACCAGCTATAAAAGAGCCAATGGAAATTTTCTGTGACAGCGAAAGTGCGGTTGCTTTGGCTAAGGAACCAAGAGATCACGGGAGATCTAGGCACATTGACAGAAAATACCATTTCATCAGACATCGAATAGAAGAAGGACTCCTCGTGGCTAAGAGGGTATCATCAAATGAGAACCCGACAGATCCCCTCACGAAGGGACTGAGCAGGGTTAAGCATTTACAGCATGCGAGGCGCATTGGGCTGAAGGATGATATTAGTTTCAATAATTAGATTCCTGAAACTTGTAAAATGTAATTGACATTTGATGATAAATAAAAGTTGTTATTTATTTATGAGTAAGGTGTTACTATCTTGTGTTGATTGTTTACTATGTTTCAATTTTGCATGTTTTTACTTCCAAAATAATTATGTTATTATTCAAACCATCCACAGTCAGTCAAACTTTGGAAGTAAGTATTGATTTAAGACTGTCATGAATTTGGCTTGTATGATTTGTCTAAAAGTGTTTTGGACAATGCAATGGTTGCTACAACATTCATGAGTACTCATAAGGGCTGAGTATTGGATCCAACCCACGCTCACTTGCATCACTTCATGGAATTTATCTCGAGTGATCGTGAGACGGTAATATCATATAAATCTTCAAACCTAGAGATATGAGTTGTTGACTATGAGTTGGTTATTCATTGATTGTACGAAAACGCATTGGTAACTCGATGTTATAAAACGTGCCTTTGTGAATAATTCAACAAGTAGTTAGTACAAGCATATCAGTCGAAGTTTATCTGTTCCTTCTAGAAATAGAAGCGATATCTGGGCCCCTCGATGATTTGGTTTTGACCTATGTACCGGGCCCGGTCAGAACCTAATTGATGTGTTCAATTTAGTTCTATGTCGAAACAAATCAGAGATCGAGAAACAAATGCTGGACAATAAGTAAGACCATGTTCCATGTGTTTGTCCGGCTGATATCATGAGAACAGAGGATTATATGATCACTTATCTTAAATGGCGTATTATCATCATCTCAGTTCCGAGAGACTTTGAAAGAGCTACGATTGCTAGTCGGATTTTGAAGTCATATTTGCAAATATAGTTATTAGACTTATCCAAGTGGGAGACTGTTGGATATAGTGTCTAAGTCCATAACTTTATTTGGTATGTACTTGACCCGACCCGGCATGGTCCATTTGGGTTGCATGGCATTGCAATACTTGGATAGACTAAATGAGAGAATAAGGCACTTATGATTATTAATATATTATAAGTTCTAATATATTAATAATAGTATTATTTAATTAGTATTGATCAAGTATTAATCTAGGATTAATTTGGTGATCAAAGTGAGACTAATTAAATATATAGGGTTGATTATGACAATCATCAATTCTTTTATGGTGGATTAATGATCCATGGTTTATGGGTTATGGATGTAACCAAATGGAGCTCCATGGATAGTCCATGGGAGTTAAAAATCCATGGGTCATGGGAAATCAAGAGTCATGACAATTAAGGGCATTCATGTGTAAACCCTAATTGTGAGTTTTTATCATGAGTAATTGTGAGACGATAACATTGTATATTCTTGAAACCGAGACGTGTGAGTTGTTATTTGTTGGTCGGTTGCGCATTGATAATAAGAAAACGCACCAGTAACTTGGTGTTATAAAACTTATTGTTGTGTGTGATTCGATTAGTAGGTGCAAGCAAGCATTTGAGTCGAAGTTTATCCATTCCTTTTACCCAAGGTGGGATAAAAGCGATATCTGTGGGCCTCTCGATGATTTAGTGATGACACCCTAAGTGCTTGGCCAAGCCGGGACTAAGTTGATGTGTTCAATTGTAGTCTGTTGTCAGTCGTCATAAATCGGAAGTCGGGAAACAATATAGAGAGAATGATCAAATTCATGTCTTGTGTCTACACGATATCTTGAGAATGGAGGAATATATAATCCCTTATCTAAAGGACACGCGTATCTGATAAGATCAGAGTTGACAGCGGCTTTTGAAAGCTATGATTGTTGATCAGGTTCTGAAGTTATACAAAATAGTTATTAGACTTATCCAAGTGGGAGACTATTGGATTAGTGTCTAAGTCCATAACTATTTTGGTATGTACTTGACCCGATTATGAGCATGGTCCTTTTGGGTTGCCTTCACCATAGCAATATGTAGGATGAATTAAGGAGAGAAATGTTTAATTATGATTTATTAATATATTATGAGAATAATATATTAAAGGAGAAATCATATTGTTTAATTAATATTAGTCAAGAATTAATTAAGAATTAATTTTGTGGCTAAAAGAGATTAATTAAACTTAGGGGACTGGAATTGTAATTATAAGATAACTGCAATTGGGCTATGGATCACCTTGGAATAATAGGTTGGATGAATTCTATGGGGAAGCCCATTAGAAATCGTCCAAGGCATGTTCCAGAAGGGGTCAATGGGCTGCTTAGGGCTTAAGCAGTCAAATTAGGGTTTCCTTGTTAGATAACCCTAATTGCCTACCTATTTAAAGAACCCTTGAGACCCAAAAACGTGGACAAGTCTTCATTTAGGGTTTCCAGCCGGTTTTGGTGTCTCCTCTCTCCTCTCTCTTCATCGAAGTTGCTTAGTGGTGTTTGTGACTCCATTAGAGGTGCAACACTTGAGGCACTAAGCTTTCTGAAGCCAAGGAATTGATTGTTATTGCTACGTAACAATCAAGGTAAGATCCAAACCCTAGTTTACATGTTTATTTGATTAATTGTATGCTAGATCTAAGGTTTATAAGTCTTGGAGGTTTATTGCATGTTCAAAGTAGAAAAACTAGATCCAAGCAATTAGGGTTGCATGAACACCATAGGATTGATGTTATGCTCAAAACCCATCAATATCATCTTCAAAAAGAAAACAATTTCCAAAGGATTGAGGAAAACCATAGTTGTCAGAACTAGACATCTACAAAATGGAGAAATTCAAGTTAGTTGATATAATCCTTAATATAACACCCAAATGAAATATTAAGGTGTAACGACCCAAAAATTGAGGGTAAAAATTTCATTTTTATTATAGTCAAAACACATATATCTTTAAATCCAAGTATTCCAAAACATTGATAATTAAAAAAATTTGTCACAGTTCATCCCAAAATCACATAATGCGGAAAACACGGGTGTGTACGCTGCGATCAAGCTGAGCCCTTCCTTTCCAAAACAATGATACCTGAAACCATAAACAAAACTGTAAGCACGAAGCTTATTGAGTTCCCCAGAGCATACCCCACATAATCACATAACCATATCAATCGTGTAAGCCATGCATATCAACATATAAGGAAGCCATGGAAATCCTCCAAGGTCTTACACACATAACCACATAATCCATATCAACTACACAAGCCATGCATATAAACAAATAGGGATGCCCTGGAAACCCTCCAGGGTCTTAACCCACTGTCATATAAATCATACATACAAACATATAAGGATGCCCTGGAAACCCTCCAAGGTCTTACTCCGGGTGCCATGGGAACCCCCACATGGTCTTAGCCCAATGTCATGGGAACCCTCACATGGTCTTAACTAAGGATGCCATGGAAAACCTCCACAGTCTTACACCCTAGTGCCTCGGGAACCCCCCGAGGTCTTGACTAAGTATGTCATGGAAAACCTCCAAAGTCTTACACCCTAGTGCCTCGGGAACCCCCGGAGGTCTTCCATGCAAGTATCACAAAGACAACTAGCATATCACATACCACATAATCAACTAGTATACCACATATAACTAATTGCCATGGGAACCCCCGCATGGTCTTCACATAAACACAAAATGCATCAATAGTACATCCACAATAATCATCACAACTAGATAAATGGGTCGGCCTTGGTGCCTTAGGCCCATTGGTATGGTGAGGAGACTCACCTCACACTGCCGAAGTCCCGCGGATAAAACTCTAGCTACTGGTTGACAGATTCCCGAACTGTCAACATCAAAACAACACCCAATTAATAATTGGGTTCTAATACATAACAATAAGTCCATGCTTGGGGTAAAAGACTACTTAACCCCCAAGCTAGCTTGATCCAAGCCCAAGGCCCAAACACACACTCTGAAGGCCCAAAAGCCAAATAATCAACCAAGGCCCAACATATGGCCCAATTTCCAATTTGGGCCCAAACCTCTACATAGACTTATCTTAAGGCCCAACCATTTCTTCTAGTCCAAACAATTGGCATTCTGATGGTCCAATATCTCATAATCATCAAGGCCCAATTATGGCCCACTTTGTTGGATATAGTGTCTAAGTCCATAATTTTATTTGGTATGTACTTGACCCGACCCGGCATGGTCCATTTGGGTTGCATGGCATTGCAATACTTGGATAGACTAAATGAGAGAATAAGGCACTTATGATTATTAATATATTATAAGTTCTAATATATTAATAATAGTATTATTTAATTAGTATTGATCAAGTATTAATCTAGGATTAATTTGGTGATCAAAGTGAGACTAATTAAATATATAGGGTTGATTATGACAATCATCAATTCTTTTATGGTGGATTAATGATCCATGGTTTATGGGTTATGGATGTAACCAAATGGAGCTCCATGGATAGTCCATGGGAGTTAAAAATCCATGGGTCATGGGAAATCAAGAGTCATGACAATTAAGGGCATTCATGTGTAAACCCTAATTGTGACAACACTATAAAAGGAACCCTATGGCTAGCAAAATGGTGACCTAGTAGAACTAGTGGACCTAGTGTTACTAGAGAGGGCATAACCGATTTTGAGTGCTAGAAGTATTCTCTCAAGTTATTCCAAGTCTTGTGGTGTTGTGTGAAGCATTTGAGGCACAACATTTGGGGTGCTAGGCTTACAAAGTCTTGAAGGAATCCAAGCAACAACAAGGTATGTATTTCTACTAGTTTTTATGTTATATGTAATCCCCATGCCATGCTAGTTAGGAAATAACCTTGAAAAAGAAATTTGCATGTATATAGAGAAAACATAGATTCAAGGTTATTAGGGTTGCACGTACACTTAGGAAGTGTTAGAATGCTCAAAAACCCATCACACTTATGGCCCAATTTTCTAAATTAGGCCCAAGCCTTTCCAATGGGCCTTATCCTAAAGCCCAATAATTTCCTTAGTCCATAAATATGTTCCCAATTGGCCCACGAAGTCCCACAATAGCTTAGTCCAATAAATGGCCCAACAAGAACCCAACCCCAATTAGGGTTTTTCACATAAAATGACAATTAGAGTTAAGTGTTCCTACTTAACCCACTAAGGACTTAATCCATTAAGTCCACCACTCCACTAGTCCAATCATACAATGTGGTCGGGCATAATTCAAAATTCCAAATCCAATGGTCCTAATGCGGGTCCCGACAAATCCAAAATACACATTTCCAAAGTTAGGGTTTTCCAAACCCTAATTAGGGTTTCCAACCAAATTACAACCAATTAAGCCAAATTAGGTTTTTAGGTTAATTAGGGTTTCATTGGGTCAATTAGGGTTAAATAAGTCGGGCACCACCCACTACCACCTCGGGTAGTGGGTCAATGACGGCTTACAGCGGCGGCCACCACCTCATGGTGGTGGTGACGGATTTCCTTAATTATTCCGGCCAAAATACAATTGTACAACAATATACAAATGAACACACACTAATAACACACACACACACTCAGCCACCCTTGTGGCAGCAGGCGGTGGTTGGAGGTGACAGCCACCACCTCACGGTGGTGGTGGTGGCTTTTCCGTGAATTCCGCCCAAAAAATCACACACACACGCTTCCTGATCGCAACACGAATCCAGCCACCCACCTGGTGGCGTATGGCGATGGCGATGGCACAAGATGGCAGCGGCTAACGGCGGCATCCACCATGGCCGGCGGCATGGTGGTTCTTCTCGGTTACCAGCCAACATCACATGTCAACCACTGAAACACGAAAACATACACGAGCTGGAACTCACACCACAGCTGATCTTCAACCTTGGAGGAGGACGGTGACGGTGGTAGGGAGGTGGTTGTTATCCGCCACCAGAATCAATAGCAAGTGTCCCCTGTTAACTCGATCTTCCACTGCCCGAATTAACGTTGGCTTCGCCGTTCGTGGTTTCGCCGGTCGACAAAATAATGGCACATTCGGCAGTCTTGGTCTTCAACTGCAGTCGTCGCGCCTCCATCAGAAAAACGACCACAACGGTTATGATTCCCATTCGCCCGATCTTCAAGATGTCAGTCTTCAGTGATTTCGGTTTCGTCGGATCATAATCATTCTCTCTGTCCATGTGTTGTTTCTCGATTTCCGATTTATGACGACTGACTAATTGAACAAATCAAATCAGTCCAGGTTTGGCCAAGCGCTTAGAGTGTCATCACTAATTCATCGAGGGGCCCACAGATATCGCTTTTATCCCTCTTAGGGTAAACGGAACGGATAAACTTCGACTCATATGCTTGCTCTGTTTACTCATCAAATCCCACACAACAATATGTTTTATAACACCAAGTTACTGGTGCGTTTACATATCATCAATGTGTAACCGACTTGTAAACTGCAACTATATGTCTCCGTTTCAAGAATATAAGATATTATCGTCTCACTAATCACTCGTGATAAAATCCATGAAGTGATTCAGATGAGCGTGGGTTTAATCTAATACTCAAATCTTATTACAGGAGTACTAATGAACACTGCAGCAAACTTGTGCCATGTTTAAACACTTTAGACAATCTACAGACGGATTCATCACAGTTTTACCTTAATACCTACTTCCAAAGTATGATCGACTGTGGATAGTTTGAATAATCTTATTATTCGGGAAGTCAAAACATGCAAAGTGAAACACAAGCATAATCGAATTCAATATGGTCTCAAAACTTTTGAATATAAATAAAACACCTTTTATTTAATCACCACATTGATTACACATTATTCATTGTATAATGTTTCGATTAATCAACTTAATACTTGAATTAAAACAATAGTTATCCCATGCTCCAAGCATGCACACTATGTTTATATATGGTCCTTACTTTGTGAAATAGATCAATTGAAAACATTTCAATGATGCTCATTTCACAATTCCAAATCCTTATTACTTAGTGTAAGAATACCTAATTCTTGCCACTATAAGAATGTGTTAGATTGTAAACTATCATGCAATGTATCTTTTGTAAAGTCGAGGTACCAAAGTCACAGAGACTTTGCCAATGATGTTACAAAACTTTCCACTGGAGATTGATAACAAAACAATTCCAAGGAAGCGAAGTGTCAAATTCAAAGTACATTCCTTTGAACATCCTTCTTGCATAAAGGTTTCTAACCTACACATAGATTCTTAATATCCAACTCCCATTATGAAAACATTTCCATATTTTCCATATGACAATGTGTTATTAATAGAATTCTGTCTATTCATAATAATGTCAATATGGTCCATCCATTACTATACTTACAAATGTCCTTAAGCAACCAATCCTTAGCGAACCTAAGATTGTCCTTGACAGTTGTTTAACCACTTTAGTCATATCCGGTTCTAGTCCTTTTTCCTCTTAAAGCCCAAGGCATTTGGAAAATTAGAACACGTGAATATTATAGCATATGCAATAGATCCTATATCCGAAGCATATGGGACACGATTCATAATGTCTTACATAAAGACATGATACGTGACCAATCTTTTTCTATAATATTTCCATATATAGAATTTCCAATGTTGAAATATTTCAACATGGTATTCATATATATCTATGACTAAGTTTGATTAATACTTCAATCTAAACTTTTAGATTCGAAATAAAGTATAAGTATCCTCTTCATTACTATAGCGAAACAACTTTGCAAATTAGAACTCTGTTTCCTATAAATAGTATTGCTAACTCGCAACACTTACCATAATAATTATGCTCCCACTAGCATAACAATTATTTTGTTACTAGCATAACATTTATGCTCCACTAGCTTTGACATGTATCCAAAATCAGTTGGACTTCTAGAAATCAATATTTTATTGACTTTCTTAACAAAGTTCAAATTTCTGATACGAGATGCTTCGATAAGCCTTTATCTAAGCTCATACACCTTTTATTAGAAAGCCCATATGTGTGTCTAAACTATTTCAGAACTGACAGCAGTAAGTCTCGAATGTTCAAACTTTTTGCCATTTCTCACAATTCGAACTATGAAGAGGGATGTCGTAATCATAATCGATTTTGAGAATGCAATTAACACAACTGTAATCTCTTTAAAATCTACTTAGTGAAAGCGTTTCCTCACAATCATTTTCATGAATTGGAGAGATACCTTATGACACTTAGATTTTATGGTGTATGTGTTCCTATCCATGTGAATCTTTCATTTCCAACCATTACCATAAGATAAGGTTTGTGACAAACTCAACCTCATATGGACTGAACTTGTTTAATCTTAATTTCTTGCCACTTGGCAGCACAAGGGCCTACCATGTCTTCCAAGTTGTTAAGCAACTCACCTATACAGATCAATGAACGTTTACTGATCAAGGTCCTTCGCCTTATGCAAACAATTAAGAACTCATAGAAATCACATGCATAGTCAACTTTTAACTGGAATGGGTACAGAAACAAGAATATGTCAACACGATAGGTTACAAACCTCAAGTCGTGAGCTAGTGATACACAATAGGTTTATTCTTGATTAGTTCCTGAAACTTTTCAAGATCTTTAGGACTCCCACTGACTTCTTGACATATAAGATTCTCTTGTCAAGAAACACTCCTTAACAAACAAATATTCAAGAGTTAGTGCGGATTCTTATCAAGGAAAAACACTTCATACAATTGGTCTTAGTTGTTCTTTGTCTTAAAGACATCACAACTACCAATTCTAAATGTGTTATAAACCTACTTAAGATATGTCACTCAAGGAACAATCTTGGAGTATGACTCTAAGACTTGATTTTGAAACGAAGTATGACTCACCTTAATTGATTTAACCATTTCAACAATTTACGATTCCTCTTCTTAGCCATACTTATGTACTAAGGTGTCCTTAGAGGATCAATTGTGATATGGTTTTCATAATCATTAAGATGATCATAAAACACGATACTTAAGTACTCTCCTTTCCTTTCAGATTGGAGAAACTTTTATCTTTCTGCCTAATTGATTCTTCTTATTCGTTCTGCTATACATTGAAACTTTTTCAATGATTCAGAATTATACTTAATCTTGTAAGCATAATCATATTCACTAAACTTTTAGTAAATCATGACGAATAGTCTTATTTTTCTTTGTGGTGGACCTGACCAGTGCACAACCAAGTGTACCCGATCCCCTAGTCCTTCACTTGACTCACATATACATGTGAACAAGGAATTAGTCTTAATTTCCCAAAGACGAAGGTTCTCATTCATCATACAATACAACTTGCATGATTCCAAGTTTCTGTCCAATTGAAACTTGGTGATGAGAATCTTTCCTTATTTGGTAAATTTAGACACTACCACAAACGAAAGAATCAAATCCATATTGCTAAAAATAGAAACATACAAACAACAATTTTCACAAATGCCATTGCAAGGAAATATAAAATCAAATCAAATCAAAATTTTCCTTATTTATTAAAATTGCGAAAAATCTTGTCCTTACAATGCAATTACAAATGAAAACTATGTCACTACATATTTCTAAGCAATCTATCATAACTCCTAAGTAGCAGATCACAATTCTGATCATCGAATCATGCGATCGAAATCCATCTCTTCGCGATCAGACTCAGCATGCTTTTCCTTTAAGCTTCCTTTCTTTTCTTCGATCCGACAAAACATCAAAATGTGATCTCATCACATCATGTATTAAGAATCTTCAAATAGGAACTTAATAGAGTTAGATAGTGGACTTACCTGAAGTAGAGTCAACCACTTTGACTTTACCATCCTTGTGATCTTTCAGGTAAATAATGTAGCTTCGCAACCAATGCCCTTATCTTGGCAGTAGTAACAAACATACTCTTTTGGAATGGCACACAGGACAATCTCAGACTTAGCGTTTCTCTTTACCATTTGGTCAAACGGTTTGACCTTGGCCAATCCCTTTCCATTGGGAAAAGAAAGATTTTCTGGACTTCCAATGTTTCCATTGTCAATGTCCATGGAACTTTGGGAAGTAGATCTTCCAATGAAGTTTGCTTTACCAGTGCGCCAAATCATTGCTGATTCAGCAGCAATAAGCAAATAAGTATGATCGATAAGGGTCACGTCGTGGTCTGTCACATAGTAGTCTTTAACAAACTCACTATATGACTTAGGAAGTGATTGAAGAACCAAGTCAACAGCCAACTTCCTCGAGACAACGACACCTAGCATTCCCAGCTTGTCAATATGCAGCTTTATGTCCAAGATGTGAGCACATACAGACTTTCCATCTTCATGTTTGCTTGCCAATAGGGCTTGAGTGATCTTGAACTTTTCAAGTCAACGGACATGTGGGTTAGGTAGAATAATTGGAGGAGGTGGAGGAAGAGAAGTTCCACTACAACACGAAGAAGGGATTAATCTTTCACCTCGATCGTCTTGTGGAATATCATCTTTATAAGGAAAGCCTTTTCCAAAAGGATAAGGTACACCATAGTTGTTAGAACTAGACATCTACAAGGGAGAAATTCAAGTTAATTGATTTAAGTGTTGGATTAATGTCTAAGTCCATAACTATAATTGGTAAGACTTGACCCGACCCGGCATGGTCCATTTGGGTTGCATGGCATCATGCATTTGGATAGACTATAATGAGAGAAATAACACTTAAGGTTTGTTAATATATTATAAGTTATAATATATTATAAGTTATAATATATTAATAAGATTATTTAATTAGTATTGATCAAGAATTAATCTAGAATTAATTAAGTGATCAAAAGAAGACTAATTAAATATATGGGTTGATTGTGTAAATCACCCATACTTATATAGTGGGCTAATGCTCCATGGATTGTCAAGTTGGGCTAAAACCCATAAGATGCTCCATGGTGTATTTGTACACATGGATCATGGAAATGAAAGGCCATGACAATTAGGGTTTACATGGTGTAACCCTAACTATATAATGATCTTATTCTTGGAGAAAATCGGCCACTATGTGTGATAGAAAGGGCTAGCCGATTTGATGAAGTGTTCCAATTCTCTCAAGTTATTCCAAGTGTATTTGGTGTTGTGTGAACCATTTGAGGTGTCACACTTTGGGCACTAGGCACTCAAGCTTCATGAAGTCATTCTACATCAAAGAGGTATGTAATTCTAACTTGATATATTCATATGAATCAATGTTATTATGCTAGTTAGGATGAATACCTTGGAAAGTTCATATTTGCATGTATAATAGAGAAAACATAGATCCAAGGTATTTAGGGTTGCATGTACACTTAGGAGTGTTAGAATGCTCAAAACCCAACAGTGGTATCAGAGCCTAGGCTTGTTTTCAATTATACTTGATGCAAAGTGCTGAAAAATGCTGAAAAAGTCGATTTTCGGGCTGTCAGGGCACTGGACTCGCCGAGTCCACTGATGAACTCGCCGAGTCCATGAAGAAAATCATCCTACTCGTCGAGTAGGTTCATACACTCGACGAGTAGGAGCCCCTGGCAGCATATCTTCGAGTTTTTTGGCTAGAAATGGACTAGAAACATTACCATAAGCTGTTTTTGAACCTATAAACCTGTTTTTGATGTGGTAATGTTCATTCTAATCCAATTTCAAAGATAATTGTCAATAGATTCATGTTTTGTATTAGTTTAATGGTTAGTCTAATTACATGAAAAAGTTTGATTAAATTATCTTGTTCTTATGAGTTGCTTAGATTAATAGAAAAATTATTAGAAATTGTTGTTTTCAATCCATTTTAATCTAAGAGATGATTCTAAAATGTGTTTGTGTAACTTGTCCTCAAGTTACATGAAAAGTCACATTAAATTTTCTTAAAACTCATAAAAGTTGGCAAAGGTTACAAAATGAAGAGTCTTGTCTTCATTGAATGGTTTTATGACTCCATAACTTGTCCTCAAGTTATGGAGGTTCAAGAGTCACTTCATTAAGTAATAAAATGTGTAACCTTAATTAGTTCCATAAGTTACAAAAATAAAGAAAAGTTACATTCTTTTATTAGTTTAAAGTCTTCCATAACTTGTCCTCAAGTTATGGAACTTGAAGAGTTTTTTAATTAAAACTACTTTAAACACATAAGTTATGGAATTAATTAGTTTTGAATATTTTCAAAACTTGCCCTCAAGTTTTGGAATATGTAAAGTTTCCCTCAAGAATACTTTAATTCCAAGTTAAGCCCTTAGAGTTTTAAAAGTTAAAATTCAACCCTTATACTTTATAATATTATAATTTAATAATATATATATATATATATATATATATATATATATATATATATATATATATATATATATATATAAGAGCAAGTCAGTCTTACCATTAGTAGGCCTCATTCACGAAGCCGGTCTATAAGGGGGGTATAAGGTTGTTGCCTATAAAATGGCAGCTTAATGGGTGTCCACTCTCACCCACCGCTTCCTTGACTGGTGGAGGGTCGTTAGCCGAACAGGTAGGACAAGGACTATAATTCTCCCTTCATTAAAAGTATTAATGATAAATACTAAGTAACTAAACACTTATTAATTCCCAATCTTAGTTATTTAGGAAAATGTGAATAAGGTGTTAATCCATGAAATTACACTTTGCACTTTGTTTAAACCGTTAGTGGAGCGTCTATGGTTAACCGGCACTCTAACCTGGGTTTAACAAGGTAGGCAAAGGGTAACTTAATATTTATCATAGTATCGGTGGAGCGTGTGTGGTTAACCGGCACATCGATTGAGGGGTAAATATTAAGGGTACCAAGTATATTTGCATGGTTATTCACACCTTGTTTTGTGATCCTCGGCATCCCAGTCACAAAACCTGAAGGGCACACTCGAGATTGAAACATGTCATTGAACAGTTCAATGAATCTCAAAAGATCTAGGAGTTTCAAAGCCAAGTAAAATCTAATTAAATTATTTCGTTTTCATGGTGGAAATTGGTGAATCGTCATTCACCTACCTTCAAATATTTTATAGCTTGGATTACGGCATCCCTCTTCCAAGTTATAAAATAGTTTGTTGGGTCCTAGCCTTAATATTTCATATTGGGTGTTATATTAAGGACTTTGAATCAACTATCTTGAATATCTCCCAAAAGATGTCTAGCTCAGACATCTATGATCTTCCCAAATCTCTTGGAAATTTACTTCCTCCACCTCCTCCAATTATTCTCCCTAACCCACAAGTTCAAGGTCACTCAAGCCCTAATGGCAAGCAAGGTCTATGTGTGATCACATCTTGGAGATGAAGTCACATATTGACAAGCCGGGAGAGTTGGGTGTCAAAGTCTTAAGAAAGTTGGATGCTCAATCACTTTCTAAGTCACATAGTAAGTTCCTTATGGACTACCATGTAAAGGACTATGACATGACCCTTAATGATCTTATCTATTTGCTTTGGGGTGCTTAATCAGCAATGATTTGGAGCACTGGCAGAGCAAATCTGATTAGTAGATCAACTCCCAAGCCTTCAATGGACATTGACAATGGTAACATTGGATACCCAGTAAAAGCTTTCTCTTCCCAATGGAAAGGGATTGCCCATAGTCAACTCGGTTAACTAAATGGTAAAGAGAAAGGCAAGTCTGTGATAGTCCAGTACACCATTCCCAAAGAGTCCATATGTTTCTCTTGCCAAAAGGAAGGGGCATTGATTGCGAAGCTGCCTATTCACCTGAAAGATCATAAGGTTGATCAAGTCAAGAAGTTTGACTCTTCTTCAGGTAAAAGTCCACTATCTAACTCTGTTAAGTTTCTATTATGAGATTCTCATTACATGATGTGACTAGGTCACATGTTGATGCTTTAAGAATCAAAGAAAGTGAAGAAACTTAAAGGAAGTATATGCTGATTCTGATCGCGAAGATGGATTTCGATCGCATGGTTCGGTGATCAGAATTTTTGAAGCTGTTACTTAGGAGTTATGATATATTGCTTAGGAATAGATAACAACAAGTTTTTCATATGCATTTGCACTGTAAGGATAAGTTTTTTCCGCAAAGGTTTGAAATAAAATAAAAGGTTTTAATTTTATATTTATTTTAAATATCCTTACAAGTGGCATTTGTGAAAAATGGTTGTTTATATTGTTGGATTAGTGTCTAAGGCTGTAACTATATTTGGTAAGTACTTGACCCGGTTATGCATGGTCCTTTTGGGTTGCCTTCACCATAGCAACTTGACATGATGATTTGTTAAGAGAGAAGAGATATTATTAATATATTATGAGAATAATATATATTTAAGGAATAATAATATTATTTGATTAATATAAGTCATATATTAATTGAGAATTAATTTGGTGACTTAAAGAGGTTAATTGAATAAAGGGCATAAACTGTCAAATGTGTGATAGTTGTATTTTGGGCTATGTATCCTTATGGATATTGGGGTGGACGAAATTTAGGGTTTGGGAACCTTAAATTCGTCCAAGCCTTGTATCTAGAAGGATCTTGGATTGCTTAGGGCCTAAGTCATTCAATTAGGGTTAAAGGAGAAACCCTAATAGCTCATAGTATAAATAGGACCCTTGGGGTGGAGAAATCGGCACTCTTGCAAGCCAAGGAACCCTAGGGCCGATTTCTATCCCTCCTCCCTCTCTCTCAAGATCATCTTCTTGCTAGTTGGTGTTTGTAAGCCATTAGAGGAGTGACAATTGTGACTCTAAGCTCCAAGAAGAAGAAGTATCAAGCAAGTAATTCAAGGTATTCTTTCAGATCTGATTTCATATGATTAGATTCAATATATTACATTAGATCTAGTATTGCAAGTCTTGGATTCAATGCATGTTCAATTAGAGAAACCTAGATCCAAGCAATTAGGGTTTGCATGTGCACATAGGAAAGTTCTTATGGCTCAAACCCATCAGTGGTATCAGAGCTTTGATTGATTTCTATTGAATTGATGCATTGGTTGATTGCTTGTTGCTTAAAAAAAACTCGATTTTGTGATTCTGACTGCTGTACTCGGCGAGTTCCGCTGTGGACTCGGCGAGTAGCTCCAACTCGGCGAGTCCATAGAGGTACTCGGCGAGTTCGAGCGTCAGAAGGAGGAAGTTTCGGGATTTCTTGCTGTTTTACTTGAGGATACTTGCCTTAACTGTTTTGGGTCATTAAAATCCGATTTTAATCATATATATATGAGTATATTCTTGACCTAACAAAAGATAATTACCAATTAGTTGAATAATAATTTCCTTATATGATAATTGTTGATTATTTGAATTTAATTGGTAAATTGTTTTGCAAGTAACATTAAATAAGATCAAATTGAGATAGTCTAATTAGATGATTTATATTATTTGCTATTTGATCCTTATGCTTTGAAAAAAGTTCAAGACTTGTCCTCAAGCTTTGAAATTTTAAATTTTGTGATTAAAAGTTTAATTTGGATAATTTTAAATTTCAATCCCTAGAATTTTACAAGTTTAAAATTCAACCCTATACTATTATATTATTACAAGCTTAATATATATATATATATATATATATATATATATGTATGATTTAAAATGCTAGTCTTACCGTTAGTAGGCCTCATTCACGAAGCCGGTCTATAAGGTGGGTATAAGGTTGCTGCCTATAAAATGGCGCTTAATGGGTGTACATTCACACCCACCGCTTGCTTGACTGGTGGAGGGTCGTTTGCCGAACGGGTAGGATAGGGCAAACCTCCTCTCATTAATAAGTATAATGAATCTATATAAAGTAACTAAACAGGATTTATAAAATTCCCAATCTTAGTTACTTTAGGAAAAGTGAAATGATGTAATCCCATGAAATTACACTTTGTACCCTTGCTAAGACATTAATGGAGCGTGTGTGGTTAACCAGCACATTAATTGGGTTCTAAGCAAAGGTGGCAAAGGGTGACTCATTGTTTGTTATAGTTCAATGGAGCGTGTGTGGTTAACCAGCACATTGAATAGGTAACTGTAACAGTGGGGGCACCTTGTACATTTGCATGGTTATTCACACCCACTTTGTGATCCTCGGCATCCCAGTCACAAACGAGAGGGGCATATCGAGATTTAAACATGTCATTGAAAGGTTCAATGAATCTCAATGAAATCTAGGAATTCTCAATACATTTAAAACTTAAAGCTTATGTTTTTCATGGTGAAGAATTAGTGAATCGTCATTCACTTACCTCCAAATTATTTGCATGTTGGATTACGGCATCCCTTTTCTAATGTGTAAATAATGTTGTTGGGTCCTAGCCCTAATTTTCTTTTTGGGTGTTAATTAGGGGCTTAATTCTAATCAAACTTTGTTCCTTTCTATTTGTAGATGTCTAACGCAAACAACGCTACTGCTGGCTCATTCCCGCTAATGAGCCTTTGTCAAAAAGTGACTTTCGATGGAACGAACTTTAGCGAATGGATAAGATACATTCGCACGATCGCGCGTTACGAGGACAAAGAGTATGTTCTCGATGAGAAGCTCGAGAAGGTCAATCCAGAAACTGCTACTCCTGAAGAAATGGCTGTCTTTGAGAACCATGAGCGTGATGCAACGAAGGTCCATTGCATCATGATAGCCACAATGAACTCAGAATTCCAAAAATCCTATGAGGACATGTATCCTTATGAGATGCATCTAGACTTGATGGAGAGATATCACCAAAGCGCGAGGCAAGAACGCTATGAGATCATAACGAATATGATCACTGCTAAAATGGGAAGTGGAGAGTCTCTAACTGTGCACTTGCAAAAGATGCAAAGGTATGTTGATCGTCTTCGCAAGTTGAATGTCAACTTTGGGGAAGATTTGGCTATCGACATTGTTCTTCACTCCTTGCCCTCATGCTACAACCAATTTAGGATGACCTACCACATGAACAAGGAAGAGGTCACCCTAAGCAAACTCCAAGGGCTCCTGAGGACTGCTGAGAGCAACCTCAAGGACAAGTCTGTTGCACCAACTCCCAATCCACCCGTTGCTCCTGTTTTGGCTATTGGACAGGGAAGGGGCAAGAAGAGGAAGGCTTTTGCAAAGAACCACCGCAAAGGAAAGTCCCAAGATGGTTCCTCTTCTAGTGGGACCAAGGTTAATCCTGCTAAGCCCAACCCAAACCCAAAGGAGGCAGAGTGCCACCATTGCCACAAAATAGGACATTGGAAGAAAAGCTGCCCGGAATATCTGCAAGCCATCAAGGATGGGAAGATCAAGCCATCTTTCGCAGGTATTTACACAATTAAATCTAATGATTCATCTCATGCTGTTTCTTGGGTTCTTGATACAGGGTGTGGTTACCACATTTGTTCTGATTTGCAGGGACTAGGAAGAAATAGGGATGTGGAGCTTGGAAGAATAAATCTGATCATGGGAAACAGAAGAACGTCGCCTGTCACCAAGATTGGAGTGTATTCTTTAGAGCTTAGGAATGGTTTGAATTTAGAATTAAATAATTGTTGCTACTCGCCAGATATGGCAAGAAACATCATTTCTTTTCATGGTTTATTTAGACAAGGATTTAGATATTCGTTTAATAATGAGAATGGTTCGATTTATGCTTATCTAAATGGTGTTTTATATTTTGAAGCAATGCCTTGTAATGGAATTTATGAAACTGTTATGGTTGTAGATAACCTAGGAAATGATGTGTTGTGTATGGATTCTTCCAATGGTATGGATAAAGCATCCTTGTGGCATTGTCGTCTTGGACATGTCAACAAGAAGCGCATAGCCCAACTCCAAAAGGATGGAGTGTTGGAGTCGTTCGACCTTAGGGAAGATGACACCTGCGAATCTTGTTTACTTGGAAAGATGACCAAGTCACCCTTCACTGGCACTTGTGCGAGGGGTGAGGGTTTATTGGATCTCATACATACAGATGTATGTGGACCCTTTAGATCCACCACAAGGGATGCAAATCGCTTCTATGTGACTTTCACAGATGATTATAGCAGATATGGATACATCTACTTAATCAAGCACAAGTCAGAAACCTTTGAAAAGTTCAAAGAGTTTAAACAAGAAGTGGAGAATCAATTGGGCAGGAAAATCAAGATGCTTCGATCTGATCGAGGTGGAGAGTACCTAAGTCTTGAATTCCACGACTACCTCAAGGAATGTGGAATAGTTTCACAATTGACGCCACCTAGGACACCACAATTGAATGGTGTAGCTGAGAGGCGTAATCGAACCTTGCTAGACATGGTTCGTTCCATGATGAGTCGTGCTTCACTACCTATCTCATTCTGGGGGTATGCCTTAGAGACTGCCGCCCATATCCTTAATTTAGTACCCACAAAGAAGGTTGCCAAAACACCTCACGAGATGTGGACAGGGAAAGCTCCCTTGTTGGCACATATCAAGGTTTGGGGCTGTGAAGTTTTCGTAAGACGAGAAACTCACGACAAGCTCGAACCTCGTAGTGAGCGATGTATATTCATCGGCTACCCACAGAAATCCTTTGGATATCTCTACTATAGGCCGAGTGACAATGTTGTCTTCGTTGCAAGGAGAGGGGTTTTCCGAGAGCGAGAACTCATAAGCCAAGGAGACAGTGGGAGGCAAGTCGATCTTGAAGAGATTCAAGAATCTAGCGATGAAGGAACCTCTAACACTGGCGCTCAACCCGAGGAGGAAACTCCAGTTGAACAAATTGACGAGTCCTTACCTCTTAGACGTTCCGAAAGAGTTAGAGTTCAACCCCAGTTTTATGGTTTTCATATTACTACCGAAGGGGACACGTATATTAGTGATGGTACACTAATAAATCTAGATGAACCTAATAGCTATAAGGAAGCCATGGCAGGCCCAGAGTCTGTAAAATGGAAAGAGGCGATGGACAGTGAGATTCAGTCCATGTATGACAACCAAGTTTGGAATTTGGTTGACAATGTACCAGGTCGTAAGACGGTCGGGTGCAAGTGGATCTTCAAGAAGAAGACCAACGTGGATGGGAACGTGCACACTTATAAGGCGCGATTGGTTGCGAAGGGTTTCACTCAGACTCCTGGAGTTGACTACGATGAAACCTTCTCACCAGTTGCGAAGATAAAGTCTATTAGGGTGATGCTAGCCATTGCTGCATTTCATGACTATGAAATATGGCAAATGGATGTAAAAACCGCTTTCCTTAATGGGAAGTTGGATGAGGATGTTTACATGGCTCAGCCAGAGGGTTTTGTCGATCCAAAGCATCCCAATAGAGTGTGTAAGCTTGAGAAGTCCATTTATGGGCTTAAGCAAGTGTCTCGCAGATGGAATCTTTGCTTCGATGAGAAAGTCAAAGAGTTTGGATTTGTACGAAGTGAAGATGAATCATGTGTATATGTCAAGGCCAGTGGGAGTATAGTTAGCTTTCTCGTTTTGTATGTCGATGACATACTGCTCATAGGAAACAACGTCCTGACTCTGCAGGAGGTTAAGTCCTGGCTCGGGAAGTGTTTCGCTATGAAGGACCTCGGAGAGGCTTCCTATATTTTAGGAATAAGGATAGTGAGAGAACGAAGTAAGAGACTAATAGGACTTAGTCAGAATACTTACTTGGATAAGGTACTAAAACCTTTTAGAATGGAAAACTCGAAAAAGGGAGAACTACCGATACAGAGTAATGCCAAATTGAGTAAGACTCAAAGCCCGAGTACAGAAGCCGAGATAGCTGAGATGAGCCGAATACCCTATGCTTCCGCAGTTGGCTCAATCATGTACGCTATGACTTGTACTCGCCCTGATGTGGCCTTTGCTTTGAGCATGGTCAGTAGATATCAAGGGAACCCGAGCAGAGCTCATTGGATTGCGGTCAAGAATATACTTAAGTACCTTCGGAGGACCAAGGAATGGTTTTTAGTCCTCGGAGTGAGTGATGACTTAAAGGTGCGAGGGTATAGTGATGCCAGTTTTCAGACCGACATGGACAACTACCGTTCGCAGTCGGGCTGGGTCTTTACCCTCAATGGAGGAGCAGTAACTTGGAAAAGTTCCAAGCAAGAAACTGTAGCTGATTCAACGTGCGAATCAGAGTACATTGCAGCAAGCGAAGCGTCAAAAGAGGCAATGTGGCTGAAGAACTTCATTGGTGATCTTGGAGTTGTGCCTTCCATAAAGGAGCCTATGGAAATTTTCTGTGATAATGAAGGAGCGGTTGCCTTGACCAAGGAACCGAGGGATCATGGTAGATCTCGACATATCGACAGAAAATATCATTTTATTAGACATCGAGTAGAAGAAGGACACCTCGTGGTAAAGAGGGTATCGTCAGAGGATAACCCAGCAGATCCGCTTACGAAGGGACTTAGCAGGGTTAAGCATTTGCAGCACGCTAGGAGCATTGGGCTAAAGGACGATATTAGTTTAGATTAGATAGTTTGGAAACGTGTAATAGATAAGTGTAATTGACATTTGATGATTAAATAAAGGAGTATTATTTATAAGTAAAGCTATTGTCTTATGTTAATTGTTTAACTATTGTTTCATTTTGCATGTTTTGACTTCCTGAGTAATTAATTATTTGATAATAATCGAATTATTCGAATAGTCCACAGTCGTTCATATGTTGGAAGTAGATATGAATGAAGACTGTTATGAATTGGTGTGTAGATTGTCTAAAGTATATTAGACATAGCAAAGGTTTGCTACAACGTTCATGAGTGCTTATGAACTTCATTTGAGCATTGGAATAAACCCACACTTGTTGGAATCACTTCATGGAATTTATCACGAGTGATCACAAGATGGTAATATCATATGGTCTTAAAACCTAGATATATGGTTTATTGTTTGTTAATTGGTTATGCATTGATAATGCGCAAACGCATCAGTAACTTGATGTTATAAAACGTATTGTTGTGTGTAATTTGATTAGTGGATAGTAAATGCATATAAATCGAAGTTTATCTGTTCCTTTTATCCTAAGAGGGTAAAAGCGATATCAGGGCCCCTCGATGATTTGATTTGACTTATGTGTCGGGCCCGGTCAGGACTGAATTGATGTGTTCAATTAAGTTCTAAGTCAAGTAAATCTGAGATCGAGAAACAAATTGCAGGACAATAAGTATGACCATGTTCCATGTAATTGTCCGCACGGTATCTAGAACAGAGGATTATACGATCCTTTATCTAAAGGACATGATACTGATAAGATCAGAAGTGACAGCGTCTTTGAGAGCTACGATTGCTAATCGGATTATATTTGCATATATAGTTACTAGACTTATCCAAGTGGGAGACTGTTGGATTAGTGTCTAAGGCTGTAACTATATTTGGTAAGTACTTGACCCGGTTATGCATGGTCCTTTTGGGTTGCCTTCACCATAGCAACTTGACATGATGATTTGTTAAGAGAGAAGAGATATTATTAATATATTATGAGAATAATATATATTTAAGGAATAATAATATTATTTGATTAATATAAGTCATATATTAATTGAGAATTAATTTGGTGACTTAAAGAGGTTAATTGAATAAAGGGCATAAACTGTCAAATGTGTGATAGTTGTATTTTGGGCTATGTATCCTTATGGATATTGGGGTGGACGAAATTTAGGGTTTGGGAACCTTAAATTCGTCCAAGCCTTGTATCTAGAAGGATCTTGGATTGCTTAGGGCCTAAGTCATTCAATTAGGGTTAAAGGAGAAACCCTAATAGCTCATAGTATAAATAGGACCCTTGGGGTGGAGAAATCGGCACTCTTGCAAGCCAAGGAACCCTAGGGCCGATTTCTATCCCTCCTCCCTCTCTCTCAAGATCATCTTCTTGCTAGTTGGTGTTTGTAAGCCATTAGAGGAGTGACAATTGTGACTCTAAGCTCCAAGAAGAAGAAGTATCAAGCAAGTAATTCAAGGTATTCTTTCATATCTGATTTCATATGATTAGATTCAATATATTACATTAGATCTAGTATTGCAAGTCTTGGATTCAATGCATGTTCAATTAGAGAAACCTAGATCCAAGCAATTAGGGTTTGCATGTGCACATAGGAAAGTTCTTATGGCTCAAACCCATCAGTGGTATCAGAGCTTTGATTGATTTCTATTGAATTGATGCATTGGTTGATTGCTTGTTGCTTAAAAAAAACTCGATTTTGTGATTCTGACTGCTGTACTCGGCGAGTTCCGCTGTGGACTCGGCGAGTAGCTCCAACTCGGCGAGTCCATAGAGGTACTCGGCGAGTTCGAGCGTCAGAAGGAGGAAGTTTCGGGATTTCTTGCTGTTTTACTTGAGGATACTTGCCTTAACTGTTTTGGGTCATTAAAATCCGATTTTAATCATATATATGAGTATATTCTTGACCTAACAAAAGATAATTACCAATTAGTTGAATAATAATTTCCTTATATGATAATTGTTGATTATTTGAATTTAATTGGTAAATTGTTTTGCAAGTAACATTAAATAAGATCAAATTGAGATAGTCTAATTAGATGATTTATATTATTTGCTATTTGATCCTTATGCTTTGAAAAAAGTTCAAGACTTGTCCTCAAGCTTTGAAATTTTAAATTTTGTGATTAAAAGTTTAATTTGGATAATTTTAAATTTCAATCCCTAGAATTTTACAAGTTTAAAATTCAACCCTATACTATTATATTATTACAAGCTTAATATATATATATATATATATATATATATATATATATATATATATATATATATATATATATGTATGATTTAAAATGCTAGTCTTACCGTTAGTAGGCCTCATTCACGAAGCCGGTCTATAAGGTGGGTATAAGGTTGCTGCCTATAAAATGCTACACATGCATGCTATCTAAGGAAAGGTGTATGATTTTGATAAAGTTTTATCAAAGCATCTCGTATCAGAAATATGAACTTTGGTAAGAAAGTCAATAAAGTATTGATTTCTAGAAGTCCAGCTGATTTCTGAGTACATGTCAAAGCTAGTGGGAGCATAAGTGTTATGCTAATAATCATCATGTTAGTGGGAGCATGATAATTATTGTTAGTGTTGCAAGTTAGCAAATGTTAATTATAGAAAACAAAAGTTTCAATTCGTGAAGTTGCAGGGGTTGAAAAAGTTGTTTTGCTATAATTAAGGGAGAGGATATACTTCATTTCAGTTCTAAAGGCTTAGATTGAGACCTTAATCATCTTTAGTCAAGAATATATATATATATATATATATATATATATATATATATATATATATATATATATATATATATATTCATGTTGGATTGGTTCAACTTAAGGAAATTCCATATATTACGTTCTCAAAATTCGATTATGATTACAGCATCCCTCTTCATAGTCAAATTTAGAGAACATGGCAAATAAAAATTTTTGCAGCAAAAGACTGGTCTAGAATCATGTCTTTATGTGAGACATCATGAATCGTGTCCCATTTGCTTTGGGTACAGGATCGATTGAATGTGCTATAATATTTGTCCTTTCTAAAATTTTCCAAATGCCTGGGGCATTAAGAAGGGAAAAGGTCTAGAATTGGATATGACTAAAAGGATTAAGCAATTGTCGAGGACAATCTAAGGTTTACCAAAGATTGGTTGCTCAGGGACAGTTGGAAGTATAGTGCTAATTTTGGAAGGACCATATTGACATATTCTGAAAAAATGCATCTCTTGTTCAGAAGTGATAGTCAAAATGAGAATATGGAGTTGTCTCCATAGGTGGAAGTTCTCTGTGTAAGATTAGAAAACTTAATGCAAGAAGCATGTTCAAAGCAATGTACCTTGAATATGAGACTTAGTTTCCATGGAGTTGAACTCCATTGGAATACCTTATAATGATTGTTGACAAGTCTTTGTAACTTTGTACACTTTCATTACAAGAGGTCAGTGCATATAAGTTTAAAATCTAAACAAATTTCGATAAATGATAGGAATTTGGAATTCTTACATTTTTTGATAAGGATTTGGGAGTGTGAAAAGAGAATCATTGAAAGAATGTTCAATCGATCTAGTTCACAAAGTAAGGATCATAGATAAACATAGAGTGCATACTTGGTGTATGGCAAAGCTATTGTTTAATAAAAACATAGTGTACATGCTTGGAGCATGGGACAACTAGTGTTTTAATTCAATTATAAAGTTGATAAAACCGAAACAATGAATAATGAGTAATCAGTATGGTGATAAATAAAAGTGTTTATTTATATTCATAGGGTTTGATACCATATTTGATTCATTTATTCTTGTGTTTCTCTTTGCATGTTTTGACTTCCAGAATAACTAAGTCGCTCTTCCTGAATGATTAAGTTATTCAAACCATCCACAGTCGGTCATATGTTGGAAGTAGATATGAATCAAGACTGTCATGAGTTGGCTTGTAGAGGTCCAAGTTGGTGGACAAAGTGGTGCTACAACACTCATGAGTGCTCATAAGTTCTGAGTATTGGATTCAACCCACGCTCATTTGAATCACTTCATGGATTTTATCACGAGTGATCATGAGACGATAATATCTTATATTCTTAAAACCTAGAGATATGAGTTGTTACTATGAGTTGGTTATACATTGATTGCACGAAAACGCATTGGTAACTCGATGTTATAAAACGTGCCTTTGTGTATGATTCAACAAGTAGTAGAACAAGCCATATGAGTCGAAGTTTATCCATTCCTTTTACCTTCAAGATAAAAGCGATATCTGTGGGCCCCTCGATGATTTAGCGATGACACATGTGAGTGCTTGGCCAAGCCAGGACTGATTTGATTTGTTCAATCAGTCAGTCGTCATGAACCGGAAATCGGGAAACAACAAATGGACAGAGAGAATGATTGATAATCCATGTCTCATCCATATGATATCTAGAATGGAGGAATATATGATCACTTATCTAATGGACAAGTCATTGACAAAGGTCAGAGATCATCGGCAAGGTCAGAGTTCGACGGAAGCTTTTGAGAGCTACGATTGCCAGTCGGTTCTTGAAGTCATACGCAATAATACTTTTAGACTTATCCAAGTGGGAGACTGTTGGATTAATGTCTAAGTCCATAACTATAATTGGTAAGACTTGACCCGACCCGACATGGTCCATTTGGGTTGCATGGCATCATGCATTTGGATAGACTATAATGAGAGAAATAACACTTAAGGTTTGTTAATATATTATAAGTTATAATATATTAATAAGATTATTTAATTAGTATTGATCAAGAATTAATCTAGAATTAATTAAGTGATCAAAAGAAGACTAATTAAATATATGGGTTGATTGTGTAAATCACCCATACTTGTATAGTGGGCTAATGCTCCATGGATTGTCAAGTTGGGCTAAAACCCATAAGATGCTCCATGGTGTATTTGTATCCATGGATCATGGAAATGAAAGGCCATGACAATTAGGGTTTACATGGTGTAACCCTAACTATATAATGATCTTATTCTTGGAGAAAATCGGCCACTATGTGTGATAGAAAGGGCTAGCCGATTTGATGAAGTGTTCCAATTCTCTCAAGTTATTCCAAGTGTATTTGGTGTTGTGTGAACCATTTGAGGTGTCACACTTGGGGCACTAGGCAGTCAAGCTTCATGAAGTCATTCTACATCAAAGAGGTATGTAATTCTAACTTGATATATTCATATGAATCAATGTTATTATGCTAGTTAGGATGAATACCTTGGAAAGTTCATATTTGCATGTATAATAGAGAAAACATAGATCCAAGGTATTTAGGGTTGCATGTACACTTAGGAGTGTTAGAATGCTCAAAACCCAACATTAAGTCCTTAATATAACACCCAAATGAAATATTAAGGCTAGGACCCAACACAATATTCTGCAATTCGGAAGAGGGATGTCGTAATCCAATTGAAAAATATTTGAAGGTAGGTAAATGACGATTTACCAATTTCCGCCATGAAAAACGAAAATGAATATTAGGTTTTAAATGAATTGAAATTCCTAGATTCTTTTGAGATTCATTGAACTTTTCAATGGCATGTTTAATCTCAATTATGCCCTTCAAGTTTGTGACTGGGATACCAAGGATCACAAACAAGGTGTGAATAACCATGCAAATTAGCTTGGTACTCTCGATTTCATTAATCACCTAATCAATGTGCCGGTTAACCACACACACTCCATTGATCAATGATAATTTACGAGAAACCCATTGCCATCCTTCATTAGTCCACATTAGTGTGCCGGTTAACCACACACGCTCCACTAACTGACTAATAATGTGCAATGTGCAATTTCATGGGTTAGCATCAAATTCAAATTTTTCCTAAAGTAACTAACATTGGGAATTTATAAAGTGTTTAGTTACTTTGTATTTCATTATACTTTTAATGAGGATTTAAGTGTCCTATTAAACCCATTCGGCTAACGACCCTCCACCGGTCAAGGGTGCGATGGGTAAGAGTGGATACCCAATGGCGGTTATTTTACAAGTCGCTTCCTTAAACACCCCTCACAGATCAGCTTCATGAATGAGGCCTACTAACGGTAAGAATGACTTTTTACTTATACATATATAATATATTAAACTTTTAATTTTATATAGTATAAGGGTGTATTTTACACTTTTAAAATACTAGATGGTTTAATGTATTAATAAATTAAACTTTTAATTTAATTAACTTTAAACCATATCATTATCGATTTATTAACTTTCTCTTTTAATTAAACATTTAATCAATTTAATAAAGTCCATAAGAGTGTAATTTGAACTATTCAAATGAAACATCAAGGTTCTAAATACAAAATTCAAAATTAAAACTATTTAATTAAAATTTTAAGTTATGAACCCAAGAGTTGCACATTTTCAAATTACTAGGTTTTTTAGAACTCAATGTTTCATAAATAAGACTTTTTAATTTCCAAAACTTGAGGGAAAGTTTTGTAACTCTTGAAAACCTTTTGAATTCCAAACTTGATAACAAGTTTTGTAACTCCTTAAAAAAACTTTTTGAGTTCCAAAACTTGATGGCAAGTTTTGTAACTTTCAAAACATTTAGATCAAATTTTAACCAATAAAATAATCATATTATCTTTTACCAATTTGACCCAATTACAATTCATGTAGCAAGATAAATCAAATAATACAAATAATTAGCTTATCATATAATTTGTAATTATCTTAATATTTGACATTTATCTTTTAATTGGATGAGGTTAATCACTACCAAATCAGAAAAAAAAAAAACAGATTTTATGATATAAAACAGTTCATGGTAATGATCCTAATCCAATTCTGGCCAAAAAACCTGAAAAACTACAACCAGCCTATCCAAATCGTCGAGTCAGATACTGGACTCGTCGAGTTGGCTTGATTGGTGCTTGACTTGTCGATTCAGATCATAGCACTCGTCGAGTCCACTGTCCAGACAACAGTTTTTCAATTTTTCCAGCTTTGAACAAATAACCAATGCATCTATATAACAGAAAAAAACTCATGGCTCTGATACCACTGTTAGGTTTTATGTAATCTAACATCCCTATGGTGCACATACAACCCTAATGCTTTGGATCTAATTTTTATCTAGTTATACATGCAACAAAAAAATATCCAAAGCATGAAACCTATAACTAGCATACAGATATTTGAAACATAAAACAAGTTAGACAATTACCTCTTTGTTGTAGCTTGTAGAGTTTTGGCCTTTCAAGAGCTTAGTGCCTCAAATGTTGCACCTCTAATGGAATTACAACACACCATAAACAAATGGAGGACTTTGAGAGAGAGGTTAGACACACCAAAAACGACAATATTCTTCATGGAGTACACTTGTACCGATTTTAGGGTTTATGGAATACATAGATAGTGTAGAATTACAAGAGTCATATGTAAACCATAATTCTTACACTTAGGCTTATGATCCAATAACTCATATGGACTAACTCTTCATGGACTATCACATAAAATTAGTCCATCATGGATCAATAGCCCAAACCCTATGTATCACTGATTTACATAATCAGTCACCGTTAATTTAATTAGTCTCTTTTGATCACAAAATTAATTCCAAATTAACTCTTGATCAATACTAATTAAATAATATGATTTCTCAATTAATATATTATACTTATAATATATTAATAAATCACAAATAACCTCTTTCTCAAATATCTATCCTATCAAATTGCCCTGGTGAATGCAACCCAAAAGGACCATGCTACTCTCGGGTTAAATACATACCAATTATAGTTATGGACTTAGACACCTAATCCAACAGATCGACGAGGTCATCGATCCTCGGCAGTGGATACTTGTTTTTCATAGTAATTTTTTTCAATTCCCTATAATTAATACACATTCTCATGGTACCATCCTTCTTCTTTATTAACAATATCGGTGCTCCCCAAGGTGAGTAACTTGGTTGGATGAACCCCTTGTCGAGGAGCTCTTGCAGCTGAGACATCATCTCCTTCATGTCTGAAGGAGCCAACCGATAAGGTGCTTTGGCAATCGGTACAGCACCAGGGATGAGATCGATGTGAAAGTCTATCTGTCGTGGAGGTGGTAAGCCCGACAATTCGTCAGGAAAGACGTCAGCGTATTCTCTAACCACATCCACCTCAGATAGAGTTAATTTCTCGGAATTGGAATCAACAATATATGCTAAGAACACTGGACAACCCTTCGCGATGCACTTGCATGCTTTCATAATAGATATAAAAGATGTAGACCTAGAGCAGTGTTCACCGTAGGCGATAGCATAATCGCCGGAAGAGAGAGGTATACGCACGAGCTTTTGTGCACAAAGAATATGGGCTCGATTGGCCAATAGCCAATCCATACCGATCACAACATCAAAACTACCGACCCCAATAGGAATCAGTGTCAATGGAAAAGTATGTTCACCGATAGAAATGACACACACATCATACTTCTCCCGAACAGTGACTAACTGACTCGTAGCCACCTCAATCTCTAATGCAGACTCTAGTGGACTATGCGGTATATCAAAATGAGCACAAAATGGTAATGACACAAACAATCTACTGGCGCCGCCATCAAATAAAACAATAGCAGGAATAGAATTAACCAAGAAGGTTCCAAAAATAACCTCATCATGCTGACGAGCCTCATCAGCAGTCATGTTGAAGGCGTGAGCTTTCGCCTTTGGTGCATCATCTTTCTTGCCACCATAACCTATTTGAACCCTCGGATTGGGGCACTGAGTTCTGATATGCCCCATGTAACATCCATAAAAATCATGCCAAATTTAAACTTTTCAAAACATTTCCGAAGCCAATAATTATTACAAACTTGTTTTCAAAATGGTTTAGTGTCAGAGTATCCCATAATCAAATCATAAAATATAAGGAGGTGCACGATCACGGCTTCGCCTTCCCGCGATCATCAGAAGTACCTGAAACATAATCAACAACTGTAAGCCCGAAGCTTAGTGAGTTCCCCTAAAATACCAACGCCATACAGATATAACCATATCATATAAACAAACACAACATGCATAATGAGCCATCAGTCTGACTGGACCGCCTCACAAGCCATCAGTCTATCTGGACTGCTCTCCGAGCCATCGGCACGTCTGGACCGCCTCTCAGGGCCTTCAGCCTATCCGGACCGCTCACCGGGCCTTCGTCCTGACTAGTATCCCCTAACCGGGTCTGCAGTCTATCCGGTCCGCCTCGGTATCTTGGCCTACAACACAAAGCAGGACCTGCCTCAACCCAATCCCCCAAACCAACAAACATGTGCACATACTATCACACCCCCAAACTGGAACGGCAGAAATGTTCAGGGGCGGAGGACGTCATGTTTAGTATCACAACACATGCATCATAGTAATCAAAGTAACAAGCAACCATTGCATTAATATTAAAGTGTTTTACAAAGTATGTGATTCACAAAAGGTTGACTCCAAGTAAATAACAAAACAAGACATGAAGCTACAATCTTCATCTTTTGATTCCCAGTGCGCGTACCTGTCTACTAGTTTCCTGAGAATACAAGTTATTTTGAAAGAGTAGATCAGCATTTAAGCTGGTGAGTTCATAAGTATTTTAGTGATGTAAAGTAAGTTGAAAGTTCTTTTAGAAAAGTTCGCCTATTCCTCCAGAAAATCCTATATCTTCTGATATGATGAATGAAAGTAAAAATGACTCTACAATTCCTTCTATGAGTACTAAATGGATACAAGTTATATAGAATCCAGATCAAACAGACAATCGATTGTGTGAATCTGCCCTAAGCCCACAACCAAACAAGGAACAGGAAATAAGGCGGAAGTCACACATCCCATTGTTTGTTAGATCTTCATTGTATATAACCCTGGTGTATTCATTTGGTACTTACGGAGTTAACTGTAATAGTTCTTTATATTTGATGAAAACATTTTTTAAGAAAATCATATAATTCCTTTAGTAAAAATGGTAACCACAATAGTTCCTTCTATAATCACTTAGTTTATACTAGCTATATATAATCTAATATCGAACGGATAGTTAATTGTGTGAATCTGCCTTAAGCCCACAACCAAACAAGGAACAGGAAGTGAGGCGGAAAGCACACATCCAACTACCTATCGGATATTAATTATATATAACCCTGATGTATAAACTAAGGTATTATAGAATTAACCACCAAAGGTCCTTTAAGTTATATTGGTTTAATAAAATGAATTAAACCCTTTTGTTGATAAGTTTCTAGTTTAGCCTACTGAATGTTCTATCTGAAAAGTATGTTTTTGTACTAGAAAACGGTATACTGAATTTGTATGCTATGACCTAACCCATACCTGATACTCCTTATGATTATTTGGTGTATACGGGATATATATATATATATATATATATATATATATATATATATATATATATATATATATATATATATAGCTAAGATCGAATAGATAGTAGACTGGGTGAATATGCTCTAAGCCCATAACCAAACAAGGAATAGGAAATGAAGCGGAAAGCACACATCCTACTGTCTGCCGGACCCGATTAATATATATCCCTGATGTATCTACCGAGGAATCATAAAGTTAGCATTATAGGCCCCCTTCTAACTGAATGTTCATGATACGAGTAAGTTATGTGGCGTTGTTCTATTGTTAGGACGACTACTAGAAGTAATGAAATCATGTACTCTAAACGCCTTAGTCGATACTGTTGTGAGTTTTGTATATATTAATATGTTGTATTTATTATTGTCCGGTACTTTGTAGATGTACCCTTTATAAATAAAATCCAGTACTTTGTAGATGTACCCCATATATAACTCCGGTACTTTGTAGATGTACCCCATATATATAAATCATGGCACTTTGTAGATGCACCATATATATATATAACGTTATACCATGTTTATTATCATCTTTTGTTTATAACAATGAGTTAATGATACGTTCCCTTCCTAGGTTACTGGGAATATATAGTATAAGTATGTAAATCATGATTTGTTCTTCTGTTATAGTTATAGTATGTTCCTCCCTGTACTAGTTATAGTATGCTCCTCCCTGTACTAGTTATAGTATGAACTGAACCCTTAAACTATACCTCTTATAGTTTACTAGTATGTTTACTTGAACTGTTACTGACTTGAATAAAAGACTCAATTAACTACTGAGTTAAACATGTACCTTAAAACAGAGTTTTATAAACAATAAACTAACATCTTTTTAAAAGAGTTGTTGAATAGATTTGATCTCTTACAAAAGCATAAGAAATCCTTTAATGTGATGGTTATCACAGGTAAATATTTAAACAATATCATTGTGTTCAACTTGTATTCCCCCCCCCCCCCCTTAAAAGAATTTAAAAACATTTAAAAGATTGATTATAGGGGTATGAACTCACCTTGTGTGGGTGATTCAATTGAAGATTCGCGTAAGGATGAGAAGTTCCACGAATGAATTCCCGAGACACAAACGAGTCCTAAATGACATATAATGGCATATATAGGCATGTAATTAGTGTTTAAAACAACTAACATGCAAGGAAACAACCTTAGGGACTAGGAAACATTTGGAATGAAGTGTTACAATCACATGTGATTGTCTAAAGGGAGTTTACGGCCAAAGGAAAGTGTGTTCACGGCCACACTTGAGTTTACGTCCAAGGAAGTTGAGTTTACGGCCAAGGGAGGTGAGTTTACGGCCAAGGGAGATTGTATGGCCGTAAACACTCCAAAATGATGCAATTTGGATCTTGATTCATGCTTATAAGGTGTTGGTCTTATGAGGATACAAGAGTTTCTAATGAATAACAAGATGATAGAAGAAATACTCACCTTTGGAAGGCTTTAGGGTGTTCATGGCCCAAGAACAAGTAGGTGTTCTTGGTGTTCTTGGTGAAAAGATGAAGATTTGAAGATCTTGAAGTAGAAGTGATGAATTCAAGGCTAGAACAAAGGGGTTGTTAAGCATGAACAAGTAAAGGATGAGATGTATTACGTTTTGGGAGTGAAATGAGAGCTTTCACTTGATGATACTTGAGAGAGAAAGGGTAGTTTGCGGCCAAGACTTGAAGAAATGAAGAAAAATGAAGCAAATTCTCATATAAGGAGGATAGTTCACGGCCACCAAGAGTTTATGGTCGTAAACTCCTAGTTTGCGGCGGTAAACTCCTTGTGATGGAGTTTCCGGCTCGATTGCAACCCAATGAACTTAAGCTAACATAACCCTACACCCAATCCTTAAGTGTACTAGGCTTAGAACCCTCGAATAGACCCCTAACAATGCTAAAAGATAGCAGAAACAAGTCTGACATTGGATTGGATTGATTGACTTTACTGGATAGAAATTTCCGGGTTGTCACATCGGACCGCTCACCGGGCCTTCGTCCTGACTAGTATGCCCTAACCGGGTCTGCAGTCTATCCGGTCCGCCTAGGTATCTTGGCCTACAGCACAAAGCAGGACCTGCCTCAACCCAATCCCCCAAACCAACAAACATGTGCACATACATATCATACGCTAGCTAGCAAGTGCAGATAGTCATACAGATCTAACAGATCACTAATCATGGCAACCATCCTATAACCAGGATACTGATCTAACCGATCACTAACATAGCAACCATCCTATAACCAGGATACTGATCTAAACGATCACTAACATAGAAACCATCCTACAACCGTGATACTGATCTAACCGATCACTAACATAGCAACCATCCTTCAACCAGGATACAAATCATAAAGGGTCGGCCTTGGTGCCTTAGACCCTGTTGATATAGTGAGAAGAACTCACCTCACAAGTAGTGTTGGGTTTTGAGCACTATAACACTCCTATGGTGCACATGCAACCCTAAATGCTTTGGATCTATGTTTTCTCTATTATACATGCATATTTTCAATTTTCCAAAGCATTCTCCCTAGCTAGCATACAATTGAAGTTATACAATATAAACTTAGTTTAGATGCTTACCTCTTGAGTAGGGTAAAGTTCTTGACCTTTGAAAGCTTGAGCACCTCAAGTGTGATGCCTCTATTGGTTCACAAACACCAAAATACAATAGGAGGTTTTAGGAGAATAAGATACTTGACCCCAAAGAGTGTGTAGCCGATTTTGGCTTATGGGGGCACTATTTATAATGTGGCAAATACTAGGGTTACACTTTGTAAACCCTAATGCTCCATGACCTTTCACATTCTTATTCTCCATGGGTTAATCTCCATGGATTATCTTATTGGTTTAGCCCAACATATAGTCATGGATCATTAGTCCACATTACAAGAATCATTGATTTACACAATCAATCCCCATATATTTAATTAGTCTCTTTTGATCACAAAATTAATTCCAAATTAATTCTTGATCAATACTAATTAAATAATATTAATATATTATACTTGTAATATATTAATAAATCACAAATAACCTTATTCTCAAAAATCCTTCCTATCAAATTGCACTGGTGAAGGCAACCCAAAAAGGGACCATGCTAAAATCGGGCTAAGTACATACCAGTTATAGTTATGGGCTTAGAAACCAAATCCAACAGTCTCCCACTTGGATAAGTCTAATAACTATAGCTGTCAATGTAACTTCAGAATCCGACTTAGCAATCGTAAGCTTTCAAAAGTCGTTGTCAACTCTGACCCAATCAGTGACGTATCCTTTAGATAAGTGATCATATACTCCTCTGTTCTCAAGATATCAGCTAGACAAATACATGGAACAATGTCATACTTATTGTCTAGCAGTTTGTTTCCTGATTTCCGATTCGTTTGACATAGAACATAACTGAACACATCAATTTAGTTCTGACCGGGCCCAGCACATAAGTCAAAACAGAATCATTGAGGGGCACAAGATATCGCTTTTGATCCTCTTAGGATAAAAGGAACAAATAAACTTCGACATTATATGCTTGTACTAACTACTCATCCAATCATGCACAACGACACGTTTTATAACATCAAGTTACCGATGCGTTTTCATGCCATCAATGCACAACCGACTCGTAGTCAACAACTCATATATCTTGGTTTGAAGATTATATGATATTATCGTCTCACAATTACTCGTGATAAATTCCATGAAGTAATTAAGGTGAGCGCAGGCTGAATCTAATACTCAAATCTTATTTTAGGAGCACTCATGAACGTTGTAGCACACTTTTGCTATGTCTAACTCCTTAGACAATCAACAAGCCAACTCATGACAGTCTTCTTTCATACTTACTTCCAACGTATGATCGACTGTGGATAGTTTGAATAATAATAATCATAATTTTATTATTTTGGAAGTCAAAACATGCAAAGTGAAACAATAGTAAATAATTGGCACAAGACATTAACTTTACTTATAAATAAAACTCCTTTTATTTAATCATCAAATGTCAATTACAATTTAGCTATTACAAGTTTCTATTTATCTAACCACTAAAACTAATATCGTCCGTTAGCCCAATGTCCCTTGCACGCTGCAAGTGCTTAACCCAAGTCAGTCCCTTTGTAAGAGGATCTGATGGGTTGTCCTCTGACGATATCCCCTTTACCACGAGGTGCCATTCTTCTACTTGATGTCTTATAAAGTGGTACTTTCTGTCGATATGCTTGGATCTACCATGATCTCTCGGTTCCTTGGTTAAGGCAACCGCCCCTTCATTATCGTAGAAAATCTCCATAGGCTCATTTTATGGATGGAATGACTCCAAGGACTCCGATGAAGTTTTTCAACCATATTGCCTCCTTCGATGCTTCGCTTGCTGCTATGTAATCTGATTCGCACATTCAATCGGCTACAGTCTCCTGCTTGGAACTTTTCCATGTCACTGCTCCTCCATTCAGGGTAAACACCCAACCCGAACGAGAGCGGAAATTATCTCTGTCGGTTTAAAAGTTGGCGTCGTTATATCCTGTCACTCTCAAGTCATCACTCCCACCAAGGGTAAGGACCAAGTCCTTAGTCCTCCACAGGTACTTAAGAATGTTCTTATCCGCAGTCCAATGAGCTTTACGAGGATTCCCTTGATATCTGTACCATGCTCAAAGCAAAAGCCACATCAGGGCGAGTACAAGTCATAACATAATGATCGAACCAACCGCGGAAGCATATGGTATATGACTCATTTATGCTATCTCAGCCTCTGTACTCAGACTCTGAGTCTTACTCAGTTTGGTATTGCTTAGGATAGTTAGGTTACCTTTCTTGGAGTTCTCCATGATGAAGCGCTTCAACACCTTGTCCAAGTAGGTACTTTGACTAAGTCCTATTAGCCTTTTACTACTGTCTCTCAATATCATTATCCCTAGGATATAAGCAGCTTCTCCGAGGTCCTTCATAGCAAAACACTTCCCAAGCCAGGACTTAACCTCCTGCAAGGTTGGGATGTCATTTCCTGTGAGTAGTATGTCATCTACATACAATACCAGTAAGCTCACTATACTCCCACTAGCTTTGACATATACACAAGACTCATCCTCTCTTCTCGAAAATCCAAACTCTTTGACTTTCTCATCAAAACAAAGATTCCATCTGCGAGATGCTTGTTTCGATCCATAAATGGATTTTTCAAGCTTACACACTCTATTAAGGTACTTTGCATTGACAAAACCCTCTGGCTGACTCATGTAAACATCTTCAGCAAACTTTCCATTAAGGAAAGCGGTTTTGACATCCATTTGCCATATTTCATAGTCATGAAATGCAGCTATGGCTAGCATAACCCTTATAGATTTAATCTTCGCTACTGGTGAGAAGGTCTCATCATAGTCAACTCCCGGAGTTTGAGTAAAGCCCTTCGCAACCAGTCGCGCCTTATATGTGTATACTTTCCCATCCATGTCAGTCTTCTTCTTGAAGATTCATTTGCACCCGACTGTCTTACGACCCGGTACACTGTCAACCAAGTTCCAAACTTGATTGTCATACAGGGACTGAATCTCACTGTCCATAGCCTCTTTCCATTTTACAGACTTGGGGCCTGCCATGGCTTCCTTGTAGTTGTTAGGTTCATCCAAATTTACCAGTGTGCTATCACTGATAAATGTATCACCTTCAGTAGTAATATGGAAACCATAAAACTCAGGTGTGTTTCTAACTGTACTAGAACGCCTCAGAGGTAAGGACTCGTCAATTGGATCAACCGGAGTTTCCTCCTCAGGTTGATTGCTAGTGTTTGAGGTTCCTTCACCGCTTGACTCTTGAAGCTCTTCAAGGTCAATTTGCATCCCATTGTTTCCTTGGCCTATGAGTTCTCTCTCGCGAAAGACTCCTCTCCTCGCAACGAAGACAACATTGTCACTCGGTCTGTAGAAGAGATATCCAAAGGATTTCTGTGGGTAGCCGATGAAAATACATCGCTCACTTCAAGGTTCGAGCTTATCGTGAGTTTCTTTTCTCACAAAAGCCTCACAACCCAAAACTTTGATGTGGTCTGGAGTGGGAACTTTCCCTGTCCACATCTCGTGAGGTGTTTTGGAAACTTTTTGGTAGGGACTAGATTAAGGATATGGGCGGCAGTCTCTAAGGCATACCCCCATAATGAGATAGGTAACGAAGCTCGGCTCATCATGGAACGAACCATGTCTAGCAAGGTTCTATTGCGCCTCTCAGCCACACCATTAAGCTGTAGTGTCCTAGGTGGCGTCAGTTGTGAAACAATTCCACATTCCTTAAGATAGTCAAGAAACTCGATACTAAGATACTCTCATCCTCAATCGGATCGCAACATCTTTTTCTTGCTGCCCAATTGATTCTCCACTTCTTGCTTAAACTCCTTGAACTTTTCAAAAGTTTCTGACTTATGCTTGATTAAGTACATATACCCATATCTACTGTAATCATCAGTAAAAGTCACATAGAAGCGGTTAGCATCCCTTGTGGCGGTTCTGAATGGTCCACACACATCAGTGTGTATGAGATCCAACAGACCTTCACCCCTTTCACAAGTACCAGTGAAGGGTGACTTGGTCATCTTTCCAAGTAAACAAGATTCGCAAGTGTCATCCGACTTTAAGTCGAATGAATCCAAAACTCCATCCTTCTGGAGTTGGGCTATGCGCTTCTTGTTGACATGTCCAAGACGACAATGCCACAAGCATGCTTTATCCAAATCATTGGAAGAATCAATATTCAACACATTATTTCCTAAGCTATCTACAACCATCACAGTTTCATATATACCATTGCAAGGTAATGCTTCAAAATAAAATACACCATTACAATAAGCATAAATACCACCATTTTCATTATTAAAAGAAAAGGTAAAACCTTGTTTATACAAACTGTGAAAGGAAATAACATTTCTCGCCATATCGGCCGAGTAACAACAATTATTCAAATCTAAATTAAAATCATTACTAAGCAATAAAGAATAAACTCCAATCTTGGTCACAGGCGGCACTTTCCTATTTCCCATGATTAAGTTTATCTTCTCGTGCTCCACATCCCTACTTCTTTTTAGTACCTACAAATTACAACAAATGTGAATACCATAACCTGTATCAAGGACCCAAGAATTAGCATGTGATGAGTTATTAGATTGAATAATGTAAATACCTGCAAAGGAGGGCTTGATCTTGCCATCCTTTATGTCCTGCAAGTACTTGGGCAGCTTCGTTTCCAGTGCCCTTTATCATGACAGTGGAAGCACTCTGCTTCCTTCGGATTGGAAGAGGGATTAACAGAACCAGCCTTGGTCCCACTAGAAGAGAATCCATCAAGAGACTTTCCCTTGCGGCTCTTGTAGGGAGCCTTCCTCTTCTTTCCTTTCCCATGTCCGATTGCCAGAACATGGGCAAAAGTAGTAGTAGGAGTAGACACAACCGTCTTGCCTTTCAGGTTGCTTTCTGCAGTCCTAATAAGGCCTTGAAGTTTGCTAAGAGTGACCTCCTCCTTGTTCATATGATAGGTCATACGAAACTGATCATAACAAGAAGGTAAAGAGTGTAGAATAATATCTATGGCCAACTCTTCATCAAAATTAACATTTAATTTAAGCAAGCGGTCCACGAATCTCTGCATCTTCTGCAAGTGGGCCGTGATGGGTTCACCATCCTTCATCTTGGTTGTGATCATGGAGGCAATGATCTCATACCTCTCCTGCCGAGCACTTTGATGGTAGATTTCCATCAAATCATGATACATTTCATAAGGGTAGTAGTCCTCATAGGAATTCTGCAGCTCAGCAGTCATGGTTGCAATCATTAGACACGACACCTTTGCGCATCCCTCTCATGAGTAGTGTGTCCAGCGATTTGTTCAGGAGTAGCAGTGGTGACATCAATCTCTTTGAGCTCTTTATCTAGTACATATTCTTTATCCTCATACCGAGAGCCATCCTGATGTTTCGAATCCAGTCATTGAAGTTTGATCCATCGAAAATGACCCTCCCACATAGGTTCATGAGGGAGAAAGAGCCTGAAGGGATTGGGTTGGAAGCATTGTTTGGGATCGACATCTGTAAAAGAAGAAAAAAATTTAGATTAGATGAGAATCCTTAATATTACACCCAGTATGAAATATTAAGGCTAGGATCCAACACAATATTCTACAATTGCGAAGAGGGATGTCGTAATCCAATTGTAAAATATTTAAAGGTAGGTAAATGACAATTTACCAATTTCCACCATGAAAAACGAAATAGATTATTAAGTTTTAATTGGATTTGAAATTCCTAGATCTTTGAGATTCATTGAACTTTTCAATGGCATGTTTAAATTTTGATTGTGCCCTTCATGTTTGTGATTGGGATGCTGAGGATCACAAACAAGGTGTGAATAACCATGCAAATTAGCTTGGTACACCCAATGTTACAAATCACCTAATCAATGTGTCGGTTAACCACACACGCTCCATTCATCTATGATTAATACAAGGTTACCCTTTGCCACACATTGTCAGTCCCAGATTAGTGTGTCGGTTAACCACACACACTCCACTAACGACTTAACAAGGTGCAAAGTGTAATTTCATGGATTAGCACCATTTCACATTTTTCCTAAAGTAACTAAGATTAGGAATTTAATAAAAGTTTAGTTACTTTATATTTTATCATTATACTTTTAACGAGGGTGAATTAATGTCCCATTCTACCCGTTCGGCTAACGACCCTCCACCAGTCAAGGAAGCGGTGGGTGAGAGTGGACACCCATTAAACCACCATTTTATAGGCAGTAACCTTATACCCCCCTTATAGACCGACTTCGTGAATCAGGCCTACTAACGGTAAGACCGACTTTGTATTTTATATATATATATATATATATATATATATATATATATATATATATATATATATATATATATATGTATATATTATTAAACTTATAATATTATAAAGTATAAGGGTTGAATTTTCACTTTTAAAACTCTAGGGTTTGGAATTAAAGTTTCATTAGTGTGACTTTACAAATTCCAAAACTTGAGGGAAAGTTTTGAAACTTGTCAAAACTCATCACATTCATAACTTATGAGTTTAATTGTATTTTAATGTATGTGACCTTTCATTTTCCATAACTTGAGGACCAGTTATGGAGGTCATTAAAATGCATTTAGATCATTATTCTAACAACTAAATTATCACATAATTCATGATCTAACTAAACTCATAGGCAAGATAATTTTTCAAGTCAACAATTTGAAGGCAATTTTGTTTATCATATAAAAACAACAATTATTTTAAAATTTTGACAATTATCTTGTGGTTGGATGAGTACAAGCACTAGCATATCATAAAAAACATTTCCAATGATCCAAAATAGTTTGTGGTAGTGTTCCAAATCCAAACCAAGCCAAGAAACTCGAAATTCTGCACACAGAGCCTTCCACTCGTCGAGTACATGAACTGGGCTCGGCGAGTTGCTCTGTTACTGAGTGGACTCGTCGAGTCTGTTCATGTACTCGATGAGTTCACCAGTCAGAGTCCAAAATTTCGACTTTTCCAGCTTTGAAAAACTAGTAAGCATCAAATATAATTGAAAACAATCCTAGGCTCTGATACCACTGTTGGGTTTTGAGCACTATAACACTCCTATGGTGCACATGTAACCCTAAATGCTTTGGATCTATGTTTTCTCTATTATACATGCATATTTTCAATTTTCCAAAGTATTCTCCCTAGCTAGCATACAATTGAAGCTATACAATATAAACTTAGTTTAGATGCTTACCTCTTGAGTAAGGTAGAGTTCTTGACCTTTGAAAGCTTGAGCACCTCAAGTGTGATGCCTCTATTGGTTCACAAACACCAAAGTGCAAGAGGAGGTTATAGAAGAATAAGATACTTGACTCCAAAGAGTGTGTAGCCGATTTTGGTTTATGGGGGAACTATTTATAATGTGGCAAATACTAGGGTTACACTTTGTAAACCCTAATGCTCCATGACCTTTCACATTCTTATGCTCCATGGGTTAACCTCCATGGATTATCTTATTGGTTTAGCCCAACATATAGTCATGGATCACTAGTCCACATTACAAGAATCATTGATTTACACAATCAATAGCCATATATTTAATTAGTCTCTTTTGAATACAAAATTAATTCCAAATTAATTCTTGATCAATACTAATTAAATAATATTAATATATTATACTTGTAATATATTAATAAATCACAAATAACCTTATTCTGAAAAATACTTTCTATCAAATTGCACTGGTGAAGGCAACCCAAAAAGGGACCATGCTACAATCGGGTCAAGCACATACCAGTTATAGTTATGGGCTTAGACACCAAATCCAAAAAGTACCTCGAAGTGATAAAGTCAAACTCCACCAAATGCAGCTCTAAGTCCAACAGCTACATCCATCAATGATCCACTTCCATAAATTCCTAAATTACCAAAATACCCCCAGAAGTCAAATTGGTCAACCCTTGGTCAAAGTCAAAGTCAACGGTCAAAGTCAACAGTCCATGTTGATCCGACTCGTCGAGTGCAGCTAGCAACTCGTCGAGTTCCTTAAGAACTCAGAAATCACCAAATCCCTAATTAACACGCCGAGTTTCCAACCAACTCGTCGAATCCATGTGTGTCCAATTGTCGGGAAAAACCCTAAGTGACTCGTCGAGTCCTCTTACTGACTCGCCGAGTTCATGCAGAATCAAATACGGGCAATCTTCATCCGACTCGCCGAGTCGGCTATACGACTCGTCGAGTTCATGCAGTCCATTTCTTATCCAGATGTTTTTAAGCCACCCCAAAGCTCCATATTTCAAATCTAACCTCCTAGGGCATGGTTTCCACATAAAGTTGCAAACTTTACGTACATGCATGGTCCTAAATGCCAAAACCAAGCTAAGGGAAAGGTTTAACCCAAAGAGAAAGGCCCAAGCTTGCTAAATCTGATAACTTTATGACTATAGGGACTTAGAGAAGTCCAGATCTGAAGTTACAACTTCAGATCATGGCCAATACCCAAAATGGTTCACATATATGCTAAAATGGCCCTAAACTTAAGCATGGATAGGTCTAGCTAGAGGAAAGTCAAGGTAACGACTTGTTACCTTCAAAATGATGCCAAGATGAAGTAGAGTCAAATCTACAAGCTTTCCTTTGCTCCAAGCTCCTTAGACTTCAAGCCTTCTTCGCCAAAACCACTTTCCAAGCTTCTTCACACACACAAATGGAGGGTATTCGAGATTAGGGTTTTCTAGACTCAAGGGAGACGGTAAGGGACATTGAGGGAGGCTAATGACCCTTTAAATAGGGTACAAAACCCTGTAAATTAGGGTTTCATTTTGTAGATCCTACTCGTCGAGTCCGGGTCCTCCGACTCGCCGAGTAGGTCCAATAATCCATGCGGGCCCGCCTCTACACAACGAGTTGGGCCAACCAACTCGTCGAGTAGGTCCATAAACATGTAAATAAGGTTTTAAAACTTATACCTGGGAGTCGGGGTGTTACACCCAATCTGTCTGCATTTATAACACATCGGCTCAACACTCTTACAGTCTTCAAAGCGATGACCGATCTTACCACGACGTTTGCAATGCATAGTGCTGCTGCTACACAGACCCCCATGAGAAGAGTGACACTTTTTACAAAATGTTGATTTTTCGCCCTTCTTCTGAAATTTCTGCTTCTTAGAGGACCCCGATTGACCCTCCTACTTGCGTTTTCCCCTGGACCTCGTTGTGGTACGATCCCAAATGGCTATATCATTCTCTATCTTGCGGGCCTCATCTATGGTCTCGCCTAAAGTGGTATTCAATCTCACAACTGCACAGTACTCAAATGGAAACCCCTCCATATAATGACAAATCAACTTCTCCTCGGTCGGGCAGTAATCAGTAGCGAACGATGACTTCTCAGTAAATGTAGTGTTATACTTATCAATCATCATGCTCCCTTTCTGAAGAGTCAAAAACTCTCGCTCGGCCTATTGTATGCTACCTTCACTACAGAAACAATCTTTCACCTTCTTACTAAGAATTTCCCAAGTCATAGCCCCCCGAGTGGCATCAGTGAGTCGTGCATCAATAGTGTCCCACCACTCCAGTGCTTCCTTGTCAAACATTCGCACAACAAAATTCACCTTCTGGTCCTTAGTAAATTCACCAGATCGGAAGGGTTGGTCCATCTTCCTAATCCAACGAAGGCACTCCAAAGCATCCTCGCCTCCCTTGAAGGTAGTCGGCTTACAGTCCATGAAGGATTTGAATGAACTCTCTCAATGTCTGACAGCTTCAACAACCTCCTGCCTTGGCACAAAATAACTATGTGCCTCATCATCAAATGATTGACCTCTACCCTCGATCTCACCCTCAGGTGGTAGTAGTCCGACGGCGAGCATCGCCTGCCGCATCTGCTCCAACGTCCTATTCCGCTCCTGGAGTTACTCCTGAAGGTCAGCAATGATAGCGGCACTCGTTGTGCTGCGTGCACTCTATGACGGTAGGGCTCGTGGCTGGAGGTTAATGGGTGGGTCTGAAACATGAATGGCGGCATCCCGGCAGTGCGGTTGTTCTGGCTGTCGCCCGCTCCTCCAACATTCACATTCTCCTCAGCGTTCGACATTATCCTAATTTATAAAGAGTTTTTTTATTAAATGCATATACAAATATTAGGAAGGGAAAGTTTATAAGCAACTATCCTACAACACTCAACACACACCCTTCCCCCCTTAAGTGCCTATAGATCCTAATTGAGCCAGCTACACTGTGATTCTGAACACCGACATCTGTATTCAGTTCACTCACAGAATGGCTCTGATACCAACTTGTAACGTCGTGATTTTTACTCTATTTTTTTCAACATTAGCAACCTTGTTAACGGAAAATGCATTGGAAGACTTTATTTATTTATTTGTTTTTTTTTTCAAACCATTCTCAATAAACCACACGTTACCACTTTCAAAAACAAACATTCAACCGTTTAATTATTGCAGAAAAAGAGGTTCTAAAAATAAAAACCAAACATGCTCAAGTGGCATCTTCATTAAAACTAACTACCAAAAAGAAACCCAATCTCACCAAGCCATGCTCCTAAGCTACCTGTACCAATCAAAAGGCATTCAACAAATAAACAAGTGCCAGCAACCGCCTTGTGAGCCGACAAGTTATACATAACCAAAAAGAAAACACACAATTCCCATATGGGTCATCCATGCAAATCATGATAATAACATAGTCAAAAAAGCAAGCAACATTATATCATAATTTATTTCAATCATATAGTTTCCAACTTAACTCAACCGATAATTGCATATAATTCAATTCACCATTTATTATATGTAATTTTTAATTCAACCAATTAACTACTTTGGGGTTCCTTAGTGACAGCCTACCCAACAACTTAACCCTGTTCACTACTCGTGTGCTCAGCCAGTTTAATGCTCTAAGTGGCTCATGAATTCCACCCGAATTCACCAACCCCAAGACTTCCACTTTCGCTACTCCGACCTGCAAAGTACAAGTACTTTACGGTGTCGTTCAAGATCGGTACAAACGGTGTCAATTCTACCGATACACCTCCCGATTCCCACATGATGCTTGATCCGGCCACACCATAAAGCCAGAACCACTCAAGTTCTCGTACACCGAGGTGCACACGAACCACGTGTCACACGACCATCTAGAAAGTTCGTGCAACTAACAACCGATAACCTTAAGCTTTTTCAACCCATTAGTCTTGCAAGGTTCTACCCATATCACCATTATACCCCGCAAAACATGCATGCACCAAATTAATCATGTTACTCATACAGCTTAAACGATCAATTAACATGTAATAAAGTTCATCAAGATGACACCATACTTTAGCATATAACTACCAATTCATGAAACATCATATCCACATGCAATTTATAACTATTACATAACATGAATATCACCATACCAACCTATACCAAGGCACAACCATACATAAGATGCAAACAACATATTTTCAACAATTATCACAAACAATAATAAATCTAGCATGATTCCTATTTTACATCAAAATTCCACCTATGAGATGTGGTTTTCGGTTATGCACTAAAGTCAAGAAAAATTGTCGACTCACCTTTTGTTTTGAAGTGAGTTATCCTTTTTACTTCAAGTCTTGGCCCTTCTTGAAGTTGTCAAGGTTTCACCTAATAATCACACATACCAAACAATCATCAAAATGAGGTCCAAGTTTCATTAACACCCTTAAATTCTTAATGGGTTACATATTTTTTTAAGTTTCACAGCCTGACCACTGTTCAGTGTTTTGGGCATAAAACAAAATCCGTAACTCCGATTGATTTGAATCTTGACTTTATAAAAACTGCACTCGATTTCCTACATTTTATAAAGAGAGGGGCATCAGCCAATTCTGCTCATATTAGCAGCTACAGCCCTCAAAAGATGGGGAAAAGTTGTTGTGCAAATTTCCAATAATTGTCAAAAATCACCATATGGTTTATGACCTTGGACAAAGGATTAAAGCCACGCGATTTAACACACCAAAAGCTTGAATGAAGGTATTAAGACATCAATTAAGTGGTTTATGAAAAGACCAAAGAATTGACTAAAATATGATTGAAAGTAGGATGCCCTTATACACCAAACACCAAAAAATCTACATACACCTATAAAGACTCAGTTCAAATTCAAGATACATGTATGGATGAACTTTGAGTGAACTTTAGACACACATTATGTGGTTTTCAAGTTTGTTGTTTCAGCCTCCAAGTCATGGTTTTGGAGACCAAAAATACAAGCAATACTACCAAGAGTTGTGAAAACTTTCAAGCTAGACTTTTGATACAATCTTTGCTAGTCCAAATAACAACATGATTACCTACATATCAAAGCTTCTAAGGGCAGTTTTGAGGCTCTTATGGAGAGTTCAAAACATGATTTTTATGAAGAAAATTCTTACATAGGAATGTACACGTTTTGGTGATTCAAGAATCCATAGGCAATTCACCAAAAGAAAACAATTCAATCCATGATTTCAGTCAATCCATCAAATATGAATTCAATCAATTCATCAAATAGTAGGAACAAACAAACATGGATCGAAGTGAAAGAGTGCATGATCAAAAACAGAAGTGGAAGGTGACTACACTCTAACATAGCAAGCAATTTGAATCTAATTGAGGTATGGACTTTATACAAAGAAAAAATCAAGGGATTACCAAGGAGTATGTTTGATTCCTAGCCTTAATTGGAGTCACAACCACCGATTTCTTCCTCCTGTTGATCGACCACCACCAAGAATCGCAGGTCACTTCTCTTTTTTTTCTCCACGTCGATGCTCCCACCCCCAAAGTACCGTCGATCTCCTGCCTTGCTCGATCCCACAACACCAACCCATGATTTTTTTTATTTCATTCCCTCTCTGTCAACGTCAAGCAGGTAACGAAGGCAGGAGGTGGATTTGGAATCGCTTCTTAATTCGCACGAGGGGAACAGATACGGGAACAAAATCAGTTCAATCCCTTGGGGGTTATATCCGAATTTCACCTCCCAACCCCTAGGATTTCAATTTTTAGACCCTTTCAACCCTAACCCTAGGCAAGTTGACAATATAAGTTTCTTTTTATGACAACACAATCCCTCAACTTGATTTACACCCTGTAAAGTATTATAATCACCTAATTAAATTATTTCACCCTTAATTATTATTTTTTTAATTTCTATACTAAATATTACTTAATTTATTTTCCTTTTAAAATAAAAGAATAAATCAAGTAATGGAACTAACCTCATCGACAGAAGAAAATTTGGGTCGTTACATAGTGAACATCTCCAATTGCATGTATACTCAACTCTCACCGTGAGCATCTTTGATCCTGATCCTCCATCGAGCAAGTGCACATCATCGTTTGATAATCCTTCAATCAGAATAGGTGGGCATCCTCTTTTGATCATCAGTTAAGTATCAAGACAATCTAGTGCACATCTCTTTTTTTATCATCCATCACCATTGTGATCATCATGACCATAATTTTTTGGATTGTTGCATGTGAACCTGGTTTACATTTGGTAAACATCGCGAAAATCATGTGCACCCTTTTCCGTTTTTCTTTTTTTGTGATCATCAACCTCGTCCGTGACATAAAAAGCATCATTTTTTATACTTTTCTTCTTACATGTTTGTTCTTACATGGATGCAATCTTTGTTTCTTTCTTTGGCTGCTTTATGATCGATTCATTGAAACCCAGCATGTAGCTGTGAAGAAACAAAGATTCACAAATGTTTCGTGACGATACTGTTTTTTGTGACACTTTCACATTTGAATATATTACTCATTTGTGATAGTAATGTGTCGCAAAAGAATAACAAAAAGAAACTCATGTGTCATACACATTTTTTTCCCTTTCTTCATACACTATTTCTTCCACATATTCTTTTCCTCTAATTTTTTTTGCTATCTATTGAATCAAGCATCAACAAACTCTATCCTTATTTAAATTTCAAATTTTTATCGGGGTTGTTATTAATTATCTAATATTGTAGAAACATCCATAATTTTTTAATTATTTTTTTTCAAACATTTGAAAAAAATATCATTTGTGATAAAAAAAAGAAATTTTTTTTTCCCTTCTTTCAATTTTTATTTATATGCAACAGTCTTTTAAAGTCAAAACTTAGCAAATTTGTTTTATCATAACACTCGTTGATATGATTTAGCAAAATATCAAAGTTTTTATTTATTTTTTCGTTTGTTGAAAAAGATCAAGTTTTTCATTCTTATTTGTAACATCCTGACTCCCAGGTATGAATTTCAAGAATTTTTATACATCATTTAAGACCTACTCGACGAGTTGGAGGCCCTAACTCGTCGTGTAGAAACTGATCAGGCCGCGTGGTTTATGGAACCTACTCGACGAGTTGGAGGACCCCAACTCGACGAGTTGAGGCCGTGCATGAAAACCCTAATTTTTAAGGTTTACACCCTTTTTTAAAGGACCTTAAGTCCCCTCACCAGCCTCCCTTATCACTTTACAATCCAGAGAAACCCTGATTGAGCTAACATTCCATTTTGAGAGTGTGTAAGGCTAAAGAGTGTGTGTTTGGTGCATTTCTTGAAGAAGCTTGAAATGGTGAGGGCATAACTGAAGGAAGGGGTTGTAGATCCGACTTTTGCATTGTTGTAGCAGCCATCTTGAAGTATAAAGCTGCTACCTTGACCTTTCATTGCTTAAACCTCCTCTCATGAAAGAAAATGGTCCTTTTTGGTACATCTTGGAGTCATTCTCGGATCTGGGCTTGTCATGAGGACATGGCTTTAGATCTAAACCCCTTTAGGCCTCCTTAGGCCTAAAGACTCAAGCTTTGTCAAGCTTTGGCCAACTTTCATGCCCTAAACCTCTTATTAAGCTTAGTTTTAGTGTTTTGATCCCTTTGAGGCCTTGCATGCACGTAAAGTTAGCAACTTTACGTGGTATCTTAGTCCTAAGAGGCTAGATTTGTAGTTTGGGGCCTTGGAGTCGACTGGAAAGGGCTGGACACATTAAGACAAGAAAATTCGACGAGTTGCTTAGCTAACTCGACGAGTTGCTTAGCTAACTCGACGAGTTGGATAGGGTTTACCGCCTTCTGGATACTGAGTGAACTCGACGAGTGGGTGATATGACTCGACGAGTTGATTAGGGTTTCCCCGGTCTTCTGAACACTGAAGAACTCGACGAGTTACTCGGGTAACTCGGCGAGTTGTCTTGAGTTTTTCATGAACTTTTGAGATATGAAGGAACTCGACGAGTCAGGAGATGAACTCAACGAGTTGGTTCAACATAGATTGTTGACCTTGACCGTTGACTTTGAATTTGACCATGGTTGACCAAGTTTGACTTCTGAGGGTATTTTGATAATTTGGGATTCTAATGGAATCAATCATATGGTGGTTACATGCAGTTGAGTTTGGAGCTGTGAGTTGGGACTCGAATTATCGGTTCAGCACTACTTGTGAGGTGAGTTTTCCTCACTATACTAACAGGGTCGAAGGCACCAATGATGACCCTTTTTGTATTGTTATCCTAGTTATTGCATGATGATATGCTTAGTGATCTGTTAGATCGGTATCCTATATAGGATGATGCTATGTTTAGTGACATGTTTGTACATGCTAGCATTTGTTATTTATGTGTTGATTGTATGTGTGGGGGTGGGTTGAGGCGGTCCTGCTTTGTGCTGAAGGCCAACATACCCAGGGCGGCCCGGATCGACTGAATGCCCGATAGGGCGTACCAATCAGGTCGAAGGCCCAGAGAACGGTCCAGACAGGTTGAAGGCCCGGTAGGGCGGACCAGACATGCTGAAGGTTCTGAGAGTGGGCCAGGCATACTAAAAGGCCCGGTGAGGGCGGCCCAGTCATATTACAGACTCTATATGCATCCTATTTGTTATTATATTGTTATGGTTTGTATGGCGTTGGTATTTTGAGGGAACTCACTAAGCTTCGGGCTTACAGTTTTGGATTTTGTTTCAGGTACTTCGGATGATCGCGGGAAGACGAAGGCTTGATCGTGCACCTCCTCATAATTTATGATTTTGATTTCTAGGATACTCTGATATGAAACTATTTTGGAAACATTTTGTAATAAGTAATGGTTTTTGGATGCTTGAAAAAGTTTTAAATTTTTATGAATTTTATGGATGTGACAAGTTGGTATCAGAGCCTTAGTTTGAGTGAATTGGAGGAACACTCGGGTGAATCCAGTCTCAAACTAAGGAAAAGATTTTCAAAATCATTTTCAAATGGTTTTCAAAATACTAAAGGAGGATGCATAGTGTACGATCAGTCGGAGCCAGTAAGTAGACCCCAAAATACCATACGGATATTTGATATTGTGATATGCTAGAACAGCATGCTAGTGATAGGCTAGGGATCTTCTGGAATTGCATGATAGAATTGTCTGATTATATGATGCTTGATAGCCTAGGGTTTTCCTTATATGAAATTGACATCATTACGGTAGTTGCTTAGTGTATGCATCATAGTTGTACATAATTAAGATCTTATAGCCTGAGAATGTTTGGTTTGGCCTTATTTCCTGTTCTTTTTTGATGAATGGATTAGGGTAGAATCAGATATTTGAATGTATATAGGGTCCAACATTATGTATGACTAGCATACAGGAGTGCTGTAGGGTTGGTGGAAGTTTCATGGATGAGTTGTGCGGCGTCAATCAGCCAGTTATGAGATATTTAGCCTTCATCTAGAAGTAAGGATTGAGCGCTCGCCTATGCTTATGTATATTTTTAGGGCGTTGTGATGATACTTGAGAAAAATATGGGTGGGTGTGGAAGGTAGTATGGGATCGTACTGCTGAAAGCACAGGACCCATACGCGTAGCAAGGAAGTCACAACCCCTAGGGCTTTGTTGGGAATTGATTCCCCGATTATTATATGGAATGTATGATATCTTCCCGGTATATTTTCAGCATGCTGGTTACGAGGCGATGTGACCGGATCTGGATCGGGATCAGGAGATGGCAGTCAAGGTAGACCAGCTGTGCTTGAGACTATTGGTCAGATGAGTTGGACACCATGATTTGGGAGATCCTGCATGATGAGGTTGCTACGGTGTTCCGGGCACAGTTGTCGGAGATGTTTGGGTCTATCAAGACCGCTATGGTTGAGTACTTTGATGAGCGTTATGCAGCCATTGCTGAGACGGCTGCCGCTGCAGCCTCCGCAACTGTAGCATCCGTTGGTGGTGGGACCAGTCGGGCTTTTCAGTATCGGGACTTCGATAACACGAAGCCCCCGACTTTTGATGGGATTCAAGACCCGATCATAGCCATGAGGTGGCTATCTGACATTAATGGGATGCTTTTTCATATGTTCATGTCCTACTGACTAGAAGGTCAGGTGTGCTCTAAACCTACTGAGGTCTGGAGCAAAGGACTGGTGGAGGTTGATGACAGGGTCGTATATTGATGATCAGAGAGCTGTGGTTACATGGGATCAGTTCAGGGAAATGTTTCGCGCTCGCTAGATTCCACGGGTTGAACGGGAACGGCTGGCACAAGAGTTTTTGAAGTTGAGACAGGGTACGGAGTCGGTGACGGAGATCACCCGTATGTTCACTGAGAGGGCGATGTTTTTCCCGAAGTTTGCTTCCGAGCAGGATCCAATGGCACGTTATCTGAGCATGCTCAATACCGACATCCGACAGTTTGTTGCTACCCAACGTTGTGATACACTACTGGAGTTACATGATACCGCTAGGCAGCGTGAGGTTGAGATTGAGTTACAGTTGCGAGAGCAGAGGCAGGCCCCGACGCAGTCACAGCCTGTGCCAAAGCGGTACAAGACCGATGATTCTAGGTCTGGGGGCCAGCGAGGCCGCACTTGTGGGAAGTGCGGGAAGGGTCATTCTGGAGTTTGTAGATCTGGTACTATGTGCCGCAAATGCGATAAGGAGGGGCACTTTGCGAGGGATTGCCGCCAGTCAGCCCTAGTTCAGGATATGAGGATCTGTTTTCACCGCGATCAGGATGGTCACGTGAAGACCAACTGTCCATTGCTCGCTGCCCGGCCGACGCAGGCTCCAGCGTCAGCTACATTGAGGATTACTGATGGGAGTCAGGGTAGAGCATAGCCCCCAAGGGCTAAGGGACTCGCCTTTCAGCTTACAGCCGAGGAGGCCAGGACAACACCGGACGTAGTGGCTGGTATGTTTCTAACCTTCATCTTATTAATTATATATGTTTCATGCTTATGTGTTTGTACCTATGTTAGGTACGTTCTTAGTGAACTCCTTACCTGCGTTGGTATTATTTGACTCTGGGGCGAGTCGGTCATTTGTCTCACGATCGTTCAGTAGGGAGTTAGATTTTCCTGTAGGAGAGATAGAGTGTCCGTTGCAAGTCTCTATCGCCAACGAACACGGGATTTCTGCTTCTTCAGTCTATCGGGGTTGCTTTCTGGAGATCTTCGGGGTATCCTTCCCGATAGACTTGATTCTAATTCCCGTGGGGGATATATGTGTGATTGTGGGTATGGACTGACTTAGTCGTTTCGGTGCCATGATTGACTGAGAGGGTCAGCGGGTGGTAGTTCAAACCACAAGTGGGTTATCTATGGCGAGGGCACCAAATTGGGTTTAGGGTTTTGCTCAGCTGCCAGGCTCAGCAGTATATTCAGCACAGGTGTGCAGGTTATTTGGCGTATATGGTGGATATGCGGGTCAGGGATCAGGTTTCGGTTCCGGATGTTCCGGTTGTTAGAGAGTTCATTGATGTATTTTCGGAGGAGTTACCCGGAGTGCCTCCGGAGAGTCAGGTCGAGTTCAGGACCGACCTAGTGCCAGGTAACGCCCCTATCGCCAAGGTGTCGTACCGATTGGCACCACCCGATATGCAGAAGCTGCCATCTCAGCTGCAGGAACTACTGCACAAATTGTTTATCCGTTCGAGCAGTTCTTCATGAGGAGCGTCGATTCTCTTCATCAGGAAGAAGGAAGGCTCACACCGGATGTGCATTGATTACCGGGAGTTGAACAAGTTAACGGTGAAGAACCGTTATCCACTCCCGATGATAGAGGATCTTTTCGATCAGTTACAGGGAGCATCTTGGTTCTCCAAGATAGACCTGAGGTCTATATACCATCAGGTCAGGATTAGGGAGGAGGACATGGAGAAGACTGCGTTCCGGACTCGTTGCGGACATTACGGGTTCATGGTGATGCCGCTTGGGCTCACCAACGCGCCGACAATATTTATGGACCTAATGAATCGGGTATGCAGACCGATGCTCGATCGCTCGATCATTGTGTTTATAGATGACATCTTGGTATACTCCAAGACCAGAGAGAAGCATGAGGAGCACCTCCATGAGCTATTGGGAGTTTTGAGGTGGGAACGACTTTATGCCAAGTTCTCGAAGTGTGATTTTTGGTTACGAGAGGTTCAGTTCCTTGGATACCTCGTTAACCAGGAGGGATTTTGGTCAACCCGGCCAAGATCGAGGCGGTTATGTAGTAGGAGGTTCTGAAATCTCCCTCGGATATCAGGAGCTTCTTGGGATTGGCAAGGTACTACCGGAGATTCATACAAGATTTCTCCAAGATTGTGGTACCCCTCACTCGTCTGATGAGGAAGGGGGTGGATTTCCGGTGGGGCCCTGAGCAGCAGGCTGCATTTGAGACTCTGCGACAGCGACTCTGCGAGGCGCCAGTTTTGACACTCCTTGAGGCAGTTGAGGATTTCGTGGTGTTATGTGATGCATCGATCACCGGATTGGGTGCGGTCCTTATGCAGAGAGGACGGGTGATAGCCTATGCATCACGGTAGTTGAAGTCGTATGAGATGAGATATCCCACACACGATCTGGAGTTGGGAGCGGTGGTATTCACTCTCAAGATTTGGAGACATTATCTCTACGGGGTCCGCTGTACCATATACACAGACCACAAGAGTCTGAGACACATCATGGATCAGTCGAACCTGAACATGAGGCAGCACAGGTGGCTGGACGTAGTCAAGGATTATGGTTGCGAGATCATTTACCATCCAGGTATAGCGAATGTGGTTGCGGACGCCCAGAGCCACAAGTCGGCTGAATCTTCTGTTTCAGAGGAATGCATGAGGATATCAGTGGATTCTCCACTTGTGAGCTTGATCATGGAAGCTCAGGCCGAGGGTGTGGGACAGGAGACTTGGAAGCTAAAGAGGATTAGGGGCGAGACTACCAAATTCGTGCAGGATAGTCGAGGATTGTTGACTCGTTGTGGTCGGGTATGGGTTTCGATGTCTGGTGGGGTCAGACAGATTGTACTGGAGGAGGCTCATAAATCTCTCTTCTCTATTCACTCGAGGGTCACCAAGATGTACCGAGATCTGAGACTGAGTTACTGGTGGTCGTGCATGAAGAGAGAGATAGTACGGTATGCCGAGAGGTGTTTGACCTGCAGGATGGTGAAGGCCGAGCATCAGAGGCCGCATGGCAAGCTGCAACCTATGGAGGTTCCCATGTGGAAATGGGAGCAGATCATGATTGACTTTATCACTAAGTTGTCGATAACGGCGAAGGGATATGATGCTATATGGGTCATCGTTATTCGATTGACCAAGAGTGCCCATTTTCTGCCCATTCGGGAGAGCTTATCAGCGGAGAAGCTGGCCAATATGTATATTTGCAAGATCGTTGCTCACTACGGGGTACCGGTCTCCATTGTCTCAGACCGTGATGTTCGATTCACTTCCCGTTTCTGGCAGAAGTTCCACGAGGAAATGGGCACGCAACTGCATTTCAGTACAGCTTATCATCCGTAGACAGACGGCCAGAGTGAGCGGACCACACTGACCCTCGAGGATATGTTGCGGGCCTACATTATTGACTTTGGTGGATGCTGGGATTCCTACCTACCTCTTGCATAGTTTTCCTACAACAACAACTTTCATTATAGTATTGGTGCTCTGCCATTTGAGCTGCTGTATGGATGGAGATGTCGCACCCCAGTCTGTTGGGGTGAGATTGGTCACAGGGTGATGGTTCGGACAGAGGTAGTTCTGCAGACTACCGAGAGGATTCAACAGATCAGGCAGCGGCTGCAGACTGCTCAGATTCGGCAGAAGAGTTACGCCGACCGGCGCCGACCTGAGTTGGAGTTTCAGGTTGGTGACATGGTACTACTGAAGGTCTCACCTTGGAAGGGTGTGATTCGCTTCAGAAAGAGGGGGAAGTTGGGTCCCCGATACATTGTACCCTTTCGGGTTATTGTCAGGGTTGGCAAGGTGGCATATAGATTGGATCTTCCGGAGGAGCTCAGCCAGATTCACAGCACTTTTCACGTCTCGCAATTGTGGAAGTGCATACTAGATGAGGAGGAAGTGGTGTCATTAGATGATATTCAGGTCGATGAGCGCCTGAATTACGTGGAGAGTCAGTGGCCGTTTTGGAGAGGAAAGTGAATGTTCTACGGAAAAAGGAGGTACCCTTGGTATAAGTACAATGGGAGTATCGGAGGGGATCCGAGTGGACTTGGGAGCTAGAGGCCGAGATGCAGGAGCATTATCCGAAGTTGTTCACCACAGCAGACTTCGAGGACGAAGTCTAGTTCAAGTAGGGGAGAATTGTAACATCCAGACTCCCAGGTATGAATTTCTAGAATTTTTATACATCATTTAAGACTTACTCGACGAGTTGGAGGCCCCAAATCGTCGTGTAGAAACTGATCAGGCCGCATGGTTTATGGAACCTCCTCGACGAGTTGGAGGACCCCAACTCGACGAGTTGAGGCTGTGCATGAAAACCCTGATTTTTAGGGTTTGCACCATATTTAAAGGACCTTAAGTCCCCTTATCGGCCTCCCTTATCAGTTTACAATCCAGAGAAACCCTAATTGAGCTAACCTTCCATTTTGAGAGTGTGTAAGGCTAAAGAGTGTGTGTTTGGTGCATTTCTTGAAGAAGCTTGAAGTGGTTAGGGCATAACTGAAGGAAGGGGCTATAGAATTAACTTTTGCATTGTTGTAGCAACCATCTTGAGGTATAAAGCTGCTACCTTGACCTTTCATTTCTTATATCTCCTCTCATGAAAGAAAATGGTCCTTTTTGGTACATATTAGAGTCATTCTCAGATTTGGGCTTGTCATGAGGACATGGATTTAGATCTAAACCCCTTTAGGCCTCCTTAGGCCTAAAGACTCAAGCTTTGTCAAGCTTGAGTCAACTTCCATCCCCTAAACCTCTTATTAAGCTTAGTTTTAGTGTTTTGATTCCTTTGAGGCCTTGCATGGATGTAAAGTTAGCAACTTTATGTGGTATCTTAGTCCTAAGAGGCTGGATCTGTAGTTTAGGGCCTTGGAGTCGACTGGAAAGGGATAAACACATTAAGACAAGAAAACTCGACGAGTTAGATAGGGTTTACCCGCTTTCTGGATACTGAGTGAACTCGGCGAGTGGGTGATATGACTCGGCGAGTTGATTAGGGTTTCCCTGGTCTTCTGAAAACTGAAGAACTCGACGAGTTACTCGGGTAACTCGACGAGTTGTCTCGAGTTTTTCATGACCTTCTGAGATATGAAGGAACTCGACGAGTCAGTAGATGAACTCGACGAGTTGGGTCAACATGGACTGTTGACCTTGACCGTTGACTTTGACTTTAACCATGGTTGACCAAGTTTGACTTCTGAGGGTATTTTGGTAATTTGGGATTCTAATGGAATCATTCATATGGTGGTTACAGGCAGTTGAGTTTGGAGCTGTGAGTTAGGATTCGATTTATCGGTTCAACACTACTTGTGAGGTGAGTTTTCCTCACTATACTAACAGGGTCGAAGGCACCAATGTCGGGCCTTTTTGGATTGTTATCCTGGTTATTGCATGATGGTATGCTTAGTGATCTGTTAGATTTGTATCCTGGTATATAGGATGATGCTATGTTTAGGACCTGTTAGGTCGGTATCCTGGTATATAGGATGATGCTATGATTAGTGATCCGTTAGATCGGTTTGACTAAAGTCAATTTTTGGCCAAGTCAAAGTCAACTAAAGTCAACAAGACAAACCGGTCAACTCATCTAGCCCTTGTACATTAGGGTTTCCATTATATTTCTTATTGAACAACTCGCAATCTTAATACAAAGTATCACTTAGAGTTTTCACGTGTTCGGAAATTCTAAAACCCTAATCAGGGAAAGTGATGAAACTACTCGATAAAACATTATTCCTTAACCCTCGGAGGCATATAACAATCATAACAAGACTTAACGAGATGTACAAACCTTGCGTTACAAAGCCAAACACTCAAAAAGGTCACAAAAGAAGTCTCTCCAAATCTCTTTCACTCTAACTCTCCCAAATCTCTCTCAAAAGTTCCTTTAACTTTTTGTAATCATTCGGGTCATCCCAACCCTTAACCGGGTCAAAAACCGCTTAAAATGGGGTAAAAATGAGTAAAATAGCCTTTAGGAGCCGAAACCCTCTCTTAAGGAGCGAACCCTCCTAAGAACCGAAAGTCCCTATAGGGACCGAACTGCTGAAGGACCGAAGCTACCATGAACCGAACCCGAACCTCGCATAGACCGAACCCGAAGGTCCTCTTGGACCGAACTCTAATTTCGTCTTCGCTCCATTTCGGGTCCAAACCACTTTCGCCTTCGGTCCATGACCAGAAGGGACCGAACCTCGGCCCAATACCGAGAGGTCTCGCAGAAAGGCCAAATTCACCCGGTTTTCGACTAGTTTTGCATTTTAAGCCCGATTTCAATTATTTTAGCGCGGGATTTTCACCCAAAACTTTATTTTAACAATTAAAGCCTCAAATTTCATTAATCCCCACGTTTTTAGTGCCAATCATATCCAAGATTTAGTGGTTGAAGTACAAAGGGGTGGAGTGTTGACTTATCTTTGATTTATGACACAAGCAACCACCCATACCCACTCTATGACCAACCCACACCCCTCCCCACCATACCTAGTCACATCCTTGTACTTTTCCATCAATCTCCAGCCATTCCCACATCCTAAGAGCTGGAAAACTCACCCTCTCTCCTCATTCTCACTCATTTCTCTCATTTCCACCCAAAGAGCAAACACTTTTCTCTCAACTTCTCTCTTTCAATTCCGAGATTTCCAAGGCTTTTTCCAAGACTTTTCTTCTTCATTTGGTAAGTATCATCATCTTTCATATGATTATTACACTTCTTCACTCAAATCATGAGTTCCTTACACAAATATCGTCATATTTGTTGTTAGATCTTCGAAATCTTCAAGCATCATCTAAGTGTTCTTGAGTTGAACACTTCTTTACTTCATCATCCATCTACTGAAATCACTCAAGGTGAGTTCATACCCCTATCCTTTTCATGTTTTTCTTAAGTTTTAAGGGGGGGAATACAAGTTAAAACACCAAGAACACAACTAAACTCATTTAACAGCCTTCATCAGAAAAGTTCAACTCCATTCACGGACTGTTTTGGTCAACTTAAACATTTTAGTTTTCAAAACTGTATTAGATGAAAATATTTCAGGTTCATACCTTTAAAATGACTACTTGCACATCACCATACGATTTTTCTACGATTTATGGTGATTTCTACAAAACTGCCTATAATTTCAAAAATGAATTCGGACCAGTCTGTGAATATGAACATTTTAACACAAGTTAAAGACTTCCAAAAATCACAATAAAAATTATGAACAAACTAGACACATTTTGTGAACTCTCAGAATTTACAGATTTAGTTTTCGACTTCGTATGATTCTTCAATGATTTTTCTAAAAACAGTGTTGAAAGGTTAAAAACTAGTTAACAGCTTATAACTTTCATAACACTTTGTATTATGTTGAGCAAAGTGTATAACAATAAGTTCTAAATATTGAATGTATTTTCTTGTTATTTTATCATCTTAAACTGAAATTTAGTCATTCATGATAAGGTTTACTCATTCATTTCGAATACATATAATAAACTTCAATAAGCATAGTTTATGGATTTTACTACATGAAAAAGGTTTTACTCTCAAAACAAATAGGTTTTTCATATATTACGAAATAAACTATCATAGTAATAGTTTAAGGATTTTCATATCACTAATGTATTTTCATAAAAGGTGATTTCACTTCCTCCACGGAAGAGGTTTTAATATCAAACTATGTGTAAACTAGTTAACTTAGGTTGTGAGGTAATTCTCTCCCCGTACGTTCGAGTACGGGATCCCAATTCCTGTAAGTTATAACCAGAGTCTCTTGTAGGGAGAGCGTGATAATTGTGTATAGATCTATATTGGGTTTGACACCCCACACCTTGCTGCTAGCTACAGTGGGACCTGCAGGTCTACGGGTGACAAGAGTCATAGTATCTTAACGTCTGAAAAACGTTGTGCAGGTTATTTCTCGTCATAGTATGGTTATAGCGACTCACATAGGTAGTTAACAATCATTCAAGTTTACATGGAAAATTCTACTTTGAAAAAGGGTTTTACTTCTAAAACTAAACGAGTTTATGTCGATTTAAACTTGCGAGAATTACTTTAAGTATGGGAAAATACTTGTTCATTTTCGGTCCTGGGATTTAGGACTACCTAACTTTAACAAGGGTTTTATGCCGATTTAGAACCACTTTTATATCTTTAAGTATGGAAAATACTTGTTTACTTTCGGTCCTGGGATTTAGGACCACATAACTTTTATAAGGAAAATATAGGATTTTCTTTGGAATCATATCTCTGCTAAAACTATATTTCATCTAGAATTGTTAGATTTCAGCTATAATTGCTAAGTGTATATGCTAGAGTTATATAAGAATCTAGTCATAATCGACTTAGAATTGGTGGGCCCGCCTTACTTCCTGTTCCTTGTTTGGTTGTGGACCTAGGGTAGACCCATTAGATTCGACGGTTTATTTAACATAAATTTTATATAACTTATATACATTGGGCGATTATAGAAGGAATCTATGGGTCTTTCTAGGGTTCATTATCGCATAACATAGAAGCATTCATTTCACTTAATAAAGAAAATATTGGATTTTCTGGAAACATACTTTGTCGCTTTTACAAGGAAAACGGTTTCTTTCTCAAACAAAACTCTTATGAACTCACCAACTTAATTGTTGACACTCTTTCCAAACTACTTGTATTCTCAGGAAATCAGTGAAACAGGAAAACATCAGCACTTTGAGGATGGGACGTTAAATCGTCAAACAGTTCATTTTGTCATCATAATGTAATTGATTTTGAAACATGTAACCTTTTCAATTATATTTATGATGGTTGTATTTATTTTGAGCACTATTATACTCGTTGTTGTGATACTATACATGAAGTCCTCCACCCCCGGACGTTTCCGCCATCCTTGGTTTGGGGGTGTGAAAGATTGGTATCAGAGCATTGTTTATAGTGAACTAAGTATATCGAACCACATAAGATATACAAACTATAAATGCATTGGGACTAAGGTCTCTGATGTAACATTTTCAAATAACTATACTTTTAGAAATAAATAATTTCTTGTTAAAAGTACATACATGCATACCGGTTTAGTGTCATGTCTAAGGAAAACACAAAAGTTAAAAATAGAGAAGTTGTGCAATGTGAATATGCCCTGGGATATGCAATCAAGTCTGGGAGGGATATAGCCTGATCAACTATATTCGTCCGAGAAATGACTAACATGTGTCGGTGGATAGTCATGGTGGACAACAAGTCTATCAACTTACCAACGCCCATACAAGAAAATCGTTAAGAACCAAACATAATATTAAAATACTATAGGAGTATTTTGTGATACTATAACCAACTTATGTGAAAACTAAAGACCCCTATTAGTAGGTCTATAATGCCTGAGTGCATACGCTAAGGTTATACATAATTAAAGATATTATAGACTCAGAATCTATGACTATTGCTCTATTTCCTGTTCCTTGTTTGGTTGTGAACTTAGAGTACAATCATTTATTCAAAGGCCTATTCTATCTCAGACTATGTATAACTGGTATGCACTATGTGATTATAGACGTGACTGATAAGGATCACCCCCTATAAGTAATTATAGGATTAGACGCCTATTAATTATCTCTCCCACTCCTATTCTCGCACGTATAACATAGCAAGATCCTACTTACCAGGCGACCCCTATTTCCCAACCAGGGAAATGGTGGATGGTTATGAGAAGAATCAGAAGTGGAACCGGAGGTAATCAACCCTCCATGCATAGCCAGGGTTCCCGCAAACCGTTTCGACTACATTGAACCTGTGCCCCGTTGGGCAACCGTGATCGAGGGTTGGAGTCGACGGAAATGACAGCAATCACCATGTAGAGACCAACGAGGGTGCTATGACCTCAACCACGGGGGACCGACTGACAGAGCCCTCCCGGCAAAGACCCGGCGGATCGCGAACATCGGGGATTAAAACAGGGAGACTGCAAACCGAGTTCGAAAACTGTGCGCTACTACAGACCCTACCGTCTCACGTACCCGAGACTCGGAAAGAGACTACTATTTCAGAGACCAACTTTCTTTTTAAGACCTTATCGCCGCTTGGGCAGAGGCAATAGAGTAGCAGGGTAGGCACACGACATTCGAAGAGAGAATGGTTGCAGCCAAGCGTCAATTGGCAGAGCTGCAAGGTGCATCGACTTTGCCTCAGGCATCGCAAGGGACGGATCGTCGTGAGTAGAGTTCATACCGCTCACAAGACCTTGTAAATTAGGTTCATGAGTATGCGTTGGTGCTATTCTATTCTATGTGTAAGCACAACACTACGCTTTAAACGGTTATACTAATCGAGAGATCTATTTGCGATCAGAACTCTTCCTTGCATGGATGTGAGGTAGACCTGCATCAAGCTCAAAATTTTCTCTGAAACCATAATTTCTAGAATCATATTAACAAGATGGGCTTAGGACATACCTAACAGACTCGAAGGTCTATTTAGTCTTAATCATAAAACTAAGCATACATCAATTGGTCGTAAGAAGGACCTAACTTGGATCAAATTACAAGGTTTCACTTGAATACAAAACTACTAAAATACATGGGTTTATTACATATATACACTTTCATTATGAATTGTTTTCAGAACACCATAAACAACCGAAATACGTTACAAACTGAACTAAGATAAACTTAGTTAGAAAACTCGCGACGTATAGCCATTCTAAAAACTCATTATCGTCTCACCTTTAAACATTTTGGTGGAAAGGTGCCTTCTTCGTAGACCTATAGGGTGCGATCATACCAGCACTAATGCACCAGATCCCATCAGAACTCCTCAGCTAAGTGTGTGTGGACAAACATGATCCTAAGATGAGTAAAGCTTAACGTCTGTACGAAACCTACTTCTACCCACTACCATAACTCCGTCTCAGGAACGTTAGCAGTAACACTAAGAATAGTACATCAATGTGCAAAAATTTATATATGTGAATATAAATCGTAAGAATGCACTTGAGATAATTATCCCCACTCACGAAGTCATTTTTCATCGTGAAACAGAGCTATGTCTTCACCAAGAGGCAACCAACCAACTAGCAAGACGCCAACCTTGCAGATAGACTCTGCTACTTTTCAAGCTGCAGTCACGGTAGCCGTGACAGCCGTCATGGCACAACTCAATGCTAACAACGCCAGCAGAGATGGAAGCGGTACCGACAATATAAATCGTTGTAACAATCAGGAACACCGGCGGGTGTCTGCCAATGAAGGCGCCTCAGGCCACAAACCTACGAACAAGAAGCGAAAGTTTTGGAACAAAAAGGAGCGCAACCAATCTCAAAGATTCGCTAAAAGGCAACAACCCATGGCCACCCCTACAATTACGACAACAGTTACAACACATGCCTCGACATCAGCCACAACATCTATCGCTCAAGCACCAGACAGGCAATATATGGGAACACTTCCAAAGTGTAACAAGTGTAACTACCATCACACAGGAGCTTGCCGGATTCCACGCTGTATCAACTGCAACAAGAAAGGGCATACCGTCCGCTTCTGCAGGACCCCGACCCAGTGCATCGCTTCAACCACCAATACTGGTGTAAGTCCAGTATGCTCCCTATGTGGTGAAACGGGACACTTCAAGAGAGACTGTCCAACCGAGAAGAATGACGGAGGAGCAGGAGGAGTGTGACAACTGAACCAGCGGAAGCCTATTAGGACTTTTGTAATATTTCCAACGACAAAAACGTTTAAGTACCATATGTTTGTAATGAATTTGGTGTGATTGCTAAAATTACCGTCTTTCTAAAAGTAGTTAAAATACTCTCTCGTTCGAATCAAATCAAAGACACTCATATATGACCTTAGAATCATTACCTGTAAGGTGTGATAACTTTGTGCATACATCGGGGTTAATTATAATCAAAATACTAAAGGCTTAAAGCGAATAATTTTGTCTTGACTCCTGTTCCATGTCTAGTAGTGGGATTTGAGTGGAGCCACCCACTCGACGATTTCACCAATATCAAATTACATGCGACTTACATATACCGCTCGACCATAGAGTGACCTGTCAGGGATCATGATATCAAGTATCATTGCTAACTATCAGAACACACTCACTACCAGTGCTAGACGCTGTGGTAGGAATCATCCGCAGTAATAATAACATCGAACGAAACGGAACACACTGAAAAGAAACACAAGATACTTTATCACCCTATTGAACACTTCTTACGAATACAGTTTAACACATGTTTTACCAAAAAAAAGATATTGTTGTCGTCACTCGATTTCGATTGATATAGTCCTCACTTTCCCGACTAAACAACTACGAAAAGACCTTTCACCTAATCTCGAAAACCTTCGTCTCTCATAAACACAAATCCGACACGAACATTCGGGTCATCTCTCGCTGTGAAACCCCAAAACACTCACCAGAGGAGTATTATACCTTCCGAAACCTTACCACAAGTATTTCCAGGAGACCCTTCACGCAGCAGAAAAAGTTCAAGCACAGAAGCTTGGGACGAATACGGTTAGTCTACCACTACTATGTGTATACGCGAGGATAATGTATAATTAAGATTCTACGGACATTGGATGTGTGCTTCTGCCCTATTTCCTGTTCCTTGTCTGGTTGTGGACTTGGGGCAGAGTCACCCATCCAACTGTCTTGCCAACCTTAAGTACATACGACCTATATGCGCAAGTTAATGATAGATGGACCAGGTACGAGTTCTGCCAGGAACTTCAGGACCAGGCTACCCGGGAGTGCGAGTGAACGTCCTATCATCCGAATAAGTCTAGTCGTGTAAACCGAACCCATATGTTCCTTACCGATCTAATCAAACGAGAAACACTAAAGCATACCCTATGCAGCGCTCCGAGGAGAAATTATCACTTATGGCTTAGTGCAAGTTCGAGAAGGCTGAAAACACCTCGAGAACCCGACAAAACCCGAATAAGTCTTACCTTCTATATAAAAACACAGGGTTTTTACTAGTGAACCTATGATGGCTAGTGTAAACATGATGGTCATGTCTCATTAAGATTCTATGGACTTAGAATGTGTGATTCCGCCTCATTCCCTGTTCCTTGTTTGGTTGTGGGCTTAAGGTGGGGCCACCCATCCGAATGCCCTTGCAATCTTAATGATATACGACTAGTTTACACCAAGCGATTATAAAAGAACTGGTAGGACTTATAATGCAAATCACGTCACAATTTTTTGAAACATTCGTAATACTAATGCTCACAAATTACGTTATAAAATATTCATATTGGTAATACCAAGTATAAAGCGGAGAGCATAAAGGCACACGTAGAATACACTGTCATTCCAAAACAATAACTCCTTTAAATCGACTCAGCTCAAGTTACAATAAGAAATTCCAAGGTCGTCATGTGACATCAGGCGGGTTGTTCCTCACCATAATCAATTTCTTGTACTACGAAAAGTTCCCCCATCTTTTCTCCAAGTCCCAGACGAAACACTAATTTCTGGACGAAATTCCTTCTAATGGGGGGATGATGTGACAACCGTCAATTTTTGGCCAAGTCAAAGTCAACTAAAGTCAACAAGACAAACCGGTCAACTCATCTAGCCCTTGTACATTAGGGTTTCCATTATATTTCTTATTGAACAACTCGTAATCTTAATACAAAGTATCACTTAGAGTTTTCACGTGTTCGGAAATTCTAAAACCCTAATCAGGGAAAGTGATGAAACTACTCGATAAAACATTATTCCTTAACCATCGGGGGCATATAACAATCATAACAAGACTTAACGAGATGTACAAACCTTGCGTTACAAAGCCAAACACTCAAAAAGGTCACAAAAGAAGTCTCTCCAAATCTCTTTCACTCTAACTCTCCCAAATCTCTCTCAAAAGTTCCTTTAACTTTTTGTAATCATTCGGGTCATCCCAACCCTTAACCGGGTCAAAAACCGCTTAAAACGGGGTAAAAATGAGTAAAATAGCCTTTAGGAGCCGAAACCCTCTCTTAAGGAGCGAACCCTCCTAAGAACCGAAAGTCCCTATAGGGACCGAACTGCTGAAGGACCGAAGCTGCCATGAACCGAACCCGAACCTCGCATAGACCGAACCCGAAGGTCCTCTCGGACCGAACTCTAATTTCGCCTTCGCTCCATTTCGGGTCCAAACCACTTTCGCCTTCGGTCCATGACCAGAAGGGACCGAACTTCGGCCCAGTACCGAGAGGTCTCGCAGAAAGGCCAAATTCACCCGGTTTTCGACTAGTTTTGCATTTTAAGCCCGATTTCAATTATTTTAGCGCGGGATTTTCACCCAAAACTTTATTTTAACAATTAAAGCCTCAAATTTCATTAATCCCCACGTTTTTAGTGCCAATCATATCCAAGATTTAGTGGTTGAAGTACAAGGGGTTGGAGTGTTGACTTATCTTTGATTTATGACACAAGCAACCACCCATACCCACTCTATGACCAACCCACACCCCTCCCCACCATACCTAGTCACGTCCTTGTACTTTTCCATCAATCTCCAGCCATTCCCACGTCCTAAGAGCTGGAAAACTCACCCTCTCTCCTCATTCTCACTCATTTCTCTCATTTCCACCCAAAGAGCAAATACTTTTCTCTCAACTTCTCTCTTTCAATTCCGAGATTTCCAAGGCTTTTTCCAAGACTTTTCTTCTTCATTTGGTAAGTATCATCATCTTTCATATGATTATTACACTTCTTCACTCAAATCATGAGTTCCTTACACAAATATCGTCATATTTGTTGTTAGATCTTCGAAATCTTCAAGCATCATCTAAGTGTTCTTGAGTTGAACACTTCTTTACTTCATCATCCATCTACTGAAATCACTCAAGGTGAGTTCATACCCCTATCCTTTTCATGTTTTTCTTAAGTTTTAAGGGGGGGAATACAAGTTAAAACACCAAGAACACAACTAAACTCATTTAACAGCCTTCATCAGAAAAGTTCAACTCCATTCACGGACTGTTTTGGTCAACTTAAACATTTTAGTTTTCAAAACTGTATTAGATGAAAATAGTTCAGGTTCATACCTTTAAAATGACTACTTGCACATCACCATACAATTTTTCTACGATTTATGGTGATTTCTACAAAACTGCCTATAATTTCAAAAATGAATTCGGACCAGTCTGTGAATATGAACATTTTAACACAAGTTAAAGACTTCCAAAAATCACAATAAAAATTATGAACAAACTAGACACATTTTGTGAACTCTCAGAATTTACGGATTCAGTTTTCGACTTCGTATGATTTTTCAATGAGTTTTCTAAAAACAGTGCTGAAAGGTTAAAAACTAGTTAACAGCTTATAACTTTCATAACACTTTGTATTATGTTGAGCAAAGTGTATAACAATAAGTTCTAAATATTGAATGTATTTTCTTGTTATTTTATCATCTTAAACTGAATTTAATCATTCATGATAAGGTTTACTCATTCATTTCGAATACATATAATAAACTTCAATAAGCATAGTTTATGGATTTTACTACATGAAAAAGGTTTTACTCTCAAAACAAATGGGTTTTTCATATATTACGAAATAAACTATCATAGTAATAGTTTAAGGATTTTCATATCACTAATGTATTTTCATAAAAGGTGATTTCACTTCCTCCACGGAAGAGGTTTTAATATCAAACTATGTGTAAACTAGTTAACTTAGGTTGTGAGGTAATTCTCTCCCCATACGTTCGAGTACGGGATCCCAATTCCTGTAAGTTATAACCAGAGTCTCTTGTAGGGAGAGCGTGATAATTGTGTATAGATCTATATTGGGTTTGACACCCCACACCTTGCTGCTAGCTACAGTGGGACCTGCAGGTCTACGGGTGACAAGAGTCATAGTATCTTAACGTCTGAAAAACGTTGTGCAGGTTATTTCTCGTCATAGTATGGTTATAGCGACTCACATAGGTAGTTAACAATCATTCAAGTTTACATGGAAAATTCTACTTTGAAAAAGGGTTTTACTTCTAAAATTAAACGAGTTTATGTCGATTTAAACTTGCGAGAATTACTTTAAGTATGGGAAAATACTTGTTCATTTTCGGTCCTGGGATTTAGGACTACCTAACTTTAACAAGGGTTTTATGCCGATTTAGAACCACTTTTATATCTTTAAGTATGGAAAATACTTGTTTACTTTCGGTCCTGGGATTTAGGACCATATAACTTTTATAAGGAAAATATAGGATTTTCTTTGGAATCATATCTCTGCTAAAACTATATTTCATCTAGAATTGTTAGACTTCAGTTATAATTGCTAAGTGTATATGCTAGAGTTATATAAGAATCTAGTCATAATCGACTTAGAATTGGTGGGCCCGCCTTACTTCCTGTTCCTTGTTTGGTTGTGGACCTAGGGTAGACCCATTAGATTCGACGGTTTATTTAACATAAATTTTATATAACTTATATACACTGGGCGATTATAGAAGGAATCTATGGGTCTTTCTAGGGTTCATTATCGCATAACATAGAAGCATTCATTTCACTTAATAAAGAAAATATTGGATTTTCTGGAAACATACTTTGTCGCTTTTACAAGGAAAACAGTTTCTTTCTCAAACAAAACTCTTATGAACTCACCAACTTAATTGTTGACACTCTTTCCAAACTACTTGTATTCTCAGGAAATCAGTGAAACAGGAAAACATCAGCACTTTGAGGATGGGACGTTAAATCGTCAAACAGTTCATTTTGTCATCATAATGTAATTGATTTTGAAACATGTAACATTTTCATTTATATTTATGATGGTTGTATTTACTTTGAGCACTATTATACTCGTTGTTGTGATACTATACATGAAGTCCTCCACCCCCGGACGTTTCCGCCATCCTTGGTTTGGGGGTGTGACAGGTGGGTTGAGGCGGTCCTGCTTTGTGATGAAGGCCAACATACCCAGGGCGGCCCAGATAGACCGAAGGCCCGATGGGGCGTACCAGTCAGACTGAATGCCCAGAGAACGGTCCAGACAGGCTGAAGGCCCAGTAGGGCGGACCAGACATGCTGAAGGTTCTGAGAGTGGGCCAGACAGACTGATGGCCCGGTCAGGGATGTCCAGTTATACTGCAGACTCTATATGCATGTTGTTTGTTACGATGTTGTTATGGTTTGTATGGCGTTGGTATTTTGGGGGAACTCACTAAGTTTCGGGCTTACAATTTTGGATTTTGTTTCAGGTACGTCGGATGATCGCGGGAAGGCGAAGGCTTGATCGTGCACATCCTCACATTTTATGATTTTGATTTCTATGATACTATGATATGAAACTATTTTGGAAACATTTTGTAATAAGTAGTGGTTTTTGGATGCTTGAAAAAGTTTTAAATATTTACGAGTTTTATGGATGTGACATTATTCAACACTTGATTTTTCTTCAAACATCTGGCCTAAATAAAACACAAAACGAATTTGCAAAATTTTCCTTTCCGACGCTCATTCCCTTATCTGGACAAAAAGTTAATTCTTGTTTAGAATACACAAATTCGAACATATTTTTTTTTTCAAATCGGAATTTGATTAGAAGTTATCTACAACTTTTCCAACAATCCTTTTACACTACTAATCAATTCCAAATCTTTTTTATCATTTTGTTTACAATTGTCATATTGACAATTAAATTTTTCTTTAACAAAATCTTTCAAGTTCGAGTAACATATTCTCTCAAATTATTTTTAAATTTTTTTTTGTGTGTCTGCTTCAATAGAAAATTCCATTGAAGCAAAGGGGGAAATGTTAAATCAATATTTTTCCTTTTACACACTTTTAAGACTCCTTACTTCAGTAACCATTATATAGGGGGAAACTGTTGAAAATATTTTTATGTGATTGCCACTTGAAAAAATTTGAGTATTGATTTACATTTTCTAATAAACATTATCAGAATGTTTCAGGTTGGAAAGATCATGAATATTCAACAAGTGTTTGAAGAATCATATGTTGGAGCACTTGAAGTGTAACATTCTAATTTTCAAGACCAAAAAATTTGTTTTTTTACTTAAGTAACTTATAAAACAGTTTACTGAAAAGCATCATCGATTCATATCATTTCATAAAACCATGGTCACGTGTCTCAAAACTATATCATAAAATAGTAATAATGTCATAGTACAATCCCAAGAATCTCATAATGCGGAAATCCTGTGGGTGTGATGCGTTGCTACAGTACCGACTCCTTCCCCTTCGATGAAGAGGTACCTAAAAACAAAACTGAAAACTGTAAGCACAAAGCTTAGTGAGTTCCCCCATCATACCACATATTATACTATAAACATTCTGCCAGGCATATCTGGGTGCCCGACCTACCCTGTTCGGCATACCGGGGTGCCTAACCTACCCCTGTCAGACATATCGGGGTGTCCGACCTACCCTCCGGTTTATTTCAACCGGTTACGAGGACTATTTCACCCCTACTACTACCACATAATAACATAATCATACTGTCAGGCATACCGGGGTGCCCAACCTACCCCTTTGGTCCTTACAACCGTAACATGGGGACTATTCCCCCTACTATCACTATCACCTAACATCATAACATACGAACATATAGAACATATCAGATAGTGGCAAACCCAGGTAATTATCACAAAGACAATTACCTAACAACTAATCTCTACTAGCGGGCCGACATTGTGGCCGTAAACCCACTTCTACTGGAAGGTAACTCACCTCAATGTCGTGCAGTAACTGAACTGTCCTCGGCGCTGGAATCAACTCCTCTCAAACTCCTACACATAACAACCTTCCTTAATTACCATTTCATACTCATAACCCTTTCAAGGGTCAACTCAGGTCAAAGTCAAAGTCAAGGTCAACACCATAGTCAAAGTCAACTTTTGGTCAAAGTCAACATCTGGTTGACTCAACTCGCCGAGTTGGTCCACCAACTCGTCGATTTCCATAATCCACCAAAATCCTGGAACTTCAATCTTACTCTTCGAGTATTTCAAGAACTTGTCGAGTTCTCCTTCATACAGAATCGGGACCTTTTTGCTCTTGACTCATCGAGCTCGTCCATGAACTCGTCGAGTCCTTCTTCATACAAGTTGAAGTGTTTAGTCCTTGACTCGCCGAGTTCTTCCTTGAACTCGTCGAGTTCTTCTTCATATAAGTTGGGACATTGCCTTGAACTCACCGAGTTCATCCTTGAACTCATCGAGTTCTTTTGATCTTCAAGCCCATATTCACATCCATCTTGTTGAGTCCTTTTCTAGACTCAACCAGATCGATCATAACAGAAAAGGTTGGGGAACCATAACCCGACTCGCCGAGTCGTATGAGCAACTCGCCGAGTCCCCCAAAGTCCAAGTCTACCAAGTCGATTTCATTCGGACTTAATGCATCCAGAACATAGATCTGACCTCCTAGGGTTGATATTGCACGTAAAGTTACAAACTTTACGTGCATACAAGGTGTTATGAGCTAAGAACACCATTTCCAAGTCTAAAATGAAGTCTAGGCCAAAGGGAAGGGCTAAAGCATGATACTTTCGTAAACTTTATGGCTAAAGGGGCTGAAAGGGATCTGGATCTGAAGTTACAACTTTAGATTGCACTCCATACTAAAAAAGGTTCACAAAATTGCTAAAAGATGGCCCTAAACTCAAATATAGAGAGATCTAGGAATAGAGAAGTCAAGGAAGCAACTTTATACCTTAAAGGGACTGGAAATGGAGCTTAAACCCTGGATCTACTGCTTCCTTGAACCTTCTAGCTCCTTCTTCTTCCTCCTCTAGCTTCAAGATCACATAAATACTCTAAAAAATGACTCACACACTTGTAAAAGCTCAAGGGTCACGAGTTACGGTTTTCTGGACAAAGGGAGACGATGGGGGCTGCATGAGAGGCTGGTTAATGTGTTTAAATAGGGTGCAAACCCTAAAATTTAGGGTTTCATCCAGACAGGTCTACTCGTCGAGTCGGGGCTTCCAACTCGGCGAGTAGACTCTTCCACCCGCGTCCAATCCTTCGCATCTACTCGATGAGTTGGGCCTCCAACTCATCGAGTCCCTATGTAAATATGCAAAAACTTATAATAAAATACGTATCGGGAACCGGGCGTTACATGAAGTTAACTTGGAGCACTTGCTGAATATGGAGCACTTGCAGCTTACTTGGAGCACTTGCTGAACATGGAGCACTTGCAGCTTACATGGAGCACTTGCTGACAGCAAGTTGGACCATCATGATATCAGATGGCACGTCTGGATCATATGTGGAGCATTAATATATTGATGGATCATCTAGAATACTGATGGCTCATCAGAAACATTGTTGACTCATCCACAACTCTATGGCTCAACAAGACGTTGATGGATCAACATAAATACTTGGTGGCTCATCTCAAGTCAATGGATCAACATGATCACATTGATGGATCAACAAGATTGCACATGGCACATCATATCCAAGCTCTTAATGGCACATCATGAACATGTGGTTGTACATCTTCAAGTTCAAGGCACATTCCAACATTCAAGAAACAACTCAACTTGATCAATGACACCTCTGGAAGTTGATTACATTCTAGAAGACAATGGAGCAACATGATGCTTATGATGTTCATCATACTCTCAGTGTTGATGAAGAAGGCTCAAGAGAAATGAAGACTCAAAACATGGATGGAATCCTAACAGAATACTAATGGAATTGGAATATTCCATCCATTCTCCGTTAAGTAGGTCAAATGTGTCAACTAATGACTAAGTCATGATGACGTGTCAACACCTGGTTGGTCAAGCCATGTCATGGGCTTTTCCAAAGCCTATAAATAGGCCCTGTGGGCTCCATTATAAAGTTGCTATTCTAGCTCAATTCTACTTAATTTTCGCTCATTCTGCTCATTTACTGTTTAGACTAGATTTCAGAGAGTCATTTGAGTGTTTTAGTGTGTTTACCATTCAAACACTTGTAACTGAATCTTTATGAATATGAGACATTTTTGAATCATTGATCTTGAACATACAAAAATGTTTTTATCATTAACTTGGTTGGTTCACAACTATTTATTTTCCGCATTACTTGTCACTTGACGATTCTGAAATTTTGTTTCAGTATTTTCAACACTTGGACTCTTCAAGTCTAGGTTTACTGATTTTTTTCATTTCTTCAGTTGGTATCAGAGCAGCTGAATTTCTCAACTTCATCAGACTCTACATGCGAGTCTGAATGTATTGATGCCAATGAAGTGTCCAAGGAAGCTACCTGGATCATAAACTTCATTGGTGACCTTGGAGTAGTTCCGAGTAACATAGATCCATTGGATATATTCTATGATAACGAAGGTGCAGTCGCTCTGACCAAAGAGCATAGGGATCACAAAAGGGCAAGGCATATAAAGAGGAAATTCCAATACATTCAAGATAGAGTTGAGGATGGAGATCTAGTTATGAAGCGGGTATTATCAGAGGAGAATCCAACTGATTTGTTCACAAAAAGGATGACCAAATAAAGACATAATGTACATGCTATGAGCATAGACATAGAGATGATGTTAAGTTTAGTAGTTAGTTGATTATTTTGGAGCATTTGTAACAATGAATAAATTTTGTAATTGTTATGGTGACTAAATAACGAAGATTTATTTATATTTAGGAGTGTTACCCATTTACAATTAATTTATTATTGTGTTTCATTTTTGCATGTTTAGATCCCCATTTCCCGAGTATCAATTACTCAAAACTCCACAATCGATCATACTCTTAGAAGTAAGTATTGAGTTAAGATTGTCATGAAATGTTAGTAGATTGTATATAGTGATTAGATATATCATGGTGATTGTGACTAACATTCATGAGTACTTAATAAAGATTTAAGTATTAGAGAAACCCACACTCAAAGATATTACTTCATGGATTCAATCACGAGTAATTTTGAGATGATAATATATTTTATTCTTAAAACGGAGAGACTTTGAGTTCTTTGCATACGAGTTGGTTGTGTATTAGTCCTACTCTAACGATATATGTAACTGGTTGTTATAACGAGTAAGTCTACGCATGATTTCATGAGTAGAGAAAAACTATGTAGTCAAAGTTAATTTTTTCCCTTTTTTCTTAATGGGAAAACCAATATTATGGTACCCACAGTGATTTAACGATGACATTCATGTGTTAGTCCTAGCTTAAACTAAATTGATGTGTTCAATTAGTAGTTTGTTTTGATCATCATAAATCAGAAATCGATAAACATAATGTTGAACTGTTAGGTTGATTCATAATCCATGACTCAGTTTACAATGATATCTTGTAGAAACAAAGGAATAATTGATCACTTATCTAAGGGTTGATAGTTGATAAGATTAGAGTTCAACAATTGTTGTAGAAGGCAAACTTTTTTGGTTATTAGAAGATTATTCAACCAATAGTATTTGATCACTTGTCCAAGTGGGAGACTGTTGGAGATAGGTGTCCAATGTCATAACTAATTAGTACAACTTTGGGAATAATAAAAAAGTCCTTTTAGGGTTTCCCTCAATAGCTAAAATAAGCTAGAAAATGATTTAAGAGAGTGAATAAATAGTTAATTAATTTATTACAGGTTAATAAATTAATTAGAAACTAGTTAGAGTTAATTTGGAATTAATTATAATAATACAAATTTATTTAAATGTACATGCATTGGATGTTAGTTGTTTAATATTCAAGCAACTGGAACATTTTGGAATGCCCTAAGGGAGTAGACGGTTTTAACAGGCTCTAGAAGCCTTCTACAATGGTTCTTGGTAGCTGATAACGAAATGATTTGAATTGTGATTAAATATGATTATTTAATTAATTATCAGCTTTATCTACAAGTTACCTCAGTAATATAAAGATCTCCTTGGCCTTCATAAATCCGATCCTGACTTCTTGCAAGTCTGAGAATTCGGTTTCTGCAATCTTTATTTTCCATCCTTAATTTTTTGGTGTTTAGACTTTTAGATGAGAGCCTTTAAAGGCATTCATATTTTAGGTGTTAGATCCTTCCAGAAGCAACCAAGACTCCACGATCTTTAAGGGAATCAAAATTAAATTCGATTTTACTTTAAGGTAATTCTATCCCTCTTGGTAGTTTAAATTCATAGTTTTGAAAGTAGGTTGATATTGTAGTAAAACCTAGATCCTAGGATGCATGTACACATACAGTTATTATTAATTGTTTTCGTTGCCTAAAATTTGTGTATATATGCATAGAAAACCCTTCAATTATATGAGGGATACCATATATTAATGTCTCATAGTAACTCAAAACGAGTATTCTAATGAATTATGGTAACTAATATCGAGTAGTGTGGTATCTTGTGGTCACTCATAACAAGTATTGTGGTATCTTGTGGTAACTTATAACGAGTATTTATGGTGACTTATCGTGACACATAACAAGTATTGTGGTGACTCATAACGAGTATTATGGTGACTTATGGTGTCTCATAGCGAGTATTGTGGTAACTCATAACGAGTATTTATGGTGACTTGTAGTTGATAATTTGTGGCAGCTCAAAGCGAGTATTATAATATCTTGTGGTGATCCATAGTGAGTATTATAGTGGTTTCTAATGATTAGTGGTGAGATGAGAGTTTGAACTTAAAAACTTTGTGATAAGGACTTGGACTTGGTATGACTTGGGTTTTGGGCACTCAGTTGTATTACATAGTGATATTTACTTATTTTTGATGTTATATGAGATTTAATGTTTATGACATTTTACTTTGACTTATGCGATGTTTTCCCCATGATGAATTTTTATGATTTTGTTGTTTTGATGAGGTAAATGTTTGTAAACTTGGATATGAATTAAGTGTTCATTAATATATAATCAATTAAATGTCTTAACACCGTGATTATACTCATTAGACTCCTCATAGCCTAACCCACTACGTTAAACCATTGTTTATTGTTACACTCTTGCATGATGTTTTCCAAACTATTTTGGAAGTGATATTCTGGGACCGTTTTTCCATAATTGAACTTCAAAAATTATTTTGATTGTTTATTAAAGGTTATTTAAAATCGCTCATACGAAGAGTGTTCATTGGTTGTGCCCAAAGTTGTTGTTTAAGACTTCCTGATTACAAAGTTTATATGGACAATGCCTTCAGGAACATAAGACTCTCCCTCAACATTTTTCTCTCCTTCAGTTGGATACATGGTTGCAAGAAGAACAACATTGATTGAGTGATCTTTGAAGAAGGACAAATCCATTTCAACGAATCCCATTTGGTTCCTCTTACCACTGATCATAAAATGGACATCTTTAAGAACTCTCCCTCTTTTGGCATCATAAAAATGACAGTAGATAAGGGCACACAGGACGGTTGGGAAGGTGATGAAGTTGTTTGAGACGCTTATATCATAGGTGACATAATACATGCAATAAATGCTTGAAAAAAAAGAGGCATAGAAGGTATGACTGCATTGGTTGGAGTTGGTGGGTAAAGAGTCATGGGATGGCTTTGGATGGGTCGGGGAACTTGGGTCTAAGGTGGTGACAATCCTTGAAGTCGTACAATTAAAATTTGAAATCGTACAATGAATAAGTTAAAACATAAGAACTAATATGAGAATTACAATACCCGTTTGTGTTTTTTTCGGAGGTCTACAATTTTAAAGCAACCACTCTAGCATTAGTGGAGGCATGACAACCTATGTCTATGTCCTTCTTACCCCATTGTGATGACGTTTCCGGATATGTTGTATAATATTCATGTTTTTATCATATAATCATTCTCTCTCTCTTGTACGCCACATACTTCTTTATGACAGTGGTCTTTTATGAAAACAATTTCTTTATCCTTAGATGTATAAGAGTGTCTACATCTAACCTCCTTTTATCCCACGACCATATAAGATTCGAGTATAGTTGTTAAACAAGATACACCAATTCCATTCCATAACAACCCAAAGTTTAGAAGGACAAGTAATATGATCGGACATGCGCAACACTTTTCATCTCGCAGTTGTTTGTTTTTTAGAAGTCTTCGGAGTCAAAAACCTCTGCGCGTGCCCTGTTTGGCGCAACACTTGTACTGCCTCTTTCAACCTCTTCCAACCTCTTCTTCTTCTTTTTTTCTTGCTGAAATTTTGATTATATATTGTTGAAATTTTATTTCACATTTTTTTTTCGTTTTATTTTTTTTTGTTTATTATTGTTGAATATTTTTTTCGTTTTTTTATATTCAATAATGATAATTTCTTGATGAAATATCATTATTTTTTACTAAAATATATTTATTTTTTGTAGAAATATCATTATTTTTTTACTGAAATATCATTAATTCTTGCCGAAATGTTATACATTATTAAATTTTACGTATTAAAAAACTTTTTTCGGTTTATAAAATTAATTTATTTTAATTTTTTAATATCTGCAGCAGTATGCAGATGTTAAAAAACAAACACGTTTCTTATTACAGTCTGCAGCCGTTTGGTCCACCTCTTCTACTGCAGATGGTTGCAGAGGTGGTACGCAGACTTAATGAATTTTTGCTTCAGAAAATCAAATAGCACCTTAGTGGTTAACATGCCTTAAAATTCAAGAATAATAAACAAATCGATTTCATTCGGATCCAAAAGTTTGGAACGAAGCTCGATCCTAGTGCACAACCCTAGGAATGTGTATAACAAACAAACAAACCCTATGAGAGATGGAGATTGGAGACACAAACTCTACCAAATGTTCTATTAGCCGACTGTCTTTAAAGCAAGCCTTAGGTCATATGCCAAACAATGTGGTGATTCAAATTTTGAAAAAGCACCACTTCATAAAAGTTTTCTTTTCGGCCCGCCGTTCTCTCTCCTTCTCTCTCTCTCCGGACGGTAAAGACCAAACCCTCACTCGCTCTTTATATACCAGTGTCCGCTCTACAGTACATACGAAGGATCTAAATAGTTTCTGAACCCAGTTCTAGGGTTTTCTCTTTTTGCTACTAGTTGTAACCATGTCGCTGAGACCTAGCGCCAGAACGGAGGTTCGCCGGAACCGATACAAGGTTGCGGTCGATGCCGAGGAAGGCCGCCGGAGGAGAGAAGACAATATGGTCGAGATCCGTAAGAATCGGAGAGAAGAAAGCTTGCAGAAGAAGAGACGCGAAGCACTCACTGGTAGCCAGTTCGCCATGCCCGTTCAGTCCGCTTCAGCCGCCGAAAAGAAGGTAGATAAAGCTTCTAATATCGTCGCATCTTATGCAATTTTGCCGGCTTTATGTAGTAAAATTTCGTTACTCTATTATTGTGTTGTGTCTGGAATTTTAGGGTTTTCAGTTCGTTTCGTTTTTAGAAATTGTAACTCGATCATCGTTGCTTTGTATGAAGTTCAGATTATGTAATCTGGATATAGTCCATGTCAATTAAACATGACTGTCGCCTGGTTTCAGTTGTATTCATATAGGATTTTTAGTACCATCATTACTTCCTCGGTGTCTCATATGTTCTAGCTCCAGATAGTTTGTGGTCGAAACCGCAAACCGCAATTATTTTCTGTCGAATATCGACTAAACCGACTGTGATTGTGCTATATTTAACTGTGATTGTGCTAATTGCAGTTGGAAAATCTTCCTGCCATGGTTGCCGGAGTTTTCTCTGATGATAACAATATGCAGCTTGAGGCCACTACTCAATTCCGTAAACTTTTATCAATAGGTAATACCATAGTTTATTTTATTTTATTTTATTTCAATCACTGCTCTTACATAGCTAAATCCATTACATTTTTAACCAGAACGCAGCCCTCCCATTGAAGAAGTTATTCAATCTGGTGTTGTTCCTCGCTTTGTTGAGTTTCTTGTAAGGGAGGATTTCCCACAACTTCAGGTGAATTTCAACATCATGTAACATAATATAAAATACACAGAATAGTTTCGTATTTTTTGTATAATAATATATATTTCCTGTAGTTTGAGGCTGCTTGGGCTTTGACTAATATTGCTTCGGGGACATCTGAACACACAAAAGTTGTGATTGATCATGGTGCTGTTCCAATATTTGTGAAGCTTCTGGCCTCTCCAAGTGATGATGTTAGAGAACAGGTATCTTTTAGAGGTTTTTGTATTTCATAAACTCAATTCACAAATTCATTATCATGACTTCAATTTCATTTCATGTACATGATAGGCTGTATGGGCTTTAGGAAATGTTGCTGGTGATTCCCCTAAATGTCGCGACCTTGTACTTGCACAAGGTGCTTTGATTCCTCTACTATCCCAATTAAACGAGCATGCTAAGTTATCCATGTTGCGAAATGCCACATGGACACTTTCAAATTTTTGCAGAGGCAAACCCCAGCCTTCTTTCAGTCAGGTTTGTTTCTGAAAAGACTAAACTACCCACATAGTTCTTTTGGCTCTATCTTTTCAACATCTTTAATGATAAATTCTGATTTGTTTTGACTTCTCACAGACAAAACCTGCACTTCCAGCTTTACAGCAACTTATTCATTCAAACGATGAAGAAGTTTTGACAGATGCTTGTTGGGCTCTTTCATATCTTTCAGATGGCACAAATGATAAAATCCAAGCTGTTATTGAAGCAAATGTATGTCCAAGATTGGTTGAGCTACTGAAGTGAGTCTTCTATTCTTCTTTTTTAATAAAGTTAGGATCTTTAAAACTCTTTTTAATTTCTAACATTTTTCTATATTTTTGTATTTTAGTCACCCTTCTCCATCAGTGCTTATCCCTGCTCTTCGTACTGTTGGTAACATTGTTACAGGAGATGATATGCAAACTCAGGTAGCATTTCTTTTGGAATATTTCTTAACGAAAATTGCTTCATTTGTTTTTAGATTATAGAAAATAAACATTATATTTGTTTCTGACTTTCATTCATGTGTTGTAGTATATAATCAATCATCAAGCTTTGCCTTGTCTTCTCAACTTGTTGACCAATAACCACAAAAAAAGTATTAAGAAAGAAGCTTGTTGGACTATATCAAACATCACTGCTGGCAACAAGGAGCAGATTCAGGTCATAATTTGAAATTCTTTTGTCAAGATTTAATCATCAAACATTATTTTCTTGACTGATATATCATCTACTTTGTGATTTTTACAGACAGTCATTGAAGCAAATATCATTGGCCCTCTTATTCATCTGCTTCAAAATGCAGAATTTGACATCAAGAAGGAGGCTGCATGGGCCATCTCAAATGCTACTTCTGGTGGAAGCCATGACCAAATCAAGTGAGATTCATAAACCTAAATATTCGTTATAATTTGTTAAGTATTTAATTTACAAGTAATATCAACACACTTACTCTTTTAACCAATGCAAACAATGTCTTCTTCACACATAATAGCAATGTATAATCAATTTTTTTTACTCATAATAGCAACATGCTTACATTTCTGCACAAATAATAGCAATTTGTAACAAAATAAACCTAAAATTCCCATATTAATTACATTGATATCATTTATTGATAAAGAAATGCAACACATTCTACTCTTTTTAATATACTTTTTACCCAAAACAGCAATATATTTACATTTCTTTACCCATAATAACTTTTGTGCTTACATTGTTTTTTACTGATAATAAAATGCAGGTATTTGGTAAGTGAGGGATGTATTAAACCTTTGTGTGATTTACTGATATGCCCTGATCCAAGAATAGTGACAGTTTGTTTAGAGGGGCTTGAGAATATATTGAAAGTTGGTGAAGCAGAAAAGAATTTGGGAAGATCAGGAGATGTGAATCTTTATGCACAGATGATTGATGATGCAGAAGGGTTGGAGAAGATTGAGAATTTACAGAGTCATGATAACAATGAGATTTATGAGAAAGCAGTGAAGCTTCTTGAGACGTATTGGTTGGAGGAAGAGGATGATGCCATGCCACCTGGCGATGCAGCTGCAGCTCAGCCTCCTTCTGCTGCTGGTGGTTTCCATTTTGGAGGTGGTGATGTTTCCGTTCCTTCTGGTGGATTCAACTTTAATTGAGGTAGGTAATAGTAAAATTAATAATGTCTGTTTTTGAATACCCTTGGATTGGAATGGAATGGCTCATTCCGTTGGAATTGAAAAAAATATCATGTCCAGTTTGAATTTCATTCCCATGAGGGAGGGGTGTTTTTTTGGAAAGGAAGGATTATAATTATAGATTAGTTTTTTTTTTTTCATATTATCTATTTATCTTCTATAAAAATGTTTTTTTTCAAAGTTTTCATAAGTTTCTATCAAATTTATTCTTTTTATTTTTGAAATAACAAAAACCGTTATTTAATTATAATACCATGTTAAGATTTTATGGGATATAGTTTATTTATAAACATTTTAGAAGTTTGTTTTGGGTTTTTGAATTAACATATATAGTATATAATAAAATGAAACCTGTTATGATAAATAAGTTGTTTAAAAAAGATGTGTCATCAAATCAAATTATAAATAAATATGGGTTAAACTACAAATTTTCATTCCATTCTACAATGGAATGAAAAAAACAATGCCTTTTAACTAAATCTAAGCAATCAAATTCTTTTGGGGAGCAATAATCAATGGAATTCACCATTCCATTCCTTGTTTGAATTCCATCTTTTCAGGTCTGTTTTGAAGTTGGCGGTGATTTATGGTGGTTGCTACAAGTCTGTTTTGGTTATTAAAATCGGGATTTATAGATTTATTATTCCTTCCTTGTATTTCTTGTTGGGAATTTCCAATTCCTTATAATATGATTTTGTTTGTTTGTTGATGTATGATGTTCATGTTTTACAAAAAACTGGTTACAATTACATTTACTAGTCTAGATTCTGATTCTTGTTATCGAGACGAACTCATAAGCATTTTTCTATATATCTCTTTTTTTTTAGTCACTATTTTGTTATGAACACTCAGCATATTGTTTTAACTGATGATGGAGGTTAAAAATTAAAAAAAACTAGTCATTTTACTATTATAAGGTGCAACGATCCAAAACAAGTTTTCATTTATATCATTTGTAAATTGTAACTATTACAAACATGACTTAGACGGTTGGGTATGGTACCATGGTAGAATGCTACCACATCAACATTGAGCCCTCAACACCTTAAGGGGGTGGTGTTAGTCCATGAAAATGCTGTCGGAAGGCAAAGAAAGAAGAAAAGCAAAGAGAAAGAAGAGAGAAATGGGCGTTGTAGTGGTGGCAACGAGAGGTAACGAGGCGTTGAAGGGGGCCGTTCATCTTTTCTTAACGGTGTTAAAGGAGGCTATGTAGGTCTCGACAGTCTTATTTTAGTAATAAGTTTATAGTTATAGCAAAGTTATAAAAAACGTTCGGCGGGACCTCGACAGTTGACTGAGGTTACAAGATTAATCGTGGGACCCTAATTTATTAATAAAACTCTTTAAAAACTTAATATATCATAAGAAAATAAGTATTTGAATATTTAAAATTTTGAAAATTGGTAAATTTTGGTGTAATATTTAAAAATTTGAAAATTTGATATATTTTTTAATTTTTTCCTGCCTAGGAGCATCAAGGACCGTCAAGACCGATATTGACTATTTTTCGTCAAGCACCCCTAATCGTAATTGGTTGTAGACCACCACACGATTAATCTCCGATTAATCGGCCGTCAAGACCGATTTTTACGACACTGTAACAGGAAAATGGTAAACAAAAACACTATAAATATATATTTTTTTCTTTACAAGTGATTATAGAAGTTCATAACAGAAAATATCAATTATTTCATCCAAGGTGATGGATGTTATTAGGGGCGAGTACAAGTGTGTATCCAACCAAAAACTCAATGAATACTATTTTTTCATTACAAGTAATAAATAGGAGTAGCTTGGGATGAAGGGATTTGAGCTGGAGGTACCAGGTTGTCCCTCCATAAGTGGTACCGTTAAATGAAAGGCTTGAACGGGTTACTCAACCCGCTTTCATCACTCTCTCTCTCTCTCTCTCTTTCTCTTTTCTCTTGTAACATGTGTTTAAGAACTTGTACCTATTTTGTGGGTTGGAAAAAACAGAAGAAAGAAAGTTAATATGAAACTGATGTGACAGTGAATTGAATGGGTTGGACGACTTATACTCCTACCACCCCAATACCAACAAAAGTAAGAACTCATTTTAGATTAAAGAAGATATATGCATACTTATAACACAAGTATGACTATTACTCGAGAAAGCAAAAAATAAAGCGATAAAACGACACTAGAATTTTACGTAGGGCGGTCGATGTGACCTATGTCCACAAGCGGTCGATGTGACAATTCTTAGCTTCGAAACACGGACGTTACAATTCTCTCCCCCTTAGGATGATTCCGTCCGGGAATCATGCTTCAGCAAACAAATGCGGATAGCGACTCATCATGTCACTCTCCGTTTCCCAGGCGAGATTTGACCCATTCGAATGTTTCCATCGCACTAAGTCGACCATCTTGCGTCGTAACTTCTTCGTCTTATGGTCAACAATCACTTCGGGCTCTCTGATCAGCCTCTTATTCTCATCCATTCTTAACCTTGAAATTGGAATTATGTCGGGAACTTCTCCCGTGAACTTCCTCAATAACACATATGGAAAGTGTTATGAATACCGTCTAGTTCTTTTGGTATTTCAACCTTGTAAGCTTGGTTCCTAATTTTCTGAAGAACTTTGAATGATCCAATAAACCTTGGACTCAACTTTCCTCTTTTTCCAAACCTTATAAGTCCCTTCCATGGTGAGACTTTAAGCAAAACCGAATTTCCAACTTTGAATGTCATCGGACGTCTTTTCTTGTCAACATAGCTCTTTTGGCGATCCCGAGCTGCTAACATCCTTTCCTTATTCACCTTTAGCTTTTCAGCAGTCTGATGGATTATCTTGGGGTCCATGAACTGCTTTTCCTTAGCCTCAAGCCAACAAGACGGCGTACGACACTTCTGTCCGTACAAGGCTTGATAAGGTACCATCTTGATGCTCGAGTGGAAATTATTATTGTAGGAAAACTCTACTGAAGGTAAGTGCTCATCCCAATTACCTTGGAATTCCAGGGTACATGCTCTTAGCATATCTTCCGGTGTTTGAATCGTTCTTTCGCTCTGACCATCAGTCTGCGGATGGTAAGCTGTACTTAAACACAACTTCGTACCCAATTCCTCTTGTAGACTCCTCCAAAACCTTGACGTGAAACGACTATCATGATCTGATAAAATCGTTAAAGAAACACCGTGAAGTCTTACTATCTCTTTCACGTAAGCATTTGCAAGCTTCTCCATAGACCATCCTTTATTGGCTGCTATGAAGTGTGCACTCTTAGTGAATCGATCTTCGACCACCCAAATCATGTCGTGACCGTTCTTCGTCCTGGGCAGTTTAGTCACAAAATCCATGGTGACGTCTTCCTACTTGCCCATGGGTACAGGTAAAGGTTCTAAACTCCCATATGGTTTCTGATGTTGCTATTTAATTCTCGCACATGTTACACACTCCGCCACATACTTTGCAACATCGAGCTTCATTGTCGGCTACCAGTAGTAGGGTTTCTGATCCCTATACATATTTGTGCTGCCGGGATTAATCGAGTACATGGTCTTGTGAGCTTCTTCCATCAGAAGATCTCTTATTCCTCCCGTCTTAGGTACCCAAATCCTATCTTGGAATACACTCAACCCTTGAACACCAACGTTTTACCTAGACGTTATTCCTTTCGGTCATTTTTTTTCTCTGAAGCTTCTTCTTGAGCTTCCTTAATGCTTTCCACAATCGTTGAGACAACTTCTATTCTTAACGCTCTTGGCCTCTTTCTTTCAAGGTTTACTTTTCAACTTAGAGCATCAACTACAACATTTGCTTTACCAGGGTGGTAAAGTATCTCACAGTCGTAATCCTTGAGTAACTCTAGCCAGCGTTGTTGTTCTAGGGTTTATGCTTTGGTATTCAATGTTGTTGTGTTCATAGTAGAAAACCTAGATCAAAGCAATTAGGGTTGCATGTACACCATAGGAATGTTGTAATGCTCATGACCTAACAGTGGTATCAGAGCCTAGGTCGTTTTCTAGTGAATAGATGCAAAAGTGAACCACCAAAGATCAAAAATCGAATTTTTTGGCTTCTGACTGGCTGACTCACCGAGTCCATGTATGGACTCGACGAGTAGGTCCTACTCGACGAGTTCCATAGTGGACTCGACGAGTCCAGGGGTCTGGTGCCGGGATTTTCGATTTTCTGGCCAGATTTTGTTGAGGATTACTTCCAAAATTCGTTTTTCTTGCCTAAAACCGATTTTTTTTATGTTTGGAATGTTTATCCTTATCAAAATTGATGGATTTGGTTAAATATGGATAATATAGGATTATTATTAGTAAAATATTTGACCTAGTAAGTTTGAAAAGTTTCAATTTACACCCTTTAGGTTTTATAGTTTAAATTTGAACTTAAAAGTTTTAGTTTTTGAAATATAAATAGTTAAACCCTAATATTTTGAAAGGTTTCAAAATTTGTCCTCAAGTTTTGGAATTTAAAATTCAATTAAAAGGTATTATTTTTGAAATATTAAATTCTAGAACTCTAGTATTTTGAAAAGTTCAAATTACACCCTTATGGTTTTATTAATTTAATTAAGAGTTTAATTAAAAGAGATAATTAATAAATCCATAATTATATGGTTTAAGTTAATCAAATTAAAAGTCTAATTTATTAATAGATTAAACCACCTAGTATTTTAAAAGTATAAAATACACCCTTATACTATATAAAATTAAAAGGTTAATATTATATATGTATGAGTAAATGTCAGTCTTACCGTTACTAGGCCTCATTCACGAAGCTGGTCTATAAGGGGTGTTTAAGGAAGCGGCCTGTAAAATGACCATCATTTGGTATCCACTCTTACCCACCGCACCCTTGACTAGTGGAGGGTCGTTAGCCGAACGGGTAGGATAGGACACAACCTTCCATTCTAAGTATAATGAAATACGAAGTAAACTAAACACTTTTATAAATTCCCAAATCTTAGTTACTTTAGGAAAAATGTGAAAATGATGCTATTCCATGAAATTACACTTTGTACCCTTGCCAAGACGTTAGTGGAGCGTGTGTGGTTAACTGACACACTAATTTGAGTCTAGCGAATGGGGCAAAGGGTGACTCAATGTTTGTCAGAGATCAATGGAGCGTGTGTGGCTAACCGGCACATTGATTAGGTGACTGTAACATTGGGGGCACCAAGTACATTTGCATGGTTATTCACACCTTGTTTGTGATCCTCGGCATCCCAGTCACAAACTTGAAGGGCATAATCGAGATTAAACATGCCATTGAAAAGTTCAATGAATCTCAAAAGATCTAGGAGTTTCAATTCATTTAAAACCTAATTTTCAATTTTCGTTTTTCATGGTGGAAATTGGTAAATCGTCATTTACCTACCTTCAAATGTTCTGCAATTTGGATTACAGAATCCCTCTTCCAAATTGTAGAATATTGTGTTGGATCCTAGCCTCAATATTTCATTTGGGTGTTATATTGAGGATTTTATCAACTAACTTGAATTTCTCCCGTTTTGTAGATGTCAAAATCTAACAACTATGGTCTTCCTGAATCCTTTGGAAAAGTTTTTCCACATGAAGATAATGTTCAACGATTGGATTTTGGAAATGGAAATCATGCTTCACTTCCTCCACCTCCTCCAATAATTCTCCCTGACCCACGTGTTCGAAGACTTGAAAAGTTCAAGGTCACTCAAGCCCTATTGGCAAACAAACATAAAGATGGAAAGTCTGTATGTGCTCATGTCTTGGATATGAAGTTGCATATTGACAAATTGGGAATGTTGGGTGTCGAAGTCTCTAGGAAGCTATCTGTTGACTTGGTTCTTCAATCACTTCCTGACTCACATAGTGAGTTCATTAGAGAGTACTATATGATGGACCGCAACGTGACCCTCATTGATTTGACATATTTGCTTATTGCTGCTGAATAAGAAATGATTTGGCGGACTGGTCAAGCAAATTTGTCTGGTAAATCAATGTCCCAACCTTCTATGGACAATGGCAACATTCGAAGTCCAGAAAAGTTTTCTCTACGCAAGAGAAAGGCTAAGTCTGAGATAGTCCCATGTGTCATTCCCAAAGAGTCTGTGTGTTTCTACTACCAAGAGAAAGGGCATTGGTCACGAAGCTGCCCTAACTACCTGAGAGATGGGAGAGTCAAGATGTATGACTCTACTTCAGGTAAAATCCACTATCTAACTCTATTAAGTTCCTATTTGTAGATTCTTAATACACGATGTGATATGATTACATTTTGATGTTTTGTAGGATCGAAGAAAAGAAATGAAGCTTAAAGGAAGAGTGAGTTGAGTCTGATCACGAAGAAATGGATTTCGATCGCATAATTCGAAGATCGGATTTTTGAGCTACTGTTTAAGAGTTAGGATAGATTGCTTAGGAATATGTAATAAGCATAGTTTTCATTTGAATTTCGTTGTAAGGACAAGTTTTTCCGCATTTTATAAATAAATGAAATTTTGAGTTTTATCTTATTTATTTATCCTTGCAATGTTATTATTGAAAATTGATGTTTGTTTGTTTCTGTTGTTAGCACTATTGAAATGGATATGATTCTTAGTTATGTTATTTGTGGTAATGTCAGAAATTTACTAAATAAGGAAAGATTCTCATCGCCCAAGTTTCAATTGGACAGAAACTTGGAATCATGCAACTGGTATTGTATGATGAATGGGAACCTTCGTATTTGGGAAATTAAGACTAATTCCTTGTTCACATAAGTATGTGAGTCGAGTAAAGGACTAAAGGATCTAGTACGCATTGTTGTGCACTAGGTCGAGTCCACCACAAAGAACGACAAGAATTGTAACGACGTAAATTTTCAAGCAAAATTTTCATTTTAAAATCGTATACTTTTCATAACATATTGCATAAAAATCTCGTTTATTAAAATTACAAAACACAACTCCATTAATAATCCAGGATCCTCAAAACATAACTCTTTCTCTGGTGTGTACAATCAAGCCGGTGCCGTCCCGCGATCCTGAGAAACCTGAAACACATAACACATAACACGGTAAGCACAAAGCTTAGTGAGTTCCCCAAATACCACATACAACATATTAGCCACTTGAGGCTATAACTCTGTAAGACCTTCCGGTCAATGTGTCTCAGTAAGACCTTCCGGTCCCACAACTCTGGTAGACCTTCCGGTCCTACCATGATGACCTTCCGACCCTAACTCTGTTGACCTTCCGGTCCAAACTCTGTCAACCTTCCAGTCCAAACTCTGCAAGCTCAGGACATAGCATATACGTATCACATAGATAACATACATCAAACTCTGTTGACCTTCCGATCCAAACTCTACAAGCTCAGGACATAGCATATACATATCACATAGATAACATACATCAAACTCTGTTGACCTTCCGGTCCAAACTCTACAAGCTCAGGACATAGCATATACATATCACATAGATAACATACATCTCATAACCCTTATAACCACATAAGACCTTCCGGTCACACATAATTACCACTCTAGGTAAAGTATAGTGAGAAGACTCACCTCGACTAGCAGGTAACCGACAAGCACCCGAAAATCTTGGACTAGCCTCCGCCTAACACATAAGACAAGCATCTCAATCACTATCCGTCTTATTACTCTTTATACTTTAAATCCTTTTTTCCTCTTTTGACCCTCAGGATGGGTAAAATACCATTTTACCCCTCCTTGGCCCCACCTGCCCCCTTACTGGTCCACTCAAAAAGTCAATAGAAGTCAACATGGGTCAACATTCTATGTTGACCTGACTCGCCGAGTGCACACCTGTGACTCGCCGAGTCCCCTCGAATTCTCCATGATCTTCCTAGGGTTCGCTCAGCTCACTGATTTGACTCCCAACTCGATGAGTCAGCACTGGCCAAGGCTACTAGGTCACACCCGCTACAACTCGTCGAGTCATCCATGGACTCGATGAGTTGGCTCCATTGGGTTACTCACTCAGCCACCTGAGGTCAGATCTATAGCTCTAACTCATAGATCTAACCTTCTACTACCCAAAAGTCGCGTAAAGGTCCGATCTTGATGTTCATGCATGGTGTATTTTACATTATAAACCATAAAGACTCCCTTAATGGTTCCTAGCTTCAAAGCCCAATGGTTGCTCCACCATGGCTTCCCACTTTCGGACTCTCTGGACCCTCCAAGGTCCAGATCTATGCTATCAGCTCATAAGAGGGGTTTGATACATTCAAAAACCCACCAAGAATGTAATACAAGCCCTAATCCACAAAAGAAAGATCTACTCAAATAGGGAAGAAAGGGGTCCGAATTGATACCTCCAACTGATGATCCTTGGTTGCAAATCACGGATCTACAACCTCCTCTAACCCCTTTGGCTTGAAACTTTCCTCTTCCTTGCAAGGCACCCACCAAGAAGCTCAACATGGCTCTCTTTCTTGCCCAAAGCACTCAGGACTCGTTTAGGGTTTTCTCCTCTGAAGGGTAGCCGCAATAGGTGGCCTTAAGTGCCTTTAAGTAGGTCCAACAGCGCTGACTCGGCGAGTCATCCCTCCGACTCGTCGAGTCCATTCATTTTCCACGTCACCCAGACGCGACCCTACTCGACGAGTGGAGGCACCAACTCGTCGAGTCACCCCAGGAAAACTCATACTCACATATAGAAATGTTATACCTCGGGAATCAGGATGTTACAATTCTTCCCCACTTGAATTTGATTTCGCCCTCGAAATCGCTCCTTAATCACATATAGATTGAATCCAACAACCCGTAAAGCACTACCAAAAGGATCTACTACCACACCGATATCTTTTTCCATGGACACCTGAATCCACACAGAAATTCCCAAGTACAGAACCAAACCAACCCTTCTGCCGCTAAGTTACCCCTTTCCGACATTCCCAAAATCTGGAAACTCTAGTGGCCTGGCCCGCCGCCAGACCGCCCATTCAAGCTATCACCATGATATATGCTCCTCGAACACCAACCCTAATAACTCATTGCTCTACTGATTCACACAAGACAAAGTCCAAAAATCAACGACCGATCACTCATACCATATGATCCGAATCACGCCCCAAGGAACGAAAGGGCTCACATCCCACCAGGGGCTCATCCACTGAACTATAATCAGAACCCATCCGAACAATAAACTCTCATCACCCTGATCTCAGACACAAGAGAAATAATCATGCTCGCTCGGAAGTCCTCAACCTCTAAAATCGTAATCCTTCACTTTCTCACATATATCTCTTTTATCATTTAGCACCTGGTCTACTCTCGACCCTACAGTCGGACCTCCAAAGGTTAACCACTACATGTCTCAAAACGTCTCGCCGCCTTCCCCCTCTCAATAACTATCTCGGTCCATTGTGACACACCAGTCACGAAGTTCTCTCTATCCCAAGCGAATACTAAAATCCCCACTGAAGATCGGCTCACCCCTGACCTTTGTCGTCTACGGCTCATTAGTTCCATGCATCTCGCGGTACCTCCCGAACCAAGCACTGACCTACACTGGTCTAAGACACCAGATGACAACCAATATCCTTCAACATGGAACTCATCTCTGAATCTGGAATCTCATCTCGCCTACCCGACGCACTACCAGAGCAAAATTCAAACTCGAGAGTTTGGTCTGACCCAGAGTTGGAACCACTCGTCCCAATGAACCACTCAACTCATGACTCATGACCCGCAACCCATGCGTACCCCACTTATCCGCTTCCCTTTGGTTGCGACAACCACTACTCAATTCGGAATATAACGACTCCCGACAAATATGGAGACCCCAGTCTCGCCCCTGGTTCGACCACCAGGCTCCCACAAACTCAAATATTAGGGCTACCCAAGCCTAAAACTCTTCTGCGTCATGCTCTGATCAGAGAGTACTTCATCACAACATTCTCTCGCTGACTAGTGGATACTACGGCTACCCGCAGTATCACAACGACCTCTCGCTGAATAGTGAGTACTACAGCTCCCCGCAGCATCACAACAACCTTTCACTGAATAGTGAGTACTACGGCTCCCCGTAGCATCACCACAGCCTCTCACTGAATAGTGAGTACTACGGCTCCCCGTAGCATCACCACAACCTCTTTGCACTAACTCATTGAAACTGCAGCTCCCCGCAGTCTTACCGCACTTGCTCTTACCACTTCACAATCTCATCCTATGGTCGACGCCACACTGCGATCATTAACTCATGCCTTGTGGACCAACCATAGATAGGTGTACACACTTACCCAAATTATGCATTGCTATTTCTGACGACATCCGCCATAACAAAACATCTTTCTCTGCTGCAATCCATATTCTCGAATAATCTCGCTTGATGTCAATTGGCCGAAGGGCCCCCACTGGAACCGTAGATACTTGATACACCACTTGCCATCTCAAACTCAAAACTCAAAATAATCCGAGATTTAGGACATTAAACTCGGATACCCCGATACACCATCTCAGCGCCTCGCAGTGTCTTAACTCTACCACTGATATCATACTCATGGCATCATACTCAGATACTGCATTGCTTCCTCGGAATCTCGCAACCGATCTTTCTCTTGTGCCACTTGTAACCCCGGAATACTCCATCTCCCAAATTGAAACACGTAGAAATTGCCAACGACTCAGAACACGAAGATGACCCTCCGAAACTCTTTCCTCTATTGCTCAAAACCAAGCGAGATTACGCATGCCGACCCTAAAATTGGATGCCCGATCATCTCTTACCCTTTCCAAAGAGCATAAAATAATCCATTCATCGAACCAAAATTTCCCAACTGCCGAAGTATCCCTACGAACCAACCACCTCGAAAAATTCTTATCTACCACAAGGCCTATGACCAACGGCCACCTGCCGTGCAGACACTCATCCTTTCTTGAACGCGTACAACATGCATTAACTCCCTCTGCAACTTACCTCGACCACCAATAACCCTGGTCTCATGAATCCATAGTGCATGTCTCTATCCAGTTCCCTAACCGCTCTTGAACAAATCTCTGATCCTCTCGATAGAATACCCAGTTCTCCCCCACTCAGGGTTCGAACCATCACCAATTGGCGCACCAATAATCTATTCCACGGACTGTTTCCACCAGGAACATCACACTTACTCTTGGAAGGTACTACGCAATGCTCGGTGGTCTCACCGATAGAGACCCCGCAACTCCAAATACCCCGAATCTCAGATGAAATCCTCAGAAACTTCTCATCATGATTGCCTCTAATCATACAAAATCTCATACCATCCCATTACCGGACATCTCAACTGTCCTGTAGTAACTCTGACTCTTAATCTGAAAATAATGAACTATCATACTCCTCATCCTCGACTCCTCACCCAACGTTCCATCACGTGGGTTGTAATAAGAGCGGAGACCTCATTACCACACTCGATACTCATCATAGACAATAAGAGCCACCGCCCCAATATCCTCTTCTTGATCGTCCGCCGCTGCAGCTAATACATGCCCTACTATGCTCAAATAGGGTGTATCCTTGTCCTTAACCATCTCAGTCCCCACTGACAACCTGCTCATGCTCTATCATTACCTCTCGGCAGACATATTGCCCAAATACTCTGATGGAAGGTCGCCATCAATGCTAACCCGCAGGGTTTTACCCCCAAGCTCAGAAACCGAAATCTCAACACCTCTTATGTTTCCCACAGGAAACGGAAATAATACCACCCAGGTCACAGAAGGTGACATCTCCATTATCGGCTGATTGCTCAACTCATGCCCCAATCCTCCATAAACGCCATCTCTACTCATCCTTGAGCCTTGCGACTTCATCTGACATCTCACCAAAAATACCTTGGAATCATCTCGACTTCCCTCATAAGGGATGCTTCGCTGGAACTTGTTCCACATGACCCTCTGACCTCATACTCTATTGCATCCGATCTCGGTCTAACCAATCACAACGGAATAACTGGTAGAACCAGTAACACTAACCTCCACGGGTCATGGTACTCGAACCATGTGGCCACCTCTCGATCTGCTATAAACCATGGTACTCGATCCATGTTATCTCCTCTTAATCTGCTACAGATCATGGTACTCGAACCATGTTCTCTCTTCTCAGTCCGCTACAAAGCATGGTACTCGAACCACGTCATCACCAATCAATCTGTCACCTAGCATGGTACTCGAACCATGACATCACCAATCAATCTGCTACTTAGAATCTCCAGAATACTCCCTGCATCCAGTATGGGTCCTCTGCTTTCAGTAGTACGGGCCCATACTACCTGTCACATCTACCCATACTTTCCACACGGACCATCCCAGATTTCCTAAGTAGCTGCGCAACCTTCTCGTTCATCCATCCCGTTACACGTGCTCGCTCCCCAGCGAAATGCTCTACCCTGTCAACGCACTTATCTGACCACGGTCACCCCCTAGGCTCTTCCTAGGTGCTCACACTTCTCTGCCATCATCTGCTGAAAAACTCCTAATGATGCCAGCCATCTACCTCCTGAATATCGTCAGATTCACTTAGTAGCTGACTCCCATCATCGAGAGTTCCACAAAGCACGAAGCAAGCAGCATTCGGGCATCGAATAATCTCCACCAATACGTAAACCACTCTAGGTTACAACTCCACTTGCTCTATTCACACACAACAGGAGTCACCGACCTCAAGCACTCTACCCCACACGGGCATATAACTACTCTCTCAGTAGGCATCCTTCGATGCTTATCTAGGTATCTCTCCTAGACTACTCCTCTACTCGAAGCTCTATCTCTGAAATATTCCTGCTGGATACTCTTACTCAGCACATACTCGAAAGCACGTCACAGATAACAACAATTCCTAGGCTAAGACATCACAAATCAGGCCACTCTAGTCCTAAAATATGGAATACCTAGCCTATTTCTAGCATGCATGATATCTCATAAAATATCTCACAAACATCTCATAACATAAAAGAAATGGTATTTTGGGAAATCACCGTTCGGGCTCTGGCTGATTGTACACACTGCTACTTCTCGTTTTCTCTTAGAAACTCTTGTTCGCTTTAGAAAAATCATTTCTTTGAATTTTTTTCTCAAATCCTAAGTTTGAGTCCAGATTTACCCGAAGGCGCATCCGAATCCCTCAAACCAAGACTCTGATACCAACTTGTAACGACGTAAATTTTCAAACAAATTTTTCATTTTAAAATCGCATACTTTTCATAACATATTGCATAAAAATCTCGTTTATTCAAATTACAAAACACAACTCCATTAATAATCCAGGATCCTCAAAACATAACTCTTTCTCTGGTGTGTACAATCAAGCCGGTGCCGTCCCGCGATCCTGAGAAACCTGAAACACATAATACATAAAACGGTAAGCACAAAGCTTAGTGAGTTCCCCAAATACCACATACAACATATTAGCCACTTGAGGCTATAACTCTGTAAGACCTTCCGGTCAATGTGTCTCAGTGGGACCTTCCGGTCCCACAACTCTGGTAGACCTTCCGGTCCTACCATGATGACCTTCCGGCCCTAACTCTGTAGACCTTCCGGTCCTACTCTGTTGACCTTCCGGTCCAAACTCTGTCGACCTTCCGGTCCAAACTCTACAAGCTCAGGACATAGCATATACGTATCACATAGATAACATACATCAAACTCTGTTGACCTTCCGATCCAAACTCTACAAGCTCAGGACATAGCATATACATATCACATAGATAACATACATCAAACTCTGTTGACCTTCCGGTCCAAACTCTACAAGCTCAGGACATAGCATATACATATCACATAGATAACATACATCTCATAACCCTTATAACCACATAAGACCTTCCGGTCACACATAATTACCACTCTAGGTAAAGTATAGTGAGAAGACTCACCTCGACTAGCAGTTAACCGACAAGCACTCGAAAATCTTGGACTAGCCTCCGCCTTACACATAAGACAAGCATCTCAATCATTATCCGCCTTATTACTCTTTATACTTTAAATCCTATTTTCCTCTTTTGACCCTCAGGATGGGTAAAATACCATTTTACCCCTTCTTGGCCCCACCTGCCCCCTTACTGGTCCACTCAAAAAGTCAATAGAAGTCAACCTGGGTCAACATTCTATGTTGACCTGACTCGCCGAGTGCACACCTGTGACTCGCTGAGTCCCCTCGAATTCTCCATGATCTTCCTAGGGTTCGCTCAGCTCACTGAGTTGACTCCCAACTCGATGAGTCAACACTGGCCAAGGCTACTAGGTCACACCCGCTACAACTCGTCGAGTCATCCCATGGACTCGGCGAGTTGGCTCCATTGGGTTGCTCACTCAGCCACCTAAGGTCAGATTTGTAGCTCTAAATCATAGATCTAACCTCCTACTACCCAAAAGTCGCGTAAAGGTCCGATCTTGATGTTCATGCATGGTGTATTTTGCATTATAAACCATAAAGACTCCGTTAATGGTTCCTAGCTTCAAAGCCCAATGGTTGCTCCACCATGGCTTCCCACTTTCGGACTCTCTGGACCCTCCAAGGTCCAGATCTATGCTATCAGCTCATAAGAGGGGTTTGATGCATTCAAAACCCCACCAAGAAGGTAATACAAGCCCTAATCCACAAAATAAAGATATACTCAAATAGGGAAGAAAGGGGTCCGAATTGATACCTCCAACTGATGCTCCTTGGTTGCAAATCGCGGATCTACAACCTCCTCTAACCCCTTTGGCTTGAAACCTTCCTCTTCGTTGCAAGGAACCCACCAAGAAGCTCAACATGACTCTCTTTCTTGCCCAAAGCACTCAGGACTCGTTTAGGGTTTTCTCCTCTGAAGGGTAGCCGCAATAGGTGGCCTTAAGTGCCTTTAAATAGGTCCAGGCCTGAAAGAATTAGGGTTTCTGCCAACAGCGCTGACTCGGCGAGTCATCCCTCCGACTCCTCGAGTCCATTCATTTTCCACGTCACCCAGACGCGACCCTACTCGACGAGTGGAGGCACCAACTCGTCGAGTCACCCCAGGAAAACTCATACTCACATATAGAAATGTTATACCTCAGGAATCAGGATGTTACAAGAATATTCTTCATGATTTGCTAAGAGTTTAGTAAATGTGGTTATGCTTAAAAGATTAAGTATTATTCTGAATCATTGGAAAAGTTTCAATGAATAGCAAAACGAATAAGAAGAATCAATTAGGCAGAAAGATAAAAGTTTCTCCAATCTGAAAAGATGGGAGAGTACTTAAGTTTCTATTTTATGATTAACTTAGTGATTATGAAACCGTATCACAATTGATCCTCTAAGGACACCTTAGTACACTAGTATGGCTAAGAAGAGGAATCAGCAATTGTTGAAATGGTTAAATCAAAAGGTGCATCATACTTCGTTCCAAAATCGAGTCTTAGAGTCATACTCTAAGATTGTGATTTGAGTGACACATCTTAAGAAGTTTTAACACACTCATCAAATGTGGAGTAGGAAAATGCTTTTCTCACTCTTGCACGTTTGAAATTGGTAAATTGTGATGTCTTGGATAAGACAAAGACCAACTAAGACCGATTGTGTGAAGTGTTTGTCTTGATAAGAACCCACAATAACTCTTGAGTATTTGTTTGTCAAGGAATGTTTCTTGACAAGAGAATCTTATATGTCAAGAGGTCAGTAGGAGTCTTAAAGATCTTGAATGTTTCAAGAACTAATCAAGAGTAAACTTATTGTTAAACACTAGCGCACGACTTGAGGTTTGTAACATATCGTGTTGACATATTCTTGTTTCTGTGTCCATTCCATTTAAAGTTGACTATGCATGTGAGTCCTATGAGTTCTCATTTGAATGCATAAAGGCAAAGCACCTTAATCAATGAAAGTTCATTGATTTGTATGGGTGATCTGCTCAACAACTTGGAAGACATGGCAGGCCCTTGTGCTGCCAGGTGGCAAGAAATTAAGATTGAACAAGTTCAGTCCATATGAGTTTGGATTTGTCACTAACCTTGTCTTGTGATTATGGTTATGACACATTTATATGGATAGGAACACATACACCATAAAATCTAAGTGACAAGGTTTCTTTCCGCTTCATGAAAATAATTGTGGGGAAACGCTTTCACTTGGAAGATTTTAAGGAGATAGCTATTGTGTAAATTGCATTCTCAAATTCGATTATGATTACGGCATCCCTCTTCATAGTTCGAATTGTGAGATTTGGCAATTAGTTTGAACAATTAAGACTTATTGTTGTAAGTTTTGAAATTGTTTAGACACACATATGAGCTATCTAAGGAAAGGTGTATGAGTTTGAGAAGCTTAGATAAAGGCTTATCATAGCATCTCGTATCAGAAATATGAAATTTCGTTAAGGAAATCAATAAGTATTGATTTCTAGAAGTCCAACTGTTTTCTGAGTGCATGTCAAAGCTAGTGGGAGCATAAGTGTTATGCTAGTAAATTAATAATTATCATGTTAGTGGGAGCATGATTATTATTTTGCAGGTTAGCAATATTAATTATAGAAAACAAAAGGTTTCACTTTGCAAAGTTGCAGGGGTTGAAAGGATGTTTTGCTATAATTAAGGGAGAGAATATTATACTTCATTTCAAATCTAAAAGCTCAGATCGACAAATTATAATCAAATTTAGTCAAAAAGATATATATGGATGTTATGTTGAAAAGATTCAACATAAGGGAATCCTATATATGGCAATATTATGACAAGAGACTGGTAAAGTATCACGTTTTCATTGCGTATCGTATCCCATACGCTTCGGACATAGGATCGATTGCATATGCTGTAATATTTGACCGTTATGATTTTCCAAATGCGTAGGGCATTAAGAGAGAAAAAGGACCATAACCAAATGTGACTGAAATTTATTAAACAACTGTCAAGAACAATCTGAGGTTCGCCAAGGATTGGTCACCTGTGGGCAGTTGGAAGTAGAGTATTGGATGGAACATATCGACATTATTATGAATAGATATGATTTTATTTAGAATGAGTTGTCATATGGCAAATATGGAAATGTTTCCATAAATGGGAGTTGGATATCAAAAATCTATGTCTAGATTAGAAACATTTATGCAGGAAGGATGTTCAAAGGAATGTACTTTGAATGCGAGACTTTGTATCTATGGAATTACCTTGTAACAATCTCCAATAGAGCACTTTGTAATATCATTGTCAAAGTCTTGGTGGCTTTGGTGCTGTGACATTACGAAAGGATCGTTGCATAAAATGCTAGAATCTAACATATTCTAATAGTGGCAAGAATTGGGTATTCTTACACTTATGACAAGGAATAGGAGTTGTGAAATGAGTATCGTTGGAAATGTGTTCAATTGATCTATTTCACAAAGTAAGGACCATAGGTAAACATAGTGTGCATGCTTGGAGCATGGGACAACTGTTATTATAATTCAAGTAATAAGTTGATTATCCGAAACATTATACAATGAATAATGTGTAATCAATATGGTGACCAAATAAAATGTGTTTTATTTATACTCACAAGTTTGAGGCCATATTGGATTCGATTATTCTTGTGTTTCACTTTGCATGTTTTGACTTCCCGAATAATAAGATTATTCAAACCATCCACAGTCGATAAATACTTTGGAAGTAGGTATTGAAGCTAGCCTGTCGTGAATTGGTTTGTAGATTGTCTAAAGTGTATTAGACATAGCAAAAGTTTGCTACAACGTTCATGAGTGCTTATGAATTAAGATTTGAGCATTGGATTAAACCCACACTCACTTGAATCACTTCATGGATTTTATCACGAGTGATTAGTGAGACGATAATATCTTATATTCTTGAAACCGAGACATGTGAGTTGTAATTTACAAGTCGGTTGCACATTGATAATATGTAAACGCACCAGTAACTTGGTGTTATAAAACATATTGTTGTGTGTGATTTGATGAGTAGATACAAGCGAGCATTCGAGTCGAAGTTTATCCGTTCCTTTTAACCAATGTGGGATAAAAGCGATATCTGTGGGCCCCTCGATGATTTAGTGATGACACCCTAAGCGCTTGGCCAAGCCTGGACTAAGTTGATGTGTTCAATTGTAGTCTGTTATCAGTCGTCATAAATCGGAAATCGGGAAACAACACATGAACATAGAGTATGATTAAAATCCATGTCTCAGTTCATACGATATCTAGAATGGAGGAATATATGATCCCTTATCTAAAGGACACGATTCTGATAAGATCAGAGTTGACAACGGCTTTTGAAAGCTACGATTACTGATCAGGTTCTGAAGTCGTACTTGCAAATAGTTATTAGACTTATCTAAGTGGGAGACTGTTGGATTAGGTGTCTAAGCCCATAACTATTTTGGTATGTACTTGACTCGATTATGAGCATGGTCCTGTTGGGTTGCCTTCACTCATGCAACTTGATAGGATGACAAGAGGAGAGAGAGTAGAATTTATTATATGAATAATAAATTCGTACTCAAAATGATTTTATTAATATATTACAAGATTAATATATTATTTGGAAATCATATTATTTAATTAATTTTGATCAGAAATTAATTTGGAATTAATTTGGTGGTCAAAAGAGACTGATTAAATAATTGGGGACTGTTATGCAAATCATTGATAGTTGCATAAATGGGCTGATGGACTCCATAGAATGGAGTGGATGAAATCTATGGGGAAGCCCAATAAGATTTCGTCCAAAGGGCTCTAAGGAAGGAGTCCATGGGCTGCTTAAGGCTTAAGCAGTCATATTAGGGTTTCCACCTAAAACCCTAGCAGCCACATGTATAAATAGACCCCATGACTAAGGGATTTTCGGCCAATGCTTCTAAGAAACCCTAAGGGCCGAAAATCTTCCCTCTCCTAAAGTCATCCTGTTGCTTGAGTGTTTGTGACTCCATTAGAGGTGCAACACTTGAGGCACTAGCTTTCACAAGTCAAGATCAAGAAGGATTGTGATTGTTATTGCTACATAACAATCAAGGTAATGTTTCTAACCCTAATCTTATGTCAATTTCGATAATAGCATGTTAGATCTAGGGTTTATGCTTTGGTATTCAATGTTGTTGTGTTCATAGTAGAAAACCTAGATCAAAGCAATTAGGGTTGCATGTACACCATAGGAATGTTGTAATGCTCATAACCTAACAGTTGTCTCATATACAATTCATTCTGATTAAAGTGATACTGGAGACTCTTATGATCAGTGAAAAGTTTTCACTTTGTGTCATAAAGATAATGTCTTCGTATCTTTAGAGCGAATACTACCGCTGACAACTCCTGATCATGAGTGTGGTAGTTCTTTTCGTGCTATTTCAGTTGTCTCGATGCATATGCTATCACTTTTTCCATTTGGGTTAGAACACAACCAAAACCAACTCTAGATGCATCGCTATAGACTACAAAGTCTTCAACTCCGTCCCGAAATCATCAACAAGACATGGCTTGTATAATGATTCCATATGTTATCTCTTCATCCTAGGTAATATCCGTAACTATTATGTTCCTTCGAATGAGTATCTAACTTTTGGAATTCTTGTCTGCAGGCAGTGTTCGCTCTTACACCCGCTCTCTATCCCATATTGGACTTTCAATCGTGACCTTCAAGTCACAATCTCGATCCTTATTGGAGACTCCTCCTTCTTCTTAACAAACTTAAGATAATTTCTTTCCTTCGATTACCATAGTAGTCTGATGGGTCATGTTCTAATGACCTCTCATCATATGATGTACTGCTTGGACTCAAGTCTTTTAGAGTCGAGTTTCTAAACGGAATATACCTTCCTTTGCGTTCCAATGTGATAATATCACATTCTAGCATGTAGTACTTCTAGTTACAAGCTTCTTACTTTAACAACGATTGCGATACCTCAATATTCGATATTGAGTGGGATACTACATCGAACTTGGTTCTCTGAACCACATAACATACTCATCTTAGTCGGACTCGATTCGATATGACCTCTAGGGTCGGAACAACAATCATCTTCTTAGTCATTACCGAAACGATGGTAACAACAGATATGAATAAAACGGAATCAATTACTAGTTTCTTGGTAACCTTGTGACCTTCCCTGATCCAAGTGTGAGTCATGTGCTTCCGGTAGTATAGGCCTCTACTACCTTTCACACCTACTCATACCCATCCCAAGTATTGTCTCGCAGTTTTCCAAGTCACCATTCAAGAATTTCACATAATCATTTAACACATTAGATAACAAAACAAAGCTTTATATTATTTCCTAAAACGATTACATAGATGTTAAAGTTCAACCCATATTATGCCTCTAACAGGCTACACCACATGTTATTACGACTACTTCATAGATGTTAAAGTCCTCATTCTTGATTCCTCGTGTTGTCACCTTCTTCGTCAAGGATTTTCTGAGATGCTTTTTGGCTTTGGAGGCGCATTTTCTCTCGCGGCTTCATTTTTCCTTGGGCAGTTCTTAGAAATATACCCTTCTTCGTTAAATCCGAAACAAACCTTCTCGCCGAACATACACTCATTGGCGTAATGCCCAGGCTTTCCACATTTGAAGCAAGGCACTTCCCTTCCAGAGTGTTTGTTTTTGCACTTCTCGCACCATTTTCCTTTACCTACTCCTTTGCTAGACCTTGAGAACATGTTGCTCTTGTTGGGCCTTGAAGACCCCTCAAATTTACTCTTCTTGCTAACTTCAACCTTGTTGGTGGTCCTATCGTTGATCATTTCTTTGACAAACTTAGCAACCCAGATGGTTGCCTCAAGAGTAGGTGCCTGGAGTACTGGCACAGTAAGTTCGTCCTTACTTTGTTGAAGTAAACGCCTTGTCTCTCCCATCTGTTGATCCAACATCATCTGCACCATTGCCTGTACTCCTGCCATCGTGATTGGTTCAGGTGCAGCTGCTACTTCTGGTGCTCTCTCAATCACTTGCGGCTCAGGCTGCGGGTTACCGTTTCCGAATCCACTTCGAGTGCTCACCATGTCAATCTATACACCAAAATCAGACGTTCGGTGTGTAGTGACGAGAATTTAGGTAGAAAAAGATTTATTTATGATAGACGCATAAATCTCCTTATCACTCTGAAAAGTTACATGCCAGTTCTAATACCGTAATCAAACGTTTAGAAACCTGTACACATAAAATTTCCAGATTCGGTCAGCAACAGACCGTAGATCCGATCAAATAATAACATATAAGGCATCTTTATATAAACCATTTAGCACATAAAAGCATTTTAGGCATCTTTCCTAACATAAACTAGTGCTTGTGTCTAAAATATGGTAGACACTCATCTCACAATCATTGCTTAGCATTCTAAGTTTAAGTCTAGAAATCCTACAAATTCCTAGTTCGCTTAAACTAATGCTTTGATACCAACTGTGACATCCCCATTTTTTTGCGGCCAGAAAAGATCGATTTCGTTTATGCTTTATAATAAAATCAGAGTAACTTTTTAAAGAAAAGTGTTGCGGAATTTGTTCCCAGAAAAACACGATAAATATATTATCAAAGCATTTCCGAAGAAATGTATTTTATTCATTTTAAAACTTTGGGATGTCATCGTCAATACATAAACATAACATAAACAGAACTTACATTCATTCACACTAGTGATCTACATCTCTTTAATCTCTCGGGGTAGTGTAGCTTTATATCGACACCTATGATACAAATAAATTGAGTGGGTCAGGTTGGGAAACCTGGTGAGTACATAGGGTTTTCAACCCACAATAATAAAGTTATTATGTTTTATCATCAAACAATTACCCAATTACCCATCCCCATTGTCTTCTTTATTTCTTAAGGATCTACCCTAAGAATGATATCTCACTCATTCCTAAGGATTTACTAAGGAATAGGCACGAAGTCCATCGTCGCCAAGGTTTATACAGCAGGCACTAAATCCATAGTTGCCAGGGTTCATCCAACGGGTGCTAAGTCCATAGCTCTCATTTATCGTCAGTATTATTTGCGGTAGTCCACCTGCAATACATGTCAATGGGTTTTTAGAGTACACCGGGTGAACATATCGTTCACAACACCTACAATTTGTGAGCCTGCAAGTGTTCCACGGACCGTCTAGAATAGTCCATGATTGTCATCCATACTCTGCTAGATGACAGGGCCAACGCTTGGGGTAAAGGTTTCTCTCATTTTTCCCCCTCACCCTCATCTCGTGATCTATATCACCTTTGTTGGATTAATGTCTAAGTCCATAACTATATTTGGTATGTACTTGACCCGACCCGGCATGGTCCATTTGGGTTGCACTTCACCGGCACAATTTATATGGATAGTCTTTTGAGAATAGTATATTTATGATTTATATTAATATATTATAAGTTCTAATATATTAATATGGAATCATATTATTTAATTAGTATTGATCAAGAATTAATTTAGAATTAATTAAGTGATCAAAAAGAACTAATTAAATATGGACTCTTATATATATGGAATGGGCCAAGTTCATTTAGGTTGGGCTAAGCTTTCATGGATGGTCCATGGAGCTTTTAACCCATGGATCCTTTGTAAATGAAAGGTCATGGGTATTAGGGTTTACATGGATGTAACCCTAATCCTCCATAATATATAAAGGGGTCCTTGGCTCACAAAATTGGCACAAGTGTGTGAAAATAAGAGTAGGCCGATTTTAGTGTGCATACATATTCTCTCAAGTTCTTCCAAGGTGTTTTGGTGATTTGTGATTCCATTTGAGGCTTCCACACTATTGGGGCTAAGCTCTTAAAGCTTGAAGACATCAAGCTACATCAAAAGGTATGTCATCTAACTAGAACTTTGTAGTATAGGTGCTTCATAATATGCTAGTTAGGATGAAACCTTGGAATAGTTAATATTTGCATGTATAATAGAGAAAATATAGATCCAAGGTTTATAGGGTTGCATGTACACCATAGGAGTGTTAGAATGCTCAAAACCCAACAACCTTTTCATCTCATCCTCCAACTCATTTTTCATCACACACCAACTCTTTCATCTACCCATGTTCTACCCAACATATTTGTAGATATAAAATACATATACAGTTCAGATCTGAAGAAAAAGTTTAGATCTGAAAAGAAAATACATATACGGTCCAGATCTGAAGAAAAAGGTGTAGATCTGAAAAGAAATTACACATACAGTTCAGATATGAAGAAAAAGTTTAGATCTGAAAAGAAATTACACATACGGTTCAGATCTGAAGAAAAAAGGTCTAGATCTGAAAAACAAAGTTTAAATCTTTCATCTAGCATAGATCTCAAGTATAAAATACATATACGGTTTAGATCTAAAAAAGTAAGTTTAGATCTGAAAAGAAAAGGTTCAGATCTAAAAAGAAAGATTTGGATCTTCCATCCAGCACAGATCTCAAGTAAACAGATAATATGCACACATAGAATGTAATTTATATAAAATACTTCATATCTATGTGTAAGATGAAAGTAACTATGCACTCACTTGATAAGGTGGTGATTCGGATAGCACTTCGCTTCTTAAAATAATCTTCTTTGATGAAACTGGGAGGCTTGCTTAAAAACTGGGCTCTGCGGGGGCAAAGTTTCAAACCGAAAAACTCTTTTTCTTGGAGCCTTCGGTCGCTCCGGGGCTTTCTTCTAGTGCTAGGGAGGTACCCTATACTTTAGGGGGTTTGGGGAAGTTTGAGAGAGTGTAGAGAGTGAAAGAAAGAGGGAATTTGCAAAGAAATCCGGGTAGCCTCGCATCTATTTATAGGGAAACTGGCCTGTCTACGCAGCGCGTTCCTCCGAGGAAAGCAGCGGATTCTGGTGGGAATGTGTCTGAAGTCTACTGGGGCGACGTGGAGCTTCCGAGGCCAAGGCTTGCGGGTGCACGGGGCAATCCTTCTACGTGGGGCGTTCATTCGCAGATCACCCTCTCGACTTCAAAAATTCATAACTTTCGCATACGAGCTCTGTTTTTGACGTTCTTTATATCCACGCGTAGGTGAGACCGTACTCTACAACTTTCGTTTAGACTCTATCGGCTAATTTTGAATTTATTTTTAAGGTGATATTTTTAACAGGCCGGGACACGAAAAGTCCGTTAAAAATTCATAACTTCTTCATCCGACGTCCGTTTTTGTCTGTCTTTTTATCGTTGAGCTACTATTAACGATACCTTCGATTCTCGTTTAGGTTGTGTCGGCCGAAAACCGTCCGATCTACTATTCGAACTCCGGGTTGTGTACTGTTAATCTGAAACTTGTAAAAATCATAACTTCCTCATACAAAGTCAGATTTGGGCGTTCTTTTTATGCTCGCTCTCGGTTTAACGAACACTAAGACTTTTGTTTAGATAGTTGAGGCTAAAAAGTGTTCTATCGTAAGTTCACTATTTACGTCATGCAGTGTCGTGCCGGTTCTATCGCAAAACTTCTACAGGCCATAACTTCTTCGTTATAACTCGGATTTCGGCGTTCTCTATATGTCCGGAATCCTTGTCACGACCACTACAACTTTCTTCATAGATATCGGTTTTATCTAACATTTTATTTTTGATGCTTATTTTCATTCTTAATTTATTATATCATTATAAAAAGGTGTAAAACACATAAAATCAAATAATTCACATAATATTCAAGTAATTCCTCCTTATTACTTCAAAATGAGTTACAATGGTTGACCTAGACTATTACATCATCGCATCAATGCTTAGCCTCGAAACACGGGCGTTACACCAAGCTTCCTACTTCGCCACTAGCCAGCCTCCCCCCATCGGAGTGTCAATGTCGCCACCTGCTCCGCCCCACAAGTAACCATCTCATTTTTTTTGCTTCCGGAGCCCCACAGGTAACCATCTCATCTTTTTTTTTGCTTCCTTCTGATTGGAGAGTACCAAACATGAACCTTCATCTGTTTCATCTTATTTTCTTTCTTTTGATTTTCGAGCATAGGATTTAGGAGGATGATTTTATATATAAAGTTTCAACCAGAAATTCTTATTTTAACATACATTTTGTGTAATTTTGATTTTGTATGACAATTTGTATGTTTTTATAATTTTTCAGCAACTTCATCCATAACAGTATAGAACAAAAGGGTAATATAGTCATTTTTCATCATTCAACATAGTCAGTCAGATGTACAATCAAACAACATGGTTTCTTTCCTAGTCAGTAAACTTTCCCATACAGCACTTTCCCAGACATCATGCAACGTCTCAAAAACAACCCATTTTCTAAAAAGAAATGTTTACATAACCATTGTTTTCAAAACATTATCCAAAATCAGAATCTCCCAAGATCCAATCAACATAAAACTAAGGATGTGTATGGTCACGCCTTCACCTTGCCACAATCCTCAGAAGTACTTGAAACAAAACTAAAAATGTAAGCCAACGCTTAGTGAGTTCCCCCAAAGTACCACCACATAAACATAACAAACAACAGCATGCATACAAAGCCTTTAGCATGACTGGACCGCCTCACTGGGCCTTCAGCCTATCTGGACCGTTCTTTGGGTCTTCGGTCTGACTGGTCCGCCTCGCATGCCTTCAGTCTATCTGGATCCCCCTGGGTATATTTTCCTTCAGCACAAAGCAGGACCGCCTAAACCCGATATTGTTGGATTAGTGTCTAAGTCCGTAACTATATTTGGTATGTACTTGACCCGAGTGTGCATGATCCTTTTGGGTTGCCTTCACCAAAGCAACTTGACAAGTTAATTTGATATGAGAGAGAAGATATTATGGTTTATTAATATATTATAAGAATAATATATTAAAGGAGAAATCATATTTATTTAATTAGTATTAGTCATAAATTAATTAGGAATTAATTTGGTGACTAAAAGAGATTAATTAAATAAAGGGGTATAAACTGTCAAATGTGTGATAGTTGAGTTTTGGGCTGGGAAACCTAATGGACTAAGGGGGAACGAAATTATGATGAGGGATCATCATATTTTCGTCCAAGGGCCTCATTCCAGAAGGTTCCTTGGGCTGCTTGGTGGCTAAGCTATCCATTAGGGTTTAGACTGAAACCCTAGCACCCTACAGTATAAATAGATGCCCTATGCTTCAATTTTAGGCCACTTGATTCCAAGGGAAACCCTAGGGCCGAAATTAGCATCCTTCCCCTCTCTCTCTTAATTGCCTTCTTGCTTCAAGGTGTTTGTGAGCCATTAGAGGCACTACAATTGTTGTGCTTGCTTTCAAGAGTTCAAGAGATCAAGGAAACTAGTTGTTATTGCTATATAACAACAAAGGTATGTCTACTACACTTCTATATAATTTTCAAAAATTATAGAAGCATGCTAGGGTTTATTTTGTGTTCATATAGTTGTATGTCTTATAGTGAAAACATAGATCTAATTAGGGTTGCATGCACACATAGGATTGTTTGTATAAAACCTATCAGTGGTATCAGAGCCTTTAGTTTTTGTTTTCAATTTGATTTGATACATATTATGAATTTGACAAATTAGGGTTTATGGCAAGTAAACCCTAAGGCTTGGTGTTTTTCGAAAATAGGGTTAAGAAACCCTAGTTGGCGATTTTTTGTAGGGTTCTTAAACCCTTTTTGCCTAGCCTCCAAATTTCGAAATTAGGGTTATGAAACCCTAGGGATTTCGAAAATCCCTTGCCCCCCAAGACAAGATCCCAAAATTTTAGGGATTTGGATAATGTCATCTTGGTGATTATCAACTTAATTGTTTAAACTAGATAATTGAAGATCTTGAATTATCCTTTCCATAAATTTCGAAATCTAGGGGATAAAAAGGATTAGGATAAATTAATTGTTTAATTTTATGATAATCCTTCATGATTTAATAATTTAAATTAATTGTTTAATTTTGATAATTATTAAATCAAAGATTTTTGGTGTTTAAAATTTTAAATTAAATTGTCTAATTTTCGAAAATTTTAAATGCAACAAAGACACTAGTATTTTAAAATGTTTTAAAATACACCCTTATACAATTATGATATTATAAGATTAATTATTATATATATGTATAAGAATAAGCTAGTCTTATCGCTAGTAGGCCTCATTCACGAAGCCAATCTATAAGGTGGGTATAAGGTTGCTGCCTATAAAATGACGCTTAATGGATGTACACTCACATCTACCGCTTGCTTGACTGGTGGAGGGTCGTTAGCCGAACGGATAGGATAGGGCACTTAATTCCTCATTATAAGTATAATGGAAATATTAAAGTAACTACATTGTTTTACAAATTCCCACTCTTAGTTACTTTAGGGTAAAATGTGAAAATGATGCTATTCCATGGAATTACACTTTGTACCCCTGTCAAACGTTAGTGGAGCGTGCGTGGTTAACCAGCACACTAATTTGGGATTGACATTGGTGACAAAGGGTGGCTCGATGTCTTATCATAGATCAATGGAGCGTGCGTGGCTAACCAACACATTGATTAGGTGATGAAGACATTGAGTGCACCATGATGATTCGCATGGTTATTCACAAACTTGTTTGCGATCCTCGGCATCCCAGTCGCAAATTTGAAGTGCATATCGAGATTTAAACATGCCATTGAAATGTTCAATGAATCTCAAAAGAAATCTAGGAATTTTCAAATACATTTAAAACTTAACCTCTTTCGTTTTTCATGGTGAAAATTAGTGAATCGTCATTCACTTACCTTCAAATTATTTACTTTTAGATTACGATATCCCTTTTCTAAGTTGTAAATAATGTTGTTGGATCCTAGCCCTAATTTCTCATGTGGGTGTTTAATTAGGGATTCATTCTAATCAAACTTTGTTCCTTTCTATTTCAGATGTCAAACGCAAACGCAAACAACAACACTTCTGGGTCATTCTCGTTGATGAACCTGTGTCAAAAAGTGACATTTGATGGCTCGAACTTCAACGAGTGGATGAGATACATTCGCATGATAACTCGTTATGAGGACAAAGAATATGTCCTAGACGAGAAGCTTGAAAGGATCAACCCAGAAGAAGCTACTCCTGAAGAGATGGCCACCTTTGAGGCCCACGAGCGTGATGCAACGAAAGTTCATTGCATCATGTTGGCCACCATGAACCTCGAACTCCAAAAGTCCTATGAGGACATGTATCCATATGAGATGCATCAAGATTTGCTGGACAGGTACCACCAGAGCGCGAGGCAAGAGCGCTATGAGATCATCACCAACATGATCACCGCTAAGATGGGGAGTGGAGAATCCCTAACTGCTCATTTGCAAAGAATGCAAAGATATGTTGATCGTCTTCTCAAACTTAATGTTAAGTTTGATGAGGATTTGGCTATCGACATCATCCTCCACTCCTTGCCTTCCTGCTACAGCCAGTTCAGAATGACCTACCACATGAATAAGGAAGAGGTCACCCTAAGTAAGCTTCAAGGGCTCCTGAGGACAGCTGAGAGCAACCTCAAAGACAAATCTGTTGCATCATCCTCTACTGTAGCTGCTCCTGTGTTGGCAATTGGCCAAGGAAAGGGAAAGAAGAGGAAGGCTCCTTACAAGAGCCACCATAAGGGTAAGACCCAAGATGGTTCTTCTTCTAGTGGGACCAAAGCAGGTTCTGTTAAGCCCTCTTCTGACCCCAAGGAAGCAGAGTGCTTCTATTGCCACCAGAAGGGCCACTGGAAACGAAGCTGCCCTAAATATCTGCAAGATATTAAGGATGGGAAGATAAAACCCACCTTCGCAGGTATGTATTTAATTAAATCTAATAACTCATCATTTGCTACTTCATGGGTTCTTGATAAAGGGTGTGGTTACCACATTTGTTCTGATATGCAGGGCCTAAAAAGAAGTAGGGAAGTGGAGCATGGAAGGATAAGCTTGATCATGGGAAACAAGAAGTCTTCACCAGTAACCAAGATCGGAGTTTATTCCTTAGCGTTGAGTAATGGGTTAGGGCTAGATTTAAATAATTGTTGCTATTCGCCAGATATGGCAAGAAACATCATTTCCTTTCATGGTTTGTTTAGACAAGGTTTCAGATATTCATTTGATAATAGTAATGGTTCTATTAATGCTTATTTGAATGGTGTCTTTTATTTCAATGCATTACCTTGTAATGGGATTTATGAATCTGTGTTAGTTATTGATAATTTAGGAAATGATGTTTTGAATATTGATTCGTCCACAAGTTTGGACAAAGCATGCTTGTGGCATTGTCGCCTTGGCCATGTGAACAAGAAACGCATAGCCCAACTCCAAAAGGATGGAGTCTTGGAGTCTTTCGACCTTAGGGACGATGACGTGTGTGAGTCTTGTTTACTTGGGAAGATGACCAAGTCACCCTTTACTGGCACATGTGAAAGGGGTGAGGGTGTATTGGATCTCATACACACAGATGTATGTGGACCCTTTAGATCCACCACAAGGGACGCTTGTCGCTTCTACGTGACTTTTACAGACGATTATAGCAGATATGGATATATCTACTTAATCAAGCAAAAGTCAGAAACTTTTGAAAAGTTCAAAGAGTTCAAGAATGAAGTGGAGAATCAGTTGGGCAGGAAAATCAAGATGCTTCGATCTGATCGAGGGGGAGAGTACCTAAGTCTTGAGTTTCACGACTATCTGAAAGAGTGTGGAATAGTTTCACAATTGACGCCTCCTAGAACGCCACAATTAAATGGTGTGGCTGAGAGACGTAATCGAACCTTGTTGGACATGGTTCGCTCTATGATGAGTCGTGCTTCATTACCAATCTCATTCTGGGGGTATGCCTTGGAGACTGCCGCCCATATCCTTAACTTAGTTCCCACCAAGAAGGTTACCAAAACGCCTCACGAGATGTGGACAGGGAAAGCTCCCTCGTTAGCACATATCAAGGTTTGGGGTTGTGAAGCTTTCGTAAGACGAGAGACTCACGACAAGCTAGAACCTCGTAGTGAGAAGTGTTATTTCATCGGCTATCCACAGAAGTCTTTTGGTTATCTCTTCTATAGACCAAATGACAATGTTGTCTTTGTTGCTAGGAGAGGGGTTTTCAGAGAAAGAGAACTCATAAGCCAAGGAGACAGTGGGAGTCAGATTGACCTTGAAGAGCTTCAAGAGTCAGGAGAAGAAGGAACCTCTGACACTGGCATGCAACCTGAGGAGGAAACTCCTGTTGAACCTATTGACCAGTCCTTACCTCTTAGACGTTCAAGTAGAGTTGTTGTTCCACCCCAGTTTTATGGTTTCCATATTACTACTGACGGGGATACGTTTATTAGTGATAGTACACTAGTAAATCTGGACGAACCTAACAGCTACAAGGAAGCCATGGCAGGCCCAGAGTCTGTCAAATGGAAAGAGGCAATGGATAGCGAGATTCAGTCCATGTATGACAACCAAGTTTGGAATTTGGTTGACAATGTGCCAGGTCGTAAGACGGTCGGGTGCAAGTGGATCTTCAAGAAGAAGACGGACATGGATGGGAAAGTGCACACTTATAAAGCACGATTGGTCGCGAAGGGCTTTACTCAAACTCCTGGAGTTGACTATGATGAGACCTTCTCACCAGTTGCGAAAATAAAGTCTATTAGGGTAATGCTTGCGATAGCTGCGTTTCATGATTATGAAATTTGGCAGATGGACGTAAAAACCGCTTTCCTAAATGGGAAGTTGGCTGAGGATGTTTACATGAATCAGCCAGAGGGTTTTGTCGATGCAAAGCATCCAAATAGAGTGTGCAAGCTTGAGAAATCCATTTATGGATTAAAGCAAGCGTCTCGCAGATGGAATCTTTGTTTTGACGAGAAGGTCAAAGAATTTGGCTTTCTGCGAAATGAAGATGAGTCATGTGTATATGTCAAGGCCAGTGGGAGTATAGTGAGCTTCCTCGTATTGTATGTCGATGACATACTACTCATAGGAAACGACGTCCCAACATTGCAGGAGGTCAAGTCCTGGCTTGGGAAGTGTTTCGCTATGAAGGACCTCGGAGAGGCTGCATATATTCTGGGAATAAGGATAGTGAGAGACAGAAGTAAGAGACTGATAGGACTCAGTCAGGATACATACTTGGAAAGGGTACTAAAACGTTTTAGTATGGAAAATTCCAAGAAAGGGGAGTTACCAATCCAATGCAATACCAAACTGAGTAAGACTCAGAGCCCGAGTACAGAGGCAGAAATAGCTGATATGAGCCGAGTACCTTACGCTTCCGCAGTTGGCTCAATTATGTACGCTATGACCTGTACTCGCCCTGATGTGGCTTTCGCTTTGAGCATGGTCAGCAGATATCAAGGGAATCCTGGTAGGGCACATTGGATTGCTGTCAAGAATATTCTTAAGTACCTACGAAGGACTAAGGAATGGTTTCTAGTCCTGGGTGGGAGTGATGACTTAAGGGTGCGAGGGTACAGTGACGCTAGTTTCCAGACAGATCGGGATAATTACCGATCGCAGTCGGGCTGGGTCTTTACCCTGAATGGAGGAGCAGTGACTTGGAAAAGTTCCAAGCAAGAAACCGTAGCTGATTCAACGTGCGAATCAGAGTACATTGCGGCGAGCGAGGCATCAAAGGAGGCTATATGGTTGAAGAACTTCATTGGAGACCTTGGAGTTGTGCCATCCATAAAAGAGCCCATGGAAATTTTCTGTGATAATGAAGGAGCGGTTGCCTTAACCAAGGAACCAAGGGATCATGGCAGATCTCGTCATATCGACATGAAATACCATTTTATTAGACATCGAGTAGAAGAGGGACTCCTCGTTGTGAAGAGGGTATCGTCAGAAGATAACCCAGCAGATCCCCTCACGAAGGGACTGAGTAGGGTTAAGCATTTGCAGCACGCTAGGAGCGTAGGGCTGAAGGACGATATTAGTTTAGATTAGATAGGTAGGAAACTTGTAATGGATGATCATGTATTCAACATTTGATGATTAAATAAAGGTGTGTTATTTATAAGAAAGCTTCTATCTTGTGTTGATTATTTATCTATTGTTTCAATTTTGCATGTTTTGACTTCCTGAATAATAAGATTATTCGAACAGTCCACAATCGTTCATATGTTGGAAGTAGATATGAAGGAAGATTGTCATAAATTTGTTTGTAGATTGTCTGAAAAGTTTTAGACATAGCAAAGGTTTGCTGCAAAGTTTATGAGTGCTTATGAAATTTGTATTGAGCATTGGAATAGACCCACACTTGCTGGTATCACTTCATGAATGTTATCACAAGTGATCGCAAGATGATAATATCATATAATCTTTAAACCTAGAGATATGGTTATTGTTTGCTAGTTGATTATACATTGATAATGCGAAAACGCATCAGTAACTTGATGTTATAAAACGCATTATTGTGTGTGGTTTAACTAGTAAATGATAAAGGCATATTAGTCGACGTTTTTCTGTTCCTTTTATTCTATGAGAATAAAAGCGATATCTTGGCCACTTGATGATTTGGTTTGACTTATGTGTCGGGCCCGGTCAGGATGAAGTTGATGTGTTCAACTGAGTTCTATGTCGAACAAATCAGAGATCAAGAAATAAAATGCTAAACAATAAGTATTGTTAGCATGATATCTAGAACAGAGGATTATATGATCCCTTATCTGAAGGACAGATTATTGGTCAGAGTTGACAACGGCTATTGAAAGCTACGATTGCTAATCGGATACGGAAGTCATATGTGAGATGTAGTTACTAGACTTATCCAAGTGGGAGACTGTTGGATTAGTGTCTAAGTCCGTAACTATATTTGGTATGTACTTGACCCGAGTGTGCATGGTCCTTTTGGGTTGCCTTCACCAAAGCAACTTGACAAGGTAATTTGATATGAGAGAGAAGATATTATGGTTTATTAATATATTATAAGAATAATATATTAAAGGAGAAATCATATTTATTTAATTAGTATTAGTCATAAATTAATTAGGAATTAATTTGGTGACTAAAAGAGATTAATTAAATAAAGGGGTATAAACTGTCAAATGTGTGATAGTTGAGTTTTGGGCTGGGAAACCTAATGGACTAAGGGGGAACGAAATTATGATGAGGGATCATCATATTTTCGTCCAAGGGCCTCATTCCAGAAGGTTCCTTGGGCTGCTTGGTGGCTAAGCTATCCATTAGGGTTTAGACTGAAACCCTAGCACCCTACAGTATAAATAGATGCCCTATGCTTCAATTTTAGGCCACTTGATTCCAAGGGAAACCCTAGGGCCGAAATTAGCATCCTTCCCCTCTCTCTCTTAATTGCCTTCTTGCTTCAAGGTGTTTGTGAGCCATTAGAGGCACTAAAATTGTGGTGCTTGCTTTCAAGAGTTCAAGAGATCAAGGAAACTAGTTGTTATTGCTATATAACAACAAAGGTATGTCTACTACACTTCTATATAATTTTCAAAAATTATAGAAGCATGCTAGGGTTTATTTTGTGTTCATATAGTTGTATGTCTTATAGTGAAAACATAGATCCAATTAGGGTTGCATGCACACATAGGATTGTTTGTATAAAACCTATCAGATATACCATCACATATCAACATATACCATAACAATCAATAGCTAGCATATACAGGTACTCATACAGATCTAACAGATCACTACAACATAGCTGATGGGTTTTGAGCATTCTAACACTCATATGGTGTACATCAAACCCTATATGCTTTGGATCTATGTTTTCTCTAATATACATGCAAACTTTTGGTTTTCCAAAGCATCATCCTAACTAGCATACAATGGAGTCTCTTTACTACAAAATTCTAGTTAGATGACATACCTTTTGTTGTAGCTGGAAACCTTGGACCTTTAAGAACTTAGCACCAATAATGTGAATGCCTCAAATGGAATCACAACACACCTAGGACAAAGGATAACTTGAGAGAAGGTGTCTTGCACTCAAATTCGGCTAGCTCTTCCAAAGAACACATGTGTAGCCGATTTCATGAGCTAGGGGCTTCTTATATAGTGTGGCTTAATTAGGGTTACACCATGAAAACCCTAATGTGCATTACCTTTCATATTCCTCATGCTCCATGGGTTTAAACCTCCATGGATCATCCATGGGTCACCACATGGGTTTAGCCCGACATAAAGAACTATGGATCATAAGCCCACATTATAAGAATGAATGATTTACATAAGCAATCCCCATATATTTAATTAGTCTCTTTTGATCACAGAATTAATTCCAAATTAATTCTTGATCAATACTAATATGATTTCATATTAATATATTAGAACTTATAATATATTAATAAACCATAAATAACCTCTTCTCAAAAGTCCATCCTATCAAATTGTCCTGATGATATGCAACCCAAATGGACCATGCTACTCTCGGGTCAAGTACATACCAATAATAGTCATGGGCTTAGACACCTAATCCAACAGTCTCCCACTTGGATAAGTCTAATAACTATAATTGCAAGTACGACTCCAAAATCCCGACTAGCAATCGTAGCTCTTAAAAGCCGTTGTCGAACTCTGACCTAGTCAATGACGCGTCCATTAGATAAGGGATCATATATTCCTCCATTCTATATATCGTATTGACTGAGACACGGATTTAAAATCATTCTCTCTATCCATCTGTTGTTTCCCGGTTTTCGATTTATGACGACCGACTAATTGAATAATCAAATCAGTCCAGGCTTGGCCAAGCGCTTAGGGGTGTCATCACTAAATCATCGAGGGGCCTACATATATCGCTTTTATCCCTCCAAGGGTAAAAGGAATTGATAAACTTCGACTCATATGCTTGCTCTATCTACTCATCAAGTCACACACAACGATATGTTTTATAACACCAAGTTACTGGTGCGTTTACATACGTTAATGTGCAACCGACTCGCAACTACAACTCACACGTCTTGGTCTCAAGAATATAAGATATTATCGTCTCACAATCACTCGTGATAAAATCCATGAAGTGATTCAAATGAGCGTGGGTTGAATCCAATACTCGAATCTTATTCCAGGAGTACTCATGAACACTACAGCTATGTCTAAAACACCTAGAAAAACTGCAGACCCATTCACGACAGTCTTGCCTCAATACCTACTTCCAAAGTATGATCGACTGTGGATGGTTTGAATAACCTAGTTATTCGGGAATTCAAAACATGCAAATTGAAACACAAGAATAATACTAGTCCTATATGGCCCCAAAACCTTTGAGTGCCATATTGATTACTCATTATTCATTGTATAATGTTTCGAATAATCAACTTAATACTTGAATTAAAACAATAGTTATGCCATGCTCCAAGCATGCACACTATGTTTGTCTATGGTCCTGACTTTGTGAGATAGATCAATTGACAACATTTCAATGATGCTCATTTCACAATTCCAAATCCTTACCGTAAATGTAAGAATATCAAATTCTTGCCATTTACTGTAATCTGTTAGATTCTAAACTTATGTGCAATGATCCTCTTGTAATGACTGTGCACAAAAGTCACAGAGACTTGGCAACATACATTACAAAGTATTCCAATGGAGAGCAATTCCATGGAAACGAAGTCTCAAATTCAAAGTACATTCCATTGAACATCCTTCTTGCATTAAGTTTCCTAATCTTACACAGATTTAAAGAATAACTTCCACTTATGGAAACATTTCCATATTCCCATTTTGACTATTACTTCTGAACAAGAGTTTCCTCTTTTTAGAATATGTCAATATGGTCCATCCATTTTTATACTTCCAACTACAAGCGACCAATCCTTGGCGAACCTTAGATTGTCCTTAACAGTTGTTTAACCACTTTAGTCATATCCGGTTCTATTCCTTTTTTCCTCTTAATGCCCTAGGCATTTGTAAAATTAGAACACGAGAATATTATTGCATATGCAATCGATCCTATACCCGAAGCATATGGGATGTGATTCATAATGTCAAACATAAATACATGATACTTAATCAGTCTTTTGCTATAATATTTCTATTTGCCATGTTCTCATAATTCGAATTATGAAGAGGGATGCCGTAATCATATTTGAATTTTGAGAACGCAATTAACATTTCCATATATAGAATGTCCTTATGTTGAACCATTCCAACATAACATTCATATATATTTGACTAAATTTGATTAAAAACTCAATCTAAGCTTTTAGTTTTGAAATGAAGTATAATTTCCTCTCCCTTAATTATAGCAAAACAACTTTTCAAATCCACAACGTTGCAAATTGAAACTTTTGTTTTCTATAATTCATATTGCTAACTTGCAACACTTACCATAATAATTATGCTCCCACTAGCATAATAATTATTATCTTACTAGCATAACACTTATGCTCCCACTAGCCTTGACATGTACCCAGAAATCAGTTGGACTTCTAGAAATCAATACTTATTGACTTTCATTACCAAAGTTCAGCTTTCTGATACGAGATGCTGTGATAAGACTTTATCTAGGCTTCTCAAAATCATACACCTTTCCTTAGATAACTCACATGTGTGTCTAAACAATTTTAGAACTTACAGACGTAAGTCTGAAATGTTTAGACCTTTTTCCATTTCTCACAATTCGAATTATGAAGAGGGATCGATGCCGTAATCATAACCGAATTGGAGAATGGAAATATCACAATTCTATCTCCTTAAAATCTACTTAGTGAAAGCGTTTCCTCACAATCATTTTCATGAATTGGAGAGAAACCTTATGACACTTAGATTTTATGGTGTATGTGTTCCTATCCATGTGAATTTGTCATAACCATAATCACAAGACAAGGTTAGTGACAAATCCAAACTCATATAGACTGAACTTGTTCAATCTTAATTTCTTGCCTCCTGGCAGCACAAGGGGCCTACCATTGCTTCCAAGTTGTTATGAAAACAACTGAAAACTCATAGAACTCACATGCATAGTCAACTTTAACTGGAATGAGCATAGAAACAATAATATGTCAACACGATAGGTTACAAACCTTAAGTCATGTGCTAGTGTTTAACAATAGGTTTACCATTGATTAGTTCTTGAAACTTTCAAGATCTTTAAGACTCCCAATGACCTCTTGACATATAAGACTCTCTTGTCAATAACTATTCCTTGACAAACAAATATTCAAGAGTTAGTGCGGATTCTAATCAAGACTAACACTTCACACAATTGGCCGTAGTTGGTCTTTGTTTTATCCAAAACATCACAACTTACCAATTTCAAATGTACAAGAGTAAGAAACATTTTACTCTACATTTGACAAGTGTTATAAACCTTCTTAAGATTATGTCACTCTAGGCATAATCTTGGAGTATGACTCTAAGACTTGTTGTTGGAACGAAGTATGACTCATCTTCTTGATTTAACCATTTCAACAATTCACGATTCCTCTTCTTAGCCATACAAATGCACTAAGATATCCTTAGAGGATGAATTGTGAAATGGTCTTCATAATCATTAAGATGATCATAAAACACGATACTCAAGTACTCTCCCATCTTTTCAGATTGGAGAAACTTCTATCTTTCTGCCTAATTTGATTCTTCTCATCCGTTCTGCCATACATTGAACTTTTCCAATGATTCAGAATTATACTTAAACTTGTAAGCATAACCATATTTACTGAACTTTAGTAAATCATGATGAATAGTCTTATCGTTCTTTGTGGTGGACCTGACCAGCGCACACCCAGTGTACCCAATCCCCTATTCCTTCACTTAACTCACATATTCATGTGAACAAGGAATTAGTCTTAATTTCCCAAAGATGAAGGTTTTCATTCATCACAAAATACAAGTTGCATGATTCCAAGTTTCTATCCAATTGAAACTTGGGTGATGAGAATCTTTCCTTATTTGGCAAATTCTAGACACTGCCACAAACGAAAGAATCAAATCCATTTTCCAATATTGCTATTAATGGAATCATATAAACAACAATTTTTCATAAATGTCATTGTAAGGAAACTTAAAGTAAGATAAAGTTCAAAATTTTTCTTTATTTATAAAAGTGCGGAAAACGTGTCCTTACAATGAAAATACAAATGAAAAACTATGTTGTTATCTATTCCTAAGAAATCTATCATAACTCTTAAGCAGCAGCTCAAAATTCAGATCATCGATCCATGCGATCGAAATCCATCTCTTCGCGATCAAAATCAACTTACTCTTCCTTTAAGCTTCCTTTCTTTTCTTCGATTCTACAAAACATCAAAATGTAATTACATTACATCATGTATTAAGAATCTCCAAATAGGAACTTAATAGAGTTAGATATTGGACTTACGTGAAGTAGAGTCAAACTTTTTGACTTTACCATCCTTATAATCTTTCAGGTAAATAGAGCAGCTTCGCAACCAATGCCCCTTCTCTTGGCAATAGGAACATATAGACCTTTTGGGAATAGTATATCGGACTATCTCAGACTTAGCCTTTCTCTTTACCATTTGGTCAATTGACTTTACCATGGCCAATCCCTTTCCATTGGGAAGAGAAAGCTTTTCTGGACTTCCAATGTTACCATTGTCAATGTCCATAGAAGTTTGGGGAGTAGACCTTCCAATCAAATTTGCTTTACCAGTGCACCAAATCATTGTTGATTCAGCAACAACAAGCAAATAGGTAAGATCGATAAGGGTCATGTCGTGGTCTTTCATATAGTAGTCCTCAATGAACCCGCTATATGACTCAGGAAGTGATTGAAGAACCCAGTCAACAGCCAACTTCCTTGAGACTTCGACACCCAACTCTCCCAGCTCGTCAATATGTAACTTCATCTCCAAGACATGAGCACATACAGACTTTCCTTCCTGCCAATAGGGCTTTGAGTGACCTTGAACTTGTGGGTTAGGGAGAATAATTGGAGGAGGTGGAGGAAGTGAAGTTCCACTACAGCACGAAGAAGGGATTAATCTTTCACCTTGATCGCCTTGTGGAAAATCATCTTTATAAAGAAAGCTTTTTCCAAAAGATTCGGGAAGACCATAGTTGTCTGACTAGACATCTACAAGGGAGAAATTGAAGTTAGTTGATTTAAGTCATTGATATAACACCCAAATGAAATATTAAGGTTAGGACCCAACACAATATTTTACAATTCGGAAGAGGGATGTCGTAATCCTATTGCAAAATATTTGAAGGTAGGTAAATGACGATTTACCAATACCCACCATGAAAAACGAAAAAGAATTTTAGGTTTTAAGTGAACTGAAACTCCTAGATCCTTTGAGATTCATTGAACTTTTCAATGGCATGTTTAAATCTCGATTGTGCCCTTCAAGTTTGTGACTGGGATGCCGAGGATCACAAACAAGGTGTGAATAACCATGCAAATTAGCTTGGTACACCCAATGTTACAACCACCTAATCAATGTGTCGGTTAACCATACACACTCTATTGATCTATGATTAACATCAAGCTACCCTTTACCACGCACTATCAGTCCCATATTAGTGTGCCGGTTAACCACACACGCTCCACTAACGACTTAACAAGGTGCAAAATGCAATTTCATGGGATAACACCATATTCACACTTTTCCTAAAGTAACTAAGATTGGGAATTTTAATAAAGTTTAGTTACTTTATAATTATCATTATACTTATAATGAGAATTAATGTTCTATCCTACCCGTTCGGCTAACGACCCTCCACCAGTCAAGGAGGTGGTGGGTGAGAGTGGACACCCATTAAACTGCCATTTTATAGGCAGTAACCTTATACCCCCTTATAGACCGGCTTCGTGAATGAGGCCTACTAACGGTAAGACTGACTTTACTCTTATACATATGTATAAATATTAAACCTATAATATTATAATAGTATAAGGGTTGAATTGTAAACTTTTAAAACTCTAGGGTTTGGAACTAAAGTATTCAAAAGGTGAAACTTTACAAATTCCAAAACTTTAGGGCAAGTTTTGAAACTTGTCAAAACTTTTCAAATTCATAACTTATGAGTTTAATATATGTTTTAATGAAAAAAACTCTTGAAAATCCATAACTTGAGGACAAGTTATGGAGTTCATAAAACCATTTATGGGAAAAAGACTCTTCAACTTCATAACCTATGATTTTAATGGTCTCTTTAAAAGTAAAAAAAAAAACTTTTCAGTTTCCATAACTTGAGGACAAGTTATGGAATTAATCAAAACCATTTAGATCAAAAATTCTAACAAGAAAATCAAAAATTTGTCTATGATCTAAATTAAACTCATAAGAACAAGACAATTCATATCAAACAAATTTCATGTAATTAACCTAACCATATAAACTAATACAAAACATGAAACTTTGACAATTATCTTATAAATTGGATAAGCATGATCATTACCACATCAAAAACGGGTTTATAAGTTCAAAAACAGTTTAGGGTAATGATCCTAGTCCAATTCCAGCCTTAGAACTCGAAAATCTACATCTAGGAGCACCAACTCGTCGAGTGCATGAACTGACTCGGCGAGTTGGTCTGTTTATAGGGTGGAATCGGCGAGTCCACTGTCCAGACAACAGAAAATCGATTTTTCAAGCTTCGAAAACAAGTAGCATCAAGTATATTGGAAAACAACCCTAGGCTTTGATACCACTGATAGGTTTTGAGCATTCTAACACTCCTATGGTGTACATGCAACCCTAGATGGTTTGGATCTATGTTTTCTCTAATATACATGCAAACTTTTGGTTTTCCAAAGCATCATCCTAACTAGCATACAATGGAGTCTCTTTACTACAAAATTCTAGTTAGATGACATACCTTTTGTTGTAGCTAGAAACCTTGGACCTTTAAGAACTTAGCACCAATAATGTGAATGCCTCAAATGGAATCACAACACACCTAGGACAAAGGATAACTTGAGAGAAGGTGTCTTGTACTCAAATTCGGCTAGCTCTTCCAAAGAACACATGTGTAGCCGATTTCATGAGTTATGGGCTTCTTATATAGTGTGGCTTAATTAGGGTTACACCATGCAAACCCTAATGTGCATGACCTTCCATACTCCTCATGATCCATGGGTTTAAACCTCCATGGATCATCCATGGGTCACCACATGGGTTTAGCCCAACATAAAGAACTATGGATCATAAGCCCACATTATAAGAATGAATGATTTACATAATCAATCCCCATATATTTAATTAGTCTCTTTTGATCACAAAATTAAATCCAAATTAATTCTTGATCAATACTAATATGATTTCATATTAATATATTAGAACTTATAATATATTAATAAACCATAAATAACCTCTTCTCAAAGGTCCATCCTATCAAATTGTCCTGATGATATGCAACCTAAATGGACAATGCTACTCTCGGGTCAAGTACATACCAATAATAGTTATGGGCTTAGACACCTAATCCAACAATAGCAACATCCTATATACCACGATACAGATCTAACAGATCACTACAGCATAACAACATCCTATATAACATGATACAGATCTAATAGATCATTACAGCATAACAACATCCTATCTACCAGGATACAGATCTAATAGATCACCACAACATAACAACATACAGTAAAACCAGGATATCAATCCAATGGGCCCGCCTTGGTGCCTTCGACCCGTAAGTCCAATAGGGAAAACTCACCTCACAGTCTGAATGTAGTCTGAATAACTCCCAGCTCCAACAAATGGCTCAACGTAAATCCCAAATGTCAAACCATTTCCCATTCTAAATTAATAATATTGCCCCAAAATACCCTTGGTCAAAACTGGTCAAAATCAACAAGTCAACTGAGTCAACCTAGCCGAGTCAACCTATCCGAGTCAACTCAGGGCTCGTATGCAGGGCATACTCGAGCTTTGACCGAAGTCGGGCTCGTAGTCAGACTTTCCATTTTCTCAATAAGAGCTTAATGCGTTAAGCTCTCACGTCCAACTTTCAGATCCAAGGCTAAATTACCACTAAGATTCATAAAGTTTCCAACTTTTTGACTTTTCATGTCCATTAAGTGCTTAATACACAAAATCCCAACTTCTTAATGCCTTAAGACATTCCAGAGCATGCATAGAGGAAAACTAAGCACCAAGACTACATTTTTATGACTTAAGACCCCTCATAAGGTCTGAAGGGACGACTTATTTGGTCAAAAGCATTCTATGCTCAAGAATCACCATATTTGGGACCAAAAGTGCCATAAATGAAGAAATGGCTAGATCTACAAGGTAGGGTGATCAAGCAAGGAGCTTTTTTACCTTTTGGAGGTAGCTAATAAGTGAAGAATCCCATATTGAAGCTTCTCCCAAGCTCCAAGGTCCTTGCACCAACTTCTTCTTCTTTAAGAACAACACCAAAGCACACAAATGAGCTCAAAATGCACTCTTCTCACTTAGTGTTTTCTAGAGGGGCGTTTTCTCAGACGGGGGCTAATGAGGGAATGATAAACGAGGCTATAATGATGCTTATATATGGACCAAACCCTAAAAATTATGGTTTGGAGTTTCTCCACGTACGCCCTGCGTACGCGGTGTACGCCTAACATAATAGGGTCCGCCCTAGTACGCTCAACGTACACAACGTATGCCCAACGTACTACCTCATTGTCCAAAATCACCAAAATGCCATTGTGGGCCATTTTGCACTCTTTCTTATACTCAAGGACTAAAATGCAATAATTATTCATTCATAGGGTTACAATTGAAAATACCTCAACATCGGGATGTTACACATCAACTATCAAACGGGCCCTTATACACCTTTCGTTGCAAGTCCATCCATTTTGTGTTGATTTGGTGTTTTGTGCGATATTATCTATTGTTCATTATATTGTAAAATGTATTTGTAACGCGGTCCTAATAACATTTTGACTTTTGCACATAACCAGTTATGGGATCCTTCGAGGTGTCGATGAAGGCGATTGCTAATACAACCTCTTCCTTGCATTTGAACTTGTGCTTTGGTCGAGATGCTTGAGCTTGGGGTTGGGTTTTGGGAATGGCCTCTTCATCGTCTTCGTCTTGGGTTTGGGTTGTTTTTGATGTATTATTGATATTTGATATTTTCTTAAAAATATTTTATTTGATGATATTGATATCATTTTGTAACAATAAATTAGAAAATTTCATTGGTATTTGAGGTTGAACATTTTATTTTATATTTTTAAATCTTATAAAAATATTCATAGATTTGCAAAAAAAAAAAATTAATGTTAATGATATTAATAATCTTAAAAAATATTATTATAATATGACAAAAGATAAAACTATACTAAAAAAAAGAAATCAATAATATGTAAGATGTTATTTTCGGTCATTTGATATGTATAAACAAAATTTAACAAATTAGAAAAACAACTTATTGACTTATTACTTATTGATGTGTGATAATCTAATTCAAACATTTTTTTTTTCTAAAATCCATTGTTTAACACAGATAAGCTAATAAACATTTAAAAATATACAAGATGGTTTGTGGGGGGGGGGGGGTGATGCGTCGGGATGATCGCTTGATGATGTTCTTAATTGATGATGGATTGGTTGGATTTTATGAATAGTTTGGATAGGGCTCTGTTATTTAGAAATAGACGAACTATTTCAACAGAGGGCTCTGCTATTCAGAAATAGACAAACTATTTCAACAGAGAAAGAACTTTGAGATTCAACTCAAGTCTTAGACACTCAAAAAACTCTTGTTTATTCCATACGGACAAATGCCCTATTTATAGACTCAAGAGAGACGGTTACATAATTGAATTGCAATCGTATGATTGCAATACGACATACATATTTACAATATAGCCCCTAGACTATGAAGGGTTACACACTTTATCTCACATCTTACAAACTTTATGTCATATTCTAGACACCTAATGACACATGATATGTAACCTAGCGATACATGACATGTGTTCTACCGATAACGACAAATACCAACAAATAAGATAATATACAAATTATAAAATACATCATTCCACAACGAAAGGACGCGTGTCTCCAATAATGTCTTCAATAATAATGGTTTTATACGTCATTGCTTACGTCATTCAATAAACTTTTTTTATGATAAAAAATAATGTTTATTAGCTTATGTGGTAATAATTTTTTTTTAAAATGTTTGGATTAACTTGTAGTGTTAAGAAACTATAAGTTGACAACTATTTTTAAAAAATATTTGAATTAGATTATAATAATTTAAACGTTATTTCAGATGAAAAGCTATAAGCATTTTTTAAGAGTCATGAATTTATTAATTTTTAAAATCAACTTTTTGAGTGTTTTGAAAATCTATTTCGTAAGCATTTATCCATTTAGCAAAGTCTTTTTTTAGACATTAACTTTTTGAAAAGTCAGTAAATCAACAAGTTTTTCTCAGATCCCAAACACCTAAATAAGCAATCTCAAACACCTAATAGTTGACTTTGCATTTAGTGAGTTGCTACATTTGTGCCAACTCAAGAAAGCAAGTGTAAGGATTAAATTTTTATATGAGTAAAATGCTAATAAAATTAGATAAATATAAGTAGGATACATCAAAAAATATAAAATTTTCAATTACTATAATAGAAATTATTGATTTTTCTAGTAAGTTACCTTTTTTATATCCATGAGGAGGAAAATAAGTTACTAAAATGAATTGTCGTATCCTGTACTTTATTACACATTAATGTTCTTATTGAAGAGCCACTTCACAATGAGGCAGAATTTACATCATGGAGCCATTATTTTAGCCTTTTAGGTTCACTTGTTTCAATCGTATCCCTGTATTTATCTAAAATCCGTATGTATCCTCTCACAAGTCACATCCATCACGTTCTAAGTTTACGTCCTCAGGTGGCATCTATATTATCAATAACTCAGATCACGATATCGTGACTTGAAGATCTCTTATGTTTCTGAAGCAAAAATGGAGAAAAAATCATGGGTTTGTACTGTAATCATACAGCTCGCCCTCTGTTTTGCTCTCTACTATGCCATCAACTTCGGTGAGCCTCAAACGCCCACTTATCGCCTTCGAATTCATCGTCAATTCAGTGAGATTTACTTCATTTCAGTTCGTGGTGGATTTAGAGCTCCCAAAGAACAAACCCGTCTTCTTAAACAGGTAATTTTTCTTCATTTATAGTTGAAATGGCTATAATGACTTTCAGAGTTCTTCCTCAATACGTTTCTACACTTTTGTACTTATTGGTTTACATTACATCAATAAAACTTGTTTACGCTAATTAGAACTCGAGTTGTCAGTTCCTGATGTGTTTTTAGCTTCGGTTTTTTTGTGGGATCTGTGGATTTTGCCCCTTTCAGTTTATTAATGCTGTTAGTCAAGTCAATTTCTAATCCTTCTAAATCAGCTTATCAATGCTCTTAACGAAGCACCAGTTTCAGCGTCAAAGCTATTGAAGTTACAATGGTGTTTTTACATTATCGAGCAGTTTAGCATTTCAATTTAATTGCTTATAGTTCCAATTTTAACCTGTTCAATTTTGAATTCTTTTGTTATGAAGATAGAGAAGGTGATGAATACTTATAAGGTGGGATTTGTGATTAACATCAGTGAGCTTGGTGAAGATGATCCACTCTTACAAAATGTAAGATCTAACTTCAAAATTTCTTTTGAGAATCAACTGCTAAAGTAAAACTCTTCTCTCTTTGATTTTAAGTAGCGAAATCGTCTTATAATTTCATTTTTTTCACAGGCAACACAATATTTCAATCCATTGAAGGCTCCATGGTATATCAAATATATCTCTTAAACACTTATTAGCATTTTCACATTTTTTTTTTGGATCTGAGTCATAGAATCTCTCTTTGCAAAATGCAAAAGAGAAACACCCTTTTGAGTTTCTTCTTTAATACAGTAGTTATATTATCATTCATCTTTTTTGATATTTTAGTAGAAAACAATTAAAAGATTTTCTAGCTGCAATTAAACTCTAAATGTAGGTACACTACTGTAGCTCTACAGGATATGAAGCCAGATTATTTTTTCAAACAGGTGAATGTTTCAAGTGGAAGAACACTCGATATTATAGCTCTAAATAATGGAATGATACAGGTTCATATCTTTATATCATTTCATTTGCATTCTTTCTCTCATTAAAAAATATATAAACATTTATAATTTGTTGTTCATTTCATTAAGTTTATATCATTCTGTATATTTGAATACAAATATGCAATATAGGATCCTTCAGAAGTTCAGTTAAAACAGTTGTCAAGAAAACTCGAATCAAGCAATAGTAACTGGTATTAATCAAAACCAATTGTCTCTTTCTTTTATTTATTTATATAATTTCAATGAACAATTAATTAAATTCTGTTAATTCCTTGTGACTCAAGGCACATTGCTACTGGATTTCATCCACTATTCTGCAATCAAAGTTGGAATCAAACACAAGCAAAAGGAAACAATGTTATGCTACAAATGTTGATGAATCATGGAGTGGTATTCTACTCTCTCACATCCCAAATGTTTATAAAAAAAGTTTGAACTTTTGTCAAATATCAAAAATACCCTTCAAGAAAAAAACAAAAAAAGGTTAAAGAAATCTTGTATCCCCGAATCAAGAACTTTGACTTTTTTTCTGTAATGATATTAAATAGAAAGTGGGTATCTTCAATAAAAAATTTTTTTGTAAAAATAAATGTTTAATGAAAAAAAAAAAAATCAAAACATCATGTTGCATATATTTTCAGGATGCTTATTTAAGTGGACACTCATGTGGAAATGAAGCTCGTATTGAAGGACCTTATTTAACCACCATAAGCCAAGAATCACTTCCTTTCAAGTAAGTAAATATGATGTACTTTTTAACTTTTTAACTTTTTAATATTTATTTATAAAAGAAGGGTTGTATGTAAGAAATAGCAATGTACTTTCATTATTTTGTTACTTATAGCATCTTACTTTAAAATATTTCCATAACAACATCTCACTTACAATATTTTTTATTAAAAGACATTGTTATAATAATTGGGTAGATTTTTCAAAGTACAATGTTACGATAGGAAGAAATGAAAGTAGATATTTTTCATTGCTATAATATAATAAACAAATAAATGAAAGTACGTTGCAATTTCTTCCATTTATACTAAAAAACAACAACTTTCATCACAACATCATGATGTCCTCTTCTGTTTTCTTCAGTGTAATGAAAAATATGTTCCTTCTTCACAGAGTGAGCCCCCTTGAAATTGTGAGTTTTGATCTTTCTCTTAAATTTTTTGTTGACATTGCTATAATTGGGTAGATATTTTTTTTTTATTTGAAAGTAAATATTCAACATTGAAGCTTTTTTTAACTTTTCCTTCAAAGTTCAAACTTTGAACCAATTGTTAGCCTTTTCTTTTGAAATGTGAAGGTTTTTTTTGGAAGGTGAAGAACTATAGCTTCTTGATTCAACATTTAAAGAATTTAGCTTTTTCATTCATACATTTTTACAGTTATAGTGATTCATCTTCACTCTTTTTGACAGGTAACATATGGTGTTAGTTTCAAAGGGGCTATTGTTCATGAATCTACATTTAGACAAAGAGGAAGGGAAGTTATGTAAATGGTAAATCATATGATATAGTTGTGAAATGTTGCCATTATTAGTGTAGATTCTTGATTTCTTGTGGTATTTTCAAGATTATTGCATTTGTTTTTTATTTTATATTTTTGTAATTATGAACTCTTTAGTTGAAATGTGAAGATGAGACATTGTATCTTGTATGTTTTAGCAATGTGGAAGTGTAGTTTCTACTTTTAGCATATGTATATGTATAAAAGATTAAAAGTTCAATTACGAATATTTTTTAGCATATGTTATTGGTATATAATGCTTAAATATTTTTGATTGTTATTTAATTTAAACTTTATCATCTCAAACTAATCAATTGTAACATATATTTGTAAAATGGTTATATATGCTACGTCTATATTTGTATGTTGTAGATAGAATGCTATCTATTTTTAGATAACATTTTCTATAGTAGAAAATAAAACTTATCAGCCTTTCAAAAAAGAAATGGAAAGTAAAACCCAAATTATATCATTTAAAAATAAAACGACAACAAATCACATCCCACAAAAATAAACGTACGAAAACTAAATGTAATAAAGCATATGCAACAAGCATCAAACTCCATTTATTCATATACTTTGAATCGGTCTCGATTCAACAAATATATTTTTTTCATATTTATGATAAGCACACGTTTAAAATCAAAAAAATAACAAGCAGATAACAAATGGTTTCGTGGTGTAGTTGGTTATCACGTCAGTCTAACACACTGAAGGTCTCCGGTTCGAACCCGGGCGAAGCCATGATTCTCTCTTTTGCTGCAGTTCCAAAAGAAAAAGCCTGTATTAAAAAACGAGTTGATTATACCAATTACTTATCATGTTAATATTAATTATATGCTAAATGATCATTAAAAAATTAATCAAGAATGCCATCCGGAGATTTTTTCGATTATCACAACATTCCTAGGATTTTAAGCAAAAATATATGTTTTTGTAAAAGGCCCAAAAAGATAAGGTTTACAGAATTATATTAAATAAAAATGTAGACAAAAATGAAGAATAGAATAATAATAAAGAATATATTCATTAAAGATCAATGAAAGAAACGAAAGAAAGAACAAATCCATTAAAGATAAATGAAAAAAAACAAAAGATCCAAATTTTAATTTAAGAAAGAATACATATGTATATGTATCAGTTGAATTTTTATTCAAAAATTAGTTTCAAATCATAAAATTTAACAATGAAAGACTTTAAATTTTTCAAATAACATAAACTAATTTATACAAACCAAGGATCTTCTTGTAAAGATCGAAAAGAAAAGAAGATAACAACCGTTGTAGTTTTTTGGGTCATCGAGAGTAGACTTGAATGTTGATATAAAATGTAAAGTATAAATTCATCTTAGATGAAAACACTGCCAATAGCCAATTTGATGAAGATGTTAATCAAAACTCTTAAGTTTGAACTCAATATCAAAATATAACTTAAAGAGAGCAAGTATTCTTGAAACAATTTTGCAAGAGAGAAAATAAGAAAGCTTTTGCATGTTATAGTTTTGCATGTCCAAAATGAAAGGCTTGAAAGCCTTTATAAAGCTAATACATTACCAAAAGTCATAAACCTCTTAAGCACTCCATGACTCTAAAGTCAACATGTCTCTCACCTTTTAAGTCATGTTTACTTTCATTTATTATATTCAAAAGATCATCATCTAGTATCAAACATGATATCTATTGTTTTAATACATAATGATAAGTTAAGTTATATATATATATATATATATATATATATATATATATATATATATATATATATATATATATATATATATATATATATACTAGTTATGTGCCCGCGCAAAGCAGCGGCAACCAATAGTTTCGTTGATAAGTGGTTTACAAAAATGTTATGTTTCAAGGAAAGTATATGTTTAAGACAATAGAATCCAACTTTGGTTGTATTTGTGAATATGATATGGTTGTAGCTAGACAAGTTGATAGGAGCTTGGGAAGTGAAGATTTTGTAGGCAACTGGTACTTGACCAAAATATCATATCTTTTAAAAATATATATATTTCTGCTTATTAATTAAGTATGTTTTTGAAATGTCAGGTGACTTAAAATGGGGCCTTTGATGTCAATGAGCTTTGGGGAGACATGTTTGTCATATAAACGTCTTTATATATGTATGTATGTGTAGGAAAATAGAAAAAAAAAAGATGAAAATTATAGAAACAGTTGACCCGACGGTCGAACCGGTTAAAACCGGTCACCATACCGGTTCAACTAAAAAACCGATTTTTAAAACATTGGTTTGTAATTCAAATTGGAAAATAGATTAGAAGTTGTTAGATGTTGTAAAACTTTTTTTTTTTTGTTGACATTTATTACTGTTGCTTCTATTGTCACCCTCATGTTCTATTTGCTTAATATTTATTAAGGTAAGGTACACACTTTCTCTTTTAGAGGTTAATGCAATTAAGTTTGACTTTTAAACATCATTACGTGATGTGGAGAATGTATTTGAATGTAAGATGTTAAACATTAATGGTTAGGGTTAGTATGTTGGGCAAACTATTTGGTATGGCATTTTGCTTGTTTTATGCAATTGTCATTTTATTTAAATGGATAAAAGTTGATCTCATTGATTTAATAGAAAAAATATGGACATATTTGACATATGGTTTCGCAATATAGCCTAAATTTTTTTATATTTCCAATTTCATATGAACACCGGAAAATGTCATTTAAATGAACAAAAGTTGATCTCATTGATTTAATAGAAAAAATCTAGACACATTTGACATGATTTCACAAAATAACCTAAATTTTATCAGATTTTCAATTTCACAATGACTTTTCAAAATATGTTCCTCATGTCAAGGAATTTTAAGATCCTTTTTGTATTTTATCTTATTAAGTCTTTATGGATATATGACATTAAAAAAGTAAATGCCAACTTCAGTTGTGTATATGTGGTATTAGTGATTATGTGATTGTTTTCTTATCCTTGTAGGACAGGAATATTTGTTCAGATAACCTCACGACTAAAGTTTGGATCATGAATTTGACTACCCACGAAGCATAACACAGACACACACACACACACACAAAACACATTGAAAGCACAAAAAAGTGAACACTACAAAGAGTTGGTTCAGATAAACATAAATGGGAGAAAAAACTATCAATATCAACAAACCAATGCACAAATTGCTTGCTTACTGATCAGCAACCATGAAATAAGAAGATAACTAAAGTCTTGAATACAAACATCACCAAGAAAATCAATAAACCATGATATCTTCGCATAATAAGTATGTAAAGTTCCTGTTGTGAAGTCTTGATTTGTAAACAGGGGCAGCACCATAAAACCACCAAAAAATGATTAATGTCACCAAAGCAACACCAGGGGAAATACCGTCAAATATTGGTTCAAACGGTCTTCTCTCACCAAGGGATGAACTTTTTTCACTTAGCAAATATGTAGAGTGACTCTGAGTCTTGAGTTAAAAGCAATGTCAACACCAGAATTGAAGAAAAACACTAATGCCACACCAAGGGCAAAATAGTCCATATAATTAAAAGGGAAGACATGTTTTCAAGTTCTCCACTATATTTAAGAAACAAAAACCATTATTAATTTTATAATTATAAAATGTAAAGCATTTAAAGCAATATCAAAAGTCCTTATGACACACTGTTATGTGAATAAATACGTGGAACTAATGAAATTCCCATAGCATAAAAAGCACCAAAATTGAACATTAATTCTAATTGGCTTACTTGTTCGATCATCATATATTCTCGTTGAAAATATATAAATTAAAATTTGAAAGAGGTAAAAATTTCTATATATACCATTTATAGAATCCATTGGATATATGTGTGGATCCACATGAAGTGAGAGTGGAGTAAATGTAATTTGTACACTTACAATACTCAAGTGGTGAAGGATATTGTAAGCATCCCCTAATAAGATAGCAAATTTGGAAACTTCCCCAGCAACAAGCATGACAATGCCCTATTCAAAATTATGACCATCATCAATTTTTAGTAAAATACATGTAAATGGAAAAAAAAACACAAAATCTCACTAATTAAACATCATATAGCATATTCAAGATTTTGAGCTTCTTATCTTCATATGTAATCATGAGGATGAAATCCCCTAGTTTAGTTTAAAGCAGAGGCGGATGCTTTAAGGGGCCAGGGGAGGCCATGGCCCCCCTGATTTTTTCCTTCTTAATACATGTATAGCAATATCATATATATTTTATCTTTTTAGTAATTTTCTTGGCCCCTCAAGTTTTTTATATATAATCAAAATTATATTCAAATAGATAATCAAATCCGAAAAATCAGAAAAATCAATCAAATAAGATCACAATCCGGAAATACACAACGATAATTCCAAACGATCCTAAAAATTAGGATATCAATTGATAAGGAAACTAAACATATATAAGAAACCAGAAGAGTATTCTATACTCCAAGTTTTGTAACCCGCTCTTTGAAAAAAAATACAAAACCCCAATCTAGAAATTCGTCACCTCTGCAAAAGTCGAAAGTACCGGATAAAAAATGTCGGCCGCCGGAATGCTCAATACGACGGATTTCTCACCAGAAACAGAAATTATTCACCCCAGAAAGTGTTCATTGCCCCTCTCCTCTCCATCTGTGTTCCATCTCTCCACTCTAAAGTTCGTTGAAGTGCAATCTTCAACTCTTACCAGCAAGATAGCAACTTCCATCGCCGGTCAGGATCTCTAGATTTTCTCTTTCTCTTTCTTTTAGTAGAGTATTTATCAAATGAGTTTGAATGATGCCGTTAAAAAAAATTGGGTTTGAAGGATATAAAAGATCACGCCCACCTACTCATCTACAATAGTTGTATGGAAACTAAAAACTATTAATTTCTTAAAATATTAAAAGGTTGCAAGTCTACTTAATTTGATCTTATTTAATGTTCAGTTAATCTATAAAATTTTATTTGAAAATGATTTGGAATTTAGACTAATCATTTAATATGGTTTACCGTATATTATTCCAACATATTGATTTTACAACACCTGGAGGGGAAAATAGCACTCTCAAATAGTAATTTGGGGATTATGTGGGTTATGTAACATTCCATATTTCATAGCTAAATGATCACATTTTCAAATGGCAAAGTGGGTATTTGGGTTGTTTTTAACTAACGATGTTAGAACATTTTATGTTATTTCTTTTAGATTTTTTTGTATCATAGCTTTTAACCAAAATGAACTACTTTATACTATTATTATTTTATGAAGTTTTGATTTCGGCCCCTCCAGTTCTAATGTTTGTGTTCCGCCCCTGGTTTAAAGAACAGTTGAAAAAGCACAATTGCTATCACCAGAAGCCTCGTTGATAATCTTTTTGGGTTGTTGGAGTTCTTGAGTAAAACGAAAAAAAGGTTATATGATCAAAGAATAAAGAATTAGCAACTTGCCAAAAGGATTTGAAAATAAAAATCCAAACTTGGGAAACAAAAGGAAAATATGAACCTGGGAAACTGGCAAATATCTCAGTTATGAATTTGCCATCTCTTTAAGAATCAAAATCTAAGCTTTTATATAACACATCAGTAAGACCATCTACAGATTTTTAGATGTACAACAGTACAAGTACAACAAAAAGAAGTGAATTTATGTAATCTCAGTCAAATAACAGAAAAGTGAGAGGAGCAAGCATCATACCTTTGTATTGGGACTCTTTTATATTGCTTCATCGCCACCAGATCTTTTACATGTTCCAATCAAATAATAAAATAAGAAAATAAAAGTTATGAGCAAATCACATTAAAGATCATGCACCTCCCGTGACAACTAAAATCAAATAAATTATGAGTAAATAAAGAGAAAACCCAACGGTGACTGCCAACAAAAACCAATCCCAAGTTAATTACAAATTAAGAAACCAATATTTTTCCAATATTAGCCTCTAATATCATATCATGCTATAAATTGCATAAAGTTTTTAGGGTATGATGTTAATTAAGAGAATAAGAAGGGCATTTACTTCTTTTCCACCAAGGCTTTCACTAACTTCCTGCAAATGCATGTCTTCATGACTCATATACTCAACCACTTCCCATGCCTCTTCCTTGTAACCATGAACAACAAAAAACTATTACACTAAATTGAGTTTTGCCAAAAAGGTCTACTGAAATCCCACAACAAAACCACCAGGTGCCACTGCCATGAAGTCTAAAGCTTCAGATAACTGATTTTGGAGTTTGGACACCCATACAAACCAACTAAGTTTTAAGGAAAATTTCATTAGTAAGAAGCAAGATTTGGTCCTCAATCCAGACATTGGACTTGCTCTATAGGGGTGCCAACCACCTTTATCTTCAAACAACTATAGGAGAAATAGGAATGATGTCAAGAAACAAGCACATTTGGAAGATAAGAATGATGTCGAATAAGAAAAATGCACAAGTAAACCTTGAAAAAGCCATATACATCATATTAAAATAAAATCAAAATAGGATTTTTATGTACAATGGAGATCGGAGAGAGGACAAGAAAAAGGAAACACAAATCTGATTTATACACAGATACACACACGAGTAGACACATATGCATACCTACATACAAATATACACATTTGCAAACACATACACATACATATACACAAAAAATACATATAGATACACACTTACACACAATATTACAAGTTATTGTTACCTCTAATGATGACCCCAAAGACAGGAAATCCTTCCTTTAAAGAGTGATAATTAGTCTGATAAGAATGACCTGCAAAGACTAAGAATATTAATCCATGATCAGATCTCCAAAGAAATAAATATAAACACATTAAATCGACCAACAACAAAATAAAATATATTCTTCTTTGCTGAAGAGAGAGAGAGAGAGAGAGATGGAGGGAGGGAGAGAGAGAGAACTACGACCGACGTAGGTCCCACCTGTGGCAATGAGTAGTGATGTTGATTGTTTTTGTTTCTATTCCTGTTGGTCCATGCTGGTGGAAACGACTGTTTAGGGGTTTTCTTTGGGGAGAGACCATAATGGTGGTGGTGGCTGGTGCAATAGTTTGGTGTTGTTGGTGGGATTGCGGCTAATTAGGTTGAGTCGTTTAGAGAGAGTGAAGAGGAGTTGGATTGAAGAGAAAGAACTGAAACAGATGAAAGGGGATGAGGTAATTCACAGTGGAGCAAGGAAGGGAACAGAACCACATAATCTTTTTACTCCTTGTTACGTATGTTCATCAATATATTGGTGGTTTCGATTACCTGCATAGAAAACAGACCTCGTGAAAACCCTAGAGCAAGAAAGCCTATGAATAGTGAATAGAGAAGATTAAGAAGAAAATGTATATCTTGAATTTATCAGAGATGAAGACGGAGGGATGAGGGAGAATCAGAGTTTTCAAATTTTGGGTTCATTTTCGAAGATAAAGGCGAAGGACCAGGTCAAGATCAAGATAAGCAGGGATAATATGAAAGATAAAAGAGACGGGTGAAAATGAAATAAGATATTTTATTATTGCATTACATGCTTGTACATGTTGTATTATTTTTTGTACAATTTAGTTTAAATGAGGTTAAGTTTAAAATTTAATATTATTTTATTGGTGATTGTTTGTACTATTAGCTTAATGTTTTCGACGTCTTAAAAAAATATTATTATTATTATATTCGATCTATTTTTATAAATAATATGATTTCCTTTATAAGATAGTAAGATAAGATATATATATATATATATATATATATATATATATATATATATATATATATATATATATATATATATATATATTACAATTCTTTATTATATTACAATTCTTTATAAGATATAAACTCTAACGTTTAGCTAAAAGACAAAATAGTTTTTTTAGTCCAAAAAGATGTATATGGCTTAATAAATAATACCTTATAAATTATAATTTATTATGTTACTAGTCATTGGTAGTTAATATTTCTATGAAATAAATAATTTCAAATTAATTATAAGAGTTTATGAATATTTATTAAAATCAATTGCTGATAAATAATTAATTGTATCAAATTGTTTTTAGTATGTCCCTTTAGAAATGATAAATAATTAATTGTATCAAATTGTTTTTAGTATGTCCCTTTAGAAATCATATGTTAATTAGTAATATCATTATAATATGACTCTTGAGCATATAGATCTTTCATTATCCAAATAAATGGTTGCATACATCAAGGTTGAACCAAATACATAAATCATTAGAAAATGCCCCTTGCAGTAAATCTTAATTTTGCCTAATTTACCAAATATTTAGAACATATCATCACCACCCCCATTAAGTGTTGTGTTAAGCTCTCATGTTGTTGACGAAGCCGACTTGGCTCTATAGTAGAGTCCAAGTAGGCTGACTTTTGATAAGTGAAAGATATATGGCCCGTAACTAGCAAATGGAAAAACATTTTTGGTAAAGTCAACATTTAATTTTATCAAAGATTGACGACCTCGAATCATCGTTTAACTTCCAAGCAAGTCAAAAAATGGCCACATTAAATTCCTTCCATGTCCTACCGTCGGCCTTAAGATAAGGCCCACCAACCCTCCTACAATAGCTAAAGCCATGTAACATCCAAATTTTAATTTAGTCATTTAATTATCCGATTTAAACAGTTTCTTGAATTTTAATAAGGAGATAATGAAAATAATAATAAAATAATAATAAGACATGAATGGGGCAATGTATTTTATGAGAGATAAGTAGGATGTTTTAGAAACTTATATGTCAACATTTTGGTTTTATGGACCAAATAAATTACTAAAGTAAAAACCTTGGGGACTATAAGTGTAAAAAGTGGAACTAAAATTGGAAAGAATGCTTTCCTTATTTAAACGAGAATATTGTGTCGTCCAGAGCCTAGAAGAAGACGACTCATGGCCTTTTTTGTTGCCCACGTTTTGGGAGCCCAAGGGAAAGGAAGGAGACGACCTTATACCCTACCTACGGTTCTTTCAAGCCTAAACACCCCCCCCCCCCCACCATTTTCGTGTGTATGTACGATAAAAGATAAGAAGAAGAACCAGGAGGAAGAAGACAACAAGAAATAGATAAAGAGAAGATCAAGAAGGAGAGGTTGGGGCTGTGATTAGAGCATACAAGTAAGTTGCTTTTTCCACCACATCATCGACAACTCTAGCTTGCCAGATTTCACCTAGCACCAACACCATATTGATGGTTGTATTTTTCCTTATTGACAACCCCTGAAATATCTTAGCTTTCTAATTATTTGAATAGGTTAATCCAAACTCTAGTTCAAGCTATGATTTTATGTCAAGTGTGTCTAATTATCACCCTTGTTTTAGCCTATTCCTTAAACCTCTTATGCAAGTTATTAATTCACAACTTAATGTCCTTTTTCAAAGCTTATTATATGTAGGACGTAATGGCTAGAGTCTCTCATCTAAACCCTTAATGAAGACTGCAAGAGAAAAAAACGTAGTAGGTTAAAAATAGTAATTTTCCTGCAAATTACCCCCATGCTTGAAAAACCATATAAAATCATAAGAGTGTGCATTGGGATTAGGACATTAGGTATGTATCACGAGTTAGATACAAGAGCTTACTTTACTCCTTCTATAGACTCATAGACTCTGCGGCCTAATTCCAACCAGCATGCCTGTCCCCATATTGATGCAAAAGATTGATAGATTGTAGATGTCATCTTGCAAAAATCATATAAAATCATAAGGGAATCCAAATGGTATGAGGCAATGGGCATTAGACAAGTTTGTGTATGTGTTGCTAGTTTCATTCCTATATGGCCCACTACATCTAATTACAACCTTGAGTAAGGTGTTAGAAAACAAGTTAATATTAGGTATGTTTTCAAACACAACATGTGTTATGTTTGACCAAATTTAATAAATATGTGAAATTTATATATGATGAAATTTGTATACAAAGTTTTTAACAGACAGTCTTAGCGTATATACATTCCTCATTTTATGACTATTATGAACCACCGATACAAACAACAATAAGATACTCATCTGAAATATTTGAGGTCGTGTTTTTTTTTTTGTTTTTTGTTTTTTTTTTTGACAAATTCAGACATGATTAGGTGATTAGTTTTTCTAAAAATATCAGACAAAGAAATGTAGAAAATTTTGATAACAAAAATAGATAAAGATATGTGGAGAATTTTTTTAGCAAAATGATATCTTATAAAATAACTATTCAGTACATAGTATGGACTCATGATTTTTGCGGTCCATTTGACATAACAATGCTTACTTTTATTATAACAAAACAATACTTGCTTTTATCATAACAAAACATACTTTTGACAGATTTACGTAGTTGGTAATAGCCTAATACTTGGATTTCCTAGGTGACCATCTGCAAAAACCTGCTAAAAAATCATAGGCCACCTAGATTTTTACAGGTCATTTGTAGATGACAGCTTGCAAATATCATCGCTATAAAAGTCATTTTGCTAATCTTTTACTATTTCTTAAAAAAATGATTGATGGAATTAACCTTATTTGTCGGTTTCTATTATTGTATTCTTGTAATTGGTAGTATAATTTGTTTTAGTTAATATTTTAGCAAAAGTATTGTTTGTACTCAGTAATATTATTTATGTTTGTTATAACGTTAATGTGATAAATGTAGTAATTTATAAATTAAATATCAAAAAAACCAAATTTAAATTTTAGTTATATTTTCAGTATCGTATGTGTTTTCCATGTCAACCGTTGTAATATTCATTAATAAGGATTTCTAAGCTCTTATTAGTTAATTCAAATATTATGGTTAAAAGAACATATACCGGTGATATGTAATTTAATGAGTAAATTACACGAATCGTCCCTCATGCAGGTGTCAAAATGCATGTTTAGTCCTTACTTTTAAAAATTAACTCGGACCGTCCCTTACATCGTAAAAAGTTACACGCTTTGTCTCTCATTACTTTGAATTTGCACGCTTCATCCCTTGTGAGACATAGAATGACTATAATGCCCTTTTAAATTTATTTTTTTATTTATTTTTGACAAATCTGATTATTATTGATTATTAAAAAATATTTTAATCATTTAAATTAAATCTCTCTTTCTCTCTCTCTCTCTCTCTCTCTCTCTCTCTTGTTGAAGAACACATCACCCCACCACCACCGGAGATATGCAAAACCACCACCAAAAAACCCTTTTTACCACCATTACTGACCACCACCTCATTTTTTCTCTTCATTGTCTTCTTCTCAACCCCGACAACCACCGGGTGCTGCCTTTCACCTCCGACAACCACACCACACCAAATTAGATTATACCATCAAAAACCAAAATGAATCTGAAATCAAAATCCAAAAATCAAATTCAAAACTTAAGCTACGTGCAAAATCTCATATCAGGAAAGGAAATCATAACACCAAATTATAAGCTACAGACTAAAGAATACCTAGATGCTAAATTGAAAAACTTGAAACCCTAGTGCTTTCCTGTTTGAGAGTTTAACAAAATCAGAACCAGGATTTTAGCAAAATCAGAACTGGGTTTTGTAATCCTTGAACCCTACCGTGAACCATGATTTTCTTGGAGGTTGCAAGTATGTTTGTAGTAGTTTCGAGTCACAGAGAAAAAAACTTAAAAGGTGCTTTTTTCTGGGTGTATTTCACATCAAATGAGGAAGAATAGGGTAATGGTAGCCCTGGAAGCTCCATACAAACATCCTCGATTTCACACACACACGATGACTGGTAAATCGGAAAAACCTAGGCCACATTAGCATCAGGGAAGGCGACAACAGGGCAGGGAAGGTGGCGATGGGCCATCGATGTTCTTAAGGCAGAGGGGAGAACGAAGATAGGGGATGGTAGTTTGGGGTCCGATTTTGGTTCACTGATTTGGAGTTTCCCCGATATCATGGTATCATGGAGGCAGGTGGCATTTCTGTGTAGAGTGGGTGAAAAAAAAGGAATCGAAGGTTGAAAGAATTTGGGGAAGGGGAAGGGGGAGGGGGTGGGGATTATCGATTTTCTTTTTTTCTTTTTGTAAATCTAAAAATGATAAATATAAAACAAAAGAAAATAAGAAATAAATAAATAAGGGCAAAATAGTCTTTTTATGCCCAACGGGATGAAAGCGTGTAAGTTTTAAATTAGCGAGGGACGGTCCGAGTTAATTTTTAAAAATAGGGACTGAACGTGTCTTTTGACACCTGCACGAGGGACGATTCGTGTAATTTACTCTAATTTAATTCATATTATTTTTACATACTTAAGTTTATTTAGTTTAATGTTGTTAGAAAAACAACTTTTCATATATACATTTAATATACTTAGGGTACGGTGATTCGTGTGTCTAAATAAATTTGAAAGAATTGAAATTAAAGATACTTTTAGTGATTTTGGGTTACAAATAGATCGACATAAAAGATATTATAATTTTTTGTTATAATTTTTACGAAAAGGACTGAAAATAAATTTATATTTTTATTAACAAATAAAATTTTATGGTAAATTGTATACATGAGACGTCGTGAAGAAGACTATCGAAATTTTTGACCTAAACCCGTACCAAGCCTACATTGTAATCGTTTATGTTAATATGAAATAGTATTCAGTACTCTAAAATCATGAAATTCAGGATCAGTATCGCCGTTACCAGTATCAAGTACCGTTACATGTAACATTAAACAGGTTTGGTGATCGGTTCGAGTTACCATCCATTTCGGTTGTCAGGATTCTTGGTTCGGTACAAGTTTTGTCCCATGTTATAACTTAAATTTATTGTCACTTTATCATTTTATTTAGTTTGACTTGAAAATAACTAACATCTTCAATGGTTAAGTTTATTCTAATGGTTTTTTTTTTAATTTTAATTAACTCTTGCACATCTATCTAAAATGTTTTATAAAACCTTTCATTTAATCGGTCATTTTTTAAATACAAATCTTATTTTAATACAAAAATATAAAATATAGTTTTTGTTTATATACCTAAAATACAAAAAGTTATTATGGTATAGCTATAAATGTAAAATAAAAACATTGAAAATATTATATAATAATTATAAAATAAAATATATTAAAATAGAAAGGGTTAAACATGCAAAATATGAAAGTTGACCATTCAATATATTTTTTTATGATAGCGGATCTTATTCCAATTTATTTTTATTTCAGTATATGTATCTCAGTTACTCATATAAATCGTCACATTATGGATGGGTACACAAACATTATTACACTAACATTGAGGGATACACAAAGCAATTGGAGGGTGTACTTATAGAATTTCCCCTGTATAAATTGTTTGTGATTGAAAATATGTAAGATCTATCAAAATGTTTGAAAAAGTTTTTAGACAATACCTTGTTAAGTAAGAGTATATCTAATGAATAAGTTTTTATAAAGATTTATTGTATTTGTCATTTAGATTTTTCATTAAAATAATAATAATAAAGCTTTTATCGCATGTATATTTGTATAAATTTTTTGTATCTCTTGGAATAACTTATTGGATAAAAAGATTTTGCTTAATTTTTTTATGGGATCATAATTTTTTAAATGATCAATTCAAAAGCTAAAAAGCTTTTTCAAAAAAGTTGTATTGCAATGCTCTAACAAGATGTATAAAAAATAGCTTTGAAACTCCAATAGTTTTCTTAATTTTCATTAACTTTTTAGCATGAAAATTCTCTTGGAAAAAACTCACAAAAGATGTTCTAATTTATCTAATGAATATAATTGTATTATATTGAGGAAATTACACGAATGGTACTTTAGCTTTTTAATTTTCCTTGAAATTGTCTGTACGAAACTTTTTTCCCTGAGATAGTCTCTAAGGAACAAACTTTGCACACAAAAGGCCCTTGTGACTAATTTTGTTAACAGGTCCTGTTAAGTTTTGTTAAATGAAAAAGACAAAATTGCAAAAATGATCCATGTGGTATGCATTTTTTTGGGGTTTTAGTCTAAACCACGATTTTTTTGGATTGGTGGTCATTTTGAGCTAGTTTACATTCAGTTTTGGTCCCTACCCAAACTAAAAAGACTATTATACCCTTAATGAATTTAGTTTTCATTTTTCTTTCACTTTTTAAAATTATTATTATTATTAAATATAAAATCGGGCCCACCTCTCTCTCTCTCTCTCTCTCTCTCTCTCTCTTTCTCTCTCCTCTCAAAAGAAAGTCAACCCCTACCTACTTCTTCATCTTCCTCAATCAATATCTGATGAACAAACATACACATTGTTTATCGATGGCTGCATAACCAAATGTAGGGACTCGTTTTGCCAACACCACCAAATGTACGAAAAGAGGGATTGGGCGTCTTCTTCAATCGATCGGGAAGAAAACGCAGTCGAAGGAGGAAAAAGGGTGGTGGCTCGGTGGTGTTAAATCAATCGTGAGGAGGGGAAAGAGGCAGCCACCAGATTCCGGCGATGATCGAGTAAATCGCATCTAGGGGCGTCGGTAGATGGTTGTCGACGACGTCTTCTTCCTCTTCTGGATCGATTGGTAGCAAACACAAAAGGGGGAAAGAATGGTGGTTATGTGGTGGTGCTCGACGAATCAAAGGGAAGGGACTGCGAAGATCGACTGAAGGAGATGGAGAGGTTTCTTGGCGGTTACTTCCTTGTCCGATTAGAAGAAAACACAAAGTGAGGGAAAGGGTAAAGCAAATCTGAGGCAACACAGCAGGTGGTGGATGAAGACAATGGTTTTTGAATATGAAATGCCGAGAGGGAGAGGGGACAACAGGTTTTCCGGCGTATCTTCTCTCGAATGCAAGCTTCTGACGGGGCTATTGCCTTCGATCCATGGTGATAGCGGGGGCATGGGGTTGATTGGGGTGGTTATGTGAGCCAGATCGTGAAGAAAGGGGAGGGGTCCGTCAAGACCGACACTCCTTTGTTGGTCGAATCTCCGTCACCGGCTGTCACGAATCTAGTGGAGCAAAGCAGCTGCAATGGGTGGTTGGGCAGTGGTTGAAGGAGGAAGAACCATTGTTGATTTGGCTGGCGATCAAGAAATGAGAGAGAGAGAGAGAGAGAGAGGTGGGCCCCATAATTTTTATAAATAAAACTTTAAATTAAATAGCAAAAACCATTAAAAAAAATGTATCAGAAGGGCATTTTAGTCTTTTTAGTTTTATGAAGGACCAAAAACGCAACAAAACTAGCTCAAAAGGACCACCAATCCAAAAAATTCGTGGTTTGGACTAAAACCCCAAAAAAATGCATACCACAAGGACCATTTTTGCAATTTTGTCAATGAAAAAAAAATACTCTTTGTTTTATGCACACAGATGGTCCTTATGACTCTCTCTCTCTCTCTCTCTCCCTCCCTCCTGTTTGCATCTGATTCACGATACACACAGACCAAAACCAAAATTGATGAAATTAAAATCTAAACCAAAACTGAAGAGATTAAAACCAAAACAAACATCAAACTTGTATCAAAATAAAACTCGATCATTCTTCTTTCTTTGTGTTCTTACTGGGTTTTGTAGGATTTCCGATTTGGGGTTTTATAAATGGATTCTCTTAATCCGGTTCTTTCGCTTAAAAGAGACACTTAACTTAAATTTTCACCAAATGATTCTTCGTATTTGCAAAGTCCTTGATCAAGATTTGGGAGGTTTATTGGTTTTAAGAAGATAGATTAATTGCAATGGGTTTCTACGTTGGCTGTCTTCATCTTCTTCACGTTCTTGGTTCAAATGTTCTTGTTGTTTTCCATGGTGAATAAAGTTGATGGTGATTTTCTGAAACAAGATGTTGATTCTGATTTAGCAACAAATATCATCAATTTATTAGTGGTTTGGATCGATGAAGATGTCAAGTTTATGCCCACCAAGCTTATGATGAAATTCTGAAGAGAAGAAATGAACAATGTTTCATTTGGTGATTCAAGAACAGTAGTCATATTTCGGTCTTCATTTCAATCTCCATTAAAAACCTTTACCCTTCCTCTCCACCTCCTTCTTTTTTAGAATCAAGAGCTGTGGAGTCGATAAAAATCCTAAATCGAATATCGACTTCACTTCCAGATCTGACGACATACATCGAAGCTTCTGGATTCACCATTTTCTTTTTACCCATATGTGCAATTCGAGAATAAGTATCATCTTTACCCATTCATATGGCGGTCTTCAATGGGTCAACATGAAAATGGTGACGGTAAGTTGTTTTGCTCCGGCGAGGCTTTGGTTACTGTTATAACTGATGAAGAAAATGGAAGTACGGAGAACGAGCTATTTTCCGATAAAGTATTGTGGCTTCGATGATGCACACACACACACATACCACAGAGATAGATAGATAGATAGATAGATAGATAGATAGATAGATAGAGAGAGAGAGAGAGAGAGAGAGAGAGAGAGAGAGAGAGAGAAAACCATTTGTGTGCATAAAACAAAGGGTATTTTTGTTAGTTAACAAAACTTAATAAAATTTGTTAACAAAGTTAGTCACAGGGGCCTTTTGTGTGCAACGTTTACTTCTTAGGGACCATCTAAGGGAAAAAAGTTTCGTAATGACCATTTCAAAGAAAAACTGTAAAGTTAAAGGACCATTTGTAATTTACTCTATTATATTTGTAATTTATATACTTTAATTTTTGATGTCCAATTATTTTCATTTCACCGTTTACCACGAATATTACCAAATGACCAACCCGCCCTTACCTTCATGAGCAAATGCCCCTGTTTAGAAGGCGAAAACAGGTATTTCAATTAAAATAGACGAAAAAAAAAACCTCTACAAAGCAGACCATCAGTCAGAAACTAGGGTTTGGGCAAACAATCGAATCTCACACAACAAAGAAATGAGGCAGCCGAGGGGAGGTTTCACAGGGGTGGTTGCCGCCCTCCGTTGCCGATGATTACTGATTTGCCCCCAAAAATCAATAACCCTCTATTTGATATATACATATCTCTCTCTCTCTCTCTCTCTCTATATATATATATATATATATATATATATATATATATATATATATATATATATATATATCAATCAACGACATTAACCATTATCAATCTGCTTGCTTTCGATTTTCCTTCTTCAACTTCATCCATGGCAGACTCTCCTATGCTCTGCATTTCCGACTGCATTCACTTTGATAACTGGCGTTACGTTGTCGTTTTTAGTAATAATAATAATAATAATAATTAGAGCATCTGCAACACTACCCATCTAGAGGCGGTGATGATGAAATTCTTGTTGTGTGAATAAATCGGCGAAGTTTGAGATCCTCCGTAGCTTGGCGGGGCGATTTTCCGGCAAGATTGTGGTGGGAATCGATAGAATTCTTCTGTTTCTACTACTGATGTTGCCGTGATTTTTGCAGCCATGGCGGGTTTATCCTCTTTGCTTTGATTTTTTATAGATCTGAGCCTCGTTCTTTGGTTTTGATTATTTGTTTTCGATTGTTTACAGATCTGTGGTTAAACCATATGATAAAAACATATCGGTGATTTTACGAATTTGAGATTTGAACAGGTTATGCCCCATTTAAAAATCACGAGTGACTAAAGAAAAGCAGTTATCTTAGCTGAAATGAATCCAAATTTTGAGAGAAAATGGGTTATATTCATGAATATATAGCGTGTTATTATTATTATTTTTTTGGTATTATAACAAATTTTTGGTATAAGAATGTTTTGGTCTTTTGACTAAAAGAATCAAACCAAAGAATCTAATTTTGGACTTTGAGAAAAGGGTTATTTTTGGGTTTTCGGGTTTTTTAGTTTTATGTTTATTTTATTGTGTTTTTTTTTTCGTTAACATGGCTCTACAATACTGCAACTTTCATTACGAAAAACAACATATCTACTAGAAGATAATACAAGATACTTACAAATACACCGATAAATGAATGTTTATAAGTTAATTTTGAATAAACTAACTCTAAAAATAAGGATTAATATCGTAATTATTTACTAAACTTTTAAAAATATGCTCATTTAATTCTTAAAAATATTATTAAATTTATTAAATTTTGCTAAAACTATGTTCTACATCAAAATGTTTTTATGTTTTTTTATTTAAAATAATTGAGTTACTTTTATCTATCCAAAACAACTCAATTTTTTAGTATTATAACATGTGACTAAACTTTATTTTATTTTTATTTATTTTTGTATTTTTTTTATAGAACTACATTTTTTTTACCTTTTATATGTTTTCTTAAAGTCTAGATTTATTTTTTTTCATTTTTTTTTTTTTTTTTTTTTTTTTTTTTTTTTGTCAAAAACTATTTTGAAAACTTTATTTTTTATTTTGCTTTTATATGTAAGTTATAATTCTCGTCCCTTTGATTTGCCTATTTTATATTTTTAGTTAGGTTTTTATTTTTTTGATATGGTTGGTCCATATGGTTTCCATTCTTGCTTCGGAACAAACAACTTGGTTGTTACTTTTTAAAATATGACAATTTTGCCCATACCTAGCCTACCCTATAGGGAAAGGACGAAATTATCCTTTTTATGTTTTTCTTAGTGTTTTATTTTTTATGTTGATAAATAAAAGATTTCACCCATAGCCTCCACCTTAATCAGTTAAATGGTGTACTCAACCAACCACCACTGATTGCATCCACGTTATTTTAAACGGAAAATTTAACCTATTTTTTAAATCCATTTATGTCCATGAACTTGAACCTTCAACCTAAAAGAGAGAAAACAAGACTCGATATGGCTGGATTAGATTATAAATCATTTGGTATTGTCAGGCCCGTCCTAGAGGATGGGCGATAGAAGCGACTGTCCATGACCCATTTTTTACAGGGGCCCAAATTTTTTTATGGAAATTGTTATATATAGAAGATAGTACAAGTAATTTTCTTTCAATTATTGAGTTATTATAAAAAAAAATTAATGACATTTGTGTATTTTAAGGGCCTATTTTTTTTTCTTTCGCCCTAGACCCAAAATATGTTTGGAACGACCCTGGTTATTGTCTCCACCTTAATCTGATAAACTCATCACTACTCCACCATTGATTGACACTACACACAACATTATCACCATTACCATTTTTTAATCCATTGATTACCTTTTTTTGGTAAAACCTACCACAATCAACATTATCACCACTACCGATCATATATTACTTTAACATGACATCCAATTATATAAACCATAAAGATTTTTTAAACTACATATTTATTTATTTTTTAGTTGTTAAACAAAACATAGTTAATTTAAAACATAATTAATTTACTAAAATGACCATCTGATGAAAGCATTACAAAAATCATTATATCATTGATAACTATCACCAGAGTCATTATATTTTATATTACTATCACAAAAATTACTAAATATTATTTATTTTATCTCTTTCATTTTTGACACCAAAAATATAATGACACCAAATAATGTCACATCATCATGCTATGCCAGCACGTCGCATCATAAAACTGATACGTCTGAATGTCCTGTCAGGTGGTGGCAACTTTATTGATCGATTAAATGGTCAGATTTATAATCAATTAGTAAAAGAATTGTCCAATTTAAGATAAAAAACACACAATGTTAAAATTGAATTTTTATACAAACTTAATGACTTCTGTGGAACTTTGCTTAATATTATTATGGTCAATCAATTTAGTAAATGTTTTTAAAAAATTATATCATGTAAATAACATCTATTACTAGTTTGTGTAAGTAAAATTAAATAATTTTTATTATCACTTTTAATTATTGGTATAGTTAATCAAATTATAAAATAAATTATTTGGATTTTTATTTTTAATTTTGATCATAGTTATTGTTTCAAATACTATTAGATACTATTTTTAATGTAACATAATATTTTTTAAAGATTCTTTTAATATTTATAACTATCTCTATTTTAAATTAAATAAAAAAACTAATATCTTTTGAAAACTTATATTATTATAAAAAATAATCTTGTAGTTATTTTTTTTATTAATTTGACATTTCAAATTAAGTTTTGACAATGTATTTAAACGGTCTACCTACTTTAAAAGATATAATCGTTAATACTTTTCTTTTAAGTTTATTTTGACAATATATTTAAATTGTCTAATTGCTTTAAAAGAATAGTCGTTAATAGTTTTATTTTAAGTTTATTTCCTGTTTTAATGTGTGTTGTAATCTAGCACATATAAGTTAACAAATTAATTATTATAGCATCAAATTCATTTTCTATGAAAAATTGAGTCATTTATGTTTACAAATAAAACAAATGTGTTTCAATTTTGTAGTGGTGGTGAATGTTATTTTATTCAACAATATGTATGTTGATTGCTTTTGTTTTTTTTTGAACAATAGCAATGTACTATTCCTTTTTTTTCAATAATAGGGATGTAGTTTTTATATTCACTTAACTGATTTATATAGCATCATCAATTTCTCATTTTTACTTAAATATACTGCAATTAAATATGTATTGATATTATTAATAGTTATTATAAAAAAAATATACATATGAATTGAATGAGTTTTCTTTCATCACACATCTAATAGTTAGCACATAAAGGACAATTATCGTGCATAGTATGAATCTTTTTAAATTCTGTCCACATGTTTGCATTCAATAAATACAAACAAAGTGTGTTGCTCTACATGTGACCATATTCATTCATTTGTATCGACCATTTATCCGTCTTTTGAAAACCATCTTGATATTGTGTCGACTTTTTATAATTTTATATGTATTTTTTATATGTTCCTCACGTTTTACGCGAGTCATAATCTAGTTGCTTTAAAAGAATAGTCGTTAATAGTTTTCTTTTAAGTTTATTTCCAGTTTTAATGTGTTTTGTAATCTAGCACATATAAGTTAACAAATTAATTATATTAGTTTGATAAATATAAAGTAATAGATTTAAAAACTTATATTTAATTTAAATTAATAACTTAAATATATTATATTAAAAAAATAAACTAACATTAAAATCAAAACAATTAATAAATTAACTAAAAAAGTTTAAAATTTATAAAAAAAAATTATATAAAATATATTTGAATAAAATAGAGTCGATTAGAAAATGAGGAAAAAAAAGGGGGACTATAAAGAAGCAATTAGGGAAAAGTTAGGGTTCCGTTTACAGAACTTGGATGAGTGAATGAGGTCGGCGAGAGGAAAAGTGAGGTTTCTGAGGGTGGTTGCCCTTCTTCCGACCGATGATTTCCTCTTGTTCCTACAAATCAACAACCCTCATCGGTAAAACACATGCACTCGTGTATGTATACCGAGAACCAGAGAAAAACACAGAAAAGTAGAAGGATACTTAATTTCTCTTGTTTTTTTTTTTTTTTTTTTTTGAACTTCTGAATTTAATTATAGAGAAAACTGCAAAAATGGTCCTTGTGGTTTAGCGTTTGGAAAAGTTCGCTTTCATCATCATCATCTTCTGATGTTCGAACTCTGACTACATTTAAGAGGCAGTGATGATAGATTATTTGATCCAAGTTCAAAATCGGGCAAGTTTAATAGAGATTATCTGTAGCTTGGCTGGGCAAAATCAGAGGAAGGTGATATAATAGAGAGTGATATAGAGAGATTATGATCCTCTGTTTCTTCTTCTACACATTGCAACCTCTGGTATTTTGCAGCCATGGCGGATCAATCCTATTGCTTCGTTTGTAAACAAATCTGAGCCTCCTTTATCGGCTTGACTTTTTTTATACGATTTGAGGATTTTTGGAATTTCTGTTTTTTCACATGCCAAAGTAAACAAATCTGAGCCCCTTTTCTATCAGATATCGGCTTAACTTTTTTATATGATTTGAGGATTTTTGGAATTTCTGTTTTTTCACAAGCCAAAGAAGGTTATTTGTTTTGCAATTTTTATCCGAATTTATTTAAGATCTGATGACTTTCGATTAATTATTTTTGCTTCATATATCTGTTTAATCACAGAACTTTCAGCTTTTATAGGTTGATGTATTTCCCAGTTTATTTGTTTAATCATGAAACAAATTAATTGGGACATTGATCACCAAATTAGCTCCAAATATTTGCCTTATTAGTTATTACAGATTGTGTTGAGTTGTAATGTAATCACAGACCTGTTGTGGAAATTATTCATTCATTCACTTTGAATCTTTTAAACTCAAAAGTGTAAATCGAACTCACTCTTGGCTTGTATACATTAAAACTAAAATGAATTGGTTTTTGCTCTAGGCAAAGTGTGGATCTGAGTGAATAAGATTATAAGAATTCTGAGTTTGTTTGATGGCATGGCTCAAAGAGATTTATAGTTGATCAAGTTAAACATTCCTATTATAATCATATCTCATTATTCGTTACATTTCTAATAATTTTACTGATCATTAGTATAAATTACTTACAAAATAATCAAAGGACAAGTCGCATAAATCTCACAACTTACGGAAGAATACCTTTAATACTTGGTATCTCATAATTACGTAACTGACACATTCCGCAATTTATGAAAAAATCTTCTCTTTAATAATTTGTGGATAAATATTAGTTTCAATGGGACCATTTCTGATTAATTTATTTTTACTTCTTACTCAAATGAAAAAAAAAACCTAATATAAAATTTCCCTTTTCTTGTATATAAGTGTTAAGGTAAGTTGAATGCAAATGGTCTTGTGATTGCCACTATTATCTACTTGAATCATATACCTATAGGAGTTCACTTTTAGTTCATTCTCCACTTGTTTTCAGAAGATGTTTTGTGATTTTTCTTCTTCCTGGGAAAACCATGTACTATCGCAACCGACATTTAGGGAAAGTTTTATGTTCCTACCTTCTTTCTTTAAAGACACAGACAAAGAGGCTGTTTGTTAGCATCTGTATTATTCATATCTGTATGATGCAGAGGCCTGGATGATATAGAGGCTCTGTATGAATCTGTATCTGAATGATTAATTGATGTTTGGTTAAACATCTGAATGCCTGTCTTTGAATGGTAAAAATGACTATTTTAACCCTTTGAATTATTTGTTACTGTTTGGTTGGACATCTGAATGACTGTGCTGAATAATACTGAATTTGTAAGTAATTATAAATAAAATACAAAATGTCATATAGAATCCAAATTAAAAATAGAACAAAATCCAAATTAAAATTCATACAACACCCAAATTAAACATCATACAACATCCAAATTAAACATAATCCTAAGCATACAACTTTAAATTAATTGATTCGCAATCTGGTTACGCAAATTAGCCATATATTCAGTGTCTTGGTTACCCCACTGAATGTCGTGTACGTTTTGGTCATCACTTCCTCCACCTTCTACTTCAGCAGTAAACATAGTGTCTTCTTCAAAGTCCATAAATAATTGATCACGAATATTACACTTCCTTATAAAATTATGAACTGCAAAACAAGCAAGCACTATGTCTCTCTGTATGGGAAAAGGATAAGGAGCCATTTGCTTTAGGATTGGGAATCTGGCCTTCAAAAGTCCATAAGCACGCTCAATAACATTTCTGAGTTGTGCGTGAGCATGGTTGAACTTTTCCTCCTTCGTTAATTCACGATGTCTTCGGAAATCGGCTAACCAATACCTCGTATTGCGGTAGAGAGCCATAAATCCACGAGTGTTGGTGTATGCGGCATCACAAAGGTAATATTTGTCTGTAACGTGAATTATTCAATTGTTATATAAAAAATAGATAAAGTATTTAATAATCAAAGTTAAAAAAATTACAAACCTGGTGGATGAATTGGAAAACCGAAAGTTGGGTTAAATACAACTTCTTTTAGAACTCGTGAATCATGTGATATGCCCTCCCAACCGGCCCATACAAACGTGAATATCATATCAAAATTACAAATTCCAATAACATTTTGATAGCATTCTGTGACATCTCCTAATTTCTCGGTCAGAAAAGACCAATTTAATTTATGTTTTTTAAAATAAAATCAGAGAAATCTTTTTAAAAGATGTTGCGGAATTGGTCCCCAAAACAAAATATGATAAAAGTTTGTCAAAACCTTTCTTTAATAAATATATAATTTCATTTCATATCAAAACATCGGGATGTCATGTACCGATACAGATCAAAAGCATAAACAAGACATTATAAACCTTTCAACAGTTATTTACAACTACTGGCCTATAATCCAAAAATCTATCTTCATCCCCCGACTATGCTCGGGGTCCACTACCTGTAACATAAAAAGTTGAGTGGGTCAGACTTGGGAGTCTGGTGAGCATATAGGGTTTTCAACCCACAATAATAATAAACTTATTAAGTTCATCAATCAACAATAACCCTGATTACCCATTTCCCGTTATCCTCACTTTACGTCCCTAAACACTTATCACAAGGGACCTAGCCTAAAGAATATCATCGGGATGGACACTACTGCTAAGGGGTTTCCTCAGCCATACATGTCCTAAAGGCAACCATGAGGGGGATGGAGTACAGCGAATGAACACCCAAGTTCATTAACACCTACAGGTTGCGGGTCTGCCAGCGTTCCACTGGACTGTCTAGAAAAGTCTGTGGTCGTCATCCAAACTCCGCTAGATGACTGAATCACAATCACATCGAGGCCTCTCATCATTTTATCTCATCACACATCAACTATCTACCCATGTTTTACCCAACATATTTGTAAATAAAAATACATATACAGTTTAAAACATCTATTCAACAGTCACCTCAATTAAACAATTAATATAATTACACGTAGCACATATTTAAAAGAAAATACTTCATATCTAGGTGTAAGATAAATGTGACTATACACTCACTTGATTTGATGAAAATCGGGCAGCAATTCGTTTCCTAAAACGTTCGTTTCTAATAAAACCGGGAGTTTTATTCAGAAACCGGGCTCTGCAAAGGTTGGGCTTCGAAACCGAAAAGATAAATTTTTCGGGCTTCTCGGGCACTTCGTGGCGTATTCCGGGGGTTATAATCGATACCGGGGCTTTGGGGGATGTTAGAATGAAAGAAATATGAAGAAAGGGGTAAAAGATGGCAAATTTCCAAATGTATCCGAGAAGGCTCGCAACCTTCTATTTATAGGAAGAGGCTGCTGATCGGACGGCTGGAGAGAAGCCACGCGGCAGCAGATCCGAAGGGGGCAGCACCTGGCTCGCACGTTGGCTGCGTATGCGAGGGGCTCGGTGGCAGCTTCTAAGTGGACCGAAGTCCGGGTCCGAGGAGGGGGGGGGGGTTCTGTGGCACCCTGCGACGCTCGGATGCACGAGGAAAGGGGCACACGTCGCAACTTCATTGGACCACTTCGGATGGCTTCTCCGGTTCGGACACGCTTCTGATGACACAGCAATTTCGGACACGTGTCGGATGCGAGGCGAGGACACGTGGCCGAAGTCCACGTATGCGAGATTTCCCGGTTTTGACAATATTTCTCGATTTTCGCGCCAAAACTTCTAAAATCCATAACTTTCGCATACGAGCTCCGTTTTTGACGTTCTTTATATGCACGCGTAGGTAAAATTACGCTCTACAACTTTCGTTTAGACTTCGTCGGCTAATTTTGACTTTAATTTTTATATTATTATTTTTAACAGACCGGGACAAGAAATCCGTTAAAAATTCATAACTTCTTCATCCGACGTCCGTTTTCGTCTGTCTTTTTACCGTTGTGCTACTATTGACGAGACCTTCGATTCTCGTTTATTTTTTACGCTCATTTTTATTCTTAATTAATTAAACCCTAATAATTAAGCATAAAACACATCATTCACATAATATTCATATAATTCCTTTTCATTTCTTCAAAATGAGTTACAAAGGTTAACCTAGACTATAATGTCAATATTAATGTCTAGCCTAGAAACACGGGCGTTACAATTCTCTCCCCCTTAGGATGATTTCGTCCCCGGAATCACACATCAGCAAACAAATGCGGGTAGCGACTCATCATGTCACTCTCCGTTTCCCAGGTGAGATTTGGCTCATTCGTATGTTTCCATCGCACAAGCACTAAATCGACCATCTTGCGTCGCAACTTCTTAGTCTTACGGTCAACGATTGCCTCAGGTACTTCAATCAACCTCTTGTTTTCATCCAACCTTAATTCAGAAATGGGAATTATGTCGGGAACATCTCCCGTGAACTTTCTCAAATAACACACATGAAAGGTGTTATGAATACCCTCCAGTTCTTCCGGTAATTCTAGCTTGTAACCTTGATTCCCGATCCTCTGAAGAACTTTAAATGGTCCAATAAACCTTGGACTCAACTTTCCCCTTTTACCAAATCTTATAAGTCCCTTCCACGGCGAGACTTTAAGTAAAACCGAATCTCCAACTTCGAAGGATACCAGTTGTCTTTTCTTGTCATCATAACTCTTTTGTCGATCTTTAGCTGCTAACATCCTTTCCCTAATCACTTTTAACTTTTCAGCAGTTTGATGGACTATTTCAGGTCCCATAAACTGCTTTTCCCCAGCTTCCAGCCAACATGACGACGTTCGACACTTTTCTCCATACAAAGCGTGATAAGGTTTCATCTTGATGCTTGAGTGGAAACTATTATTATAGGAAAATTCTACTAGAGGTAAGTGTTCATCCCAGTTACCTTGGAATTCTAGGGTACATGCTCTCAGCATATCCTCCAATGTTTGAATCGTTCGTTCGCTTTGACCATCGGTTTGAGGATGGAAAGCTGTACTCAAACACAACTTGGTACCCAATTCCTCTTGTAGACTTCTCCAAAACCTTGAGGTAAAACGGCTGTCACGATCGGACACAATCGTTAACGGAACACCGTGAAGCCTCACAATTTCCTTCACGTAAGAATTCGCAAGTTTATCCATAGACCATTTCTCTTTAGCGGCTATAAAATGCGCACTCTTAGTGAAGCGATCAACGACCACCCAAATCATGTCGTGACCGTTCCTTGTTCTGGGCAGTTTAGTCACAAAATCCATGGTAATGTCCTCCCATTTACCCATGGGTACAGGTAAAGGTTCTAAACTCCCATACGGTTTCTGATGTTGTGCCTTAACCCTAGCACATGTTACACACTCGGCCACATACTTAGCAACATCGAGCTTCATCTTCGGCCACCAGTAATAGGGTTTTAGATCCCTATACATTTTCGTACTGTCGGGATGAATCGAGTACATGGTTTTGTGAGCTTCTTCCATCAGAAGATCTCTTACTCCTCCCGTCTTAGGTATCCAAATCCTATCTTTGAATACCTTCAGTCCTTGACCGTTTGTATCAAACACCAACGTTTTACCCAAACGTTCCTCCTTCCGGTCATTTTTCTCTAAAGCTTCCTCCTGAGCTTTCTTTATACTTTCCACAATTGTCGAGACAACTTCAATTCTCAACGCTCTTGGCCTTTTCTTTTCAAGATTTACCTTCCGACTGAGAGCATCAGCAACAACATTTGCTTTACCAGGGTGGTAAGTATCTCACAGTCGTAGTCCTTGAGTAATTCTAGCCAGCGCCGTTGCCTCATGTTCAATTCCTTCTGATTAAAGAGATATTGAAGACTCTTATGATCAGTGAAAAGTTTGCATTTAGTACCATAAAGATAGTGTCTCCATATATTTAAGGCGAATACTACCGCTGCCAACTCCAGATCATGAGTGGGGTAGTTCTTTTCATGCTCTTTTAATTGCCTCGATGCATACGCTATCACTTTATCCCTTTGGGTCAGAACACAACCTAACCCAACTCCAGAGGCATCACTATAAACTGCGAAGTCATCAACTCCTTCAGGTAACGAAAGAATTGGTGCTTCACACAATCTCTTCTTCAACTTCTCAAAGGCTTCCTTATGCTTCTCATTCCAAGCATAAGTAGCTCATTTGTGGGTCAAAGCTGTTAATGGAGTAGCAATCGAAGAAAAGCCTTGGATAAATCGGCGATAATATCCGGCTAATCCAAAAAAGCTTCGAATCTCCGTATGACTTTTTGGTTGTTCCCACTTCATCACAGCTTCAATCTTTGTTGGGTCAACCATTATTCCTTCTTGGTTAACCACATAACCTAAAAATTGGACTTCTTGAATCCAAAATTCACATTTGGAAAACTTTGCATACAGATTCTCCTTTTTCAGAACTTCTAGCACTTCACGCAGATGCTTTTCATGCTCCTGCTTGCTTTTAGAATAGATCAAGATATCGTCTATCTATACTATCACGGATTTATCAAGGTATGGTTTACAAACCCTGTTCATCAAATCCATGAAAGCTGCTGGGGCATTGGTTAGTCCGAACGACATAACCAAAAATTCATAGTATCCATATCTTGTTATGAACGCAGTCTTTTCGATATCCTGCTCCCTCACCTTTAGTTGATGGTATCCTGACCTAAGATCGATCTTCGAGAAATAGCTCGAACCTTGCAACTGATCGAACAGGTCATCGATCCTCGACAACGGGTACTTGTTCTTTATCGTCGCTTTATTCAGCTCTCTGTAATCGATGCACACTCTCATGCTCCCGTCTTTCTTCTTTACAAACAACACAGGGGCTCCCCAGGGTGATGAACTAGGTCGAATGAAACATTTGTCCAATAACTCCTGAAGTTGTGTCATAAGTTCTTTCATCTCTGTTGGTGCTAATCGATACGGTGCTTTTGCTATCGGTGTCGTTCCTGGTAACAAGTCGATACGAAATTCTACTTGTCGATCAGGGGGCAATCCGGGAAGATCTTCGGGAAAGACTTCCGGATAATGACACACCACCGGAATATTCTGCACCTCCTTCTTTTCCTTCTTAGCATCGATCACGAACGCTAGATATGATGTACATCCCTTGGCCAAACACTTTCTGGCTTTCATTAGGGAAATGATTCCGGAGTTTACTCTTATTTTTGTCTCCATACACCATAAACGACTCTCTCCCTGGCGGGTTTACTTTTACTATCTTCTTCCTACACAATATTTCGGCATCGTTGGCGCTAAGCCAATCCATTCCTAAAACTATGTCGAATCCATTTAACTCGATAGGCAATAATTCCTCGTGGAACTTATTCCCATCCAAGTCAATGAGGATGTTTCTTATACGATGGCTAACAGGTACAAACTTGCCACTAGCAATCTCGACTATTATAGCATTAACTAGTCTATCTACAGGCAAAGCTAGTTTTCTACCAAATTCACGCGAAATAAAAGAGTAATTGGCTCCAGAATCAAACAAAATTTGGGCAGACAATTCGTTTACGAGAAAGGTACCTGAAGCGACATCGGCTTCTTCTTTCGCAGCTTCGAGTGTCATCTGAAAGGCTCTCGCCTTCGGCTTTGGTGGTAGATTGGGCTTTGTTGCATCCTTCCTCTTTGGACAGTCTTTAAAAACATGCCCTTCTTCATGGCACTCAAAACATACCCTCTTGTCGGACGGACACACGTTGGCATAATGCCCAGTCTTTCCACATCTGTAGCAAGTCACCCCTCACTACATTTCCCAGAGTGCTTTTTCTTGCACTTCTCACACCATTTCACTTCGCCTCCTCCTCCTCCAAACTTCTTAGACTTTGAAAATTTGCTTTTCTTATTGGAACCTGAAGTTCCTTCAAATTTTCTCTTTTCGCCAACTTCTGCCCTCTCCAGACCCTTCTCTCTGATCTGAATCTCAACATTCTTAGCAGCCCAGATGGCGGCTTTCAAAGTGGTTGCTTGCTTAACCATCGGACCAAAGTCCGCTGGTAATCCGAGGGCAAACTTGTTGACCTTGGAAAGTTCAGTTGGAACTAGATGAGGAACAAGCTTCATCTTTTCCGTAAAACTAGCAGCGTATTCACTAGCGCTCATCTTTCCCTTCTTTAAATTCTGGAACTCATTATTAATTTCCAGAAGATCCTGCTCAGAGCAGTATTGCAATTTCAGTTGCACCACAAAGTCTTCCCAAGACATCTTGCTAGCTTCTCCCTTGGGCATCGATTTAGCTAGTAACTTCCACCAGCTCAGTACACCAGACTTTAACAGATGAATTGCAAGTGCAGTCTTTTGTTTGTTGCTGAACTCACAACTTTCAAACATCGTCTCCATTTCGGAAATCCAATTCATGACTTCCACCAGTGTCAGACTTCCAGATAGACACGGTGGTTTAGATGCCATGAAATCTTTGTATTTGCATCCGCGTCCATCAACTCCTCCATCCTGGTTGTTTTGTCTAACTATCGGTGGGTTGGCTTCACCAAGAGTCCCACTGTAGTTCCCTCCTACTGATTGCCCTTCATTCAATTCGGGTAGTTCAACAGGTATCGTAGTTTCTTCCCTATTCTGTTGTAGTAATCGCCTTGTCTCCTCCATTTGGCGATCCAGCATCATTTGTATCATTGCTTGTACCCCAGCCATCATCATTGGCTCAAGTGCAGCTCCTACAACAGGTACTTGCTCAACTACTTGAGGTTGAGGTTGTTGATCCATGTTTCTGTTTGCATTTGCAACTCCACTACGAGTTCTTGCCATTACAATCTATATACCGAATAAGGCGAATTTAGGTCTTTATCCTCGATAGGTATTTAAATTCCCTTATCACTCCGAAACGTTTATATGTTAGTTCTAATATCGTAATTGTACGCTTAGAATCATACACACATAAGGTTTCCAGATCCGGTCGGCAACAGACCATAGATCCGAACAATTAATGGCATATATGGCAAACATATAACATTTAGCACATAAAAGCATTTTAGGCATCTTTCCTAAAATAAACTAGTGCTCGTGTCTAAAATATGGTAGACACTCATCTCACAATCATCACTTAGCATTCTAAGTTTAAGTCTAGAAATCCTACAATTTCTTAATTCGCTTAAACTAATGCTCTGATACCAACTGTGACATCCCCTAATTTCTCGGCCAGAAAAGACCGATTTAATTTATGTTTTTTAAAATAAAATCAGAGAAATTTTTTTTAAAAGATGTTGCGGAATTGGTCCCCAAAACAAAATATGATAAAATTTTGTCAAAACCTTTCTTTAAGAAATATATAATTTCATTTCATATCAAAACATCGGGATGTCATGTACCGATACAGATCAAAAGCATAAACAAGACATTATAAGCCTTTCAACAGTTATTTACAACTACTGGCCTATAATCCAAAAATCTATCTTCATCCTCCGACTATGCTTGGGGTCCACTACCTGTAACATAAAAAGCTGAGTGGGTCAGGCTTGGGAGCCTGGTGAGCATATAGGGTTTTCAACCCACAATAATAATAAACCTATTAAGTTCATCAATCAACAATATCCCTGATTACCCATTTCCCGTTATCCTCACTTTACGTCCCTAAACACTTATCACAAAATAAAGGTACTGCTAAGGAATATCATCGGGATGGACACTACTGCTAAGGGGTTTCCTCAGCCATACATGTCCTAAAGGCAACCATGAGGGGGATGGAGTACAGCGAATGAACACCCAAGTTCATTAACACCTACAGGTTGCGGGCCTGCCAGCGTTCCACTGGACTGTCTAGAAAAGTCTGTGGTCGTCATCCAAACTCCGCTAGATGACTGAATCACAATCACATCGAGGCCTCTCATCATTTTATCTCATCACACATCAACTATCTACCCATGTTTTACCCAACATATTTGTAGATAAAAATACATATACAGTTTAAAACTTGTATAAAACATCTATTCAACAACCACCTCAATTAAACAATTAATATAATTACACGTAGCACGTATTTTAAAGAAAATACTTCATATCTAGGTGTAAGATGAATGTGACTATACACTCACTTGATTTGATGAAAATCGGGCAGCAATTCGTTTCCTAAAACGTTCGTTTCTAATAAAACCGGGAGTTTTATTCAGAAACCTGGCTCTGCAAAGGTTGGGCTTCGAAACCGAAAAGATAAATTTTTCGGGCTTCTCGGGCACTTCGTGGCGTATTCCGGGGGTTATAATCGATATCGGGGCTTTGGGGGATGTTAGAATGAAAGAAATATGAAGAAAGGGGTAAAAGATGGCAAATTTCCACATGTATCCGAGAAGGCTCGCATCCTTCTATTTATAGGAAGAGGCTGCTGATCGGACGGCTGGAGAGAAGCCACGCGGCAGCAGATCCGAAGGGGGCAGCACCTGGCTCGCACGTGGGTTGCGCATGCGAGGGCTCGGTGGTAGCTTCTAAGTGGACCGAAGTCCGAGTCCGAGGAGGGGAGGGGGGGGGTCTGTGGCACCCTGCGAAACTCGGATGCACGAGGAAAGGGGCACGCGTCGCAACTTAATTGGACCACTTCGGATGGCTTCTCCGGTTCGGACACACTTCTTATGACACATCAATTACGGACACGTGTCGGATGCGAGGCGAGGACACGTGGCCGAAGTCCATGTATGCGAGATTTCCCGGTTTTGACAATATTTCTCGATTTTCGCGCCAAAACTTCTAAAATCCATAACTTTCCAATACGAGCCCCGTTTTTGACGTTCTTTATATGCACGCGTAGGTAAAATTACGCTCTACAACTTTCGTTTAGACTTTGTCGGCTAATTTTGACTTTAATTTTTATATTATTATTTTTAACAGACCGGGACAGGAAATCCGTTAAAAATTCATAACTTCTTCATCTGACGTCCGTTTTCGTCTGTCTTTTTACCGTTGTGCTACTATTGACGAGACCTTCGATTCTCGTTTAGGTCGTGTCGGCTAAAAATCACTCGATCTAAAATTCGAGTTTTTAGGTGTCTACTGCTAAGCTGAAACTTCGAAAAATCATAACTTCCTCATACGAAGTCAGATTTGGGCGTTCTTTTTATGCCTACTCTCGGTTTAACAAACACTACGAATTTCGTTTAGATCACTAAGGCTAAAAAGTAGATTATCAAAAACTCACTTTTTACGATATTCGACACCGTGTCGGTTTGTCGCGAAACTTCGACATGTCATAACTTCTTCGTTATAACTCGGATTTCGGTATTCTTTATATATCCGTAATCATTGTCACGCCCACTACAAGTTTCTTAATAGATATCGGTTTTATCTAATATTTATTTTTGACGCTCATTTTTATTCTTAATTAATTAAACCCTAATAATTAAGCATAAAACACATAATTCACATAATATTCACATAATTCATTTTTCATTTCTTCAAAATGAGTTACAAAGGTTAACCTAGACTATAATGTCAATATTAATACCTAGCCTAGAAACACGGGCGTTACACATTCACCTTTTCCTCTTTCACTATAACGAGTTTGTTGATCCGCGGGCACGACTGCATGAATAAGAGTTCCATCTAACGCACCTATCGCTCCCGGAAATATTTCTTTCAACCTTCTATGCCGTCTTGATGTGTTTGCGGCTGCATTGGAAGGTGTTGGCACAATAATTTCTATTGCAAAATTCATCATCGCATTTCTAACCTCATGGAAACACCTATGATTGTTTCGGTTGAATGTTGAAATCTGCGTTTAACCATTCGAAACCGCTCATTGTGTCCGATGACTGTAAAAAACATAGCTAACTTTTCTTCATGAATGTCAGTCGCAGCCGACCCATCGAACAACTGAACACAAAGATCAGGATACACTAGTGGAGAAGTTCTCAATGTTTCTACCATTTTGTTCAAGTGCTTGAAAATATTATAAATATTATGAAATATTATAAAATATTATGATATATTACTTCTTATCAAAAATCACAATACCTTGATCTCTAGTTGCCATTCGTCTTCTTCCATGTTAAACGTGTTAGTTATAGGGTTATAAATGTTGCCTGTTTTGTTTTTTAATTTCAACCAAGCACCAAACTTTGCTTTTAGGTAGTCGTATATGTTTTTCATCTGCTTTTGATCAACTACAAAATTGTATTCTGTTTTCAATCTTTCAGCTACATTCTTCCATGAGCTTGCTTTCAAACTACTCCCTTCACGTCCGTAAGTTGTAATTTCATGAATACAAGCTTCAAGGAATGTTTTTTCCACACCTTCTATTTGTTTCCAATTAATTCTAGGCCTCTTTTGTGCCATTGCCATGTCTAATATTCAAAATCCAGCAATGACATATTTCAGCAACAAAACTAGTTAACTACCACAAGTAGACCAACAACATAACAGAAAAATTAAACAAAAAAAATAACATATTTCAACAACATATAGAAGAAAAATCACAGCAAGAAGATATAAGATTTCAGCAACATCTATTCTTATTATCCCTAATTTGTTTTCATCAAATTTTTGGACATTTCAGCAACATAATACATCAGTTCAAAGCATATATAGCAGCAAAATCAGCAAGAATAAAGATCAAACACAAACAACCCCAATATTCAAACAAAAAAACGCAATCCAACAATCCAGCAACAAAAACGCAACAAAAAAACATACATAAAACTGAGAAATCGGTGGTGGAAGCTTGATGGAGAGAACAACAATAACATAGCTAAAACCCAACACCAAAATCGAGCATAAAGAATTCGAGTATCACTTACCAGCGTGAAGGAGGAGGCGAGGAAGCCATCGGAGGCCGGAATTGACGAAGCCGGAGGCCGGAGTTGACGAAGCCGGAGGTGTAGAGGCACCGTCGGAGATCGATGAAGGGAAAACCCAACACAGCAGCTCATTGGAGAAGAAGGGTGAAAGAAAAAAAGAAGCGGCGTTTTTCTTTTAGGGCAAGGGTATGAATGGGAATGTTTTCATCCAGATCTCTCACCAAGTCTGGCCGATTAAGGGCTTTTTTTTACCGCTTACCGAATAAGTGGTTAAAATGGATTCAACCAAACGCTCTGAATCTGAACGATTCAGAGCCTCCCTCTTTATAAGACCATTAAGTGGCTAAACAAACAGCCCAAAGTCATTTTTGTTAGTTATATGTAATTATTGGTAACATGTTTGAAAATGTTTTCTTTGAATTCATTTTACCCTGTAAAGTGGATTCTTTTGGGGTATAGTTGGAGTTGTTGGCAACAAGACAAAATGATAGCCTTCTACTTTCATTTTTGCTTGTTACAACATTGTACCTTCGGTTCTTTTCTTATCAAGTCATTATATATTGAAAAATATACCAAATTATAGGATTTATGCAATTTAGGTGGTAAATATTGTTTCATATTTTGAATGACATCGGTATAATTGGGTATATTTTCAAAGTAGCATGTTGAAATAGGAAGAAATGAAAGAGGTTATAATAAACAAATCAATGGAAGTGTGTTGCTATTTTTTGTACTTCAGTTTTTTTTATGGTTGTTATGGATTTATAGTGATAGTTTAATTGCTAAACTGATAAAAAATAATAGTTCTTGTGGCTAAATGGATGAAATGGTATAACTGAAGAACGTTTTGTTAGGTGACAAAAAATTGTCAAAGTTCATTATGTTATGATGTTGGTCTTCTTAAATACTAGACTCTAAATTGGATTGCCTTTTTTTCTTCTAGAAGTATTATCATATCATATCATATCATATCATATCATATCATATCATATCATATCATATCATACTATATTATAAATGAAGCATTTTTTATTTCACCATATTCATTTGAAACTCCCATGAATTTTTCCTTTCACCACATTCATTTGAAACTCCCACGACTTTTCAATTTCTTTCTAATAATTATTATAACTTGGCTAATAAGATTAAATAAATATCAAACCTAAAGTGTAATCATATATAAACTAAATTTCAATATTAAAAAAATATATTTACTTCTATTTATAAAGTTATGTTTTTTAACTTTTAACATATTATACTTAATTTATTAGTTTTAATATATTGTTGGATGTAAACCATTATCATTTTAAAGCTCCAACTTTTGAACAATTTGTATAAAATAAATAAATTATAAATTTAAATATAACATTACAAGATCAACTTAAATATAAATTTTAGTTTAACTTAACCAACCCAAATAATATTTTGTAAATAGTTAAAAGTGATAAATTGTAGTGTCTTTCTAATAATGATTATAAGTTGGTTAATAAGGTTAAATAAATATCAAACCTTTATAATCATAAATAAACTAAATTTCAATATTAAAATAATATGTTTACTTCTACTTATAAAGTTATGTCTTTAACTTTTAACATATTATACTTAATTTACTAGATTTAATATGTTGTTGTATGTAAACCATTATCAATTTAAAGCTACAACTTTTGAACAGTTTTGACAAAATACTTAAATTGTTAATTTAAATATAACATTACAATGTCAACTTAAATATAAATTTCAGTTCCACATAAAAAATTTAATGAATATTTTGTGAACTGTTAAAAATGATAAATTGTAGTGCAAAATGCAAAAAAATAATTATAATCTCAATTTAACTAAAATGTTTCCTAAAGATATTTATATAATCGTTAAAACTTTTCAAATAAATAGCTTAAAATAACTTACAATAACAATAGTTAAAAATAACTCTATATAAATGATTATATAGTTACATTTAAAATAAAAAAAAAATGTTTGATGTTTTAAATAATTATAATGATAGAAATTAAAACATTAAGCAAATTCAATAACAACAACTATAAATAACATTAAACCATACATTATATTTAATTTTATTCATGAGTAATTCGCAGGTAGAAGTCATCCAAACGGTTGAGATTATGCAGTTATAATAGAAGTATATATTATTTTATAATTCAAAATAATCAATATATTATATCAATTTAGTATAAGAATTAATATATCAAATTTAACACCAACGTTATTGTTATATTTAAAAAAAAACATATATTTGTAAAGATTTCAACTATATAGGTATTTCTGCGCAACGCGCGGACATTCGTCTTATTTAGACTCTAAACTAATGTTGGTTAACTAGTGCGTGCTACTCTAGCAAAATTGCGTGCATTCATTCTTTTCTAGAAGTATTATTTAGGCTCTTTATTGGTTGTTCATCTCTTCATTAATGCTTTATGGTGCATTTGTCATGAAATTGTAACTGATGCGATTATATAAATATAAGGTACAATTGGGAAACCTTGTTTGTTTTTAATGTATTTATCCACCATCGTCATAGGTTGTAGCTGTTAATGCTTTCTCGTACAACTGGATACACTTTTATGTCACTATTTTCTAAGAGAACCTATAATGTATTGTTTGGATGGAAACACCAAGAAAACAATAAAATTCGCATTATTTCTGGTTTCTTCTAAAAAGCAAGATATTTGGAGTTTTTAGCTAATGTACAAAAAAAACTTGTTGAACAATGAGAGACAAGTTGTTATTTGGCTTCTTTAAATTTAATTTGCAAGTATTTTCTAAATATATTTTTTTTTTTCAAATGAGAGCTAACTTAAAGATTTTATTAGCTCTTATTATTTTTTCTAAAGACTAGTTAGAAACTATTTTTCAAAATACTTTGATCCTTTGCTCTAAAATTGTATTTGTTTCTTTCAAAAAGATTTCCATAAATAATTTGAATGATAAAAAGGTGTATGATCGCCATCATTGAGGTGTGAAGCTGTATGTTAAATTACTAATGAATATGTATATGCATAAGTAAAGGTTATTTACATTTGTAGGATTAGTCGTATGGTAATTAGAAAGTTTTATTTTGGCCTACTCAAACGTAGGTCTAGCTCACTAGAGCATTCACTCTCCATTCTATAACTATGTGTTCTGACATACTTTCAACCAAGATCACCAAAGAGATATTTGTTTTCTCTTTCTCTTTTTGATGTATTATCTCTTAGAGCATATGGTATGGACAACTTGAAGTGGTGTTATAACAAGAAGCAACAAGATGAGGGGTGGTGTTCATGGTGTTATAACACCATGTTAAGAGGAGAGAGATAGAGAGAGATAATTTGGCAGCCAATAGGTGATCACGTTTCTTCTTGTCATGGAGACAACAAGAAGCACCACAACAAGATGCAACAAGGAGGGGGGGGGGGGCGGTGTTTTTGATGTTATAACGGCGTTATGGGCTGCCAACTCAGCCACAACAATAAGCAACACGACCCACACCGTATGCTCTTAGCTTGTTTTAAGAAATTTCAATGAAGATGGTGACTATGTTCACCTTCTTTTTCTCCATGGAAAATGTTGGAGACCATGTACTCACCAAAATTCTCTGGTATGCCTATTTGACCGAAGATGATTTAGTTTGGATTAACTTTTGTAGTGGAAAGTCGGTAAATCAATTTTTTAATGAAAAAAATCAATAATTTTAAAAATATTTGGCTAACTTTTATATGTAAAATCTCTAAAATAATTTATTGATTTGACTTTTCCAAAAAAACTATGTATCTCTAACTTTTTGAAAATTGTTATTGAAAGTCATTTTCCTTTTATCTAAATAATTTTTTAATTTATTGATTTAAAAAAAATCAATAATAATTTAATAAATTGTTTCATAAAGCAAAAACCAAACACCCCCTTAACTCACGTTACAAACAACACGACAGTAAGGTTAAAACAGTAAATTAAGTTGCATAAGACTAAATGAATGGTGTGGGCAACGCCCACAACCGTTTTTCTGACGTGGACAACGTTCGAAGGCATGGTAACGACGAAATAGCGCCCCCTCCCCCAATTTCGTTTTCGTCCGTTTGTGAGGCTAGCTGTTACCCTTCGTTGCCCTCGTAACTTTTTCATAACGCGTGAAACAGTCCAATATTTGACCGTTGTTGAACGCTAATAAGTTAAAAAAAAAAACTTTTTTTCACCTATAAATAAACATACAAACATAAAATTTCAACCACACAATCTTTTCTCTTCATTTTATTTTCAACTTAAAAAAAAAACACTTTTCCTTTCAACCAATTATGGAGCAAAACCCGAACACCCCGCCTCCAAACAAAAACACATCCATCCCGATGGGTTTCGCACAATACGAAAGTTATATGAACATGCTCACCTCAAACTCACCCCAATGCAATTTCCTACATCCCCTTACATGCAGCAAAACCCAAATCTTCAACAAAACATTTTAAGTGTTGTCACTTCCATTTAACAAACAACCACATAACCACCACCAGAAATTGTTCCTGAAACACAAGCGGGAGGCAGTCGGAAAGGGAGAGCGAAAGGAAAAAAGGAAAAAGAAAGGGAAGGCAGTCGCGGATACGGAAGAAGAACTTCCACTATTGTGGACACCGGAGGAGGAGTATGCTTTGGCGGTGGAGTGGTGCGGACCTTTCAGGAATCCAACCGTAGGAAATGATATGCGAAGAGGTGGGTTTTAGGAAGTCGTGTTCGGCAAATTCCACACGCTTATGAAGAAACAACATATCGGAATATCGACATGCTTAGCAGCAAATGGGCTCCGATCAGTCGCCGGTGCACCAAGTCTAAAGGGATTTTCATGAGACTAAAATCACAAAGGCAAAATGGTGCGAATGATTTTAATGTTTACAAAGCCGTGAGGGAACAATATCAAGTGGAAATGGGGCACACTTTCGAGTTTGAAAAAATATGGGAGATTGTTAGACTAGATCCAAAATGGAATAAAACGCTAACATCGGGGGATACACAATTAAAGAGGTCTCGCAATTCTAGTTCGTTTGACGTTTCCGATGCACGAACGAACGTCGACCTCAACGCAGGAACGGATGATATCCCCGACGACATCGAAGAGATCTCCCCCCCACGTCGACCGGTCGGACGCGACAAAGCGAAACGTGCTCAACGTCACACGGCGAAATTGATAGAATGGCATAAGAGTTAGCGGAAATGAAAGTAAAGTTCGACCAACACAATCTGATTGCCCAACAAAAGGTTGATGTGCAACGTAAGCACTTGGAGTTTCTTCGTAAGCAAGCGGAGAAAGATCAAATGACGAATGATTTAGCAATTCTCCAGACCAGCAAAGCAAATATGGGACCACGAAAAGCGCTAGTGCTCCAGAAGATGAATGAGAAAATCGAAAGACAATATTTGAATGACTACTTGATCGGTTTTTAGTTTTTAGGACAATTGTTTTTTTTTTTTTGTTTTTTTTTTGCATTCAACTTTGTGTTTTTTTTGGTGTGTAATGTTTTTTTTAAAGTTTTTAATGTTATGGTTAATTTAGGAGTTAATTAAATTGCATGTTTTTTTTTATTAATCCAGTGTGATTAAAAAAATATAATGAAAAAAAAAACAATCAAAAATAAAAAAAATGAAAAAAAAAACAAAAAAAATGATCACATAGAAAGTTAAAGATGTTATAACAAGTTGTCAATTTCATCAATTTGATGTTTTAACACCATTTTGACATGACATATGAGGTGACACCTTTTAGGTGTGATAACACCCCTTAACTAGTTACCCACACCCACTAGTCTAAGGTAGGGGTGTTGATCGGGTAATTTTTTCGGATTTCGGGTAATTCGAGTTTTTCATGTTAAAAAAAAATATTCGTTACCTGACCCTAATTAAATTCGGGTAATTCGGGTAGTGGGTCGGGTTTTGGTAATTCAAATATTATCCGAAATATATATATATATATATATATATATATATATATATATATATATTTTAATGGCACCTGGAAACAAATTTAATGAAATAAATTTGTCGTGGTATATTAGTCTTGTTTATATAAACAAACGATGCATAAACGAAGTTACTCACACTTTGAACATTAAGATTTTTAGTCAATAATATTTTATATATATCAAGTAATCTTTAACAGCTTAATGTACCCTATACCCGACCTGGAAAAAAAACCGGATCACCCGAATACCCAAAAAAAATAACCCGATACCCGATTTATTCGACCCGATTACCCGATACCCAAAAAAATTGGACGGATAATTCAGATATCGGGTATTTTCCATGGTGCTAGTCTAAGGAATAATCCCTTGTTATAAAAACGGAGCTTCATCTCTAAACTAGGGTTTGGGGCAAACAAGAAAAAAAAAACTCAGACAGTGAAGAAATGAGGCGGCAGAGGGAAGGGATGTTTCGTAAGGGTGGTTGCCCCCCTCCGCCGCTAATGATTTTCCGTTTTGCTCCCAAAAATTCAACAGCCCTTTTCTTTCGCATAAAAGTACCACGTCGATGAATTTATAGATGGATAAATAGATCGATTATTCTCCTTCTACAACAATCAATCACGGGTGCAATTCCCATATGATCTTAAAATCGCATTACCCATCCCTTTTGGGGTGTTTGGCTGTGCGTTTTTAAACAAATCACAGGACTATTCGTGTAATTTACTCTTTATTATATAGAAGCAGTACTTAAGGGGTTGTTTGTTTTTGCTTATTTAAAAAAGCTTATACTTTTTTCATAAAAGTGCTTAATTGGGGCGTTGATGATGTATTCCAAGTGTCTGAGTTAATCGGACAAAGTTGAGATTTACTGCAGCTTGGCGGGGCATTTTCCGGCGGTTTCTGTATTTGATTCAGCCGTGATGAATGCAGCCATGGCGGTTTAATCCTCTTTGTTCTGATACGTATATACAGATCTGAGCCTCATTCTTTCTTAAATTAACTTGTAGATCCTTGTGTCTATATTTTCTAATTCAAGTAATTTGTAAAACCTATTTTTTTTTCTTATCTTTGGCAGTAGATAATTGGTACATGGTTGTAATTTTCGTTAAAAATGTATATTTGTATTGATTAAAGCCTTCGAAATGTTGTGATAAGTTGTTGACTTTTGCAAGTTCATTTTTAATGATTCCAGAAACTTGTAATGTTTGAATAACCAAACATAATAATTCAAGCCTCACAAAACTTCTAAAAGATTGTCTATCTTTGTTATACACTATCAGATTCTTCATTTATTCAAATAAAGATAAAAACTAGGTTTTAAAATATTGTTTGTTACAAATATTTCTCCTGTATATATTCATATAAAAGCTACTTCATCTATCAGTTACTATAGAGGGAAACTTGTTTTGGATAAAAAGTGTATATTTCATATTTTATTGCATGTTATTTTGAATAGGGTGTTACAAATATTGTTTGTTACAAATATTTGTCCTGTATATAGTTCTTTTTAGATTTTTGTTTCAATTTTTATTGAAATGAAGTCATGTAAAGATGGAGATTTCATGCACTTGATTCGGCAACAAGCTTTTACAAGGGTTGAAATAAATTGTGATATTTACATATAAATGTAATGCACATATATGATTTGTGAACTGTTTTTTGTAGACTAGAGAGATTCCCCACGCTTCGCGGACAATTTGGTGATTGAAGTTTGTTTTAAGCTTAGTGTGTGCAATATTTCGTAACATTACACCTTTAAAAACAATTTGAGAATAACATAAAATTTAGATAAATTTGCAAAATTTGTCCCTATGGTATGCATTATTTTGGGTTTTCGTCCAAAATCTTGATCTTGGTTTTCGTCCAAAATCTTGATCTTTTTGACGTCGTGGCCCTTTTATAGCCATGTTTCTATGTGGTAGATGTCCCTCCGAAAATTAAAATGACTATTATATCATTTATTTTTATGTTTACATTTTTAATATCTATTTTAATCTTTTAATAATTAAAACAATAAAAGGGGACCGCACACATCTCTCTCTCATCTTCTTCGATTTAGTTCCCACCTTTAGTTGTTTACTGTCCCAAAAAATGAAGAACAAACCTGAAAAAACTTTATGTTGTTTCATATATATTTACAAACCTCATACAAAAAATCAATATGAGTAATGTGCTCATGGAAATCAACAAAACCTACGTTTACACACAAAAAATGTATGCATGTTCATCTTCAAATCGCATTCATCCTCATAGTAACATCCAAACAAACTTTCATCCACACCCCTCATCCCCCTTAACTAGACTCCCATCACTACAAATCATAATCACGATCTCCCCTCTTACTCATCACAATCTTCATTGAAAATTCAAGAAAAAAAAAAGAGAAGCCACTATTCGAAGCCTTGCACCTAGAATTTGTTGTTCTTCATAATTTTGTTATAACTAGTAACACATGGGATCGATTGACCTAATTCTTTCAACATAAAAATCTTCACACACACCTCGAGGATCAATTTGGTGAGTAACGATTTTATTGAAGTGCAAACTGAATATCGTGATCATTAAAAACAAGGAGGAAGGTTGCATTCTTCTGTTTATAAGCACAAAGACATAGTGAAAAGGATACCTGATTTCGTCAATTTCTGTAAACTAAAACACACCCAAATTGATTTTAGAAATGAAAACACACAAAGACATAGGATTTCATATTCTATTTCAGGTAATCCATATGATGAAACCCAAAGCTTGAATTCAGATCAGAAGTTGAAAGATGGAGGGGTGACGATTTGTGATTAGGGTTCATTAACTGAACAATGGTGCAGAGGGTCGTAATGTTTAATGCGGTGACGATCCAATGGTTCCCGATGGTTGAAAAAACGACCAACAACACTCATCTCTTTCTTTTATGCATGTGTGCTCTCACCCCCACCCCTCACTTTTTCGGTGTGTATCAGAAGAACAAACAAAGAGCAGTGGCTTCCTTTTGAACTCGACTTTTTGCAGGTTTAATAGGGGTGGAGAAGACCATATGTAGGGCTCAATAGTTGGTGGGTGTTCAACAATAGGGTTAATGGAAGAGTGATGACGGTGTAAGGTGTTAATTTATGGCGGTGGGTTTCTCCCATTAACGATTCCGATAGGAAGTTCATGAGAGAGAGAGAGGTTTTTTACTATTTTTTAATTATTTAAATATATAACGAATGAAAGAAAAAATAAATAATAAATACATAAGGTTATTGCGGTAATTTTAGTTTTTAGAGGGACTAAAACTACATAGAAACATGACCAAAAGGACCACGAAGCTAAAAAAAGTCAGGGTTTGAACAATAACCTTGAAAAAAAATGCATACCATAGAGACCATTTTTCAATTTTGTCTAAAATTTATAATAGATAAATATATAAAAAATAGAATTATATATATATATATATATATATATATATATATATATTAATGGCAAACTAGTCATTTTATGTCTGTACGGGACCAAAGATGCAACAAAAACATATTTAATATTTTGGGGATAGTACGAGGTAAAAAAAAAATTAGGGACTAAATAAACAGATTACCCGAAGTCATAGGGGACCATTCATGTAATTTACTCTAAAAGCATTAAAAAGTGAAGGCTTCAACCCTAAAATATTATCTTGTTTTAATTGGAGAAAGCAAAAATAAAATTTCTGTTTTTTGATTTTATCTTTAAAGCTCCTAAACTAAGTGAGGAACACTTTAACATTAAACTAAGTGATGAACACTTTAACATTACAAAACTTGTACCCTACTTAAATAATTATACATCAAAATACAGTAAATAACAACATACTTTCAAGTTCTACACATGAAAAGTAAATGAGTTCTACTTTCATTTAATAAAGGATAAAAGAAATTGGTTTGTAATATCCTTGATTCATTTTTTAGTTAAATATAAGTAATAGCAACATACTTTCATACATTTGTATATTATAGAATATTCGATGTTTCTTTCCATAAGTTGTGTGTGTTGGGGGAGGAGGAAATGACATTAAATGAGCGTATATGCGTATGTTTGGATAACTTTTGCCTATCATGAAAGCTTATGGCCAATGAGATACAAAACATTCTTTGCCTCATCTTTCATACCTACCTACCATGCTAATCAAGATGGAAGATCTCATGCACTTTTTACCATTACACTTACAAATACTTTTACAAATCCAAACCAAAAAAATAAGATGAAGAATATCATTTTTGTAAGGGTTAAATGCAAAGAAATGACAATTTAGTTTCAATTATTTCTTTATTATAACATCTTTTTGTCATTTCTTTCTATCAAAGCATCATACTCTTCTCAACCTTTTGTTCTTAAGAATATAAAAAGAAACTATGAGTAGGCATGAAAAAAAATAAAGTATGATGTTTTTTTTTCTTTCTTTTACAACATTCATACATATAAAGTGTTTTTTAGAAACACATAGACTTACTTTCGAAATGGAAAGCTCATTGAAAGTAAAGAAACATAGGTTGTTAACCGACAATCTTGATCTTTCCTTAATTAAATATATTTTATAAAAAACCAAGGATTGTATTATTGATAAGTCGATCCCAATGTTGTATTTTTCTTTACCTATGAGTATTATACATTAAATCTCATTAATTTACAAAGTTATGAATCTATTTCCAAAAAAAAAAAAATACAAAATTACAATTATCAACTTTAAACAAAATAATATATGAATTTTGTATATAGTTTATTTAACTGAAAGACAATCATATTGAAGTTTAAAGATAATTATGCATTGTACTTTAAAAAAATTAACAGATTATAGCAATGTCATATATTTCATTGCCATAAGCAATGTTAAAGAATTCATCCCTTGGTTTTCTTCTTGATCAAGCCTTAATAGAATTGCAAAGATTCGATTCAATAGGAAAAAAAAAACTTAAACATAAAAGTAGTCACCACCATCCTTTAATATGTGACTACCAAGTCAATATTTTTTCATAAAACATACAATGAAATATGTATAAACTTGCTAACTGTGGTCCAAACTATAAATCTTTTAATATAATGGGTTGATCAGTAGAAATTTATAAAAAAAACATATCTCACGGTTAAATTACAACATTTATGTGACAACCTACGAAATACATCACCAACCACCGTTAGAATCTAACGCTACCAACATCACTTGATTGAACAACGCTATAATCACACGACATATAAATAAATATATTAAAATTTGTTCTTAATTACGAATCAAAAATTTAGTGCGCGAAAAACCATGTCATCTTACGAGCATATTAAGATTTTCATAATGTACAAGTTACCACAAGCCAAAAAATATAAACTTCGTAAAAATCCAACTTCGTATAGAAAAGATATGATTTTTATAGGAAGTAAAAATCTACAGCATGCTAAACTTTACAACATCGAAAAACTACGAAGAGAATGATTTATCTTTTTCAGACGTCACCAAAAGACGAAACGTAGTACTACTCAAAGTAGGATTTAAGAGATAAAGAACACCTAAAAAGAAACATGTATGAGTGAGTGATGATTTTTATACAATCATAAGGGTTATAAAATATAGGCTAAAAACGAAAATCAGTATTAGCCAAAACGACAAAATGGAAAGTTGTATACGTCGAGACCTACATAGATATATAAGAGTCGTTGGAAATGGAGTTCGTATGCGAGAATTACGCATTTTCAAAGTTTATAAAACATCATCACGTGCACCCGCGCGCAGCGCACGCCGTGCACTCTGACACCCCGATTCGCCAGGATACAGATGACGTAGCACCATGAGAAGAGGACACGTGTCAACCTCTGGGTGGTTCACGCGCAAGTTGCGCGGCGCGCACTACACGACTTACACCTCAAAATTCCTATAAATAGAAAATTTTGGTTGATCCTTTCTCACACCTTAACGCACACCTCACACACACACACACACACTCTCTCTCTCTCTCTCTCTCTCTCTATCTCTCTCCATTTCCCTTTCTCTCTCCCTCTCCTCTCTCTCTCTCTCTCTCTCTCTCTCTCTCTCTCTCTCTCTCTCGGTTTCCATTCCACAGACTCCCCAACGCCTCTCAAGTTCTGGACTCACAAATTCTACCCTACATCAACGGTTTCTTGCTTCACAAGTGAGTTCACAACCCCTTTTTCAAAACCTTTTCGAGGGGAATACATGTTAAAATATAGCTATTTCATAATTACTAGTTGTGAGACCCTTGTATTACATGAGTTTATTTAAAAGAAAAAACTAAATATAAAATTCTAAACATTTGAGAAGTTTGAATTTATAAGAAAAATGAAAAAAATATTGAATTACAAAAATTAAAGTGTTTTTTTATTTAATTTTAAACAAATAATTTAGATAAATAAATAAAGAAAATTAATGAAGCTATAATTTAGTAATTTTAAAATTAAAAGGAAAGTTTATTAAGAAAATTAATACGCATTTATTATTGCATTTAAATACTATGTGGACTTAAAAAAATGGAAAAACCATAAAATGACATGTGAAATAAAAATAATTCAAAATAACCACAAAATGACATTTGGCAAATTGAATAAGAGTGTGACAAGTGGCAAAAAAAACATTCATTTATTAGTGTAGATTAGTAATTGTATAATATTAGTTAGATAATTATGCTCATAACATTAGGATGATATTATGTCCTGTAGATACTCTACCCAACTTTTAAATATAATATTATGCCTAGTTGTTATACTAACTCGCATCGATAGAAAACATCATACCTAGTTGATACGCTGCCAGTTGCCAGGAAACACTGATACTTAACTGGTACCTAGCTGTTACGCTAGCCAACATATAACTACCATTTGGATAAAACTTACTACCTAATGGTTACTCTGCCTAAATATTCGGCTACGTAAAACACTCTAACTTGATTATATATGTATAAGATGAATAATATATATAATAAGTATCTCATATATATACAACGAAGAATAACAATATGATTGAGCAGGGGAAGCCCCCATTACAAGTGGTTAGGTGAGACACGATTCATCGACACGTTGAATAACCTTCATGTAACGACCCAATTTTACAAAGAAAATTTTCATATATATATATATATATATATATATATATATATATATATATATATATATATATATATATATATATATATATATATATATATATATATATATATTTTCTTTTAAAACCAAAGCCAATCCCCTAAACCATAAAATCCCAACACATTTATTTTCAAATCAACATTCATTACTTCATTGTTTTCCTTTTTAAAACATCAGAGGGTCCCAAACACATCAAAAGAGAGATAGAGTGCACGCCACGTCATCACGCCTTGCCCTTGCCCTTAGGCTCAGAAGTACCTGAAACAAATCAACAACCTGTAAGCGAAATGCTTAGTGAGTTTCCCAGAGCATACCACACACATTCGCATACATATATCCTGATAGCTAAAAATAAGCTATAAACATGCCACATAAACTATGTAATACGATTCAACAAGAGTGCCATGGGCTACCCCACATGGTCTTTACCTAGGACCGCCATGGGCTACCCCACATGGTCTTACATCCAATGCCATGGGCTACCCCACATGGTCTTTACCTAGGGCTGCCATGGGCTACCCCACATGGTCTTATATCCAATGCCACGGGCTCCCCCCGGGGTCTTCCATACCAACATAATATCACACAACATATCAATTCATAAATGAATAACACACACATAACATGATCACATAATGGGCCGGCCTTGGTGTCGTAGACCCATAGGTATGGTGAGAAGACTCACCTCCGTCCAATGAATACAATTACTGCCCTCCCAATAATCCGCAACCTATCAAGCTGAATAATAACAATAATATATAATCAATGATAAGACCTTAAATTACCCAAGGAAAGGCCCAACCTTCAAACTCTACCCCCAAGGCCCAATTACCCCTTTCTTGCAAATTGGACCCCAAAATCCAAGTCCAATATCCTTAATGGGCCCCTTGGCCCAATAAGGCCCAACCAATAAGTCCTTGGCCCAAACAGATGAAAAGGCCTCAATCTTACAGAGTCCAAACAAGCTCATCAGCCAAATGAGGCCCAAAGGCCCAAAACAGATTAGGGCCCATCTGAGCTGCGTACGCCCAGCGTACCTCCCTGGTACGCGCAACGTACTGAGGGTCTAGTGACTACGCGCTGCGTACAGACAGTTACGCCCAACGTACAATCGCATTAAGCACTTTTCCCATTAAGTGCTTAATGCTCGAATCTCTCACGTCCAAAAGCTAGATCTAAGATCGAAAAGATGTCCCAAGGCATAAAGTTGGCAACTTTATGCCCTTGCATGTCTCATACACTCCCAACCACCCCATAAAGACCTTTTTAAGGTCTTTTACCCAAGCATGAGGTCACAAATCTCATCAAGCTTCCATTTTTATACTTCTAAATGATCAGGGGACCTCAGATCTGACTTTCATATCAAAAGGGAAGGCTTAACTCAACAAAAGAGGTCCAAAGTTCATAAAAGGGACAAGCCACCAAAACCCTAGCTAGATCTAAAGATTAGAAAGGAAAGATGCAAAACAAAATCCCCTTCCAGGGTGACACCTTCAGCAAAACAAAATCCCCCACCTGAAACTCCAGATCTGATCGTCGTCGATCAGCATAACTCTTTTGACGGCTCTGCGCGATCCGTAACCGGTCGCGCACCTGCTGAATCAACCCGGTGGTCTTGAGTACCACCTCCGTGCTTCCCATCACACGATGACCAACCTTGTCCCAGCACACTGGGGTCCTGCACCTCCGACCATATAACATCTCGAATGGAGCTCGATCGATACTGGCATGATAATTGTTATTGTATGAGAACTCTGCCAGTGGGAGGTACGTATCCCAACTTCCTCCAAAATCCAGCACGCACGCTCGCAGCATGTCCTCCAATGTCTGGATCGTCCTCTCACTCTGACCGTCAGTTTGAGGGTGATATGTTGTACTGAAGTGTAGCTGAGTCCCCAGTTCCTCATGGAACTTTTTCCAAAACCTGGATGTAAACCGAACACCCCTATTTGAAACCACTGACACCGGCACCCCATGCCTAGCCACCACTTCTCGAACGTAGATATCTGCCAACTTTTCTGCGGATATACTCTCGGAGATCGGAATGAAATGGGTACTCTTCGTTAGTCTGTCCACAATAACCCATATGGCATCCACTCCCCTCGTCGTCCTCGGTAGCTTCGTAATGAAGTCCATAGTGATCTCTTCCCACTTCCACATGGGAATGGGTAACGGCTGAACCTTGCCATGAGGCCGCTGGTGCTCGGCCTTAACCTTTCTGCAGGTCAAACACCGCTCCACAAACCCGATGATCTCCCGCTTCATGCAGGGCCACCAATAACTCAGTCTTAAGTCCCTATACATTTTTGTTGCACCTGGATGTATAGAAAACTTGGACTTATGCGCCTCCTCTAACAGTCTCTGCCTCACGCCCCCTACCAATGGTACCCATACTCGGCCACACTGAGTCAAAAGAGCGCGGCTATCCTTGACAAACAAGGGATCCTGACCCCGAATTTTCTCTGTTTTCCAGTTCTCCTTTTTCACCCCCTCAACCTGAGCCCCCTTGATCATTTCCAACAAAGGCGAAATCACTGTCATCCTCATACAAATGTCCCTAATCGGGGACCCCGTCACCTTGCGACTCAAAGCATCGGCCACCACGTAGGCCTTCCCTGGATGGTATAGGATCTCGCAATCATAATCCTTTAGTACATCCAACCATCTCCTCTTCCGCATGTTTAGGTTCTGCTGATCCATCAAATACTTTAGACTCTTGTGATCGGTATAAATAATAAACCGCACTCCATACAAATAGTGTCTCCAAATCTTGAGGGCAAACACCACCGCCCCCAGTTCCAAGTCATGCGTGGGGTAATTTGCCTCGTGAGGCTTCAACTGCCTCGAGGCATAAGCAATCACATGCCCTCTTTGCATCAATACTGCACCCAACCCTGATATCGATGCATCACAGTATACCACTAGATCATCCAACCCCTCAGGCAGTACCAGGACTGGAGCCTCACATAATCTCCGCCTCAGGGTCTCAAAAGCCCTCTGCTGATCCTCATCCCACCGGAAAGTCACATTCTTCTTGGTCAAACGGGTCAATGGCACAACAATCTTGGAGAAATCCTGGATAAACCTCCGGTAGTAACCCGCTAAACCCAAGAAGCTATGAATCTCTGAGGCATTTCTCGGTACCTCCCATCGCATCACAGCCTCCACCTTAGCTGGGTCGACCGAAATACCCTCTTGATTGATGACATGCCCCAAAAACTGCACTTCCCACAACCAGAAATCACATTTGGAGAACTTTGCATAAAGCTTCTCCGCCCTCAAAGTCTCCAGTACCTCTTTCAAGTGCTGCTCGTGCTGCTCCCTGGTTTTGGAGTAAACCAGGATATCATCAATAAAAATGATCACTGACTGATCCAACATCGGCCTGCCCACCAGGTTCATGAGGTCCATTAATGCTGCCGGGGCATTGGTGAGCCCAAATGGCATCACCATAAACTCATAATGCCCATAACGAGTCCTGAAAGCTGTCTTCGGTATATCCTCGTCCCTAATCCTCATCTGATGATACCCAGACCGAAGATCAATCTTGGAAAACCAAGATGCACCCTGAAGTTGATCAAATAAGTCGTCGATCCTTGGCAAAGGATAACGGTTTTTCACTGTCAGCTTGTTCAGCTCCCTATAATCAATGCACATCCTGTGCGATCCCTCCTTCTTTTTCACAAAAAGGATCGGTGCTCCCCATGGAGAACTGCTCGGACGGATGAACCCTCGGTCTAGCAGCTCTTGAAGCTGCGTAGATAACTCCTGCATCTCAAATGATGCCAACCGATACGGTGCCTTGGCAATCGGAGCAGCACCCGGCACCAATTCGATGTGAAACTCCACCTGCCTCTCCGGAGGCACCCCAGGCAACTCTTCGGGAAAAACTGATGGGTTTTAGGTAAAACAAATAAACTAGAAAACAATTCCTAAGTTCACATGCAACCTACTTTGGATCTATGTTTTAACTATTGAACATATAACTTTGAATTGCAAAACAAGAACCCTAGAGGAGAGAGGCTAATTTTGAAATTAACAAACTAGGGTTTAGGAGTTACATACCTTTCAATTGTTATAGCAAACAATTGATAATCCTCTTGATCTTGATCTTGATCTTCTTGGAAGCTTAGCACCACAAATGTAATGCCTCTAATGGAATCACACCCAAGAACTAGCAAGAAGGAAACTTGGAGGAGAGAGGATGGAGAGAGTATGCAATTTCGGCCTTAGGGTTTCTTCCAAAGAAATCAGTGACCTCAAATGTGAGCCAGGAGGCTCCTTAAATAGCTGAGGGATCTAGGGTTTAGGGAAAACCCTAGTTATCCTTTGCTTAGGGCCTAAGCAAGATCCAAAGGCCTTATTTGGACCCCTTGGACGAAATCTCTAGGGTTTCCCCTAAGAATTTCGTCCACCTCCTTCCAAGGGGGTTCTGGAACCTTCCACTCAACTATTAGTTAATTGCAAACTAGTCCCTGCACTTTATAATTAATTCTTTTAACCCCAAAATTAATTCTGATTATTTTCTGGCTAACTATTAATTAAACATAATGATTTCTAATTAATATATTAATCTTTTAACATATTAATAAATCATTTATATTAATTCATTAATCTTATAAATTAATATCTCTCCTTTCATAATTTCCTTGTCCAGTTGCTAGGTTGAGGGCAACCCAAAAGGACTGTGCTGCTATCAATTCAAGTACATACCAATTATAGTTATGGGCTTAGACACCTAATCCAACAGTCTCCCACTTGGATAAGTCTATAACTATAATTGCTAGTATGCCTTCTACATTTGACCAGCAAATTGTAGCTTCCAAAAAGTTGCTGCCGAACTCTGACCCAGTCAGTTACGTGTCCTAAGATAAGTGATCATATAATCCTTCGTTCTGCTAGATATCCCTAGACATAAGACATGGAATGTAATCAATCTCTTTGTCCAGAATCTATGTTTCCCGATTCCTGATTTGTGATGATGTAGGACTTCTAATCGAACACATCAATCTAGTCCTGGCTGGGCCCAGCACATAAGTCAACACCAAATCATCGAGGGGCCAACAGATATCGCCTTTCCTGTTAGGGCAAAAGGAATGAATAAACGTTGACTCATATGCTTGTATCTTTTACTCATCAAATTATACATGACAATACGTTTTATAACACCAAGTTACTGATGCGTTTTCGTATCACCAATGCATGACCGACTTGTAAATCACAACTCATATATCTTCGTTTCAAAATTATAAGATATTATCGTCTCAGTATTACTCGTGATGAATTCCATGAAGTGATACTCTGAGCGAGGGTTTATCCAATACTCAAATCTCAATTTCTGAGTACTCATGAATGTTGCAGCAATTCTATTGCCATGTCTATCCTTTAGACAATCTACAATCCATTTCATGACAATCTTAATTCACTACTTACTTCCAAAAGTATGAGTGACTGTGGAGTTTGAATAATCTTATTATTCGGGAAGTAAAACATGCAAAAATGAAACACAATAATAAACAATTGACAAAAGGCAGAAACCAAACTTATAAATAATACTTTATTATTTAATCACCAAAAGTCAATTACATTTACTTTGTTACAAGTTTCAGAATAAAACTAATCTAACTACTAAAACTAATATCATCTTTCAGTCCTATGCTCCGAGCATGCTGAATATGCTTAGCCCTACTCAGACCCTTTGTGAGGGGATCTGCTGGGTTATCTTCAGATGACACCCTCTTTACTATAAGATGGCCTTCTTCAACTCTATGTCTGATGAAATGCTACTTTCTGTCGATATGTCTGGTCTTACCATGATCTCTCGGTTCCTTTGTCAAGGCAACCGCTCCTTCATTATCGCAGAACAGTTCCATAGGCTCCTGGATGGTTGGAACAACTCCGAGATCCCCGATGAAGTTCCTCAACCAAGCTGCTTCTTTCGACGCTTCACTTGCTGCTATGTACTCTGATTCACAAGTAGAATCAGCCACCGTATTTTGCTTGGAACTCTTCCAAGTAACTGCTCCTCCATTCAGTAAAAACACCCAGCCCGACTGAGAACGGAAGTTATCTCTATCCGTCTGAAAGCTGGCATCACTGTAACCATCTACTCTCAAAGTATCACTGCCACCAAGCACAAGGACCCAGTCCTTTGTCCTTCGCAAATACTTGAGTATATTCTTAACTGCTATCCAGTGAGCTCTACCCGGGTTTCCCTGATAGCGACTGACCATGCTCAAAGCAAATGCCACATCAGGGCGAGTACATGTCATAGCATACATGATCGATCCGACAGCGGAAGCATAAGGTACACGACTCATGTCATCTATTTCAACATCTGTACTCGGGCATTGAGTCTTACTCAATTTGGTATTGCTCTGGATAGGTAGCTCTCCCTTCTTGGAATTTTCCATACTAAACCTCTTTAGTACCTTATCCAAGTATGTGCTCTGACTAAGTCCAATTAGTCTCTTCTTTCTATCTCTCAATATTCTAATCCCAAGAATATAGGCAGCTTCTCCATGGTCTTTCATGGCAAAACACTTTCCAAGCCAAGACTTAACTTCTTTCAAGGTTGGAACGTCGTTACCAATGAGTAATATGTCATCGACATACAACACCAGAAAAGTTACTATACTCCCACTAGCCTTGATATACACACATAACTCATCTTCACTTCTAGAGAAACCAAACTCTTTGACTTTCTCATGGAAGCAAAGATTCCAACTGCGAGATGCTTGTTTCAATCCATAAATGGATTTCTCAAGCTTGCACACTCTATTGGGGAACTTTGCATCAACAAAACCCTCTGGCTGACTCATGTAAACATCTTCAGCCAACTTCCCATTAAGGAAAGCAGTTTTGACATCCATCTGCCAGATTTCATAATCATGAAAGGCAGCTATGGCGAGCAATATCCTAATAGATTTAATCTTAGCCACTGGCGAGAAGGTCTCATTATAGTCAACCCCTGGGGTTTGAGTGAAACATTTTGCAACCAGTCAAGCCTTGAATGTGTGCACATTTGCATCCATGTCTATCTTCTTCTTGAAGATCCATTTGCACCCAACTGTCTTACGACCTGGTGCACTATCAACCAAATTCCAAACTTGGTTGTCATACATGGACTTAATCTCGCTGTCCATTGCCTCTTTCCACTTGGAAGCCTCTGGGCCTGCCATTGCTTCCTTATAAGTGACTGGTTCATCTAAGTTTACCAGTGTTCTGTCACTTATGAATGTGTCACCATCTGAAGTAATATGAAAACCATACAACTCAGGTGGCACACTCACCCTAGTGGATCTTCTAAGAGGTAATGAGTTATCGATTGGTTCAACAGGAACTGTTTCCTTTGGATGAGTGCTAGTGTCATCTAAGGTTCCTTCATTGGCCGACTCTTGAATTTCTTCAAGGTCAATAGTGCTCCCACTGTCCTCTTTGAATATGAGCTCTCTTTCAAGAAAGACTCCTCTTCGTGCTACAAAGACCACGTTCTCACTAGGCCTGTAGAACAAATATCCAAAAGACTGCTTTGGGTAACCAATGAAAACACATTTCTCACTTCTAGCTGCTAGCTTGTTGTGAGTCTCTCGTCTTACGAAAGCTTCACAACCCCAGACTTTAATATGTGCTAACGAGGGAACTTTCCCTGTCCATATTTCGTGAGGTGTTTTGGCAACCTTCTTTGTAGGGACAAGATTGAGGATGTGGGCGGCTGTCTCTAAGGCATACCCCCAGAAGTGAATGGGAAGCGAAGCCCGACTCATCATAGAACGAACCATGTCTAACAAGGTTTGATTACGCCTCTCAGATACACCATTTAACTGTGGTGTCCTAGGAGGAGTCAATTGTGAGACTATCCCACATTCTTTCAGATAGTCGTTAAACTCGATACTAAGATACTCCCCGCCTCTATCGGATCTAAGTATCTTTATCTTTCTGCCCAATTGATTTTCGACTTCATGCTTAAACTCTTTGAACTTTTCAAAAGTTTCTGACTTATGCTTGATCAAGTAGATATATCCATATCTGCTATAATCGTCAGTGAAAGTCACATAGAATCGATTAGCATCTCTTGTAGTTGATCTGAAGGGCCCACACACATCTGTGTGTATGAGATCCAACAGACCTTCACCTCTTTCACAAGACCCTGTGAATGGTGATTTTGTCATCTTTCCCAAAAGACAAGATTCACACATATCATCTGATTTTAGGTCAAATGATTCCAACACTCCATCCTTTTGGAGTTGGGCTATGCGTTTCTTGTTAATGTGTCCAAGACGACAATGCCACAAGCATGCCTTGTCTACACTATTAGACAAGTCAATATTAAGTACACTATTTCCTAAGCTATCAACACAAGTCACTGTTTCATACACACCATCACAAGGTAAAGCTTCAAACATAAAAACACCATTCTTATAAACAGAAATTGAACCATTCAAATCATTAAAAGAATATTTGAAACCTTGTCTGAACAATGCATGAAATGAAATAATGTTTCTCGTCATCTCAGACGAATAGCAACAATTTATTAAATCTACTCTAACATCATTGCTAAGCAGAAGCTGATAAACTCCGATATTGGTCACTGGTGAAGACTTTCTGTTTCCCATGATCAAGTTTATCCTTCCTCGCTCTATCTCCTCACTTTCCTTTAGTCCCTGCAAATCAGAACAGATATGAAAACCACATCCTGTATCAAGGACCCATAAACGAGAAGATAATGAGTTATTAGCAGAAATATTGTAAATACCTGCCGAAGATGGCTTCACTTTGCCATCCTTGATATCTTGCAAATATTGTGGGCAAGATCTCTTCCAATGCCCCTTTTGATTGCAGTAAAAGCAAACGGCCTCTTTTGGATCAGAAACATGGGGAGTGGAACCATTGGGCTTAGCTTTTGGGCCATTGCTAGATGACCCAGCTTGAGCCTTGCTCTTCCAGTTTTGCTTGGGAGGACCTTTCCTCTTTTTCCCCTTTCCCTGTCCAATAGCCAACACAGGGGCACTTGTAGGCGTGGAGGGTATACTTTTACCCTTCATTCCTGCCTCAGCTGTCTGCAACAAGTTGTGCAATTGGGCCATGGTCTGCTCAGTATTGTTCAAATGGTAAGTTAGAATAAACTGACCATAACAATAAGGTAGTGAGTTCAAGACCATGTCAATGGCCAATTCCTCATCAAAGTGAATGTTGAGCTTGACCAAACGCTCTATGTAGCGTTGCATTCTTTGCACATGTGACACAACCGATTCCCCTTCTTTCATCTTACAAGCCATGAGTGACTTGACTACTTCAAACTTTTCTTGACGAGCTCGCTTATGGTACTTTTCCATAAGGTCCTTGTTCATCTCAAAAGGCCAGTAGTTCTCATAGTACCTCTGCAGTTCTGGGGACATGGTTGCCACCATGATGCACGCCACTTTGGTAGCATCATCGTAATGTTTCTTGTAGGCAGCAAGATCTTCAGGAGTAGCTTCAGGCTCATCAAGCTCTTTGAGCTCCTTTTCAAGAACATATTCTTTGTTCTCAAAACGAAGAGCCATCTTGATGTTGCGCATCCAATCGTTATAGTTTGAGCCATCCATAACGACTTTGGAGCAGATATTGAGCAAAGAGAAGTTCTGGTTGGAGGAGGATGAAGCAGAAGTGTTTCCAGGAGTAGACATCTGAAAAGAAAGAAAGTTTTAGTTAGATTTCAAGATACCTCAATATAATAACCCAAAGATAAAATATCAAGGTTAGGATCCAACTATGAAGATTCACAACTTAGAAATGGGATGCCGAGATCCAAGTGTAAATTTCATAAAGGTAGGTGAATGACGATTCACCAATTCCACCATTAGACAAAACAAACGAAGTGAAATTTCTAATTCTTTTGAGATACATTGAAACTATTCAATGGCATGTTTTAATCTCAGATTATGCTCTTCTATTTGTGACTGGGATGCCGAGGATCACAAACAAGATGTGAATAACCATGCAAATGTGCTTGGTAACCTCATTGTCTTTATCATTAACTATTGATGTGCTGGTAAGCCACACACGCTCCATCAAAATGATAATTATGAGATACCCATTACTACTCTTTATTAGTGCCTTTTGGTGTGCTGGTTAACCACACACGCTCCACTAACGACCAATAAAGCACAATGTGCAATTTCATGGATTAGCATACTTTTCACATTTTTCCTAAAGTAACTAGAGTTGGGATTTTGTAAAATAATGTTCTAGTACTTTCTTTAATAGAATTATACTTTTAATGAGAAGTAGTTGTCATATCAAATCCGTTCTGCTAACGACCCTCCACTAATCAAGGAAGCGGTGGGTGAGAGTGGACACCTATTAATCTACCATTTTATAGGCAGTTTCCTTATACCCCCCTTATAGACTAGCTTCGTGAATGAGGCATACTAGCGATTTGACTGACCATATTCTTATATATATAATATTAAACTTTTAATTATAATACATATATAAGGTATGTTTTAAACTTTTTAAAACTTTAAGGGTTTATGTAAATTTCGAAATTCAAACTATTAAATTTAAATTTAAATAAACCAATTAACTAGATTTAATATTTATCTTTTAATGAACTATTAATCAAATTATTAAATCTTGTAAGGATTATCTAATTAAATTAATCAATTAATTTAATCCTAATCCTTATCCCTCTAAATTTCGAAAAATAGGGCAAGGATAATTATCCAATTAATCTAATTAAGTAACAATTATCCAAAACAAGAAACCCTAAAACTTCTAGCAATTTCGAAATTTACAAGGGAGGAGGCTAGGGTTTTCAAAACCCTAACCCTAATTTCGATTAGGGTTCTTTGGAGGCTAGGGTTTTCGAAAAAACCCTTTTATCCAAAACCCTAGAAATCGAAAATTTGGCCTTTAGGGTTTAATAGCTATAAACCCTAATTTGCAATTCAACAATTATAGCAATTCAATTTAAAACAAACAATGGCTCTGATACCACTGATGAGTTTTAGGTAAAACAAATAAACTAGAAAACAATTCCTAAGTTCACATGCAACCTACTTTGGATCTATGTTTTAACTATTGAACATATAACTTTGAATTGCAAAACAAGAACCCTAGAGGAGAGAGGCTAATTTCGAAATTAACAAACTAGGGTTTAGGAGTTACATACCTTTCAATTGTTATAGCAAACAATTGATAATCCTCTTGATCTTGATCTTGATCTTCTTGGAAGCTTAGCACCACAAATGTAATGCCTCTAATGGAATCACACCCAAGAACTAGCAAGAAGGAAACTTGGAGGAGAGAGGATGGAGAGAGTATGCAATTTCGGCCTTAGGGTTTCTTCCAAAGAAATCAGTGACCTCAAATGTGAGCCAGGAGGCTCCTTAAATAGCTGAGTGATCTAGGGTTTAGGGAAAACTCTAGTTATCATTTGCTTAGGGCCTAAGCAAGATCCAAAGGCCTTATTTGGACCCCTTGGACGAAATCTCTAGGGTTTCCCCTAAGAATTTCGTCCACCTCCTTCCAAGGGGGTTCTGGAACCTTCCACTCAACTATTAGTTAATTGCAAACTAGTCCCTGCACTTTATAATTAATTCTTTTAACCCCAAAATTAATTCTGATTAATTTCTGGCTAACTATTAATTAAACATAATGATTTCTAATTAATATATTAATCTTTTAACATATTAATAAATCATTTATATTAATTCATTAATCTTATAAATTAATATCTCTCCTTTCATAATTTCCTTGTCCAGTTGCTAGGTTGAGGGCAACCCAAAAGGACTGTGCTGCTATCAATTCAAGTACATACCAATTATAGTTATGGGCTTAGACACCTAATCCAACAAAAACGTCCCGAAAGTCCTGCACTATCGGCACACTGTCAATATCTGTTACCTCCTCTATTCGCGTGTTCGTAACATAAGCCAAAAATCCCGTGCAGCCCTGCTGCAAAAACCTCCTGGCCCTCGCGGCCGAACAGAGGGTCGGGCCTTGCGAGGCCCTCTCGCCCTGAATGACCAGCTCTCCCCCCTTTGGGGTTCGAACCCGGACCAACTGTCGCCCACAATCGATCATGGCCCCGTTGGCCCCCAACCAGTCCATCCCAATGATCACCTTCAATCCTCGCAACGGTATGGGAACTAAATCAACGCGAAACCTCTCGCCATGCACATTCAGGATACAGTCCTGGTATACTCTCGCAGCACTCACAGTGCGATCATCTGCAATCTCCACCTCGAGCGGGGTATCCACAGTCCCCGGCGCGTCTCGGAACTTCTTGCTAAGTGCAAGACACACGAACGATCGGGTAGCACCCGAATCAAATAAAACATGAGCCGACATACCATTGACCAAAAAGGTCCCTATAAAAAACATAATACATACATATAAGCATTTAACAATACAAGGTAGAGAAGAGTAGACACATACCAGCCACAACGTCTGGCGCTGCCCGAGCCTCCTCGGTAGTCAGCTGAAAAGCGCGGCTTTTCACCGATGGAGCTTCCACCCTGACAGGGCGACCGTCAGTAATCCTCATAGTGGCAGGCGCGGGCGCCGCCACTGATCCTCCTCCTCCACCTTGCAACTTCGGACAATCGGCCTTTTTATGGCCTGTCTGGTTGCATTGAAAACATATCAAGCCCTTCTTGGGGCAATCCTTACTCATGTGGCCCTGCTGGCCACAAGAGTAACATCCTGATATCCCGGTTGTCCGACAAGTCCCACTATGAAACCTCCCGCACTTGGCACACCGGCCCCGGCCCTGCTGGCCCCTACCCGAAGAATCGGAGGTCTTAGGCTTCTTAGCCTGAGCCCCTGCTGCCTGTACCTGCTCAATCTTCCGCTTCGTGCGGGACTCCAACTCCGTCTCCCTCTCACGGGCCTTCTCCACCATCTCATTCAGGGTTTTGCACCCTGTAAAGCTCACAAACTCCCGAATATCATCCCTCAGCATGGAATGATATCTCGTCCGCCTCATATCCTCATCCGTAGCGTACTGTGGGATCAACAACGCTCGCTCCCGAAACTTGGCGGTGATCTCCGCCACGGTCTCGGTGGTCTGCTGAAGGTCATGAAACTCCCTCACAAGTCGTTGCACCTCGATAGGTGGTGCAAACTCCAAATCAAATCGCCGAACAAACTCAGCCCACGCCATCTCAGCCACTCCGGCTGGCCCCACCTGGCTAGTAACCTCGCCCCACCAATCTCGGGCCCTGTCCCTCAGCATACAGGAGGCAAATCCAACATTTGCCTCCTCGGGCAAGAACTTGTGTGTTGGGCATTCTCAATGTCCGCTACCCAGCGTCTGCTCACAATGGGATCCCTGACCCCCGAGAACTCTGGAGCTCCACATGCCTTGAACTCCCGAAACGAGGGAGTTCTGGCTCCACCCTGACCCGTAGAAACATCAGCCCCGAATGCCCTAAGCCTCTCTTCCATGATCTCCATCATGCCCTCCTTGACCGTCCCAAAGATGACTGGGGTAGCGTCAAGGATGCCCTTCGTAACCTCGGCCGCAATCAACTCACGCAGCCTCTCGTCGATACCATCAGTAGGGCTGCCTGACCCAGCGCCGGACCCAGGTCCCGATCCTGATCCCCCTGCTCCAAACCGCGTCATCACCATGCTGAACAGAAATATCAAAACATAATGATCAGGATATCTATAACGAGGGTTCTTTCATACTGGTTTCCCTCCCCTTTGGAGCCCCAGGTAAAACATGGCTTTGGGTACAGGTCCTGTGCTTCCAGTAGTACGGGCCCAATACTACCTTCCACACCTACCTGTACCTTTTCCCCACTGCTCTACCTAATGACTCCAATACAACCCAATACAATACCATAATCCACAACTAACACCCGAAACAAATCCTGGGCTGCCCTATGATTTGTCCTACCCATGACAATCAAACCCATCACAACAGGTTGCTTTTATGCATGCAAATTATACACAGAAAGAACCAAATAGACTTTCGAATAAGATATTCTACACTAAGACCACATCCAAACAAGGAAAAGAAAATAAGGCCAAATCAATCATTCTGAGGCTATAAGCTCCTAGCCGTATATAATTCTAAAAGCATACACATAGCAAGCTCCATATAAGCCATAAGACTCAAATATCAGTATAGCATGGCTATTCAAATTGGGAAACTACTTACTTGGCTCGGCTGATCACGCGCGTTGCACTCTCATCTTTTGGGTTTCTTTTAATTCCTTTTTGGTTACTTTTGAAAACATTTTATCACCTTCTTAGTTTGAGTCCTGACACACCCGAGGATGTACCCGGATCCCTCAAATCAAGGCTCTGATACCAACTTGTAACGACCCAATTTTACAAAGAAAATTTTCATATATATATATATATATATATATATATATATATATATATATATATATATATATATATATATATATATATATATATATATATATATATATATATATATATATATATATTCTTTTAAAACCAAAGCCAATCCCCTAAACCATAAAATCCCAAAACATTTATTTTCAAATCAACATTCATTACTTCATTGTTTTCCTTTTTAAAACATCAGAGGGTCCCAAACACATCAAAAGAGAGATAGAGTGCACGCCACGTCATCACGCCTTGCCCTTGCCCTTAGGCTCAGAAGTACCTGAAACAAATCAACAACCTGTAAGCGAAATGCTTAGTGAGTTTCCCAGAGCATACCACACACATTCGCATACATATATCCTGATAGCTAAAAATAAGCTATAAACATGCCACAGAAACTATGTAATACGATTCAACAAGAGTGCCATGGGCTACCCCACATGGTCTTTACCTAGGACCGCCATGGGCTACCCCACATGGTCTTACATCCAATGCCATGGGCTACCCCACATGGTCTTTACCTAGGACTGCCATGGGCTACCCCACATGGTCTTATATCCAATGCCACGGGCTCCCCCCGGGGTCTTCCATACCAACATAATATCACACAACATATCAATTCATAAATGAATAACACACACATAACATGATCACATAATGGGCCGGCCTTGGTGTCGTAGACCCATAGGTATGGTGAGAAGACTCACCTCCGTCCAATGAATACAATTACTGCCCTCCCAATAATCCGCAACCTATCAAGCTGAATAATAACAATAATATATAATCAATGATACGACCTTAAATTACCCAAGGAAGGGCCCAACCTTCAAACTCTACCCCCAAGGCCCAATTACCCCTTTCTTGCAAATTGGACCCCAAAATCCAAGTCCAATATCCTTAATGGGCCCCTTGGCCCAATAAGGCCCAACCAATAAGTACTTGGCCCAAACAGATGAAAAGGCCTCAATCTTACAGAGTCCAAACAAGCTCATCAGCCAAATGAGGCCCAAAGGCCCAAAACAGATTAGGGCCCATCTGAGCTGCGTACGCCCAACGTACCTCCCTGGTACGCGCAGCGTACTGAGGGTCTAGTGACTACGCGCTGCGTACAGACAGTTACGCCCAGCGTACAATCGTATTAAGCACTTTTCCCATTAAGTGCTTAATGCTCGAATCTCTCACGTCCAAAAGCTAGATCTAAGATCGAAAAGATGTCCCAAGGCATAAAGTTGGCAACTTTATGCCCTTGCATGTCTCATACACTCCCAACCACCCCATAAAGACCTTTTCAAGGTCTTTTACCCAAGCATGAGGTCACAACTCTCATCAAGCTTCCATTTTTATACTTCTAAATGACCAGGGGACCTCAGATCTGAATTTCATATCAAAAGGGAAGGCTTAACTCAACAAAAGAGGTCCAAAGTTCATAAAAGGGACAAACCACCAAAACCCTAGCTAGATCTAAAGATTAGAAAGGAAAGATGCAAGCTTTTTACCTCCAGAAGCTTTGCAAGATGCTTTTGGTGCAGGATCTTGAAGCACCCTCTTGATCCAAGCTTGCTTGACCACCCCTTCTTCTTGAAATATACACAAAAAGGCTACAAATGCACTCTTTAAGGCCTAAGAATGATCTCACAAGGTTTCCAGGAGTATATGAACGTTCTAGGGCTGTGGAGGCTCTCTAGGGTTTAGTCCAAGGGACTTAAAGTTGTTTAAATAGGCCTCAAGTCCGGAAAAATTAGGGTTTGCGTCCCTGGCGCGTACGCCCCGCGTAACTCAAGGTACGCCCGGCGTACCCTGAATTCCTCGCGACCATTTTTATGCGGTACGCTAAGCGTACACTTAAGTACGCCCAGCGTACTTAAGGGACCAATTATGCAAACTTAACATTTCTTAGGGTTTCAGGACATACCATAATTTTGGATGTTACACTTCAGCTTGCCCCAGCCTATAATCGTTAAATCTTAAGTGAGCGAGAAAGATATGTATAGATTTATATGGGATTGACACCCCCACCTGTGGTTGCTAGCTACAACCCGACGACAAGTCGAAGCAGGCATAACTTTCTAAACTCATTTGCGATGTCCGATCATCATGGTTTTTAGGGAACTCTCAACAGTCATAGCTCGATTATAGGAACTCATCCTAACATTGTTAAACTTAAGCTGCTACTCTTTAAGGGACGCCTCTAAAGGAGTAGCAGTACACACAACACAATAAAAAAAATACTTGAATAGTATTACCCTAGTAACAACAAAGGATTTTAGAGATTTTATCAAGAACTAAATAAAGTAATAATCTATATCTTTCTATTCAAAGACCCAGCTATATCTTTCTATTCAAAGATCCAAATATAGTTACTAAACCATCTGAATCCACCACGAAACATCAAGAAACAGTTGGTATATACATATTCACTAACATAAGTTTAAGAATACAACAAACGCTGACCTAACAAAGTCGACAAAGTATTTTTCTTAAAGTATGCAAAAACCTGTGAACTCACGAATATTATGTTGACCTTTCAAAAATCACATGTATTCCTAGGTCACCAATGGAGAGTTGGAGACAAAAGATCTTTCAACAAAAGTTTATGAAGAGATTTGCAATCTACCAAAGAGTATAGTTACCAAGATAAAACTCAAGTTTAAAGTCTTTATGTAAGTTATCATTTGTTAAATAGGAAGTGATATTAATGTTATTAAATATATGTATATGCGATTCAACATCCTAACGTCGTGTCATCTAACGTTTTCGCCGACAGCCGAGGGTGTGACACTTTAAGTTATATACCATTTTCTTTATTTTCTTTTGCAATAGACTAAAAAGCCCATCCCTAGAAAATATTGAACTAAATTGGAGTTTGACCGGCCTGCATATGCATATGAGTTCACATTAGGATTCAAAAAGATGAAATTAGTTAGTTAGTCACATTTAATAATTAATATATTGTTAATTAATGAGATTTAATAAAAAAAAATGGCATATAGTGTAGGTAAAAAATGATTTACCTCCCCATTACTAATATAGTTTGTTCCTTCAGAGTTACTATGTGTTGATTTTCAAATTCATCATCTACATTCCTATATGTATTTTCATACTCGTCACTAGAAGCTTCCACATCCTATACAAGAAGCGTTCGCATCCTATACAAGTTTAAAACAAAAGATTAAACATAAGAAATAACATTGTACTTTAATTGATTTATTTATTATTGTATTTTATTTTCATTTCTTACTACTATAGCATTGTGCTAGTATTTTCAAAAGTCTACACAAAATACATAATAATTTTCACTGTTAAAAAATTAAAACATTTAATTTAGAGCAACCTTAACAACTTACAATTATTTAAAAATCGTACATGTAGTAATTGCTATTTCATCATGTTTAAACAAAACATCACCAATAGCTTATAGTTTTTATAATAAACACTACAAAATGCTTCTGGAACACCTAAACATCACGAAAAGGTCTCACTTATAGCATTTAAAGGGTTAAAATAGTTACAGTTTTAAAAGAATGTAAGTGCTCTATCACACACACAACAAAAAAAAAATTGTCTTTATCATGCAATAGTCACATTTTTTCATATCGTTAACCTAAAATCAAATATTTCACAGAAAAAAAACCACATGCAGATTCAAGTCATCTGTTTTGAAAGCATTGACAAACATCAAACACTTAATTCTTAAAGAAAACTAAAATCTTGTAAATAATCTAACTCGCGTGATATCTAGTATGTGCGCAATAACTAACATTGAAAGTAAACAAAGAAATTAAACTAATTTTAACAAAAATTACCAGATTAGTCTAAAATCCACACGCTTTTGAAGCTAATGTCATAAATGCACTTCCTGATACATCAAAACTGAAAGAAAAATAATAAAATATAAATTGAAATAAAAATAATCAAATATGTGCGATAAAAATTATGGGGAATTCATGTCGACTTACATATCAATACATGACAAAGCAAGTAAATATATATTTAGTTATTTACACATGTTCCGAGTTCTGATTCTGACCTCTTCGTCAATTAGGGGTGAGAAAGATATTCACAAGGGATGTAATACGAACACGACAAAGTTTTATTTAATACGAACACGACACCACACGATGTTGTGTTTTTTAAACTAATATAAAAACAAACAAATTAAAAAACGATAAATACGATACGACATGACAAAGATAACATAAAATAACAATTGATTTATCTAATCATATATAACACAACAAACAATACTAAATCATGTCAAATTCCTATTGAGTTTTGAACACGAACACGACATCGTGTTTTTCACATTTGACACAAACACAAATTCGAATTTCAGTTTCGTCACAATTTCGTTTCATATCATTTATTTTTATCGTATTGTGTCATCAATTGTCACCCCTACCCATGATTCCCAAAATGTTTTTTTCCTTTAAGAATCATAAAGGTTATAACTGTTAATGTATCCCTCTAGAAATACGTCAAAGATAACGAGACGGTTATCTAAAGGACGACTTAGCTAACGGTCGTTATCCAACATAAGTGCTAGTCCCTCGCCCTCGCCCTCGCGGCCTCGTACCTAGACCCCGACGCTCTAGCGCCAAGGTCCAACTCAGAATAAGAGGCTCCGGTCTACATGTAACATCTGTTTCCTTGGATGAATCGAATTAGGGTTTCGGAGGGTCAAAAGGTTAGAATTTGGTGAAAAAGGGGTCCTCACGACATGAGGAGGGTCGCATGAAGATTTCATCCGGGGCTAAGCTCACGACATGAGCAATAAGAGCTCACGACGTGAGGAGCGCTGCAGCCCAAGCCCACAAAGTTTTAGGGTTTCTCACATATTTAAGCCCCCTTATCTCGGTTTTAGGGTTCATTTCTCAACCTCCACCTTCCCTTAACTCATAAAACCCTAAACCTAATCCATCTTGGTGATTTTGGATCCATTTTAGTGTTTTGGTGGCTTGAAGAAGAAGAGGAAGTGGTTCTAGAGTGTTGGTTCAACAAGAAGGTTTCATCATCATCATCATCTTGTGCACATTTTGGACATTTGTAAGTATCCAAGATCCAATTTTTATGAGCTCAAATTGCTAGATCTAAGTTATAAGCTCCTTTTTGCATGTTTGGGTGGGATTTCTTGCATATGGTCCATAAAGTTGGCAATTTTATGGATCATTGATTCATTCTCTTCATTATAGTCTTTGGATATGAGTTTTGGTGAAGTTTGGGATAACAAGTTTGAGTCTAGATCTCATTTTCCCCACTTTTGGTCTAGTAAGAGTTTGAGTCATGCATTGGACATGCATGACTGAAAAGCTTCGATTTTTATCATCTTTTGGGTAAAGGAAGACCCGCCCCCCAGAAAGTACCAAGCTATGGCTGAAAATATTAAGAGCTTAATGTCTTAAGCTAGTCTGTTCATATCTCACGACGTGAGGTTTAGGACCTTCGCGTCGTGAGGATGTTGGCCACCTCATCTGTTTTGTCCGGATTGGTCACGACGTGACTCAAGGATGGGTCACGATGTGAAGGAGTCTAGAATCTTCTCGATGGATTGAGTTGACTCGCTGACTCGGGACTGGGTCGAGTTGACCCACACGACGTGACCATGGTCTGGTCACGACGTGAGAAACCGTTGTGGAGTTTGGACCGTAGATTTTTGGACCATGTTGGGCCTTGGGGATTTTGATTTGGGCTTATTGTCTTGCATATTGGGTTTTGGGCCCAATTTGGAGAATTGGGTCATATTTGGGCTTTGGATGATCGTTTTGGAATTTGGGCCTTTGGATTGTTGGTTTGGGCCTAGGCTTTGGGCCAAGTTGGGTAAAAGGTAAAGAGGTCTTTTACCCTAGTTTGGACACTTAGTGTGGGTTGGGATCCGATTATTGATGGATGATTATTTTGGTGATTGATAACGCTAGGATTTTAGCGGGCCAGCAACCAGAGATTCTTTCAGCGGGATTCGGTAGTGCGAGGTGAGTTTCCTCACTGTGTTTAGCGGTCCGAAGGCACTAATGCCGAGCCATGATATGTTATGTTAGAATACTCGTTATCTGTGTGACACTTGTATGTGTATGTGCTTATTTGCTTACTGGGTGGGGCCCGATGGTTATTCTGTATGCTATTACCTGTTATGCTTATATGAATTGTATGTGGGCGGGGCCCGCTATGCGAGTTAGGGTGGGGCCCTTTATACTTTTTGGGCGGGCCCGTTATGCAAGTTAGGGCAGGGCCCGTTATACTCATTGGACGGGGCCCGTTATATGCTATGTATGTATGGTATGTGGTATTTTGGGGAACTCACTAAGCTTTGTGCTTATGGTTTTCAATTTATGTTTCAGGTACTTCTGTTTTCAAAGGGAAGAACTTGGGATGATTGCAGAGCACACACCACTCGATTCCGCATTCTGTGATTTTCTCTGATAATGATGATGTTTGATAAAACTTTAATTACCTTGGTTTTATGAGAATGACATGAATTATTGTTTTATTAATTTAAAAATGAAAATTTTCGGGACTTATTTTTGGGATGTTACACTACAACAAGCCAAAACAGTACCAACCGCTCCCCAGAGTGGCAAGTGTAGCGCATAGAGCGCTGCTCTTCGGTGGTTCTGCATCAATAGTAGATAACTGCTAGTGATGCACGATCCGCTAATGGGACACCTTCACGTCCTGACGGTCCAGACAAGACAAAAAGTATTGTCGTGGACATGCTCCCACGACGGTATGTATAAAAGAGATCATTATTTTCCAGAAGAAATGATCGCCTCATTCTCTCCTTTAAGCTAAACCCTAATTCTCATATCCAATTAATGACTAGATCGTCGGAGCCTCATTTCGGGACCCCCTCTCGGACAACGACTGACGTCGGTTCTTTGTTTGCTGTGATTCTCAAGCTTAACTCAGACGAAACCACAACAGGCGGTGTTAAGCTCTATATCCATATCACAACAATATCTAAATGGCAAACATGTACAAAGCTATAATTAAACTAATGCTATACCGTGATGTGAGAACACTAGAATCATATTTCAGCACAAAAACATCGATAAAGTTATATTTCAACAAGTAAATTCGTTTTTTAGAAATGGATAAATCGATTTGATGATAAAAACACAAGAAAGATTCAATTTTTAAAAAGAATTTTACAAAATCTATTTTTCAGAGAATGAAGTTACCGAAGGGGTGTTGTTGTTGGTGGAGGACGACACTGGATGAAGGGCGGTGTTAAATTAAGGAGTGATTGGAAGCGGGAGAGAAATAAAATGAGATTTTTAATTTTTTGGGTGTCGAAGCCTTGAAGGTTATTAGGCAAAGGGGCAAAGATATGAAACGCTCATTCACAGGCTAAGATACATACAAAATATCGAACCAAATTATAATATTATTATATATCCGGTTTTTATCACAAATTTATATACTTCAATTTTCGATCAAATTATAATTTTTATTATATACTAATTTTTATCACAAATTTATGTGCTTCAATTTTCGATGTATTATTTTCATTTGATATTTGCTAGGAATATTACCAAATGACCAACCCACCCCTTTACGTTGCATGAGCGAATGACATAGCTATACGTGAAAATAGGAAATTCAGTATTAAAAAAAAAAAAAAAAAAAAAAAAAAAACTAAAAGCGCATTCTAAAAAGGTGTTGATCCACACACAATAATTTTTAGCCACACACAATAATTTATGTTTTATATATTTATACTATACAACTCCATAAAACACAAATTGTTATGTATGGCCACATATTATTATGAACGGATCACTACAAAATAGACCACAGGTCAGGAACAACGGTTTAGGGAAAACAATAGAAACTCACACAACAAAGAAATGAGGAAGCCGAGGGGAGGTTTCTGAAGGGTGGTTGCCGCCTTCCGTCGCACATTTTTCCCCAAAATCAACAACCCTCTATTTGATATATATCTATCTATGTATATCTATATAACACGAAAAATATTAACCCATAAGATTCTGCGTGCTTTCCCATTTTCATTATCTGTGTGCTTTACGACATCGTTGATAATAACAATAATAATAATTATTAGAGCATCTCCAACAGAGGGGCGGTGATGATGAAATTCTTGTTGTGTGAGTAAATTGGTGAAGTTTGAGATCCTCCGTAGCTTGGCGGGGCAATTTTCCGGATAGATCGTGGTGGAAATTGATAGAATTCTTGTGTTTCTACCACCGACGCAACCAGATTTTTGCAGCCACAGCGGGGTTTATCCTCTTTGCTTTGATTATTTATAGATCTGAGCCTCGTCCTTGATTTTTTGTCATAACTTTTATGTTTTCTCTTTTCAAATAATGTAATATTTTGTTCGTTTTAGATTATTTATTTATTTTGGATTGTTTACAGAGCTGTAGTTAATTGATATCATGATCAAAATTTGAGATTTGAACAGGTTCTGCCATTTGAAAATTATGGGCATAAGATCTAGTTGTTGAGATTGAGAAGATAAGAGTTTGTGACACATACTCGGTACCTTGATCCAAAGTTTGAAAGATGGTGTATTTGGAAGAAATAATAGTGTATTTTTTTCTATCATATATTCTATTTGAAAAAACTGCAAAAATGGTCATGTGGTATGTATTTTTTTTGTGAGGTTTAGCCAAAACCTCGATATTTTTTTTTTGGCTTTGTTGAGTTAGTTTCATCGCGGATTTGGTCCGTTGGTTGACTGTAATACCCTTGAGGTAATTATTTTCTATTTTTCTTTCATTTTTTTTAAATCTAATACTCATTTATTTGTTTAAACAATTAAAAAATAAAATTGATCTCTCTCTCTCTCTCTCTCTCTCTCTCTCTCTCTCTCTCTCCCCCCCCCCCCTTTAATAAACAAGCCAAGAGGCTGCCACAACCTCCTCGGCCCCCCTCCGCCTTCCTACCGTCGAGTAATACCACCCCATTACCTTCTTTTGGTTGTTGATGTTGTTCTCGATATCTATTCTCGCTCTCTCATTATTACACCGACGAAGGAAAGAAGAAGGAAAACATGTGAGAAAGTCAGTTGTGGCAACCCTTCAGCCACCCCACTCGATCCTCCATCATCCCCAACACCTCCCTTCTTCGTTGTTGTCTGTGTTCGAGCTTGCATCGTCGCTGACGAAGCTAGAACGGACGAGAGAAGACACGCCGGAAAACCGATAGTCCTCCCTCTCTCTCTCTCTCTCACCATTTCAGCGCTAAACACACAAGACAGTGAGAACAATACAGGAGGACCCCATACTTCATGTATATACATTTATCGGAAACCTACAACTAGATCTAAAGTCGCCGTCAGAAACCCACCACTGAAGGATCAATGTCTGGTAGGTAATTCAATTTGGGTTTAAAGTCCCCCGACGTCTCTGTTGACCCAGTTCATTTAGCGCGTCACCCATCTAGAAACGATTTCCGGTGGGTGATTTGTCACAACTAGAAATTTTGATGCTTTGTAAACAATTAACAATGATAACATTGTAACTAAAACTTGAAAGCATGTATGATGCTTATTCAATGACAACAAAATTCCATCAAACACTCCATATAAACGCTCAAATAGTCTACAAAAAGTTGAAAACCCTAGAAATCCCGGTTTAAGTCCATTATGGACTAGGATTTCCTTATTGGGCCTAATGTGCCAATAAACTTCCAATGTGACTATTTTAGGCTTAGAACTCTCAAATGGGCTCTCATTGGACCCACTCTCATAAGACTTAACCTTTTTGGGGCTTATAAGCCTAAAATGGACTAGTTTACCTTTAATGAGCCTTATTGGGCCGTAGCAAATCCAAATAGCTTTAATAGACTCAAATCCATTCCTTTATGCTAAATTGGGCCGTGAACTACTCTAAAGGCCCAATGGGCCGAAAATTATCAAATTGGGCCTCATATTATGGACTCAAGCACAAAAGGCCCAAGCCATTCTCTTCTCTCTCTCTCTCTCTCTCTCTCTCGGCCCAAGTAGAAAACAAAAAAAAAGAGAAATTAAGGGAATTAAGGAGGGTTAGCCACCTCCTTATTACATATTGGACTTCCATGCAAGTTCACATGTCTCCATGCATCCATCCCTTCACCTATCTCTCTCTTCTCTTTCTCTTCTTATTACTCACGGCCGAAGGTAGTAACACACACACACACATACCAAACTCCATTCCAATACTATCAAATTCTCTCAAGAACCTCTCCATTCTTCCTTCAAAATTTCGAGACTTGCTTACATGCCAAGAAGATCTTTCACTCATAACACAAATCTTTGGTAAGTGTTTACTTAAATCCAAAGTTTAACTTCTATATCTCACCAAAAATCATCTTCTAATTCATTCAAATTCATGATCATACTCCTTAGAAGCAATCTAAGCCCAAGGACTTCTAAAGAAGCTTGTTAGGCCGAAAGATCTCATCATTTTCATCCTTTCTTCTTCAAAACCGTGAACATCAAAGCAAGGTGAGTTCATACCCCTCTATTTTCGGTTTTCATATGATTTATGGGGGAGAATACAAGTAAAATGTGAAGATCTATGTGTATTTGTATGTTATGTGTGATTTCTTGTGTTTTTGTGGTAAATATGTGCTAAAAATGAAAGATATTTAGAGATCAATAGTTCAAGAAGGAAAATATGTGATCTAGGTCATATTTCACTTAACATGTCAAGATAAACTACTATACAAGCTTTAAAATAACACACTACAACATAAAAATTTGTTATTGGACTATTTGTGATAAATAAACAAAAGATGGGAAAAAAATGTCATTCACGGTTTCTACAAGGATCAAAAGGTCAAAACAGCCAAAATAAGAGTTTGTATAAATATTAGGCTTTTTAAAGGACTAAAAATGTAAATTTTAGCCTAATGGGCTAAAATTTGGGCTTTTCGGTTATTTAGGCCCAAATATGCGAAAAATCAAATTTAAGGGGCTGAAATGGAAAGTTTTCTCAAAACAGGGGCTATAAACGTAAATAAACCTATTTCAGGGGTTAAAATGGTCTTATTTATCAAAAGGGACTAAAAATGCAAAGATTTTGGATTTTGGATAAAATTTATAAAAATTGCGAAAAGTGTGGATTTAAATGCAAATTTTTTAACTAAGGGGCTGAAACTGTCCAAAATAAAATTTTGGGCTTAAAACATTATTTAATTAAGTGTTTAGGCCAAAAATGTCAAGAAAAAGAGTTTAAGGACCTAATATGTCATTTTTCATAAAAAGGGCTAAAAATTGCCAACTTTACCAAATTAAGGGGCTGAATAGGTCAAACTAATATTTTTGGTCAATTATGTTAATAATAAAATAATTGGGTCAAAATATACAAAACTTTATAACTTATGGGTTTTAAATAGAAAAATAACTATTTTTATAAATCTATGAATCGTTATAAAACAAATTGGTGATTTTTACGACATATCGATTAAACAACTTCGCAACACTAATATTATACGAAACAAGTAAACATTCTAATTGTTGGGCTTGAGAGATTCTAATCATGCTTATTGGGCCTTCGTGACACATTAACATGACTTTTGGGCCCAACATAAATAATACATGTTATTGGGCCTCTTGTGACCCAATTACATGCTTAAGAGACCCTCAATGGCTTTGACATGCTATTGGGCCTCAGTGGCCCATTAACATTGCTAGTAAGGTCCAAATAAATCTTATGCGAAATGGGCCAACGCGCCTTTCGTATACTCGACAGCCTTAAATAACATACGTAATTAGTAGGGCCTAGTAGTCCTCTTCTCTTCATCTGTTAGGCTTACCTTCTTTTCAAGTAAACTAAAATCAGGTCATTAATCAAGGTTAATCAAATTCATGTGGATTAAGTGAGTAATATCGGGTGACACCAATAAGTGTCGGTCGTAGTCTGTAGTTGTAATCAAAGTCTCCTGGAGGGAGAGCGAGAGTTTGTGTATAGATCTATACGGGGGTGACTCCCCCACACCTAAACTGTTCGCTACAGTTAGACTCGGCCAGTCTAGGGTGACAAAATCTTAAGATCAATTCTGGTGTTCATTAGAATGCCAAGACAGACGAACTAGTCATTATCATGCATGGTTATAACGACTCACATAGAGATCCAATACCATCTAAGTAATCAGGGGAAATCATATTCATTCGTTGTGACGATACAATAATACAAAACAATCATAATATTTTATCGGAAAACATCGGGTTTTCCGGGGAAACCAATCTTACTCACTTGCACTTTCAAAAACTATAATGCAAAACTTCTCATTTATACACGTTTTGAAATCATTCATGCATATAATTACAGGATCATCATAACATTTTCATGAAAAATCTTATTACAGAAAATATCAGATTTTCTGGGTTTTACGAACGACATAAACTATTTTACATCAAACATACTTATGAACTCACCAACATTATATATGTTGACCGTTTTCAAAATAACTTGTATTCTCAGGTAATCGTTAGAACGAGGAAGCATCCGGTGTGTTGAAAGTTTCTTTTGTAGTTGCTAATCACCAAACACTTTATATTTTGGGATCATGTAATGTAAACCATGTACTTGATGTAAACAATGCCAGTTGTACTATGTAATGTTTGGTGATGAATGTGTTATGTTTCATGTATATTCATTGTGATGATATTTCAATTTAAGTCGCGCGAGCCCTCGGACGTTTCCGCCGTCTGGTTCTGGGGTGTGACAGGTTGGTATCAGAGCTCTGTTTATAGTGAACTGGCATATCTAACCACACATTGATATGCAACTATAAACCCAGCAAGGGACTAAATAACTCTGAACAAAACAAATAAAATGTGCTAATAAACACTCTTACTTGTGCGACTTAGAAAAATGAACATAATAACAAATCAAATAAGATGATTAGGAGAACCTGACATCCCGATTAAGCCAGGACTGTTCACAGTTGTATTAGGGACACAGACTATGATATGGAGGAAGAAAGAGGCACAGACGAAGCCTCCGTCACACCACCTACTGGCGAGACACAGCAGAACCACCCTGCCCCACCAGGAAATCCCGTGAGAGAGAATCGTTCTCCGGAGGCTGAGGCTGCCGCACTACGACAACAGCCATTCGCCATGGAAGCACGAGCGGTGCAGGCCGAACAGGAAAGAGATGAAGTCATTAGAGAGATGACTGAGATGGCCCAGTTTTTGGCACAACACTTCGTTATATGATCTCGCTGCCACCATTGGGCGCTTCCTAGTGTGTTAGGACCCGCTTTAACCTACTAGTGCTATGTTCCCTTATGTTTGCTATGTACTACCGTCGCCCTACTCATCTCCCGGGTATTCATAACATAGGTGACATAACCGGCGCAACCTTGCTGAAGGTAACGCCTAGCTCTTGCTGCTAAACATAATGTTGGCCCTCGTTGTGGCCTTTCGCCCTGAATCACCAGCTCTCCCCCTCCAGGGGCCCTAATCCTCACTGACTGTTGCGCGCAGTCAATTACTGCCGCATTGGGGCTCCGCCAATCCATACCAATAATAACCTTGTTCCCCCCGCAAAGGTATGGGAACCAAGTCCACCAGGTAACGTTCCTCGAACAGCCTCAAAACACAATCCCGGTAGACCTCTGATGCACGCACCGACCGGTCGTCCGCAATCTCGACCTCTAGAGGGCAATCCAACATGCCTGAAGACTCCGGGAACTTCTTGCTAAGCGCAAGAGAGACGAAGGATCGGGTGGCACCCGAATCAAACAATACCTGAACTGGGATACCGTTCACATGGAACGATCCTAAACAGGGCACATTCATCACATAACCAAAATCACAGCAGCGAACCATAAAACATAAATAAGAAGTCATACCTGTCACCACATCGGGTGCAGCGCGTGCCTCCTCTGCTGTCAGCTGAAATGCTCGGCTCCGCACCACTGGAGCCTCTGTCTTGACCTTTCGGCCATCTGCAACCCGCGCCGTCGCTGAGACCGGCGCCACTGCTGGCGCTGCTGACAATCTCGGGCAATTGGCCCTTTTGTGGCCCCTCTGATTGCAATGGAAGCAAATCAAGTCTGTCATCTGCACTGTGGGGGCGGGGGCAGTACAATCCCTGCTAAAATGCCCAACCTTACCGCACTTATAGCAGCCTGAACCCGGCCCAGTGCGACAAGCTCCCTTGTGTGACCGACCGCATTTCCCACAGCGGTCCCGTCCAGACTGGCCTTTCGGCCTACCATCGGATCCCTTGGGCTTCTTCCCCGAAGCCCCAGTCGCCAGCCCCTCCACTGCCTTCCTCTTCTGGATGTGCTCCAGATCAATCTCCCTCTCCCTAGCCCTGGAAATCATGGAATCCAAGGTAGGGTAAGCTGAAAAACTAACATGCTCCCGAATGTCAGCTCGTAGCATGTCATGGTAGCGGGTCCTCCTCATACTGGGGCACCAACAATGCCCTCTCCCGGAACTTGGCGGTGATCTCCGCCACAGTCTCCGTAGTCTGCCTCATGTCCAAAAACTCCCTAGCCAACTGTTGAAGCTCAACAACTGGCGCAAACTCCGCCCTGAATCTAGTCACAAAGTCTGACCAGGTCATAGCCCCAACAGCTGAGGCTCCCAACGAGTCACCAACTGACTCCCACCAATCTCTGGCCCTGTCTCGTAAGCATCCTGCTGCATATCTCACCTTCGACCCCTCCGGGCAGAAGCTCGTCAGCTGCACAGACTCGATGTCTGTGATCCATCTCCTGGCAGCAATGGGGTCTTTCACCCCATGGAAATCTGGTGCACCACTCCCTCGAAAGTCCTTAAAGGACAGTGTGCGCGTACCCACCTGGCTAGACGCCATATCACTCCTAAATGCTCGGAGGCGATCCTCCACCAGCTCAACAATCCCTTCCTTGATCGACCCGAAAATGACAGGGGTCGACTCAAGGATGCCTCTCGTGATCTCAGACGCGATGAACTCGCGCAGCCCGCCATCAACCTGCTCGGATCCTGCGCCCGAGCCTCATCCTGATCCTGATCCGGAACCTCCTGCTCCATGTCGCGTGGTCACCATGCTGAAAATACACGCATAAATGTCAGGATCATACATACTCCCGAGAGGTCTAACGCACTCTCCAAGGTTCCCGGTTCCATCTAGGCCCTCCTTGATTCGAGTACGGGTCCTCTGCTTTCAGTAGTACGGGCCCATACTACCTTCCACATCTACCTGTACTTTCCTCAAGGATTGCTTCGACTTCACCAAGCCCCTTTTACCGACACCCTTTCCACTGACCTCATCCTAGGCTTCCCTAGGGCACTCCCCGACCTACCCTCCGGCATCAGCTGCACCAGGAGTCCCCACTATTTCCCCCTAACTAACTCGCAGATATTGTTACATATATGCTCCTTAGTTAGTCGAAAAATGGCCAGGACCCCCATAGCACAAAGCAAACAGCATTCGTGCATTGGGTAACCAAACCAGGCATAACCTATACAGGCCATCCTACTGCTGACTAAACAGTCCTAGCATACAGCTCATACAACAGGCATATAAGGCATCCCTAGACCCTTAGCCCTAACTAGCATGCAATTCTCAGAATCATATATCAGGCACACAAGGCATCTTCCTAGATCCTTAGTCCTATTCTAGCATACAATTCTCAGAATCATATAGCATAACATAGCAAGTATGGGTATCTTGGGGAAAACTTACTTGAGCCCGGCCGGTCGCATGCATCACACACCTCGTCTTTCTTAAAATCCTTCCATTTAGATTTTAGAAAACCATTTTTCTTTGTAAAAATCTTTTAGTCCCTCGGTTTGAGTCCAGACACCCCCGAGGGTGTGTCCGAATCCCTCAAACCAGGGCTCTGATACCAACTTGTAACAGCCCAAAATTCACGCCCAAAAATTTCATTTTTATTTAAATAACTCATAAAAACATCCATTAGGAAATACGGTGAAAACACGTCGTCTCATAAAACAATGTATCATGTCTGAAACCCAAGTCATAAACTAATAGCATATCAGAGTACAGTCCCAGAAAACTTCTATGCGGAAAATCATGTGTGTGTGATGCGATGCTAAGCCGTTGGCTCCTTCCCCTTAGACGAAGAGGTACCTGAAACCAAAACTGAAACCGTAAGCACAAAGCTTAGTGAGTTCCCTCATCATACCACATACCATACAATATCATCGGTATCTTTCAACCGGTAATCTTCGTCGGTATCTTTCAACCGGTAATCATCATCAGTATCTTTCAACCGGTAATCGTCATCGGTATCTTTCAACCGGTAACCATCATCGATATCTTTCAACCGGTAACTGGGGACTATTCCACCCCCTACCACTAGCATACAATAACAAGATAAAAGCATACAGTCAGTCATATCCGGGTACTGACCTACCCTTTGGTCCTAAGGACCACTGTCAGGGAAGCTATCCCTATCATGCACGTAACATATCATACATATATAACTCATAACCAAACACATAACCAGACCAAGATAATTATCACAAAGACAATCATCTTTTAAATACTCCTCATTGATGGGCCGGCATTGTGGCCTTAGACCCACCCCTACTGGAAGGTAACTCACCTCGTACAAGAAGCTGCTGATAATCTGTGCGGGAAACCTCCGTCCGCTGCTGCTCCGGAAATCCTCCGGCTACAATCCCCACAAACACTCAGTTAGAAACGGATATCTATTCTTAGGGTAAAATGACCATCTTACCCCCAACCAAGTCCAAGTCAAAGTCAACCTCCAGTTGACCCGACTCGCCGAGTTGGGCCGTCAACTCGCCGAGTCCCTCACCCTTTACTCACCCTCATCCATGACCCCACTCGTCGAGTTGGGCCGTCAACTCGACGAGTTCTTCTCTCATATGAACATCACATGAAAACTCATCCGACTCGCCGAGTTGATGAATAACTCGTCGAGTTCACCTTCATCTGATGAACAAGTTCTGTCCTCGACTCGCCGAGTTGATGAACAACTCGTCGAGTTCATCTTCATCCTTAAGAAGATTGCCTTGGACTCGCCGAGTCCATTCATGCACTCGCCGAGTCCCATGAATTCCAGAACCATAGCTTAGTCCAGAACGTTGGGTCACTCCCCGGGACTCCCTAAAACCTTTCCACACTCAACTGGGTCCTTTTGACCCTCGACTGATATGGGACAGAACCCCAGGACTCGCCGAGTCCAAGAATGGACTCGTCGAGTTGGTCACATCCTCTCACTAAATCTTCGATTTCTGATGTACAACCCTTGATCAAAAGATAGATCTATGCTTCTACAATCGATCTAGCACGTAAAGTTACAGCCTTTACGTGCTTGCATGGGACTTTGAGCTCAAAAGGTCCTAAAACAAGCTCTTACAATGCATGGGGCCTTCTTTGAGTGCAAAAGCCACTCCTTTCTGCCTTGTAACCCCTCTAAGGACCTAGATCTGAAACATCAACCCCAAACCATGCTTGCAATCATGGTTGGTGACCAAAATGGCTTAGAAAAGCCCTAAAACTCCACAAAATGGGATCTATCAAAAGAACAAACAAGGTATAGACTTTATACCTTCTGTAGACTGCAATTGATGCTCAAAATCGGATCCTTCTAGCCTCCTCTTGATCCTTCAAGCTTTTCCTTCCTTCCTTGGGTCACAAAAGCACCAAAATCACTCCAAATGCCTTAGATTGCTTCAATAACGACTAGGGTTTAAATGAGAGGTGTTTGGGAGCATAAAGGGGCGATGAAGGCTGTATAAGGTCGTTTAAATAGGGTGCAAACCCTTGGATTAGGGTTTTTGTCCAGACAGCGTCTACTCGCCGAGTCCGGGACCCGACTCGCCGAGTACATCACTTAAATTTCGCGTCCCGTCCCGCTTCTACTCGGCGAGTTGGTCCTTCAACTCGCCGAGTCCAAGGCCAAAAATGCAAAATACTTAGAAAGAAATACGTACCAAGAACCAGGTGCTACATGCTATGTGTTTTATACTATTATTGTTTGATGTGAATATATGGAAACAATTAGATACAAAAATCGATTCACGAAATTCTCAGCTTAAAAACAATACATACTCAACATCTTTCTGTTCCGTAACAGCAAGATGTTGCAGAGACCAAACCGCGGAAATAACCAACCACCGACACCACCGGAAGTCAACTCAGCTGCGTTTCAAGCAGCTGTATCTGCTGCAGTCACAGCAGCCATGGCGCAAATCCACCAAGGGAACAATGGCGGAGGAAACGGGCAGGGGGCTGGAAGTTCAAACAACGGAATAAATCAAGGACCTACCAAGACATGCTCTTACAAAGACTTTACCAACGCCAAGCCACGAACCTTTAATGGAACGGGAGGTTGTCATAGCCCTAAATAGGTGGATTGAGAAAATTGAATCCGTCTTTGAAATTTGCGGGTGTCTATATGGGTGCAAGGTCAAGTTCGCAGCATGTACCTTTGTAAGCTCTTTCATGGTGGAACGGTCACATCGAAGCCATGACCCTTCCAGTGGCAAACGTAATGCCCTGGGAAGAACTGAAGGAAATGATGTTGGCAGAGTACTGCCCTAGAGGCGAGATACAAAAGATGGAACAAGAATTGTGGAACTTGACAGTTCAGAACTCCAATATCGACGCATACATATCCAGATTTAGCGAGCTATCCCTTCTGTGTCCGGGTATGATCACCTCAGAAGGGAAAAAGATTGAGAGGTTCATCTGGGGATTGACTGCACCTATCCAAGGGAGTGTCATTGCGGCAAACCCTGAGACGTTTGATAGCGCCAAAAGATTGGCCAAGAAACTGTATGATCATGGCAACAAGAAGAGTGTTAAGATTGTGGAAGCGGATGTTAAGAAGGAAGAAGAGAATAAGAAAGGGAATAACAACAAGAGAAGAGGTAAACAGAACTCCAAATCATCTAAGAAGCAACAGACAGTGACTGTCCATGCAGCAACCCAAGCTATCATAGCACCACATGTTCCAGCCTCATCCACACCGAATGCTCCGAAACAGTACACAGGGAACCTTCCCAAGTGTAACAAATGTAACTACCATCACCACGGGGAATGCAGAGAGATGATGTGCACAAGATGCAACCAGAAGGGCCATACAACAAAGTATTGTAGGACCCAGTTTCCACAAAACCAGATGCCCAACAACAACAACAACAACAACAACACAAAGGATGGAGCCAGTTATACCTGTTATGGGTGCGGGAAGACCGAAAATTTCAGGCGGAATTGTCCCAATGCAAACAACCACACGACAGGAGCAGCAGGAAGAGTGCTGGCTATGGGTCAAGGAGAAGCGGTTCAGGATCCCGCTGTCGTCACCGGTACGTTTCTCCTTAACCACTCATATGCATGCATCTTGTTTGATACCGGAGCAGAGCGAAGCTTTGTGAGTAATAAATTCAAACACCTTTTAAAACAACAACCCCAAAACCTCAATGAAACCTTTACGGTGGAAATGGCTAATGGGAAAACAGAATCAACTGGGGAAATCTATGTAGGATGTACCCTAACCTTAAATCAATATGCCTTTCAAATAAACTTGATGCCTGTAACTATTATGAGTTTTGATGTGATTGTCGGCATGGACTGGTTGAGCCCCCATCATGCCGAAATTATGTGTTGCGAGAAGGCCATTCGCCTTCATCTCCCTAACCACGAAACCCTAATTATATACGGGGATAAGCCCAGTACTAACCTTCGTCTTATCTCGTGCATTAAGGCACAAAAGTATCTACAAAAGAAGGACTTGGCGTTTCTGGCACACATAGTGGATAAGTCCAAGGAAGAGGTCAATATTCGAGACATCCCAGTGGCGTGCGACTTCCCGGATGTCTTTCCTGAAGACCTTCCGGGGATACCCCCAGAAAGACAAGTCGAGTTCCGAATTGACCTGGTGCCAGAAGCCACGCCCATTGCTAAATCACCCTATAGGTTGGCTCCTGCGGAGATGCAAGAACTGTCAAGCCAACTTAGCGAACTATTGAGCAAAGGATTCATCCGACCTAGCTTCTCACCCTGGGGAGCTCCGGTCCTCTTTGTTAAGAAAAAGGACGGATCCTTTACGATGTGTATTGATTATAGAGAACTGAACAAACTCACTATCAAAAATCGCTACCCACTTCCGCGAATCGACGATCTATTCGACCAGCTCCAAGGAGCAAGTTACTTCTCTAAGATAGATCTGCGATCCGGATACCACCAACTCAAAGTCCGGGAAGAGGATATCCCCAAAACCGCTTTCCGAACTCGCTATGGACATTACGAATTTGTTGTAATGCCCTTCGGTCTAACGAATGCCCCCGCCGCATTCATGGACCTGATGAATCGAATTTGCTGACCATTCCTCGACAATTTTGTCATTGTTTTCATCGACGATATCCTAGTCTATTCTCGAAGCGAAGAGGAGCATGGCCGACATCTCCGTTAAATCTTGGGAACCCTACGAACTGAAAAGTTATACGCAAAACTCTCTAAGTGTGAGTTCTGGCTCCGTAGTGTGAACTTTTTGGGTAATGTTGTCAGTCAAGAAGGGATACATGTAGACCCTTCTAAGGTCAAAGCCATAGAAGGATGGGCGGTCCCAACGACACCCACAGAAATTCGTCAATTTTTAGGTCTCGCAGGCTATTACAGGAGATTCATTCAGAACTTCTCCAAAACAGCCAAGCCACTTACCATGCTTACACAAAAGGGCGTGCCATTTGAATGGACATAAAAGCAGGAGGTTGCCTTCCGAACTCTGAAGCGAGCTCTCTGTAGTGCACCAGTACTATCACTACCAAAGGGAACGAGGACTTCGTAGTTTACTGCGATGCTTCGAATCAGGGTTTAGGCTGTGTACTCATGCAGCGTGGAAAGGTGATAGCTTATGCATCCCGACAACTAAAGACACATGAGGTGAATTATACCACCCATGATCTCGAATTGGGAGCTGTGGTCTTCGCCTTGAAAATTTGGAGGAACTACCTTTATGGTACCAAGTGCACCATTTTCACCGACCACAAGAGTCTCCAGCACATTTTAAATCAAAAGGAGTTAAACATGAGGCAGCGAAGATGGGTTGAGCCGCTAAACGATTATGAGTGCGAAATCAAGTACCACCCAGGCAAGGATAACGTGGTAGCTGATGCCTTAAGTCGGAAAGAATACTTAAATCGTCGTGTGAAGACCCTTTCGATAACTGTTCAATCCCATCTGTCCTCGCAAATCAAAGCAGCCCAGTTCGATGCCATGAAGATAGAAAACAGAACAAGCGAAGCATTACGTGGAATGGAAAAGAACTTTGAAGTCAAGAAGGACGGAGCATATTACTTCATGAATCGAATTTGGATCCCTAAACTTGGGGGATTCAGAGAAGTAGTCATGAATGAAGCCCATAAGACACGATACTCCATCCATCCGGGTTCAGATAAAATGTACTTGGATATCAAGCAGCAGTATTGGTGGCCTAACATGAAGGCAAAAATTGCCACTTACGTTAGCAAGTGCCTCATCTGTGCTAAGGTGAATGTAGAATATCAGAAGCCCTCGGGACTATTACAACAACCAGTAATACCCGAGTGGAAATGGGAAAGGATTATTATGGACTTTGTGACCAAATTACCCAAGACAACAGATGGATTGGATACCATATGGGTAATAGTCGACAGGTTGACAAAATCCGCTCATTTCCTGCCAATAAAAGAGTCACACAAGATGGAACGATTGACGAGAATCTACATCATGGAAATTGTGAGACTCCATGGAGTACCAATATCTTGTTGGATATAGTGTCTAAGTCCATAACTTTATTTGGTATGTACTTGACCCGACCCGGCATGGTCCATTTGGGTTGCATGGCATTGCAATACTTGGATAGACTAAATGAGAGAATAAGGCACTTATGATTATTAATATATTATAAGTTCTAATATATTAATAATAGTATTATTTAATTAGTATTGATCAAGTATTAATCTAGGATTAATTTGGTGATCAAAGTGAGACTAATTAAATATATAGGGTTGATTATGACAATCATCAATTCTTTTATGGTGGATTAATGATCCATAGTTTATGGGTTATGGATGTAACCAAATGGAGCTCCATGGATGGTCCATGGGAGTTACAAATCCATGGGTCATGGGAAATCAAGAGTCATGACAATTAAGGGCATTCATGTGTAAACCCTAATTGTGACAACACTATAAAAGGAACCCTATAGCTAGCAAAAAGTGGAGCTAGTGGACATAGTGTTACTAGAGAGGGCATAACCAATTTTGAGTGCTAGAAGTATTCTCTCAAGTTATTCCAAGTCTTGTGGTGTTGTGTGAAGCATTTGAGGCACAACATTTGGGGTGCTAGGCTCACAAAGTCTTGAAGGAATCCAAGCAACAACAAGGTATGTATTTCTACTAGTTTTATGTTTTATGTAATCCCCATGCCATGCTAGTTAGGAAATAACCTTGAAAAAGTAATTTGCATGTATATAGAGAAAACATAGATTCAAGGTTATTAGGGTTGCATGTACACTTAGGAAGTGTTAGAATGCTCAAAACCCATCAGTGGTATCAGAGACTAGGACTGTTTTCTGTATACTTGATGCAAAACTGCTTAAAAATCGAAAATTCTGCATTCTGACGACTAGACTCGCCGAGTCCATGGGGAGGACTCGCCGAGTCCATGAACAAATTCATCCTACTCGGCGAGTAGAATAATGCACTCGGCGAGTAGGAGCGTGCTGGGCAGTTTTTTCGAGTTTTGTTGCTGGAAATGGATTAAGATCATTATCCCAATCTGTTTTGGACTTGTAAAATCTGTTTTTCAAAATGATAATGATTATGTTAACCCATTTTACATGGCTTTTATCAATTTTCAAGTATTGTATATAGTTATATGATTTCTTGAAATTGCTTAATATGAATTTGTGTTCTTATGAGTTTTTAGAAGATCATAGGAATTATGTGTAACCACCATGTGTGTTTAATTCATGATCTTAATGGCTATGATGGTGTCCATAACTTGTCCTCAAGTTATGGATAACCAAAAGTCACTTCTTTTAATTATGATTAAAAAACTAAAGAGGTTTCATAAAATGAAGAGTCTTCATTTTTATGAACCATTAAAACTCATAAGTTACAAATTGAAGAGACTTGGAATAGTTTCAAATCTTGCCCTCAAGTTTTGGAATTTGAAAAGTCTTATACTTTAATACTTTAATTCCAAATTAAACCTTAGATTTTTAAAAAGGTTTAAAAATCAACACTTATACTATTATTATAATTTTATTATATAGATATGTATAAGAATATGTCATTCTTACCGTTAGTAGGCCTCATTCACGAAGCCGGTCTATAAGGGGGGGTATAAGGTTGTTGCCTATAAAATGGTGACTTAATGGGTGTCCACTCTCACCCACCGCTTCCTTGATCGGTGGAGGGTCGTTAGCCGAACGGGTAGGATACGACTTTAAATACTTGTTAAAAGTATAATGAATTATAAAGTAACTATACATTATAAATTCCCAATCTTAGTTACTTTAGGAAAATGTGAAATTGGTGCTAGCCCATAAAATTACACTTTGTACCTTACCAAGTCGTTAGTGGAGCGTGTGTGGTTAACCGGCACACTAACATGGACTAGTAAGAGTGGCAAAGGGTAACTTGACTTTATTATAGATCGGTGGAGCGTGTGTGGTTAACCGGCACATCGATTAGGTAATATTGTTGAGGGTACCAAGTCAATTTGTATGGTTATTCACACCTTGTTTGTGATCCTCGGCATCCCAGTCACAAACTTGAGAGGGCACAATCGAGATTCAAACATGCCATTGAAAAGTTCAATGTATCTCAAAAGATCTAGGAGTTTCAAAACCAATAAAACCTAATAATAAAATATTTCGTTCTTATGGTGGAAATTGGTAAATCGTCATTTACCTACCTTCAAATATTTTATAGTATGGATTACGGCATCCCTCTTCCAACTATAAATAGTTTGTTGGATCCTAGCCTTAATATTTCATTTGGGTGAATTATTAAGGATTCCTAATCTAATGAAACTTGTCTTTCTTTCCTTTCAGATGTCTTCCAACAATGCTTCTGGCTCAAACCCAACAGGCTCCTTTTCCCTTATGAACTTGTGTGGTAAGGTCATCTTTGATGGATCCAATTTCAATGAGTGGATCAGAAACATCAGAATGATTACCCGCTACGAGGACAAAGAATATGTCCTCGATAGGGAGCTTAAGGTTGTGAATGAAGCCACTGCTACTCCTGAAGAGTTTGCGGAGTTTGTTGCACATGAAAAGGATGCTACTAAAGTAGCATGCATCATGATGGCCACCATGACTCCTGAACTTCAAAAATCCTATGAAGATTTCTACCCCTATGAGATGCACCTGGATCTGATGGAAAGGTACCATCAGAGCGCGCGTCAGGAGAGGTATGAAATCATCTCCTCCATGATAACCGCAAGGATGAAGGATGGTGAACCCATCACCGGTCACTTGCAGAAGATGCAAAGGTTCGTTGACCGGTTGCTGAAGCTAAATGTTGACTTTCCTGAGGAAATGGCGATTGACATCATTCTCCATTCCTTACCTCCAAGTTATGATCAGTTTCGTATGACTTATCATATGAACAAGGAGGAAGTCACACTTAGCAAACTTCAAGGACTCTTAAGGACAGCTGAAAATGGCCTTAAGGGTAAAGCGGTTGCTACTTCTACTCCTTCAACAGCCCCTGTTCTGGCTATTGGGCAGGGAAAGGGTAAGAAAAGGAAAAACCCTTCGAAGGGTACCAAGGGTAAGACTCTTGATGGTTCCTCTTCAAGTGGGACAAAGAAAGGTCCCATTACTCCTTCTTCAAACCCAAAGGAAGCACAATGCTTCTATTGCCAGGATAAGGGACACTTCAAGCGAAGCTGCCCCAAATATCTACAAGATCTAAAGGATGGGAAGGTTAAACCCACCCATGCAGGTATTTACACAATATTGTCTAACAACTCATCTAATGCTAATTCTTGGGTGCTTGATACAGGGTGTGGTATTCACATTTGTACTGATTTGCAGGCACTAAGAAGAAGTGAGCAAGTGGAGCACAGGAAGATAAACTTAGTCATGGGCAACAAGAAAGCATCACCTGTTACCAAGATAGGAGTTTATTCTTTATTGCTTAATAATGGGTTAATGTTAGATTTGAATAAGTGTTGTTACTCGCCCGAAATGGCGAGAAATATTATTTCCTTTCATGGCTTGTACAAACAAGGTTTTACATTTTCATTTGATAATAAAAATGGTGCTATTAATGTTTATTACAATGATGTATTTTACTTTAAAGCATTACCTTGTGATGGTGTATATGAAGTCGTGAATGTTGTAGACAATCTAGGAAATAATGTGTTGTATATTGATTCTTCAGATAGCTTGGATAAAGCATCCTTGTGGCATTGTCGTCTTGGACATGTTAACAAGAAGCGCATAGGCCAACTCCAAAAGGTTGGAGTCTTGGAATCATTTGACCTCAAGTCAGATGATAGTTGCGAGTCTTGTTTACTTGGAAAAATGACAAAGTCACCCTTCACAGGTACTTGTGATAGGGGTGAAGGTTTGTTGGACCTTGTACACACGGATGTGTGTGGGCCCTTCAGAGTTGCTACAAGGGATGCTAATCGCTATTATGTGACTTTTACTGATGATTACAGTAGATATGGATATATTTACTTAATCAAGCATAAGTCAGAAACCTTTGAAAAGTTCAAAGAGTTTAAGCACGAAGTTGAGAATCAATTGGGCAGGAACATCAAGATGCTCCGATCCGATCGAGGAGGAGAGTATCTTAGCATTGAGTTCCTTGACTATCTTAAGGAATGTGGGATTGTCTCACAATTGACACCTCCCAGAACACCACAGTTGAATGGTGTAGCTGAGAGGCGCAATCGAACCTTGTTGGATATGGTTCGTTCCATGATGAGTCGAGCTTCATTACCAATCTCTTTCTGGGGGTATGCCTTAGAGACTGCCGCCCATATCCTTAATCTAGTCCCTACTAAAAAGGTTGCCAAAACACCTCACGAGATGTGGACTGGGAAAGTTCCCAATTTGGACCACATCAAGATTTGGGGTTGTGAAGCTTTCGTGAGGCGTGAGACTCATGATAAGCTTGAACCTCGAAGTGAGAGGTGTTTTTTCATCGGCTACCCACAGAGATCCTTTGGTTACCTCTTCTACAGACCTAGTGATAATGTGGTTTTTGTAGCAAGAAGAGGAGTCTTTCGTGAGAGAGAATTCATAAGCCAAGGGGACAGTGGGAGGCAAATTGACCTTGAAGAGCTTCAAGAGTCAAGTGGTGAAGGAACCTCTAATGCTATCGACCAACCTGAGGAGGAAACTCCTGTTGATCCGATAGATGAGTCTGTACCTCCAAGACGTTCCACTAGGGTGAGGAACACACCTGATTTTTATTATGGTTATCACATCACCACTGAAGGTGATACATTTATTAGTGATAGTACACTAATAGATTTGGATGAACCTAATAATTACAGGGAAGCCATGGCAGGCCCTGAGTCTGCTAAATGGAAGGAGGCTATGGACAGCGAGATTCAGTCCATGTATGACAATCAAGTTTGGAACTTGGTTAACAATGTACCAGGTCGTAAGACAGTTGGGTGCAAATGGATCTTCAAGAAGAAGACCGACATGGATGGGAAGGTACACACTTATAAAGCGCGACTGGTTGTGAAGGGCTTTACTCAAACTCCGGGAGTTGACTATGATGAGACCTTCTCACCAGTAGCTAAAATTAAGTCTATTAGAGTATTGTTAGCCATAGCTGCATTTCATGATTATGAAATATGGCAAATGGATGTCAAAACCGCTTTCTTTAATGGAAAGTTGGATGAGGATGTTTACATGGCTGAACCAGAGGGTTTTGTCGATACAAGATACCCTAATAGAGTGTGTACGCTTGATAAATCCATTTATAGATTGAAACAAGCATCTCGCAGATGGAATCTTTGCTTTGATGAGAAAGTCAAAGAGTTTGGCTTTTCTAGGAGTGAGGATGAGTCTTGTGTGTATGTCAGGGCTAGTGGGAGCATAGTTAGCTTCTTGGTGTTGTATGTGGATGACATACTTCTCATAGGAAACGACGTCCCAACCTTGCAGGAGGTTAAGTCTTGGCTTGGGAAGTGTTTCGCTATGAAGGACCTTGGGGAAGCTGCCTATATCCTAGGGATAAGGATATTGAGAGATAGGAGTAAGAGACTAATTGGACTTAGTCAAAGTACTTATGTGGATAAGGTACTGAAGAGGTTCAGTATGCAAGATTCCAAGAAAGGAGAATTACCAATCCAGAGTAATGCCAAGCTGAGTAAGACTCAGAGTCCGAGTACAGAGGCTGAGATAGCTGAAATGAGTCATATACCATATGCTTCCGCTGTGGGCTCGATCATGTATGCTATGACTTGTACTCGCCCTGATGTGGCCTTTGCTTTGAGCATGGTCAGTAGATATCAAGGGAACCCTGGCAAGGCACACTGGACAGCGGTAAAGAACATTCTCAAGTATCTGCGGAGGACTAAGGATTGGGTCCTTACCCTCGGGGGCAGTGATGACTTGAGAGTGGAAGGATATAGCGATGCTAGCTTTCAGACTGATAGGGATAATTTCCGCTCTCAGTCAGGCTGGGTCTTTATCCTAAATGGAGGGGCAATTACTTGGAAAAGTTCCAAGCAGGAGACAGTAGCTGATTCTACTTGTGAATCAGAGTACATAGCAGCAAGTGAAGCAGCTAAGGAGGCGATATGGCTAAAGAACTTCATCGGAGACCTTGGAGTTGTACCAGCTATAAAAGAGCCAATGGAAATTTTCTGTGACAGCGAAAGTGCGGTTGCTTTGGCTAAGGAACCAAGAGATCACGGGAGATCTAGGCACATTGACAGAAAATACCATTTCATAAGACATCGAATAGAAGAAGGACTCCTCGTGGCTAAGAGGGTATCATCAGATGAGAACCCGGCAGATCCCCTCACGAAGGGACTGAGCAGGGTTAAGCATTTACAGCATGCGAGGCGCATTGGGCTGAAGGATGATATTAGTTTCAATAATTAGATTCCTGAAACTTGTAAAATGTAATTGACATTTGATGATAAATAAAAGTTGTTATTTATTTATGAGTAAGGTGTTACTATCTTATGTTGATTGTTTACTATGTTTCAATTTTGCATGTTTTTACTTCCAGAATAATTATGTTATTATTCAAACCATCCACAGTCAGTCAAACTTTGGAAGTAAGTATTGATTTAAGACTGTCATGAATTTGGCTTGTATGATTTGTCTAAAAGTGCTTTGGACAATGCAATGGTTGCTACAACATTCATGAGTACTCATAAGGGCTGAGTATTGGATCCAACCCACGCTCACTTGCATCACTTCATGGAATTTATCTCGAGTGATCGTGAGACGGTAATATCATATAAATCTTCAAACCTAGAGATATGAGTTGTTGACTATGACTTGGTTATTCATTGATTGCACGAAAACGCATTGGTAACTCGATGTCATAAAACGTGCCTTTGTGAGTAATTCAACAAGTAGTTAGTACAAGCATATCAGTCGAAGTTTATCTGTTCCTTCTAGAAATAGAAGCGATATCTGGGCCCCTCGATGATTTGGTTTTGACCTATGTACCGGGCCCGGTCAGAACCTAATTGATGTGTTCAATTTAGTTCTATGTCGAAACAAATCAGAGATCGAGAAACAAATGCTGGACAATAAGTAAGACCATGTTCCATGTGTTTGTCCGGCTGATATCATGAGAACAGAGGATTATATGATCACTTATCTTAAATGGCGTATCATCATCATCTCAGTTCCGAGAGACTTTGAAAGAGCTACGATTGCTAGTCGGATTTTGAAGTCATATTCGCAAATATAGTTATTAGACTTATCCAAGTGGGAGACTGTTGGATATAGTGTCTAAGTCCATAACTTTATTTGGTATGTACTTGACCCGACCCGGCATGGTCCATTTGGGTTGCATGGCATTGCAATACTTGGATAGACTAAATGAGAGAATAAGGCACTTATGATTATTAATATATTATAAGTTCTAATATATTAATAATAGTATTATTTAATTAGTATTGATCAAGTATTAATCTAGGATTAATTTGGTGATCAAAGTGAGACTAATTAAATATATAGGGTTGATTATGACAATCATCAATTCTTTTATGGTGGATTAATGATCCATAGTTTATGGGTTATGGATGTAACCAAATGGAGCTCCATGGATGGTCCATGGGAGTTACAAATCCATGGGTCATGGGAAATCAAGAGTCATGACAATTAAGGGCATTCATGTGTAAACCCTAATTGTGACAACACTATAAAAGGAACCCTATAGCTAGCAAAAAGTGGAGCTAGTGGACATAGTGTTACTAGAGAGGGCATAACCAATTTTGAGTGCTAGAAGTATTCTCTCAAGTTATTCCAAGTCTTGTGGTGTTGTGTGAAGCATTTGAGGCACAACATTTGGGGTGCTAGGCTCACAAAGTCTTGAAGGAATCCAAGCAACAACAAGGTATGTATTTCTACTAGTTTTATGTTTTATGTAATCCCCATGCCATGCTAGTTAGGAAATAACCTTGAAAAAGTAATTTGCATGTATATAGAGAAAACATAGATTCAAGGTTATTAGGGTTGCATGTACACTTAGGAAGTGTTAGAATGCTCAAAACCCATCATATCTATCATCTCAGATCGAGATAGTAGATTTACTTCACGCTTTTGGCAATCGCTTCAGAAAGCTATGGGAACACAACTCGACATGAGCACTACCTACCACCCACAAACCGATGGTCAAAGTGAGCAAACCATTCAAACGCTTGAAGATATGCTTCGCGCATGCGTGATAGACTTTGGAAGGTCGTGGGATACCCACTTGACTTTAATTCACTCAAGCATTAAAGTTTCTCCTTTTGAAGCCTTATATGGACGTAAATGTAGATCACCGTTGTGTTGGGCTGAGGTAGGTGACACTCAGCTAGCAAGAGAATAGACACCAAGCAATGCATTAACAGGACCAGAAATCATACGCGAAACGACAAAGAAAATAGTTCAAATCAAAGCTCGACTTCAAGCATCACGAGACCGACAGAAGAGCTACACTGATAAACGGCGAAAGCCCTTGGAATTCCAAGTCGGGGATCGGGTGTTGTTAAAAGCCTCTCCCTGGAAAGGGGTGATTCGTTTGGGGAAACGGGGAAAACTAAACCCACGGTACATTGGACCATTCGAGATTCTTGCCCGAATCGGTCCGGTGGCTTATAGACTACAACTACCTGCTGAACTCAGCAGTGTACACCCCGTGTTCCATGTTTCCAATTTGAAGAAGTGCCTATCCGATGAAACTTTCGTCATTCCATTGGAAGAAATCGAAATCAACAAGAATCTCCTGTTCATCGAGGAACCAGTTGAAATCATGGACAGAGAAGTGAAGCGTACTAAGCAAAGTCGCATTCCGATTGTGAAAGTTCGGTGGAACGCGAAACGTGGACCGAAATTCACATGGGAACGTGAAGACCAGATAAAGCAGAAGTACCCTCACCTATTCTCACATTCTCAAATCTAGCTTCAAAAAAAAAATCGGGACGAAATTCCCTCTAACGGGGGGATGATGTCACAACTAGAAATTCTGATGCTTTGTAAACAATTAACAAGGATAACATTGTAACTAAAACTTGAAAGTGATGGGTTTTGAGCATTCTAACACTTCCTAAGTGTACATGCAACCCTAATAACCTTGGATCTATGTTTGTCTAATAATCATTCAAAGTTGAATTCCAAGGTTATATTCCTATCTAGCATACATGGGGAACATTTTTAACTTGAATGAAAGATAGAATAACTTACCTTGTTGTTGATTATGATCCTTGAAACCTTGTGAGCCTAGCACCCCAAGTGTGATGCCTCAAATGCTTCACACAACACCAAATGCAAAGGAGTAAACTTTGAGAGAATCTTACACTTGCAAAATCGGCTCTAGCCCTCTTGTTTCTTATGTGTAGCCAATTTTGGTGGAGAATGGGTTTCTTATATAGTGTTGACACATCTAGGGTTACACCATGTAAACCCTAATGTGTCATGACTCTTCATTTCCATGACCCATGGGTTTGTAACTCCCATGGAGCATCCATGGAGCATCCTATGGGTGGAACCCAACTTGATAATCCATGGAGCCTCTTAGCCCACTATATAAGATATGGAAGATTTACATAATCTACCCATATATTTAATTAGTTATCTTTTGATCACTTAATTAATTCTAAATTAATTCTTGATCAAACTAATTAAATAATATTATTAATATATTAGAACTTATAATATATTAACAAACCATAAGTGTTATTTCTCTTATTTTAGTTTATCCAATTGCATGGTGCCATGCAACCCAAATGGACCATGCCGGGTCGGGTCAAGTACATACCAAAAATAGTTATGGACTTAGACACCTTATCCAACAGTCTCCCACTTGGATAAGTCTAATAACTATAACTGCAATACTTCAGGAACCGATCGGCAATCGTAGCTCTTTCAAGGTCTCTCGGAACTGAGAAGATGATGATACGCCATTTAAGAGAAGTGATCATATAATCCTCTGTTCTAGATATCAGCCGGACAAATACATGGAACAATGTCTTACTTATTGTCCAGCAGTTTGTTTCCCGATTTCTGATTTGTTTGACAAAGAACTTAATTGAACACGTCAACTTAGTTCTGACCGGGCCCGGTACATAGGTCAAAACAAAATCATCGAGGGGCCCAGATATCAGCTTCTAATCCAAGAAGGAACAGATAAACTTCGACTCATATGTTTGTTCTACCACTCATTGAATTATACACAAAAGCACGTTTTATAACATCGAGTTACCAATGCGTTAACGTACAATCAATGCATAACCAACTCATAAGTAACAAATCATATCTCTAGGTTTGAAGACTTATATGATATTACCGTCTCACGATCACTCGAGATAAATTCCATGAAGTGATTCCAGTGAGCGTGGGTTGAGTCCAATGCTCAGAACTTATGAGCACTCATGAGTGTTCTAGCCATGTCCAACAACTTAGACCTCTGCAACCAATCATGACAGTCTTGATTCATACCTACTTCCGACATATGACCGACTGTGGAGGTTCGAATAATATGATATACCAAACATAATTATTCTGGAAGTCAAAACATGCAAAAAAAATATAGTAAACGATCGACAAGAGATAGCAACACTTTACTCATAAATAAAACACCTTTTATTCATCATCTAATGTCAATTACACTTTACAAATTTCAAGGTTATCCAACTACTAAATCTAATATCATCCTTCAGCCCTATGCTCCGAGCATGCTGGAGATGCTTAACCCGAGTCAGTCCCTTCGTGAGGGGATCTGCTGGATTCTCATCCGATGATACCCTCTTTGCCACGAGGAGTCCTTCTTCTATTCGATGTATGATGAAATGGTATTTTCTGTCGATGTGTCTGGATCTCCCGTGATCCCTTGGTTCCTTGGCTAAGGCAACTGCACTTTCACTATCACAGAAAATTTCCACTGGCTCTTTAATAGCTGGTACAACTCCAAGGTCTCCAATGAAGTTCTTCAGCCATATCGCCTCCTTTGCTGCCTCGCTAGCTGCTATATACTCTGATTCGCAAGTTGAATCAGCCACTGTCTCTTGCTTGGAACTCTTCCAAGAAATTGCTCCTCCGTTTAAGGTAAAGACCCAGCCTGACTGAGAGCGGAAATTATCCCTATCAGTCTGAAAGCTAGCATCACTATACCCTACAACTCTCAAGTCTTCACTCACACCGAGGGTAAGGACCCAGTCCTTAGTCCAACGTAGGTACTTGAGGATATTCTTTACCGCAGTCCAGTGTGCCTTGCCAGGGTTCCCCTGATACCTGCTAACCATGCTCAAAGCAAATGCTACATCAGTTCGAGTACACGTCATAGCATACATGATCGATCCTACAGCCGAAGCATAAGGTATTCGACTCATTTTTTCTATCTTAGCCTCAGTACAAGGGCTTTGTGTCTTACTCAATCTGGCATTACTCTGGATGGGTAACTCTCCTTTCTTGGAGTCCTGCATGCCGAATCTCTTCAACACCTTATCCAAGTAAGTACTCTGACTAAGTCCAATTAGTCTTTTACTCCGGTCTCTCAATATCCTTATCCCTAGAATATAGGCAGCTTCTCGTAGGTCCTTCATAGAGAAACACTTCCCAAGCCAGGACTTAACTTCCTGCAGAGTTGGGATGTCATTTCCTATGAGTAGTATGTCATCCACATACAATATCAAAAAGCTAACTATACTCCCAACATAAATAATACATGTTATTGGGCCTCTTGTGACCCAATTACATGCTTAAGAGACCCTCAATGGCTTTGACATGCTATTGGGCCTCAGTGGCCCATTAGCATTGCTAGTAAGGTCCAAATAAATCTTATGCGAAATGGGCCAACGCGCCTTTCGTATACTCGACAGCCTTAAATAACATACGTAATTAGTAGGGCCTAGTAGTCCTCTTCTCTTCGTCTGTTAGGCTTACCTTCTTTTCAAGTAAACTAAAATCAGGTCATTAATCAAGGTTAATCAAATTCATGTGGATTAAGTGAGTAATATCGGGTGACACCAATAAGTGTCGGTCGTAGTCTGTAGTTGTAATCAAAGTCTCCTGGAGGGAGAGCGAGAGTTTGTGTATAGATCTATACGGGGGTGACTCCCCCACACCTAAACTGTTCGCTACAGTTAGACTCGGCCAGTCTAGGGTGACAAAATCTAAAGATCAATTCCGGTGTTCATTAGAATGCCAAGACAGACGAACTAGTCATTATCATGCATGGTTATAACGACTCACATAGAGATCCAATACCATCTAAGTAATCAGGGGAAATCATATTCATTCGTTGTAACGATACAATAATACAAAACAATCATAATATTTTATCGGAAAACATCGGGTTTTCCGGGGAAACCAATCTTACTCACTTGCACTTTCAAAAACTATAATGCAAAACTTCTCATTTATACACGTTTTGAAATCATTCACGCATATACTTACAGGATCATCACAACATTTTCATGAAAAATCTTATTACAGAAAATATCGGATTTTCTGGGTTTTACGAACGACATAAACTATTTTACATCAAACATACTTATGAACTCACCAACATTATATATGTTGACCGTTTTCAAAATAACTTGTATTCTCAGGTAATCGTTAGAACGAGGAAGCATCCGGTGTGTTGAAAGTTTCTTTTGTAGTTGCTAATCACCAAACACTTTATATTTTGGGATCTTGTAATGTAAACCATGTACTTGATGTAAACAATGTCAGTTGGATATAGTGTCTAAGTCCATAACTATATTTTGTATGTACTTGACCCGACCCGGCATGGTCCATTTGGGTTGCACTTTACCCGAACAATTTATGGATAATCGTTTGAGAATAGTATAAGTGATGATTTATTAATATATTATAAGTCCTAATATATTAATATAAAATCATATTATTTAATTAGTATTGATCTATAATTAATCTAGAATTAATTTAGAGATCAAAAGTATGACTAATTAAATATGGGCTCTTGTATTTATATAGTGTGGGCTAATGCTTATTTGGAATGGGCTAGGCTTGCATGGAAAGTCCATGGATACTCCATGGAGCTTTAACCCATGGATCTCATGGAAATGAAAAGACATGGGTATTAGGGTTTACATGGATGTAACCCTAATCCACCACACTATATAAAGGAGGCTTTGGTTCTTGAAATCACATGAGTTGTGGTGAGTAAAGTAAGAGGGCCGATTTCAAGAAGGTGATTACTATTCTCTCAAAGTTCCAAGTTTGTGGTGATTTGTGATTTCCATTTGAGGCATCCACACTATTGGTGCTAGGCTCTAAAACTCCAAGCAATCAACTACAACTACAAGGTAAGTAATTCTACTAGCTTTATTTGATTCAAGTTCCCCATGCCATGCTAGATAGGATAAGAACCTTGGAAAAATAATTATTTGCATGTATCATAGTCAAACATAGATCCAAGGTTTCTAGGGTTGCATGTACACCATAAGAGTGTTAGAATGCTCAAAAACCCATCAGTGGTATCAGAGACTAGTTTGTTTATTTGATACTTGATGCAAAAAAAAAAAAAAAAAAAAAAAAAAACTTGAAAATCGAAGTTTTTTTCAAAAGCTCGTATCAAAATTTCAAGTTTTGTATATGTCTTACGATTCTTGAAATTTTTGATATGAACATTCATAAACATATGAGTTTAGAAGATCATAGAAATTATGTGCTAATAATTGATTAGATTAATTCTTGATCTTTATGTGTTTTAATGGAGTCCATAACTAGTTCTTAAGTTATGGATAACCAAAAGTCACATTTATAAATAACCATTAAAAGAACACATAGGTTACAAAAAAGTGAAGAGTCTTCATTTTTAATAACCATTAACTCATAAGTTATGAGAAATGAAAAGTTTTGAAAGTTTACAAAACTTGCCCTCAAGTTTTGGAACATGTAAAGTCATATTAAAAACTTTAGTTCCAACCCCTAGAATTTTAAAAGTTAAAATTCAACCCTTATACTTTATAATATTATAAGTTTAATAATATTTATATATGTATAAGATCAAGTCGTCTTACCGCTAGTACGCCTCATTCACGAAGCCGGTCTATAAGGGGGGTATAAGGTTGTTGCCTATAAAATGGCAACTTAATGGGTGTCCACTCTCACCCACCGCTTCCTTGATCGGTGGAGGGTCGTTAGCCGAACGGGTAGGACAAGGACTTATAAATTCTCATTAAAAGTATAATGATAATACTAAAGTAACTAAACTTTATTGAATTCCCAATCTTAGTTATTTTAGGAAAATGTGAATAAGGTGCTAATCCATGAAATTACACTTTACACTTTGTTTAAGTCGTTAGTGGAGCGTGTGTGGTTAACCGACACACTAACTTGAACTTAACAAGGTAGGTAAAGGGTGACTTAATGTTTATCATAGTATCGATGGAGCGTGTGTGGTTAACCGGCACATCGATTGAGGGGTAATACATTAAGGGTACCAAGTAATTTGCATGGTTACTTCACACCTTGTTTTGTGATCCTCGGCATCCCAGTCTCAAAACTTGAAGGGCACACTCGAGATTGAAACATGTCATTGAAAAGTTCAATGAATCTCAAAGAATCTAGGAGTTTCTAAACCAATTAAAACCTAATTAAATATTTTGTTTTTCATGGTGGAAATTGGTGAATCGTTATTCACCTACCTTCAAATATCTTATAGCTTAGATTACGGCATCCCTCTTCTAAGTTATAAAATATTGTGTTGAGTCCTAGCCTTAATATTTATTACATTTGGGTGTTTTGTTAAGGACTATCTCTGTATCTAATCTAATCTATTCCCTCTTCTTTTCAGATGTCTTCCAATAACAATGCTTCTGGCTCAAACCCTACTAGCTCCTTCTCTCTCATGAATCTTTGTGGGAGAGTCATCTTTGATGGGTCCAACTTTACAGATTGGATCAGAAACATCAGGATGGTCACTCGGTATGAGAACAAAGAATATGTTCTCGACAAGGAGCTGAAGGTACCCGAGCCAACTGCTACTCCTGAAGAGCTTGCTGAATATGAGGTACATGAAAGAGATGCTACAAAAGTGGCATGCATCATGATGGCCACCATGACAGTCGAGCTCCAAAAGTCCTATGAGGACTATTATCCTTTTGAGATGCACCAGGACTTGATGAACCGCTACCATCAAAGTGCTTATCAAGAGCGATATGAAATAATCTCCTCCATGATAACAACCCGAATGAAGGATGGTGAACCCATCACGGGCCACATGCAGAAAATGCAAAGGTATGTGGACTGTTTACTGAAGCTGAATGTGAACTTCCCTGAGGAGTTAGAAATAGACATCATTTTGCACTCCTTGCCATCGTGTTATGATCAATTCCGCATGACATATCACATGAATAAGGAAGAAGTCACCCTCAACAAACTTCAAGGACTCTTGAAGACCGCCGAAAGTGGTCTAAAGGGTAAGTCGGTTGTTACTACTTCTACTCCTACTCCAACTGCGGCCAATGTCTTGGCAATCGGGCATGGCAAAGGGAAGAAGAGAAAGAACCCTTCTAAGGGTACCAAGGGTAAGACCCTTGAAGGCTCCTCTTCAAGCAAAACCAAGAAAGGTTTTGTCACTCCTTCTGCTAACCCTAATGAGGCTGAATGCTTCTATTGCCATGAAAAGTCGCACTGGAAGCGAAACTGCCCAAAGTACCAGCAAGATTTGAAGGATGGGAAAGTAAAACCCAACCATGCAGGTATATACACTATATTGTCTAATAACTCACCTCATTCTAAGTCTTGGGTCCTTGATACAGGTTGTGGTATTCACATATGTTGTGATTTGCAGGGACTAAAAAGAAGTGAGAATGTGGAGCAGGGAAAGATAAACTTGATCATGGGAAACAGGAAAGCTTCACCTGTCACCAAGATAGGAGTTTATTCCTTAGTGCTAAATAGTGGGTTTACATTAGATTTGAATAAATGTTATTATTCGCCAGAAATGGCAAGAAATGTTATTTCCTTTCATGCATTGTATAAACAAGGTTTTACCTTTTATTTTGATAATAATAATGGTAGTATTGATGCTTTCTTTAATAATGTTCTTTATTTTAAAGCATTACCTTGTGATGGCGTGTATGAAACTGTATCTGTTGTAGATAATCTAGGAAATAATGTATTGTGTATTAACTCTTCCACTAGCTTAGATAAAGCATCCTTATGGCATTGTCGTCTTGGACATGTAAGCAAGAAACGCATAGGCCAACTCCAAAAGGATGGAGTCTTGGAGTCATTTGACCTAAAGTCAGATGATAGTTGTGAATCTTGTTTGCTTGGTAAAATGACAAAGTCACCTTTTACTGGCACTTATGCTAGGGGTGAAGGCTTGTTGGACCTCATACACACGGATGTGTATGGACCCTTCAGAACCGCCACAAGTGATGCTAATCGGTTCTATGTGACTTTTACAGATGATTTTAGTAGATATGGATATGTCTACCTAATCAAGCATAAGTCAGAAACCTTTGATAAATTCAAAGAGTTTAAGCAAGAAGTGGAGAATCAGTTGGGCAGGAACATTAAGATGCTTCGATCCGATCGTGGTGGTGAGTATCTTAGTACTGAGTTCCTTGACTATCTTAAGGAATGTGGGATTGTCTCATAATTGACACCTCCTAGGACACCACGGTTGAATGGTGTAGCTGAGAGGCGCAATCGGACCTTGTTGGACATGGTTCGTTCCATGATGAGTCGAGCTTCATTACCAATCTCATTTTGGGGGTATGCCTTAGAGACTGTCGCCCATATTCTTAATCTAGTCCCTACAAAGAAGGTTGCCAAAACACCTCACGAGGTGTGGACTGGAAAAGTTCCCAATCTAGACCACATCAAGATTTGGGGTTGCGAGGCTTTCGTGAGACGCGAGACTCACGATAAGCTCGAACCCCAAAGCGAAAGGTGTATTTTCATCGGCTACCCATAGAAATCCTTTGGTTACATCTTCTACAGACCCAGTGATAATGTGGTCTTTGTAGCAAGAAGAGGATTCTTTCGAGAGAGAGAATTCATGAGCCAAGGAGACAGTGGGAGGCAAATTGACCTTGAGGAAATTCAAGAGTCAAGTGGTGAAGGAACCTCAAACCCTAGCCCTCAACCTGAGGAGGAAACTCCTGTTGAGCCGACTGAAGAATCTATACCTCTGAGGCGTTCCACCAGAGTTAGGAATGCAACTGAGCATTATTATGGTTTTCATATTACTTCAGAAGGTGAGACACTTATCAGTGATAACACACTGGTAAATCTGGATGAGCCTAACAGCTACACGGAAGCCATGGCAGGCCCTGAGGCTGCTAAATGGAAAGAGGCTATGGATAGCGAGATACAATCCATGTATGACAATCAAGTTTGGAACTTGGTTGACAATGTACCTGATCGTAAGATAGTTGGGTGCAAATGGATCTTCAAGAAGAAGACCAACATGGATGGTAATATACACACTTATAAGGCACGACTGGTTGCAAAGGGTTATTCTCAAACTCCGGGAGTTGATTATGATGAGACCTTTTCACCAGTGGCCAAGATTAAGTCTATTAGGGTTCTGTTAGCCATTGCTGCATTTCATGATTATCAAATATGACAAATGGATGTCAAAACCGCTTTCCTTAATGGAAAGTTGGCTGAAGATGTTTACATGGTTCAGCCAGAGGGTTTTGTCAGTACAGAGTACCCCAGTAGAGTGTGTAAGCTCGAGAAATCCATTTATGGATTAAAACAGGCACCTCGCAGATGGAATCTTTTCTTTGATGAGAAAGTCAAAGAATTTGGCTTTTCAAGGAGTAAAGATGAATCTTGTGTCTATATAAAGGCTAGTGGGAGTATAGTCAGCTTTTTGGTACTGTATGTGGATGACATACTACTCATAGGAAATGACATCCCAACCCTGCAGGAAGTAAAGTCCTGGCTTGGGAAGTGTTTCGCTATGAAGGACCTTGGAGAAGCTGCCTATATCCTAGGGATAAGGATTTTGATAAACAGGAGTAAAAGACTAATTGGACTTAGTCAAAGCACCTATGTGGACAAAGTGTTGAAAAGGTTCAACATGCATAACTCCAAGAAAGGAGAGTTACCCATCCAGAGTAACGCCAGATTGAGTAAGACACAAAGCCCTAGTACTGGGGCTGAGATAGCAGAAATGAGTCGAATACCTTATGCTTCAGCTGTAGGATCGATCATGTATGCTATGACGTGTACTCGACCTGATGTAGCCTTTGCTTTGAGCATGGTTAGCAGGTATCAGGGGAACCCTGGAAAGGCACACTGGACTGCGGTAAAGAATATCCTCAAGTACCTACGGAGGACTAAGGACTGGTTCCTTACCCTCGGTGGCAGTGAGGACTTGAGAGTTGTAGGGTACAGTGATGCTAGCTTTCAGACTGACAGGGATAATTTCCGCTCTCAGTCGGGCTGGGTCTTTACTCTAAACGGAGGGGCAATTACTTGGAAAAGTTCCAAGCAGGAGACAGTGGCTGATTCTACTTGTGAATCAGAGTATATAGCAGCAAGCGAGGCAGCAAAGGAGGCTATATGGCTAAAGAACTTCATCGGAGACCTTGGAGTTGTACCAGCTATAAAGGAGCCAATGGAGATTTTCTGTGACAGCAATAGTGCGGTTGCCTTAGCCAAGGAACCAAGAGATCATGGGAGATCCAGACATATTGACAGAAAATATCACTTCATCAGACATCGAATAGAAGAAGGAATCCTCGTGGCAAAGAGGGTATCATCGGATGAGAACCCAGCAGATCCCCTCACGAAGGGACTGACTCGGGCTAAGCATCTCCAGCATGCTCGGAGCATAGGGCTGAAGGATGATATTAGTTTTAGTAGTTAGATAATCTTGAAATTTGTAAAATGTAATTGACATTTGATGATAAATAAAAACTGTTATTTATGAGTAAAGTGTTGCTATCTCTTGTCAATCGTTTACTATTATTTCTTTTTGCATGTTTTGACTTCCAAAATAATTATGTTATGGTTTATATCATATTATTCAAACTCTCCACAGTCGGTCATATGTTGGAAGTAGATATGAATCAAGACTGTCATGGGTTGGCTTGTAGAGGTCTAAGATGTTAGGCAAAGCGGGGCTATAGCACTCATGAATGCTCATAAGTTCTGAGTATTGGATTCAACCCACGCTCACTTGTATCACTTCATGGAATTTACCTCGAGTGATCGTGAGATGGTAATATCATATAAGTCTTCAAACCTAGAGATATGATTTGTTGCCTATGAGTTGGTTATGCATTGATTGCACGAAAACGCATTGGTAACTCGATGTTATAAACCGTGCTTTTATGTGTAATTCAACAAGTAGTAGAGCAAACATATGAGTCGAAGTTTATATGTTCCTTCTAGGATTAGAAGCGATATCTGGGCCCCTCGATGATTTTGTTTTGACCTATGTACCGGGCCCGGTCAGAACTAAATTGATGTGTTCAGTTAAGTTCTATGTCAAACAAATCGGAAATAGGGAAACAAATGCTGGACAATAAGCAAGACCATGTTCCATGTATTTGTCCGGCTGATATCTAGAACAGAGGATTATATGATCACTTATCTAAAATGGCGCTTCATAGTTCAACAGGCTGATCGGTTCCTGAAGTCATACTTGCAACTATAGTTATTAGACTTATCCAAGTGGGAGACTGTTGGATATAGTGTCTAAGTCCATAACTATATTTTGTATGTACTTGACCCGACCCGGCATGGTCCATTTGGGTTACACTTCACCCGAACAATTTATGGATAATCGTTTGAGAATGGTATAAGTTATGATTTATTAATATATTATAAGTCCTAATATATTAATATAAAATCATATTATTTAATTAGTATTGATCTATAATTAATCTAGAATTAATTTAGAGATCAAAAGTATGACTAATTAAATATGGGCTCTTGTATTTATATAGTGTGGGCTAATGCTTATTTGGAATGGGCTAGGCTTGCATGGAAAGTCCATGGATACTCCATGGAGCTTTAACCCATGGATCTCATGGAAATGAAAAGACATGGGTATTAGGGTTTACATGGATGTAACCCTAATCCACCACACTATATAAAGGAGGCTTTGGTTCTTGAAATCACATGAGTTGTGGTGAGTAAAGTAAGAGGGCCGATTTCAAGAAGGTGATTACTATTCTCTCAAAGTTCAAAGTTTGTGGTGATTTGTGATTTCCATTTGAGGCATCCACACTATTGGTGCTAGGCTTTAAAACTCCAAGCAATCAACTACAACTACAAGGTAAGTAATTCTACTAGCTTTATTTGATTCAAGTTCCCCATGCCATGCTAGATAGGATAAGAACCTTGGAAAAATAATTATTTGCATGTATCATAGTCAAACATAGATCCAAGGTTTCTAGGGTTGCATGTACACCATAGGAGTGTTAGAATGCTCAAAAACCCATCAAAAACCTGTGGATGGAGAGGGGAGATGGTGGGTACACAAAATCAATGACATAACACATGGACCAATTTTGTAGTTTTGTCTTTATTCTTTGGGTCAATGTGATTGAGAGTTTGAGACCCTACAAAGTTTCATGTTTTGGTTTTAAAGGTCCTAATGGGTCTTTGTTTTTTTTATTTTTTTTTAATTTTTGGTTTTTAGAGGCTTAATCTTCAATATCATGGTTTAAAACGTCATTCAAGTCTAATGTAACGATCGGAATTCAGGCATTACCTTTCCCTCCCTCAGAATGAGTTTTCTTTGCAAATGGGTCTGTACGTACGAGGGGCGTACATATGTGTACGCTTAGCGTATAGGGGCAAAGATGATCGTGGGCATGAACCACGTATGCAGGGCGTACGTGGCTCGAGTCTAAAACCCTAATTTTATGGCAAGGCCCCTATTTAAACGTCCTTAAGTCATTTGGACTTTACCCTCACCAGCCTCCATTACTTTTATACCGTCCCCAAAACCCTAATTCCTTTGTGAGCAACTCTTGAGCTTGGAAGTGCCTCAAATACCTCATTTTTGGTGTGTTATCAAAGAGAAGGAAGTAGAAGCAAGCTTTTAACGTGGGAAACGCTTTAGGATCTTGAATTTGGAGCAGCTTGGGAAGCTTGTGGAGGTAAAAAGCTTTCACCTTGCTGATTCTTTTTGCTTGTTGAGTTAGGGTTTCTAGAAGTCCTCTTTTGAGTCCATAAAATCCTCTCTTGGGAGTTTGAGCAACTCCATAGATTAGGAAGGATAGATCTGAGGTCCTTTGGCTTGATAATATCGTAAAAATGCAAACTTGATGACTTCTATGGCTCCATGCATGAGTTAAAACCCTTGGAAAGGTCTTAATGAGATAGAAGGGGGTTGTTGGGAGCATATATGACATGCAAAGGCATAAAGTTGCCAACTTTATACCTTAGGACCCTTAAAACGGTTAAGATATGGAATTTGAGTTAAAAGTCTACATGCATTAAGAACTTAATGGAGTGGAATGCAAGTCAGCATGTACGTTGGGCGTACTATGTTGTACGTTGCGCGTACAACCCCTTAACCTAGTACGCTAAACGTACTGAAGAGGTACGTTGGGTGTACGCTCTCAGGAAGCTTTGGGCCTTCGGCGGACTTCAAACATTTGGGCCCTAATGGTTTTGGGCTTGGACTTGCTGGCATTTGGGCCCGAATTTATCTTTGGGCCAATATTGGTATGATTGGGCCTATTAGGCAGGCCCAATATAGAATTGGACTTTGATGCTAGGCCCATTAGTGAAGAAATGACCTTTTGGCCACTATGGAGGGACTTGGACTTAGGATTCTGGGCTCTTTGATTAAGTTGAGTTATAATCCTAATTAGGGTTATTTGTATATTTGTTCAGTGCGAGATTTTGGGCTGGTAGACTGGTAGTCGAGTAGCTATTGTTTTCAGCAGACCGAGGTGAGTCTTCTTACTATACCAATGGATCGAAGGCACGAATGCCGACCCATTACCTGATATGAGATTTCAATAGTTGAATTTGCAATGGCTTTGTTATTTGGTATGTATTGACTTATGTGAAGACCATGGGGGGAGTCAATGTCACTTTGTAAGACCATGAGGAGGAGCCCAGTTGAAGACCATGGAGAGAGTCCATGACAGATTTATATGTATATGTGCATGACATTATGTGGTTATGTGTTTTGTGTATTTTGGGAAACTCACTAAGCGTGTGATTACAGTTTTGTTGGGTGTTTCAGCTACTTCTGGTTCTAAGGGCAATTGTCCAGTTTGATGTCGCAACATCCACTCTCCAGTATTTACGCACTTATTATTTGGATACTCTGATTTTTTGGACAATGTGTTTATGTAATAGAATTTTGGAAAAACAAATATCGTTGAGATTTCTAATTATTAAATGAAAAATTTTATCTGAATTTTTGGTCTGTTACATCTGATATTTATGGTCTAAAACGTCATTCAACTCACTTGTAAAAGGATTATCCGATTACCCGTGTCTAGTTATTAATCATGTTGGAAATTGGTCAACTGAATTAGTCTTCATGACACCTACTTTTCTTTTAAAAATTAAATGGTCTTATCTATCTTTTCCCTTTAACACTCAAACTTACCATCATCCTCACCTTTAACCGACTCAACATCATTATCACAGTTTCAATTTCTAAACCTAAACTGATTTTGGATACCCAAACTTATTTATGGGTTTTAGAACCAAAAGTATGTGATTACCCCTCAGAAAAAAGCTTGTATTGCAAAATGAATTGTATTTATCAATAAAATAGCTTGGAATTTTCCTACATCATCTCCCAGTAGAGTTTTATCCCTTTCACTTTTTTTAATTTTCCATTTTAAACTTTTTTTTTTTTTTTTTTGCCATTGACCCTTATTTTATAAAATATCATTTTTACACATCAATTTTGCATTTTGTATATTGTCGCTTTTATCCCTTCGTTTTCTACGTTTTTGTGTTTATTTTCCATAGTATATATAATATGATTTTCCTATAATTACCACCTTCAACTTTATAAAATTTCACTTTGTCCCCTTAGCTTTAAACTTTGTAAAATAGGTCTTCACCCATTCGGTTTTAAACTTTGTAAAATATCATTTTGACCAATTAGGCTTTGAACTTCGTATAATTTGGTTTTCCTTATTAACTTTTATTCGTTAACTGAAAAAAAAAAAAAGTAATTTTTAACATGCTTATTTTAATGTATGAGTTAGTATAAATTCGAGGTTGTTAACATTTTGTCGTATATTTGGAACTTTCGTTCCTCAATCTAAAAAAAATATTTGTTTTTTATGTACGTATTGGTATAAATTTGAGTTTATCTACATTTCGACGTAACCTTTTTTACGTTTTCATGTTTACTTTTATATATGTTTCCTATATATCAATCGATCGCATATAATACGGTTTATATTATTTAAACTTCCATGTGTTAACTTAATAAAATAATCTTAGTTGCTTATTTTTATATATGTATGGATATAAATTCAACTTTTTTTATGTTCTGATGTAAATTTTTTGTACGTTTTCGTGATTATTTTTATGTACGTTCCTACATATGAGTTCGGCTACATATAATACATTTTCATTCGACGGTATATACTGGAGTTATTTAATGGTACCGACATTCTATATTAATTTACAAACAGATGCAACAGTGTCTAATTTTTATGAATACAATCGTCAAAATTCAACTTAAACAGATTACTGCCGCTGCAACGCGCCGTGGGTAAAATCCTAGTTAACATTACAAACCAACTCTTTACAAGGAATGACGGAAATTGGTAATTTGATGAATTAGTTTGAATATTTTAGTATATAACATTATAAATTTAAGTTGATTATTATGATTTTTTGTTAGTTTGATTATTTTAGTATTTAACATATTCTAATTAGTTTGATTACTTTAGTATAAATATTCTAACATTATAATTTGTCTCACAGGTATAGCAACACAGCATATTAACAGTCATTTCTTTATATCGTTAAAAAAATACGTTTTTAATATTGTTAAAAATCATGTGTTTTTCTTTCTGAATTACATAATACTCTGTATTAATACGAATATATATAGCAACCATCTTATTTTTACAAAATCGATAGTTTAATTTTTTATATTTATAATTAATCTAAGTTGTTTAGTATGAATTTCTATCATAACTTTTATTATGTAAAAGTCACTATAAATCCAAAATATGTTTTTGAGATCGTATTATTTTTATCTATATAATTAAAATATATAAACATAACATATTTTAGTATCGTTATAAAATATGTCAGTATTTTTACGTATGTCTGTTGAAATTTAAAATTCTACAGATATTCAACTTCATATAAATTTAATAAACTATATATTATTTTCCATTAAACATAATATTATAAATATTCTTAAATTTCAAAATAATTATATCGCTATAATCAATTTTTATAAAGTTTTCGCTGCATGCGATCCATATTTCTTAATTATTTACTCCGTTAGAAAAACTTTTTTCTCACTTTACATTTCATAAACTTACGATTCGCAAAACGAAAATAACATTAATTATTAAAAATAACACAAGGCATATACTAAATGACCAAACCACCCTTACTTTGCATGAACAGTTGACAAAGATGCAGGTCAAAATAGGAAATTTAATCAACATACAGTAAAGCCTTCTACAAAGATCAAAGAAGACCAGACCACCTGTCAGAAACTAGGGTTTGTGGCAAACAATAGAAACTTGCACAACAAAGAAATGAGGCAGCCGAGGGGAGGTTTTTGAAGGGTGGTTGCCGCCCTCCGTCGCCGATGATTTTCGATTTGCCCCCAATATTTCAACAGTCCTTCGTGTATGTTTATGATATATGTATGTAATTATGTATATATCATTTCATCATTTTCTGGCAACAGCAGCGCTCTTCTGTATAGCAATAAGAATAATGTTTTTCATTGAAATGCTTATTAGCTTATTCTTTGTCAAAATGCATGTCAACTCAAACCCATCAAGAGGCGATGATGATGAAATTCTTGTTGTGTGAGTAAATCAGCGAAGTTTGAGATCCTCCGTAGCTTGGCGGGGCAAATTTTCCGGCTAGATCGTGGTGAAAATCGATGAAATTCTTGTGTTTCTACCACCGATGCAACCGGATTTTTGCAGCCATGGCGAGTTTATCCTCTTTGCTTTGATTATTTATAGATCTGAGCCTCATCCTTGATCATTTTGTTTACTTTTTGTTCATAATTACCTATGTTTAAAATGATTTATCTTGCAGACATGTGATTAATCCACATTTTGTTCAAAATGGGGATTGTAATAAATTTGAGATTGAAAAGGTCATCATGAGTGGCAAACCCAATAAAGAACATCAGTTAATCTAGTAATTAATCTGTAATTAAGAAGATAAAAAGAGGTTAGGGGGTGTTTGAGATTTTTTTAGAATAACTTTTGGGTTTTAAACTTTTTCAAAAAATCAAAAAAAAAAAAAAAAAAAAAAAAAAAAAAAAAGCCAAAAGATGTTTGAATAATTCCAATGTTTTGAAAACCGGACCGGACATCGAACCGGTTGTCTTACCGGTACGATAGACAACCGGTTCGATGGTTCAATTGGTCCAAAAAACCGGAAATATATATATATATTATATATATATATATATATATATATATGAAACGTGTGGTGTGGTGTGTTGTGTGTAAAAGACTAAATTATATATGTGTTTTTATATATGTATATTATAAATATGAAGTGCATATATTAAATACGTAGGTACGTAAACAAATAAATAGTCTAAATAAGTAAATATATATAATATGTTTGTGAGTTGTGTAAAAAAGAGACAATGCAAATATATTTAATATGTATGCAAATTTACTTGTAAAGAAGCACTACTATAAACAACAAAGGGACATGGAAGTAATCCCACATCGATGGGTGAAAAGAAGTACAGGGCAAAGTCACTTTATAAAATGGAGTATCCCCACAGCTTAGACGACCAAATCAAAGCCTCGTTCAATAGACAATAGGCTGGCTCCTTTGAGCCGCGGCTTGCTCCTTAGAGCTTGATGTGAGTAAGTAAAGTTGGTTCCATATTCCATAAACCGGTTTAATTGCGGTCGAACCAGACTGGTTTTTAACGGTTTATAATAAAAATGGCGGTTTTTACCGGTTTGGCATCCAAGCGGTTTTTGGGTGTTAGAAAATCGGTAACCTTGCTGGTTCCTGGTTGAACTGGCCGGTCCGGTCTGGTTTTCAAAACATTGGATAATTCATAAGTTTTTTTGAAAATGACTTTTGGCATAGAAGAAAAGGAGAGGTTTTAAAAATCATAAAACTCTGATTTTTTTTGACTTTTGATTGTTTTACATGTAAAAGTAAAACCAAAAGTCATTGCTAATACAAACACATTTTAAAAAACTTCTTTTGCAAAAAGTCATTTTACAATAAAGACTTTTGATGTTCAAAAGTAATCCCAAACACTCCTGGATGTGTAAGGATCGAGCATAATGTTCACAAACTGTTTCCTATTTTATTTTCTGTTCGAGTTTATTGGTTAGCATTTCAAAATTCAAGGGGGGTTTGGAAAAGAAGCTTATTGCATATTAGCTTATAGCTTATTAGCTTATAAACTATTAACTTAGAGCGAATTAACTTAGGCTATTGGCTGTAGACAATATGTTATTACACCTAAAGTCTCAAACTCATCATCCTAGTCATACTTTTGGTGTTATAACACACAAGATGGAAATGGAAATTGACAACATCAAATAACATTTGATAACACCCATCATTTTCTATTTATTTATTATTTATTTTTTTATGTTTTTAATTTCTATTTTTCTAATTTGTTTTATTTTTTTAATTTATGTCATAATATTTTTTTTAAAAACATATAAATTAAATAAAACATAATTAAATTAAATACCTAATTAAACAAACATTTTTTAAATAAAAAAGGCATTACAACGGAAATAAAAAACATTGACTGAAAACATAATAAATTTAAAAATATTAAATTGATACACTATTATTCGCCTAAATATTTTCGTTTGATCTTCGTATTTATTTTTCGGAGCACCTCCATCCGTCTCGGTAGAATATTCTCCTCGCTAGTTTGGAGAATTGTCAAATCATTCGCAATGCGATCTTCCTTGGCTTCACGACGAATAAACTCAAAATGCTCACGTTGCAACTCATATCTTTTACGCGAGATTTCATTGTGATCGTTAAATTTTTGTTTCATTTTTGCTTTCTCTCGACGTCTACTTTCGCCTTCCTCTGTATATCGTTGAGCCTGCCTCGCTTTGTCGCGACCTATCGGTCGGCGAGGCGGAGATGTGTTTCCGATGTTGTTGAAGTCGTCCGGTATCTAATCTGTGTCCGCATTAAGGTCGATGTTCGTGCGTGCGTCCGAAACGTCGACCGAACCCGAGCCGCGACACCTCTCCGATTGTTGTTCCGTAAATGTGTTCGTTTTATTCCTTTTTGGGCCTTCCTTTACAATCTCCCAAATATTTTCGTGCTCGAAAACGTGACAAGTCTCGACAAAATATTGGTCCCGCACCGCTCTATAAACGTCAAAATCGGTCGCACCATTTTGCTTGTGTGAGGAAAATTTGTTGTAGACGAAATTGAATTTGGTGCATTTTTTTGGCTTATTTGAGTCCATTTGCTACTCAACATATCGTGATTGCGATAATTTGCATCATTATTCAAAATGGTCCGAAGTTTCCCGATCACGGCTTCCCAAAAAGCAACTTTTCTCATATTTTGTTGCATTGTAGCGAATGTATTGAAAATGTTTTGGGGAAGGGTTGTAGAGATAATTTGGATTGTAGGTAAAAACTAAAGTTAGACGTGTTTATATAGGTGTAAAAATTAGAGTTAAGGTTGAAAAAGTGATATATATATATATATATATATATATATATATATATATATATATATATATATATATATATATATATATATATATATTTGTTTTTTGACTATTTTTAAACGGTTCAAAATATTACCGTTTGTCAAATTTCGATCCAAAATAACCCGTTTCCAACCTGTACCACAATAACGCTTCGTAACATAACACCGAATAACGGGACTGGGGGCGGTGTTGCGCCCGTTATACCGGCGTTATTTGGATGCCACGTCGGAATAATAGCTTATGTCGTTGCCCGCTCCCACCCGTCTTATGAAAAAATTATGTATTAACGGTTTTCTAATTGGTTTTGTTAAAACGTTATGTGGAACTTGAAACCGTTAATAAATTAATAAGCTCGAATACCCTTTAGTTCACCACTTTGGTAAAAAGAAAAAGGGAAGTCGAAAATGGCAAACTAAACTTTTACTTTTACAAATTTTAAATATTTTATTTTTCTATCCATTGTTGTCCCGGAATTTTTATTAAAATTTTTAATTTTACCATTTTTATTAATTATTATAGCTTTTTTGAGGTCACTTTAATTGAAATTTGTAAAAAACTTTTCAATTTGTAATTATTTCAACTTCACCCCTTGATTTTTATTCAAATTGTTAATTTCACCTACAGATTTTCCTTTTTTTTTTCAAATTGTTAATTACCAAGGTTCTGAAAAGCAAGTTATTTTTTTGTTATGGCGTACCATGGCTATAAAGACTTGTATTTGAAGTCATGTTTTAACCAAATATTGTTTTAAATCATATATGTATATAAAAACGAATAATAGTAGAATATATATATATATATATATATATATATATATATATATATATATATATAGGTTATTTTGTTTAAAGTAATTATTGTGTTATTGTATGCATAAATGTGGGCCAATCAAATTTACTTATTTTAAGAAAGTGATTAATATATATTATTGAATTAAATATAATTGAAAAAATCATCTTAATTAATTCTAAGGGTAATTTAGTCAATTAATATAGATTTAATGAAGGAAAATTGCATTTTTTAAGGGATCATAGATTCTATAAATTTTAAAAATCCGATTTTACGAATTATAATTCTTTTAATTCGGACATTCTGACAGAATATGTTTATGAGTATACTCAAAAATAAAAATATTCTTGAACCATAAATAATAAAAATATTCTTGAACCTATTTCTTGATGATGACTTTAAAAACTTCTTGAAGAATAACAACTTCTTGTAGAATAAGAAAATCTTGAACAATCAATTGAAGAATAAAAACAAAAAATACATTATTTCTTATAGAATACGGGTAACAATTGTTAAAAAATTACATTTATTGTTAAAGAATAAAACTAAAAAAACAATCAAAACGGGGAAGAAAACATCAAAATCTAACAACGAATAATACATTCTAAAAGAATAATGTAGTCCGTTCTTCAAGCATTAACTTCTATGATTCCAACAGAATTGGAATTCGTCATTCCATTCCAGTAGAATTGGAATCTCACTAATATCATCCATTGAATCATCTACATAAATGAATAAGATTATTCCAAGATTCACAATGTACAGAAAGCCAAACAGGATCTGAAATAACAAGAAAGATATTAAGCCAGCAACAAATTTATGTAATTGTCAAATACCAAATGCAAGTAAAAAATCACCTGGGCAGGATACAGCTGGCCTCCTGTAACATATTGTATGTCACCTTCCTTCTTTAACAACAAAATCGATAAATAATGTTTAAAATATATATAAGAAAATGAAAGAAAAACCATTGAAATATGAATTTAAAACCTTAAAAAGGGTTCTTGAGCTTTTGTTATGTTCTTTGACATTTTATGGTCAACCCATTGAAGTCTGAATTGAGTCCACCGAAGTAGTCTTGTTTTCAGAAATGGCATAACGAATTACAATCAGAACCTGTATACTAAAAATAATGGAGAAAATGTTTGGTAGATTGTTTTAATAATTCCTGTTTTTTTAAAGATTTGTGAAAAAATATCAATAACTACATCATACGTTATGATGAGTGTGATGGATTTTATGCATAAGAAACAATCCTATGTGCTCATACAAACCCTAATGCTTGGATCTAGGTTTCTCTATTGTACATGCTTTGAATCCAAGTCTTGCAAACCCTAAACTAGCATACATATTATCAAAATAACAACCAACATCAGATCTAGATGTTTACCTCTTCAAATAGCTTGAATCTTCTTTGCTTGAGCTTAGAATCACAATTGTAATTCCTCTAATGGATCACAAACACCAAGTAGCAAGAAGGCAATAAGAGAGAGGAGGTAGGATGCTAGAAATCGGCCTAGGGTTTTTCTTGGAATAATGTCTAACCGATTTCCATAGCCTAGGGGTCATATTTATACTTGCAGGCTACTAGGGTTTCAGTCTAAACCCTAATGGACAGCTTAGCCACCAAGCAGCCCAAGGAACCTTCTGGAATAGGGCCTTGGACGAAATATGATGATCCTTTCATCATATTTTCGTTCCCCCTCTTGTCCATTAGGTTTCCTAGCCCAAAATCCAACTATCACACATTTGATAGTTTATACCCCTTTATTTAATTAATCTCTTTTAGTCACCAAATTAATTCCTAATTAATTTATGACTAATACTAATTAAATAAATATGATTTCTCCTTTAATATATTATTCTTATAATATACTAATAAACCATAATATCCTCTCTCTCATATCAAATTACCTTGTCAAGTTGCTTTGGTGAAGGCAACCCAGAAGGACCATGCACAACCGGGTCAAGTACATACCAAATATAGTTACGGGCTTAGACACTAATCCAACAGTCTCCCACTTGAATAAGTCTAGTAACTATATCTCACATACGTCTTTAGAATCCGATTAGCAATCGTAGCTCTTATACGCTTCTGTCACTCTGATCAAAATCCTGTCCTTCAGATAAGGGATCCTATAATCCTCTGTTCTAGATATCATGCAGACAATACTTATTGTCTAGCATTCTGTTTCTCGATCTCCGATTCGTTCGACATAGAATTCAGTTGAACACATCAACATTATCCTGACCGGGCCCGGCACATAAGTCAAACCAAATCATCGAGTGGCCAAGATATCGCTTTTATCCTCTTAGAATAAAAGGAACAGATAAACTTCGACTTATATGCTCTTATTATCTACTAGCTAAGTTACACACAATAATACGTTTTATAACATCAAGTTACTGATGTGTTTTCGTATTATCAATATATAATCAACTAGCAAACAACAACCATATCTCTAGGTTTTAAGATTATATGATATTATCATCTTGCGATCACTTATGATAACATTCAAGAAGTGATACTAGCAAGTGCGGGTTTATTCCAATGCTCAAAACATATTTCATAAGCACTCATAAACTTTGCAGTAAACCTTTGCTATGTCTAAAACCTTTTAGACAATCTACAAACTAATTTATGACAATCTTCTTTCATATCTACTTCCAACATATGATCGATTGTGGACTGTTTGAATAATCTTATTATTCAGGAAGTCAAAACATGCAAAATTGAAACAATAGATAAATAATCAACATGGGATAGTAACTTTCTTATAAATAAAACACCTTTATTTAATCATCAAATGTTGAATATAAAATTATCTATTACAAGTTTCCTACCTATCTAATCTAAACTAATATCGTCCTTTAGCCCAATGCTCCTAGCGTGCTTCAAATGCTTGACCCTACTCAGTCCCTTCGTAAGGGGATCTGCTGAGTTATCTTCTGACGATACCCTCTTCACAACGAGGAGTCCCTCTTCTACCCGATGTCTAATAAAATGATATTTCCTGTCGATATGTCGAGATCTGCCATGATCCCTTGGTTCCTTGGTTAAGGCAACCGCTCCTTCATTATCACATAAAATTTCCATGGGCTCCTTTATAGTTGGCACAACTCCAAGGTCTCCTATGAAGTTCTTTAACCATATAGCCTCCTTTGACGCTTCGCTTGCCGCAATGTACTCCGATTCGCACGTTGAATCAGCTACGGTCTCTTGCTTGGAACTCTTCCAAGTCACTGCTCCTCCATTCAGGGTAAAGACCCAGCCTGACTGTGATCGGTAATTATCCCGATCCGTCTGGAAACTAGCGTCACTGTACCCTCGCACCCTTAAGTCATCACTCCCACCGAGGACTAGAAACCATTCCTTGGTCCTTCGTAGGTACTTAAGAATATTCTTGACAGCAATCCAATGTGCTCTACCAGGGTTCCCTTGATATCTGCTGACCATGCTCAAAGCGAAGGCTACATCAGGGCGAGTACAGGTCATAGCGTACATAATCGAGCCAACTGCGGAAGCATAAGGTACTCGGCTCATATCTGCTATCTCTGCCTTTGTACTTGGGCTCTGAGTCTTACTCAGTTTGGTATTGCATTGGATTGGTAACTCCCCTTTCTTGGAATTTTCCATACTAAAACGTTTTAGTACCTTTTCCAAGTATGTATCCTGTCTGAGTCCTATCAGTCTCTTACTTCTGTCTCTTACTATCCTTATTCCCAGAATATATGCAGCTTCTCCGAGGTCCTTCATAGCGAAACACTTCCCAAGCCAGGACTTTACCTCCTGCAAGGTTGGGGTGTCGTTTCCTATGAGTAGTATGTCATCGACATACAATACGAGGAAGCTCACTATACTCCCACTGGCCTTGACATACACACATGACTCATCCTCGTTTCGCAGAAAACCAAACTCTTTGACTTTCTCGTCAAAACAAAGATTCCATCTGCGAGATGCTTGCTTTAATCCATAAATGGATTTCTCAAGCTTGCACACTCTATTTGGATGCTTCGCATCGACGAAGCCCTCTGGCTGATTCATGTAAACATCCTCAACTAACTTCCCATTTAGGAAAGCGGTTTTTACGTCCATCTGCCAGATTTCATAATCATGAAACGCAGCTATTGCGAGCATTACCCTAATAGACTTTATTTTGGCAACTGGCGAAAAGGTCTCATCATAGTCAACTCCAGGAGTTTGAGTAAAGCCCTTTGCGACCAATCGCGCTTTGTAAGTGTGCACTTTCCCATCCATGTCTGTCTTCTTCTTGAAGATCCACTTGCACCTGACCGTCTTACGACCTGGTACATTATCAACCAAATTCCAAACTTGGTTGTCATACATGGACTGAATCTCGCTGTCCATTGCCTTTTTCCATTTATCAGACTCTGGGCCTGCCATGGCTTCCTTGTAGCTGCTAGGTTCGTCCAGATTTACTAGTGTACTATCACTAATAAATGTGTCCCCGTCAGTAGTAATATGGAAACCATAAAACTGGGGTGGAACAATAACTCTACTTGAACGTCTAAGAGGTAAGGACTGGTCAATTGGTTCAACCGGAGTTTCCTCCTCAGGTTGCATGCCAGTGTCAGAGGTTCCTTCATCTCCTGACTCTTGAAGCTCTTCAAGGTCAATCTGACTCCCACTGTCTCTTTGACTTATGAGTTCTCTCTCTCTGAAAACCCCTCTCCTAGCAACAAAGACAACATTGTCACTTGGTCTATAGAAGAGATAGCCAAAAGACTTCTGTGGGTAGCCGATGAAATAACACTTCTCACTACGAGGTTCTAGCTTGTCGTGAGTCTCTCGTCTTACGAAAGCTTCGCAACCCCAAACCTTGATATGTGCTAACGAGGGAGCTTTCCCTGTCCATATCTCGTGAGGTGTCTTGGTAACCTTCTTGGTGGGAACTAAGTTAAGGATATGGGCAGCAGTCTCTAAGGCATACCCCCAGAATGAGATTGGTAACGAAGCACGACTCATCATAGAGCGAACCATGTCCAACAAGGTTCGATTACGTCTCTCAGCCACACCATTCAATTGTGGCGTTCTGGGAGGCGTCAATTGTGAAACTATTCCACACTCTTTTAGATAGTCGTGAAACTCAAGACTTAGGTACTCTCCTCCTCGATCAGATCGAAGCATCTTGATTTTCCTGCCCAGCTGATTTTCCACTTCATTCTTAAACTCTTTGAATTTCTCAAAGGTTTCTGACTTTTGCTTAATCAAGTAGATATATCCATATCTGCTATAATCGTCTGTAAAAGTCACGTAGAAGCGACAAGCGTCCCTTGTGGTGGATCTAAAGGGTCCACATACATCTGTATGTATGAGATCCAATACACCCTCACCCCTTTCACATATGCCAGTAAAGGGTGACTTGGTCATCTTCCCAAGTAAACAAGACTCACACACGTCATCGTCCCTTAGGTCGAATGACTCCAAGAGTCCATCCTTTTGGAGTTGGGCTATGCGTTTCTTGTTAACATGGCCAAGGCGACAATGCCACAAGCATGCTTTGTCCAAACTTATGGACGAATCAATATTCAAAACATCATTTCCTAAATTATCAATAACTAACACAGATTCATAAATCCCATTACAAGGTAATGCATTGAAATAAAAGACACCATTCAAATAAGCATTAATAGAACCATTACTATTATCAAACGAATATCTGAAACCTTGTCTAAACAATCCATGAAAAGAAATGATGTTCCTTGCCATATCTAGCGAATAGCAACAATTACTCAAATCTAGTCCTAACCCATTACTCAACACTAAGGAATAAACTCCGATCTTGGTTACTGGTGAAGACTTCTTGTTTCCCATGATGAAGCTTATTCTTCCATGCTCCACTTCCCTACTTTTTCTTAGCCCCTGCAAATCAGAACAAATGTGGTAACCACATCCTGTATCAAGGACTCATGAAGTAGCAAGTGATGAGTTATTAGATTTAATTAAATACATACCTGCGAAGGTGGGCTTTATCTTCCCATCCTTGATATCCTGCAGATACTTGGGGCAGCTTCGTTTCCAGTGGCCCTTCTGGTGGCAGTAGAAGCACTCTGCTTCCTTTGGGTCAGAAGAGGGTTTAATAGACCCTGCTTTGGTCCTACTAGAAGAGGAACCATCTTGGGTCTTACCCTTATGGTGGCTCTTGGAAGGAGCCTTCCTCTTCTTACCCTTTCCTTGGCCAATTGCCAACACAGGAGCAGTTACAGTAGAGGATGATGCAACAGATTTGTCCTTGAGGTTGCTCTCAGCTGTCCTCAGGAGCCCTTGGAGTTTACTCAGGGTGACCTCTTCCTTGTTCATGTGGTAGGTCATCCTGACTTGGTTGTAGCAAGGGGGCAAGGGGTGGAGGATGATGTCGATAGCCAAATCCTCATCAAACTTAACATTAAGTTTGAGAAGACGATCAACATACCTTTGCATTCTTTGCAAATGAGATGTTAGGGATTCTCCACTTCCCATCTTAGCGGTGATCATGTTGGTGATGATCTCATAGCGCTCTTGCCTCGCGCTCTGGTGGTACCTGTCCAGCAAATCTTGATGCATTTCATATGGATACATGTCCTCATAGGACTTCTGGAGTTCGAGGTTCATGGTGGCCAACATGATGCAATGAACTTTCGTTGCATCACGCTCGTGGGCCTCAAAGGCAGCCAACTCTTCAGGAGTAGCTTCTTCTGGGTTAATCTTCTCTAGCTTCTCGTCGAGGACATATTCTTTGTCCTCGTAGCGAGTTATCATGCGAATGTATCTCATCCACTCATTGAAGTTCGAGCCATCAAATGTCACCTTTTGACACAGGTTCATCAACGAGAATGACCCAGAAGTGTTGTTGTTTGCGTTTGCGTTAGACATCTGAAATAGAAAGGAACAAAGTTTGATTAGAAATGAATCCCCAATTAAACACCCAAATGAGAAAGTAGGGCTAGGATCCAACAACATTATTTACAACTTAGAAAAGGGATGCCGTAATCTAAAAGTAAATAATTTGAAGGTAAGTGAATGACGATTCACTAATTTTCACCATAAAAACGAAAGGAAATTAAGTTTTAGATGTGTTTGAAAATTCCTAGATTTCTTTTGAGATTCATTGAACAATTCAATGACATGTTTAAATCTCGATATGCACTTCAAATTTGCGACTGGGATGCCGAGGATCGCAAACAAGTTTGTGAATAACCATGCGAATCAACATGGTGCACTCAATGTCTTCACCACCTAATCAATGTGCTGGTTATCCACGCACGCTCCATTGATCTATGATAAAACATCGAGCCACCCTTTGTCACCAATGTCAATCCCAAATTTGTGTGCCGGTTAACCACGCACGCTTCACTAACGTTTGACAGGGGTACAAAGTGTAATTCCATGGAATAGCATCATTTTCACATTTTACCCTAAAGTAACTAAGATTGAGAATTTATAAAACAATGTAGTTACTTTAATATTTCCATTATACTTATAATGAGGAATTAAACGCCCTATCCTATCCGTTCGGCTAACGACCCTCCACCAGTCAAGCAAGCGGTAGGTGTGAGTGTACACCCATTAAGCGTCATTTTATAGGCAGCAACCTTATACCCACCTTATAGACTGGCTTCGTGAATGAGGCCTACTAGCGATAAGACTAGCTTATGCTTATACATATATATATATTAATTAATCTTGTAATAATATAATAGTATAGGGTTGAATTTTAAACTTGTAAAATTCTAAGGGTTTGAAATTTAAATCATTCAAATTAAACTTTTAATCACAAAATTCAAATTTCAAAACTTGAGGGCAAGTTTTGAATTTATTCAAAACATAAGGGATCAAATAACACATAATTCAAATTAAACAATTAATTTCATAATTATCTATATTTGATCTAACTTTATTTAGTCATAAGATAATTACCAAATAATTTTAAATAGTCCATATTTATCATATAAACAACCAATATTCAAAAGATTTGAAATTATCTATTGTTTTGGCAAGGATAATCATTTAATTAAGATAAAATTCGGATTTTAACTTCAAAAAACGATTTAGGCATTGTATCCAAGTCAAAACAGCAACTGAATCCCGAAATATCCTCTGTCTGACGCTCGAACTCGCCGAGTCAGCTCTGAACTCGCCGAGTAGGGGCCAACTCGCCGAGTCCAGATACTGACTCGCCGAGTTGAGTCGGGCAGAGGCAAAAAAAAACTCGATTTTCAGCAAGCAAAACAGTTAAGCATCACATACAATTGAAACCAATCAAGGCTCTGATACCACTGATGGGTTTTATGCATAAGAAACAATCCTATGTGCTCATACAAACCCTAATGCTTGGATCTAGGTTTCTCTATTGTACATGCTTTGAATCCAAGTCTTGCAAACCCTAAACTAGCATACATATTATCAAAATAACAACCAACATCAGATCTAGATGTTTACCTCTTCAAATAGCTTGAATCTTCTTTGCTTGAGCTTAGAATCACAATTGTAATTCCTCTAATGGATCACAAACACCAAGTAGCAAGAAGGCAATAAGAGAGAGGAGGGAGGATGCTAGAAATCGGCCTAGGGTTTTTCTTGGAATAATGTCTAACCAATTTCCATAGCCTAGGGGTCATATTTATACTTGCAGGCTACTAGGGTTTCAGTCTAAACCCTAATGGACAGCTTAGCCACCAAGCAACCCAAGGAACCTTCTGGAATAGGGCCTTGGACGAAATATGATGATCCTTTCATCATATTTTCGTTCCCCCTCTTGTCCATTAGGTTTCCTAGCCCAAAATCCAACTATCACACATTTGATAGTTTATACCCCTTTATTTAATTAATCTCTTTTAGTCACCAAATTAATTCCTAATTAATTTATGACTAATACTAATTAAATAAATATGATTTCTCCTTTAATATATTATTCTTATAATATACTAATAAACCATAATATCCTCTCTCTCATATCAAATTACCTTGTCAAGTTGCTTTGGTGAAGGCAACCCAGAAGGACCATGCACAACCGGGTCAAGTACATACCAAATATAGTTACGGGCTTAGACACTAATCCAACAGAGTGAAACTATGAAAGACATTGCATTGTACCCATTAGGTTCACTGAGTCGAAATGAAAACAACACTTAACAATGTCTTTTTAGTATAATAAATCCAGAAAAGTAAGAAACTTGCCATGATTTATGAATTCAGGCTCGATGATGTTGCTTCTAGTGCCACTAAAGCGGCTGAGACTATGAGTCGATGTACATATATTGATCTCGATTTCGCCTCTGATCGTTTCAACGGATTCGGAATCTGGATCGTCGGGGTCGATTCTGGACCTATCGAGAACTGAATCTGCGGTAAGAATTCTATCTTGGGCGTAAGAACCCACCTTCGGGCTTGAGTAATCCACGACATCTCCAACTTTGCAGAAATAGGTTCTTATTGAAAAAAAAACGCAGAAATCGACACCGTAGAACCGTAGGCGATGGGGGAAGAAATCGACATTCGAAGTAAGGAAGAAGACGTGATGATCAGTAAGGAAGAAAGGGAGAACATCGATTACCACCACCAAGACCACCTCTGTTCGATGCTTGATCGCTCGATTCTTCCCTCTCCCGATCTATGAAGAAGACGATGAAGGGTCGCTGGTGTCGATTTGTTCAATTTAGGGTTTTCAGAATCGGTTTTTAGATAAAGAGGAGAACGAGATTTAAACTGGAGATACCATGATTATAGGGATTATTTTTGGAATTTATTAAGCAAATTACTAAATTACCCTTATTTATTTATTTATTTTTTTATTTAATTTTGATTGGCCCATATTTATGCATACAATAACACAATACTTAGTTAAAACATTTGAACCTAGCTCTCTCTCTCTCTATATATATATATATATATATATATATATATATATATATATATATGTCGTAAAAATAAGTTTTTTTATGTGATTTTTTTGTATAAATATAATTTTATAAAGAAAAAACATATTCGGAACAAATTTTGAGAAAAAAGGTTGTAGAAAAACTAAAGTTAGGATGAATTCATAATAAAATTCTAAATTTTGGGCTAAAAGAGTAAATTTTGGACCAAATTTGTAATAAAATTTAAAATCTGGGCCTAAAGTGTAAATTTTGGACCAAATTTGTAATAAAATTTAAAATCTGGGTCAAAAATGTAATTTTTGAAAGTTGGATTACCTGTTGACTGTGTAAAATGGTTAAATTGAATACGATTATCGGTTTTCAGGACTTAATTGAATAAAAAAAGATACAATGTACTAAATCGATTATGAAGTCAATATGTAAAGACTTTATTGTAATTTTCCATTTTCTTAATTAATTATTTTTCATAAAGTTAAATATAACATAATCAGAAGTAGGAAAAAGTATATATGTATCACATATCATTTTGGATGTATCACGTCTGAAAATTAACATTATGCCGAAAAATTTACCTTATGCCTGAAAGCACCAACTACCCTGAAAACTGCTTTGGTTCCGCATCTGAACATAATTTGTTCATATTTCCAATATATATAATGAAAGTCATGCTTCTTGCAAATAAGTTTTATGTGATTCATGAAATGGAAACCAAGTGCCCCTAAAATTCTTTTGTCAAACAAATTTTGAAAGATGACTTACACAAGTGTCGACGAACTATTATAAATTAGAGAAATTTAATATCCTCCTAATTTTTGTTCCTACAAATCTTCATACCCAATTAAGTAGTGACATATGTAACATTTAATGCTCATTTAATGAAACATAATGACATTTTAATATACTAATGTGATACATGTCATCAATTAAATTTTGAGGATTGATAGGATCAAAAAATATGAGGATATTTAATTTCTCTATAAATTATCAAGGCAAGTATCTAACATGTTCTACATACTCGTCTGCATATTATGTCGGATAATGTTTTACACAAACAAATCTTGAAAACCCTAACATTTCGTCGCTTAAAACTAGTGGTTTATAATCTTTCTACGAATATATTGTTTCTGGAAGCTATAACTAGTTGCAAAAACCTAAAAAGAATTCACGATATATTTTCTTTTTCCACATTTTAAGGCTATAATAGATTAATTAATATTTTGGGTGATGTGTCTTGAAGCTTCTAAATAGTAAATCCTATTTGTATGTATATTAAGATTTTCTAATATGTGTCTTAAGGACATATATACAATTATTATCATAATTAAATGTAAAATGTAATAATTATAAGAAATACTATGAAACATCCCAAAATACGGTCCAAAATTTTCGTTTTCAAAATCATTTAACAAACATAAATATCATCGTCATAATATAAAATCATAAAACATGTATCTCAAAGTCTCATAAAATCTGTCATCATATCACAATCTCATATAACATATCAGAGTAAACTCTCAGGTTGAAGAAGGTGGTGTGTGTCATGCCATCATCCCGAACCCTTCCCCTTGCTAGCTGAAGTACCTGAAACCAAAACTGAAACTGTAAGCACGAAGCTTAGTGAGCTCCCCCAAACTACCACATACCATACAATAACATATAAAGCACATACTGGGCCTTGCCACTGCATCGGACTGAAGTCCGGAACTGACTAGGGCCTTGCCCACTACATCAGACCGAAGTCCGGAACTAACTAGGGCCTTTCCCTCTGCATCGGACCGAAGTCCGGAACTGACTAGGGCCTTGCCCACTGCATCGAACCGAAGTCCGGAACTAACTAGGGCCTTGCCCTCTGCATCGAACCGAAGTCCGGAACTGACTAGGGCCCTGCCCACTGCATCGGACCAAAGTCCGGAACTAACTAGGTCCTTGCCCTCTGCATTGGACCGAAGTCCGGAACTGACTGAACATAGCATAACATAATCATAACATATAACAATAACACATATACTACATACTGCATCGGACCGCAGTCCGGAACACATAACACATAGACATGACTGAATCACAAAGACATCAAGCATACTGAACTACTTCTCGGGACCACCCCGGCATCGGACCGCAGCCCGGAACTACTACTATCTAAACGGGTCGGCATTGTGGCCGTAGACCCGTTCCTACTGGAAGGAAACTCACCTCACACTGCTGAAGTCCTGCTGACAAAACCATAGGTGCTGGATGACAGATTCCCGATCTGTCAATATCAAAATAACACCCAATTAACCATTTAGGTTTCCGCTGCATAACTCTAAAATACACGCTTGGGGTAAAAGGACCATTTACCCCTAACATAGCTTGGTCCAAGACCAAAGCCCAACTCATACTCTGAAGGCCCAAAATACCAATCGTCAACCAAGGCCCAACTATGGCCTAATTTTCCAAATTGGGCCCAAACCCCTCATATGGGCCTTACTCTAAAGTCCATACAAATGTTCTAGTTCATATACTTGTTCTTAGATAAACTCACTTACTTATAATTCGCCATCTCCCCATCATATTGATGGGTTTTAGATAAAACAAATAAACTAGAAAACAATTCCTAACTTCACATGCAACCTACTTTGGATCTATGTTTTAACTATTGAACATACAACTTTGAATTGCAAATAAGAACCCTAGAGGAGAGAGGCTAATTTCGAAATTAACAAACTAGGGTTTAGGAGTTACATACCTTTCAATTGTTATAGCAAACAATTGATAATCCTCTTGATCTTGATCTTGATCTTCTTGGAAGCCTAGCACCACAAATGTAATGCCTCTAATGAAATCACACCCAAGAACTAACAATAAGGAAACTTAGAGGAGAGAGGGTAGAGAGAGTATGCAATTTCGGCCTAGATATCTTCCAAAGAATAGAGTGGCCTAAAATGTGAGCCAGGAGGCTCCTTAAATAGCTGAGGGATCTAGGGTTTAGGGAAAACCCTAATTATCCTTTGCTTAGGGCCTAAGCAAAACCCAAGGGCCTTATCTGGACCCCTTGGACGAAATCTCTAGGGTTTCCCCTATGGATTTCGTCCACCTCCTTCTAAGGGGGTTCTGGATCCTTCCACTCAACTATTAGTTAATTGCAAACTAGTCCCTGCACTTTATAATTAATTCTTTTAACCCCAAAATTAATTCTGATTAATTTCTGGCTAACTATTAATTAAACATAATGATTTCTAATTAATATATTAATCTATTAACATATTAATAAATCATTTATATATATTAATTTATTAATCTTATAAATAAATATCTCTCCTTTCATAATTTCCTTGTCCAGTTGCTAGGTTGAGGGCAACCCAAAAGGACTGTGCTGCTATCAATTCAAGTACATACCAATTATAGTTATGGGCTTAGACACCTAATCCAACAGTCTCCCACTTGGATAAGTCTGTAACTATAATTGCTAGTATGCCTTCTAAATTTGACCAGCAAATTGTAGCTTCCAAAAGCTGCTGCCGAACTCTGACCCAGTCAGTTACGTGTCCTAAGATAAGTGATCATATAATCCTTCGTTCTGCTAGATATCCCTAGACAAAAGACATGGAATGTAATCAATCTCTTTGTACAGAATTTATATTTCCCGATTCCTGATTTGTGATGATGTAGGACTTCTAATTGAACACATCAATTTAGTCCTGGCTGGGCCCAGCACATAAGTCAACACCAAATCATCGAGGGGCCCACAGATATCGCTTTTCCGGTTAGGGCAAAAGGAACGAATAAACGTTGACTCATATGCTTGTATCTTTTACTCATCAAATTATACATGACAATACGTTTTATAACACCAAATTGCTGATGCGTTTTCGTATCACCAATGCATGATCGACTTGTAAATTACAACTCATATATCTTCGTTTCAAGATTATAAGATATTATCGTCTCAGTATTACTCGTGATGAATTCCATGAAGTGATACTCCGAGCGAGGGTTTATCCAATACTCAATTCTCAATTTCTGAGTACTCATGAATGTTGCAGCAATTCTATTGTCATGTCTATCCTTTAGACAATCTACAATCCAGTTCATGACAGTCTTGATTCACTACTTACTTCCAAAAGTACGAGCGATTGTGGAATTTGAATAATCTTATTATTCGGGAAGTAAAACATGCAAAAATGAAACACAATAATAAACAATTGACAAAAGGCAGAAACCAACCTTATAAATAATACTTTATTATTTAATCACCAAAAGTCAATTACATTTACTTTGTTACAAGTTTCAGAACAAAACTAATCTAACTACTAAAACTAATATCATCTTTCAGTCCTATGCTCCGAGCATGCTGAATATGCTTAGCCCTACTCAGACCCTTTGTGAGGGGATCTGCTGAGTTATCTTCAGATGACACCCTCTTTACTACAAGATGGCCTTCTTCTACTCTATGTCTGATGAAATGGTACTTTCTGTCGATATGTATGGTTTTACCATGATCTCTCGGTTCCTTTGTCAAGGCAACCGCTCCTTCATTATCGCAGAACAGTTCCATAGGCTCCTGGATGGTTGGAACAACTCCGAGATCTCCGATGAAGTTCCTCAACCAAGCTGCTTCTTTCGACGCTTCACTCGCTGCTATGTACTCTGATTCACAAGTAGAATCAGCCACCGTATCTTGCTTGGAACTCTTCCAAGTAACTGCTCCTCCATTCAGAAAAAATGCCCAGCCTAACTGTGAACGGAAGTTATCTCTATCCGTCTGAAAGCTGGCATCACTGTAACCATCTACTCTCAAAGTATCATTGCCACCAAGTACAAGGACCCAGTCCTTCGTCCTTCGCAAATACTTGAGTATGTTCTTTATTGCTATCCAATGAGCTCTACCCGGGTTTCCGTGATAGCGACTGACCATGCTCAAAGCAAATGCCACATCAGGTCGAGTACATGTCATAGCTTACATGATTGATCCGACAGCGGAAGCATAAGGTACACGACTCATGTAATCTATTTCAACATCTGTACTCGGGCATTGAGTCTTACTAAATTTGGTATTGCTCTGGATGGGTAGCTCTCCCTTCTTGGAATTTTCCATACTAAACCTCTTTAGTACCTTATCCAAGTATTTGCTCTGACTAAGTCCAATTAGTCTCTTCTTTCTATCTCTCAATATTCTAATCCCAAGAATATAGGCAGCTTCTCCAAGGTCTTTCATGACAAAACACTTTCCAAGCCAAGACTTAACATCTCTCAAGGTTGGAACGTCGTTACCAATGAGTAATATGTCATCGACATACAACACCAGACAAGTTACTATACTCCCACTAGCCTTGATATACACACAAAACTCATCTTCACTTCTAGAGAAGCCAAACTCTTTGACTTTCTCATGGAAGCAAAGATTCCAGCTGCGAGATGCCTGTTTCAATCCATAAATGGATTTCTCAAGCTTGCACACTCTATTGGGAAACTTTGCATCAACAAAACCCTCTGGCTGATTCATGTAAACATCCTCAGCCAACTTCCCATTAAGGAAAGCAGTTTTGACATCCATCTGCCAGATTTCATAGTCATGAAAGGCAGCTATGGCGAGCAATATCCTAATAGATTTAATCTTAGCTACTGGCGAGAAGGTCTCATCATAGTCAACCCCTAGGGTTTGAGTGAAACCTTTTGCAACCAGTCGAGCCTTGAATGTGTGCACATTTCCATCCATGTCTGTCTTCTTCTTGAAGATCCATTTTCACCCAACTGTCTTACGACCTGGTGCACTATCAACCAAATTCCAAACTTGGTTGTCATACATGGACTTAATCTCGCTGTTCATTGCCTCTTTCCACTTGGAAGCCTCTGGGCTTGCCATTGCTTCCTTATAAGTGACTGGTTCATCTAAATTTACCAGTGTCCTATCACTTATGAATGTGTCACCTTCTGAGGTAATATGAAAACCATATAACTCAGGTGACACACTCACCCTAGTGGACCTTCGAAGAGGTAATGAGTTATCAACTGGTTTAACAGGAACTGTTTCCTCTGGTTGAGTGCTAGTGTCATCTAAGGTTCCTTCATTGGCTTACTCTCGAATTTCTTCAAGGTCAATGGTGCTCCCACTGTCCTCTTTGAATATGAGCTCTCTCTCCAGAAAGACTCCTCTTCGTGCTACAAAGACCACGTTTTCACTTGGTCTGTAGAACAAATATCTAAAAGACTGCTTTGGGTAACCAATGAAAACACATTTCTCACTTCTAGCTGCTAGCTTGTCGTGAGTCTCTCGTCTTACGAAAACTTCACAACCCCAGACTTTAATATGTTCCAACGAGGGAACTTTCCCCGTCCACATTTCGTGAGGTGTTTTGGCAACCTTCTTTGTAGGGACAAGATTGAGGATGTGGGCGGCTGTCTCTAAGGCATACCCCCAGAAGTGAATGGGAAGCGAAGCACGACTCATCATAGAACAAACCATGTCTAACAAGGTTCGATTACGCCTCTCAGCTACACCATTTAACTGAGGTGTCCTAGGAGGAGTCAATTGTGAGACTATCCCACATTCTTTCAGATAGTCGTTGAACTCGATACTAAGATACTCCCCGCCTCTATCGGATCTAAGTATCTTTATCTTCCTGCCTAATTGATTTTCGACCTCATGCTTAAACTCTTTGAACTTTTCAAAGGTTTCTGACTTATGCTTGATCAAGTAGATATAACCATATCTGCTATAATCGTCAGTGAAAGTCACATAGAATCGATTAGCATCTCTTGTAGTTGATCTGAAGGGCCCACACACATCTGTGTGTATGAGATCCAACAGACCTTCACCTCTTTCACAAGACCCTGTGAACGGTGATTTTGTCATCTTTCCCAAAAGACAAGATTCACACATATCATCTGATTTTAGGTCAAATGATTCCAACACTCCATCCTTTTGGAGTTGGGCTATGCGTTTCTTGTTAATGTGTCCAAGACGACAATGCCACAAGCATGCATTGTCTACACTATTAGACAAGTCAATATTAAGTACACTATTTCCTAAGCTATCAACACAAGTCACTATTTCATACACACCATCACAAGGTAAAGCTTCAAACATAAAAACACCATTCTTATAAACAGAAATTGAACCATTCAAATCATTAAAAGAATATTTAAAACCTTGTCTGAACAATGCATGAAATGAAATAATGTTTCTCGTCATCTCATACGAATAGCAACAATTTATCAAATCTAATCTAACATCATTACTAAGCAAAAGCTGATAAACTCCGATCTTGGTTACTGGTGAAGACTTTCTGTTTCCCATGATCAAGTTTATCCTTCCTCGCTCTATCTCCTCACTTTCCTTTAGCCTCTGCATATCAGAACAGATATGAAAACCACATCATGTATCAAGGACCCATGAACGAGAATATAATGAGTTATTAGCAGAAATAGTGTAAATACCTGCCGAAGATGGCTTCACTTTGTCATCCTTGATATCTTGCAGATATTGTGGGCAAGATCTCTTCCAGTGCCCCTTTTGATTGCAGTAAAAGCAAACGGCCTCTTTTGGATCAGAAACATGGGGAGTGGAACCATTGGGCTTAGCCTTTGGTCCATTGCTAGATGACCCAGCTTGAGCCTTGCTCTTCCAGTTTTGCTTGGGAGGACCTTTCCTCTTTTTCCCCTTTCCCTGTCCAATAGCCAAGACAGGGGCACTTGCAGGTGTGGAGGGTATACTTTTACCCTTCATCCCTGCTTCAGCTGTCTGCAACAAGTTGTGCAATTGGGCCAGAGTCTGCTCAGTATTGTTCAAATGGTAAGTTAGAATAAACTGACCATAACAATCAGGTAGTGAGTTCAAGACCATGTCAATGGCCAATTCCTCATCAAAGTGAATGTTGAGCTTGACCAAACGCTCTATGTAGCGTTGCATTCTTTGCACATGTGACACAACTGATTCCCCTTCTTTCATCTTGCAAGCCATGAGTGACTTGACTACTTCAAACTTTTCTTGACGAGCTCGCTTATGGTACTTTTCCATAAGGTCCTTGTTCATCTCGAAAGGCCAGTAGTCCTCATAGTACCTCTGCAGTTCTGGGGACATGGTTGCCACCATGATGCATGCCACTTTGGTAGCATCATCGTAATGTTTCTTGTAGGCAGCATATTCTTCAGGAGTAGCTTCAGACTCATCAAGCTCTTTGAGCTCCTTTTCAAGAACATATTCTTTGTTCTCAAAACGAAGCGCCATCTTGATGTTGCGCATCCAATCGTTATAGTTAGATCCATCCATAACGACTTTGGAGCAGATATTGAGCAAAGAGAAGTTTTGGTTGGAGGAGGATGAAGCAGAAGTGTTTCCAGGAGTAGACATCTGAAAAGAAAGAAAGTTTTAGTTAGATTTCAAGATACCTCAATATAATAACCCAAAGATATAATATCAAGGTTAGGATCCAACTATGAAGACTCACAACTTAGAAATGGGATGCCGAGATCCAAGTGTAAATTTCATAAAGGTAGGTGAATGACGATTCACCAATTCCACCATTAGACGAAACAAACGAAGTGAAATTCCTAATTCTTTTGAGATACATTGAAACTATTCAATGGCATGTTTTAATCTCAGATTATGCTCTTCTATTTGTGACTGGGATGCCGAGGATCACAAACAAGATGTGAATAACCATGCAAATGTGCTTGGTAACCTCATTGTCTTTATCATTAACTATTGATGTGCTGGTAAACCACACACGCTCCATCAAAATGACAATTATGAGATATCCATTACTACTCTTTATTAGTGCCTTTTGGTGTGCTGGTTAACCACACACGCTCCACTAACGACCAATAAAGCATAATGTGCAATTTCATGGATTAGCATACTTTTCACATTTTTCCTAAAGTAACTAGAGTTGGGATTTTGAAAAATAATGTTCTAGTACTTTCTTTAATAGCATTATACTTTTAATGAGAAGTAGTTGTCCTATCAAATCCGTTCTGCTAACGACCCTCCATTAATCAAGGGAGCGGTGGGTGAGAGTGGACACCCATTCAACTACCATTTTATAGGCAGTTTCCTTATACCCCCTTATAGACTAGCTTCGTGAATGAGGCATACTAGCGATTTGACTGACCATATTCTGATACATATATAATATTAAACATTTAATCATAATACATATATAAGGTGTGTTTTAAAACTTTTTAAAACTTCAAGGTTTATATAAATTTCGAAATTCTTAAGGGAGGAGGCTAGGGTTTTTTCAAAACCCTAACCCTAATTTCGATTAGGGTTCTTTGGAGGCTAGGGTTTTCGAAAACCCTTTTATCCAAAACCCTAATTTCGAGAATTTGGCCTTTAGGGTTTAATAGCTATAAACCCTAATTTGCAATTCAACAATTATAGCAATTCAATTTAAAACAAACAATGGCTCTGATACCACTGATGGGTTTTAGGTAAAACAAATAAACTAGAAAACAATTCATAAGTTCACATGCAACCTACTTTGGATCTATGTTTTAACTATTGAACATACAACTTTGAATTGCAAACAAGAACCCTAGAGGAGAGAGGCTAATTTCGAAATTAACAAACTAGGGTTTAGGAGTTACATACCTTTCAATTGTTATAGCAAACAATTGATAATCCTCTTGATCTTGATCTTGATCTTCTTGGAAGCCTAACACCACAAATGTAATGCCTCTAATGGAATCACACCCAAGAACTAGCAAGAAGGAAACTTAGAGGAGAGAGGGTAGAGAGAGTATGCAATTTCGGCCTAGATATCTTCCAAAGAATAGAGTGACCTAAAATGTGAGCCAGGAGGCTCCTTAAATAGCTGAGGGATCTAGGGTTTAGGGAAAACCCTAATTATCCTTTGCTTAGGGCCTAAGCAAAACCCAAGGGCCTTATCTGGACCCCTTGGACGAAATCTCTAGGGTTTCCCCTATGGATTTCGTCCACCTCCTTCTAAGGGGGTTCTGGATCCTTCCACTCAACTATTAGTTAATTGCAAACTAGTCCCTGCACTTGATAATTAATTCTTTTAACCCCAAAATTAATTCTGATTAATTTCTAGCTAACTATTAATTAAACATAATGATTTCTAATTAATATATTAATCTATTAACATATTAATAAATCATTTATATATATTAATTTATTAATCTTATAAATAAATATCTCTCCTTTCATAATTTCCTTGTCCAGTTGCTAGGTTGAGGGCAACCCAAAAGGACTGTGCTGCTATCAATTCAAGTACATACCAATTATAGTTATGGGCTTAGACACCTAATCCAACACATAATTCATATTTAATGTCATTACCTAATATTACCCGATCTACATCGAATAACCATGCTCATATAATTAATTACGGCTAACCATATTTAATTAAATATGGTCCATCTAATTGTCATAGTAATTAATCATATGATAAATGATATATAATCATCCCAAAACAAGTTTTGCTAGTGCATTCAAATTTTGAGTCCAATACTAGATAGTCTCATATTTTGGTCCAATTGGTTTACCAGCCCAAAACAATTCATTAGCCCAATAGTTGTGACAACCGTCAAATTTCGGTCATGTCAAAGTCAAACAAAGTCAACAAGTCAAACCGGTCAACTCCAATAACCCTTGTATGTTAGGGTTTACGTTATGTAATCACTATACAATTCGCTATTTTAATGAGAAATCATCATTTGGAAAGTTCATGTGTTTGATTTTCCTTAGCCTTAACAGTGCTAAACAACGAACCAAAGCGATAAAACACTATTGCACAATCATCGGGATTGTGTACGACACTAAAACACAGTTTAACGGGGTTTACGAACCTTGCGTTGTGAAGCCGGACACTCAAATTAATCACAAACGAAACCTCTCTAAATTGTTTTCACTCTATCTCTTTCTATTTGAAATCTCTCCCAAATCTCTCTCAAAAGTTACTTTAACTTTTTGTAATCATTTGGGTCATATCGACCCTTAACCGGGTCAAAAATCGCTTGAAACGGGGTAAAAATGGGTAAAATAGCCTTAAGGACCTGGAACTGAAGCTTCAGGACCAAAGCCTCTCATCCGAGGCCTCGGATCCGAAGCCTCTCATCAGGACCGAAGCTGAAGCCTCTCAGGAGACCGAATCCGAAGCCATCAGACAGCAGCCTCGCATGCGAGGGTCCGAATCCGGCCTCCATGCGAGGGGTCTCGCAGACGGCCCCTTTTTACCGGTTTTTCGACTACGACTTCGTTTTAACTCCGTTTTTCATTATTTTAACGTGGGATTTTCACCCAAAACTTTATTTTATAAACTAAGGCCCCAAAATATATAAATCTCCAGGGTTTTTATAAAAATATATTAAAAGAATTAGTGGTTGAACTAATTATTGAGGGAATATTTGCTTTTCCTTAATTTATGGCAAAAGCAAACCACCACCACCTCACTCTATGATCAGCCACTCTTTCCCACTACCCCTTGTCTCCTTAGTGGACCTTTACACCCAATCTCCAGCTCTTCCCACGTTCTAAGAGCTGGAGGATTGATCCTCTCTCCTCATTCTCCATAAAGTTCTTTCATTCTACACTTAGCAACCAAAGGACACTCTCCAAAATTCTCTCATCTTTTCTCTCAACTTCAAGAACTTCAAGGCTTTCTTCAGGGATTCCTTTCTTCAATTAGTAAGTATCTTCATCATTCATATAATTATTACACTCCATTCTACTCAAATCATTGATATCTTACACAAATTCCATCTTATTCGGTGTTAGATTCTCGAATCATCAAGACATCTTCTTAGTGTTCTTGGGTTGAATACTTCATCTCTCTCACTTTCATCTACTGAAACCACATAAGGTGAGTTCATACCCCTACATTTACATGTTTTTCTTAAGTTTTAAGGGGGGAATACAAGTAAAATCATCAAGAACACAATTAAACTTTTTCTATCAGATTACATCAGAAAAGATGAACTTCGATCACGGACTGTTTTAGTCAACTTAAATATTTTAGTATTCAAAACTGTTCCAGGTGCAAGTAGCTCAAACTCTTAGCTTTAAAATGGCTACTTGCACATCTCCATATGATTTTTCTACAATTTATGGTGATTTTTACAAAACTGCCTGTCATTTCAGAGGCAAACCCGGACCAGTATGTGATTATGAACATTTTCAACTCTGTTAGAGATCACTAAAAATCATGATAAAATTTACGAACAAACTAGACTCATATTCCAAACTCTCAGAATTTGCGGATTTGGATTTAGAGGTTTGATGATTTTTCTATAAATTTTCTAAGAACAGTAACAGAAACTGTATTCAACGAAAAGTTGCTGTCAATTTCATTTCACCTTGTAACATGTTGAGCAAGGTGTATATCTTTATGTGATTATATGTTATTGCAATATATGACATTTTATCTTAATATTTAGACACACATCAGTTTACAAATGGATTTGGACATATAAAATATAAAGAATAACAAGTGATTATAATCAAAGTACAACCGATACATTCAAACATTTAATAAACTATTTTGAATATAGTTTGCATACATTACTACGTACTACCCTTGGTTGATAAACTATAATAGGTATAGTTTATGATACATTACATAACACATACATTTAAAAAGGGTACATTTATACAAATGATATTTTCATTAAGCAAGGTACGACCATACGGTACCAAGTTTTCATAACGCGTAATTCCGTTAATGACTTTGTGAGACATTTACTTCAAACTACCATTAAGTCCTGTATTGTAACCAGAGTCTCCTTGAGGGAGAGCGTGATAGTTGTATATAGATCTATATTGGGTTTGACAAACCCACACCTAAACTGCATGCAACAGTTAGACCGATAGGTCTGGGGTGACAAATGTCATAACATTTCCGACGCCTGAAGAACGTCGTTTTAGGCAACCTTGGTCATAGTATGGTTATAATAAACTCACATAAAGTATTAATAAACATTGGAATTTACGGGAACTTCATTAAAATTTAACGAGTTTATGTCGATTTAAACTTGCATTGTTTTACTATAAATATGACAAATTACTTGTACATTTCGGTCTTTGGGTTTTAAGACTACATTTACACATTAAGGAAAATATTGGATTTTCTAACACAAATACTACTTTTACAAACGAAAGGCTTTTAATAATACCAAACAAAAGCTTATGAACTCACCAACCTTTGTGTTGACACTTTTTCAAACAACTTGTATTCTCAGGAAATCATTAAACAGGTAACCAAGTGCTTTTGAGGATGGGGCGCTAAGGCGTCTACTATTTCATATTTTGTCAACATATTGTAATTGATTCGTAAACATGTAATTCATACAATGATGTCACTTTTTCAATTATATATATGTTGGTTGTGTTTGCTTCAATTACTATTACAATTGTTGTTATGATACTATACATGAAGTCCTCCACCCCCGGACGTTTCCGCCATCCTTGGTTTGGGGGTGTGACAGATTGGTATCAGAGCACAGTTTATAGTAAATTAAGTATATCAAACCACATAAGATATACAAACTATAAACACAATTGGGACTAATAGTCTCTGATTTGTGCATTTTTCAAATAAATATACTCTTAGAAAATAAATTATTTTCTTGATTAAAGTATACATACATACATTACATGCTCGCATGGTATCATAACTAGCGAAAACATAAAGCAAAAGAAGAAGAGTTGAACATTTTGAGTATGCCTTAGTATATGTGGATTAAATCTGGGGAGGATATAGCCTGATCAACTATATCTGTCCGGGAATTGACTTGCATATACCGGGGGATGGTCAGGATGGGCAACAAATCTAACAAACCTAATTACACACTACGAAAGGATACTTTAAGAACTCAAAACTAAACATTTACAAATACTATAGGAGTATTTTGTGTTACTATAATAAATTATCTGAGAATTAAATAGGTCTTTATTTATAGATCAATAGCTGCTAAGTGGATGCGCTAAGGTCATATGTAACTAAGATGCTATAGACTTAGAATTTATGTATCTTTGTTTCACTTCCTGTCCTTGTTTGGTTGTGGTCTTGGAGTTAGGGTCATCTATTCGAAGGACTATTATATCTTAATCACATATGACTGGTATGCACTTTGCAACTAATTAAGTAACCGATAAAGATCATTTTAAAATATAATATATTAATTATGTCCCGACTAAATTAGTATATGTGAAACTTTTACAAACAGTTATATACTTGGAAACAAGGAAACTCAAATAAAATATTTATACTTTCATTTTACCTCATAACCCAATGTATTGGGTCAATTAAAAGTATAAAATCGTATGTATCGTAAACATACCGGAAAACAACGTAATAATATACTTTATGTATAAAAGATTTCTCTTCCTATAAATATACTTTTACTAAAAGTACATTGGTTTACGACTTATGACAGAACCATGCCGCCAAGGAGAAGACCAAGACCTTCCGGCAACACAGCAACACCTCCTCCGCCGCTGCCTCCACAGTTTGATCCTGCGATGTTCCAGGCTGCAGTAACAGCAGCCGTAGCGGCCGCAATATCGCAGATAGGGACAAACGGAGCTGGTAGTTCTGGATCGGGTGCTACAAACTCTAACCACGGAGACAGTACGTGGCGTACAAGAGAGTGTTCCTACAAAGACTTCACCAATGGCAAACCCGACAACTTCAATGGGAGCGGGGGAGTCATCACTTTAATGCAATGGTTTGAAAAGACTGAAGTAGTCTTTCAAGTGTGCTCTTGCCCCGAAGCGAGCAAAGTTAAGTTCGCAGCCTTCACTTTCACCGGCCGGGCCCTTACTTGGTGGAACTGTCGGATTAATTCACTTACTCTCGAAGTGGCTAGCTCCATATCCTGGGCAGAACTAAAAACCTTGATGATGAAGGAGTACTGCCCGAGAGGTGAAATTCAAAAGCTGGAACAAGAACTTTGGAACCTCAGGATGACGGGCTCCGACCTTGAAACCTACACCACCCGATTCAATGAATTGGCTCTCCTCTGCCCAACAATGGTTACTCCGGAGGAGAAAAAGGTGGAGCGATACCTTTGGGGACTGTCTCCCCAAGTGCAAAGTAGTGTCCTGGCTTCAAGGCCAACTACTTTTGACAGTGCCAGGGAGCTGGCACAACAACTTGTTGACCACCGAGCCGGTCATAATACTACAACCACCACCACCGATCAATCAAAAGGGGGAAACAACAAAAGGAAGTTCTGGAACCAAAAGAAGAGCCAACCAGCACAGGACCCCGCTAAGAAGCAACAAACTGTTGATGTCCATGCTGCCACTAATGCTGCCACTACTGCACCACCGAAGCCATATGCTGGAACCCTACCCAAGTGCAACAAGTGCAACTTTCACCACAATGGTGCTTGTAGGGAGATGCACTGTAACAACTGCGACAGGAAGGGGCACACTGCTCGTTTCTGTAAAGCGCCGGCTCGACCAATCAACCAAGTCTCCAGTACGGGGGCAACCCGAACCTGCTACAACTGTGGAGACGCTGGTCACTTCAAAAGAAACTGCCCCAAAGCACAAGCCCCTAATGCTGGTGGAGTAGGAAGAATCCTGGCAATAGGACATGGGGAAGCAGTTGAGGATCCCGCGGTGGTTACCGGTACGTTTCTCCTCAATAACTCTTATGCATGCGTACTATTCGATAGTGGAGCGGAGAGGAGTTTCATGAGCCACCAATATAAACAATTACTTGAACAAAATCCCCAATCACTAAAGGATACTTATGTAGTAGAAATGGCAAATTGGAAAGTAGAACGCACTAGCGATATATACTCAGAGTGTACTCTCACTCTAGACAACCATACATTTAAAATTGACCTGATGCCGGTCACCATAAAAAGCTTCGACGTAATCATCGGGATGGATTGGTTAGTTCCTCACCGTGCCGACATTCTATGTTACGAAAGGGCCGTTTGCCTCAATCTACCAAATAACGAAACCCTTCTCATCTATGGTGACAAACCTAGTGCGAAAAAGTATCTCCGGAAGGAGTACCACGCCTTCTTGGCCCACGTAGTAGACAAGAAACAAGACGTGAAAGACATCAAAGACATCCCCGAAGTGTGTAACTTCCCGGATGTGTTCCCAGAAGATCTTCCTGGTGTACCACTCGCACGACAAGTCGATTTCAGAATTGACTTAATACCCGGAGCTACCCCCGTAGCCAGAGCTCCATACCGCCTCGCACCAACAGAAATGCAAGAGTTGTCCAGTCAGTTGAACGAGCTTTTGAGAAAAGGGTTCATCAGACCAAGCATCTCACCTTGGGGAGCACCAGTCCTTTTTGTAAAGAAGAAGGACGGATCCTTTCGCATGTGCATCGACTATCGGGAACTAAACAAACTCACCATCAAGAACCGATATCCTCTACCCCGAATCGACGACCTTTTCGACCAACTCCAAGGAGCAAATTTCTTCTCAAAGATCGACCTAAGGTCAGGTTACCATCAGCTACGAGTTCAAGAAGAAGATATTCCCAAAACTGCATTCAGAACTCGCTATGGGCACTACGAGTTTGTGGTGATGTCCTTCGGTTTAACAAACGCACCTGCGGTATTCATGGACCTAATGAATAGAGTGTGTCGACCCTACCTAGACAAGTTTGTAATCGTATTCATCGACGATATCTTGATCTACTCGCGAAGCGAAGAAGAGCATCGCCTACATCTACGCCAAGTGCTAGAGACACTAAGAGCGGAGAAGCTTTATGCTAAGTTCTCTAAGTGTGAATTCTGGATTAGAGAAGTGGATTTCCTTGGCCATGTGGTAAGTGAGAAAGGCATACATGTGGATCCCTCCAAGATCAAGGCAATCAAGAATTGGTCAGCACCCAAGACGCCAACCGAAATTCGACAATTCCTTGGGCTTGCTGGATACTACCGAAGATTTATACAAAACTTCTCCAAGATTGCGAAACCACTCACCACCTTGACGCAGAAAGGTGTGATATTCAAGTGAGAAAATAAACAAGAAACTGCTTTCCAAACGTTAAAACAAGCCCTATGCAGCGCACCGATCTTGTCTCTCCCAGAGGGAACCGAGGACTTCGTAGTGTACTGTGATGCTTCGAATCAAGGCCTCGGATGTGTGCTCATGCAGAGAGGGAAGGTTATCGCGTATGCATCAAGACAGCTTAAGACGCACGAGGTTAATTATACTACGCACGACCTGGAATTAGGAGCAGTGGTATTCGCTTTGAAGATCTGGAGACACTACCTCTACGGCACGAAATGCACTATCTTCACTGATCACAAAAGTCTTCAGCATATCCTCAATCAGAAAGAGCTCAACATGCGACAGAGGAGATGGGTAGAGTTGCTGAATGACTACGAGTGCGAAATTCGTTATCATCCGGGCAAGGCCAATGTAGTGGCTGACGCTCTAAGCAGGAAGGAGTACTCGGGCCGCCGAGTAAAATCCTTAACAATGACGATCCATTCCCACACGACCATACAAATCAAGGAAGCTCAACTAGAAGCTTTGAAACCAGAAAAGGTGGCAGGAGAGACATTAAGGGGAATGGATAAAAACTTAGAAGTCAAGGATGATGGAGTACGTTATCTCATGAATCGAATCTGGACACCGAAGTTTGGTGGACTCCGAGACGTCATCATGAATGAAGCACACAAGACTCGATATTCCATCCATCCCGGGTCAGATAAGATGTATCTGGACCTCAAGAAATTATACTGGTGGCCGAACATGAAAGCTGAGATTGCTACCTATGTGAGCAAGTGTCTGACTTGCGCCAAGGTCAAAATCGAATACCAGAAACCATCCGGGCTATTACAACAGCCGGATATACCTGAGTGGAAGTGGGAACGAATAACCATGGACTTCATAACCAAGCTGCCTAAGACATCGGGCGGGCTTGACACCATATGGGTAATCGTAGACAGATTGACCAAATCAGCACACTTCCTACCGATAAAAGAAACCGACAAGATGGAGAAGCTGACTAGAACGTACATCAGAGAGATTGTACGACTCCATGGTGTGCCGATATCCATTATCTCCGATAGAGATAGTAGATTTACCTCACGGTTTTGGCAATCTCTACAAAAATCATTGGGAACTAGGCTTGACATGAGTACGGCCTACCACCCACAAACCGACGGACAGAGCGAACGAACCATTCAAACGTTGGAAGACATGTTAAGAGCTTGTGTGATAGACTTCGGTAAAGCATGGGATACCCATCTACCGCTTATCGAATTCTCCTACAATAACAGCTATCATACTAGCATCAAAGTCGCTCCATTCGAAGCTCTTTACGGTCGCAAATGCAGATCACCCCTGTGTTGGGCTGAGGTGGGGGATACACAGCTAGCTAGAGGGCAAGTCTCTAATAGCACCCTCACTGGCCCTGAAATCATAAGGGAAACCACAGAAAAGATCGTTCAAATTCGAGAAAGACTGAAAACGTCTCGCGATCGGCAAAAGAGTTACGCAGACAAACGACGCAAACCCTTGGAATTCCAGGTGGGTGATCGTGTACTACTAAAAGTTTCCCCTTGGAAAGGAATGATACGATTCGGCAAACGCGGGAAACTAAATCCAAGGTACATCGGGTCATTCGAAATCCTTGTTAGGATTGGGCCAGTAGCATACAAACTTCGATTACCTCAGGAACTCGACAAAGTACATCCCACATTTCACGAGGACCCGAATTCACCTGGGAACGCGAGGATCAGATGAAACAAAAGTATCCACATCTCTTCCCAAACTCTTGAAATCCCAGTCGAAATGAAAATTTCGGGACGAAATTCCTTCTAACGGGGGGATGATGTGACAACCGTCAAATTTCGGTCAAGTCAAAGTCAAACAAAGTCAACAAGTCAAACCGGTCAACTCCAATAACCCTTGTATGTTAGGGTTTACGTTATGTAATCACTATACAATTCGCTATTTTAATGAGAAATCATCATTTGGAAAGTTCATGTGTTTGATTTTCCTTAGCCTTAACAGTGCTAAACAACGAACCAAAGCGATAAAACACTATTGCACAATCATCGGGATTGTGTACGACACTAAAACACAGTTTAACGGGGTTTACGAACCTTGCGTTGTGAAGCCGGACACTCAAATTAATCACAAACGAAACCTCTCTAAATTGTTTTCACTCTATCTCTTTCTATTTGAAATCTCTCCCAAATCTCTCTCAAAAGTTACTTTAACTTTTTGTAATCATTTGGGTCATATCGACCCTTAACCGGGTCAAAAATCGCTTGAAACGGGGTAAAAACGGGTAAAATAGCCTTAAGGACCTGGAACTGAAGCTTCAGGACCAAAGCCTCTCATCCGAGGCCTCGGATCCGAAGCCTCTCATCAGGACCGAAGCTGAAGCCTCTCAGGAGACCGAATCCGAAGCCATCAGACAGCAGCCTCGCATGCGAGGGTCCGAATCCGGCCTCCATGCGAGGGGTCTCGCAGACGGCCCCTTTTTACCGGTTTTTCGACTACGACTTCGTTTTAACTCCGTTTTTCATTATTTTAACGTGGGATTTTCACCCAAAACTTTATTTTATAAACTAAGGCCCCAAAATATATAAATCTCCAGGGTTTTTATAAAAATATATTAAAAGAATTAGTGGTTGAACTAATTATTGAGGGAATATTTGCTTTTCCTTAATTTATGGCAAAAGCAAACCACCACCACCTCACTCTATGATCAGCCACTCTTTCCCACTACCCCTTGTCTCCTTAGTGGACCTTTACACCCAATCTCCAGCTCTTCCCACGTTCTAAGAGCTGGAGGATTGATCCTCTCTCCTCATTCTCCATAAAGTTCTTTCATTCTACACTTAGCAACCAAAGGACACTCTCCAAAATTCTCTCATCTTTTCTCTCAACTTCAAGAACTTCAAGGCTTTCTTCAGGGATTCCTTTCTTCAATTAGTAAGTATCTTCATCATTCATATAATTATTACACTCCATTCTACTCAAATCATTGATATCTTACACAAATTCCATCTTATTCGGTGTTAGATTCTCGAATCATCAAGACATCTTCTTAGTGTTCTTGGGTTGAATACTTCATCTCTCTCACTTTCATCTACTGAAACCACATAAGGTGAGTTCATACCCCTACATTTACATGTTTTTCTTAAGTTTTAAGGGGGGAATACAAGTAAAATCATCAAGAACACAATTAAACTTTTTCTATCAGATTACATCAGAAAAGATGAACTTCGATCACGGACTGTTTTAGTCAACTTAAATATTTTAGTATTCAAAACTGTTCCAGGTGCAAGTAGCTCAAACTCTTAGCTTTAAAATGGCTACTTGCACATCTCCATATGATTTTTCTACAATTTATGGTGATTTTTACAAAACTGCCTGTCATTTCAGAGGCAAACCCGGACCAGTCTGTGATTATGAACATTTTCAACTCTGTTAGAGATCACTAAAAATCATGATAAAATTTACGAACAAACTAGACTCATATTCCAAACTCTTAGAATTTGCGGATTTGGATTTAGAGGTTTGATGATTTTTCTATAAATTTTCTAAGAACTGTAACAGAAACTGTATTCAACGAAAAGTTGCTGTCAATTTCATTTCACCTTGTAACATGTTGAGCAAGGTGTATATCTTTATGTGATTATATGTTATTGCAATATATGACATTTTATCTTAATATTTAGACACACATCAGTTTACAAATGGATTTGGACATATAAAATATAAAGAATAACAAGTGATTATAATCAAAGTACAACCGATACATTCAAACATTTAATAAACTATTTTGAATATAGTTTGCATACATTACTACGTACTACCCTTGGTTGATAAACTATAATAGGTATAGTTTATGATACATTACATAACACATACATTTAAAAAGGGTACATTTATACAAAGGATATTTTCATTAAGCAAGGTACGACCATACGGTACCAAGTTTTCATAACGCGTAATTCCGTTAATGACTTTGTGAGACATTTACTTCAAACTACCATTAAGTCCTGTATTGTAACCAGAGTCTCCTTGAGGGAGAGCGTGATAGTTGTATATAGATCTATATTGGGTTTGACAAACCCACACCTAAACTGCATGCAACAGTTAGACCGATAGGTCTGGGGTGACAAATGTCATAACATTTCCGACGCCTGAAGAACGTCGTTTTAGGCAACCTTGGTCATAGTATGGTTATAATAAACTCACATAAAGTATTAATAAACATTGGAATTTACGGGAACTTCATTAAAATTTAACGAGTTTATGTCGATTTAAACTTGCATTGTTTTACTATAAATATGACAAATTACTTGTACATTTCGGTCTTTGGGTTTTAAGACTACATTTACACATTAAGGAAAATATTGGATTTTCTAACACAAATACTACTTTTACAAACGAAAGGCTTTTAATAATACCAAACAAAAGCTTATGAACTCACCAACCTTTGTGTTGACACTTTTTCAAACAACTTGTATTCTCAGGAAATCATTAAACAGGTAACCAAGTGCTTTTGAGGATGGGGCGCTAAGGCGTCTACTATTTCATATTTTGTCAACATATTGTAATTGATTCGTAAACATGTAATTCATACAATGATGTCACTTTTTCAATTATATATATGTTGGTTGTGTTTGCTTCAATTACTATTACAATTGTTGTTATGATACTATACATGAAGTCCTCCACCCCCGGACGTTTCCGCCATCCTTGGTTTGAGGGTGTGACAATAGTGACCAAACCTAAGTATCCAAACAGGGGAGTTTAAAGGATTCGGTACCTTCTTTGCTTCCAGTTTCGACACCAAGCAGCACCTTCCTCCTTGACTGATTCCGTATTACCACTCTAGCGATAGCCTCACCTCCGGCGAAGCTCCCATCTCTGGCACACAATAAACGTTTGTCGGAAGCACTCAACAGCCTCCCTCATCGTCTTTGGAGATTAAAGGGTCTATCTAATCCTTCTCCTATTTCTTTATTCTTTGAAGGCGCCAACATCGATTTCCTCAAGGGCAAAACGAAGGTCAAACACCGTGCTAGTCGTCATTGCCATTGATGGCTTTAAGCACCGCCGTCGGTGATATAACTCGCCGGAACCAGGCTCGATTTAGAACCTCACCAGAACTCGAAATCTTCCTGAACATTGCTATAACAACTCTAAGCCCTCGATTTGGAAAGAATAGAATGGCTACTGCTTTTAATCGCTCCCTTCTCGTTGATAGATCACGACTTCTTCCCCCCTCCATATCGTTTCCCCCTTTTTTCGATTCATTCACAGCTTCCAGCTAATGATCGGAAAAATTACCAGAAGGCTCCATTCTAATTCCTCTCTCTATCTCTATCTCTATATCTCTATCTCTCTCTCTCTCTTACTACACACACACACAAACGACGCACACAATCACAATTGGGGCTCTATTTAAGGTGGATGGTGCACGATCGAAGGGTAGCAAATTCTGGTGCAGGTCGCGACAATAAGCCTTCAGCAAATCTCCGATTCACGCTTGTCGGCTATCAGGGGGAACATGGAACCCAATTTCCGAAAATTGGCAGAAGTGGCCCTCGAGGTTTTGGCGCTATTATAACTTTTCCCCAAATCTTGATTCACTACTTAAAAGAAGTTTCATATAATTACTATGTGGACCCTGAACTTAAAATATATACAAACCATTTATTGATATTAATAAATCTCACTTATTTACTTTATTAATTACGAACACAAAGCATTAATCTTATAAATACCCCCAACTTCTAGAATCGGGACAATTAACCCTCGAGTCCAACACCCTGCTACATAATTATTATTGATTTTAGGGCTACTATTCATTCATTAATTTGTTTATTTATTTATTAAATAAACGGGGTGTTACGACTCTCCCCCGCTTAAATTAGATTTCGTCCTCGAAATCATTCCTTAACATTCCTTGCACGCCCACCCACTCTAGTAAAATGGTCACCATCCTGGGCACACCCTAGCCCTCCTAGGGTAGCCATGACCAATCTTCGCAAAGCCCTGAAATCCGCATGAGAACGAATTCCTCGCAACAAGATCACATGTACTCTGTCCGAAATCTGCTGTCTTGAGATGGTCTGAATCCATGACAGACCACTCATACTGGATCATTATCGTTGAACCCAGTCCGTTTATCCCTCAACTGACTACTCAACTTCTAATAGCTCGAATTTCCCACTATAAAACAGGATCACAGGCCTAATTATCCCTGCAGATCGCTTATACTTGGCCAAGGCTCAGCTAATCCTGTTGTGAGTGACTTAGCATCACCCCAAGAAATCAGTTATTCCGTTCGTACTTGCAACCTAAACACAAATACTAATACTGCCCAAACGCTGAAACTGCCCGGATCACTGTTCTGTCGGAAACAGTATGCTGCCTGAACACTGAACTGCCTGAAACACCGAACTGCTTGAACACTGAACTGCCTGAAACACCGAACTGCCTGAAACACTGAACTGCCTGAAATAGCTTGCTGCTACATGGCTGCTTTCCAAAATCTATCGAGACCTTCTTGGTCTCAATTCATTCGTCAGTCATCTGAAATATCGGGTTTCGGCCCGGCTGCGGAGCCAAAGGACTCCCACTTAGTCGCCTCACACGACTTTCAGATGAAATCCTCTTCTGTCAATAATTACCACTAGTTATCTTGCTACTGTGGCTCTAACAACTTTCTGATCTCACCGATTGGTTCCATGCGTCGAATCCTGACGTCACCAATCCCAAGGCTAAAAGTGATTGCTACATGACCATTGGTAGCCTTATGTCATGAATGACCTTAAGGAGTCCACTGCTTCCTTGCTCTCACAGCTGTAGTGACGCTTCTACAGTCTTATCACTGGCTTAACCAGGTCTAATCCGTGTGGGTAATTCCGAAATCCAATTCGTGGATTTCCATATCCTCACTGCTACACTCGAACTGGTGGGTACTATTGTTCTTTCTGCGTCCTAACAACGCACTCATGCTTTCTACCAACCTAGTGAATGCTACGGCTACACCCGTAGACTTACAACACTCTATCAGTATCTGGCTGCTAGTGAATGCTACGGCTACACCCGCAGACTCACAACACTCTAACACTATCTGGCTGCTAGTGAATGCTACGGCTACACCCGCAGACTTACTGTTGGATTAATGTCTAAGTCCATAACTATATTTGGTATGTACTTGACCCGACCTGGCATGGTCCATTTGGGTTGCACTTCACCGGCACAATTTATATGGATAGTCTTTTGAGAATAGTATATTTATGATTTATATTAATATATTATAAGTTCTAATATATTAATATGGAATCATATTATTTAATTAGTATTGATCAAGAATTAATTTAGAATTAATTAAGTGATCAAAAAGAACTAATTAAATATGGACTCTTATATATATGGAATGGGCCAAGTTCATTTAGGTTGGGCTAAGCTTTCATGGATGGTCCATGGAGCTTTTAACCCATGGATCCTATGTAAATGAAAGGTCATGGGTATTAGGGTTTACATGGATGTAACCCTAATCCTCCATAATATATAAAGGGGTCCTTGGCTTACAAAATTGGCACAAGTGTGTGAAAATAAGAGTGGCCGATTTTAGTGTGCATACATATTCTCTCAAGTTCTTCCAAGGTGTTTTGGTGATTTGTGATTCCATTTGAGGCTTCCACACTATTGGGGCTAAGCTCTTAAAGCTTGAAGACATCAAGCTACATCAAAAGGTATGTCATCTAACTAGAACTTTGTAGTATAGGTGCTTCATAATATGCTAGTTAGGATGAAACCTTGGAATAGCTAATATTTGCATGTATAATAGAGAAAACATAGATCCAAGGTTTATAGGGTTGCATGTACACCATAGGAGTGTTAGAATGCTCAAAACCCAACAGTGGTATCAGAGCCAGGTTGTTTTCTGTTACATTGATGCAAATGTTTTATTTTCAAGTTGAAAAAAAAAGGAAAAAAAACATGACGTTTGTCAAATTTTAAGATAATTACTTGTTTTGTGAAAAACGAATTATTTGTAAAATTTGAATCATTTGTTATATGAGTTGAATTAGGTCAAATTTAGTAAAAGATAAAATGATATGATTAGTTTATTAGTTTTAAAAGTTTGATCTAAATGTTTTAAGGAGTTACATATTTTGTCATAAAATTTTGGAGTTCAAAAGTTTTTTTTAAAGTTGTGATCTTAAGGGTTTTTGAAACTTCCATAAGTTATGGATATGAAAGTTTTTTTTTAAAATTTTTTTTTTTTATTCAAAGTTTTTATGGAGTGACAAAATTTGGTGTTAATGTTTTAAAGAATTCCATAACTTGTTCTTAAGTTATGGAACATGGAAAGTTTCATCATAAAACACCATTAATTCCATAAGTTATGGAATCCAAAGGTTTTCAAGAATTACAAAACTTGCCCTCAAGTTTTGGAATTTGAGAACAGTTTTTTATGAAAAAAAGAATTGAATTCTAAAACTCTTGGGTTCATAACTTAAACAATTAATTAAATGGTTTTAATTTTGAGTTTAATAATTGGAATTATGATGTTTTGTTGAATAGTTCAAATTAACTCTTATGGACTTTATTAATAGTTAATTAAAGCGTTTAATTAAAAGAGTATTATTAATCCATAAATATATGGTTTGAGTTTAATTAAATTAAAAGTCTAGTTTAATTAATAGATTAAACCACCAAGTATTTTAAATGTCTAAAATACACCCTTATATTATTATAATATTAAAAGTTTAATATATTATATGTATATTAGCAAGTCGTCTTACCATTAGTAGGCCTCATTCACGAAGTCGGTCTATTAGGGGGGTATAAGGTTACTGCCTATAAAATGACAGTTTAATGGGTGTCCACTCTCACTCACCGCTTCCTTGACCGGTGGAGGGTCGTTAGCCGAACAGGTAGGACAAGGACTATAATTCTCCCTTCATTATAAGTATAATGATAAATACTAAGTAACTAAACCTTTTATTAATTCCCAATCTTAGTTACTTAGGAAAATGTGAATAAGGTGCTAATCCATGAAATTACACTTTGCACTTTGTTTAAACCGTTAGTGGAGCGTGTGTGGTTAACCGGCACACTAACCTGGATTTAACAAAGTAGAAAAAGGGTAACTTAATATTTATCATAGTGTAACATCCGGATTCCCAGGTATCTTATCTTATGTATTTATATTGATTTTTAGAGAGGGACTCGGCGAGTAGGCGCTCAGACTCGCCGAGTAGGATCGCGCATGGTTGGACTGGTTTAGTGACGGACTCGGCGAGTCCATACGTGGACTCGGCGAGTCCACGCTGTTTAATGAAACCCTAATTCTCGGGGCCTGGGCCCTATTTAAGGACCTTTATAGCCACCATTTGCGGCTATCAGACCCCTGAGAAACCCTAGAGAGCAGAGAGAAGGCTTGTAGTGCAAGAGGAGGGCTATTTCATCATTCTAAGTGTGATTTTGCAAGAAAGAAGGAAGGAGGACAAACAAGGAAGGTTGTGGAGCTCAGATCTATCATCCATTTCATCAGAGGAGGCTACTAGAGGTACTAATCTGTGCTGAAACTCGTGTATTTGGTGTTCTAGTTGAATCTAGGGTTTCCATGTGCCTTCTTTGGCTTGGATTCGAAGTATGTGAGGTCGCAAGGTGGAGTTCTTTATAGATCTGGACCTTAAGAGGTCCAGAGAGTCCTATTTACATTGCTTTTTGCTACTCCATTAGAGATATGGCCCTAAGTTGCCATTTTAGGGGTTATTTCACCCAAAGAAGCTTTTTGGTCATTGCATGAGTGTAAAGGTCAGACCTTTACGTGATTATAGTGGTTGGGAAGGCCAAATCTATGGATTAGAGGAACAGATCTGACCTCAGAAGGTCGTTTGAGTGTGAGCATGGAATGTACTCGCCGAGTCCATGAGAGGACTCGACGAGTTGAGTCGGGTTGCCCCGCGACTCGCGATCTGTGACGACCCGTGGAGCATAGGGTCGACTCAGTGAGTCAAGAGAGGACCAGGGGCGAAGAGGGCAGGCGTGTACTCGCCGAGTCACCCTAGTGCACTCGGCGAGTCGGGTCAAAGTTGACCGTTGACTTTTGTTGACTTTAGGGTTCTGGTCAGGACTGATTCAGGAGAGTTCAAGGAAGGGTAAAATGGCCTTCTACCCAGTTATAGAGATGATATCATGAGAGAATATTGATCAGTATGTTATTTGAATAATAGGAGGAGGCTAAGTCGGGACGTTGAGCACGAGAGTTCATCCGACTTCATTGAGGTGAGTCTTATCACTATATTGTACCTGGAAGGGTACCTATGTGTGACCGGAAGGTCTTGTATGCTATGAGATGCATGTGCTATATGCGGTTATGTGATATGTATGTGCTATATGCAGTTATGTGATATGTATGTGCTATGTATGTTATCTATGATATGGACCGGAAGGTCAAGATGGTATGGACCGGAAGGTCAAGATGATATGGACCGGAAGGTCAAGGGGTTACGGACCGGAAGGTCGATAGGGGTAGGACCGGAAGGTCTACCGGGATTTAGGACGGAAGTCCCCTGAGACACATGGATCGGAAGATCCTATAGAGTTATGGCCTGGAAGGGCGTATGTGGGGTATGTGGTATTTTGGGGAACTCACTAAGCATTTATGCTTACAGTTGTTATGTTATGTGTTTCAGGTACTAGCGAGGATCGCGGGAAGGCGCCGACATGATCTGTACACACTGAAGGGGATTTATGTATATGAGATCTTGGGACATGTTTGCTATGATACAGTGGATACATTATGTTTTTATGATTATAGTGTGAATGAAAGTATGTTTTAAAATGAAAATTTGTTTTGAAAAATTACGTTGTTACACATAGTATCGGTGGAGCTCGTGTGGTTAACCGACACATTGATTGAGGGGTAAATATTAAGGGTACCAAGTATATTTGCATGGTTACTTCACACCTTGTTTTGTGATCCTCGGCATCCCAGTCACAAAACCTGAAGGGCACACTCGAGATTGAAACATGTCATTGAAAAGTTCAATGAATCTCAAAAGAATCTAGGAGTTTCAAAACCAATTAAAACCTAATAATACATTTCGTTTATCTTGGTGGAAATTGGTGAATCGTCATTCACCTACCTTCAAATATTTTATAGCTTGGATTACGGCATCCCTCTTCCAAGTTATAAAATAGTTTGTTGGGTCCTAGCCTTAATATATCATATTGGGTGTTATATTAAGGACTTAAATCAACTTTACGTGAATTTCTCCCATTGTTGATGTCTGGTTTAGACAACAATGATCTTCCCAAACCAAGCTTTCCTAATGAATATGACTTCCCGAGTTTGGCTCATGGAAGTCATACTTCTCTTCCTCCACCTCCTCCAATTATTCTCCCTAACCCACAAGTTCAAGGTCACTCAAGCCCTAATGGCAAGCAAGGTCTATGTGTGATCACATCTTAGAGATGAAGTCACATATTGACAAGCCGGGAGAGTTGGGTGTCAAAGTCTTGAGAAAGTTGGATGTTCAATCACTTTCTAAGTCACATAGTGAGTTCCTTTGGGACTACTATGAAACAGACTATGACATGAACCTTAATGACCATATCTATTTGCTTGGTGCTGCTGAATCAGCAATGATTTGGAATGATAGTAAACCAAATTTGATTAGAAGATCAACTTCCCAAAAACTTTATGGACAGTGACAATGGTGACACTGGAAATCCAGAAAAAGCATTCTCTTCCCAATGGAAAGGGATTGGCCATAGTCAACTCGGTTGACCAAATGGTAAAGAGAAAGGCTAAGTCTGAGATAGTCCCATTACCAAAGGGTCCATATGTTTATTTTGCCAAAGGAAGGGGCGTTGATTGCAAAGCTGCCAAATTTACCTAAGGATGTTAAAGTCAATAAGTTTGACTCTACATCAGGTAGAGCCCATTATCTAACTCTGTTAAGTTCTATTCTGAGATCCTCATTACATGATGTGACTGGGTCAGATGTTGATGTTTTAAGAATCAAAGAATAAAGAGAAATCTTAAAGGAAGTATATGCTGATTCTGATCGCGAAGGTGGATTTCGATCGCATCAGAATTTTGAGCAGTTGCTTAAGAAGTTATGATATATTGCTAAGGAATAGATAACAACAATTTTCCATGTGGATTGTAAGGATAAGTTTTTCCGTAAAGTTTTAAAATAAAAGAAAATTGTTTAATTTTATTTATTTGAAGTATCCTTACAATGGCATTTGTGGAAAATTGTTGCTTATATGATTCCACTGACAGCAATATTGGAAAATGGATTTGATTCTTTCATTTGTGGTAGTGTCTAAATTTACCAAATCAGGAAAGTTCCTCATCGCCCAAGTTTCAATTGGACCGAAACTTGGAATCATGCAAGTTGAATAGTATGATGAATGAGAACTTTCAAGCATTGGAAAATCAAGACTAATTACTTGTTCACATGGATGTGTGAGTCAAGTGAAGGACTAAAGGGATCGAGTACACATTCTTGTGCACTGGTCATGTCCACCACAAAGCTCGTTAAGACTATTTGATTTACTAAAGTTTAGTAAATATGGTTATACTTACAAGTTTAAGTATAATTCTGAAACATTGGAAAAGTCTCAATGTATGGCAGAACGAATGGGAATAATCAAATTAGGCAGAAAGATAAAAGTTTCTCAAATCTGAAAAGATGGGAGAGTACTTTAGTATCATGTTTGTGATCATCTTAATGATTTAGAAATCATATCACTATTAGTCTTCTAAAGGTCATCTTAGTGCATTCTTATGACTAAGAAGATGAGTCATGAATTGTTGAAATGGTTAGATCAGGAAGATGAGTCATACTTCGTTCCAAAACAATTCTTAGAGTCATACTCCAAGATTGTAACTTGAGTGACATATCTTAAAGAAAGGTTTAAAACACTTGTCAAATGTAAGAGTAAAAGTGTCATACTCTTGTACATTTGAAATTGGTAAGTTGTGATGTTTTGGATAAAACAAAGACCAACTAAGGCCAATTGTGTGAAGTGTTTGTCTTGATAAAGAATCCGCACTATCTCTTGAATATTTGGCAAGATAGTCTTATATGTCAAGAGGACAGTGGGAGTCTTAAAGATCCTAAAAAGAATTTCAAGAACTAATCAAGAATAAAACCTGAGGTTCTTCACTAGCACACGACTTGAGGTTTATAACCTATCGTGTTGACATATTCTGTGCCCATTCCAGTTAAAGTTGGCTTTGCATAGGAGTTCTGAAAGTTCTCAATTGGTTGCATAACAACTTGGAAGCAATGGCAGGCCCTGTACTGCCAGGTGGCAAGAAGTTAAGATTGCATAAGTTCAGTCCATATGAGTTTGGATTTGTCATTATCCTTGTCTTGTGACTATGGTTTTGACGATTCACATGGATAAGAACACATACACCATAAAATCTAAGGGTCATAAGGTTTCTCTCCGATTCATGAAAATGATGGTGAGGAAACACTTCCACCAAGTAGATTTGAAGCAGATGGCAAAAGGTCTAAACAATTGAGACTATGATTACGGCATCCCTTTTCATAGTTCTGAAATAGTTTAGACATACATGCATGCTATCTAAGGAAAGGTGTATGATTTTGATAAAGTTTTATCAAAGCATCTCGTATCATAAATCTGAACTTTGGTAAGAAAGTCAATAAAGTATTGATTTCTAGAAGTCCAGCTGATTTCTGAGTACATGTCAAAGCTAGTGGGAGCATAAGTGTTATGCTAATAATCATCAAGCATGATAATTATTGTTAGTGTTGCAAGTTAGCAATGTTAATTATAGAAAACAAAAGTTTCAATTCGTTAGGCTGCAGGGATTGAAAAAGTTGTTTTGCTATAATTAAGGGAGAGGATATACGTCATTTCAGTTCTAAAGGCTTAGATTGAGACCTTAATCATCTTTAGTCAAGAATATATATATATATATATATATATATATATATATATATATATATATATATATATATATATATATATATATGAATTTCATGTTGGATTGGTTCAACTTAAGGAAATTCTATATATTGCGTTCTCAAAATTCGATTATGATTACGACATCCCTCTTCATAGTCAAAATTTGAAAACATGGCAAATAAAAATATTGTAGCAAAATACTGGTCTAGGATCATGTCTTTATGTGAGACATCATGAATCGTGTACCATTTGCTTTGGGTACAGGATCGATTGCATGTGCTATAATATTTGTCATTTCTAAATTTTTCCAAATGCCCAGAGGCATTAAGAAGGGAAAAGGTCTAGAATTGGATATGACTAAAATGATTAAGCAATTGAGGACAATCTAAGGTTTACCAAAGATTGGTCGCTCAGGGACAGTTGGAAGTATAGTGCTAATTTTGGAAGGACCATATTGACATATTCTGAAAAGAGGCATCTCTTGTTCAGAAGTGATAGTCAAAATGAGAATATGGAGTTGTCTCCATAGGTGGAAATTATTTGTGTAAGATTAGAAAACCTAATGCAAGAAGCATGTTCAAAGCAATGCACTTTGAATATGAGACTTAGTTTCCATGGAGTTGAACTCCATTAGAATACCTTATAATGACTGTTGACAAGTCTTTGTGACTTTGTACATATTCATTACAGGAGGGTCAGTGCATATAAGTTTAAAATCTAAACAAATTTCGATAAATGATAGGAATTTGAAATTCTCACATTTTTCAATAAGGATTTGGAAGTGTGAAATTAGAATCATTGAAATTATGTTCAATTGGTTTATTTCACAAAGTAATGATCATAGAAAAACATAGAGTGCATACTCGGTGTATGGCAAAGCTATTGTTTTGAAAAACATAGTGTACTTGCTTGGAGCATGGGACAACTAGTGTTTTTAATTCAAGTATAAAGTTGATGAAACCGAAACAATGAATAATGAGTAATCAGTATGGTGATAAATAAAAGTGTCTTATTTATATTCATAGGTTTTGATACCATATTAGATTCAATTATTCTTGTGTTTCACTTTGCATGTTTTGACTTCCAGAATAAACCAGGTCATTCTTCCTGCATGACTAAGTTATTCAAACTATCCACAGTCGGTCATATGTTGGAAGTAGATATGAATCAAGACTGTCATGGGTTGGCTTGTAGAGGTCTAAGATGTTGGACAAAGTGGCGCTACAACACTCATGAGTGCTCATAAGTTCTGAGTATTGGATTCAACCCACGCTCATTTGAATCACTTCATGGATTTTATCACGAGTGATCATGAGACGATAATATCTTATATTCTTCAAACCTAGAGATATGAGTTGTTACTATGAGTTGGTTATACATTGATTGCATGAAAACGCATTGGTAACTCGATGTTATAAAACGTGCCTTTGTGTATGATTCAAAAAGTAGTAGAACAAGCCATATGAGACGAAGTTTATCCATTCCTTTTACCTTCGGGATAAAAGCGATATCTGTGGGCCCCTCGATGATTTAGTGATGAGACATGTGAGTGTTTGGCCAAGGCAGGACTGATTTGATTTGTTCAATCAGTCAGTCATCATGAATCGAAAATCGGGAAACAACAAATGGACAGAGAGAATGATTATAATCCATGTCTCAGTCCATATGATATCTAGAATGGAGGAATATATGATCCCTTATCTAATGGACAAGTCATTGACAAGGTCAGAGTTCGACAGCGGCTTTAAGAGCTACGACTGCCAGTTAGGTTTTGAAGTCATACTCAATAATAGTTTTAGACTTATCCAAGTGGGAGACTGTTGGATTAATGTCTAAGTCCATAACTATATTTGGTATGTACTTGACCCGACCCGGCATGGTCCATTTGGGGTGCACTTCACCGGCACAATTTATATGGATAGTCTTTTGAGAATAGTATATTTATGATTTATATTAATATATTATAAGTTCTAATATATTAATATGGAATCATATTATTTAATTAGTATTGATCAAGAATTAATTTAGAATTAATTAAGTGATCAAAAAGAACTAATTAAATATGGACTCTTATATATATGGAATGGGCCAAGTTCATTTAGGTTGGGCTAAGCTTTCATGGATGGTCTATGGAGCTTTTAACCCATGGATCCTATGTAAATGAAAGGTCATGGGTATTAGGGTTTACATGGATGTAACCCTAATCCTCCATAATATATAAAGGGGTCATTGGCTCACAAAATTGCTACAAGTGTGTGAAAATAAGAGTGGGCCGATTTTAGTGTGCATACATATTCTCTTAAGTTCTTCTAAGGTGTTTTGGTGATTTGTGATTCCATTTGAGGCTTCCACAATATTGAGGCTAAGCTCTTAAAACTTGAAGAAATTAAGCACCAACAAAGAGGTATGTAATTCTACTAGATTTTATATTACATGTACTTTATATTATGCTAGTTAGAACAATACCTTGGAAAATTGATATTTGCATGTATAATAGAGAAAACATAGATCCAAGGTATTTAGGGTTGCATGTACACCATAGGTGTGTTAGAATGCTCAAAATCCAACAGATTTACACAATCAACCCATATATTTAATTAGTCTCCTTTTGATCACTTAATTAATTCCAAATTAATTCTTGATCAATACTAATTAAATAATCTTATTAATATATTAGAACTTATAATATATTAGTAAACCTTAAGTGTTATTTCTCTCATTTTAGTCTATCCAAATGCATGATGTCATGCAACCCAAATGGACCATGCCAATCGGGTCAAGTACATACCAAATATAGTTATGGACTTAGACACTAATCCAACAGTCTCCCACTTGGATAAGTCTAAAACTATTATTGAATATGACTTCAGGAACCGACTGCCAATCGTAGCTCTTTAAGCCGCTATCAAACTCTGACGTTGTAACTGAACTCTGATCTCGTCAATGACTTGTCCATTAGATAAGGGATCATATATTCCTCCATTCTAGATATCATATGGACTGAGACATGGATTATAAATCATTCTCTCTGTCCATTTGTTGTTTCCCGATTTCCGATTTATGATGACTGACTGATTGAACAAATTAAATCAGTCCTGACTTGGACAAGCACTCACATGTGTCATCGCTAAAACATCGAGGGGCCCACAGATATCGCTTTTATCCCGAAGGTAAAAGGAATGGATAAACTTCGAATCATATGGCTTGTTCTACTACTTGTTGAATCATACACAAAGGCACATTTTATAACATCGAGTTACCAATGCGTTTTTGCGCAATCAATGTACAACCAACTCATAGTAACAACTCATATCTCTAGGTTTGAAGAATATAAGATATTATCGTCTCATGATCACTCGTGATAAAATCCATGAAGTGATTCAAATGAGCGCGGGTTGAATCCAATACTCAGAACTTATGAGCACTCATGAGTGTTGTAGCACCACTTTGTCCAACATCTTAGACCTCTACAAGCCAACCCATGACAGTCTTGATTCATATATACTTCCAACATATGACCGACTGTGGATGGTTTGAATAACTTAGTCATTCGGGAAGAATGACCTAGTTTATTCTGGAAGTCAAAACATGCAAAATGAAACACAAGAATAATTGAATCTAGTATGGTATCAAAACCTATAAATATAAATAGAACACTTTTTATTTGTCACCATACTGATTACTCATTATTCATTGTTTCGGTTTTATCAACTTTATACTTGAATTAAAAACACTAGTTGTCCCCTGCTCTAAGCATGTACACTATGTTTTTCTAAACAATAGCTTTGCCATACACCAAGTATGCACTCTATGTTTGTCTATGATCCTTACTTTGTGAAATAAACCAATTGAACATAATTTCAATGATTCTAATTTCACACTCCCAAATCCTTATCGTAAATGTAAGAATTGAAATGAAGTATAATTTCCTCTCCCTTAATTATAGCAAAACAACTTTTCAACCCCTGCAACTTCCGGAATTGAAACTTTTGTTTTCTATAATTAACATTGCTAACTTGCAATACTTATCATAATTATCATGTTCCCACTAACATGAAAATTATTAGCATAATACTTATGCTCCCACTAGCTCAGTGCAGATTGCACTCAACCTTTCATCACAAATCTCTATAATGCCCTCCTTGATCATACTGAGGATCACAAGAGTATGGTCAATGATACTGCACGTAATCTCAGATGGAATGAACTCCATCATCTGATCATCAAGCTGCCCGGCTACAGAGTCCGAGCCTGATCCCTCGTCGACACCAGGACTACCATCTGATCTACCACGTAGCGTCACTATACTCGGTAATATACCATCACTAACATCACAATACTCATCAAAACTCGAGGGATCTCACACACTACAAGTTCCCTGGTCTTATCTCAGCCTTCCTTGATTCGAGTACGGATCCTCTGCTTTCAGTAGTACAGGCTCATACTACCTTCCACATCTATCCCTACTTTCCTCAAGAACTGCCTTGACTCCACCAAGTCCCTTCTACTACTACTGCTCTCTACTACTCTCATCCTAGGCTTGCCCTAGGGTAATCACCAACTCACTCTCTGCCATCAGCTGTATAAGAAGTCCCTGCTTTCTTCCCCTAACTAGCTCGCGAATACTATTACATATTACTCAGACTAGATAATTCTTCAAATGAGAGATCCTACCCTACAACGGTTGGACTCAAACAAGAGCTGTGAAATAGAGCTAGACCTAACCTTCTGGAATTATTTAGTCCTTGCAATATGTAATTTAACATATTCGTTTACTAGTTAGTGAAATACAACTAAAACTCCTAAAAGCACAAAGCAAGCAGCATTCGGGCATTGAGTACACATAATCAAGCACATACTACTCTGGCTATCACATCGTCTGATCTGTACTGGCATGCAATTCCTAAAGCTGATACACATAATACAGGCACATAAGGCATCCTTCCTAGATAGACCTGGCAATTTAATACACGACACGATTTACACGACACGAACACGATACGAGTTTTCCGTGTATGTGTTTTAGAAATTCGTGTTTCGTGTTTATTCGTGTCTGACACGTATTTTAAATTCGTGTTTCGTGTCTTACACGTGTCAAACACGAATTTACCTGTTTAGACACGTATAAGACACGATACAAATTCGTGTTGACACGTGACACGTATAAACACATATAAACACGTATAAACACATATATATTTTAGGGTAAAATTTTATATTTATAAAATACTAGGGACTGATTGCGTAAAAGTTAATATATAGTTTATAACCCTAAATTGAATCCTAAATTGAATCGTTTCCAAAATCGCCGACATCTATGATCTACTCAATTTCGTTTGTCGACTATTCGACTCGTTTATCTGAGTTCTTCATCTCACGCGAATCACGATTATCGGACATATACAGATCGTCGCTCGCCAGTCGCCATCTATCACGATCGTCGGACGAGTCGTCCCACATCTTCGTGCTTCACAGCCTTCACTGCTTCTCCAATCTCTGGTCCTTCAGCCTCTCACCGAGTCGTCACTCGACATCGGTGCTTCTGAAGTGAAATCGAAGCTGCTCACTGATTCTCGACTTCTCGTCAGTCGCCACGGTCTCTCAATTCCGTCACCATAGCTTCTTCTGAGTTTATGGCTTCTAACACAAACATGGTATATAATCTATTCCTTTGTGATTTTCTGTTTATGTTTTTGTTTCCTTTGAATCTTTGATCACAGGTTCACAGCCCCTCCTGCGATTTTTCTATTTATTTTTTTGTCTCCTTTGATCACGTATTAACTATTTAATCTGTTAACTGTTAGGACCATAGGATGTTAACTCTTAACTGTTAAGACCATAGGATGTTAACTGTTAAGAATTGTGGATGTTAAGACCATAGGATGGTTGGCTGTATGTAACTCTTTTAGGCATGGTATATAATCTTTTCCTTTGTAGGCTTTTGTTTCTAGTTGACTCAAAGTCTCAAACTGGAAGACAAGGCCCCTATAAATCTGTTTGTAACTCTTTTAGGCATGGTTGGCTGTTTTGTTTCCTTTATCAGTTTGTCTAATTCTTGTTTTTTTAGATGGATGACAATACTAACAATGATACTAAGGATGATTCAAATGATGATTGTGTGGAGGTAAAGAAGGAGGGAGAAGACAATCAGAAAATGAAAGGAACCCGTAAGAGGGAGAAGAAACAAACCTCACCGGTATGGCGTGTATTCGAGTTATTAAATGATGTTGTCACAAAAGATGGAATTAAGAGAGCAAAATGCAGATGGTGTGATGAGGTGAAGAAGTATGACAGTAAATATGGAACCGGGAACTTACAACGACATATAAATAAATGTTATAGGCCGGATAAGCTTATTGTAGGTCAAATGTTATTGGGGAAGGATAAAGATTCTTTGATGTTGAAGTCCTCAAAATTCAGCAAAGATATATTTCGTGAGAAGTTAGTAAGAGCAATTGTCATGCACAACTTACCATTATCATTTGTGGACTATAGTGGTATTAAAGAATTGTTTGAATATGTGTCGGAAGATTTGAATTTAATATGTCGAAACACTGTGAGATCTGATATTGTGAATATGCACAAGAAAGAAACGAACAAGTTAAAATCGTTTCTGAAGGAAGCACCGGGCCGTATTTGCTTAACTTCTGATTTGTGGACTTCTATTACTACCGATGGGTACATTAGCCTTACAGCTCATTTCATTGATGAAAATTGGATTTTGCAGAAAAGATTGTTGAATTTTTCTGATATGCCACCTCCCCCACAATGGAATTTCATTGAGTGAAAAAGTTTACTCTATGCTTGCGGATTGGGGAATAGAAGGTAAGTTGTTTTCCATAACATTAGATAATGCTTCCGCGAATGACACTTTCGTTAATATCTTGAAGTTGCAATTGAATGTTAGGAAAGCACTTATTAAAGATGGTCAATTTTTTCATATAAGATGTTGTGCTCACATTCTAAATTTGATAGTTCAAGATGGGTTGAAAGAGATTGATGGTTGTGTTTCTAAAGTAAGAGAAAGTGTGAAGTATGTCAAAGCATCTCAAGCTCGCAAACGACAATTTGTGGATTGTGTGAAGTTAGTTAGTTTGGATCCAAAACGGGGGTTAAGACAAGATGTTCCAACAAGGTGGAATTCCACATATCTCATGCTTCGAAGTGCACTTTACTTTCGTACGGCCTTTACTCATTTGGAAGCAAGTGATTCAAATTATAGATTTTGTCCAACTAATGACGAGTGGGATAGGATTGAAGCCCTTAGCAAATTTTTGTGTAGTTTCTATGACATTACTTGTGTATTTTCTGGGTCAAAATATCCTACATCTAACTTGTATTTTCCTTCAGTTTTAATGGCGCGTTTGACCTTGGAGAAACATAGGGACAACAATGATGCAAGACTTAAAAAATGGCTGATTTGATGTTTGCAAAGTTTGAGAAATATTGGTCCGAGTTTAGCTTGATTTTGGCTCTAGCAGTGGTTTTTGATCCTCGATACAAGTTGCAAACTGTGGAATGGGGCTACACTAAGATTTATGGAGAGAAATCAAGTCAATTTGAAGAAGTGAAAGATACTTTATCGTCTCTTTTTGATATTTATTGTAGTAATTCTGCAATGAGAAACAATAATGGCTCAACTTTGAATGATGTGAATGAGCCTAACGAAAGCTTGGATGAAATTGGTAGCGGTATAAATGTCAATGAAGCTTGGAAGGTACAACTTTTTGTTTAATATTTATTTTACATTCAATAATTTATTCATCAAATGAAAACCGAAAAGCTGAAATCTGAAAACCGAAAGCTGAAATCTGAAAAATGAAAACTGTTTTGTTTTTAGTATGAAAAATAAAAACTGTTTTTTTTATTATGAAAAATAAAAACTGATTTTTTTATTATGAAAAATGAAAACTGTTTTTTTTATGAAAAATGAAAACTATTTTTTATTATAAAAAATGAAAACTGTTTTTTTTATTATGAAAATGAAAACTGGAAAATTAAAACTGTTTTTTTTTTATTATTTTTTATCATATTTATTCAATATTTTTAATGTTCTCACTTCTCATTTTACTAATAGGAGTTCGACTCGTTTGATTACGAGTATGTTGTTTCAACTAAAAAGTCCGAACTTGACTGATATTTGGAGGAGCCCCGGATGCCAAGAACAAAAGAGATAAATATTTTGGAATATTGGAGAGGACATCAGGTTCGATATCCCGATCTTACCGCTATGGCACGAGATATATTGACTATTCCCGTTTCCACTGTAGCTTCCGAGTCTGCATTTAGTGTTGGAGGTAAAGTTCTTGATCAATATCGAAGCTCCCTCAAATCCGATGTTACGGAAGCAATTATTTGTACCAAAGATTGGTTATTCGGAGAAGCTAATTATAATGTTGGTGATGTGGTGAACGAAGTTGTCAGTTTGGATGTCAATGAGGAGCCTAATTCGGTTAAAAGTTCAACCTCTTACACGGTTGATAGTTAGTAATTTAGTAATTTACTTGTTTTAAAATATTTTGGGATTGTAATTTTGAGTTTGAACTTTGTACTTTGTATTAAGATTATTTGCATGTTATTGTCATCCTAGCTTAAAAAATGCATTAAAAGCGTGTTTATTCGTGTTTATTCGTGTTTTCGTGTAACACGGTTAAAAAACGTGTATATTCGTGTCGTGTCACGTGTCACACGAATTTTTTATGTGTCGTGTTCGTGTTTGATATCCCAAACACGTTTTATAACTCGTGTCGTGTTCGTGTTTACCAAATTCGTGTCGTGTAAATTCGTGTCTGACACGAATACACGACACGCAGACACGGATTGCCAGGTCTATTCCTAGATCCTTAGTCCTAATCTAGCATGCTGTTCTAATAAAGTTGATACTCATATCATAATATGAACTTGTATGGGTAATTTGGGAGTACTTACTTGAGCTCGGCTGATCGCATGCACCACACCCTTTTCTCTTTTTCAAAAACTCTTTTCTTTTTAAGTTTCTTTTTCAAAAATTTCTTTCGAAAATGTTTTTCTTTTGAAAACCTTACACCATTTCCTTAGTTTGAGTTCAGACACACCCGAAAGTGTGTCCGAATCCCTCAAACCAAGGCTCTGATACCAACTTGAAACATCCCAAAATACGGTCCAAATATTTCGTTTTCAAAATCATTTAACAAACATAAATATCATCGTCATAGTATAAAATCATAAAACATGTATCTCAAAGTCTCATAAAATCTGTCATCATATCACAATCTCATATAACATATCAGAGTAAACTCTCAGGTTGAAGAAGGTGGTGTGTGCCATGCCATCATCCCGAGCCCTTCCCCTTGCTAGCTGAAGTACCTGAAACCAAAACTGAAACTGTAAGCACGAACCTTAGTGAGCTCCCCCAAACTACCACATACCATACAATAACATATAAAGCACATACTGGGCCTTGCCCACTGCATCGGACCGAAGTCCGGAACCGACTAGGGCCTTGCCCACTGCATCAGACCGAAGTCCGAAACTAACTAGGGCCTTGCCCTCTGCATCGGACCGAAGTCCGGAACTGACTAGGGCCTTGCCCACTGCATCAGACCGAAGTCCGAAACTAACTAGGGCCTTGCCCTCTGCATCGGACCGAAGTCCGGAACTGACTAGGGCCTTGCCCACTGCATCGGACCGAAGTCTGGAACTAACTAAGGCCTTGCCCTCTGCATCGAACCGAAGTCCGAAACTGACTAGGGCCTTGCCCATTGCATCGGACCAAAGTCCGGAACTAACTAGGGCCTTGCCCTCTGCATCGGACCGAAGTCCGGAACTGACTGAACATAGCATAACATAATCATAACATATAACAATAACACATATATTGCATACTGCATCGGACCGCAGTCTGGAACACATAACACATAGACATGCCTGAATCACAAAGACATCAAGCATATTGAACTACTTCTCGGGACCACCCCGGCATCGGACCGCAGTCCGGAACTACTACTATCTAAACGGGCCGGCATTTTGGCCGTAGACCCGTTCCTACTGGAAGGAAACTCACCTCACACTGCTGAAGTCCTGCTGACAAAACCATAGCTGGTGGATGACAGATTCCCGATCTGTCAATATCAAAATAACACCCAATTAACCATTTAGGTTTCCACTGCATAACTCTAAAATACACACTTGGGGTAAAAGGACCATTTACCCCTAACATAGCTTGGTCCAAGACCAAAGCCCAACTCATACTCTGAAGGCCCAAAATACCAATCGTCAACCAAGGCCCAACTATGGCCAAATTTTCCAAATTGGGCCCAAACCCCTCATATGGGCCTTACTCTAAAGTCCATACAAATGTTCTAGTTCATATACTTGTTATTAGATAAACTCACTTACTTATAATTCGCCATCTCCCCATCATAATTCATATTTAATGTCATTACCTAATATTACTCGATCTACATCGAATAACCATGCTCATATAATTAATTACGACTAACCATATTTAATTAAATATGGTCCATCTAATTGTCATAGTAATTAATCATATGATAAATGATATATAATCAGCCCAAAACAAGTTTTGCTAGTGCATTCAAATTCCGAGTCCAATACTAGATAGTCTCATCTTTTGGTTCAATTGGTTTACCAGCCCAAAACAATTCATTAGCCCAATAGTGACCAAACCTAAGTATCCAAACAGGGGAGTTTAAAGGATTTGATACCTTCTTTGCTTCCAGTTTCGACGCCAAGCAGCACCTTCCTCCTTGACTGATTCTGTATTACCACTCCAGCGATAGCCTCACCTCCGGCGAAGCTCCCATCTCTGGCACACAATAAACGTTTGTCGGAAGCACTCAACAGCCTCCCTCATCGTCTTTGGAGAGGAATGGGTCTATCTAATCCTTCTCCTATTTCTTGATTCTTTGAAGGCGCCAACATCGATTTCCTCAAGGGCAAAACGAAGGTCAAACACCCTGCTAGTCGTCATTGCCATTGATGGCTTTAAGCACCGCCGTCGGTGATATAACTCGCCGGAACCAGGCTCGATTTAGAACCTCATCGGAACTCGAAATCTTCCTGAACATTGCTATAACAACTCTAAGCCCTCGATTTGGAAAGAATAGAATGACTACTGCTTTTAATCGCTCCCTTCTCGTTGATAGATCACGGCTCCTTCCCCCCTCCATATCGTTTCCCCCTTTTTTTTCGATTCATTCACAGCTTCCAGCTAATGATCGGAAAAATTACCAGAAGGCTCCATTCTAATTCCTCTCTCTATCTCTATCTATCTCTCTCTCTCTCTCTCTCTTACTACACGCACACACACACACACAAACGACACACACAATCACAATTGGGGCTCTATTTAAGGTGGATGGTGCACGATCGAAGGGTAGCAAATTCTGGTGCAGGTCGCGACAATAAGCCTTCAACAAATCTCCGATTCACGCTTGTCGGCTATCAGGGGGAACATGGAACCCAATTTCCGAAAATTGGCAGAAGTGGCCCTCGAGGTTTTGGCGCTATTATAACTTTTCCCCAAATCTTGATTCACTCCTTAAAAGAAGTTTCCCATAATTACTATGTGGACCCTGGACTTAAAATATATACAAACCATTTATTGATATTAATAAATCTCACTTATTTACTTTATTAATTACGAACACAAAGCATTAATCTTATAAATACCCCCAACTTCTAGAATCGGGACAATTAACCCTCGAGTCCAACACCCTGCTACATAATTATTATTGATTTTAGAGCTACTATTCATTCATTAATTTGTTTATTTATTTATTAAATAAACGGGGTGTTACATACTACCAATAATCAAATATAAAAAGCATTAATAATCTCTATAGTAAATATACTTTATATTTAATTATGGTAACATTTTTCATAATTAATGTTTTTATATGTGTCATTAAAGTATGTATTGAAAAATCTGAGTTATGCAATTGTTTGGAGAATATGTTCATATTTTGTGACCTTTCAATAGTTTCCTAAACTATTATAACGTTGTTCGGAGTTAGTAGTAAGACCCAATAATCCTAGTTATTTTAGCATCAAATATAGACGATGTAATCAAACAAGTTACAAAATTAGCTAAATTAATTAACCAAATTAAAAGAATAGTTTCTGGATAATTTTCATCAAATTTATTTCATGTTTTTTTATTTTGTTTCGAACTTAAGATCATATTTAAATTAACAAATTCATTATATTAGTTTGCTAATTATAAAATTCATAAAATTCGTAAAATTAATGTTTTATATCAAATTTAAATTAATACATTAAATATATTATATTATAAATTAAAAAAAATTAATATTAAAGTTAAAATAAAAAATTAATATATTAAAAAATTAAAAGTTAAAAAACTATGAGTGATTTACATAAATATGATTTATTTAAAATGAATCTATTATACATAGATCATTTTAGATAAGAAATAATCACGTATAGAAAAAATTGAAATTAAGTCGATGAGAAAATAAGAAAAAAAAAGGGGGAACTAGAAAAAAGCAAATTGGGGCAAAGTTAATTTGACAGAAGTGGCGCTGATAGAGGTAATGGAGGTTATTGGTGAGCAAATGTGGGTTCTTGCAACCGGAACCGGAGGTTTTTGAAATCTTGCAATCGGAACCGGAACCGACGGAGCGGTACCGGATACCCGGTTTGTAATTTTCTTTTTACAATTTAATAATTAGAAACCGTAAACTAACAATATATTATTAACTAAAAGTTATTAATAAGTGTGTATTAATAAACATTATAAATTAGCTATCAATACGATTATATATATATATATATATATATATATATATATATATATATATATATATATATATATATATATATATATATATGGCATTGTTAAGCCACATGGCCCAGGGCAACAAAAACCTATGGACCGGCCCTGATTAACGGCTTTTGGTTTTGAATATATATATATATATATATTCAAAACCAAAAGCCGTTAATCAGGGCCGGTCCATAGGTTTTTGTTGCCCTGGGCCATGTGGCTTAACAATGCCCCTATATATGTACAAAAACTATGTAAAAGAAAATCTAAAACAAACTAAAGACATCTTTTTATTTATAAATTCATATTTAAACAAACTAAAACTCTCGTTAAGACTCATTTATTATAAAATCATATTTAGACAAACTAAAAATCACATTAAGACTAAAAACCAAATGTTAAATTGTTCTATACAACTTTACTACTGTTTAAGGATAATCAAACGTAGCCATGCCTCATCATAGAAGTAATCATGAAGTGCTTACCCTCCCACAATCTTTAAAGTGAACTTCATCAAGTCTAAAATATCAATAGTGAAGGAAGGCATTGAACTATCAAATCAGAAAAATTCCTTCCCTTGGCAATATGAGCTAGAAGAGATTTGTACAGCGTCATTGCACTTATTAGACACATCAACAATAAATATCAAACCATATGATAAAAAGAAAAATGAAATTTGATAATTGAAATTCAGAGTAGTTCTAGGCCATTTTGAAGTTAAACTTTTATAGCTAACCAACTAAGACCCTGTTGTTGATTTAGTACTAGATAAACCGGTAGCTTTCAATCATCAAATCACGGGTGTAGAATATAAAATATTCATCATAATTAATGAGAAAACTTATTTTAGATGTCAACTGTATCATTTGAAAGGAAATATGCAGAGAACCTCTAGTAATTTATTTGGGTTTGGAAAAACATTTTGTTAAAAAATCTCGAATCTTAAACCATAAAAAGATAACAGCAAGGCTTATTCAATTCTTTGAGTTTATCATACTCAGATTTTTTTGTTTGAAAATTACTCACCTATCCAATAGCATTTATTCACCCATTGGCAAGGTGTGGTCTCTGCTAACATTAAGAAAACTGAAAAGCTTCACCACAAACAGGAGGCGGTGAGAAGTCAAGAAGTAGAGAAATCACAACTTGAAATTAATGAAATTAGAGTATTTAAAAATCAAAAATCGACTCAAAAACATTGTAGGATCTATGTAATCGATTTATTCATGAGAAATTTGAAGGCATAATATCATATTTAGAGAGAAATCGGTTCTTACTTCTTATCGAGGAGGAGATCGACGATTAGAAAAGGTAATATCGGAATTTGAAATTGATGGATGTATTTCTAGGCATTGACTTCTCCGATCAACAACAAATGGGCGTGGTTCTAAGCATATATCGATTGACGTTTCGTTTTTCAAGGAACCATTGACGATAGCCAGTCTCTTGAGTTGTTTCGCGCCCTCGCTTCCCTTCTCACGACACACGACACAAGTCAGAGTCACAAGATACTGGGCTAATTTTTCTGGACCTATATTACATACATTATAAATAACCGGACTAAATTATGCCCCAAAAAATTTGCTGCCCTGAGCCTTAGCCCAACTCGCCCAAGTATTGGGCAAGCGCTGCCGTTAATAATGTTGAAAACCAAATGAAATTTATTAGTCACTATTTACATATTATCACCATTTATTCCTCTAAGTCTCACTATACTAACACACATCGATATTAAGACATAATAATTATCATCTTATTAACGAACCATTTGATATAGTGGAGTTTCTGTGAGTGAACAATGGCCAAAAGTTTAGCCAAAAACAAAGTAATAACACGTTTAAATTTATGTTAGACTATTATATATATATATATATATATATATATATATATATATATATATATATATATATATATATATATATATATATCGGTGTCGGCGGGTACGCAGCAGGTAGCGGTTCCAAAAAATGGGAACCAAAACCGGAACCACTTAAGGCGATTCTGGTTTTGGAACTGGCAGTTCCAAGACGGTTCCGATTTCGAAAGCGGTTACCCGGTTTTTTTTGCTCACCCCTAATAGAATTGCAAGTGGTGGGGCATGTTAGTGGCAGAGACGGTGATGGTGGTAATGACAGTTGTGGTGGTGTGGGGAATAGAATCAGACAACACTGCATAATCATTTATAAATATAATTTTTCTGTGTATATATATATATAGTTTTCAATTTTGGATTTACGTACGGAATGCCAAACCCACTATATTCCCTTTTTTAATGTTGTAAACGAATCGAACAAGGTTTTTCATGTTTGTTTTTTTAAATTAGCCGAACAAACGAATAAACGACCAACTTTTTTGTTCATGTTCGTTCGTTTAACAAACTACATTATTGATGTTCGTGAAAATGCTAAATGAACGAGCATAAACGAACATAAACATAAACAAACATATAATATATTAATGTAATCAATCATAATTGATCATATATTAATATAAAATTAACTTAAATGAACGAACATAAATTATTGTAAACAAACAACATAAGCGAACGTTTACGAACATAATTGGATGAACATGATTAGTGTTCATGTTCATTCAATTAACTAAACGAATGATAATTTGTCATGTTCGTTCATTTATTAAATAAACGAACATAAACGATCTTTTTGTCGAACGATTCACGAATTGTTCGTTAAACATTCGGTTCGTTTACAGCCTAATCAATTATAATCAAATCTGCAAATTTTTTTTCATATTTTCGAATTTATTTTTCTTAAAAATAACATGATTTAAAATTTTACATGTAAATTTTGTAGATGTTAAAATTGATAGACTATTAAATAGAAAAAGAAAAATCCTAATTTATATTTAAATATTAAAAAATGATAATAGTATTAGCCTCAAAAAAAAAAATTTCTCTGGAAAAGAGAAAAATAAAAAGGACTATAAAGAAGCAATTTGGGGAAAGTTAGGTTTATGTTTACAGAACTTGGATTAGAGAATGAGGCCGTGGAGAGGAAAAGTGAGGTTTCTGAGGGTGGTTGCCCTTCTTCCGGCCGGTGATTTCTTCTTGTTCCTCCAACTCAACAACCCTGATCGGTAAATAAATGCATGCAACGCGTGTTTGTATACCGAGAGCGAGAGAAAGAGATAGATAAATCAATCGCTGCTAAAACCGATGCTTCTGGCTTCTGGTTCTGAGTATAGCGATTATTATTATTATTATTATTATTATTATTATTATTTTGAACGGCGGGAGTATATTATAGAGTAAATTACATTTAGGGGATGTTTGGGATTGGGTTTGAGAAGTGCTTCTGATCTGCGTTTGAAATAATAGGGAACGAGCCCAGATCTGGAAAAGTTCGCTTTCATCATCATCATCATCTTCTTCTGTTTGAACTACATTTAAGAGGCAGTGATGATAGATTATTTGATCCAAGTTCGAAATCGAGCAAGGTTAAATAGAGATTATCTGTAGCTTGGCTGGGCAAAATCAGAGGAAGGTGATATAATAGAGAGTGATATAGAGAGATTATGATCCTCTGTTTCTTCTTCTACACATTGCAACCTCTGGTATTTTGCAGCCATGGCGGATCAATCCTCTTGCTTCGTTTGTAAACAAATCTGAGCCTCCTTTTTCTTACCTTTTGCAAACAATTCTCAGGATTTTATTATTATTATTATTGTTTTTTTTGAATCTCTTCTGATTTTCATCAGCAGTTTATGATGAAAGAAAAATCGAAATTTATCAGATCTCGATTAATATTTTTCACATTTGTGTGCTGTGTATTCAACATATAACCAGCTTTGAAATGGCCGAATTACAGATTAATAACACACCACTGGATCACCTACAATTGGTACGTGCTTTAACTGGCGAAATATATAAAATTTTGGTCATTTATTCCAGAAGATATTTGGGTTAATTTTGTTTATTTTTTAAAAATCCATTGTTATTTTTTACTGGTTGACATTACTTTTCTTTACCTTGGTGCTTACGTGGCTCTGTTTAACCCCATGAAACCTTTGATAATTATGTCTAAAGAACAACTTTTTTGAATGGCACTAACCAAAAGAGCATTTTACTTATCAGTCATCCACTCAAAAGCAACACATATCATTGACTTTGCCTTGTAGAATAGCAGTGAACTTTTGTGGTCTTCTCACCAAATTATCAACATCCTTTTGTGTGTGTGTGTGTTTTTCCAAGGTCACTTTATAACTACATAAAGCAATGAACTTTTGAGGATTTCTCCAAAATAGCATCATACTTGGATCATCATTAAACATTCACTCAAAATTAGTTCCGTAATTTTTTTAACTTTAAGAAGCTTCATATTACAGCTATTTGAAATAAATACTCCTTAATTTAATATCAAGGACAAAACACTAGAAATTTTCAATGTAATGCCTCCAAATTATAAGATTTAATAACAAACTATGTTGACATGTATTTTAAAAAAATAAAATAAAGGTTTCGTCACTGCGATACAATTATTGGATTTTTTTTTTACCAAAATACCCTTGAACCTTATATTAAAACATAGCATTCCGGACTAATGGCATGTTTATATGTCGAGTAAAATACACGAATGGTCCCTATGGTTTAGGGTAATTTGAGTTTTTGGTCCCTAACTTATTTTTTTAATTTGGAAGGTCCTTACTACTTGTTTTTGTTACGTGTTTGGTCTTTGTCTTACCTAGAAAAAACTATTTTTTCCTTAATTTTTTTAATTTATTTAAATAAACACCCCAACCCCATCCCTCACTTTATCTTATCAACCCCACTATTTTTTCTTATTTAAATAATAGTATTTTTAGGTAAGATAGGGACCAAACGCGTAACAAAAACAAACAGTAGGGACTAAGTACGTAACAAAAACAAACAGTAGGGACTATTTGAGTTAAAAAGATAAGTTAGGGACCAAGCGTGCAAATTACCTCAAACCATAGGGACCATTCGTGTATTTTAATCTTATATGTTTATATGGCACAACTTTGCATGTCATATATATGGGACTATCTGTTGCTTCTTGCTAGGCTAGTATGAAGTGAAGAACTTTTTTATTTTTATTTTTATTTTTTTCCTTTTGAATGGCTAAATGTGTAAGGAAAAAATAAAAATCCATCATATCTTTGACAAGAGTACAAAGAACTAATACACATTTTTGTAAGAATGATTTACACATGTATCCGCAATTCTCTCAAATTAACTTTGTCAACTTCTGATATAGCTAAGCCAAATGTCATTTGGTATATACAAGATACAAGTGGCGCAATCAACATTAACACGTCTGTTTAATCACCAACAATTATCATTCTTGTAGCAACTTTTTAGATTTCTCACTAAAACTGGAGCAACAACATCAATTTAGGCGATCCATCGGACCAATAGGGTTGCTTACACCCTGAAAACCATATGATCCATTAGACTCATTAGGCAATGCGCTTGCATCCCTTCATTTCTTTTCTTTTTATTTTCCTTCCATTTTCTTTCTTTTTACTAAACTCGAGAACACATCAGAAAGGAATCCAAGTGGAATCACCTAAAGCCCAAACCTAATAAAGAACACATTTATATAAGACTAAGAAAATTGCACATGCACCAAAACTACAACCAAATTATTTTCTTCAAAAAAAAAAAAAAAAAAACTAGATATTTGATTTTGGGTTTGTTCTTGTGTTGGAAGAGAGATGGTGGTGATTAGGGGTGAGAAAAACGGAACATGAAAACCCAAAAACCGAAACCGAACCCAAACCGTCAGGTTCGGGTTTAAATTTTTAAAAACTGAAAAATGGGTTTTGGGTTTGATTTTAGTGCCTCAAACCGACCCAACCTGATATTATTACATGTTTTAATGATATGTTATAATTTGACTTTCTATGTCAAAGATAATATACGTCAAATGCAAAAAGAGATGGATATTAGTACTAAATTACACAAAATGTATCGTTTGTGTTGTTGTTTGGGCTAATGTCATAAAAACCCTCAAATTTTCAAGAAATGTTCGGTTATATCTTAAGTCCATTTTTATGTCCATAAAAATCGCACATTTGGGCAAAAACTGTCATATTTGCCCTCTTTTCCGATTTTACCCTTCTATAACATTAGGGGACGTTTGGTTACAGACAACCAATTTGAGGAAGGCAATAAAACCTACTTTCAAGGCGTATTGTGCCTGTGAATGCTGTTAATCTAAATTTTCTTAAAAGTTTAGAGCTACATTGGGTTTTTTTCAATGAAGACGATGATTAGGGTTGGGGTTGTATTACTGGTTTTGTGTATTGTTGCTGCTATGATTCAGCTTCCTTCCCAAGATATTTTAGCATTACTTGAGTTTGAAAAAGAAATCAAGCATGAACCAATTGGGTTTGTTCTTATTTCTTGGAATGAAGAGTTAATCGACTTCAATTACTGCCCATCTTCATCTTCCTTGAATGGAACCATGTGCAATAATGGTAATTTTGCTGGTGTGGTCCTCGATCCGCTGTCTCTATCATCTGTCATCGATTTGAATGTATTCACAAATCTCACAAAAATGGTAACCCTTTCGACATCCAACAACTCCATTATCGGAAAATTCCCAAACAAATTAGGTGAATATGTCTATAATCTCTTCAATTCGTCTCTCCCACCTGATATCGGTAAGGTCAATAGTTTAATGAATATGTCCTTAGTCGGAAACAGCTTCTTAGGGTCCATTCCCGATTGGATTTCAAAACTGAGCAACCTAAAATCTCTTGATTTAAGTTGGAACCTAATATCGGGACCAATTTCACCATCCATTACAACGCTAAACAACCTTGTTTATCCAAATCTCTCCATGAACACGCTCACAAAGAAAATCCCAAAAGGTTTTCTGGACATGATAGCACTTGAAGTTCTTGATCTCCATGGAAATATGCTCGAAGGTGATTTCGATCTTGAATTCATGCTTTTTACAACTTCCATTCATGTTGATCTTAGTGGAAATTCTTATCTTCTTAAAATCAAGATGGGAAGTTCTTACCTGGGATTTCTGAAACTGTAAAATACTTTAAGCTTAGCTGAAATCTGTTAACTGGATATTTAGTTTATGGTGGTTTGTGAAAGTTTGAGAGCTTAGTTATGTCGGATTTGAGCTACAATCAGATATTCAGATTTAAGCTTAGTCTGTAACCAAACATCCCCTGATGCCATAGAAGGGTAATTTCGGAAAAGAGGGCAAATATGACAATTTTTGCCCAAATGTGCGGTTTTTATGGGCATAAAAATGGACTTAGGATATAACGGAACATTTCTTGAAAATTTGAGGGTATTTATGACATTAGCCCTTGTTGTTTTAGTGAAACCGAGATTATTACCTGGTTTGTTTACTGTTGTTTTGCTTCTAAAAACTTTTTAAAACTTGGTTGTTGTAAATTTTTAGCAACATACTTTTGATGTTGTGTTGGTGTTGAAATTGGTATTTTTAGTTTTTTTTAATCTAGGTTGCTAAATTTGTTTCATTTTTTAAGTTATAAATATTTGCTGAAAAAAGGGTTACAACCTAAAACTCATGGGTTTAAACCCAAACCCGCGGGTTTAAACCCAAAACCTATCAACCTATGCGTTGAACCAAAAACCAATGAAATCGACCCAATAACCCAAAAACCAAAACCGAACCCAATGGTTTCTAAAACCCAGAAACCGAAATACACTGGTTGGGTTCAGTTTTACCTCAAAATCGACTCAACCCGACCCATGCTCCCCCTAGTGGTGATTGTTTTTGGCAACTTAAATGTGTTCTTCAAAGTCAACGGGCAATTTCAACGATTGGGGTGTGTGTCTCTGAACAATTAGTGATGATCATGTTCATCAATGAAGAATATATGAAGCCGAACACAATGATCATCATATGAAGTCGAACACAAGAATAAAACCCATATTTGGTTGACTTTCTTCTTTGCTTAATTTCCTATGTATACCGTATAAATTCAACATTTGAGCAATATATTTTATATAATACTATATATTTTCCGATCCGAATTTGTTATTTTGTCGATTTGTCTTTTTTCCGCAGCGTTATTAATAACAATATGTTATTTGATTATGTTGTTTGATTGCATAAACAATATAAATGTTTGCCAAATAATGTTTGTGAGTAAAAAATAATTGAGAAATCAAATATCATTTTACTCTTTTTCTTCTATCATCTTTACCATCTTTCAATACGTTTAAGATTGTCATATTTAATAAAATAAATTATTATACTTGTCATCCTTTAAAAATAATAAATGGATAAATTGAAAAATAAATAAAATAATATTTTCTAAGTATGATTGGACAATGTTTTGTTGTAAACAAGATAATAAAAGTAATAACAAAATTATCTACACAGTTGTGTGATTCCGGTTGAGTTCATATTCTCTAATAACTGAATGTTTTTTTTTGCCATTTGTCACACTCTTATTCAATTTGTCAAATGTCATTTTTTGGTTATTTTAAATTATTTTTTTTCCACGTATTATTTTATGAGTTTTTCTATTTTATTAAATTCTACGTAATATTTTAATGTAATAATTGCAATAAATGAAAATCAATTTTATTAATAAACTTAATTTTTAATTTCAAAATTTTTAAAATTAAAGCTCATTAGTTTCTTTTATTTATTTAAATTTAAAAGAAAAAAAACATTTTCATTATAATAATTCATTATTTTTCTTTTTTTTTTTCCTTATAAAATCAAAGTTATCAAATATTTTGATATTTATATTTAACATTTTTTTTAAATTAACCATGTAATACATGAGTCTCACAACTAACAACTAAATTCAGTTAAACAAGGATAAATCCTTCTTATAAAAATAGAGCTACATCTCTGAACTAGGGTTTGGGGCAAACAAAATAGAAAACTCAGACAGTGAAGAAATGAGGCGGCAGAGGGAAGGGATGTTTCGTAAGGGTGGTTGCCCCCCTCCGCCGCTAATGATTTTCCGTTTTGCTCCCAAAATGCAACAGCCCTTTTCTTATGCATTAACAGTCTACGCATATATCGTTAAAAGAAAAAAAAAAAAAAAACACGTCGATGAATCGATGGATTGATAGATGGCTTCTTCTTCTTCTTCTTCAACTATCAAACAGCTGTGCAATATGCATTCGACTGGAAAAATCTCATAACCCATCCCAGGTGGGGTGTTTGGCTGTGAGATTTTTAACCCGATAATCACAGGACCATTTATGTAATTTTGTCTTTATTTTATACAAACAAAGCGTGTGTCTGGGATTGCTTTTTATAACAACTCATGTTTTGTTTTTCATAAAAGTGCTTAATTGGGGCGTTGATGATGTATTCTAAGTGTCTGAGTTAATCGGGCAAAGTTGAGATTTACTGCAACTTGGAGGGGGCATTTTCCGGCGATCTCTGTCTTTGATTCAGCCGTGATATATGCAGCCATGGCGGTTTAATCCTCTTTGTTCTGATACATATATACAGATCTGAGCCTCTTTCTTTCTTAAATAAAATTTTAATCTTTCAATTGATTTGTTAGTTTTAGTTAATTTGGTACATATTTGACAGTTGCTTAGTTTTCCTTAGAAAAACTTTTTATTTGCTTAAAACCTTCGAAATGTTGTGATAATCGATAGAAATAAGTTGTTGAGATTTGCTAGTTTATTTTTGATGATTCCAGAAACTTGTAAGATTTGTTTGATTTTGATTTTGGCATAAATAATTTGTCAACATGTATCTCATATTAAGTTCCTCATTCAAGCTGTACCAATACAATGATAAGAAATTTTAAGTCTATTTTTGATGTATTTCTATAATAACATCTATTTTTGTTGCCATTTTTATTGTAGTGGTTTAAACAATATATATTGCATTTTTGGTTGATCTAATTGAATCCAGTTTTAGAAATAAGAAAATATCGGTTCGACATTTTTGCTGTGTATTGCTTTCTTAAAATTGTTTTTGAATCATGTAATTCTCAACATTATGAAATTATAATTATATTGTGTTCCTTTTTCTATTCGACGGATGACTTCCTTGGTCTGAAACTAATGATTTTCTTGTAACTTCAGGGATCGATGTTTTTTCAGAAAATAATTATTTTTGTGAATTTATGATATAGAAAATCTTTTATTTTACAAAAAAAAAAGTTTTTTGTAATTTTATATTATTATTTTATTATTTTTAGAGTAAATTATACGAATGGTCTTTATGGTTTTGGATTAATTTGTTTGTTTGGTCTATTTTTTTTAAATAGGTCGTCATTATTAAATATTTTTGTTGCACATTTGGTTCCAAATCGAACTAAAAACTAATATACCTTTATTATTTTCATTTAATATTAATTTTACTTTTTATATATTATATACACTAGGTGTGAGAACCGTGTAATATACGGTTTTTTTTAATTAATATATTTTGTTAAGCATTACATGTTTAATAATTTACAAAACTGAAATTGTAAACAATATCAATAATAGCTGTGAATGAACCAATTTTTGCAAAGTTTCTGCAAATTATTGTGAATTCAAAAGAAATTGGTCGAAAATTATATTTTCCAATTAAGAATGTTGATTTGAATTTAAATTGAATTTAATACATTAATTGACAAGTTACTTGAGAATTTATAGAGACATTTAAGTTTCCTTATTATCTTTATTGTATTTTAAGATTAGATTTTTTTTTTAATAATTTAATAACAAAACCAAAAAAACCATAATTTGCCAAATGGATTTAAATGAAATTGAAAAAATTAAAAAAAATGTCATATGACATATTGAATTAGGTGATGACAAACATTCACTTATTAGGTAGGATCATGAATTTATAAAAACTAGATGGTCGTCCGCGTCATTGACATGGGTTTGAATGGTCAATATATCGAAGCAAAATGTTTTTTGTTAAATCAAGAAATAGGAATGTATTTTCATAAATTTACATATTGTAGCATCTACTTAAATTAGACACTATGGAATAAGTAGTCATTTTTTATTGGACATTATTTCTACATACATACGGGTAATATGGTTATTTATTCTTATCCGTTGTAGTCATTTTTTATTGGACATTATTTCTACACACATACGGATAATATGGTCATTTATTATCATTCATTTCACCCATCAATCCTACTTTACAACCAAAATTAATATCAACTAGAGAAGGTTACCCCACATTGTGGGGGTTGGAAGCCTTTAGTATTTATGATATGTCATCTACTTTATTTTTTTTTTCTATGAAAGCAATTTAGGTGAAAAATAAACCGACATAAAAAAGTATGATCCAATTTACAAAGCATTATCCCTGCTCTAACTATGTACATTTACTTCAGACTTTATATGCAACAACACATTTGCAAGTCTAGAATAAATATTAACACATTCCCCACCTTATGGATGGTCCTCGTTGTTGCTGTAAATTAAACATAAATGTATTGCAAGTCTAGAATAAATATTAACACATTCCCCACCTTATGGATGGTCCTCGTTGTTGCTGTAAATTAAACATAAATGTATTGTTGATGTAAATTAAACAGAAATGTATTTTCATTCAACATGTTAACATGAAAGCAAGTTGCTATATTAGACATTAAAGTAACTTAAAAAACAAAGAACAAAAATTAAGAAATATATCTCCAGAAAGCACCGTAGCTTCTTGAACCGAATGTTTCCTTATTTACTTGTAAAATGATGGTCCTATTTATCCCCTTTGTAAAATTCCTACCATAGAAAACTTGTAATGATTACATGTCCCCCAATAGTATAAGTGAAAGTACATTGCTGTAAAGGAAATAAACCAAAACATGATGCTATGTTTTATTGATTTATCAAAATATGGATTTTTTCGCCATATGAATTTTTTTCGATATTTTCTTCTAAGCTAGTCGTCTCATCTTTCCCCATGTAAGAAAAAATATAAAAAAAAATCAAACATAAATAAAGTAAAGTGGTATTTTTTTCTTATGACCCAAAGTAAGTGATTAGAGTTAAACTTTGTTGGATTGATAGGTGATGCAGTGTTCATTCAATATGTCAATTATACCCGAATAGAGCTAGTCTCATAATTTATCAAAATTCAGTAAACCTAAATGCTTATGCTTTCGGTTTCACATATAAATAAAACCACATAGGCTGTTGCAACAGGAAACATAATTCCAGAGTAGACAAAACCTGTAATTGAGAATGATGAAGTTTAATTTAGTAAAGAAGAGATATAATTAGAATAATAGAATAACACTTGGTTGATAGTTATTACTCTAAGAATTGAAATTTGGAGTCGTTTTCAAAATCTCACCCGATATTTACTTTTTGCATCTTTTCCTTCAAAGTAACAAATGCTTGTTCTATGATTACATTCTTTTTTGGCGTAATTCAGGAACTGCCCTCAGGGGCATTTTAAGAATTCTTCCCCTGTTCCTTTCTTCTTCATTGTGCATTGTGCAGTTTTCTTTCTTGATCAATCACTTACTTTAGGTAAGTTAGTGTGAGAGCATGTATGTTTGCATTCAGTAAAGGGATGCATACAACAACCTGGAATTGATGTTCAAAATGAATTAAGCAACAAATGAAGAGATTGAATATAATTAATACTTTAAGGAAACAAAATCAAATTGCTTGTATATCAACACTCTAGTGCAAGAACCCGAGACAAAACAACAGCCATCATCATGATCAAAATGTCAAACAAATATAGTCACAAAGAATAGAACACATGCTCAGATAGATTAATCTCTTTTACCTTAATTTTCCAGTTATGCTAGTTAGGATTATATCAATCTAGCTTCGTATCATGAAGTATAGATAAAGTGAAACTAATCAAACTATCATATATATTCACAAAATTATGTTGAATAATTACGTGTTTGACCATTTATTATTATATGCCCTTTTACACCTATAAAATGTTTGATCAGTATGAATTTACATCAAATGATATTTCTATTTTTATCTACTAATTTGATTTAAGTGTTTATTAATTTTAAACATTTGTTCCATTCCATGTCACAAATTACTGCAAATCTGTTGCACAACATTCTTGATCTTCGTTACATTTATTTTCTGGTAATACCCGAATTACCTAAACCCGACCTAAAAAAATTGACATTTTTTGAAATTTAAATGTCAAGTTTTTTAGATATATGTAGTATTTAAGTAATCACGAATCAAAAAATAATTACAAATGAACAAATATTTATTTTTTAAATAATCGGAAAGTACATTGCTATTTTCTAAGCTTACCTCGAATAACTTGTGAGGTTGGTAGCTTTTATCACATCCAGTGAAGAAGCCGAGTCGACAAAAACTGAATCGAAATTTTCACCACTGATTTTCTCTATTTCTTCGGTTGTATATGGTTCCTCTTTCAGATGTTCCTGCAATAGTAAAAAAAAAGGTAAATTGCATAAACAGATCTATGTTTTAAGAATATATCTTCAATAATCTTTAAAATTTCGGAGGAAACATGATGTAATAATAAAGAGAGGAAATGAGACATTGAATATTAGAAGACAAAATATTTAGTAGTTTTCAACTATGATTGTGACAATTACTTACTATCTTTTTGTTTGATATAAGTACCATTATAAGAAAAGAATGTTTTCTAAGTTCTTCGTTTTTTGTTTGATATAAGTACCATTATAAGAAAAGAATGTTTTCTAAGTTCGTCGTTAAGGAAGAATTTCATGTTTTTATAATAAAAAGATCAAGAAAACCCAAAGATCAGTTACATAATGTCACACCCCCGAACTAGACGGCGGAAACATCTGGGGGCTTGCGCGTGACTTCATCTTGAAATATCATTACAATGAATATAAATGAAACATAACATCATCATCATCATGCATATCAAATACAATCAGCATTGTTTACATCAAGTGCAATATTACATGTTCAAAATAGTTAATGTATTTTGATAACAAAATATAATAAATTCCACCATTTCTTGCTGACCTTTCCGCTTATCGATTCCCTGAGAATACAAGTTATTTTGAAAAACGTCAACATATATAATGTTGGTGAGTTCATAAGCATGTTTGATTGAAAGAATTTGTATTGTTCGTGAAACCCAGAAAATCCGGTATTTTCTGTAAATTATCTGAAAATGATGTAACGATCAAGTATAAATGTATGTGTGATTCCATTTGTAAAAACATGTATCGGTAAACGATCCAAAATTTCCTTGTATTATATTTGTTGTAAGTAGAAGGTAATGAATAATAGTATTTCCCCCATAAAATCCGATATTTTCTTATTTATAAAAGTGTTGTAGTCCTTGCATTATCGTATGAATTGTTTCGTATTAATCTGAATTGGATCTATGTTTTGCTATTAGATATACAACATTATGAACACATGAAGAACCCTAGCATGCTCCTAGTAATTTCGAAATTTACAAAGGAGAAAGGTTTACATACCTCTTATTGTTATATTGTAATAACAACTCAAATCTTCAATATTCTTGTCTTGAAAGCAAGTACCACAAGTGTAGTACCTCTAATGGCTCACAAACACCAAGAGCAATGGAGAGGCAAGAGAGAGAGAGAGAGAGGAGAGGTAGAAAATCGGCTCTAGGACTTCTAATAATCAAGTGGCCGATTTTCCTAAGCCAGAGGGTCTTTATATAACTGTAGGGATTAGGGTTTCAGTCCTTATCCTTATCTGGTTGCTTAGCCACCAAGCAGCCCAAGGATAATTCTAGAAGCCCTATCCTTGGACGAGGTCTAGGGCCTTATCCCCTTGAATTCGTCCACCCTATCCCTAGGCATCCTTTGCCCTACTTTCCAACTATCACATAATTGCATTTCAGTCCCCCTATTTTAGTTAATTTCTTTTGATCACAAAATTAATTCTTAATTAATTCTTGAACAATATTAACTAAAAAAATATGATTTCTCTTTTAATATATTATTCTTATAATATATTAATAAACCATAATAACCTCTTTCTCTATTATTTCTCCAATCAAGTTGCTTTGGTGAAGGCAACCCAAAAGGACCATGCACAACCGGGTCAAGTACTTACCAAATATGGTTACGGGCTTAGACACTAATCCAACAGTCTCCCACTTGGATAAGTCTAGTAACCATAAATGCAAGTAGAATCCGATTAGCAATCGTAGCTCTCAAAGACGCTGTCTAACTCTGATCCTATCAGTAACCTGTACTTTAGATAGGGGATCGGATGATCCTCTGTTCTAGATATCATGTGGACAATCACATGGAACATATTCATACTTATTGTCCATCAGTTTGTTTCTCGATCTCAGATTCATTTGACATAGAACTTAATTGAACACATCAATTTAGTCCTGATCGGGCCCGACACATAAGTCAAATCAAATCATCGAGGGGCCCTGATATCGCTTTTACCCTCTTAGGATAAAAGGAACAGATAAACTTCGACTTATATGCATTTACTATTCACTAATTAAATCATACACAACAATGCGTTTTATAACATCAAGTTAATGATGCGTTTACGCATTATCAATGTACAACCAACCAGCAAACAATAAACCATATATCTAGGTTTTAAGACCATATGATATTATCGTCTTGCGATCACTCGTGATGAATTCCATGAAGTGATTCCAGCAATCGTGGGTTTATTTCAATGCTCAAAACTTGTTCATAAGCACCCATGAACGTTGTAGCAAACCTTTGCTATGTCTAACACACTTTAGACAATCTACACACCAATTCATGACAGTCTTCATTCATACCTACTTCCAACATATGAACGACTGTGGATCGTTTGAATAATCCTTTTATTCATGAAGTCAAAACATGCAAAATGAAACAACAGGTAAACAATTAACATAAGACAATAACATTACTTATAAATAATACCATTTTATTTAATCATCAAATGTCAATTACATTTATCTATTACACGTTTCTAAACTATCTAATCTAAACTAATATCGTCCTTCAACCCTGTGCTCCTAGCGTGCTGCAAGTGCTTAACCCTACTCAGTCCCCTCGTAAGGGGATCTGCTGGGTTATCCTCTGACGATACCCTCTTTACCACGAGGAGTCCTTCTTCCACCCGATGTCGAATAAAATGATATTTTATGTCGATATGTCGAGATCTACCATGATCCCTTGGTTCCTTGGTCAAGGCAACCGCTCCTTCATTATCACAGAAAATTTCCATAGGCTCTCGTATGGCTAGCACAACTCCAAGGTCTCCAATGAAGTTCTTCAACCATATCGCCTCCTTTGACGCTTCGCTCGCCGCTATATACTCTGATTCGCACGTTGAATCAGCTACGGTTTCCTGTTTGGAACTTTTCCAAGTCGCTGCTCCTCCATTGAGGGTAAAGACCCAGCCCGACTGCAAACGGTAGTTGTCCATGTCGGTCTGAAAACTGGCGTCACTATACTCTCGCACCTTTAAGTCATCACTCCCACCGAGGACTAGAAACCATTCCTTGGTCCTCCGAAGGTACTTAAGAATATTCTTGACTGCGATCCAATGTGCTTTGCCAGGGTTCCCTTGATATCTGCTGACCATGCTCAAAGAAAAGGCCACATCAGGGCGAGTACAAGTCATAACATACATAATCGAGCCAACTGCGGAAGCGTATGGTACTCGGCTCATTTCTGCTATCTCGACTTCGGTGCTCGGACTTTGAGTCTTACTCAACTTGGCATTACTTTGGATTGGCAGTTCCTCTTTCTTTGAATTCTCCATACTAAAACGTTTTAGTACCTTGTCCAAGTAACTATTCTGACTAAGTCCTATTAGTCTCTTACTTCTGTTTCTCACTATCCTTATTCCTAAAGTATAGGCAGCTTCTCCGAGGTCCTTCATAGCGAAGCACTTCCCGAGCCAGGACTTAACTTCCTGCAGTGTCGGGATGTCGTTTCCTATGAGTAGTATGTCATCGACATACAATACGAGAAAACTAACTATACTCCCACTGGCTTTGACATATACACATGATTCATCCTCGCTTCGCAGAAAACCAAACTCTTTGACTTTCTCATCAAAACAAAGATTCCATCTGCGAGACGCTTGCTTAAGTCCATAAATGGACTTCTCAAGCTTACACACTCTATTGGGATGCTTTGCATTGACAAAACCCTCTGGCTGAGCCATGTAAACATCCTCAGCCAAGTTCCCATTTAGGAAAGCGGTTTTGACATTCATTTGCCATATTTCATAGTCATGAAATGCAGCAACGGCCAGCATCACCCTGATAGACTTTATCTTTGCAACTGGTGTGAAGGTTTCATCATAGTCAACTCCAGGAGTTTGAGTGAAACCCTTCGCAACCAATCGCTCCTTATAAGTGTGCACGTTTCCATCCATGTCGGTCTTCTTCTTGAAGATCCATTTGCACCCGACCGTCTTACGACCTGGTATATTGTCAACCAAATTCCAAATTTGGTTGTCATACATGGACTGAATCTCGCTGTCCATAGCCTCTTTCAATTTCGCAGACTCCGGGCCTGCCATGGCTTTCTTATAGTTGTTAGGTTCGTCCAGATTCACTAGTGTACTATCACTAATGAACGTATCCCGTCCATAGTAATATGAAAACCATAAAACTGGGGTGGAACACTAACCCTTTCGGAACGTCTAAGAGGTAAGGACTCGTCAATCGGTTCAACCGGAGTTTCCTCCTCTAATTGAGCGCCAGTGTTAGAGGTTCCTTTATCGCTCGACTCTTGAAGATCTTCAAGATCGATTTGCCTCCCACTGTCTCCTTGGCTTATGAGTTCTCGCTCTCGGAAAACCCCTCTCCTCGCAATGAAGACAACATTGTCACTTGGTCTATAGAAGAGATATCCAAAGGATTTCTGCGGGTAGCCGATGAAAATACATCGCTCACTGCGAGGTTCGAGCTTGTCGTGAGTCTCTCGTCTTACGAAATCCTCGCAACCCCAAACCTTGATATGTGCCAACGAGGGAGCCTTCCTTGTCCATATCTCGTGAGGTGTTTTGGCAACCTTTTTCGTAGGGACTAAGTTAAGGATATGGGCGGTAGTCTCTAAGGCATACCCCCAGAATGAGATAGGTAGTGAAGCACGACTCATCATGGAACGAACCATGTCTATCAAGGTTCGATTACGCCTCTCAGCTACACCATTCAACTGCGGTGTCCTAGGTGGCGTCAATTGCGAAACAATTCTGCATTCCTTGAGGTAATCGTGGAATTCAAGACTTAGGTACTCTCCTCCTCAATCAGATCGAAGCATCTCGCATCCCTTGCGGTGTCCTAGGTGGCGTCAATTGCGAAACAATTCCCCATATCTGCTATAATCGTCGGTAAAAGTCACATAGAAGCGGCTCGCATCCCTTGTGGTGGATCTAAAGGGTCCACATACATCTGTATGTATGAGATCCAATAAACCCTCACCCCTCGCACAAGTGCCAGTGAAGGGTGACTTGGTCATCTTTCCAAGTAAACAAGACTCGCATATGTCATCGTCCCTAAGGTCGAATGACTCCAACACTCCATCCTTTTGGAGTTGGGCTATGCGTTTCTTGTTGACATGTCCAAGACGACAATGCCACAAGCATGCTTTATCCATACTATTGGAAGAATCCACACACAATACATCATTTCCTAAGTTATCTACAACCATCACAGTTTCATATATTCCATTACAAGGCAATGCTTCAAAATATAAAACATTATTAAAATAAGCATAAATAGAACCCTTTTCATTATCAAATGAATATCTAAAACCTTGTCTATATAAACCATGAAATGAAATGATGTTTCTTGCCATATCTGGCGAATAGAAACAATTGTTCAAATCTAAACCTAATCCATTACTAAGCACTAAGGAATAAACTCCAATCTTGGTCACAGGCGACGATCTTCTGTTTCCCATGATCAGATTCATCCTTCCATGCTCCACATCCCTATTTCTTTTTAGTCCCTGCAAATCAGAACATATGTGAAAACCACATCCTGTATCAAGAACCCAAGAAGTAGCATGTGATAAACTATTAGATTTAATTGTGTAAATAACTGCGAAAGATGGCTTGATCTTCCCATCCTTGATGGCCTGCAGATATTCTGGGCAGCTTCTCTTCCAATGCCCAATCTTGTGGCAGTAGTGGCACTCTGCCTCCTTAGGGTTAGAGTTGGGTTTAGCAGAACCAACTTTGGTTCCACTAGAAGACGTACCATCTTGGGACTTTCCCTTGTGGTGGCTCTTTGAGGGAGCCTTCCTATTCTTACCCTTCCCTTGTCCTATTGCCAAGACAGGGGCAGCAGTGGGAGTTAGAGTTGGTGCAACAGATTTGTCCTTGAGGTTGCTTTTGTTGGATTAATGTCTAAGTCCATAACTATAATTGGTAAGACTTGACCCGACCCGGCATGGTCCATTTGGGTTGCATGGCATCATGCATTTGGATAGACTATAATGAGAGAAATAACACTTAAGGTTGGTTAATATATTATAAGTTCTAATATATTAATAAGGTTATTTAATTAGTATTGATCAAGAATCAATTTGGAATTAATTAAGTGATCAAAAGGAGACTAATTAAATATATAGGTTGATTGTGTAAATCATTCATTCTTATATATGTGGGCTTGTGATCCAAGATTCCTTATGTTGGACTAAGTCCATGGGGTGACCCATGGATACTCCATGGAGGTTAAAATCCATGGAGCATAAGGAATGGGTAAAGTTATGAGTTACATGGTGTAACCCTAATAGCCACCATATAAAAGAATCTCATGGCTCAAGAAATCGTGCACTAATGTGTGAGTGTGAGGGCTAGACGATTTCAAGGAGTGTTCAAGTTTCTCTCAAGTTATTCCAAGTGTATTTGGTGTTGTGTGAACCATTTGAGGTGTCACACTTGGGGCACTAGGCACTCAAGCTTTATGAAGACATTCTACATCAAAGAGGTATGTATTCTATCTTGTTATATTTATTATTTTGTATGCTAGATTAGGATAATACCTTGGATGTTCATAATTGTATGTATAATAGAGAAAACATAGATCCAAGGTATTTAGGGTTGCATGTACACTTAGGAGTGTTAGAATGCTCAAAACCCAACAGTGGTATCAGAGCCTAGGCTTGTTTTCTTGTTATACTTGCAAAAGTAGCTGAAAAATCGAGTTGGATGCATATATTCGATTGTTTTGGCCGGAATTGGACTAGGAACATTACCCTAAGATGTTTTTGGACTTATAAACTTGTTTTTGATGTGGTAATGTTCATGCTAATCCAATTTCTAAGATAATTGTCATAATTTCAAGATTTGTATTAGTTTGTATGTTCATGCTAATTTCTTGAAGATTGATGATTTGAATTATCTTGTTCTTATGAGGTTCTTAGATTAATAGAAAAGTTGTGTGAAATAGTTGTTTTCAATCCATTTTAATCTAAGAGTTGATTCCAAAGTGTGTTTTTGTAACTTGTACTCAAGTTATATGAAAAGTCACATTTAAGAATCATAAAACTCATAAAAGTTGGCAAAGGTTACAAAATGAAGAGTCTAGTTCTAATTAAATGGTTTTATGACTCCATAACTTGTCCTCAAGTTATGGAGGTTCAAGAGTCTCTTCATTAAATTAAAAAAAAAGTGTAACCTTAATTAGTTCCATAAGTTACAATAAAAAAAAGTTATTTTTTTTTATTAATTAGTTTAAAGTCTTCCATAACTTGTCCTCATGTTATGGAACTTGAAGAGTTTTTTTTTTTTAATTAAAACTACTTTAAACTCATAAGTTATGGAATTAATTAGTTTTGAATAGTTTCAAAACTTGCCCTCAAGTTTTGGAATTTGAAAAGTTTTCACTTATGAATACTTTAATTCCAAGTTAGCCCTTAGAATTTTAAAAGTTAAAATTCAACCCTTATACTTTATAATATTATAAGTTAATAATATTTATATATATACATATATATATATATATATATATATATATATATATATATATATATATATATATATATGTATAAGAGTAAAGTCAGTCTTACCGTTAGTAGGCCTCATTCACGAAGCCGGTCTATAAGGGGGGTATAAGGTTACTGCCTATAAAATGGCAGTTTAATGGGTGTCCACTCTCACCCACCGCTTCCTTGACTAGTGGAGGGTCGTTAGCCGAACGGGTAGGACAAGGACTATAATTCTCCTTTCATTAAAAGTATTAATGATAAATACTAAGTAACTAAACTCTTATTAATACCCAATCTTAGTTACTTAGGAAAATGTGAATTTGGTGCTAACCCATGAAATTACACTTTACACTTTGCTTAAGTCGTTAGTGGAGCGTGTGTGGTTAACCGGCACACTAACCTGGACTTAACAAGGTAGGCAAAGGGTAACTTAATATTTATCATAGTATCGGTGGAGCGTGTGTGGTTAACCGGCACACTGATTAAGGGGTAAATATTAAGGGTACCAAGTATATTTGCATGGTTATTCACACCTTGTTTTGTGATCCTCGGCATCCCAGTCACAAAACCTGAAGGGCACACTCGAGATTGAAACATGCCTTTGAACAGTTCAATGAATCTCAAAGATCTAGGACTTTCAAATCCAATTAAAACCTAATAAATTATTTCGTTTTTCATGGTGGAAATTGGTGAATCGTCATTCACCTACCTTCAAATATTTTATAGCTTGGATTACGGCATCCCTCTTCTAAGTTATAAAATAGTTTGTTGGGTCCTAGCCTTAATATTTCATATTGGGTGTCATATTAAGGACTTTAAATCAACTATCTTAAATATCTCCCAAAAAGATGTCTGGTCTAGACATTTATGATCTTCCCAAATCTCTTGAAACAAGCTTTCCTAAATGAAGACGATGTCCCATGGATATCATACTTCTTTCACCTCCTCCAATTATTCTCCCTAACCCACAAGTTCCTAAAAAGTTTAAGGTCACTCAAGCCCTATTGGCAAGGCAAGGTCTAGGTGTGATCACATCTTGGAGATGTAGTCACATATTGACAAGCCGGGAGAGTTGGGTGTCAAAGTCTTGAGAAAGTTGGTGGCTCAACTACTTTCTAAGTCACATAGTGAGTTCTTTTGGGAATCCTATGAAACAGACTAAGACAAGACCCTTAATGATCTTATCTATTTGCTAAGATCAACTTCCTAAAACGCTATGGATATTGACAATGATGACATTAGATATCCAGTAAAGCTCTCTCTTCCCAATGGAAAGGGATCGGCCATAGTCAACTCGGTTGACCCAATGGTAAAGAGAGAGGCGAAGTCTGAGATAGTCCCATTATCAAGGGTCCATAGGTAACTATTGCCAAAGGAAGGGGCATTGGTTACGAAGCTGCCAAATTTACCTAAGGATGTTAAAGTTAATAAGTTTGGCTCTACTTCAGGTAAAGTCCATTGTTTAACTCTATTAAGTACATGCTGATTCTGATCGCGAAGATGGATTTCAATCGCATGGTTCGGTGATCAGAATTTTGGGCTATTACTTAAGAGTTATGATATTTATATTGCTTAGGAATAGATAACAAGGTTTTCATATGGATTGTAAGGATAAGTTTTTCCGCAAAGTTTTAAAATAAAAGAAAAAGGTTTTGATTTTATTTATTTTAAGTATCCTTACAATGGCATTTGTGAAAAGTTGTTACTTATAAGATTCCATTGATAGCAATATTGGAAAAATGGATTTGATTCTTTCGGTTTTGGTAGTGTCTAATATTACCAAATAAGGAAAGATTCTCATCACCCAAGGTTCAATTGGACCGAAACTTGGAATCATGCAAGTTGTATAGTATGATGAATGAGAACTTTCAGCTTGGAAAATTACGACTAATTCCTTATGTGAATAAGGAAAGGACTAAGGGATCGAGTACACATTCTTGTGCACTGGTCAAGTCCACCACAAAAGATCAAGAAGACTATTCGTCATGATTTACTTAAGTTCAGTAAATATGGTTATACTTATAAGTTTAAGTATAAGTCTGTAGCATTGGAGAAGTTTCAATGTGAGACAGAACGAATAAGAAGAATCAAAGTATGGCAGAAAGATAAAAGTTTCTCAAATCTGAAAAGATGGGAGAGTACTTTAGTATCATGTTTATGATCATCTTAATGATTAAGATACCATATCACAATTGGTCCTCTAAAGTCATCTTAGTGCATTCTTATGACTAAGAAGAGGAGTCATGAATTGTTGAAATGGTTAAATCAAAAAGATGAGTCATACTTCGTTCCAAAACAATTCTTAGAGTCATACTCCAAGATTGTAACTTGAGTGACATATCTTAAAGAGGGTTTGTTAACACTAGTCAAATGTAAGAGTAAAAGGTTATCTACTCTTGTACATTCGAAATTGGTAAGTTGTGATGTTTTGGATAAAACAGAGACCAACTTAGGCCAATTGTGTAAAGTGTTAGTCTTGATAAAGAATCTGCACTATCTCTTGAATATTTGACAAGGGGGTCTTATATGTCAAGAGGACAGTGGGAGTCTTAAAGCTCTTGAAAGTTTCAAGACTTAATCAAGAATAAAACCTAAAGTCCTTCACTAGCACACGACTTGAGGTTTATAACCTATCGTGTTGAAAGTTTTGTGCCTATTCAAGTTGGCTTTGCATAGGAGTTCTGAGAGTTCTCAATTGGTTGCACAACTACTTGGAAGCAATGGCAGGCACCTGAGCTGCCAAATGGCAAGAATTTGAGATTGCACAAGTTTAATCAATATGAGTTTGGATTTGTCACTAACCTTGTCTTGTGATTATGGTTTTGACAAATTCACATGGATAAGAACACATACACTATTAAATCTAAGTGTCATAAAGTTTCTCTCCGATTCATGAAAATGATGGTGAGGAAACACTTTCACTAAGTAGATTTTAGCTAGATAGCAATTGTGATATTTGCATTCTCAAAGTCGTTAGTGGAGCGTGTGTGGTTTACCGGCACACTAACATGGATTTGTGAGAAGTGGCAAAGGTCTAAACAATTGAGACTATGATTACGACATCCCTTTTCATAGTTCTAAAATTGTTTAGACACACATGTGAGCTATCTAAGAGAGGTGTATGATTTTGATAAAGTTTTATCAAAACAATCTAGTATCAGAAATCTGAACTTTGGTAAGAAAGTCAGCTGATTTCTGAGTACATGTCAAAGCTAGTGGGAGCATAAGTGTTATGCTAATAATCATCATGTTAGTGGGAGCATGATAATTATGACAAAGGTTGCAAGTTAGCAATGTTAATTATAGAAAACAAAGGTTTCAATTCGTGAGGTTGTAGGGGTTGAAAAAGTTGTTTTGCTATAATTAAGGGAGAGGAAATTATACTTCATTTCAATTCTAAAAGCTTAGATTGAGATTTTAATCGTATTTAATCAAGGATATATATATGAATTTCATGTTGGAATGGCTCAACATAAGGAAATTCTATATATGGGTCCATTATTTGCGTTCTAAAATTCGATTATGATTACGGCATCCCTTTTCATAATCTGAATTTTGAGAACTTGGCAAATTGAAATGGAAATATTATAGCAAAAGACTGGTTTAGTCTTTATGTGAGACATCATGAATCGTGTCCCATATGCTTCGGATATAGGATCGATTACATGTGCTATATTCATCCTTTCTAAAATTTTCCAAATGCCTGGGGCATTATGAAGGGAAAAGGTCTAGAATTGGATATGACTAAAATGATTAAGCAATTGTCGAGGACAATCTAAGGTTTACCAAAGATTGGTTGCTCAAGGACAGTTGGAAGTATAATGTTAATTCTGGAAGGACCATATTGACATAATCTGCAAGGAGGCAACTCTTGTTCAGAAGTGATAGTCAAAATGGAATATGGAAATGTTTCAAAGTTAGAAATTATTCAATCTGTGTAAGATTAGGAAACTTAATGAAAAAAGGATGTTTCAAAGGAGCTGATCTCCTTTGGAATGCTCTGTAATGATTGTTGTCAAGTCTTTCTGACTTCGTGCATAATCATTAAGAGGATCAATGCATATAAGTTTAGAATCTAACAGATTTCAGTAAATGGCATGAATTTGGAATTCTTGCATTTGCAGTAAGGATTTGGGACTATGAAAAGAGGATCATTGGAGTGATGTTCAATTGATCTATTTTACAAAGTAAAGATCATAGACAAACATAGTATGCATACTTGGTGTATGGCATGACTAGTGTTTAGAAAACATAGTGTACATGCTTGGAGCATGGGACAACTATTGTTTTAAATTCAAGTATAAAGTTGATAAAACCGAAACAATGAATAATGAGTAATCAGTATGGTGATAAATAAAAGTGTTTATTTATATTCATAGGGTTTGATACCATATTTGATTTATTTATTCTTGTGTTTCACTTTGCATGTTTTGACTTCCAGAATAACTAAGTCGCTCTTCCTGAATGATTAAGTTATTCAAACCATCCACAGTCGGTCATATGTTGGAAGTAGATATAAATCAAGACTGTCATGGGTTGGTTTGTAGAGGTCCAAGTTGGTGGACAAAGTGGTGCTACAACACTCATGAGTGCTCATAAGTTCTGAGTATTGGATTCAACCCGCGCTCATTTGAATCACTTCATGGATTTTATCACGAGTGATCATGAGACGATAATATCTTATATTCTTCAAACCTAGAGATATGAGTTGTTACTATGAGTTGGTTATACATTGATTGCACGAAAACGCATTGGTAACTCGATATTATAAAACGTGCCTTTGTGTATGATTCAACAAGTAGTAGAACAAGCCATATGAGTCGAAGTTTATCCATTCCTTTTACCTTCGGGATAAAAGCGATATATGTGGGCCCCTCGATGATTTAAAGATGATACATGTGAGTGTTTGGCCAAGCCAGGACTGATTTGATTTGTTCAATCAGTCAGTCATCATGAATCGGAAATCGGAAAACAACAAACGGACAGAGAGAATGATTGATAATCCATGTCTCAGTCCATATGATATCTAGAATGGAGGAATATATGATCCCTTATCTAATGGACAAGTCATTGACAAAGGTCAGAATTCATCGACAAGGTCAGAGTTCGACAGAAGCTTTTGAGAGCTACGATTGCTGATCGGTTCCTGAAGTCATACGCAATAATAGTTTTAGACTTATCCAAGTGGGAGACTGTTGGATTAATGTCTAAGTCCATAACTATAATTGGTAATACTTGACCCGACCCGGCATGGTCCATTTGGGTTGCATGGCATCATGCATTTGGATAGACTATAATGAGAGAAATAACACTTAAGGTTGGTTAATATATTATAAGTTCTAATATATTAATAAGGTTATTTAATTAGTATTGATCAAGAATTAATTTGGAATTAATTAAGTGATCAAAAGTACACTAATTAAATATATGGGTTGATTGTGTAAATCATTCATTCTTATATATGTGGGCTTGTGATCCAAGATTCCTTATGTTGGACTAAGTCCATGGGGTGACCCATGGATACTCCATGGAGGTTAAAATCCATGGAGCATAAGGAATGGGTAAAGTTATGAGTTACATGGTGTAACCCTAATAGCCACCATATAAAAGAATCTCATGGCTCAAGAAATCGTGCACTAATGTGTGAGTGTGAGGGATAGACGATTTCAAGGAGTGTTCAAGTTTCTCTCAAGTTATTCCAAGTGTATTTGGTGTTGTGTGAACCATTTGAGGTGTCACACTTGGGGCACTAGGCACTCAAGCTTTATGAAGACATTCTACATCAAAGAGGTATGTATTCTATCTTGTTATATTTATTATTTTGTATGCTAGATTAGGATAATACCTTGGATGTTCATAATTGTATGTATAATAGAGAAAACATAGATCCAAGGTATTTAGGGTTGCATGTACACTTAGGAGTGTTAGAATGCTCAAAACCCAACAGCTTTCAGCAGTCCTTAACAAGCCCTGAATCTTGCTCAAAGAGACCTCCTCCTTGTTCATGTGGTAGGTCATGCGGAACTGGCTATAGCAGGGAGGCAAGGAGTGAAGGATGATGTCAATTGCCAGCTCTTCATCAAAGTTAACATTTTGCTTTAGCAGGCGATCAACATATCTCTGCATCTTTTGCAGATGGGCAGTGAGGGACTCTCCATCACTCATTTTGCTAGTGATCATCGAAGTGATGATCTCGTACCTTTCGTGCCTTGCGCTTTGGTGGTACCGGTCCAGCAGGTCCTGATGCATTTCATAGGGGTACATGTCCTCATAGGACTTCTGGAGCTCTACACTCATAGTCGCTAGCATGATGCAATGGACTTTCGTGGCATCACGCTCGTGGGACTCAAAGGCCGCGATCTCTTCAGCAGTGGCAGTGTTGATGTCAATCTCCTTTAGCTTCTCATCAAGGACATACTCTTTGTCCTCGTAGCGAGTGGTCATGCGAATGTTGCGGATCCAATTGTTGAAATTGGTCCCATCGAAGATCACTCTCCCACACAAGTTAATGAGTGAGAATGTGCCAGAGGAGTTTGAACCAGAAGTGTTGTTGTTGTTGTTGGTCGACATCTGAAAAGGAAAAGAACAAAGTTTGATTAGAAATGAATCCCCAATTAAACACCCAAATGAGAAATTAGGGCTTGGATCCAACAACATTATTTACAAATTAGAAAAGGGATGCCGTAATCTAACAGGTAAATAATTTGAAGGTAAGTGAATGACGATTCACTAATTCTCCACCATGAAAAACAAATTAAAGCTAAGTTTTAAATGTATTGAAAACTCCTAGATCTTTTGAGATTCATTGAACTTTTCAATGGCATGTTTAAATCTCGATGTGCCCCTCTAGTTTGTGAGTGGGATGCCGAGGATCATAAAGTGGGTGTGAACAACCATGCAAATGTACATGGTGCCCTCATTGTTACAGTCACCTATTCGATGTGCCGGTTAGCCACACACGCTCCATCGAACTATGACAAACAATGAGTCACCCTTTGCCACCTATGCTTAGAATCCAATTAGTGTGCTGGTTAACCACACGCGCTCCACTAACGTCTTAGCAAGGGTGCAAAGTGTAATTTCATGGAATTGCACCAATTCACTTTTCCTAAAATAACTAAGATTGGGAATTGTTTGTAAAAACATTTAGTTACTTTTATAGTTCAATATACTTTTAATGAGGAAGAGTTTGTCCTATCCTACCCGTTCGGCTAACGAACCTCCACCAATCAAGGAAGCGGTGGGTGAGAGTGGACACCCATTAAACGGCCATTTTATAGGCCATAACCTTAGACCCCCCCTTATAGATTGGCTTCGCGAATGAGGCCTACTAACGGTAAGACTAGAATTTTAAGTTGTACATATATATATTAATCTTGTAATATTATAATAGTATAGGTTGTATTTTAAACATTTTAAAACACTAGGGTTTTAATTTCAATTTTCAAATTTTCAAATTTTAAACCTTTTAATTTAAAATTTTAAATATTAAAACTCTCTTGATTTAATAATTATCCTTGAAATAAACAATTTATTTTAATTATCAAATCTTAACGGATTATCTTTTAAATTAAACAATTAATTTAACCTAATCTCTTAAATCCCCTAAAATCGAAAATATGGGATGGGATAATTCAAAATCTTTAATTACCATATTTTAAACATTTAAAAGATAATTTCAAGATAAGGTATTATCCTAATCCCTAAAATTTAGGATCTTATCTTGGGGAGGAGGCTAAAATCGAAACCCTAGGGTTTGCAAACCCTAGATTTCGAAATCTTGGGGGCTAAGGAAAGGGTTTGAAAAACCCTTATCAATTTTTCGAAATTTAGGGTTCAAGAACCCTAATTTCGAAATCTTGCCTCCTAGGGTTTATTGGCCATAAACCCTAATTGTCCAATTCATACTTTTGTATAAACTAATTGAAAACAACAAAACCAATGGCTCTGATACCACTGATGGGTTTTATACAAACAATCATATGTGTGCATGCAACCCTAGAATTTGATCTATGTTTTGCTATTAGATATACAACATTATGAACACATGAAGAACCCTAGCATGCTCCTAGTAATTTCGAAATTTACAAAGGAGAAATGTAATGCCCGTGTTTCTAGGCTAGGCATTAATATTGACATTATAGTCTAGGTTAACCTTTGTAACTCATTTTGAAGAAATGAAAAAGGAATTATGTGAATATTGATGGGTTTTGAGCATTCTAACACTCCTAAGTGTACATGCAACCCTAAATACCTTGGATCTATGTTTTCTCTATTATACATGCAATTATGAACTTTCCAAGGTATTACCCTATCTAGCATACAATACTTGATACTTGGGTAATCAAATGGATAGAATACATACCTTTGTTTGATGTAGCTTGTCTCCATGAAGCTTGAGTGCCTAGTGCCCCAAGTGTGACACCTCAAATGGTTCACACAACACCAAATGCACATGGAATGACTTGAGTGAAATGGAACACTCCTTGAAATCGTCTAGCCCTCATATTCACACATTAGTGCATGATTTATTGAGCCATGGGATTCTTTTATATGGTGGCTATTAGGGTTACACCATGTAACTCATAACTTTACCCATTCCTTATGCTCCATGGATTTTAACCTCCATGGAGTATCCATGGGTCACCCCATGGACTTAGTCCAACATAAGGAATCTTGGATCACAAGCCCACATATATAAGAATGAATGATTTACACAATCAACCCATATATTGAATTAGTCTCCTTTTGATCACTTAATTAATTCCAAATTAATTCTTGATCAATACTAATTAAATAACCTTATTAATATATTAGAACTTATAATATATTAACCAACCTTAAGTGTTATTTCTCTCATTATAGTATATCCAAATGCATGATGCCATGCAACCCAAATGGACCATGCCGGGTCGGGTCAAGTCTTACCAATTATAGTTATGGACTTAGACATTAATCCAACAGTCTCCCACTTGGATAAGTCTAAAACTATTATTGCGTATGACTTCAGGAACCGATCAGCAATCGTAGCTCTCAAAAGCTTCTATCGAACTCTGACCTTGTCGATGAACTCTGACCTTTGTCAATGTCTTGTCCATTAGATAAGGGATCATATATTCCTCCATTCTAGATATCATATGGACTGAGACATGGATTATCAATCATTCTCTCTGTCCATTTGTTGTTTCCCGATTTCCGATTCATGATGACTGACTGATTGAACAAATCAAATCAGTCCTGGCTTGGCCAAACACTCACATGTATCATCTTTAAATCATCGAGGGGCCCACATATATCGCTTTTATCCCGAAGGTAAAAGGAATGGATAAACTTCGACTCATATGGCTTGTTCTACTACTTGTTGAATCATACACAAAGGCACGTTTTATAACATTGAGTTACCGAATGCGCTTTCGTGCAATCAATGTACAACCAACTCATAGTAACAACTCATATCTCTAGGTTTGAAGAATATAAGATATTATCGTCTCATGATCACTCGTGATAAAATCCATGAAGTGATTCAAATGAGCGCGGGTTGAATCCAATACTCAGAACTTATGAGCACTCATGAGTGTTGTAGCACCACTTTGTCCTCCAACTTGGACCTCTACAAACCAACCCATGACAGTCTTGATTCATATCTACTTCCAACATATGACCGACTGTGGATGGTTTGAATAACTTAATCATTCAGGAAGAATGACCTAGTTTATTCTGGAAGTCAAAACATGCAAAATGAAACACAAGAATAATTGAATCTAGTATGGTATCAAAACCTATGAATATAAATAGAAGACTTTTTATTTGTCACCATACTGATTACTCATTATTCATTGTTTCGGTTTTATCAACTTTATACTTGAATTAAACACACTAGTTGTCCCATGCTCCAAGCATGTACACTTGTTTTTCTTAAACAATCGCTTTGCCATACACCAAGTATGCACTCTATGTTTGTCTATGATCCTTACTTTGTGAAATAAACCAATTGAACATAATTTCAATGATTCTAATTTCACACTCCCAAATCCTTATCGAAAAATGTGAGAATTTCAAATTCCTATCATTTATCGAAATCTGTTTAGATTTTAAACTTATATGCACTGACCCTCCTGTAATGAATATGTACAAAGTCACAAAGACTTGTCAACCCTCCTACTAACATGATGATTATTAGCATAACACTTATGCTCCCACTAGCTTTGACATGTATCCAGAAAACAACTGGACTTCTAGAAGTCTATACTTTATTAACTTTCGTACCAAAGTTCAGATTTCTGATACGAGATTGCTTTGATAAGACTTTATCAAATTCATACACTTTATCTTAGATAGCTTACAGGTGTGTCTAAACAATTTCAGAACTATGAAAAGGGATGCCGTAATCATAGTCTCAATTGTTTAGACCTTTTGCCATCTGCTTCAAATCTACTTGGTGGAAGTGTTTCCTCACCATCATTTTCATGAATCGGAGAGAAACCTTATGACCCTTAGATTTTATGGTGTATGTGTTCTTATCCATGTGAATCGTCAAAACCATAGTCACAAGACAAGGATAATGACAAATCCAAACTCATATGGACTGAACTTATGCAATCTTAACTTCTTGCCACCTGGCAGTACAGGGTCTGCCATTGCTTCCAAGTTGTTATGCAACCAATTGAGAACTTTTAGAACTCCTATGTAAAGCCAACTTTAACTGGTATGGGCACAGAATATGTCAACATGATAGGTTATAAACCTCAAGTCGTGTGGTAGTGAAGAACCTCAGGTTTTATTCTTGATTAGTTCTTGAAATTCTTTTTAGGATCTTTAAGACTCCCACTGTCCTCTTGACATATAAGACTATCTTGCCAAATATTCAAGAGATAGTGCGGATTCTTTATCAAGACAAACACTTCACACAATTGGCCTTAGTTGGTCTTTGTTTAATCCAAAACATCACAACTTACCAACTTCAAATGTACAAGAGTAGGACACTTTTTCTCTTACATTTGACAAGTGTTATAAACCTTTCTTTAAGATATGCCACTCAACTTATAGTCTTGGAGTATGACTCTAAGACTTGTTTTGAAACGAAGTATGACTCATCTTCTTGATTTAACCATTTCAACAATTCATGACTCCTCTTCTTCGTCATAAGAATGCACTAAGATGTCCTTAGAAGACCAATTGTGATGTGGTTCTTAAATCATTAATATGATCACAAAACATGATACTAAAGTACTCTCCCATCTTTTCAGATTTGAGAAAACTTTTATCTTTCTGCCTAATTTGATTCTTCTTATTCGCTCTGCCATACATTGGAACCTTTTCCAATGTCTCAGAATTACACTTAAGCTTGTAAGTATAACCATATTTACTGAGCTATAGTAAATTATGACGAATAGTCTTATCGATCTTTTGTGGTGGACATGACCAGTGCACAAGAATGTGTACTCGATCCCTTTAGTCCTTCACTTGACTCACACATCCATGTGAACAAGTAATTAGTCTTGATTTTCCAATGCTTGAAAGTTCTCATTCATCATACTATTCAACTAGCATGATTCCAAGTTTCGGTCCAATTGAAACTTGGGCGATGAGGAACTTTCCTGATTTGGTAAATTTAGACACTACCACAAATGAAAGAATCAAATCCATTTTCCAATATTGCTGTCAGTGGAATCATTTAAGCAACAATTTTCCACAAATGCCATTGTAAGGATACTTCAAATAAATAAAATTAAACAATTTTCTTTTATTTTAAAACTTTGCGGAAAAACTTATCCTTACAATCCACATGGAAAATTGTTGTTATCTATTCCTTGCTCAAAATTCTGATGCGATCGAAATCCACCTTCGCGATCAGAATCAGCATATACTTCCTTTAAGATTTCTCTTTATTCTTTGATTCTTAAAACATCAACATCTGACCCAGTCACATCATGTAATGAGGATCTCAGAATAGAACTTAACAGAGTTAGATAATGGGCTCTACCTGATGTAGAGTCAAACTTATTGACTTTAACATCCTTAGGTAAATTTGGCAGCTTCGCAACCAGTGCCCCTTCCTTTGGCAATTTTAACAAATGGACCCTTTGGTAATGGTACATGGGACTATCACAGACTTAGCTTTTCTCTTTACCATTTGGTCAACCGAGTTGACTATGGCCGATCCCTTTCCATTGGGAAGAGAATGCTTTTTCTGGATTTCTAGTGTCATCATTGTCAATGTCCATAAAGTTTTAGGAAGTCAATCTTCTAATCAAATTTGCTTTACTAGCCTTCCAATCATTGCTGATTCAGTAGTACCAAGCAAATAGATAAGATCATTAAGGGTCTTGTCATAGTCTGTTTCATAAGAGTCCCAAAGGAACTCACTATGTGACTTAGAAAGTGATTGAACCACCAACTTTCTCAAGACTTTGACACCCAACTCTCCCGGCTTGTCAATATGTGACTTCATTTCCAAGTTGTGATCACACCTAGACCTTGCCTTGACAATAGGGCTTGAGTGACCTTGAACTTGTGGGTTAGGGAGAATAATTGGAGGAGGTGGAGAAAGTGAAGTTCCAAGAGATTTGGGAAGATCATAGATGTCTGAACTAGACATATTTTGGGAGATATTCAAGATAGTTGATCTAAAGTCCTTAATATAACACCCAATATGAAATATTAAGGCTAGGATCCAACAACCTATTTATAACTGGAAGAGGGATGCCGTAATCCGAGTTATAAAATAGTTGAAGGTAGGTAAATGACGATTTACCAATTTCCACCATGAAAAACGAAATAATGTAATTAGGTTTTTAATTGGATTTGAAACTCCTAGATCTTTTGAGATTCATTGAACTTTTCAATGGCATGTTTCAATCTCGAGTGTTCCCTTCAGGTTTTGTGACTGGGATGCCGAGGATCACAAAACAAGGTGTGAAGTAACCATGCAAATATACTTGGTACCCTTAATATTTACCCCTCAATCGATGTGCCGGTTAACCACACGAGCTCCACCGATACTATGATAAATATTAAGTTACCCTTTGCCTACTTTGTTAAATCCAGGTTAGTGTGCCGGTTAACCACACACGCTCCACTAACGGTTTAAACAAAGTGCAAAGTGTAATTTCATGGATTAGCACTAAATTCACATTTTCCTAAATAACTAAGATTGGGAATTTATAAGTGTTTAGTTACTTAGTATTTATCATTAATACTTTTAATGAAGGGAGAATTATAGTCCTTGTCCTACCCGTTCGGCTAACGACCCTCCACCAGTCAAGGAAGCGGTGGGTGAGAGTGGACACCCATTAAACTGCCATTTTATAGGCAGTAACCTTATACGCTCCTTATAGACCGGCTTCGTGAATGAGGCCTACTAACGGTAAGGCTGACTTGCTCTTATACATATATTTATTATTAACTTATAATACTATAAAGTATAAGGGTTGAATTTTAACTTTTAAAATTCTAAGGGCTAACTTGGAATTAAAGTATTCATGGGGAAACTTTACAAATTCCAAAACTTGAGGGCAAGTTTTGAAAATATTCAAAACTAATTAATTCCATAACTTATGTGTTTAAAGTAGTTTTAATTAAAAAAAAAAAAAAAACTCTTCAATTTCCATAACTAGAGGACAAGTTATGGAAGACTTTAAACTAATAAAAGAATGTAACTTTTCTTTATTTTTGTAACTTATGGAACTAATTAAGGTTACACATTTTATCATTTAATGAAGTGACTCTTGAACCTCCATAACTTGAGGACAAGTTATGGAGTCATAAAACCATTTAATGAGGACAAGACTCTTCATTTTTGTAACCATTGCCAACTTTTTATGAGTTTTATGAAACTTAAATGTGACTTTTCATATAACTTGAGGACAAGTTATAAAAACATATTTTAGAATCAACTCTTAGATTAAAATGGATTGAAAACACATAATCAATTAACTTTTCTATTAATCTAATAAACTCATATGAACAAAGATAATTCACATCAAATTTTTTTTTCAAGTAATTAGCATAACTTTTAAACTAATACAATTCGATTTTTCAGCTAATTTTGCAAGTATAACAAGAAAACAAGCCTTGGCTCTGATACCACTGATGGGTTTTGAGCATTCTAACACTCCTAAGTGTACATGCAACCCTAAATACCTTGGATCTATGTTTTCTCTATTGTACATGCAATTATGAACTTTCCAAGGTATTACCCTATCTAGCATACAATACTTGATACTTGGGTAATCAAATGGATAGAATACATACCTTTGTTTGATGTAGCTTGTCTCCATGAAGCTTGAGTGCCTAGTGCCCCAAGTGTGACACCTCAAATGGTTCACACAACACCAAATGCACATGGAATGACTTGAGAGAAATGGAACACTCCTTGAAATCGTCTAGCCCTCATATTCACACATTAGTGCATGATTTCTTGAGCCATGGGATTCTTTTATATGGTGGCTATTAGGGTTACACCATGTAACTCATAACTTTACCTATTCCTTATGCTCCATGGATTTTAACCTCCATGGAGTATCCATGGGTCACCCCATGGACTTAGTCCAACATAAGGAATCTTGGATCACAAGCCCACATATATAAGAATGAATGATTTACACAATCAACCCATATATTTAATTAGTCTCCTTTTGATCACTTAATTAATTCCAAATTAATTCTTGATCAATACTAATTAAATAACCTTATTAATATATTAGAACTTATAATATATTAACCAACCTTAAGTGTTATTTCTCTCATTATAGTATATCCAAATGCATGATGCCATGCAACCCAAATGGACCATGACGGGTCGGGCCAAGTCTTACCAATTATAGTTATGGACTTAGACATTAATCCAACAGTCTCCCACTTGGATAAGTCTAAAACTATTATTGCGTATGACTTCAGGAACCGATCAGCAATCGTAGCTCTCAAAAGCTTCTGTCGAACTCTGACCTTGTCGATGAACTCTGACCTTTGTCAATGACTTGTCCATTAGATAAGGGATCATATATTCCTCCATTCTAGATATCATATGGACTGAGACATGGATTATCAATCATTCTCTCTGTCCATTTGTTGTTTCCCGATTTCCGATTCATGATGACTGACTGATTGAACAAATCAAATCAGTCCTGGCTTGGCCAAGCACTCACATGTATCATCTTTAAATCATCGAGGGGCCCACAGATATCCTTAAGTGTTATTTCTCTCATTATAGTATATCCAAATGCATGATGTCATGCAACCCAAATGGACCATGCCGGGTCGGGTCAAGTCTTACCAATTATAGTTATGGACTTAGACATTAATCCAACTAATATTATGTGAATTATGTGTTTTATGCTTAATTATTAGGGTTTAATTAATTAAGAATAAAAATGAGCGTCAAAAATTAAATTTTAGATAAAGCCGATATCTATTAAGAAACTTGTAGTGGGCGTGACAAGGATTACGGATATATAAAGAATGCCGAAATCCGAGTTATAACGAAGAAGTTATGACTTGTCGAAGTTTCGCGACAAACCGGCACGGGGCCGAATGTCGTAAAAAGTGAGTTTTCGATAAACTACTTTTTGGCCGAATGTCGTAAAAAGTGATCTAAACGAAACTCGTAGTGTTCGTTGAACCGAGAGTAGGCATAAAAAGAACGCCCAAATCTGACTTCGTATGAGGAAGTTATGATTTTTCGAAGTTTCAGCTTAGCAGTAGACAGCTATAAAACTCGAATTTTAGATCGAGTGATTTTTAGCCGACACGACCTAAACAAGAATCGAAGGTCTCGTCATTAGTAGCACAATGGTAAAAAGTCTGACGAAAACGGACGTCGGATGAAGAAGTTATGAATTTTTAACGGATTTCCTGTCCCAGTCTGTTAAAAATAATAATATAAAAATTAAATTCCAAATTAGTCGACGAAGTCTAAACGAAAGTTGTAGAGCGTAATTTTACCTACGCGTGCATATAAAGAACGTCAAAAACGGAGCTTGTATGCGAAAGTTATGGATTTTAGAAGTTTTTGCACAAAAATCGAGAAAATTCGCATAGTCACGTTTTTGCCACGTCACCCTCGCTTAGATCGTGCCACGTGTCCGAAATTGGTGAGTCATGCGAGCCACGTGTCCTCGGCTCGAATGTGCCACATGTCCGAAACGAGGCTGAGTAATCCGAGCTGCTGAGCGGTCCAATGCATGTCCGACGCGTGTCCTCCTTTACATGTCTGAAGCCCTCGCAAGAAGCCACGGAACCCTACTTCGGACCAGTAGACCTCGGTCCAATCAGGAGAGGACAGCAAGCCTTCGCAAGCGCAGACCTCGTGCGAGCCATCCCCCTGCGAGCTTCGGATCTGCGACGCGTGTATCCTTCTCAGCCGTCGGATCAGGACTTCGGACCCCTATAAATACAAGGGTCATGCGAACCCTCCCGGTTACTTTTGAGATTTTACCATATTTAGCCCCTTTCTTCATATTTTCTTCATCTTAACATCCCCCAAAGCCCCGGTATCGATTATAAGCCCCGGAATACGCCACGAAGTGCCCGTGAAGCCCAGAAAATTTATCTTTTCGGTTTCGAAGCCCGACCCTCGCAGAGCCCGGTTTCTGAATAAAACTCCCGGTTTTATTAGAAACGAACGTTTTAGGAAACGAATTGCTGCCCGATTTTCATCAAATCAAGTGAGTGTATAGTCACTTTCATTTTACACATAGATATGAAGTATTTACCTTATAATACGTGCTATGTGTAAATATATTAATTGTTTATTTGAGGTTACTGTTGAGTTGATGTTTTATACAAGTTTTAAACAGTATAAGTATTTTTATCTACAAATATGTTGGGTAGAACATGGGTAGATAGTTGGTGTGTGATGAAATAAAGTGATGAGAGGCCTCGTTGTGATTTGTGATTCAGTCATCTAGCGGAGTTTGGATGACGACCACGGACTTTCTAGACAGTCCAGTGGGAAGCACTAGCAGGCCCGCAACCTGTAGGTGTTAATGAACTTGGGTGTTTATTCGCTGTACTCCAATCCCCCTCATGGTTGCCTTTAGGACATGTATAGCTAAGGAAACCCCTTAGCAGTAGTGTCCATCCCGATGATATTCTTTAGGCTAGGTCCCTTGTGAAAAGTGTTTAGGGACGTAAAGTGAGGATAACGGGAACGGGTAATCAGGGTTATTATTGATTGATGAATTTAATAAGTTTATTATTACTGTGGGTTGAAAACCTTATATGCTCACCAGGCTCCCAAGCCTGACCCATTCAGTTTTTTATGATTACAGGTAGTGGACCCCGAGCATAGTCGGAGGATGACGTGAGATTTTTGGATTATAGGCCAGTAGTTGTAAATAACTGTAGTAAGGCTTATAATGTCTTGTTTATGCTTTTGATCTGTATCGGAACATGACATCCCGAGGTTTTGATATATATGGAAAATATATACCTTCTTAATGAAGGGTTTTGATAAACTTTTATCATATGTTGTTTGGGGACCAATTCCGCAACATCTTTTGAAAAGATTTCTCTGATTTTATTTTAAAAAGCATAAAGTAAATCGGTCTTTTCTGGCCGAGAAATTAGGGGATATCACAGTTGGTATCAGAGCATTAGTTTAAGCGAACTAAGAAATTGTAGGATTTCTAGACTTAAACTTAGAATGCTAAGTGATGATTGTGAGATGAGTGTCTACCATATTTTAGACACAAGCACTAGTTTATTTTAGGAAAGATGCCTAAAATGCCCTTATGTGCTAAATGCTATGTGTTTGCCATGTGTGCCATTATTTGTTCGGATCTATGGTCTGTTGCCGACCGGATTTGGAAACCTTATGTGTGTAGGATTCTAAGCGTATGATTACGAGATTAGAACTAACATGTAAACGTTTCGGAGTGATAAGGGAATTGAAATGTCTAACATGGATAAAGACCTAAATTCGCCTTATTCGGTATATAGATTGTAATGGCAAGAACTCGTAGTGGAGTTGCAAATGCAAACGAAAACAGGGATCAACGGCCTCAACCCCAAGTAGTTGAGCAAGTACCTGTTGTAGGAGTTGCACCTGAGCCAATGACGATGGCTGGGGTACAAGCAATGATACAGACGATGCTGGATCGCCAAATAGAGGAGACGAGGCGATTACTACAACAGAATAGGGAAGAAACTACGATGCCTGTTGAACAGCCCGTATTGAATGAAGGGAAATCAGTAGGAGGGAACTATAGTGGGACTCTTGGTCAAGCCAACCCACCGATAGTTAGACAAAACAACCAGGATGGAGGAGTTGATGGACGCGGATGCAAATATAAAGATTTCATGGCATCTAAACCACCATGTCTATCTGGAAGTCCGACACCGGTGGAAGTCATGAACTGGATCTCCAAAATGGAGACGATGTTTGAAAGCTGTGAGTGCAGCAACAAACAAGAGACCGCACTTGCAATTCCTCTGTTAAAGTCTGGTGTGTTGAGTTGGTGGAAATTACTAGCTGATTCGATGCCCAAGGGAGAAGCTAGTAAGATGTCTTGGGAAGACTTTATGCTACAACTGAAACTGCAATACTGTTCTGAGCAGGACCTTCTGGAAATTAATAATGAGTTCCAGAATTTAAAGAAGGGAAAGATGAGCGTTACTGAATACGCTGCTAGTTTTACTGAAAAGATGAAGCTTGTTCCTTACCTAGTTCCAACTGAACTCTCTAAGGTCAACAAGTTTGCCCTCGGATTACCAGCGGACTTTGGTCCGATGATTAAGCAAGTAACCACTTTGAAAGCCGCCATCTGGGCTGCTAAAAATGTTGAGGTTCAGATCAAAGAGAAGGGTCTAGAGAGGGCAGAAGTTGGTGAGAAGAGAAAATTTGAAGGAACTTCAGGTTCCAACAAGAAAAGCAAATTTTCTAAGTCTAAGAAGTTTGGAGGAGGAGGAAGTGAAGTGAAATGGTGTGAGAAGTGCAAGAAAAAGCACTCTGGGAAATGTCGCGAGGGGGTGACTTGCTACAAATGTGGAAAGACTGGGCATTATGCCAACGTGTGTCCATCCGACAAGAGGGTATGTTTTGAGTGCCATGAAGAAGGGCATGTTTTTAAAGACTGTCCAAAGAGGAAGGATGCAGCAAAGCCCAATCTACCACCAAAGCCGAAGGCGAGAGCCTTTCAGATGACCCTTGAAGCTGCAAAAGAAGAAGTCGATGTCGCTTCAGGTACCTTTCTCGTAAATGAATTGCCTGCCCAAATTTTGTTTGATTCTGGAGCCAATTACTCCTTTATTTCGCATGAATTTGGTAGAAAACTAGCTTTGCCTGTAGATAGACTAGTTAATGCCTTATTAGTCGAGATTGCTAGTGGCAAGTTTGTACCTGTTAGCCATCGTATGAAAAATATCCTCATTGACTTGGATGGGAATAAGTTCCACGAGGAATTATTGCCTATCGAGTTAAATGGATTCGACATAGTTTTAGGAATGGATTGGCTTAGCGCCAATGACGCCGAAATATTGTGTAGGAAGAAAATAGTAAAAGTAAACCCGCCAGGGAAAGAGTCGTTTATGGTGTACGGAGACAAACGCAGAGTAAACTCTGGAATCATTTCCCTAATGAAAGCCAGAAAGTGTTTGGCCAAGGGGTGTACATCATATTTAGCGTTCGTGATCGATGCTAAGAAGGAAAAGAAGGAGGTGCAAAATATTCCGGTGGTGTGTGATTATCCGGAAGTCTTTCCCGAAGATCTTCCCGGATTGCCCCCTGATCGACAAGTGGAGTTTCGTATCGACTTGTTACCAGGAACGATGCCGATAGCCAAAGCACCGTATCGATTAGCACCAACCGAAATGAAAGAACTTATGACACAACTTCAGGAGTTATTGTACAAAGGTTTCATTCGACCTAGTTCATCACTATAGGGAGCCCCTGTGTTGTTTGTAAAGAAGAAAGACGGGAGCATGAGAATGTGCATCGATTACAGAGAGCTGAATAAAGCGACAATAAAGAACAAGTATCCGTTGCCGAGGATCGATGACCTGTTCGACCAGTTGCAAGGTTCGAGATACTTCTCGAAGATCGATCTTAGGTCAGGATACCATCAATTGAAGGTGAGGGAGCAGGATATCGAAAAGACTGCGTTCAGAACAAGATATGGACACTATGAATTTTTGGTTATGTCGTTCGGATTAACCAATGCCCCAATAACTTTCATGGATTTAATGATCAGGGTTTGTAAACCATACCTTGATAAATCCGTGATAGTATTCATAGGCGATATCTTGATCTATTCGAAAAGCAAGCAGGAACATGACAAGCATCTTCGTGAAGTGCTAGAAGTTTTGAAAAAGGAGAAGTTGTATGCAAAGTTCTCCAAATGTGAATTTTGGATTCAAGAAGTCCAATTTTTAGGTCATGTGGTTAACCAAGAAGGAATAATGGTTGGCCCAGCAAAGATTGAAGTTGTGATGAAGTGGGAACAACCAAAAAGTCCTACGGAGATTAGAAGCTTTTTAGGATTAGCCGGATATTATCGCCGATTTATCCAAGGCTTTTCTTCGATCGCTACTCCATTAACAGCTTTGACCCACAAAGGAGCTACTTATGCTTAGAATGAAAAGCATAAGGAGGCCTTTGAAAAGTTAAAGAAGAGACTGTGTGAAGCACCAATTCTTTCGTTACCTGAAGGAGTTGAGGACTTCGCACTCTATAGTGATGTCTCTGGAGTTGGGTTAGGATGTGTTCTGACCCAAAGGGATAAAGTGATAGCGTATGCATCGAGGCAGTTGAAAGAGCATGAAAAGAACTACCCCACTCATGATCTGGAGTTGGCAGCGGTAGTGTTCGCCTTAAAGATATGGAGGCATTATCTTTATGGTACTAAGTGTAAACTTTTCACTGATCATAAGAGTCTTCAATATCTCTTTAATCAGAAGGAATTGAACATGAGACAGCGGCGTTGGCTGGAACTACTCAAGGACTACGACTGTGAGATACTTTACCACCCTGGTAAAGCAAATGTTGTTGCTGATGCTCTCAGTCGGAAGGTAAATCTTGAAAAGAGAAGGCTAAGAGCGTTGAGAATTGAAGTCGTCTCGACAATTGTGGAAAGTATAAAGAAAGCTCAGGAGGAAGCTTTAGAGAAAATTGACCGAAAGGAGGAACGTTTGGGAAAAACGTTGGTGTTTGATACGAACGGTCAGGGATTGAAGGTATTCGAAGATAGGATTTGGGTACCTAAGACGGGAGGAGTAAGAGGTCTTCTGATGGAAGAAGCTCACAAAACCATGTACTCGATTCATCCCGGCAGTACGAAAATGTATAGGGACCTAAAACCCTATTACTGGTGGCCGACGATGAAGCTCGATGTTGCTAAGTATGTGGCCGAGTGTGTAACTTGTGCTAGGGTTAAGGCACAACATCAGAAACCGTATGGGAGTTTAGAACCTTTACCTGTACCCATGGGTAAATGGGAAGATATCACTATGGATTTTGTGACTAAACTGCCCAGAACAAGGAACGGTCACGACATGATTTGGGTGGTCGTTGATCGCTTCACTAAGAGTGCGCATTTCATAGCCGCTAACGATAAATGGTATATGGATAAACTTGCGAATTCTTACGTGAAGGAAATTGTGAGGCTACACGGTGTTCCGTTAACGATTGTATCCGATCGTGACAGCCGTTTTACCTCAAGGTTTTGGAGAAGTCTACAAGAGGAATTGGATACCAAGTTGTGTTTGAGTACAGCTTACCATCCTCAAACTGATGGTCAGAGCGAACGAACGATTCAAACATTGGAGGATATGCTGAGAGCATGTACCCTAGAATTCCAAGGTAACTGGGATGAACACTTACCTCTAGTAGAATTTTCCTATAATAATAGTTTCCACTCGAGCATCAAGATGGCACCTTATCACGCTTTGTATGGGGAGAAGTGGCGAACGCCATCATGCTGGCTGGAAGCTGGGGAAAAGCAGTTTATGGGACCTGAGATAGTCCATCAAACTGCTGAAAAGTTGAAAGTGATAAGAGAAAGGATGTTAGCTGCTCAAGATCGACAAAAGAGTTATGCTGACAAGAAAAGACAACTGATGTCCTTCGATGTTGGAGATTCGGTTTTACTTAAAGTCTCGCCGTGGAAGGGACTTATAAGATTTGGTAAGAGGGGAAAGTTGAGTCCAAGGTTTATTGGACCATTTAAAGTTCTTAAGAGGATCGGGAATCAAGCTTAGAATCTATAATTACCGGAATAACTGGAGGGTATTCATAATACCTTTCATGTGTGCTATTTAAGAAAGCTCACGGGAGATGTGCCCGACATAATTCCGATTTCTGAGTTAAGGTTGGATGAAAACAAGAGGTTGATCGAAGAACCTGAGGCAATCGTTGACCGTAAGACTAAGAAGCTGAGACGCAAGATGGTCGATTTAGTGCTTGTGCGTTGGAAACATACGAATGGGCCAAATCTCACTTGGGAAACGGAGAGTGACATGATGAGTCGCTACCCGCATTTGTTTGCTGATGTGTGATTCCGGGGATGGAATCATCCTAAGGGGGAGAGAATTGTAATGCCCGTGTTTCTAGGCTAGGCATTAATATTGACATTATAGTCTAGGTTAACCTTTGTAACTCATTTTGAAGAAATGAAAAAAGGAATTATGTGAATATTATGTGAATTATGTGTTTTATGCTTAATTATTAGGGTTTAATTAATTAAGAATAAAAATGAGCGTCAAAAATTAAATTTTAGATAAAGCCGATATTTATTAAGAAACTTGTAGTGGGCGTGACAAGGATTACGGATATATAAAGAATGCCGAAATCCGAGTTATAACGAAGAAGTTATGACCTGTCGAAGTTTCGCGACAAACCGGCACGGGGCCGAATGTCGTAAAAAGTGAGTTTTCGATAAACTACTTATTGGCCTTAGTGATCTAAACGAAACTCGTAGTGTTTTGTCACCCTAGACTGGCCTAGTCTAACTGTAGCGAACAGCTCAGGTGTGGGGGAGTCACCCCCGTATAGATCTACACATAAACTCTCGATCTCCCTCCAGGAGACTATGATTATAACTACAGGCTACGGCCATACACTCAATGGTGTCAACCGACAAGTCTCACTAGATCCCAATTATTTCCACATGAATATGTATAACGTTATATGTATTTAGAATTACGAACACCAGATGATACATGAACGTGAAAGGATAAGGCCCAACAAACATGAAAAAAAGACAATTGTGGCCCATTAGACATATAAGTTATTTCCAGGCTTGTTAAGTATGCAATGGACACATTAAAGCCCATTAAGCATATGATGAATTATTCCAGACAAAGTTAGCATGTAAATGGGCCACTAAGGCCCAATAACATGTAAAGGCTAATTTAGGCCCATTAAGCATGTAATTGGATCGCGAAGGCCCAATCGACATGAAATGATTCTATTGGGACCAATAAACATGCAAATGGATCACGAAGGTCCAATAAGCATATATAGTGAGTACTAGGCCCAATAGTCGTATCGTTGTTGTATTTCGTTTGTTTGTTATAGTATAGTTCATTTCGTCGAAACATTTATCCATAATGTTATAAAAAGTCCAGTGTTTTGTTATAATGATATTTTTAGTTCGTTACGTCAAAATTCTATAATTTGAACTCATGTTTAGTAAAAATTTCGCTTTAGGTCCCTTAAGAACTAATTTGATCATTTAAAGGCTTATTTTTACATAAAATGTCATTTTTGGTCTTTTCAATTTAGAATCACATTTTAGCCCATTAATTTATAAAAAAATATATTCGCCCCAAATGTTTAGTAATTGACGGGTTTGGCCCAAAAATACATATATTGACATTTTCAGCCCATCTTTGCAGAAAATTACATTTTCAGCCCTTATTTGAATAAAATGACATTTTCGGCCCAATTTTTATAAAATTAACTTTTTTGGCCCAATTTTGAAATAAGAGTCATTTTCAGCCCCTACATTTGTAAGTTTTCATTTTTGACTCAAGTTTTGAATCAAATAACATTTTAATCCATGAAAATTTACATTTTTGCAATTTGGGCCCAAAAAGTCGTAAGGACCAAATTAAGGCCCATAATGCAAAATATTACACCTTTGGTCCTTTGGAAGGTATAGTTGTTATAAAAACTCATTTTTATACAAATGTGACCCTTTTGATCCTTAAACAACTGTAAGTGGCAAAATTATCCCAATTTTTTGTTTACTTGTCAAAAATGGTCCTTATACAAGATTTTTGTTTTGTTTTTCACATCTTAGGCATGTATAACACTTTTATCTTTGTAGTATGATGTTTAGAGTGTTTTAGTTTATGAATTTCACCCATTTTGTTAGAGTTTTCAAGATTCATCAAGTTTTAACACATAATCACAACATAAACCAAGAAAATCACACATAACATGCATGAATACATAGATCTACACATAAACACTTGTATTCTCCTCCAAAAACATGTAAAAACCGAAAACAATGGGGTATGAACTCACTTTGGGGTTTGGATTGGATTTTGATGAAGAGATGAAGGATGTTTGAAGGTGTTTTCGGTCTTAATTGCTTCCTTGAAGAATTTTTCGAACTTGAATGTTTCTAGGAAACATGATCACGAAATGAAGCTTTGTGAGGGAGTGTTCTTAGCTTAAGGATGAAAATCAAAGACTTAAATATGATAACAACTTACCAAATAGATGATGATTGTTGAAGAGCTCTTGAAATCACACACCAAGGTCACGAAAATGGCAAGAGAATGAGAGAGTATTTCTTTGAGCTTGAGAGGAAATTTTAACTGAGTTTGAAAGTGAAATGTGTGTGTTTGTGGAGCTTCTCGGCCGAGAGTATTATGAAGAGAGGGGAGGAGTGATTTTTGCATGGAGGATAATAAGCTTCATAGATATATGTGATTTCTAGATATATGTTAAGTAATTATGTGTTGTCATGAGCCTAATCCATCATCCTTCCATTTCTTTTCTCCTTTTTTTTTTTATCAAATAAGTATATATATATATATATATATATATATATATATATATATATATATATGAGTGAGTGTGGGCCGAAAATGGGCTTGATGAGATGAAGGTGAAATGGTTTTGGGTCCAACTTTGGCTTTATTCGAATTTCATAGGCCCATTACTATTTTTCGGCCCATTGGGTCCTTAGGATGGTTTAAGATCCATTAGAGTAAATGGAATCATTTATGGCCCAACAAGGCCCATTAGAGGTAAACCAACCCATTTTAGGCCCATATGGCCCAAAATGTTAAGTTTTATGAATGTGGGTCCAAATAGATCCCATTTAAGGGTTCTAAGCCCAAAATAGTCAAATTGAATGTTTATTGGTCCATTAGGCCCAATAAGAAAATCCTAGTCCATCATAAACTTGAACCGGGATTCTTAGGGTTTTCAACCCTTAGTTGACTATTTGAAACGTTTTGTATAAAGTTTTGAACCATACTTGTGAATCTTGATTAAGTGGGTTGTCATTGATTGAGCATAGTGCATGATATCGAATAAGAATTACATGTGTCACAATAGATGATGTTTACAAGAGTACAGAATTTCCTAATCAAAAAGGCTAGTTGTGACACATAATCCTTCTAAGATGAATGGGTATGAATAGTTACATGTAAGATGTAGTGAATTCAATATTTTGTGTTACTTTTCCTGTTACAAACAACAAAAACATAATAAATAATAGAGTCAATCAAGACATTCAATAGTTTACGTGTCTATAACCCTAAACCCAATAAAATCAATATATATACATGGGCGGAGACAGTAGGAGGGCTGTCGGATGCTCTGCCCCCCTCAATCTCCTTTAAAACTTCAAACTATAAACTATAGTATACATAAATAATCAGGGTACGACAAATTTGAAGCCCACATTTGTTTTTATTTATTTATTCGTGTTAAGCCTTTCCCACTTCCGAGTGCCCTTCCCAATCTTTATTGAAATTTCAATTTCAGTTGTTATATATAGGGTCATGACTATCACTAAAATTAGGGCCCACAACTAAAATCTTATTGACTTCAACCCATTTATTCTAATTACGATTTATCCTCATTTTAATATTATAATTCATCATTGATGGGTCTTTTAACTGCTGATAAACCGACATAGTAAGTAGTTCTTTTATTTTCATTCACAAATGTGGTTTCGCTTAACCAATATAATATGTAACTGCCATTTATACAAAAAAAAAATATTATCGTCCAAGATCTTTGTCGGACACAATATAAGCCCCCTTATCCTCAAATCCTGGCTCCGCCCCTATATATATATATATATATATATATATATATATATATATATATATATATATAAGAAAAACGGTTGCAGGTACTTACATGTTAAGATGCAGTACAATCATTCTTTTTGGATGATTTACATGTTACAACAACAAAAAACTAACAGAATATGGTTTTCAATCTGTCGATCTTCTCATTAATCTGTGTATATATATATATATATATATATATATATATATATATATATATATATATATATATAATAGGAATGTTCACAAAATAGGCAAGATAATCTATGAAATATATACAATATTATGAATTATTCTATCAGATATACATGCTGTAATATGTGATATCTATTACACCCCCGCAATCATTGCCGGAGGAGAACGAAGGCTAAGACTAGAACGAAAATCCTCGAAAAGAACATGTGGTAGCCCCTTTGTAAAGATGTTTGCGATTTGAAAATGAGAGGAGACATGTAAAACACGAACTTGTCCTTGCCGAACTTTCTCCCGGACGAAGTGTATGTCTATTTCGACATGTTTGGTTCGTTGATGTTGAATAGGATTACCGGACAAGTATATAGCACTGACGTTGTCACAGTAAACGTGTAACAGCCCAAATTTTACAGAAAATTTTAACTTTTAATAATCATAAATACCAACAACAATTGTTTCCAAAAATCTCATTACATAACCATAGCATTTTAAAAGATCAGAGTATCAAAACTAAATGCGAAAATACTGGAGAATGCATGTCGCGCCATCAAGCCGGGCCCTTGCCCTTAGAACTAAAAGTACCTGAAACATTCAACAAAACTGTAAGCACACACTTAGTGAGTTCCCCAAACCACACAAAACATATAATTACATAATGTCATGCACACATACATATAAGTTTGCCATAGACTCCCTCCATGGTCTTCATTTGGAATGTCATGGGCTACCCTCATGGTCTTGTATCCTCGATCCATGGGCTCTTCCCATGGTCTTCACATAAGCCCACATATATATCCAATAGAAAACAATTACATACTCCATTACTAATCATCTCATAACAATTAATGGGCCGGCCTTGGTGCCTTCGACCCATGAGTGTAGTGAGAATACTCACCTCAGTCTGCTGAACACAAAAGTTGCTCGCCTAACAGTCCGGAACCACACACTAAACAATGATACAATTAACCCTAAATGATACAATGAAGACAAGAATCAATTGGGCTGGAAGATAAAGAAGCTCCGATCAGATAGAGGGGGAGAGTATCTTAATATCAAGTTCCACGACTACCTCAAGGAATGTAGAATAGTTTCACAATTGACCCCTCCTAGGACACCACAACTTAATGGTGTGGCTGAGATGTGCAATCGAACCTAGTTGGACATGGTTCGTTCCATGATGAGTCGAGTTTCTCTTCCAATTTCATTTTGGAGGTATGCCTTCGAGATTGGCGCCCATATTCTTAATCTTGTCCCAACTAAGAAGGTTGCCAAAACACCCCACGATATGTGGACATGGAAGGTTCCCTCGTTAGCACATATCAAGGTTTGGGATTGTGAAGCTTTCGTTAGACAAGAGACTCACGACAAGCTTGAACCTCGTAGTGAGAGATGTATTTTCATCGGATACCCACATAAGTCCTTTGGATATTTGTTCTATAGACCTAGTGAGAACGTAGTCTTTGTAGCAGAAAGAGGAGTCTTTTGCGAGAGAGAGCTCATATGCAAAGAGGACAGTGGGAGTACCATTGATATTGAAGAGATTCAAGAATCAAACGATGAAGGAACCTCTGAAGACGCTAGGGTTCAACTAGAGGAAGAGATTCCAGTTCAACCAGTTGACAATTCATTACCTCTTAGGCGTTCCAGTAGAGTTAGATTGCCACCTGAGTATTATGGTTTCCATATTACTATAGATGGTGATATGTTTATCAGTGATAGTACACTGGAAAATTTGGATGAACCGGCTAATTACAAGGAAGCAATAACAGACTCTGAGGCAACCCAATGGAAAGAGGCAATGAACAGCGAGATCAAGTCCATGTATGACAACCAAGTTTGGAATTTGGCTGATCAACAACCTGATCGGAAGATAGTAGGTTGCAAATGGATCTTCAAGAAGAAGACCGACATGGATGGTAATGTGCACACATGCAAAGCAAGACTGGTTGCGAAGGGCTTTACTCAAACACCAGGGGTTGACTATGACGAGACCTTCTCACCAGTGGCTAAAATAAAATCTATTAGGATAATGTTAGTCATAGCTACCTTTCATGACTATAAAGTTTGGCAGATGGATGTCAAAACCACTTTCCTTAATGGGAAGTTGGTTGAGTATGTTTACATGAGTCAACCAGAGGGTTTTGTTGATGCAAAGTTTCCCAATAGAGTGTGCAAGCTTGAGAAATCCATATATGGGTTGAAACAAGCTTCTCGCAATTGGATTCTTTGTTTCGACGATAAGATCAAAGATTTTTGCTTCTCTAGAAATGAATATGAGTCATGTATATATGTCAAAGCTAGTGGGAGTATAGTAACCTTCCTAGTATTGTATTTTGATGACATAATTTTTATAGGAAACGACATTCCAACTTTGCAAGAGGTTAAGTCTTGGCTTGGAAAGTGTTTTGCTATGAAGGATCTAGGAGAGGCTGCTTATATTATGGGGATAAGAATTCTAAGAGACAGGAGTAAAAGACTAATTTGACTTGGTCAAAGTACATACTTGGAAAAGGGTGCTAAAAAGTTTTAGTATGGAAAATTCCAAGAAATGAGAACTGTCAATCCAGAGTAATACCAAACTGAGTAAGACTCAGAGTCCGAGTACCGATGCAGAGATAGCATAAATGAGTAGAGTTCCATACGCTTCTGCCGTTGGATCTATCATGTATTCTATGACATGTACTCGCCTTGATGTGTCATTTGCTTTGAGCATGGTCAGTCTTTATCAAGGAAATCTATGTAAAGCTCATTGGATAGCAGTTACGAATATTCTCAAGTATCTGCGAACGGCTCAGATGAAGCGAAGGTGGAGGTGGTGGTGCTCTGACGAAATTGTGGCGGCGACTTCCATTTTTTCCCTCCTTCAAATCCGCCGGAAGATTGGTGGTTGTATATTCTTTTTTTGAAATCATAATAGGGATGTGTTTTTTGGAGAGAGAGAGAGAGAGAGAGAGAGAGAGGTTTTTGTATTTTTGTTTTATTTTAATTTCTATAATAAAAGAAAATTGTAAAATAAAATAATAAAGGACAAATCTGTCATTATAAAATATTTCAAAATTTCTAGACCAAACTCGCAACAAAATGAAACGTTTGGACCTCAGGTGTTAGTCCAAACCATTTTGGACCAAAGTGACAATTTCCAGCTAACCACAAAGACCATGTATGCAATTTAGTCATTGTCATATGAAATTAGATAATCAGGTAAACGGCTAATTTCAAAAAAAATAATTTGCATCTGTCGCTTAGCACGGGTAATGAATAAAACGGAGACAGCTTAATATTTTAAGAGAAACTCACCCACTATAAAAGCAGAGCACTAGCACGAAGTTAGGTTTTGGGGCAAATAAAAATCTCAGGCAACGAAGAAATTAGGTGGCAGAGAGAAGGTTAGGGTGGTTGCCCCTCCGTCGTCGGTGACTCGGTTTTTCCCCAAAATCCAACCTCCTAGAAATATACATACATAATATATGAGATAGGTTCAGATGTTTAAAGTAATTATTGTGTTATTGTATGCATAAATGTGGACCAATCATTTTAAAAACCTGGATAGGACTAAAATTGTAATCTTAGCTTTTAATTAATTTTGGTAATTAATTATTCAAATCATAAACCCTTTATTTTAGGCAAAATCGTTTACATTTACAGCTTTAAATCCCCAGACAGAAACGAAGGAACAGGGCATGTCGACGGAGCTTCTGTGATAGTTGGGAAATCGCGAGGAGGTGCAGAGGGAAGAAGCATCGGGACAGCACCGATCCAGGGGGCGATCATGGCGGAAGAGGTCGATGTATGCGACGGACATTACCGGCAAGCTTCTCCGGTGGCATTGCTTCTCCGTCTGCTGGCATTGCTTCTCCGGTGGAAGGCATCTCTCATCCCATGTAACCTTGGAAACGACGCCAATGTTCCTATTCTCCCACCCAATCTTCCTTTGCTGGTATCTTTAAATTCGTTTCTTTCTCTGTTCTTTCAAGAAAACTTCGATCTCTCTCACCACCAACATCCGCCAGTACAATCACCGTTTTCCCCACCGCTCTATCCCATCTTCTCTTTTTCTTTCCTGTTTCACCAAATCCTCAACCAGAGAGACGACGTTGAAGATCTAACGCCCTCAAGTCAACATCTATGTTGTCTATCAAATTAGGAGTTCAATTTAAAGGTATGTGTTTGGTAAACTTTGGGTTCTAATTATATAATGCTCGGTTCCCATATTCAACAAAAACGCAAATCAGTCTCTAATTTGAGAAAATTCAATAGATTTTGAGATTACCATCTAGGGTTTTAATCCCTTTTATTCCCCATTCAGTTTGTTTTTTCGTTACAGTACTTCTGAATGACATAAATATTTAAAATAATATCTTTTGTTAATTTCTTTCAAAAAAATTGTTTTTTTAATTAGGCATTGATTCGGTTGATGAATTTCATATGAAAAAACTACTGAGAAATGATATTGGGCATGTCTGGTTGAACGATCTTGCTGATATTGTTGGTGTTTCGTATCTAAATTGTACAAATCAAATATCTATACATCTGATGTTTATTACTTGTTTTTGTTAGTGGAGTTGGAAACCAAAGATGGGAGAACTCATTTTGTCCCAAGAGCCAAGAAGCCGAAGCAAAAGAATGCAGAAACAGATGTTGATCTTACTGTGTTGGCATTAGAAAGTCCACCAGATGGTTTTTTGTCACTTTCGAATGGACCATACGACTCATTAGTTGTTCTTCATCAGCCCCATGTGTCATTCTTGGATTCTCATGATCACAATGCACCATTAACAGCCCCTCATTTTATGAATTGATTCATATTTCAATTTATATTTTTTTTTTCTGATTTAACACTTCATTTATGTGGACAGTGCAGGATCTTGACAATGTTGAATTCTTAAAAGGTATCAAGTATGTTTATGTAGATGATTCAATGGATGATATTGGTGAGATTCCAATTCTATTGGAATGGAATCACGTATTCCAATTCTATTGGAATCATAGAAGTTGATGCTTGAAGAACGGACCACAAAATTGAAACAGACCACATTATTCTTTTAGAATGTATTAGTCGTTGTTAGATTTTGATGTTTTCTTTCCCGTTTTGAAAGTTTTTTTAGTTTTATTCTTTAACAATAAATGTAATTCTTAACAATTGTTACCCGTATTCTATAAGAAATAATGTATTTTTTGTTTTTATTCTTCAATTGATTGTTCAAGAATTTGTTATTCTACAAGAAGTTCTTAAAGTCATGATCAAGAAATAGGTTCAATAATATTTTTATTATTTATGGTTCAAGAATATTTATATTTTTGAGTAAATAATTAAATAAATAAACATATTCTGTCAGAATGTCCGAATTAAAATAATTATAATTCGTAAAATCAGATTTTTAAAATTAATAGAATCTATGATCCCTTAAAATATGCAATTTTCCTTTATTAAATCTTTATTAATTGACTAAAATATCCTTGTAATTAAATTATATGATTTTTTTCAATTACATTTAATTCAATAATATATATTAATAACTTTCTTAAAATAAGTAAAATTGATTGGCCCACAGTTATGCATATAATAACACAATAATTACTTTGAATAGAATAACCTAAGCCCATAATATTATATATATATATATATATATATATATATATATATATATATATATATATATATATATATATATACACATGCATGTACAAGTATCGCTCGTGTACAAGTATCGCTCTGTTTCTTTTCTACTTTTTGGAAACGTCGAAGCAAATCAAACACATATATCTTTTAACTCTATAGATATTTGATTGCTTCCGTCGATCCAAAGGCCATTTGGTTTGGGGATCTATAATTTTGTTGAAATGGCTCGTTGGATTGATTGCTGTCCATCTGCTTTTATTTCCCCAAACCAAAGTCAAACGAAGTTTATAAGTTAATATCATACCACAGGGACCAAAACTGTAGTTTACTCTTCTTGTTTTTCAATCATTAGAAGCCATGATGATGAATTTCTAGTTGTCTGAGTAAATTGGGCAATGCTGAGATTTATCGTATCTTGGCGAGGCAATGTTCTGGCGGAATCATGTGGAAAGTGATCGGTTTTTTTGTCCGATTTCAGTTTCTACAATTGATGTAGCCGTGAGTTTGCAGCCATGGCGATTTAATCCTATTTGTTCTGATTGTTTTACAGATCTGAGCCTCGTCCTTTTTTTCAACAGTTTTTTTGCTACATCTTAAGTTTTGCTCTATTCTTTTTCTTAACAAATTAAGCAGATTTTGATCTTTCTACATGTTCAGTAGATCAATTAAGCATATTGGATAAAAAAAATTAAACTAGTAATGGCATCAGTTAACAAGATCGATTAAGTGTTTATGATAATAGAGCAAAGAAGATTCCTAAGATCCAAAAAAATATATCTATTTCGTGGTTTTATCTAAACTCAAATAAAAAATTGTCAAAAACTAATCTTTAACACCATTATCATCATCCTAGAAATATCTATTAATTTCTAGATTTTTAAAGAATTTGTTATTAAACCAAAACGTCCTCATTGCAAACCATAGTAAGATGTACATATTTATTTTGATTAATGTATAACTTTTTCATGAATTATTTGTAATATAGAAACATCCATTTTGTATAAGTTAATGTATTTGCTAGAAAATATAGTGCGCCTACTATGTAGTACTTTAGTAAATATCACGCGGTTTACATATAAAAAACATATACTACTAAATTTATTTGTAAATATTTATGAACCTATTGGTTTGATAATAGTTTTGGTGGAAGTGTATAATAATACACTAATCTTTCAGGTGAGTATCGTCAAGAGATTTAAAATTCATTCCTAGTTTTTCTTTTTTCTTTTTGTTTTTGGATAAAGATAGATGTTCAGCGAACGTTTTGTTTTTATGTAATTTAACTATGCTATTAAATAATTTTGTGAGTTGATTGGAAAAAATATACAATTTAGTTAGCAATGCCTTGGGATCTGGATTTTAGAAAATTAATTACTGTTTAGTCAATAAATAGCAAGGACCATTCAACAAATATTCCTTCAATCATTTAGTTGTGTTGGTGTTTATGTAATTTTTTGTCAAAGTAAACATCAAAATTTTATATATTTAAAAGGCTTCTCTTATCTGATTAAGATCGAAACTAAAAAAAAAAAAAATATATAATCAAATTACTAATAGTCCACTATAAACCCACAATAGCCCATCTGATTTGTTGGTACCCGTGAATGAACGACCACAAAATACGTATCAAAACTCTCTCAAATTTCATGAACGCATACCATAGATTCATCATAAATCAAATTCTAATGCAAGAACTTGATTGAAGATAATTGTATCCTCGATTCAAACGTCCAAAAACTATTACACTAATATGGACGGATTTATGTTTTAAAACATTGCACTGCAAGCCTCTATCTTGATTACAATCTGTAATCTCTTTCTTTTTGTAAGTAATCTATTGATGTTTATTGATAGTAATTCAATTCGTTTTCTATAAGTATACACAATTTCTAACAAGGTGTCCTCACGATACCAAGGTTGGTCGAAGAGTGCTAAAAAGCATCTCGTCCCCAACTTCACCTCCTCTGATGATCGGTCGCAACCTCATAAATTTTATGAACACAAGAATAACAACAAAAAAGTAACAAATCCAAATCAACAACATCAAAACTTTAACGAAACAAAAAAGATATAATCCTTATGAGATTCGAAGTTATTCATGAGTAATTATGAGTTTTGACCATGTTCTTGTTTATCACAATTTTTTATTGGATGTATCATTGTATTGTTTCCTGAAAGAGGCCATACATGTTTTTAAAACCCATATAAGTAAAAAGTACATTTTTAAAGTTTTGGAACATGTTCTTTGTTCGTTAAGAGTTTTGAACTAGAAAATAAGTTTTTTTTTGCTTGTGTTAAGGAACCAGATAGATTGGTCCCAAAATTTGGTCATATATGTTTTTGAAGTTGAAGTAGCCTGCCTTTAGCGGTATCATCTATGGGCAAGATTTAGGTACCAACTATTTGATCAACCTCACAATATGAATGTTGTGACTCACAAGTCGGGAAACCCTAATGAACCTATAAGAATCCTCCAACAAAAATTAGAAACACTTAAATAATTGAACATTGAACTAAAACTACTAACAAGAGGCTAAACAACAACAAAAAAAAAACAGATTAAGGGAATAGTTTGCAAAAGATTTTGATGCCAAGAACACATAAAATGAATTTTAAACCAAAATTTCATACGATCCATAATTTTAAAAAATATAGATTTTTTTTTGAGCGGCAAATGCATTAAAGAACTAATAAAAAGCTAGCAAAATAACATGAAAATAACTATGAACATGAAATTAGCACCTGACAGCTCAAATTTTCCAAATAACTAAAAGAAAATCAATCCACTAAAGTTTAACAAGATTTTCTATTGTAATTGTAACTACTTTAATATATAACGGTCAAAATGATAAACAAAAAAAAGTTGTCAAACTTTGATGTCTTTAATGTATTTATCTAGAAATATTAAAGTTTATTATTATATTCCTGTTACCCGTTATTATTCTACTAGCTTTTTATCTTCTAATTCCTATTCTTGGGTATTTTCGCGCCTAATTTGGGAACCAAAAAGGATTCAAATTCACTGAATCAAAGTTCTTATTTGGGTTCGTAATGGATTCAAACCGATAACCCAAATTTTGTATGTTGCTTGATTTTGGATTTATTTAGGAAAATCTAAAGTCCATTATCCAATCCAAACAAATCAAAGCTCTAGCAAATATATAGCAAAATGCATTTGGTAGTTCTAATTTTACTACCAATAACAAAACCAAAATACTAACACTAAGATTTAGTTGAAGGTAACGTTTACAAATTGCAATACATTTTGCAAATTTAAGGCAAATGCTGCCAAATCACTATCAGAAAAGTTCAGGTTCTTAATCACAGATGATTAGTCTGCGACTCCTAATATGTTTGTTTTTTTTTTCTTTTTTTGTGAGATAAGAAAATATATATATATATCAACTAATAAAATAATTGTTAAACATTTATTTATATAATTATAACAATAACCATATTTAAATTGATCATCATGCTACTCTCAAACCATTTAAAAGATTTTGCACTCAAAAGAATCCAAATAAAAAGTTTAACAACATAAATAGTAACAAAGCTTACTTAAAAGCCAAATATCAAAATCCCAGATTTAAGAGATGGGCTATCGTGCAAAATGGATGTGAAAATGAGAGAAATAAAGTAACGAGGCTCAGATATGTTCATAATCAGAGCAAAGAGGAACAAACCGCCATGGCTGCAAACATCTCGGCTGCTTCAATGGTGGAAATTCCATCACAAGCCTCCAGAAATTACCCCGCCAAGATACGGTAAGTCTCAAACTTCGTCCGATTTACTCAGACAACGAAAATTTCTTCATCATCGCCTCTGATTTAGGGTTTCGATGTTTAGGGTTAAATGTAGTTTCTTGTTTTTGATTGTTCGAAGAACATGATCAAAAGGACACTGATATATTATATCATTATAAGAAAAGAAAAAAGAAACACGAAGAAACAGACATTGGTCCAAACCACAGAGAGTGTAGATCAAGCGTATGATATCTGTAATCCACTCTGTATGTATATAGGGAAAATGCTTTGAGGATAAAAAGGGCTGTTGATAATAGGGGGAAATCGAAGATCATGGGCTACAGAAGAGGGTAACCACCCTTAGAAACATCCCTTCTTTCTGATGCCTTGTTTCTTTGTTGTCTGAGTTGTTAGTTTCGCCCCAAACCCTAGCTTTTGGCGGAGCTCTGCTTTTATAGCAAGGTCATTTCCATTTGTCATTTAAATTTAGGTACAGGATACTAATTGTCAACAAGGGATTAGAGCAAACGGCTTTTATGATGAATTTATCAAATTTATCAATGTGTTATTATGTAAAAACAAAACATGGAAAAAAAAAAACTATTGTAAGACTAGGGGAAGGTTTTATGAAACTCACCACATATGTGGGAGTTCTATTATTTGTAATATATAGAAAAGGACTTACAAGATTGAAAGGGATAAACAAAATAACAATAATTCTATCTAATAGGGAATAGAAAAACATATATTTAGGAAATATTGTGAAATATGTCCTTGATAACTACAAATCAAAAGTCCATAAGTATGGACTATAGTAGATTTCAGAGAAGTCTACATAATAGTTTGGATAAGTTAGAAAGGTCATGACCATCTCAAATATCACATGTTTTTTATGTTTGAAAGAATAATAAAAACTGCAAACTCTATGCTGTTAAATATATTTAAGAAAAAAGGTAGAAAAGTTCCAATTGAGCTTCAATGACAAAATTTTCAAAAAGATCAAATTTTGAGAATCGAGATGTGAGTTTGAAAAAAAAAAAAAAAAAAAAAAAAAAACTTATTTTAATGCTTACATATTGGTGATCAAGTGAGTTTGGAGAAGTAAAAAAAGACACAAAAACTTGGTGGTGTTTCGATTATCTTTTAAGCGGCCAAAAGTCTTTTTAGGAAAAGGTAAAAGGTAATAGATGTTTGGTAAAAGCATTTTAAAAGCTACTTTTGGATTTTGGATATAAGGAAAACTGACTTTTTGGAAAAATCAGGAAACCCTGACTTTTTGCAACTTTTCCAAAAATGACTTTTGACATCTCAAAAGATAAGCCAAACACCCCTTATTTTATGAGTTACATATTGGTGATCAAGTGACCTTGGGGAAGAAAAACAAGGCACAAAAACTTATTACCTTGGGGAAGAAAAACAAGGCACAAACACTTATTTTATGACTTAAATAAGGGTGATCAAGTGAGTTTGGAGAAGAAAAAAAAAGGCACAAAAACTTAGTTTATGACTTGCATATTGGCGATCAAGTGATTTTAGGAAGAACAAAAAGACACAAAAACTTATTTTATGACTTCCATAGTGGTGATCGCTAAATATCTAGTTCAAAATTCACAACACGTAGTTTCGAACTTGATGTCCATATATATTGCTTTTCTTAATAAACACGGGTTATTCATTTATACTTATTAACCAAAAGTGGTCAAATTTGTGATCCCTTTTTAATAGGGCACCAAACATACACATTTAAGAAAAGTAGTAACTTCTACAATTTTAATACAATCATCAAATAACAACTTTACACTAACATAGGTTTATTATCAATGTGAATAATAAACAACAAATATATGCCCCAAGAGCTTAATACAATGATTAACACCATATTTATCAAAAATTACATAGGGCATTACATCGTCGAATCAACATTTGTACAAGATCTAAGTTTATACCAAAAGCTGCAAATTTCCATAGCTTGGATCATGAATGTAAATGCAACTCGAAAGTATTGTGTGCATCTTTATGTTGAGTACATATTACCAACAAAAAGGATCATCGATCATTGCAACCATAGGGAACGATGAACGGTGGTCGTTGATACAAATAAGCTTCATGTTGCTATTTGATAGTATTTTACTCTTTTGTTTTTTTTTCTAATTTCATACTTTGTGCAACACATTTTCGGTTCCTCTTTTTGGGTATTTTTGCAAGACATTTTAAGAATAAAACAAAGACCACTTAAGTTTACTACATCGAAATTTCAAATCAAATAATATTCTGGAAAGAGAAGATACTGATCATGCTTTGATCAACTGTTCGATGGCAGCAAAGGTGTGGGAAGAGATGTTCAGGTGGTATGGCATTCCTCAACCCCAATTTCGGAATATAAGTGACATGGTGAAGTTTTGCTCTACATGGGGAAGATGCTTAAAGAAGAGGAGGAATCTAATTAGCATTTGCTATGGTACTGCATGGCTAATCTGGAAAGCAACGTGCGACTTTGTTTTTAATAAGATTCGGATATCTCCTAACCAACTGGCGGGGAACATTCAGTCCATGGAGTTTACATGGATTAAACATAGGAGAGCTAACTGTTCTTATAAATGGATTGACTGGTGTATTATTCCTTCCTCCTGTATGTAAATATCTCTTGTCTGCATTTTGTACTTTTGGCATATAGTTTATTGATATTTGGCCTTCTTTTCTAGTATATTATTTGCCGGTTCAAAAAATAATAATAATAATAATAATAATAATAATAATATTCTGTGTATACCCTCTTTAAAACTAGTGACCCCAAATTTTATGGCCGATTAATTTGGCAAAATGCAATAGACTACAACGTGTGATTTAAAGAAACTAACAATCCAAAAACAGCTAAATAACTTATTCAACTTATTACTCCAAGTAGTTTATGAGCCAATACGGTAACAATCAATTTAAATTTATACAAACAATTCCAAACACTCGTTAATCCATACACTATTCTGTGATTGGAAATTGAAATCGGCTTAAATTGAATAACCTAAATTTTGGTGTGTCCAAAAAACACCATTCAAGTTCGGCTTATATGGGTAACTATGTTTCAAAATCGTTCAAAAAATATCATTCAAGTTTGGTGTGTCCAAAAAACACCATTCAAGTAAAGCATTTGTACAAAAAACACCATCGAAGTACATTCTTTGTTCAAATTTGACCTTGTGGTAACCGGCAATTACCGTTAAAAAATAAGTTAAGGGAAAAAAACAATAGGAAATGACTCAAAGGGGTAATTATGTTTCAAAATCGTTCAAAAAACACCATCCAAGTTTGGTATGTTCAAAAAACACCATCCAAGTAAACTTTTTGTACACAAAACACCAACAAAGTATATGTTTTGTTCAAATATTACCCACCGGTAACTGGCTCTTACAGGTCAAATGATGACTTGACTTAACTATTATAACATGACATAATAATTATTGACAAAACAATAAATGATATATTCCTCCTTTAAAAGTCGATTTAGGGTTTTTTCATTAACAAACGACTTCATCTTCTCCTATGATTGCTCTTATTCTTCTAAAGTGATGATCTCGAACTCAGGTCCAGAAGATTGACGATAGAAGTGTAGAGCTTCTCGTTTCCTTCCTGTGGATATAAAGAATGACGAAATTGGACTTAGAATGAAGAAGTTATGGCCTTCAGAAGATTGGCAGTTCTTGACCCTAGCCGAGTACGTTGGCGTACGCTAAGAATATGTCGGGCGTACTAGCTTGAAATCCGGATCGCAGAGGCTTCAACATATGTTGGGCGTATGCATGGACTTGTTAAACTTAGGCCTCGGGCCCACCTGATTGTAGCAGGTCATTTTTTGGGCTTAAGGCCATGTTGGGGGTTCTTGGGCCATATTGGGCCTTAGAGGCCTTGTAGTTGGGCTTAGATGCCTTTTTGTGCTTTTTATGGATTTGGGCATTAGGCGGAGGGAGGCCCATTGAGGCAGGGGTAAAGGAGCCCTTTTTTCCTTAAGTCAAGTATTAGGGTTTTGGACTTGAGTTTTAAATCATCACTTTAGAAGAAGAAGAGCAATCATAGGAGAAGATGAAGTCATTCGTTCATTAAGAAACCCTAAATCGATTTTTAAAGGAGGAATATATCATTTATTGTTTTGTCAATAATTATTACGTCATGTCATAATAGTTAAGCAATGATTCATTTAACCTGTAAGAGCCAGTTACTGGTGGGTAATATTCGAACAAAACATATAGTTTGTGTGGTGTTTTTTGTACAAAAAGTTTACTTGGATGATGTTTTTTAAACATGCCAAACTTGGATTGTGTTTCTTGAACGATTTTGAAACATAGTTACCCCTTTGAGTCATTTCCTCTTGTTTTTTTCCTTTACTTATTTTTTACCGGTAATTGCCGGTTACACAAGGTCAAATTTGAACAAAGAATGTTCTTCGTTGGTGTTTTTCGTACAAATGCTTTACTTGGATGGTGTTTTTTATACACACCAAACTTTAATGGTATTTTTTGAACAATTTTGGAACATAGTCGCCCATATAAGTCATTTTCCCTATACTAATTTGGAAACATTGAAGGATTTTTCTTTTAAAGTCGAATTTCAAAACCCCAAATTTAAGTGATGAATAAATCGTGAAAAACGGAAAGGAGAAAATTGAGAGGGAGAAAGCATAGAGGCTCAGATCTGTTAATAATCAGAGCAAAGAGGAACAAACCGCCATGGCTGCAAAAATCAGAGCTGCTTCAATGGTGGAAAATCCATCACCAAGCCTCCCGAAATTACCCCGCCAAGATACGGTAAGTCTCAAACGTTGCCCGATTTACTCAGACAACAACAAATTCTTCGTCATCGCCTGTTCTTTCACCTCAAAATTTTCATATTACCTTTCTATAAAAACTCGAGAACAAAGCGTAATGGTTAATGACTTAATGTAATACATGAAGTATGATTTTGATTGTTCCGATGATCGGACCCGGATCCAGATCCAAATTAAAAAACCGGTTTTGCTGTACACCTCTATGAAGAATATGATCAAAAGAGGACATGATATTACGATATAGTTTCAGGGGAAAAAGAAACATCGATATAACTCAAAGACTTCAGATCAAGTATCATTCGTAGAAAAGGGCTGTTGATAATAAGGGGCAAATCGAAGATCATGGGCTACAGAGGGGGTCAACCACCCTTAGAAACATCCCTTCCCTCTGATGCCTCGTTTCTTTGTTGTCTGAGCTGTTTCTTTTTGCCCCAAACCCTAATTTTGTGCAGTTCTTCTTTTATAGCAGGTGGCTTCCAGTTCTACTGTCCCCCCGTTGATGAGGTTGTTGTGGTCATTGTAGGAATTATCGATTTTTTTTATTTATTTAAGAGGCATTTGTGTTTATTTTTAATCTAGCTTGCAAAAACTGGAAATTTATGTTAGCACATGAAGAAATATAAATTGTTTGAATGGTAAAGAATATAATTTTAAGATACATGTATTTATCTATATTACGATATTTGCCATGAAGAATAATTTTAACATCATAATATTAAAAACGTTAATATCAAGTTTTATAATTGTAATTTATTTAGTATTGTATAAAGCATAAAATGTTAATTTTAAAAGATAAAATCTAGAAATATCTACGTTAAAAGTTATTTCTTTTACCATCTAAGATAGTTTGATTCTTGTGAGCATTTATAATAGTAAATTTTGGAAATTGAATCCAAACCGAAAAAATCAAAGTTCGAAAATCAAGATAAAGTGGGACGATTCTAGATGGTTGTGTTTCGGGTTAATATCATAAAAGCCCCCAAATTTTCAAGAAATGTTTGGTTATGTCTTAAGTCAATTTTTGTGTCCACAGAAACCGCACATTTGGGTAAAAATTGTCATAATTGTCATCTTTTCTGATTTTACCCTTCTATGGCATTAGGGATGTTTGGTTCTAGGATTAAGGTGTGTTTGGTTTGCTCAACCCACCGCACCCTCACCCTTTTCTTCTTCGGTAAATTACACAAGAGAAATGCATCCTTTTCCCCATTTTCTTCATCGTCAATCTCTCTCTCTCTCTCTCTCTCTCTCTCTCTCTCCTATTCCGACGGTCAGCCACCAGTCGCCACTGTTACTATCAATCTCCCTGCCGCCAATATCTGTTCAACCTCCAGAAACGTTCTTTGGTCATTCAATAACCACAAGAAACATCGTCGCCATTGTCGGCCACTTCAACCCTAGATCCATCGTCTGTTTTAGAATTTACAGGTTTTCAAAACAATTTCGTTTTCATCTTAGTTCATATGAAGGAGCGCTTTGATTTTCCTGGTCTACAGTCTTGAATATCTGATGGGACCAGAGGTGGTGGTGAGACTTGGTGAGAATGAGAAGGATACGAGCATACAATAGGGGGAAGAAACGTTAACAGCAGTGAGTTCTATCACACACTTACAAAGCCATCAATGAATCTGGTTTTGAGTTTCAACGGTGGATTTTGATTTCACAATACTGACCGACGATTCTTGTGTTCATACTCAGATTGATTGCAGATTATGGCATAAATTCTATTTCAGATGATCACATCAAGTCGATTTCAGATGCAGATTATCTTTGTCAGGTTTTACATCTTTTTTTGTCAGATTTGTTGTTTTTTTTTTACTTTAAAAAATGGCTTCATAGAAATCATTTATTTATCTCTGTTATTTGTTTTTAGTAACCCAAAGAAAACTTTGTTTCTCCACAACTATAAGATAAATGACAACAGAGGTTAAATTGTGAGTTTTATGTTGTAACGTATGGTTCCTGATATGCATTTAACTTAATTATTTATTCATTTTGGAAGGGCTACTCGACGAGTTGGTGGCCCTGACTCGTCGAGTAGAAGGCAGAGTATGCGCGGGTTTTAAGTGAACTACTCGACGAGTCGAAGTCATGACTCGACGAGTAGGACAGTCTGGATGAAACCCTAATCTTTAGGGCTTGCACCCTATTTAAGCATCATATATGGCCTCCACCCCAACCTCTATCACCTCCAAACCCTAATCTTGAAACCCTAATAAACCTTGAGTGATCTTGAGCTATTTCTTGCCATTTTTGTGATTTAAAGCTAGAAGAATGAAGCAAGGACTTGGAGTTGCAGGAGGAAGGCTGAAGATCCAGAGCTAAGGACTCATTTCTGCCTTGATAGAGGTATAAAGCTTATACATTGGCTTCTATTCACCTAGATCTTCATTTGAGCTTGCATATTGTCACTTTTGGGCCATTTCCAAGGTCATTTCCGAGATTTGAACTCTTGGGGATGTAAGGACTTCAGATCTGGGCACTCTTGAGCTTTAAAAGCTCAAAGTTGCCACCTTTATTCAGCCATGGCCCTATTCCATGACTTAGACCTCCATTTTAGCTTGTGGTGGGTGTTTTAGCTTCATAACACCATGCATGCACGTAAAGTTAGCAACTTTACGTGTAATGCTAGTCTAAGGAGTCCAGATCTATGAGTTGGAAGCATTGGAATTGATTAGAATCGATTGTATGGTTTTGGCTTTGGGGGACTCGATGAGTTATTCTTGCGACTCGGCGAGTTGGGTCGTGGACCCCTAACCCTTTTTCTGGTTTTGAGTGAAACTGTTGAGTTTAGGAGATGACTCAGTGAGTTAGGCAAGATTAGGACTCGGAAACTGAAGAACTCGACGAGTCCAAGGAGGGACTCGACTAGTTAAATCGTTGTGTCCCGATTTTATGACAGGAAGAACTCGACGAGTCTGGGAAGGGACTCGACGAGTTGACTGGTTGACCACGAGTCTGAGTAGTACATGAACTCGCCGAGTTGGGAGATAACTCGTCGAGTTGCGGTTGACTGGGAGTTGACCTTGACTTTGACTTTGACTTTGACTAGGATGTTGAATCTGACCAAGGGTAAAATGGACATTTTACCATGAGAAAGATTATCAGATTTTTGACTAAGTATTATTGTGATATTGATAGCCGGGGAGTCGTTGGAGCAGCTATCAGATATTCCTCACCGCGAGTTTTTGCAGACAGCTTTGCAAGGTGAGTTTCCTTCAGTAGGAACGAGTCTACGGCACCAAGGCCGGCCCGTATATGTGATATGATAGTAGCTGAGTGTGGGCGGGTCCCGAATCTTATAGCAGTCGAGTGTGGGCGGGGCCCGAATCTCGTAGTATTATTTGAGTATAGTTATGTAACTGTTTGCTAGGAGTAGATATACTTGTTGTCTGTGTGATACTTGTATGTATGTTATAGAGTGGAGTGTGGGCGGTGCCCGAATCTATTAGACAACAGAGTGTGGGTGGGGCCCGAATCTCCTAGACTGCGAAGTGTGGGCGGGGCCCGAATCTCCTAGACATCGGAGTGTGGGCGGGGCCCGAATCTCCTAGACAGTAGAGTGTGGGTGGGGCCCGAATCTCCATGAGAGTGGGCGGGACCCGTATCTCTTACTTGTATGTTATATGTATGGTATATGGTAGCTGGGGAGACTCACTAAGCTTCGTGCTTACAGTTTTCGGTTTTGGTTTCAGGTACTTCCACTAGCAAGGAGAAAGGGCTCGAGATGATCGGATGACACACACCACAATTTTAGTCTGGGATGTTTAGACTCTGATATTTTTCTCATATGATTTTTATACAATATTTGGCATGATGTTTTGAGAGATATGATTTGTGATTTATTATGATATTGATGGATTATGGTTTTTCGTAAATGATTTTAAAAAGAAATTTATTGTCTGTATTTGTGGGATGTTTCATATGTGATTAAATCTATTTACTTGTTTGGTTTTGTTGTTGACTCATCAGTGATTATAAGAAAGTGGAGAACTAATCAGTGGATGAAAAACGAAAGTAGAAGGTCATCATAGTAACACCAGAGGTGGTGGTCATTTTTCCGGCGAGGTGAAAAGGTGTGGGTGAGATCTCTTGTTGTTTGATTTCTATTTTTTCAATTCATTAATGTGTTTGGGTTTGGTGGGGGTTTGATGGAGAAGACGTTCTTTTGATTTTGGCTTGGTATTTGTTGGTGGTTCGCCTGAGAAGACGGAATTATGAGTGGTTCGCTAGAGAAGACGAAGTTGTGGGTTGTTTATGGGAGAAGAAGAGGGTGAGGGTGGAGTGGTGGGTGGTAGGACCCACCAAATTTTAATATTTAATAAATACCCTTATCTAGAACCAAACATCCCCTTACGTCATAAAAGGGCAAAATTGGAAAAGATGATAATTATGATAATTTTTGCCCAAATGTGCGGTTTCTATGGACACAAAAATGGACTTAGGACATAACCGAATATTTCTTGAAAATTTGGGGGATTTTATAACATTAACCCTTGTGTTTCTAATAGAAAGGTACACATATATGTAGGGATGTGCATAAAACCGTATAAATCGTCCTCACCGCGTAATGCGGTTTTGCATTTCCACGGTACGCTTTCGGTTTGTAGTTTTTGTAAAATGCAGTTGTGGTGCGGTTTGCACTTTCCTCGCCACCCAAAAAAAATGAGACCTCAATGATTCTAACATTTTACAAACTGTTTTAAGAACTTTGAATAAAAACATGTAGTATATACATAGGCTGCCAATAACAAACCTAATCAAAGTCAAATGACCTCCAACATAAATTAATTTAACTTTTCAATTAGCGATATGCTTTTTAAATCTCTAAACGACCACACTCTAACTTTCAAGTCTTCCCATGTTCGCATCTACTACCGGAAAACCCGACACGGAAAATGGAGAGTAGCCCAACAACCATAACTTTGACTTTATGCTCATAAATTATGACCAAAAACAAATTAGATTTCAGCAAGTTGATATTTAACCCATAAACTAAATAAAAGCAATGAAGAACATTAGTCAACTATGTAATATTTGTTTCTTCCCACTCATCGAAAAACAACAAACAAGTGAGCGTAACATTCTCCGTCCCAACAAAATCACCATGAAACAACCCTAACCAAAAAATCCTCAGAAGACCATGTGCATACCCTCCATCATAATAATAAACATAAAAGACAAAAAAAATGGTTTCCTTATCGCATACCTCTCTATAACATGAGTTCTAAAATGGTACTCCCCTTAACTATAACATACAAAACATTAATTGGCTTAAACATATCAAATAAACAATTAAAAAAATAACAAACGAACATATTGTAAATAAAGTTTGGGTTTTCACCGTAACATTAAATCGATCAAATAAACTAATTGTAAACAAATGAAAAATAACTATATAGGTTGGAAAGAATACAACTTTCTACATTTTATTGTTTTTTCTTGTGAAGTTCACCATGGCATTTAGGATTTTGTATGTTGAATTTGTTTGGTCACTTAGATAGATGATATTGTTAGTGTATCTCATATCAATGCGACACAGTTTTATAAGTGACTATATATGTTGGAGGCCCCTTCTCTCTATAAGGGCTCTTTCGGATAGACAATTTTAGGCTCCACATATATTTATATGGTATTAGAGTCGGTGCCCCGCACCCCCGTGACTCAACACATCTCTGCCTATCCTCATCGAGCCTCCGACTTTGAGAGGGAGTGTTAGTGTATCTCATATCGGTGCGAGAAGGTCTTATAAGTGGTTATATATGTTAAAGTCCTCATTCTCTTCACAATGACTCTTTTGGAGAGACAATCTTGGTCTTCACATATACTTACAGGTACTTGATTCAATATTAAAAGGAAATATAAAATATCCGATCAATGACATGTTACATAAGAAACATTGAATATTTGTTGATACTAAAAAACTAAAACATAGCATACATACCTATGATCGGCAATTTATCAATACCACATGAATATTGGCTACTCAATCATAGAAGCTATATGTAACGTCCTAGTGAAATAATATTGTGACCTTCCGCAAAATATGCCAAATATAACAATAATATTATACTATTAAAAACATCATTCTAACTATATAAACCACATCATAATCACTTTTAAAAACACATACAACATTCTCAACATACATTATTAAGGATCATTCAAGGGTCTCAATATTATACATATTCATAATGGCGTAGTCACTTAATCAACTCTTTCTTTGTTCTTGTAATACGATGAGAGCATCATATATAATGCATGTGTTGTGAGATAGTGAAGAACTCAAGGTCACATAATGCTAAAATATCTAACAAAGTTATCACGTAAGTTATATTTTATCGTTCATGAATATTAAATGTTGACTAAAATGCTTGAGTCTGTGGGTAAAGTTTATGTATCTTGGAAATGCACACATGTTGATTGTTTAGTACATACTGATGTGTGATTACAAGTAAACTCATATAAAAAAAATGAGTAAATTGTGGGATTATAGCAATTTGATTGACTTATTGTAAGATGCTAGATGTTACTTGTGTTGTAAGCATATGACAAGTGAAATATGAATTAATAGAAAGATGTGAATTCTAGAACTATGACAACAGCGATAATGTGTGATGTGTATAAAATAGTATATGTGTATTGTTAAAATATTTAAAAACTGAACGAATGAAAATAGTTATTATAACCCTAATAACATAACTAGTTGCCCTTGTCACTTGTCAGGAACTATAATGTGTGATGTGTACAAACAACTTGTATATATGTATTTTTATTGGTGTAGTAGGATTGATACGTTGTCACTCAAGTAAATAGGAAGGAACAAGAATAGTTATAATAACCCTAATGACATAATTAGTCACCATTTCAACAAGTTCATCATTTTAGGTTCGATAAAACAAATATTAGTTATCCAAAATGAAAAATGTAAGTTTATAAAAGTTTGATGTTAGAAACATCTAGTATATTTTTAATACATAAAAATTTAAAGTGTTGCTTTTTGTTCACTAGCCCAATTTCAAGCCCAGTACACATTAGCAACTTTGAATATGATGACAAACCAAACCCCAAATCATATGTTGTGTTTTTGCTCGGGGGAATGAGGTTCCGACGAAAGAGATCTAGGTTTCACGGAGAGAGTTGTCGATCTTTTGCCATTTGATCAACTGATCGGATACGAGCCCATTATTTCGCTACCGAATAAGCTTGGTCAAATAATAGGGTGTTTGGATAGAGAAAAAAAAGGGTGCTTATAGTTTATTGCTTATCCCTATCACTATAAGCTAAGTTTAAGTGTTTGGATAGGAAACACTAAAAACAAGCTTATTGTGGTGGGAATAAGCTAAATAAACTAATTTTAATAAGAACCCCCTCCCCCCCAATTGCTTATAGCTTATTGCTTATTTCTAATCCAAACACTTGAAAAAACTGCTTTCTCTCACTGCTATAAGTTAATAAGTATAAGCTAATTTATCCAAACACCCTCTAAATCTCTCTATTGATCATGTATATGTGATTGTGTGAAATTCGTATATGTCCTTTTTTTTCTTCTTTTTTATTAGGGGTTATTTCGGGTTGCATGTTTTAAACAACTTATGTGCTTACTGGTTTATGTTCGCGCGTTTAACATATTATCGATGATAGAGATGATGAGGTTAATGATGATGATGATGATGATGAAGTTCAGGTAACTTCTGGAGATGCTCTTGTTTGATTTAAGAGGCTATGACAATGTAAATTCTATCCATAGCGAAATCGAAATTTGCTTATCTGATTCGTATCTTGGCTAGGCAATTCAGATGGTATGTCTTTGTTTCCATAGAGAATTATTATCTGGTTTTGAAACAGGAAACTGTGATTGTAGCCATGGCGAATTTTGACTACAAATTCCGACCACAACCGATCCGAGCCTCAAAACTCTTTCTGAGTTTATAATTGCAGTTTTCTCTGTTTGATGACGTTTTGGAAAGTGAAATTGTATATATTTTGGTGTCAGTTTATTTGTTAAATTGTTTAGACTATATTTACCACATAACAAGTATATTATATACATTCTCCATCTTTCCATTAAATCAGTAAGAAACAATGCATTATATAAGTATTTTGTATGTGTAATAAAACAACTTCTATCATGAGTGATTGTTGAGGGAGTCTTCTTGCTATTTAAAATATCAACTCTTGTCTGAAATGTTCATGTGAAAACAGATGTAGGAGTTTAGGACGCATATTCATCAAGCTCTCATAGGGTGAATTGAGCAAAAAGAGAATAATAGTTGCAATAATACTGATTGAGTTCAATAGACAAAATATGACATAAAGTGGAATATATTAGGATATGATAGACTATGTAGTTAATAGGACCAAAAGAGAATAACAATTGCAATAGTTTGAATCCAAAGTTAATTTCTGGTCTTTAAAATATTTATATTGTTTCATTTTAGAAATATGTTATCTAATTTTTGGATTAAACCCAAAAATATGATTGGGAATTGAAAAAAAATGTAACATTATTATGTGATAATTATAGTTATTTAAGGAAAAAATAATGTAATAATTAAAATGCATGGTAAGAATTAAAAACGGCATGGATAGCTCAACCCTATCAAAAAATATTTATTTGTCTCATTTGCTCGATATTTCACTTTAAACGGTCACATCACATTCTCCTTGCTTTTGCTTTGTGTGTACACTAACCGACAAGAAATAAATCACTTAATGCAATCAATGCATGCATGTTCCTTGATTTCTTTCCAAAATGTATTTTGTCATGAATGTAAAATTTAACCAATCAAGATCCACCTACTCTTAAGGCCTAGAATTACGGTGAATGTCTAACGATGAAAAATAGAATGGGGTGTGACTAAGGTGGTGTGTAAATATAAATACCATTTTATATATCTTTTGAGAATGATTTATTTGTTATAAAACAGTTTTGAGATTGATAATTGCTAAATAAGGTTGTCAACAATTGGATCATGATCAGAGTATTCTATTTAAATAAACTATTGATCTCATAAAACCACATCTTAATAAACTTGTTTATAAGTTATAAAAACAAAAATAATATATGATAAATGGGAGTTGATATATCTATGTAATATTTTGATGTTTCTACTGAAAATGTTATAGATTGATAATTATACCATTACGAAGAGAGAAATCCCAATCTTCGTATCCAAATTTATATATCAACAATTATGTCAAACTCATTTTATTTGATGAATCCATATGTGCTACTGCTACCCAATTTGTAAGCATCCAAGTTTTGTATAAACCATTAAAGTTTAGTCTTCATGATTAAAGAAGTTTCTTCGACTGTTAAACATGTAATAAGAGTGGAGAGTAAAGAAAACATGAAGAGCTAGATTGACTCTATATATTATACTAGGAAATAAAGACTCTGTGTATTAACGCGTAAATTAGTATAAAATGTCGACATTACTATACATGATTAGAAATCTACTAATTTGTTACTTAAATCTCTTAACATCTAAATAATATAGATTAATGTCCTGCAAATTACAATATAAAATCGTAATCATAAGTACAATAGGTTGTTTGTCTTGCATGTTCAAAATATACAAAACAAAGGATGCTAATGAAGGGTTTTGAGCATTCTAATACTCACATGGTGTACATGCAACCCTAAAAGCTTTGGATCTATGTTTTTTCTAATTATACATGCAAAATGTTTTTCCAAAGCTTTAGCCTAACTAGTATACAATCATGGGTACTAGTATAACAAAAAAAACTAGTTAGAATACATACCTTTGTCCAAAGGTGTGTTGTGGTTCCATTTGAGGCATTCATACTTGATTCCTTGGACATTTAAGAGCTTAGCACCAATAGTATGAATGCCTCAAATGGAACCACAACACACCTTTGGACAAAGGATAACTTGAGAGAAGAAGTCTTACACACAAAATCGGCTATGGCTCTCCAAAAACACATGCATGGGACCGATTTCATGAGATAGGGGTTTCTTATATAGTGTGGCACAACTAGGGTTACACCATGCAAACCCTAATGTGCATGACCTTCCACATTCCTTAGGCTCCATGGGTTTTAACCTCCATGGAGTATCCATGGGTCACCACATGGGTTTAGCCCAACATAAAGAACTATGGATCTTTGGCCCACTTTATAAGAATGAATGATTTACATAATTAATCCCTATATATTTAATTAGTCTCTTTTGATCACAAAATTAATTCCAAATTAATTATTGATCAATACTAATTAAATAATATGATTTCATATTAATTTATTAGAACTTATAATATATTATGATGCGACTTCGGCTCCGACCACCTGCTCTGAGGATGTGCTTCTACGCTGGAGACGGATCTGCGAGGTCACAACAGACAAGCCCGTTAGAGCCGTCACATGGACTGTGCCCCGGGAGCGGGCTCCGACGGTCAAGTTAGATCATCTGGTAGATCTGAGATGGTTCTCTTTAGCTAAAGAGAACCATCTTGGTGCTGGTGGTGGTGTATGGTGGCTGACAGTGGCGGGTGGCGGCTGAGCCACCCGGCCGGAGTATAGTGTGGCGGCTGAGCCAAGGGGAAGATCCCTCTCCATGGAGGAGATACTATTCATTATATAGGGGACAATTAGGTCAAGGGGAATTAGGTCAGGTTTTGGGACAGCCCAATTCAGGCCTAGCTAGCAAGGAGCTGGGCGAGGCCGCCCGGAGGCGCCGGGCAGGGCTGGCGAGCGCGCACCAGGCAAGGCTGGCGGGTGCACACCAGGCAAGGCTGGCGGGCGCGCACCAGGTAAGGCTGGTAAGGGAGCGTCAGTCCGGGCCGGCAGGATAGTCCCAGCGAGGCTGGCAAGGGAGTTCCTGTTGGATAAGGTGTCTAAGTCCATAACTATTCCTGGTATGTACTTGACCCGACCCGGCATGGTCCATTTGGGCTGCATGGCATCATGCATTTGGATAGACTAAATGAGAGAAATAACACTTGTGGTTTATTAATATATTATAAGTTCTAATATATTATTAGTATTATTTAATTAGTATTGATCAAGAATTAATCTAGAATTAATTAAGTGATCAAAAGGAGACTAATTAAATATATGGGTTGATTGTGTAAATCATCCATACTTGTATAGTAGGCTAGATGCTCCATGGATTATCTAGTTGGGCTTAGGTCCATTGGATGCTCCATGGGAGTTACAAACCCATGGGTCATGGAAATGAAGAGCCATGTTACATTAGGGTTTACATGGTGTAACCCTAATGCAACATACTATATAAGCATACTTCTAGCAACCAAAATCGACTACACTAGTGAGACAAGAGGGCAAGGCCGATTTCAAGTGTTAGACAATTCTCTCAAAGTTTATTTCAAGATCATTTGGTGTTGTGTGAAACATTTGAGGCATCACACTTGGGGTGCTAGGCTCTCAAGGTTTTCAAGGAATCAAATCAACTACAAGGTATGTAATTCTAGCCATCTTTATATTTAAAGTTCCCCGTGTATGCTAGATAGGATTATGAACCTTGGAAAAAGTATTTTGCATGTATTTTAGACAAACATAGATCCAAGGTTTTCTAGGGTTGCATGTACACTTAGGAGTGTTAGAATGCTCAAAAACCCATCAGTGGTATCAGAGTCTAGGCTGGTTTGTTGATACTTGATGCAAAATAGTGAAAAAAAGTCGAATTTATTGCTGTCTGCACAGGGGACTCGCTGAGTCCATGGGGGGACTCGACGAGTCCAAGCGTATCTTCAACCAACTCGGCGAGTCAGTTGTTGCACTCGACGAGTTGGGCAGGCAGAGTGCAGATTTTCGTTTTTTGCTACTGGAAATGGACTAGAAACATTACCCTAAACTGTTTTGGTGTTATTAAGCTTGTTTTAGATGGTGTAATGATTGTTCTAATCCATTTACAATGGCTAATATCAAAATTACATGATTATATGTGTTCATATGTTCTTGAAATTTTGATATGATTATTCATGTTCTTATGAGTTCTTGATAGATCATAGGAATTACTTGTTTAATGTTGAATTAATGCTGAATTCATGATCTCTATCTGTTTTAATGGAGTCCATAACTTGTCCTCAAGTTATGGATAACCAAAAAGTCTCTTTGTATTAAAACCATTAAAAGAACACATAAGTTACAAAAATGAAGAGTCTTCATTTTAATACTCATAAGTTATGAATTGAAAGGTTTTGTAAAGTTACAAAACTTGCCCTCAAGTTTTGGAACATGTAAAGTCATCTAGTAAACTTTAGTTCCAACCCCTAGAATTTTAAAAGTTAAAATTCAACCCTTATACCTTATAATATTATAAGTTTAATAATATATATATATATATATATATATATATATATATATATATATATATATGTATAAGATCAAGTCGTTTTACCGTTAGTATGCCTCATTCACGAAGCCGATCTATAAGGGGGGTATAAGGTTGTTGCCAATAAAATGGCAGCTTAATGGGTGTCCACTCTCACCCACCGCTTCCTTGACTGGTGGATGGTCGTTAGCCGAACGGGTAGGACAATGACTTAAAATTCTCATTAAAAGTATAATGATTATTATAAAGTAACTAAATGTTTTTATAAATTCTCAATCTTAGTTACTTTAGGAAAATGTGAATAAGGTGCTAACCCATGAAATTACACTTTGCACTTTGATTAAGTTGTTGGTGGAGCGCGTGTGGTTAACCGGCACACTAACTTGGACTTAACAAGGTAGGAAAAGGGTGACTTAAGGTTTTTCATAGGTCGGTGGAGCGCGTGTGGATAACCGGCACATCGATTAAGTGAAAAACATTAAGGGTACCAAGTAATTTGCATGGTTACTTCACACCTTATTTTGTGATCCTCGGTATCCCAGTCACAAAACATGAAGTGCACACTCGAGATTGAAACATGTCATTGAAAAGTTCAATGAATCTCAAAAGAATCTAGGAGTTTCTAAAAACCAAATAAAACCTAATAATTATATATTTTGTTTTTCATGGTGGAAATTGGTGAATCGTCATTCACCTACCTTTCAAATATGTTTTAGCTTAGATTACGACATCCCTCTTCTAAGTTATAATATATTGTGATTGGATCCTAGCCTTAATATTACATTTGGGTGTTTTATTAAGGACTATCTTTATATCTAATCTAAACTTGTTTTCTTCTTTTCAGATGTCTTCCAACAATGCTGCTTCTGGCTCAAACCCTACCGACTCCTTCTCTCTCATGAACCTCTGTGGGAGAGTCATCTTTGATGGATCCAACTTTACAGATTGGAACAGGAACATCAGGATGGTCACTCGGTATGAGAACAAATAATACGTTCTCGACAAGGAGCTTAAGGTACCCGAGTCAACTGCTACTCCTGAGGAGCTTGCTGAATATGAGGCACACTGATGCGACATCGACCTTCGGCGGATCTACTGGTCTTCTGCTGCGGCGGAGATCTGGACATCACAGTGCAAACCCGTTAGAGCCGCCTCAGGGACTGTGCCCCGGGAGCGGACTCCGACGGTCAAGTTAGATCAACTAGTAGATCTGAGATGGTCCTCCATAGCTAGAGAGAACCATCTTGGTGCTAGTGGTGGTGTATGGCGGCGGGTGGCGGCTGAACCACCCTGCCGGAGTATAGTGGCAGCTGAGCTATGGGGAAGTCTAGTGGTGGCTGAACCACCTGGGAGAGAGTCCTCCTCCATGGAGAAGGTACTGTTCATTATATAGGGGACAATTAGGTCAGGCCTTGGACCAGCCCAATTTAGGCCCAACTAGCAAGGAGCTGGGGGAGGCCGCCCGGAGGCGCCGAGCGAGGCTGGCGGGCGCGCACCAGGCAAGGCTGGCGGGCGCGTACCAGGAAAGGTTGGCAAGGGAGCGCCAGGCTAGGCCCGCAGTAGAGTCCCCAACAGGGCTGGCAAGGGAGAGCCAGGCCAGGCCGGCAGGAGAGTCCCCAGCAAGGCTGGCAAGGGAGCGCCAGGCTAGGCCGGCAGGAGAGTCCCCAGCAGGGCTGGCAAGGGAGAGCCAGGCCGGGCCGGCGGGAGAGTCCCCAGCAAGGCTGGCAAGGGAGCGCCGGGCGAGGCTGGCGCGCCGGAGCTGTCTAGGCCATGCTAGTGGGCCATATATCATCAAGTCCCCCCCAGTCTGGTGTTATTGGTACGCGGCCAATGACATCGGACTGGACTAAGTCGTATAAACCAACAGGAGAGTCCCCAGCGAGGCTGGCAAGGGAGTCCCCGGCAAGGTTGGCAGGAGCGCTCCAGGCCAGGCTGGCGCGCTAGAGCAGTCTGGGCCATGCTAATGGACCATATATCATCAAGTCCCCCCCCCCCCCCCCCGTCTGATGCTATTGGTACGCGGCCAATGACATCGGACTGGACTTAGTCATATAAATTGTGCATCGTCACGTCCCCCTAGTCTGATACGATTGGGTTGCTGACAATCGGATCAGACTAGATAAAGCACCAAAGCATTTAAATAATAGAGAGAACGACTGAACCTCGCCCACGAGGGTCGTGGGGTTGTGCGACGAGCCATTGCTTATGTAGCTTCAGATGACTTGATACTCCTTCATTGAGAGGAGTGCGAGCCGATCGGTGCGATGCAACGTAACGATTGTTGCGATCATGCGGACTGAGGCTGCTAAGGAGTATTACGCGACACTGATGTCGATAAAATGTCGGACCGGGGTAGCTAGGAAGCGTAAGCTTGCCATTCGGTCCCTGAGACTGTTATCCGACGTGATTGTTGTGGTAGCCATGCGAGATGGGATGTCACCGATATCTGTCTACGTAGTCCGCATTAATAACCGCCTTGAAGGTATTTCTTGCTTAGGCTACACCTAGCTGGATTCCCCCCAGTCTGATGTGGGTAGCGTAGGTAACCGCATCAGACTATGTTGTCAAACCAATAAACCGTAAGGTTGTTGACCATAATATAAGTGGTAGAGATTTTGAGAGCTGGGCGATTAGGTTGCTAGCGAGGGTCACGTAGTGAGAATATTGCCGATAGCCAGACAACAGAATTCTTGAGGAATAGGCAGGTAGGAAATATGCAGTAAGACTGTTGCCGAGAGCCAGGCAGCAGAGGTGCTAAGGGATGAGCGGTGAGGCAAGAGGTATAGGTTGCGCAGCAAGACCGTTTCCGAGGGCCAGAAAACAATGATGCTGAGGGATACGCAGTGAGGCTACAGGTGGGGTTACGCAGCAAGACCGTTTCCGAGGGCCAGGAAACAGAGATGATGTGGGGTACGCGGCGAGGCTACAGGTAAGGTTGCATAGCAAGACCATTTCCGAGAGCCAGGAAACAGAGATGCTGAAAGGTAGTAGGTAGCAGGGCCGCTGTCGGGTTGACCTTCTTGCTGGAGAGTAACCTCACTATAGCAAGTTGTAATATGGATAACACTTCATCGATCGTCCGAGCACAAGAGAACCATGATGACTGTGAGAGAGGAAGCACCGAGAATGCAGTGTTAGGCGTAGAATAGGCTTGTGATGCGCGACTTATGGGGTGTTACGATGCGCGACATGTTGTGTGGCTTAGGAGAATGTTTTGGGCTTGGCAGTAAGCGATCACGGAGATGTCACGCGGGAGAGCATCGCGTGGAACAGATCGGGCTTAGCTGCCAACGATCGTAGATACATTACGCGGGAGAGAATCGCGTGGGATGGATCGGACTTAGCCGCCAATGATCGTAGATATATCACGCGGGAGAGCATCGCGTGGGATGGATCGAACTTAGCTGCCAACGATCGTAGATATATCACGCGGGAGAGCATCGCGTGGGATGGATCGGGCTTAGCTGCCAACGATCGTAGATATATCACGCGGGAGAGCATCGCGTGGAATCATATAGACAAAGGTTGCGAGCCTTTGATCCTTATTGGCGGGGCATGCCGCTGGAGTCGGGATGAGAAGCCAGGCGACCCTAGGTGAGGGTACTGAACCTTGCGTGCGTAGCACGCCGCTATAATGGACTCGGACTGAGAAGCCAGGCGACCCTAGGCGAGGGTACTGAACCTCGCGTGCGGAGCATGCCGCTATAATGGAGTCGGGCTGAGAAGCCAGGCGACCCTAGGCGAGGGTACTGAACCTTGCATGCGGAGCATGCCGCTATAATGGAGTCGGGCTGAGAAGCCAGGCGACGCGAGGCGAGGGTACTAAACCTCGCATGTGGAGCTTGCCGCTATAATGGAGTCGGGCTGAGAAGCCAGGCGACTCGAGGCGAGGGTACTGAACCTCGCATGTGGAGCTTGCCGCTATAATGGAGTCAGGCTGAGAAGCCAGGCGACTCGAGGCGAGGGTACTGAACCTCGCATGCGGAGCTTGCCGCTATAATGGAGTCGGGCTGAGAAGCCAGGCGACTCGAGGCGAGGGTACTGAAACTCGCATGTGGAGCTTGCCGCTATAATGGAGCCGGGCTGAGAAGCCAGGCGACTCGAGGCGAGGGTACTGAACCTCGCATGATTGGGCGTAGCGCCCTACAATCTATGTGTCTAGCTCGCGTGATCAGTCTGGGTTAAATTGGAATGGCACCTGATGCTTTGTTGCATCGCTAGTCGTACTGATAATTGATGCCTCGGTGTCTTGGCTGTTTACGGAGAGCTATGTGGCGGTGCTACTTAGAGCTTGATAGTGTAGTTGCTGTTAGGAGGTGCACAACGAAACTGCTATCAGGAACTGGTCAGCAGGGCCGTTGAGGCCCGGGCAGTGAGCTGCTTGCGATAGGTGAGTAACACGATTATTGAGAGTTGGGCAACAAGACTACCGAGAGTTGGACCACTAGGCTACTCTTTCAATCCGGAATACCAATGTCATCTCGGGGATGCACCATCATGCATAGTGTCAGTTCTTTATGTACTTTAACTTTGCCCTTTCGGAATAAAAATCACTTCTGCATAGTGTCATGCCTGTTGGATAAGGTGTCTAAGTCCATAACTATTTCTGGTATGTACTTGACCCGACCGGGCATGGTCCATTTGGGTTGCATGGCACCATGCAATTGGATAAACTAAAATGAGAGAAATAACACTTATGGTTTATTAATATATTATAAGTTCTAATATATTAATAATATTATTTAATTAGTTTGATCAAAAATTAATTTAGAATTAATTAAGTGATCAAAAGATAACTAATTAAATATATGGGTAGATTATGTAAATCTTCCATATCTTATATAGTGGGCTAAGAGGCTCCATGGATTATCAAGTTGGGTTCCACCCATAGGATGCTCCATGGATGCTCCATGGGAGTTACAAACCCATGGGTCATGGAAATGAAGAGTCATGACACATTAGGGTTTACATGGTGTAACCTTAGATGTGTCAACACTATATAAGAAACCCATTCTCCACCAAAATTGGCTACACTAAGAAACAAGAGGGCTAGAGCCGATTTTGCAAGTGTAAGATTCTCTCAAAGTTTACTCCTTTGCATTTGGTGTTGTGTGAAGCATTTGAGGCATCACACTTGGGGTGCTAGGCTCACAAGGTTTCAAGGATCATAATCAACAACAAGGTAAGTTATTCTATCTTTCATTCAAGTTAAAAATGTTCCCCATGTATGCTAGATAGGAATATAACCTTGGAATTCAACTTTGCATGATTATTAGACAAACATAGATCCAAGGTTATTAGGGTTGCATGTACACTTAGGAAGTGTTAGAATGCTCAAAACCCATCAGTGGTATCAGAGCCTAGGTTTGTTTGTTGTTTTTTTTTGTGTGTAAACAGCTTGAAAAAAAAATCGTTAAATTACAAGTTTTTTTTAAGTGTAATTTTTGATTCTTGAAAGTGTTCATATTCATGTTCTTGAACTTATGAAGATTAGATGATCATAGGAATTGTTTGTAACCTTCATGGTAGTTTAATTCATGATCATAATGTGTTTTAATGGAGTCCATAACTTGTCCTCAAGTTATGGAAAACCAAAAGTCTCACTTTTATTAAAGCCATTAAAAGAACACAAGAGTTATAAAAATGAAGAGTCTTCATTTTTATTACTCAATTAATTCATAAGTTATAAGAAATGAAAAGTTTTGGAAGTTTACAAAACTTGCCCTCATGTTTTGGAACATGTAAAGTCTTGATTAAAACTTTAGTTCCAACCCTTAGAATTTTAAAGTTAAAATTCAACCCTTATACTTTATAATATTATAAGTTACTAATATATATATGTATAACAACAAGTCGTCTTACCGCTAGTACGCCTCATTCACAAAGCCGGTCTATAAGGGGGGTATAAGGTTGTTGCCTATAAAATGGCAACTTAATGGGTGTCCACTCTCACCCACCGCTTCCTTGATCGGTGGAGGGTCGTTAGCCGAACGGGTAAGACAAGGACTTATAAATTCTCATTAAAAGTATGATGAATATTATAAAGTAACTAAATGCTTTTATTAAATTCCCAATCTTAGTTACTTTAGGAAAATGTGAATAAGGTGCTAATCCATGAAATTACACTTTACACTTTGTTTAAGTCGTTGGTGGAGCGTGTGTGGTTAACCGGCACACTAACTTGGACTTAACAAGGTAGGTAAAGGGTGACTTAAGGTTTACCATAGCATCGGTGGAGCGTGTGTGGTTTACCGGCACATCGATTGAGTGATAAACCTTGAGGGTACCAAGTGATTTGCATGGTTACTTCACACCTCGTTTTGTGATCCTCGGTATCCCAGTCACAAAACTTGGAGGGCACACTCGAGATTGAAACATGCCTTTGAAAAGTTCATTGAATCTCAAAAGAATCTAGGAATTTCTAAGAACCAATTAAAAACCTAATATTTATATTTCGTTTTTCATGGTGGAAATTGGTGAATCGTCATTCACCTACCTTTCAAATATGTTATAGCTTGGATTACGGCATACCTCTTCTAAGTTATAATATATTGTGATTGGATCCTAGCCTTAATATTACATTTGGGTGTTTTATTAAGGAGTCTCTTAATATCTAAACTAATCTTGTTCTCTTCTTTCAGATGTCTTCAAACAATGCTGCTTCTGGCTCTAATCCTAATGGCTCCTTTACCCTTATGAACTTGTGTGGGAAAGTCACTTTTGATGGATCCAACTTCAATGAATGGATCAGAAACATCAGGATGATTACCCGCTACGAGGACAAAGAATATGTCCTTGACAAGGAGCTTAAGGAGATTGATGACACCACTGCAACTCCCCAGGAGATCGCTGACTTCCGGGCACATGAAAGGGATGCTACAAAAGTGGCATGCATCATGTTGGCCACCATGACAGCGGAACTCCAAAAGTCCTATGAGGACTTCTACCCTTTTGAAATGCACCAAGATCTGATGGAAAGATACCATCAAAGTGCACGACAAGAGAGGTATGAAATCATATGCTCTATCATAACAACCATGATGAAGGACGGGGAATCCGTCACGAGCCACTTGCAGAAAATGCAAAGGTATGTGGATCGGTTGCTGAAGCTTAATGTGAACTTCCCTGAGGAGCTTGCAATAGATATCATTTTGCACTCCTTACCATCGTGCTATGATCAATTCCGCATGACATATCACATGAATAAGGAAGAGGTCACACTCAGCAAACTTCAGGGACTCCTCAAGACCGCAGAAACAGGTCTTAAGGGTAAGTTGGTTGTTAACACTCCTACTCCAAACTCCGCCCCGGTTTTGGCAATCGGGAAAGGTAGAGGGAAGAAGAGGAAGAGCTCTTCGAAGGGTACCAAGGCTAGGACCCTTGATGGCTCTTCTTCAAGTGGAACCAAGAAAGGTTTTGTCACTCCTTCTTCTGACCCTAAAGAGGTTGAATGCTTCTATTGCCATGAAAAGTCACATTGGGCAGTAACATTAAGATGCTTCGATCCGATCGAGGTGGTGAGTATCTTAGTTCAGAGTTCCTCGACTATCTTAGGGAATGTGGGATTGTCTCACAATTGACACCTCCCAGGACACCGCAGTTGAATGGTGTAGCTGAGAGGCGTAATCGAACCTTGTTGGATATGGTTCGTTCCATGATGAGTCGAGCTTCGCTACCAATCTCATTTTGGGGGTATGCCTTAGAGACTGCCGCCCATATCCTTAATCTAGTTCCCACAAAGAAAGTTGCCAAAACTCCTCATGAGATGTGGACTGGTAAAGTACCCAAACTATACCACATTAAGATTTGGGGTTGCGAGGCTTTCGTGAGACGCGAGACTCATGATAAGCTCGAACCTCAAAGTGAGAGGTGTATTTTCATCGGCTACCCACAGAAATCCTTTGGTTACCTCTTCTACAGACCTAGTGAGAATGTGGTCTTTGTAGCTAGGAGGGCTTTCTTTCGAGAGAGAGAGAGAGAGAGAGAGTTCATAAGCCAAGGAGACAGTGGGAGGCAAGTTGACCTTGAAGAAATTCAAGAGTCAAGTGGTGAAGGAACTTCAAACCCTAGCACTCAACTTGAGGAGGAAACTTCTGTTGAGCCAATTGACAAGTCTGTACCTCTGAGGCGTTCCACAAGGTTTAGGAATGCACCTGAGCATTACTATGGATTCCATATTACTGCGGAAGGTGATACACTTATCAGTGATGAGACACTGATAGGTCTGGATGAACCTAATAATTATGCAGAAGCCATGGCAGGCCCTGAGTCAGCCAAGTGGAAAGAGGCAATAGACAACGAGATACAGTCCATGTATGACAATCAAGTTTGGAACTTGGTTGAGAATGTACCAGGTCGTAAGACTATAGGGTGCAAATGGATCTTCAAGAAGAAGACCGACATGGATGGTAATGTACACACTTATAAGGCACGACTGGTTGCAAAGGGTTTCTCACAAACTCCGGGAGTTGATTATGATGAGACCTTTTCTCCAGTGGCCAAGATTAAGTCTATTAGGGTTCTGTTAGCCATAGCTGCATTTCATGACTATGAAATATGGCAAATGGATGTCAAAACCGCTTTCCTTAATGGAAAGTTGGCTGAGGATGTTTACATGAGTCAGCCAGAGGGTTTTGTCAATACAGAGTACCCTAATAAAGTGTGTAAGCTTGAGAAATCCATTTATGGGTTAAAGCAAGCACCTCGCAGATGGAATCTTTGCTTTGATGAGAAAGTCAAAGAATTTGGCTTTTCTAGGAGTGAAGATGAATCTTGTGTATATGTCAAGGCTAGTGGGAGTATAGTTAGCTTTTTGGTATTGTATGTGGATGACATACTACTCATAGGAAATGACATCCCAACTCTGCAGGAAGTTAAGTCCTGGCTTGGGAAGTGTTTCTCTATGAAGGACCTAGGAGAAGCTGCCTATATTCTAGGGATAAGGATCTTGAGAGACCGGAGTAAATGACTAATTGGACTTAGTCAGAGTACTTACTTGGATAAGGTGTTGAAGAGATTCGGCATGCAGGACTCCAAGAAAGGAGAGTTACCCATCCAGAGTAATGCCAGATTGAGTAAGACACAAAGCCCTAGTACTGAGGCTGAGATAGCAGAAATGAGTCGAAGACCTTATGCTTCGGCTGTAGGATCGATCATGTATGCTATGACGTGTACTCGACTTGATGTAGCCTTTGCTTTGAGCATGGTTAGCAGGTATCAGGGGAACCCTGGCAAGGCACACTGGACTGCGGTAAAGAATATCCTCAAGTACCTACGGAGGACTAAGGACTGGGTCCTTACCCTCGGTGGGAGTGAAGACTTGAGAGTTGTAGGGTATAGTGATGCTAGCTTTCAGACTGATAGGGATAATTTCCACTCTCAGTCAGGTTGGGTCTTTACCTTAAATGGAGGAGCAATTTCTTGGAAGAGTTCCAAGCAAGAGACAGTGGCTGATTCAACTTGCGAATCAGAGTATATAGCAGCTAACGAGGCAGCAAAGGAGGCGATATGGCTGAAGAACTTCATTGGAGACCTTGGAGTTGTACCAGCTATTAAAGAGCCAATGGAAATTTTCTGTGATAGTGAAAGTGCAGTTGCCTTAGCCAAGGAACCAAGGGATCACGGGAGATCCAGACACATCGACAGAAAATACCATTTCATCAGACATCGAATAGAAGAAGGACTCCTCGTGGCAAAGAGGGTATCATCGGATGAGAATCCAGCAGATCCCATCACGAAGGGACTGACTCGGGTTAAGCATCTCCAACATGCTCGGAGCATAGGGCTGAAGGATGATATTAGATTTAGTAGTTAGATAACCTTGAAATTTGTAAAGTGTAATTGACATTAGATGATGAATAAAAGGTGTTTTATTTATGAGTAAAGTGTTGCTATCTCTTGTCGATCGTTTACTATATTTTCTTTTGCATGTTTTGACTTCCAGAATAATTATGTTTGGTATATCATATTATTCGAACCTCCACAGTCGGTCATATGTCGGAAGTAGGTATGAATCAAGACTGTCATGATTGGTTGCAGAGGTCTAAGTTGTTGGACATGGCTACAACACTCATGAGTGCTCATAAGTTCTGAGCATTGGACTCAACCCACGCTCACTGGAATCACTTCATGGAATTTATCTCGAGTGATCGTGAGACGGTAATATCATATAAGTCTTCAAACCTAGAGATATGATTTGTTACTTATGAGTTGGTTATGCATTGATTGTACGTTAACGCATTGGTAACTCGATGTTATAAAACGTGCTTTTGTGTATAATTCAATGAGTGGTAGAACAAACATATGAGTCGAAGTTTATCTGTTCCTTCTTGGATTAGAAGCTGATATCTGGGCCCCTCGATGATTTTGTTTTGACCTATGTACCGGGCCCGGTCAGAACTAAGTTGATGTGTTCAATTAAGTTCTTTGTCAAACAAATCGGAAATCGGGAAACAAACTGCTGGACAATAAGTAAGACATTGTTCCATGTATTTGTCCGGCTGATATCTAGAACAGAGGATTATATGATCACTTATCTTAAATGGCGTATCATCATCTTCTCAGTTCCGAGAGACCTTGAAAGAGCTACGATTGCCGATCGGTTCCTGAAGTATTGCAGTTATAGTTATTAGACTTATCCAAGTGGGAGACTGTTGGATAAGGTGTCTAAGTCCATAACTATTTCTGGTATGTACTTGACCCGACCCGACATGGTCCATTTGGGTTGCATGGCACCATGCAATTGGATAAACTAAAATGAGAGAAATAACACTTATAGTTTATTAATATATTATAAGTTCTAATATATTAATAATATTATTTAATTAGTTTGATCAAGAATTAATTTAGAATTAATTAAGTGATCAAAAGATAACTAATTAAATATATGGGTAGATTATGTAAATCTTCCATATCTTATATAGTGGGCTAAGAGGCTCCATGGATTATCAAGTTGGGTTCCACCCATAGGATGCTCCATGGATGCTCCATGGGAGTTACAAACCCATGGGTCATGGAAATGAAGAGTCATGACACATTAGGGTTTACATGGTGTAACCTTAGATGTGTCAACACTATATAAGAAACCCATTCTCCACCAAAATTGGCTACACTAAGAAACAAGAGGGCTAGAGCCGATTTTGCAAGTGTAAGATTCTCTCAAAGTTTACTCCTTTGCATTTGGTGTTGTGTGAAGCATTTGAGGCATCACACTTGGGGTGCTAGGCTCACAAGGTTTCAAGGATCATAATCAACAACAAGGTAAGTTATTCTATCTTTCATTCAAGTTAAAAATGTTCCCCATGTATGCTATATAGGAATATAACCTTGGAATTCAACTTTGCATGATTATTAGACAAACATATATCCAAGGTTATTAGGGTTGCATGTACACTTAGGAAGTGTTAGAATGCTCAAAACCCATCAATGCCACCCCCCCCTTTTTTTTTTCTTAGAGGAGGTGAAGAAAGGAAAGATGGATGTATAGCCGCTGAAAGTTGAGATACATAGCTGCTGGAAAGAGTTAGGCGACCCAAGTACTAACAAAAACTGGGTAGCTCGGCTGGCGAGAGCTGGGCAGCATGACTGCTGGGAGTCAGACAATGTAACTGTTGATGATTGGGCTGCGCGACCGCTGAGAGTTGAGCAACGAGATTAGCGGGGGCCAGTCAACATAAATGGTGAGGGCTGAGTAGCAAGACTGCCTGAAGTTGGTCAACACAGCTGATGATAGACGAGCGGCACGATTGTTGAGGGCTATTTCGAAATGCTTCACAAGTAGTAGTAGTGTACTACTCTTCTCCCTCTCCTTTTTTTTGAAAATGTCGTGAGAGGCCGAGTTGCAACACATTCTGTTGAGTGGAGCTTGTGGTGCGCGAGTATTAAATTGATAATTCTTGTATTGTAGAATTGGGTCATTTTTGTATCGTGGAGGTGGCCCATTAAATATCAATTTATATGAAGCCCAAATTGCCACAGCCCAAAATCTCTATTATTTATTGTTAGAGCCCGCAAATAATCAGCCTAATTTCATATTCTCTCTCTCTTTTTTTTTTTCTTTTTGAAAACGTGCAGTGGTCCGGGCTGCAATGCATCTTCTAATGTAGAATTTTGTTAGGCGAAACACTTCACACTATAATTGAACTCTTGATTAGCTAATTTATTCTCGCGAAAAATAGGCTATCTGACTGCTGCATTAGCGAGATAAACTAAAAGCCACTATGACGGCCGAGCTCCAAAAGACCTATACGGACTACTATCCTTTTGAGATGCACCAGGATTTGATGGACCGCTACCATCAGAGTGCTCGTCAAGAGCGATACGAAATCATCTCCTCCATGATAACGACCAGGATGAAGGATGGTGAACCCATCACGGGCCACATGCAGAAAATGCAAAGGTATGTGGACCGTTTGCTGAAACTTAATGTGAAATTTCCCGAGGAGTTGGCAATAGATATCATTTTGCACTCCTTACCTTCGTGTTATAATCAATTCTGCATGACATACCACATGAACAAGGAGGAAGTTACCCTCAGCAAACTTCAAGGACTCCTAAAGACCGCAGAATCAGGTCTTAAAGGTAAGTCGGTTGTTACCACTCCTACTCCTACTCCAAACTCCGCACCTGTCCTGGCAATCGGGAAAGGTAGAGGGAAAAATAGGAAGAACCCTTCGAAGGGTACCAAGGGTAAGACCCTTGATGGCTCCTCTTCAAGCGGAACCAAGAAAGGTTTCGTCACTCCTTCTTCTGATCCAAAAGAGGCTGAATGTTACTATTGCCATGAAAAGGCGCACTGGAAGCGGAACTGCCCAAAGTACCAGCAAGATTTGAAGGATGGGAAAGTAAAACCCATCCATGCAGGTATTTACACTATATTATCTGATAACTCACCCTATTCTAACTCTTGGGTCCTTGATACCGGCTGTGGTATTCATATTTGTTCTGATTTGCAGGGACTAAGAAGAAGTGAGAATGTGGAGCATGGAAAGATAAACTTGATCATGGGGAATAGGAAAGTATCACCTGTCACCAAGATTGGAGTTTATACTTTGTTGCTAAGTAGTGAGTTTACTTTAGATTTGAATAAATGTTGTTATTCGCCTGAAATGGCAAGAAATGTTATTTCCTTTCATGCTTTGTACAAACAAGGGTTTACCTTTTCTTTTGATAATGAAGTTGGTGGAATAAATGCTTTCTTTAATAATGTGTTTTATTTTAAAGCATTACCTTGTGATGGTGTGTATGAAGTCGTGTCTGTTGTAGATAATTTAGGGAATAATGTGTTGTGTATTGATTCTACTGATGATAATAACTTGGATAAAGCATCATTATGGCATTGTCGTCTTGGACATGTAAGCAAGAAACGCATAGGCCAACTCCAAAAAGATGGAATCTTGGAGTCATTTGACCTAAAGTCAGATGATAGTTGTGAATCATGCTTACTTGGAAAAATGACAAAGTCACCCTTCACAGGTTCCTGTGCCAGGGTGAAGGTTTGTTGGATCTAGTGCACACGGATGTGTGTGGACCCTTCAAAACTGCCACACGGGATGCTAATAGTTATTATGTGACTTTTACGGATGATTATAGTAGATGTGGATATGTCTACTTAATCAAGCATAAGTCAGAGACTATCGAAAGGTTTAAAGAGTTTAAACAGGAAGTCGAGAATCAATTGGGGAGGAACATTAAGATGCTTCGATCCGATCGTGGTGGTGAGTATCTTAGTACAGAGTTCCTCGACTATCTTAGGGAATGTGGGGTAGTATCACAATTGACACCTCCCAGGACACCACGGTTGAATGGTGTAGCTGAGAGGCGTAATCGAACCTTGTTGGACATGGTTCGTTCCATGATGAGTCGAGCTTCGCTACCAATCTCATTCTGGGGGTATGCCTCAGAGACTGCCGCCCATATCCTTAATCTGGTCCCTACAAAGAAGGTTGCCAAAACACCTCACGAGATGTGGACTGGTAAAGTTCCTAATCTATCCCACATCAAGATTTGGGGTTGTGAAGATTTCGTGAGACACGAGACTCACGATAAGCTTGAACCTTGAAGTGAGAAGTGTATTTTCATCGGCTACCCACAGAAATCCTTTGGTTACCTCTTCTACAGACCTAGTGAGAATGTGGTATTTGTAGCAAGAGGGCTGTCTTTCGAGAGAGAGAGTTCGTAAGCCAATGAAACAGTGGGAGGCAAATTAACCATGAAGAAATTCAAGAGTCAAGTGGTGAAGGAACCTCAAACCCTAGCAGTCAACTTGAGGAGGAAACTCTTGTTGATCCAATTGACAAGTCTGTACCTCTGAGGCGTTCCACAAGGGTTAGGAATGCACCTGAGCACTACTATGGTTTCCATATTACTGCGGAAGGTGAGACACTTATCAGTGATAAGACATTGGTAAGTCTGGATGAACCTAACTGTTGGATTAGGTGTCTAAGCCCATAACTATAATTGGTATGTACTTGAATTGATAGCAGCACAGTCCTTTTGGGTTGCCCTCAACCTAGCAACTGGACAAGGAAATTATGAAAGGAGAGATATTAATTTATAAGATTAATGAATTAATATAAATGATTTATTAATATGTTAAAAGATTAATATATTAATTAGAAATCATTATGTTTAATTAATAGTTAGCCAGAAATTAATCAGAATTAATTTTGGGGTTAAAAGAATTAATTATAAAGTGCAGGGACTAGTTTGCAATTAACTAATAGTTGAGTGGAAGGTTCCAGAACCCCCTTGGAAGGAGGTGGACGAAATTCTTAGGGGAAACCCTAGAGATTTCGTCCAAGGGGTCCAAGTAAGGCCTTTGGATCTTGCTTAGGCCCTAAGCAAAGGATAACTAGGGTTTTTCCCTAAACCCTAGATCTCTCAGCTATTTAAGGAGCCTCCTGGCTCACATTTGAGGTCACTGATTTCTTTGGAAGAAACCCTAAGGCCGAAATTGCATACTCTCTCTACCCTCTCTCCTCCAAGTTTCCTTCTTGCTAGTTCTTGGGTGTGATTCCATTAGAGGCATTACAATTGTGGTGCTAAGCTTCCAAGAAGATCAAGATCAAGATCAAGGGAATTATCAATTGTTTGCTATAACAATTGAAAGGTATGTAACTCCTAAACCCTAGTTTACTATTTTCGAAATTAGCCTCCTCCTCTAGGGTTCTTGTTTTGCAATTCAAAGTTGTATGTTCAATAGTTAAAACATAGATCCAAAGTAGGTTGCATGTGAACTTAGGAATTGTTTTCTGGTTTATTTGTTTTACCTAAAACCCATCAGTGGTATCAGAGCCATTGTTTGTTTTAAATTGAATTGCTATAATTGTTGAATTGCAAATTAGGGTTTATAGCTATTAAACCCTAAAGGCCAAATTTTCGATTTCTAGGGTTTTGGATAAAAGGGTTTTTTTCGAAAACCCTAGCCTCCAAAGAACCCTAATCGAAATTAGGGTTAGGGTTTTGAAAACCCTAGCCTCCTCCCTTGTAAATTTCGAAATTGCTAGAAGTTTTAGGGTTTCTTGTTTTGGATAATTGTTACTTAATTAGATTAATTGGATAATTATCCTTACCCTATTTTTCGAAATTTAGAGGGATAAGGATTAGGATTAAATTAATTGATTAATTTAATTAGATAATCCTTACAAGATTTAATAATTTGATTAATAGTTAATTAAAAGATAAATATTAAATCTAGTTAATTAGTTTATTTAAATTTAAATTTAATAGTTTGAATTTCGAAATTTATATAAACCCTTGAAGTTTTAAAATGTTTTAAAACACACCCTATATATGTATTATGATTAAAAGTTTAATATTATATATGTATAAGAATATGGTCAGTCAAATCGCTAGTATGCCTCATTCACGAAGCTAATCTATAAGGGGGGTATAAGGAAACTGCCTATAAAATGGTAGTTGAATGGGTGTCCACTCTCACCCACCGCTTCCTTGATTAGTGGAGGGTCGTTAGCAGAACGGATTTGATAGGACAACTACTTATCATTAAAAGTATAATGACATTAAAGAAAGTACTAGAACATTATCTTTAAAATCCCAACTCTAGTTACTTTAGGAAAAATATGAAAAGTATGCTAATCCATGAAATTGCACATTATGCTTTATTGGTCGTTAGTGGAGCGTGTGTGGTTAACCAGCACACTAAAGGGCACTAATAAAGAGTAGTAATGGGTATCTCATAATTGTCATTTTGATGGAGCGTGTGTGGTTTACCAGCACATCAATAGTTAATGATAAAGACAATGAGGTTACCAAGCACATTTGCATGGTTATTCACATCTTGTTTGTGATCCTCGGCATCCCAGTCACAAATAGAAGAGCATAATCTGAGATTAAAACATGTCATTGAATAGTTTCAATGTATCTCAAAAGAATTAGGAATTTCACTTCGTTTGTTTCGTCTAATGGTGGAATTGGTGAATCGTCATTCACCTACCTTTATGAAATTTACACTTGGATCTCGGCATCCCATTTCTAAGTTGTGAATCTTCATAGTTGGATCCTAACCTTGATATTTTATCTTTGGGTTATTATATTGAGGTATCTTGAAATCTAACTAAAACTTTCTTTCTTTTCAGATGTCTACTCCTGGAAACACTTCTGCTTCATCCTCCTCCAACCAGAACTTCTCTTTGCTCAATATCTGTTCCAAAGTCGTTATGGATGGCTCAAACTATAACGATTGGATGCGCAACATCAAGATGACTCTTCGTTTTGAGAACAAAGAATATGTTCTTGAAAAGGAGCTCAAAGAGCTTGATGAGTCTGAAGCTACTCCTGAAGATCTTGCTGCCTACAAGAAACATTACGATGATGCTACCAAAGTGGCGTGCATCATGGTGGCAACCATGTCCCCAGAACTGCAGAGATACTATGAGGACTATTGGCCTTTTGAGATGAACAAGGACCTTATGGAAAAGTACCATAAGCGAGCTCGTCAAGAAAAGTTTGAAGTAGTCAAGTCACTCATGGCTTGCAAGATGAAAGAAGGGGAATCGGTTGTGTCACATGTGCAAAGAATGCAACGCTACATAGAGCGTTTGGTCAAGCTCAACATTCACTTTGATGAGGAATTGGCCATTGACATGGTCTTGAACTCACTACCTGATTGTTATGGTCAGTTTATTCTAACTTACCATTTGAACAATACTGAGCAGACCTTGGCCCAATTGCACAACTTGTTGCAGACAGCTGAGGCAGGAATGAAGGGTAAAAGTATACCCTCCACGCCTACAAGTGCCCATGTGTTGGCTATTGGACAGGGAAAGGGGAAAAAGAGGAAAGGTCCTCCCAAGCAAAACTGGAAGAGCAAGGCTCAAGCTGGGTCATCTAGCAATGGCCCAAAGGCTAAGCCCAATGGTTCCACTCCCCATGTTTCTGATCCAAAAGAGGCCGTTTGCTTTTACTGCAATCAAAAGGGGCATTGGAAGAGATCTTGCCCACAATATCTGCAAGATATCAAGGATGGCAAAGTGAAGCCATCTTCGGCAGATATTTACACTATTTCTGCTAATAACTCATTATCTTCTCATTCATGGGTCCTTGATACAGGATGTGGTTTTCATATCTGTTCTGATTTGCAGGGACTAAAGGAAAGTGAGGAGATAGAGCGAGGAAGGATAAACTTGATCATGGGAAACAGAAAGTCTTCACCAGTGACCAAGATCGGAGTTTATCAGCTTCTGCTTAGCAATGATGTTAGATTAGATTTAATAAATTGTTGCTATTCGTCTGAGATGACGATAAACATTATTTCATTTCATGCATTGTTCAGACAAGGTTTCAAATATTCTTTTAATGATTTGAATGGTTCAATTTCTGTTTATAAGAATGGTGTTTTTATGTTTGAAGCTTTACCTTGTGATGGTGTGTATGAAACAGTGACTTGTGTTGATAGCTTAGGAAATAGTGTACTTAATATTGACTTGTCTAATAGTGTAGACAAGGCATGCTTGTGGCATTGTCGTCTTGGACACATTAACAAGAAACGCATAGCCCAACTCCAAAAGGATGGAGTGTTGGAATCATTTGACCTAAAATCAGATGATATGTGTGAATCTTGTCTTTTGGGAAAGATGACAAAATCACCATTCACAGGGTCTTGTGAAAGAGGTGAAGGTCTGTTGGATCTCATACACACAGATGTGTGTGGGCCCTTCAGATCAACTACAAGAGATGCTAATCGATTCTATGTGACTTTCACTGACGATTATAGCAGATATGGATATATCTACTTGATCAAGCACAAGTCAGAAACTTTTGAAAAGTTCAAAGAGTTTAAGCATGAAGTCGAAAATCAAATGGGCAGAAAGATAAAGATACTTAGATCCGATAGAGGCGGGGAGTATCTTAGTATCGAGTTTAACGACTATCTGAAAGAATGTGGGATAGTCTCACAATTGACTCCTCCTAGGACACCAAAGTTAAATGGTGTAGCTGAGAGGTGCAATCGAACCTTGTTAGACATGGTTTGTTCTATGATGAGTCGTGCTTCGCTTCCTATTCACTTCTGGGGGTATGCCTTAGAGACAGCCGCCCACATCCTCAATCTTGTCCCTACAAAGAAGGTTGCCAAAACACCTCACGAAATGTGGACTGGGAAAGTTCCCTCGTTAGCACATATTAAAGTCTGGGGTTGTGAAGCTTTCGTAAGACGAGAGACTCACGACAAGCTAGCAGCTAGAAGTGAGAAATGTGTTTTCATTGGTTACCCAAAGCAGTCTTTTGGATATTTGTTCTACAGGCCTAGTGAGAACGTGGTCTTTGTAGCACGAAGAGGAGTCTTTCTTGAAAGAGAGCTCATATTCAAAGAGGACAGTGGGAGCACTATTGACCTTGAAGAAATTCAAAAGTCAGCCAATGAAGGAACCTTAGATGACACTAGCACTCTACCAGAGGAAACAATTCCTGTTGAACCAATCGATAACTCATTACCTCTTAGAAGATCCACTAGGGTGAGTGTGCCACCTGAGTTGTATGGTTTTCATATTACTTCAGATGGTGACACATTCATAAGTGACAGAACACTGGTAAACTTAGATGAACCAGTCACTTATAAGGAAGCAATGGCAGGCCCAGAGGCTTCCAAGTGGAAAGAGGCAATGGACAGCGAGATTAAGTCCATGTATAACAACCAAGTTTGGAATTTGGTTGATAGTGCACCAGGTCGTAAGACAGTTGGGTGCAAATGGATCTTCAAGAAGAAGACAGACATGGATGGAAATGTGCACACATTCAAGGCTCGATTGGTTGCAAAAGGTTTCACTCAAACCCCAGGGGTTGACTATGATGAGACCTTCTCGCCAGTGGCTAAGATTAAATCTATTAGGATATTGCTCGCCATAGCTGCCTTTCATGATTATGAAATCTGGCAGATGGATGTCAAAACTGCTTTCCTTAATGGGAAGTTGGCTGAAGATGTTTACATGAGTCAGCCAGAGGGTTTTGTTGATGCAAAGTTCCCCAATAGAGTGTGCAAGCTTGAGAAATCCATTTATGGATTGAAACAAGCATCTCGCAGTTGGAATCTTTGCTTCCATGAGAAAGTCAAAGAGTTTGGTTTCTCTAGAAGTGAAGATGAGTTCTGTGTGTATATCAAGGCTAGTGGGAGTATAGTAACTTTTCTGGTGTTGTATGTCGATGACATATTACTCATTGGTAACGACGTTCCAACCTTGAAAGAAGTTAAGTCTTGGCTTGGAAAGTGTTTTGCCATGAAAGACCTTGGAGAAGCTGCCTATATTCTTGGGACTAGAATATTGAGAGATAAAAAGAAGAGACTAATTGGACTTAGTCAGAGCACATACTTGGATAAGGTACTAAAGAGGTTTAGTATGGAAAATTCCAAGAAGGGAGAGCTACCTATCCAGAGCAATACAAAATTGAGTAAGACTCAATGCCCGAGTACAGATGTTGAAATAGATGACATGAGTCGTGTACCTTATGCTTCTGCTGTCGGATCGATCATGTACGCTATGACATGTACTCGCCCTGATGTGGCATTTACTTTGAGCATGGTCAGTCGCTATCAGGGAAACCCAGGTAGAGCTCATTGGATAGCAGTTAAGAATATACTCAAGTATTTGCGAAGGACAAAGGACTGGGTCCTTGTACTTGGTGGCAATGATACTTTGAGAGTAGATGGTTACAGTGATGCCAGCTTTCAGACGGATAGAGATAACTTCCGTTCTCAATCGGGCTGGGTATTTTTACTGAATAGAGGAGCAGTTACTTGGAAAAGTTCCAAGCAAGATACGGTGGCTGATTCTACTTGTGAATCAGAGTACATAGCAGCGAGTGAAGCGTCGAAAGAAGCAGCTTAGTTGAGGAACTTCATCGGAGATCTCGGAGTTGTTCCAACCATCCAGGAGCCTATGGAACTGTTCTGTGATAATGAAGGAGCGGTTGCCTTGACAAAGGAACCGAGAGATCATGGTAAAACCAGACATATCGACAGAAAGTACCATTTCATCAGACATAGAGTAGAAGAAGGCCATCTTATAGTAAAGAGGGTGTCATCTGAAGATAACCCAACAAATCCCCTCACAAAGGGTCTGAGTAGGGCTAAGCATATTCAGCATGCTCGGAGCATAGGACTGAAAGATGATATTAGTTCTAGTAGTTAGATTAGTTTTGTTCTGAAACTTGTAACAAAGTAAATGTAATTGACTTTTGGTGATTAAATAATAAAGTATTATTTATAAGTTTGGTTTCTGCCTTTTGTCAAATGTTTATTATTGTGTTTCATTTTTGCATGTTTTACTTCCCGAATAATAAGATTATTCAAACTCCACAGTCGCTCGTACTTTTGGAAGTAAGTAGTGAATCAAGACTGTCATGAACTGGATTGTAGATTGTATAAAGGATAGACATGGCAATAGAATTGTTGTAACATTCATGAGTACTCAGAAATTGAGATTTGAGTATTGGATAAACCCTCGCTCAGAGTATCACTTCATGGAATTCATCACGAGTAATACTGAGACGATAATATCTTATAATTTTGAAACGAAGATATATGAGTTGTGATTTACAAGTCGGTCATGCATTGGTGATACGAAACCGCATCAGTAACTTGGTGTTATAAAACGTATTGTCATGCATAATTTGATGAGTAAAAGATACAAGCATATGAGTCAACGTTTATTCGTTCCTTTTGCCCTAACAGGAAAAGCGATATCTGTGGGCCCCTCGATGATTTGGTGTTGACTTATGTGCTGGGCCCAGCCAGGACTAAATTGATGTGTTCAATTAGAAGTCCTACATCATCACAAATGAGGAATCGGGAAACATAGATTCTGGACAAAGAGATTGATTACATTCCATGTCTTATGTCTAGGGATATCTAGCAGAACGAAGGATTATATGATCACTTATCTTAGGATACGTAACTGACTGGGTCAGAGTTCGGCAGCAGCTTTTGGAAGCTACAATTTGCTGGTCAAATTTAGAAGGCATACTAGCAATTATAGTTACAGACTTATCCAAGTGGGAGACTGTTGGATTAGGTGTCTAAGCCCATAACTATAATTGGTATGTACTTGAATTGATAGCAGCACAGTCCTTTTGGGTTGCCCTCAACCTAGCAACTGGACAAGGAAATTATGAAAGGAGAGATATTAATTTATAAGATTAATGAATTAATATAAATGATTTATTAATATGTTAAAAGATTAATATATTAATTAGAAATCATTATGTTTAATTAATAGTTAGCCAGAAATTAATCAGAATTAATTTTGGGGTTAAAAGAATTAATTATAAAGTGCAGGGACTAGTTTGCAATTAACTAATAGTTGAGTGGAAGATTCCAGAACCCCCTTGGAAGGAGGTGGACGAAATTCTTAGGGGAAACCCTAGAGATTTCGTCCAAGGGGTCCAAGTAAGGCCTTTGGATCTTGCTTAGGCCCTAAGCAAAGGATAACTAGGGTTTTTCCCTAAACCCTAGATCCCTCAGCTATTTAAGGAGCCTCCTGGCTCACATTTGAGGTCACTGATTTCTTTGGAAGAAACCCTAAGGCCGAAATTGCATACTCTCTCTACCCTCTCTCCTCCAAGTTTCCTTCTTGCTAGTTCTTGGGTGTGATTCCATTAGAGGCATTACAATTATGGTGCTAAGCTTCCAAGAAGATCAAGATCAAGATCAAGGGAATTATCAATTGTTTGCTATAACAATTGAAAGGTATGTAACTCCTAAACCCTAGTTTACTATTTTCGAAAATAGCCTCATCCTCTAGGGTTCTTGTTTTGCAATTCAAAGTTGTATGTTCAATAGTTAAAACATAGATCCAAAGTAGGTTGCATGTGAACTTAGGAATTGTTTTCTGGTTTATTTGTTTTACCTAAAACCCATCACTAACAGCTATGCAGAAGCCATGGCAGGCCCCGAGTCTGCTAAATGGAAAGAGGCAATGGACAGCGAGATACAGTCCATGTATGACAATCAGGTTTGGGACTTGGTTAACAATGTACCAGGTCGTAAGAAAGTTGGGTGCAAGTGGATCTTCAAGAAGAAGATTGACATGGATGGTAATGTACACACATATAAGGCACGACTGGTTGCCAAGGGCTTTTCTCAAACTCCGGGAGTTGATTATGATGAGACCTTTTCACCAGTAGCCAAGATTAAGTCTATTAGGGTATTGTTAGCCATAGCTGCATTTTATGACTATGAAATATGGCAAATGGATGTTAAAACCGCTTTCCTTAATGGAAAGTTGGCTGAGGATGTTTACATGAATCAGCCAGAGGGTTTTGTCAGCACAGAGTACCCTAATAAAGTGTGTAAGCTTGAGAAATCCATATATGGATTGAAACAAGCACCTCGCAGATGGAATCTTTGCTTCGATGAGAAATTCAAAGAGTTTGGCGTTTCGAGGAGTGAAGATGAATCTTGTGTATATGTCAAGACTAGTAGGAGTATAGTTAGCTTTTTGGTACTGTATGTGGATGACTACTACTCATAGGAAATGACATCCTAACCCTGCAGGAAGTGAAGTCCTGGCTTGGGAAGTGTTTCGCTATGAAAGACTTAGGAGAAGCTGCCTATATTCTAGGGATAAGGATTCTGAGAGACCGGAGTAAAAGACTAATTGGACTTAGTCAGAGTGCATACTTGGATAAAGTGCTGAAGAGGTTCAGCATGCAAGATTCCAAGAAATGAGAGTTACCCATCCAGAGTAACGCTAGATTGAGTAAGACTCAGAGCCCGAGTACCGAGGTTGAGATAGCAGAGATGAGTCGAGTACCTTATGCTTCAGCTGTAGGATGGATCATGTATGCTATGAATTGTACTCGTCCTTATGTAGCCTTTGCTTTGAGCATGGTTAGCAGGTATCAGGGGAACCCTGGTAAGGCTCACTAGACGGCGGTAAAGAACATTCTCAAGTACCTACGGAGGACTAAGGACTGGGTCCTTGCCCTTTGTGGGAGTGATGAATTGAGAGTTGTAGGGTATAGTGATGCTAGCTTCCAGACTGATAGGGATAATTTCCGCTCTCAGTCAGGCTGGGTCTTTACCTTAAACGGAGGAGCAATTTTTTTGGAAAAAGTTCCAAGCAGGAGACAGTGGTTGATTCAACTTGCGAATCAGAGTATATAGCGGAAAGCGAGGCAGCAAAGGAGGCGATATGGCTAAAGAACTTCATTGGAGACCTTGGAGTTGTACCAACTATAAAGGAGCCTATAAAGATTTTTTGTGATAGTGAAAGCGCAGTTGCCTTAGCAAAGGAACCAATGGATCACGGGAGATCCAGACACATTGACAGAAAATACCATTTCATCAGACATCGTATAGAAGAAGGACTCCTCGTGGCAAAGAGGGTATCATCGGATGAGAACCCAACATATCCCCTCACGAAGGGACTGGGTAGGGTTAAGCATCTTCAGCATGCAAGGCGCATAGGGCTGAAGGATGATATAAGTTTTAGTAGTTAGATAATTTTGAAATTTGTAAAGTGTAATTGACATTTGATGATGAATAAAAGTTATGTTTATTTATGAGTAAATTGTTGCTATCTTTTGTCAATCGTTTACTATTATTTCTTTTGCATATTTTGACTTCCAGAATATTTATGTTGTGTTTTACATATTATTCAAATCATCCACAGTCGGTTACATGTTGGAAGTAGATATGAATTAAGACTGTCATGAGTTGGTTGCAAAGGTCTAAGATGTTGGACATGGCCTCAACACTCATGAGTGCTCATAAGTTCTGAGTATTGGATTCAACCCACGCTCGCTGGTATCACTTCATGGAATTTATCTCGAGTGATCGCGAGACGGTAATATCATATAAGTCTTCAAACCTAGAGATATGACTTGTTGTCTATGAGTTGGTTATGCATTGATCGTGCGAAAACGCATTGGTAACTCGATGTTATAAAACGTGCCTTTGTGTGTGATTTAACAAGTAGTAGAACAAGCATATGAGTCGAAGTTTATTTGTTCCTTCTTGGATTAGAAGCGATATCTAGGCCCCTCGATGATTTTTTTGACCTATGTATCGGGCCCGGTCAGAACTAAGTTGATGTGTTCAATTAAGTTCTATGTCAAACAAATCGGAAATCGGGAAACAAACTACTGGACAAAAGTAAGACATTGTTCCATGTATTTGCCTGGATGATATATAGAACAGAGGATTATATGGTCACTTATCTTAAATGGCGTATCATCATCTTCTCAGTTCCGAGAGACCTTGAAAAGAGCTACGATTGCTGATCGGTTCCTGAATTCATACTTGCAGTTATAGTTATTAGACTTATCCAAATGGGAGACTGTTGGATAAGGTGTCTAAGTCCATAACTATTCCTGGTATGTACTTGACCCGACCCGGCATGGTCCATTTGGGTTGCATGGCATCATGCATTTGGATAGACTAAATGAGAGAAATAACACTTGTGGTTTATTAATATATTATAAGTTCTAATATATTATTAGTATTATTTAATTAGTATTGATCAAGAATTAATCTAGAATTAATTAAGTGATAAAAAGGAGACAAATTAAATATATGGGTTGATTGTGTAAATCATCCATACTTGTATAGTGGGCTAGATGCTCCATGGATTATCTAGTTGGGCTAAGGTCCATTGGATGCTCCATGGGAGTTACAAACCATGGGTCATGGAAATGAAGAGTCATGTTACATTAGGGTTTACATGGTGTAACCCTAATGCAACATACTATATAAGCATACTTCTAGCAACCAAAATCGACTACACTAGTGAGACAAGAGGGCAAGGCCGATTTCAAGTGTTATACAATTCTCTCAAAGTTTATTCCAAGAGCATTTGGTGTTGTGTGAAACATTTGAGGCATCACACTTGGGGTGCTAGGCTCTCAAGGTTTTCAAGGAATCAAATCAACTACAAGGTATGTAATTCTAGCCATCTTTATATTTAAAGTTCCCCATGTATGCTAGATAGGATTATGAACCTTGGAAAAAGTATTTTGCATGTATTTTAGACAAACATAGATCCAAGGTTTTCTAGGGTTGCATGTATACTTAGGAGTGTTAGAATGCTAAAAAACCCATCAGTTCCCAGCAAGGCTGGCAAGGGAGAACCAGGCCAGAGAGCGCCAGGCCGGGCCTGCGGGAGCGCACCAGGCAGGGCTGGCACGCTAGAGCGGTCTAGGCCATGCTAATGGACCATATATCAACAAGTCCCCCCAGTCTGATGTTATTGGTATGCGGCCAATGACATTGGACTGGAATTAGTCATATAAACCATCAGGAGAGTCCCCAACGAGGCTGGCAAGGGAGCGCCAGGCGAGGCTGGTGTGCCAGAGCTGTCTAGGCCATGCTAATGGACCATATATGAACAAGTCCCCCCATTATGATGTTATTGGTACGCGGCCAATGACATTGGACTGGACTTAGTCATATAAACCAGCAGGAGAGTCCCCAGCGAGGCTGGCAAGGGAGCGCCAGGCGAGGCTGGCGCGCCAGAGCTGTCTAGGCCATGCTAATGGACCATATATCAACAAGTCCCCCCAGTCCGATGTTATTGGTATGCGGCCAATGACATTGGACTGGACTTAGTCATATAAACCAGCATGAAAGTCCCCAACGAGGCTGGCAAGGGAGCGCCAGGCGGGGCTGGCGCGCCAGAGCTGTCTAGGCCATGCTAATGGACCATATATCATCATAGTCCCCCCAGTCCTGTTAGGGTGCAAAGTCACTCTTGGATGTAGTGTTTTAGGCTTTCCCCTTTGTATGTGTAAATGGGTTGAGTCTTTCCTATAAATAGGAAGTGAGTGACTCCCATTATGTAAAGGAACCATTTGGAGTGTTAGACTAGAGAGAGAAATTTGTACAAACCCATTTGTATATCCTTTCTAGATCTAATATGAGCTTACAAAGATTTATTTACTCCTTGTGTTCTTGAATTTGTATGATAATTCACTAGATCTTTTCTAATTCCGCACATGCCATCATAATCAACACCACTTCAATTGGTATCAGAGCGGGTGTTCTTGATTAGATCAAGAATTGATCCTTGATGGCTATCTAGATTTGGTGATTCTTCATGCTCTTATTAATCTTCGTGTTTAGAGAGTGTTTTGTGTTCTAGAAATCGAATTTTTCCTTGATTTGATCCATAATTCGATTTTTTCTCTCTAGAATACTTGTTTGTACCACTTTCTCTCACTAGAATTTGGTTCATATTCACTTTCTCTCTCTAGAAAAACCCAATATCTTATCGATTGATCAAAAATGGAAGAAACAATTTGTGAAAATTGGTTTGTAGAGGATCGTCCATGGTCATTCACTTTTGAAGGAGTTCTCAATTGTTTTGTAACCAGGTATTTTAAGCGAAAAGCACGCATTTCTAAGGAGAAATGTGAATGTGGAAAGTTCAATGGCTACCCTATAGATCATGATAATCATAAGGTGTTGCTTGATCGTTTGGTAACAGCTTATCATGAAAGAAGGAAGAAGAAGAAAGATGGTGAAGTAATTGAAGGAATTAGTCTTGATGAATGCAAATATGGTGATAATGTTCTTGCTTCTTACCCGGATGTTCATGATGTTCAAGAAAAAGGAGTTCAAGTTGATTCTTATGATGAAAAAGTTTTTTGCTCGATTGGAATTCAAACTGATGATATTTTGTGTTCTTGTGATTCCTTTGAAGGAATGATTCCTTATCGGAAGCCGGTGATCCAAGAAATTCACAAGTATCAAACTCCAAAAGATTTGATTCAAATTCACAATGTTGAAGTTGTGGAAAGTGGGTTTGTTCTTGAAGTCAAGTCTTCAAGATGCAAAAAGATGAGAAAGAAAAAGAAGAAGAAGATCAATCGCAAAAACAAGCGGGTTTACTCACAAAAATCGTCAAACGTTGTGAAGCCGAAATCCGTTAAACAAATTTGGGTTCCAAAGCAACAATCTCCAAATGTTGCATTGAATTTGAAGTCAAAACCCAAATGTGTTGGTGGTTCTTTTGAAGATGTTCATGGATCGTTGAAGAACACGAAGAACGAGTTGTACATCTCGCATAATGGGTGGTACAATGTTCAAATTGGAGATTTTCTCGTTCCAACAAAAGAACCAAGATCTTCTAAATTTGATTCGTTCGTTGCAAACGGGTCTCGATTCGTCAAAAACATTGGACTATAACATTGGACTGGACTTACTCATATAACATTGGACTTACTCATATAACATTGGACTGGACTTACTCATATAAATTGTGTGTCGTTAAGTCCCCCTAGCCCGATCAGATCGGACTAGACAGAGCACCAATGCATGAAATAATAAAGAGAACGACCGAACCTCGCCCACGAGATCTGTGGTGATGCAATGAGCCAAGCATTGTCAGTGCAGCCTGAGCTGATTTGATACACTTTCATTGAGAGGAATGTGATATGGTCGGTGTGATGCAACGTAACCGTTGTTGCGATCATGCGGAGTGAGGTTGCTAATAATATTATGTGGAGCGGGGCTGCTATACGGCGATGATTTTGATAAGGCGTCGGGCCGAGGTAGCTAAGAAACGTTATCTCGTCATTCAGTCCCTGAGACTGTTATCCGACGCAGTTGTTGTTGTAGTCACATGCAAGTGGAATGTCACCGATAATCATCTACATAGTCTTCTTTGCATAAGCACCAGTAATCATATAGAAGGTGTTTCTTGCTTGGGCTACACCTAGCTGGATTCCCCCCAGTTTGATGTGGGTAGCGTAGGTAGCCGAATTAGACTATGATGAATAAGGCAAGGTTGTTATGTCAATGCACGATGAAGTAGAAAAACTCTTTGTATGAGATGGATGTTGTCAAACTGGTAAGGCGTAAGGTTGTTAACCGTAATATAGGTGGCAGAGGTTTCGGGAGCTGGGCAATTACGTTGCTAATAGGGGTTGCGCCGCGAGGCTACTGCCAAAAAGGTCAGGCTATAGAGACGCCGAGGGATAAACGACGAGGCTATAGGTGGGGGTTGCGTAGCAAGACCGTTGTTGAGAACCAGGCATCAGAGGTGCTGAGGGATACACCGCGAGGCTGTAGGTAGGGGTTGCGCAACAAGGCCATTGCCGAGAGCCAGGCAACAGAGGTGCTGAGGGTTGCGCGGCGAGGCTGCGGGTAGGAGTTGCGAAACAAGACCGCTGCCGAGAGCCAGGCAACAGAGATGCTGAAGGGTTGCGCGGTAAGGCTGCGGGTAGGAGTTGCGTAACAAGACTGCTTCCAAGAGCTAGGCAACAGAGACGCTGAGGGTTTGATGGTAGTAAGGTTGTTGTCGTGATAACCTTTTTGCTGGAGCTAACCTCACTATAGCAGGATATAATGTGGAAAATGCTTCATCGATCGTCTGAGCACAAGAGAATTATGATGACTATGAAAGAGAAAACATCGAGAGCATGCTGTTAGGCGTGGAATAAGCTTGTAACGCGCGACTTATGTTGCCCGACTTAGAAGAATAGTTTGGGCTTAGCAGTTACCGATCATGGAGATGTCACGGGATAACATCGTGTGGAATAGATCGAACTTAGCTGCCAACGATCGTAAATACGTCACGCGATAGGACGTCGCATGGAATGGATCGGGCTTGGCTGCCAGCGATCGTAAATACATCACGCGGGAAAGCATCGCGTGGAATGGATCGGGCTTGATTGCCAGCGATCGTAGATACATCACGCGGGAGAGCATCATGTGGAATCATGTAGGCAAAGGTTGCAAACCTTTGAGCCTCGTCGGTCGGAGCATGTCGCTGTACTGGAGCCGGGCTGGGGAGCCAGGCGACTCAAGGCAAAGGTACTAGAATTTTGCCGACGGTGTCACAACTGGCAAAATTAGGTTAAGATGTGAATTCCTAAACAATATAATCTCCTTGTATAAGCCCAAAAACTCGATCCAATAAGCCAACTCCAATCATCTTTGGGCTTTAGCCCAAACATCCTCAACCCAAAACCTTTATTGGACCAAGATTTCTTCATTGGGCCCTAATGGGCTGATAACTTCTTCACTTGGTCTCTATGGGCCAAAAACTTTTAGTAAGTATTATTTTGGGCCGAAAATTTATATTTTTTTTGGGCCTTCGAACCAAAAACCGTTTATTAAGCCCTAATGGGCCGAAAGTCCCTATTGGGCCAACCAAAACTCGGGTTTGACCTTTTGGGCCAACCTTGGGCCAAATGCCTCTCCAAACTAGGTAAGCCCATTATAAAAAAAAAAGAAAAAGAAAAGATTAGGGTGGACAATAAGCTTGCCACCACATTATTAACCAACATGTTCCTAAGTCCTTACCTCCCATACATCTAGACACATCTCATCATCTTTGAGAAGCCAACCTCTACCTTTTCTTCCCTCCCTTCTCTTATTCTTGGCCTACACACACACAATACACACACTTCACAACTCCAAATTCCACACATTACTCTCAAGAACAATCCTTCTTCTTCTCTTCAAAAATTTCGAGTTTTTCATCATCAAGGAGGGATTTCTAAGATCCTAGGTAAGTCTATAATTAACTCCATTGTTTTGTTTTAAGTTTTACAAAGATCCTTCCTCTTACAACTCCATTTTTCGTGATTATGCCCTTAGAACACCCATATTTTCAAGATCTCTACAAGTTGTTCAAGCTAGACTCAAAGTTTCTTCTTCATCTCCTTCTACACTTAGAAAATCCCCAAGGTGAGCTTCATACCCCCTTGTTTTCGGTTTTATAATGTTTTTGGGGGAGGATACAAGTGCTTTTGTGTTAGATCTATGTATATATGCATGTTTATGTGTTTAACTTTTAGATCTTTACTTGAAAATGAAGTTTATCACTTGGATCTTCATATAAAACTTGAGAAAAGTATGTGTCCTCACATATAATACTTGTAAACTTGTAGATCTGGGATTTATCCACTTAAAATAGCAAAAACAAGTGTTGTGAACAAACTTAAATAACTTAAACTCAAAAATCAACCCTTGACAGAAAAGTTTTAGTCCAATCTCGAACTGTTTTGACCTCCTTAATGGTAATATTTTTAAAAACTGTTTTACATGTAAAAAGTTCAGGTTATTGCCTTCAAAATTACTACTCTCACGTTTTCATACAATTTTTCTACTATTTTTGGCGAATTTTACAAAACTGCCTATCAGATTTGAAATAATTTCAGACCAACCTGTGAAGGTGAGCAATTTCACACTTGTTAGAGGCGAATAAAAATTATGAGAAAAATTGTGAACAAATTAGAAAAAATTTCCAAACTTCCAGAATTTACGGATCCAAATTTTGACTTAAGATGATTTTTCTACAAATTTTCCAACAACTAAGTCAGAAAAGCCAAAAACCAGAAAAATGTGTATTTCACAAAAATCAAGCCAAAAATAATATTTTTGACAAAAATGGGTATAAAATGTTATTTTTACCACAAACTAGTCATAAACACAAGTTTTGAACAAAATGGGGACTAAAGTGTTATTTTTACTATAATTGGGCCTTAATTGAAAACTTTGTGGCTTATTGGGCCAACAAACGTCATTTTTACAAAAAGTGGGATTTTTATATCAATTTTGTAAATAATCGAGCTAAAATAAACATAACAATAACAAACGGGTTAAAAACGATTTTCTTATCCTTACTGGGTCTGGACATAGTATACATGTTTAGCGGGCCTTAGTGTCCTTTTACATGTATATTGGGCTTAGGGTAGACATTCACATTCCTTTTGTGTCTAGAAATAATAGATACGTATAGTGGGCCTTAGTGGTCCACTTACATGTTTATTGGGCCTGAGAATGAGTTTTATATGTGTTCTTTTTTCTTTTCCGTGTAAATTTTCGATTAAGGATCTAGTGAGACCTGCCGGTTGGCACCTTTGAGTGTACAATCGTAGCCTGTAGTTATAACCAGAGTTTCTTGAAGGGAAAGCGGGAGTTTGTGTATAGATCTATATGGGGGTGACACCCCACACCTGAGCTGTTCGCTACAGTTAGACTAGGCCAGTCTAGGGTGACAAAAACCTTATCATATTCCGGCGGCGTCCCAAAGACGCAAAGACAGGCGAAATTGTCATTATTATGTATGGTTATAGCGACTCACTTAGAGGAATTAACGTTATAAGATTTACAGGAAACTATTATATTTTCTTTTTGGGATAAAACAGGAAACCATTCTATTTTCTTTTTGGGATAAAACAGGAAATCATTCTATTTTCTTTTTGGGATAAAACAGGAAACCATTCTATTTTCTTTTTGGGATAAAACAGGAAATCATTCTATTTTCTTTTTGGGATAAAACGGGAAACCTTCTTTTTGATAAAACGACAATCTATAAGCATCGGTACTCAACCACTGGGGTTGGGATTTCAGCATTATCCATTGCAGACAACACCGGGTTGTCTAGAAATCATTCTCTTTCTATTTTTGTAACCATTAACACACATGCATTAATATAAGATCGGACACAAATATTTCAAACCATTTCTTTTTAGAATGTATCGAATATTTTTGAAAGCACTTTGAAAACGATTCTAAACAAGTACAAAAACCATTTTTATTCAAAACTGCTTATGAACTCACCAACTTTTTAGTTGACGCTTTTCAAAACGACTTGTATTCTCAGGAATTCCAGTAGCAGGTAATAAGTTCGACTATAAGATCAAGTGGTGCGACTTCAAGAAATTTTACTTTCTTACTTTTGTGTAACTGATGAACAAGATTCAATATGTAAACTATGTAAGTGTGTATTTCCAATGTATGATGTTTGGTTGCTATGTTTCATTCATGTTCAATTGTTATGATACTGTACACGAGTCGTCCACCCCCGGACGTTTCCGCCGTCCAGGTTCGGGGGTGTGACAAGCGGAGCTTGCCGCTATAATAGAGTCGGACTGAGAAGCCAGGCGACTCGAGGCAAGGGTGTTGAACCTCGCATGCATAGCATGCCGCTATAATGGATTCGGGCTGAGGGGCCAGGCGACTCCTCGCATGCGGAGCTTGCCGCTATAACGGAGTCGGGCCGAGAAGTCAGGCGACTCAAGGCAAGGGTATTGGACCTCACATGCAGAGTGTGCCGCTATAATGGAGTCGGGATGACAAGCCAGACGACTCAAGGAAAAGGTGCTAAACCTCGCATGCGGAGCTCGCCCGCTATAATGGAGTCGGGCTGAGAAGCCAGGCGACTCAAGGCAAGGGTACTGAACCTCGCATGCGGAGCTCGCCGCTATAATGGAGTCGAGCCGAGAAGCCAGGCGACTCAAGGCAAAGGTACTGAACCTCGCATGCAGAGTGTACCGCTATAATGGAGTCGGGATGAGAAGCCAAACGACTCTGCGTAAGGGTGCTGGATCTTGTAGGATTTGGCGTAGCATCCTGCAATTTATGTGTCTGGCCCGGGTGATCAGTTCGTGTTGATGTGTAATGGCACTTGATGCTTTGCTACATCATTAGTTGTAGTGGCTATTGGTGCCTCGCTGTCTTGGCTGTCTGCCAAGGGCTATACGACGATGCTACTTAGATTTGGATAATGTAGATGCTGTCAAGTGGTGCATAGCGAGACTGCCCTCGAGGGTTGGTCAACAAGGCCGCTGAGAACTGAGCATCGAGCTGCTAGCGATAGATGAGTAGCACGACCACTGAGAGCTGGGAAACGAGACTACCGAGGGTTGAACCACGAGGCTGCACTTTCGATCTGGGATATTAATATCACATCGGGAATGCACTGTCATGCATAGCATCAGCTCTTCATGTACTTTAACTCTGCGCCTAATAAAAATCACTTCTACATAGCGTCGTACCAACCCTACTCCCCCCTTCTTAGAGGAGGCGAGGATTTGAAACGATGAATGCATAGTTGCTCGAAATTGGGCGACACAGCTGCTGGAAAAGCTAGGCGAATCAAGTGCTGACAAAAGTTGGGTAGCGCGGCTGGCGTGACTGCTGGGAGTCAGACAACGTGACTGCTGATGACTGAGCTTTGCAGCTGCTGAGCTGGGTCGCATGGCTGCTGAGGGTCGGGCTGCGTGGCTGTTGAGGTCCAGGCAGTGCGGTTGCTGAGAGCTGAGCAATGAGACTAGCGGGTTCGGTCAACATGAATTGTGAGAGCTGAGTAGCGAGATTGTCTGGAGTTGGTTAACACGGCTGCTGATAGCCGGGCAACATGGTTGATGAGGTTTATTTCAAAATGCTTCACGAGTAGTAGTAGCGTAATACTCTTCTTCCTCCTTTTTTTTTTAAAACACCATGCTTATTCTAAAATGTATTTGTTGAGCAGATCTTGCTGCATGTGGGCATAAATGGCTGATAATTTATGTTGTTAGGATAAGCCAATAAGATGTAAATGCGTGAGCCCACTTAAAAAATAAACAGTCCAAATTGTAATTCCTTCTCCTCCTTTCTTAGCCCAGCTGTAAGAGTTTTAGGGTACACGTGGGCCCACAACACTTTCTCATTAGTTCCATATACGATATGTTGTAGTGACGCCTAAGAGAAAAAAGGTGAGTGGTGGCGATTGTAAGAGGTACAGCGGTGGCGATGATTCTGGATGTTGAAACTATTGTCGGAAGCAGGAGGCGACAACAGGTGGTCCATTCAGCAGAGTTAGGGGCAACAGTTGTATACCGATGGTTGAAAGTCGATGAGTGGTTGTTTGGTTCTCGTGAGCGGTTACGGATAGAGAAAGAAGAGGGCCATCGATTTCACCTCCGATGTGAGGTTCTTGAGTTACCGTTGATGGCGTTGGGGATAGAAGGTGGTATGACAGGGATGACGACGATCGGCAGGAGGTGTCATCTTGGGTACGTTTCGTCTGAACCGGGGGTGACAGCTGGTGGCGATCTAAGAAACGGAGGTTGGAGATCATCCGGTGGTTCTGGAAGGGATTGGTTCTTCAACGACTTCTTTGGCGACTTGGAGTTGTTATGTTGGGTCAACTGGTGTTGAAGGTGGTTGAGTTGCAGATCCAATGGTGACAATGGGTGGCTACCTGCTAGGAACGGTCGACAATGGTCGGGGGAGGCATTTGCTGTCGGGGACTTCCCGCCGGAGGCGTTGTCGAGTCGGGTTCGACCAGCAATGGCGACTGTTGATGATTAGTGTTGTTGCTGGTTGGAGGTCGCCCTGGTTGTTGTAGTAGGTGATTCATCGGGCAACAAAGAGACCATTACTCCATCGGAAATAGAGAAAACCGAGTGGGGCCCGGTTTTTCTTTTGACTTTTGTTGACAACTCTGTCATTTTTCTGGTGCACTATGCACCTTTACCTCCTTTTTTTGTTGTCGACACTAGACAGACAAAACATACACCCTTTTTAATGTATTTTGGATGATTTGATGTAAATATGAGTTGTAAAGATTTTCTCTGTGTATATATATTTTTGTATGCATTTTTTTATTCTTTGTAGAGCTTCTCTTCACTCTTTTTTTTTGTCGAGCAGTTCGGAATGCAACGCATTTTCTGGTGAGTGGTGCTTGCAGTGAGCGAACATTGAGCTGCTTATTTGATAAGTTTTATACAAACAATCCTATGTGTGCATGCAAGCCTAAATGGATCTATGTTTTCACTATTAGACATACAACTTTATGAACATAAAAAGAAACCTGGGATACTCCTATGATTTTCGAAATTCACAAAGGAGAATATAATACATAAATTTTGTTGCTATATAGCAATAACAACTAGTTCCTTGAATTTCCTTAGCTCTTGAAAGCAAGTACCACAAGTGTAGTACCTCTAATGGCTCACAAACACACTTTGGGTGAGAGGATGAATATGAGAGAGAGGAAAGGAGGCAAGAGGCTCCAAAATTCGACCCTAGTAGGGTTTCTCCAATGGTTGGCCGAATTTTAGTGCCTTAGGGTGCTATTTATACTTAAGGCTAACTAGGGTTTCAAGGTGGAAACCCTAATCCCTTAGCTTAGGGCCTAAGCAAATCCACGGACTCCTTTCCTTAAGCCCTTGGACGAAAACTCCTAGATCCTTCTAGGATTTTCGGCCAAGCCTTAATAAAGGTGATCCAATGGCCCAAAGCCTCAACTATTGAATAATTACAAAACAGCCCCTGTACTTTTAATCAGTTCCTTTAATCCCAAAATTAATTCTAAATTAATTTCTGATTAAATATTAATTAATAATATGATTCCAAATTATTATATTATTCTTATAATATAATAAATAAATCATATTTATGCCCCAATCAACCTCTCTCCTCAACTGTCATCATGTCTAGTCACCCGTGTGATGGCAACCCAAAAGGATCATGCTCACAATCGGGTCAAGTACATACCAAAATAGTTATGGACTTAGACACTAATCCAACAGTCTCCCACTTGGATAAGTCTAATAACTATTTTGCATAACTTCAGAACCTGATCAGCAATCGTAGCTTTCAAAAGCCGTTGTCAACTCTGATCTTATCAGATACGCGTGTCCTTTAGATAAGGGATTATATATTCCTCCATTCTCAAAATATCGTATAGACACAAGATATGAATTTTAATCATTCTCTCTATACTGTTTCCCGACTTCTGATTTATGACGACTGACAACAGACTATAATTGAACACATCAACTTAGTCTCGGCTTGACCAAGCGCTTAGGGTGTCATCACTAAATCATCGAGGGGCCCACAGATATCGCTTTTATCCCACTTTGGGTAAAAGGAATGGATAAACTTCGACTCAAATGCTCGCTTGCATTTACTGATCGAATCACACACAACAATAAGTTTTATAACACCAAGTTACTGGTGCGTTTACTTATTATCAATGTGTAACCGACCAACAAATAACAACTCACACGTCTCGGTTTCAAGAATATACAATATTATCGACTCACAGTCACTCGCGATAAAATCCATGAAGTGATTCACGTGAGTGTGGGTTTAATCCAATACTCTAATCTTATCAAAGTACTCATGAACTCTGCAGCAAACTTGTGCTATGTCTAAACACTTTAGACAATCTACAGACAGATTCATGACAATCTTCCTTCATACCTACTTCCAACGTATGACCGACTGTGGAGGTTCGAATAACCCAGTTATTCTGGAAGTCAAAACATGCAAACTGAAACACAATAATAATACTTAATCCTTTATGGCCCCAAAACTTTTGAGTGTAAATAAAACACTTTTATTTAAACGTCATACTGATTACTCATTATTCATTTGTTTAATGTTTCGGATAACCAACTTATTTCTTGAATTAAAACAATAGCCGTCCCATGCTTCGAGCATGCACACTATGTTTCCTATGGTCCATGCTTTGTGAAATATATCAACTGAAAACCTTTCCAGTGATGCTCATTTCACAATTCCTAATCCTCATCGTTAGTGTAAGAATACAAGGTTCTTGCCACTATTAGAATATGTTATATTCTAACATTTTATGCAACGATCCTTTCGTAAAGTCATAGCACAAAAGTCACCAAGACTTGGCCAATGAAATTACAAGGTTCTCTATCAGAAATTGTTACAAAACAATTCTATAGACGTGATGTCTCTCACTCAAAGTACATTCCTTTGAACATCATTTTTGCATAAAATTTTCTAATCTAGACATAAATTCTCAATTTCCAACTCCCAATATGGAAACATTTCCATATTTGTCATATGACAACTTATTCTAAATATAATCTTATCTATTCATAATAATGTCGATATGGTCCATCCAATACTATACTTCCAACTATTCACAAGCAACAAATTCTTGGCGAACCTTAGATCGTCCTTTGATAGTTGTTTAATTATTTTAGTCAAATCCAGTTCTAGTCCTTTTTCCCTCTTAATGCCCTAGGCATTTGGAAAATTTTAGAATAGTCAAATATTATAGCATTTGCAATCGATCCTATACCCGAAGCGTATAGGACACGATTCATAATGTCTTACATAAAGATATGATACTTTATCAATCTTCTGCCATAATATTTTATGTGTCACGTTCTCACAATTCGAACTATGAAGATGGATGCCGTAATCATAATCGAAATTTGAGAACACACTATGTATCCTTTGACTAAAATATTAAAATTTCTCAATCTAAGCTTTAGATTTTGAAACTAAGTATAATATTCTCTCCCCTAATTATAGCAAAACAACTTTTCAACCCTTGCGACTTTGCAAAGTATAACTCTTGTTTTCTATAATTAATATCGCTAACTTGCAATATTTACCATAATAATCATGCTCCTACTAATATGATGATTATTTCCTTATCAGCATAACACTTATGCTCCCACTAGCTTCGACATGTATTCAGAAAACAGCTGAACTTCCAGAAAACAATGCTTATTGAATTCCTTAAGTTCATATTTCTAATACTTGATGCTTTGATAAGCCTTTATCTAAGCTTCTTAAACTCATACACCTTTGCCTTAGAAAGCTCACATGTGTATCTCAGACAAATTCAGAACTTATGTTACTAAGTCCCAAATGTTCAGACTAATTGCCAAATCTCACAATTCGAACTATGAAAAGGGATGTTGTAATCATAATCGAATTTGAGAATAAATTTTCACAATTGCTATCTTCTTAAAATCTCTCTTAGTGAAAACGTTTCCTCACAATCATTTTCATGAAATGGAGAGAAACCTTATGACACTTAGATTTTATGGTGTATGTGTTCCTATCCATGTGAATCTGCCAAAACCAAGGTTTGCGACAAATCCAAACTCATATGGACTGAACTTGTTCAATCTTGATTTCTCGCCTTATGGTAGCACGAATGCCCACCATTGCTTCCAGGTTGTCAAGAAGCTCACCCTTACCTATCAACGTACTTTCCATTGATCAGGGTGCCTTGCCTTTATGCAATCAATTGAGAACTCATAGAACTCATATGCATAATCAACTCAACTAGAATGGCACAGAAACAAGAGTATGTCAGTCACGATAGGTTGTAAAACTCAAGTCGTGCGCTAGTGATGATCAACTAGGTTTATTCTTGATTTGTTCTTGAAAATTTTCAAGACCATTAAGACTCCCACTGACTTCTTGACATATAAGCTTCTTTTGCCAAGAAACATTTCTTGACAAACAAATATTCAAGAGTTAGTGTAGCTTTTCATCAAGTTTAACACTTCACACAATTGGTTCTAGTTGGTCTTTGTCTTACCCAAGACATCACAACTTACCAATTTCAAATGTGCAAGAATGAGAAAACCTTTTCCAAACTCTACATTTGATGAGTGTTATAAACCTACTTAAGACTTGTCACTCAAGTCACAGTCTTGGAGTGTGACTCTAAGACTTGATTTTGGAACGAAGTATGATTGACTTCTTGATTTAACCAATTTTTTCCAATTCTCGATTCCTCTTCTTAGCCATACAAATGCACTAAGACTCACTTAGAGGATCAATTGAGATATGGTTCTTAATCATTAAGACTTATCATAAAACACAATAAAAGGTACTCTCCCCTCTTCTTAGAATAGAGAAACTTTTATCTTTCTGCCTGCTTGATTCTTCTTATTCGTTCTGCTATTGATTGAAACTCTTTCAATCAACTCAGAATTATACTTAATCTTATAAGTATAACCATATTTACTAAACTTTAGTAAGTCATGACGAATATCTTTATCACTCTTGCGGTGGACTCGATCAACGCACAACCTAGTGTACTCGATCTTCTAGTCCTTCACTTGACACTTTGCCAAAGAATTAGTCTAATTTCCAAATATGAAGTTTCTTATTCATCACGCAACCAAGTTGTATGATTCCAAGTTTCTGTCCAATTGGAACTTGGGCGATGAGAAACTCTCCCTATTTGGTAAATTCTCGACATTTCCACAAATAACATAATTAAGAATCAAATCCATCATTGCTAATAATAGAAACATTCAAACATCAATTTTTCATACACGCCATTGCAAGGATAAATAAATAAGATAAAATCAAAATTTATTTTATTGCGGAAAAATTTGTCCTTACAAAGCAATTCAACTGAAAACTATGCTATTACATATTTCTTAGCAATCTTTCCTAACTCTAAAGTAGCAGCTCAAAAATCCGATCCTCGAATCCATGCGATCCAAATCCATTTCTTCATGATCAGATTTAGCATGCTTCTTCCTTAAGCTTTCTTTCTTTTCCTCGATCCTACAAAACATCAAAATGTAATCTTATCACATCATGTATTAAGAATCTAGAATAGGAACTTAAAAGAGTTAGATAGTGGAGTTTACCTGAAGTAGAGCCATACGTCTTGACTCTCCCATCTCTTAGATCTCTCAGGTAAATAGGGCAACTTCGTCTCCAATGCCCCTTCTCTTGGCAATAAAAGCAAATGGACTCCTTTGGCACATTACATGGGACAATCTCATACTCAGTCCTTTCTGGACTTCCAATGTTGCCAGTGTCCATTGAAGCTTGGGAGTTTGATTCACCAGACAAATTTGCGTGACCAGCACGCCAAATCATTGCTGATTCAGCAGCTATAAGCAAATATGTGAGATCAATTAGGGTCATATAGTACTCTCTAACGAACTCACTATATGATTCAGGAAGTGACTGAAGAACCCAGTCAACAGTCAACTCACCTAAAATCTCGACACCCAACATTCTTAACCTGTCAATGTGCGACTTTATCTCTAATACGTGTGCACACATAGGTTTCCCATCTTCGTGTTTACTGGCCAAAAGGGCTTGAGTGAGCTTGAACTTTTCAAGCCTTCGAACTTGTGGGTTAGGGAGAATAACTGGAGGAGGTGGAGGAAGTGAAGCATGATCTATTGTTCCTCGATCATATCGTGGAACATCATCTTCATTTGGAAAGCTTGTTCCATGGGATTTGGGAAGACCATGATTGTCAGAACTAGACATCTACAAAACAGGAGAAAATTCAAGTTAAGTTAATTGAGTCCTTAATAAAACACCCAAATCAGATATTAAGGCTAGGATCCAACACAATACTCTACAACCTAGAAGAGGGATGCCGTAATCTAGTTGTAGAATATTTGAAGGTAGGTAAATGACGATTTATCAATTTCCACCATGAAAAACGAAAAATGAAGTTTAAGTTTTAAATGAATTGAAACTCCTAGATCTTTTTGAGATTCATTGAACCTTTCAATGGCATGTTTAATCTCGATTATGCCCTTCATATTTGTGACTGCGATGCCGAGGATCACAAACAAGGTGTGAATAACCATACGAATCACGTGGTGCACCCAATGCTACTATCACCTAATCAATGTGCCGGTTAGCCACACACGCTCCATTGATCTATGATAAACATCGAGCCACCCTTCGCCACCAATGTCAATCCCAAATTAGTGTGCCGGTTACCCACACACACTCCACTAACGTTCGCCAAGGGTACGAAGTGTAATTTCATGGATTAGCATACAATTTCACATTTTTCCTAAAGTAACTATGATTTGGGAATTTGTAAAAACATGTAGTTACTTTGTACTTCATTATACTTATAATGGAAGGTTTCGTCCTATCCTACCCGTTCGGCTAACGACCCTCCACTAGTCAAGAGTGCGGTGGGTAAGAGTGGATACCCATTCAATCGCCATTTTATAGGCAATTTCCTTAAACACCCCTTATAGACCAGCTTCGTGAATGAGGTCTACTAACGGTAAGACTGACTGTTTACTCATACATATATATAATATTAGACTTTTAATGTTATATATAGTATAGGGTGTATTTTATACTTTTAAAATACTAGGCGGTCTAATTTAATAAATTATACTTTTAATTTAATTAAATTTAAACCAAAACTTTATGGAATTATTAACTCTCTTTTAATTATACAGTTTAGTTAATTAATAAAACCATAAAGGTGTAATTTGAACCTTTTAAAATACTAGGGTTTTAATCATATTTAACTTTTTCGAAAAATTAAAACTTTTTAATTTTAAACTCTTAAATATTAAAATATTGATTTAATAATTATCCAAAATTAAACAATTAATTTAAAATTATTAAATCTTGTAGGATTATCTATTAAATTAAACAATTAATTTAATCTAATTCCATATCCCGTAAGATTTGAAAATTTATGGAATGGGATAATTCATAAGATCTTTAATTATCTATTTAAGGAATCAAGGATAATTACAAGATATGGCATTATCCAAATCCCTAAAATTTGGGAATCCTATCTAGGGGACAAGGCAAATTTCGAAATTCTAGGGTTAGACAACCCTAAAATCGAAATATTGGGGCCAAAGGAAAGGGTTTAGGAAACCTTACCAAAATTTCGAAATCTAGGGTTTAGAAACCCTAATTTCGAAAATCAAGCCTCCAGGGTTTATTAGCCATAAACCCTAATTGTCATATTCATACATTTGTATCAAATCTAATTGAAAACAAAAACCTGAGGCTCTGATACCACTGATAGGTTTTATACAAACAATCCTATGTGTGCATGCAACCCTAAATGGATCTATGTTTTCACTATTAGACATACAACTTTATGAACACAAAAAGAAACCTGGGATACTCCTATGATTTTCGAAATTCACAAAGGAGAATATAATACATACATTTTGTTGTTATATAGCAATAACAACTAGTTCCTTGAATTTCCTTAGCTCTTGAAAGCAAGTACCACAAGTGTAGTACCTCTAATGACTCACAAACACATTTTGGGTGAGAGGATGAATATGAGAGAGAGGAAAGGAGGCAAGAGGCTCCAAAATTCGACCCTAGTAGGGTTTCTCCAAGGGTTGGCCGAATTTTAGTGCCTTAGGGTGCTATTTATACTTAAGGCTAACTAGGGTTTCAAGGTGGAAACCCTAATCCCTTAGCTTAGGGCCTAAGCAAATCCACAAACTCCTTTCATTAAGCCCTTGGACGAAAACTCCTAGATCCTTCTAGGATTTTCGGCAAAGCCTTAATAAAGGTGATCCAATGGCCCAAAGCCTCAACTATCGAATAATTACAAAACAGCCCCTGTACTTTTAATCAGTTCCTTTAATCCCAAAATTAATTCTAAATTAATTTCTGATTAAATACTAATTAATAATATGATTCCAAATTATTATATTATTCTTATAATATAATAAATAAATCATATTTATGCCCCAATCAACCTCTATCCTCAACTGTCATCCTGTCTAGTCACCCGTGTGAAGGCAACCCAAAAGGACCATGCTCACAATCGGGTCAAGTACATACCAAAATAGTTATGGACTTAGACACTAATCCAACATTATTGGTGTAATTTGTCTTGGCACATTTTACTTGTTGATGCGGCTCAATATAATCAAATACCAATTTATAGAAGTCCAAAATGTATTTACTGCATCCCAATAGTACGAAGAAGCCCAAATAAAATATACGAGTCCAAATTATCAGCCCATTTGGAAGTGACTAGACCAATTCCTCCTCCTTTTTTTTTGAAAAAGTTGAGTGTATCGGGTTGCAATGCATCTCCTAAGATTAAATTTTGTTAGATGGAATTGCAGCGCACGGGCTTTCCATGGCTCATTGATGAAATTGTCTTGTGAAAAAATATCTTATTTATTTTTTTTATTGTTGAAGCAGCGTAATAGGATGAGAACTCCATGTAAATGAGCTCCAAAATGTATTTGTTGCACCAACCTTAGCAAAATAACGGCCCAAGGTAGAATTGGTAGCCCATAGGTATACAGGTGCCAAGGAATGTGGGCCTACTTATGCCTTAATCTACTTTGAGGGTGAAATATCCCCATCCGCCTTGCTTTCTCGATCCATTGTAAGGATATGCCAAAGGATAGACACCGGTGACCAGCGACAACAGAAACTCCTGGCGACGAGTTTGATGTCTGAGTCGGGGGTCTAAGAACGGAAAGAGACTAACGGTGTACTAGCTCCAGTGGCGGCGATTGTATGAAGAGCACAATGATCAGCGATTGTTGTTACTGTCGGAGTTCAAGGCGACCGTTGGAACTAGTACGGTTGCAGGTGGTGATTTTGGTTGTTCCTCATGAGATCTCATCGCTGGTAAGGGAAAATCGGAGTAGCAATTTCGTCTGTGAATCTGATCTGGTGGGTTGTCGGGAGGTGGTTCAACGGTGATGACTGTGATTGGCGGCGCTGAATCTGGAAGCTACCCACCGTCTGTGGGTGGTCTGGCGAAGCCGACAACGTGTGGCGTTTGAGCTGTTGTCGGAGGGGGCGATTTAAACGTGAGCTTGCAGGTAGCGATTATGTTGCTTCATCTGTTGAAGGTATAATGGAGATGACGATGGCCAATGGTGTTGTAGCTCCTATTGGCGGAAACAAATCGAGAAACACAGGTTGTTGATTGTTGTCATCGAATTTGTGGTGGTTAACGGATGATTGGCGCTTGGGGGCTGTCGGGTTGCGCCATGCGGAGGATGCAGTCGACTAGTGGTGATGAATCGAGGAATGAGATCTTGGCAGTGGCTTCCGGTGGGAAAGGATGCTGCTGTCAAAGGGTTTTCGTCTACCGGGGAGTCAGAGATGATCGGTGATGGTGCCGGCAAGGTGCTACCGGTAACAGCCGCTCCAGGGGTCGCTGTTGTTGTTACGACGGAAAAAGACAAACCATCTCGAAAATATGAGAAGAGAGGTGGACCAAGATGGGTCCCACCTTCCTTTGACTTTTTCTAATGTCTTGATCATCTTTTAAAATATGTGGGCTTTGTCTTGTAGTGTGATATGCAATCTTTTTAGAATATGTGTTACAACTATATTACCGCCTCTTCCCCATTTTTTTGTCGGTTGAGATGTGACAAGTCATTACTTTTGTAAATGTTTTATTTTACTGGTGTTATTCTCGAACAACGCCTCATATACATATTTTTTTCTACATACAGATATACCTCATGCTTCTTTTTCCTTTGTTTTTTTATACAAACTTTTGTTATCACCGTGACTCGGTTTAGGGTAAATATAATTTTGAGGTTGGATAATTTTTGTGAAGTGATGGTTAACAGCAAAAGATTTTTAAAAGTTCTACATGATGTACAAGCATGATAGTTGTGGTTACGAACAAATGTTTTTGGTCTTGAAGTTCTTCATAGAAGAATTCAACTAAACAGAATTTTTGAGAAATATGAACTAGAAACATGATAAAACCAACAAGATCTTCTTTCCTCCCCATTTACTGAACAAACCCTTAAAATTTGAACGAAAAAAGAGACTTAGAGAAATTTTCCTTTGCACATATACATGGAAATACTCAGGTTGAAAACGGGTTTCTGATAATTTGAAACGGTAAAAATTATAAAACTTATATTTTTTTTCCAAACTTCTAAACAACTTAATTAAACTTGTACATGAAAATCATAAATTAAATGAGATTATGAAAAGACCTGAACTGGAGTTGAGGTAAAAAAACCCATAAGAACTTCCTTCTTTTTTTCAAACTTCTAAGGAAAAACCACCAAATAAACAACAAAATTTTCTTTTTCTTCTCAGACTTGCTAAAAAACCTCAAGATATAAACAAAAACGGGATCTGATGAGATTTTCTCCTCATAATACTTTCTTTTCTTTTCAGCTTGCTCCACAAGCCATCAAATCATAAACAAAGAAACAGATCTGAAGAAATTTTCGTTTTCTTTTTCTAAGCTTTTAGAGGGAACATCAAAAATATGAAAAAAAGTAAGATAAGAATTCGATTTTTTTTAAATGTACAAACATCCTAGCTGTGTTTACAAACAGCTGAAACAGGTAATGAAGTTGTCACAGAAAATCTTAACTAAAAAACGATTTTCTTAATAATATGAACTTGATACAAAGATAAACTTGTAAAAATTTATTTTCTCTCCAACTTGTGGGATGGGTCATTGAAAAGAAAGACGAGACCGATCTGACATGCTTTTGTAAACATGAACAAGAACAAAAGTAGATCTACATATCTGGGCTTAAAAACGAAAACGAAATCCGTAGATCTGAACAAAAACACAAAGCTGGTAAAGAGATCTGAAAGAATTTTCGTTTCCTTCTCTAAGCTTTTAGAGAAAACACTAAATACAACTTCAAAGGAGTTTTGCACAGAGAATCATAAAGTGGAGGCGATTTTTTTAGCATAAACTGAAGTAAAGTAACTAATTACGAAGAAATTATTCTCCTCTCAAGTTGCTTGGATAAAACACCAAAATATAAACAAAGATGGAGAAGAGCTCCTAAAAACCTCTTCTCTCCCCGAAAATATAAGTAAAAACGGGTATGAGTTGGTGTTTTTAACCTTGAGAGGTGATTAAGTGAAGAAAAATGTTCAGATCTAAAAACCTGAGCTAAAAACGAGGTAGATCTACAGATCTAATGGATTTTAATGAAGGCATAGACAATTTTTTTTTGAAAGCTTTGAGAAATATACAATTATCACAACTTTGTTTACAAACAAATGTTGCAGGTTGTGGGGTTGTACACATAAAATCTTAACTGAAAAGTGAATTGCTCATAATATAAGCTTGATAGAAGGGTAACGACTTGTAAAATTCCTTTTCCCTTCCCTTACGTTGCTGAAAAATCCATCAAAATGTAAACGAAAAATAGATCAAAAATATCCTTCTCAGATGAGCTAAAAACGTCAGATCTCAAGATCTAAGCTTAAAAACGAAAAAAGATCTAGTGATCTGGACTGAAAGTGGAGTATATCTTGAGATCTAAATGAAAAGTGCATCAGATCGAAAGATTTGAAACATAGCTAATCATAACTGAACAGATCTTGACGAGAGCCAACGAATCTGAGCAAATGGTGCTAAATATGAGCAGATCTGAACAACATGAGCTGAAAACGCAACAGATCTGAACAGATCTAGGCAAAAACGAGCTTGAAACCAAGCGAGATGGTGGCTGCTCGTTCAAGTCTGGGATGACGCCAAATGATGCGACTTCGGCTCCGACCACCTGCTCTGAGGATGTGCTTCTACGACGGAGACGGATCTGCGAGGTCACAACAGACAAGCCTGTTAGAGCCGCCCCAGGGACTGTACCCAGCGAGCGGGCTCCGACGGTCAAGTTAGATCATCTGGTAGATCTGAGTCGGATCTCTTTAGCTAGAGAGAACCATCTTGGTGCTGGTGGTGGTGTATGGTGGCTGACGGCGGCGGGTGGCGGCTGAGCCACCCGGCCGGAGTATAGTGTGGCGGCTGAGCGAAGGGGAAGATCCCTCTCCATGGAGGATATACTAATCATTATATAGGGGACAATTAGGTCAAGGGGAATTAGGTCAGGCCTTGGGCCAGCCCAATTCAGGCCCAACTAGCAAGGAACTGGGCGAGGCCGCCCGGAGGCGCCGGGCAGGGCTGGCGAGCGCGCACCAGGCAAGGCTGGCGGGCGCGCAACAGGAAAGGCTGGTAAGGGAGCGCCAGGCCGGACCGGCAGGATAGTCCCCAGCGAGGCTGGCAAGGGAGTTCCTAGCAAGGCTTGCAAGGGAGAGCCAGGCCAGGGAGCGCCAGGCCGAGCCGGAGGGAGCGCACCAGGCAAGGCTGGCACGCTAGAGCGGTCTAGGCCATGCTAATGGACCATATATCAACATATTAATAAATCATAAATAATCTCTTCTCAAAAGTCCATCCTATCAAATTGTCCTGATGATATGCAACCCAAATGGACAATGCTACTCTCGAGTCAAGTACATACCAATTATAGTTATGGACTTAGACACTAATCCAACAGCTAATTAGTATTGGCGAAGCCAAAAAAAATTAGAATATTCCTCATAAATTAATTAGAAAACACACACACACACACACACACACACACACACACACACACACACACACATATATATATATATATATATATATATATATATATATATATATATATATATATACCCTAATAAATGAAAATCATTTTGACACATGTCATTTTCTCAAGATTTTTGCCATATAGATTTTTGAATTACTTAAATTCTACATGTCATTATATGGTATTTTCATTTTTATTAATAAATTAATCAATTCCATTAATTAATATCTCTATTATATATATGCAAAATATTCATTGTATTAAATGTATAAATCAACAATATAATTATTGAAACTTTTATTATTATTTTTTCTCCATAAAATGAGTATTATAGTAAATAGTTTGTGTTTTTCTAACACTAAAAACATTTATTATGCTTTTTTTTGTTACATGAATTAAAATAATGAAATTTTACAAAACAATATTTTAATGAGTAATTTTTTTTAGCTAATTCGTTTTTAATCTTGTTAAAATTTGAGATGATGCAGGCATGAGTAAAAATTTGTAGCTAATAAACTAATTCTTATTTACGATGGCTACTTACCACACTGTGGTACTCTACCCACTATGTCGTCGTTTCGGCTTGACATCAGACCATTGAGATGATTCCATTCCAACTTTGAGACATTTTTATCCCAACTTCTGACATTCATAACTTCTTTGTTTCTTACCCGTTTTCAATGTTCTTTATATCCACACGAAGGTGAGAACATACTCTACACAACTGTTAAGTCATATTCCACTAACTTAATATATGGGTCTTAATCTATTAGGTCACAAAGTTGACCCAAAAAACATAAAATTCTCATTTTACCCCTTTGACCAAAAATACATCTTCTCATGCATTCTTACTCTTGATATTACTAATCTAATTTCATCTTAGTGACTTAAACCCTTATTGCCGATTTTTGTGAAGTCACAACTTCATAATCTCATCTCTTTCTCATAATTGACCATTTTGTCCTTTTGATCAATATTTGACTAAAAGTCAACTTTCTATAAATTTGAGGTTCTTACATTTTCTGTTTACTCATGTTAAACATGAATGTTAATTGATTATCAAGTATTGAGTCTTTTGTTTTTCAACAAAGAATTTACAATAAAATACCGTCCTGTGGTTCGCCACGAGATCACCTTCTAGTTTATAATTAAATTCCATGTATATAGTTTAAATAAATAACGTTTTAATCTATTAAAACCCAGTGAACTAAACCAAACCACTTAATTTTTATTAATTAAACATTATTTTTATTGTCTTATTTACTTTTAGATTTTTATATTATCGGGGAATAATCACATAACCACATGATTTTGAGAATCACAGGAAATTACCAATATTAAACATTAACGATGTGACGATAAAAGTAAACTTTGAATTACAAATTTAAGATAGAAGGAAAAAAAACATATTCTAAAATTTTAAGAACATTTATTAATCAGAAGAATAATTCTAAAATTTTCAAGAAATTATTTTGTTTGTTGTTAAATTTAAAAGAAAACACAAAAAATGAAGTAGTTGCAATACAAATGCGTTATATGTGGCATTTAGTTGAAAAACAAGTGATACTAAACATTTTGTATTCTTAAATTAAAAAAAAAATCTGAAAGCTAACAAAAAAATAAAGGAAAACGAAAACAAATACGATGTAGAACACTATAGACATGCATAAAAATGTCAAGTGACAATAAAAACTTCATATTTGCAACAACCTGAATTTTATAGAAAATTTTAACTTTTATTACATATAAAAATCAACCATAATTGTTTCCAAAATAATCCCATTACATAGCCACAATGTTTCAAAAGACCAGAGTATCAATAACTAGATGCGGAATTATTGGAAAATGCATGTCGCGCCATCAAGCCAGACTCTTGCCATTAGAACCGGAAGTATCTGAAACATCCACCAAAACTGTAAGCACAAGCTTAGTGAGTTTTCCAAAACACGCAACCATAAAATCACATAATATCATGCACGTATACATATAAGTTTGCCATGGACTCCCTCCATGGTCTTCATTGGAATGTCGTGGACTACCCCCATGGTCTTATATCCCCGAGCCATGGGTTTCTCCCATGGTCTTGCCAAATGCCATGGGCTCCTCCCATGGTCTACACACAAGTCCACATATATATCAGATAGCAAACAATTACATACTCCAATACAATACACCTCATTACCATTAATGGGTCGACCTTGGAGCCTTCGACCCATGAGTGTAGTGATAAGACTCACCTTGAATACTGAACGATAGATGACTAGGTCCGGCTCCGAATATCAGCTCAACTCAACCCCTAAACAGAAACAATTCCTTAAATGCAACCCAAAATGCCTCAAAACCCTTATAAATCAAACTTGGTCAAAGATTAAAGTCAAAGTCAAAGTCAACGGTCCGAGTTGACCCAACTCGCCAAGTTGTCCTTCAACTCGTCGAATTTCTCCATTAACTGTAATGATCGGGAAAAATCTTATCAACTCGCCGAGTTATCCAGAAATCCAACAGCTTAATGCACTAAGCTGATTCGATAGAATCTAGGAACTCCAAACCTCATATCTCCTCTAAAATGATGTCTAAAAGGGTAAAGTTTCCAACTTTACCCTAGGAACCACCACACTGAGCCCAAACCCAAACCCTGGACTCATAAGAGTGAGGCTTGGCCCATTAAGCCCTTAAACCCAAAGGCATAGACCCAAAATGCAGATATGGCATCCAATGGCTGGGAAATCACGTAAAGTTTCCAACTTTACGTCCATGCATGCTAGAAAGAAACTCTCGGGTTCAAGATGGGCTAATAAAGGACTTATTGCATGAATGGGACCTAAAACTTAGAAAAACTTGCAACTTTAAGCCAAATGAGGCCATAAAAAGGGTCAGATCTAATATAACAACCCACGGAACATTCAACTTCTTGGACAACCCAACCATGAGCTCACAATCAAGATAAAACCCCAAACAAAGAGATCTAGATGATAGCAAAGGTAGGTATAAACTTGATACCTCCAAGAGACTGCAACAAGTGGGGAGGTTCTGGATCTAAGTCTTCCATCCAAGCTCTACACCTCCAATCTTCCAAGCTTCTTCAAAAGAGCAAAAAAGATCAACACTCAAGTCCCTCCACAAGCCTACACACTCACAAAAGAAGGTGATACACACTATCTAAGGTTTCTGGAAAGAGGAGTCTGGTAAGGAGGCCAACCAAGGGACTCAAGGCCTTTAAATAGGGCGCAACACCCTAAAAATTAGGGTTTCCTTCCAGCCGCCAACTCGCCGGGTTGAAGCACCTCGACTCGCCGAGTTGGTTCATTAATTTCTGCGGCCAAAGCCCTCTCGACACGCCGAGTTGGAGCTTCCAAATCGCCGAGTCCCAAAGGAAAAATAAAAACAATTAGAAGAATAAGCTCATACCTAAACCAAGCGTTACAATATTTAAGACCCAACAAAAAAAAAGTTTAAAATATTTGACGCAGACAAAAGAAAAATACGTGTTTTATTTTCGAAATAAAAAATGTACCATTGTCATACTTAGGGTTGTTTGATAGTTGTTCACTAAGTCAGATCTAAATAAATGATGTCTTATCAAAATCAAAATCTTTGACTCATTATGTTTATGTTTGAAGCCATGATGTTTGATTATGTTTATGAATATTTGAACCGACTAATAAAATATTTTACCCGTGTGTTATACTTTGTGTTAGATAACATGTAAAATTCTTATAAAATATTCGAAGAAAGTTGCTAAACAAATATAACTAAAACACTAAATGTCGTAAAAATCTAAATTAAACATAAACTGTTCAAATTCAAATAAAGACATACTTAAATTCAAACAAAACATAACCATTTTTATGGAAATTTAACTTGAACCAAATAAAATTGTTGATTAACAATATGGTTACACAAAGTAGTCATATATTCATTTCCTTGTGAACCTCATTATATGTCCCGTATGTTTTGGTAAGAATATGTTTTTCTATCAACATCTTTGTAACTGTGATTTTAAATAGTTGTAATGGTTCTTCATTTTCTTTTGATCAATTGTAAAATTTTGTTGTTTTTTTAGTTTCTCTGCTACTACCTTCCATGAGTCTGCTTTCAAGTTACTACCTTCCTAACCGTTAGTTGTGATTTCGTGTATATAATCTTCAAAAAAAGTTTTGTCCATACAATCTTACTTCCAAACAATTTTAGGCCTCTTTTGTGACATTTATAAAATATTAATTAAAAACATATAACACTTTAGCATGCAAGTTCAAAAAATCAAATTCTAGCATACAAGTTTATAATTTATGCATATAAAGTTCAAAAATTCAACAAAAAAGTTCATATATCCAATTTCAAAAAGCAGTTGCATATGATTTTAGAAAAAATAAAACAAAATTCAGCATACAGGTTCATAGTAGCATACAAAGTTCAAAAATTCAACTTACAAGTTCATGTGTCATGTATTTGACATCATACAAAAAAAAGCAACAATAAGGCATGAAACATATGAAATTGTAGGAAAATGCAACATTCAAGTTCGTTTAGCATATTTGAATTCCGGTTCCACCCTCATTGCAGGAAAATAAGCAACAAGACATGAAGAAATGAAATTGTTTCAACATTCATAGTTTTGATATCGGAAAAAATGAAAGTTGGAGGAGAATCCTCGTCGATAATGTAGCGGTAGGAAGCACGTGGTCGATGCTGGCAAAGGAGTGGCGGAGGAAGGCGATGGAGTGGTAGGAAATCATGAAGAAGTTGTGGTCAATGGCCATGCTTAGTCAACCGACTTGCTAGCTGTGGCGACAATAGAAAGTCGATAGCCGACGACATTCGATGAAGGAAGAAGGTGTGACCGGCTGACGAGGATTGGGTTTTTGTGGGTTCTTGTTACTTGTTAGGCATGAAAATTTCACCGACCCTATGGGAAACAAGGTTGACCCGCCTCGATCGGGGACGAGTATTACTCGTAAAAACAGATACCGTATATAAGGTCGAAAATCCCCATTACGCTAAAACCGGGGATGGGGGTGGGGTCGGGGCCGAGTATACCTATCATGAACCCGTCCTGCCCCCGCTTTAATGACAATATATATAATATTAGAATAATGATGATTTATTAAATTTGAATTAAGTCCACTAAACATGAATTGATTTGTATTAAACCATCAGAGATAGTCCGTATACGAAATTACATTCCTAATTCCAAGAGTTCGTAATCATAATTTCGTTCGACGACCCGTATACCAAAACGTCACTTATTGTTTTGATGTTTGTTAAACTTTTTGATTAATGTAAAGATAATATGATTACGGCTTTTGGTTTTGATTGATTATTAAGCTTGATTTGTTTATTAAGTTGAATTTGTTACGATGATAGATCGGGGATGGGCCGAGGAAAATACCAAAATCTAAAGGGGAGGGGATTAGATTCCCCACATCCACCAAAGATAGGAACAAAGTTATGCACTTAGGGATGACGACATGTATGGTCAACCCCTCCCCATTTTCATCCTTATTTCTATTTTCGAAGAAAGTGTGATAGCCGATGAGGACTGGTTTTTGGTAGGTTCTTGTTTCAACAACCATAAGGTCGGACGGTATGGAGTGCGGGACGTTTCCCGCACAGGGGAACATCGCACCGTGGGTGCGGGAAGCGAGGCGTTCTCACTCCTCGCCTCATTGGTCTGTTATTTTTTTTTTCTTTTTTTGATTCCAACGGCTATATAGTCGTTAATATATATATATATATATATATATATATATATATATATATATATATATATATATATATATTGTTTTATTTCCTTTTTTTAAACTATAAATACCACAACATCCAACCATTTTTTAACCCATACCTTATACTTCTCTTCAAAAAATATTAATCAAAATGTCATCATCTTCATCATCCGATTCGACGGCTCTAGAGGAGGCTAAGTTTATCGGTTCCGTCATGGCGAAAACGGTTGCATACTATCAAAACCGACTAGGCGAAACATCACGTGCACAATCTAAACCAAGAAAGCCGCGGTTGCGTAGAAATCACAAAGCCAGACACGATCGTCTTATAGAAGATTATTTTGCAGATGACGCCATTTACGCTGTAAAGTTTCGACGTCGGTTCCGGATGAGGAAGGAACTATTCTTACATATTGTTTGCGATTTGGAATGCCGCTTTCCATATTTCCAATGGAAAATGCATGCAAGGTGGATAAAAGGTTTCTCTCCCGTTTAAAAATGCACGGCTGCAATTCGTCAGTTAGCATACGGCATGGGCGCAGACAAATGAGACGACTATTTTAGGATGTCAGAGCGTACCGTGCAGGAGTGTGTGTACAAGTTCTACAAAGCGATCTCTTTGGTTTATGGGCAACGATATTTGCGCAAACCAACTATCAACGATATCCACCAATTGTACACGGTGCGTGAATGCAAGCATGGATTCTCTGGAATGCTAGGTAGTATCGATTGCATGCATTGGAGTTGGTCATTATGCCCCAACGCATGGCGTGGTCAATACATGAGAGGCGACCACAAAGAGCCGACGATCATTCTAGAGGCTATCGCATCACATGATCTTTGGATATGGCATGCATTCTTTGGTCCAGCTGGTGCAAACAATGATATCAATGTGCTAGACCAGTCACCGGTATTCAACGATATCTACCTTGGAAAGTCGCACGATGTACCTTTTCAAGCAAATGGGGTAGCATGTAAGCTTGGATACTATCTTACTGACAGTATATATCCTTCTTTGTCTGTTTTGTGAAATCGTTTACATGTCCTAACGACCCGAAAAAGAAAAAGTTTAAAGAGACGCAAGAGTCAGCTAGGAAGGATGTGGAGCGAACATTTGGTGTACTTAAAAGACGTTGGCAAGTACTAACGGTCGGGGCAAGGTCATATGAAGTGAAAAGGTTACAACACGTAATGTATGCATGTATCATATTGCATAATATGATTCTTGAAGACGAAGGAAGAGCGATATGTCGGTACAACGAAAATGAAGTTTTGCCAAATGTCGAAGGAATAGACGTTGGTACACAAGAGTATAGGGTGAATAGAAGAGAAGTACACAATCGCGTCATTCATCACGCCCTTCGTGCTGATTTGGTGGAGCACATTTATAGGGCTCATATTCAGCCCCCGATAGAGTTTTCTCACGATGATTTGTTTGACGAATCAGACGAGGATTCTGATATGTTCGTAAAGAGCGAAGATTCCGACGACGAGAGTGACACTGGGGAGAATGATGAAGACGATGAAGGCGATGACGAGGACGATGGGGGAGGTGACGAGGACGATGATTCCGAGTGACGTATTTTGGTTTATTTAAAATTAGGATATTAATTATGTTTTCTATGTTGTGGGTTGTTTGATTTTTTGTTTGCGTTTTTTTTTCTACTTATTAGGTTTAATGTAATTTTTATTTTAATTAATGAAATGCTTTTTATTTTTAATTAAAATTTATGTTTAGTATTAATTTAAAAATTATAAATCATAAAAAAAATTAATTTTATTTAAAAAAAAAGTGAGGGAAACTCTTCCCACCCATTCCTTGGGTTTTAGGTGAGGGAAAAGAAAGCGATGAAATGGTGGTATGACCCACAAAAAGTGAAGGAAACTTCCCTCTCATACCCTCCGGTCTAAGAGGAAGAAGAGAAGATGCGTGAATTATGGCATAAAGTGGCAAAGTGGTTTATTTTATAGAGGCATATATCTTTGTATATTCACACAATAAGTAAGTTGTTGCCCTAAATAAGATGTGAAATTTTTGTAAAACAAATTATCTTACTCTCACTAAATGATACAATACCTCTTATTAGTCACACTAAAAGACAAGTCTTTAATAATCAATTGGATATATATATATATATATATATATATATATATATATATATATATATATAAAATCACATGTTTTTCTTTTTATCATTATGTCTATAATCTAAGATTCTTTTCGGTTAATCAAAAAAGGGTCATTTGAGGACTATTTTGTCGGATGTAGACAAAATTGCAAAAACGATCTGTGTGATATGCATTTTTTTTGGGTTTTAGTCCAAATCATGATTTTTTTTGGCTTCGTGGTCCTTTTAAACTAGTTTCATTGTGTTTTTGGTCCCTCTGAATTTTGAAATGACTGTAATACCCTTGGGGTATTTATTTTCCATTTTTATTTCATTTCTTTTTTTAATTCTAATACTATTTTATTTATTTTAATAATTAAAAAAATAAGAATGGGACCCACCTCTCTCTCTCTCTCTCTCTCTCTCTCTCTCTCTCTCCCCCCCCCCTCGAGACTACTCCCAATCTCCAAGTTCTTCTACTTAAACAAGATCCTAGTTATGAATAATACCTAATTACTTCCTTATCATAACCCATAAATAGATTTTCCACCTCTAAGGCTACTCGGGGTGGGCAACACCCACTCCCGTTATTGTGCCTAATAACACCTAATAACGCCAATGAACACGGCCCCTCTCCCCCGCTATTGCGTGTTAAAAGGTATTCCCGTTGCTTCCCGTTACCACCACAACATTTGGTAACTGCGTTTTCTTGTTTTTTCTCCTAATAACGCCTATGGGCGTTGCCCACACCCACCCCTCTAACAAAACCTAGAAACTAACTTCATGTTCAAATTCAACACACACATGCATACACCTGTAAAAATGGAACCCAGATCGATGGTGATGGTGGTGACTTGCGATGTTTCAGTTTTTCATCTTCCCCATCTCTAGATTTCAGTTCCTATTTCAACATCCCCATATTAGAGCTAGTCTAATTTTAATTTTGATTTCAACGACAAGGAGGTGGTGTAGGGTTCTCGAAAAAAACGAAGGCCCCTGAATCGGAGACGACATATTTGATTTCTTACCACTACCACAATTAATTGACCTTAAATCGATCTTAAACTTCCATCATTTGTTCAACCTCAATGTGGATTCAGCCGATACGATACCAACGGAGGAGAAGTCAGGGATAAGTTTGAATCTATAGCCAAGTCCATCTTTTTTCTTGAACAAGGATCAGAAACCCAGAAATCCTTTCAAAAACCTAGAAATTCTGTTAACCAAATACCAATAAATGATGTGTGTATTCGATTTCAAACAATAATATGCAAACACTAGAGAAATAAAGGAACAAAGCTTGCTCCAGTGGTGGCTTAGAAATCCCGAGGAAGGGAGGGGCAGCCGATCTCTGGCGAGCCCTCCTTGATTCATTTGCTTCGGCGCTAGTAGCAACACATGAATACGGGGGGGGGGGGGGGGGGGGGGGAGCAAAGCAGTCACCAATCAGGGTGGTGTTTTTGGATCTGTTATGGACGGCAGAAAAGAGTGAATAAGAAAGAGAGGCGACTGTTGGTGGCTGTCATCACCGACAATGGTTGGGAGAGGGGATGCTCTGGTAGTTCCTCGTTTTTTCTTCTTTCCTGATTCGACAGAAAACGCTGCAGACAAGGGGTTGGGAGAGAATGGCGATCTTTAGGGGTGTTTGGGTGGTGTTGCTCGGCCGGAGGAGGAAGGAGAAGGCAGCTCCGGTGGCCGACAACCTCTTCCTTGGCCGGTGGTGAAGAAAAACGGGAATGAATGAATGAAGAGAGAGAGAGAGAGAGAGAGAGAGAGAGGGCAGGTAGGTCTCATTCTTGATTTGATTTAACATTTATATTTAAATAAAAGAAAAAAAAATAATTAAGTAAATGGAAAAAACAAATTAAAAAGGCAAAGTTGTCTTTTCAAGTTTATCGGGGACCAGTTTTACAATGAAACTAGCCCAAAAGGACCACGAATCCAAAAACCCGTGGTTTGGACCAAAACCCCAAAAAAATACATACCAAAAGGACCATTTTTGCAATTTTGTCTCAGATTTATGGAAAACATACAGACCATTTATGATTTCAAAAAAAAAAAAAAAGAGGAAGTCCGTATAAAATTGTCAAGCCTACATGAAAAGAGTGGCCGGGGGGGGGGGGGGGGGGAAGCAGTCGCCAATCAGGGTGGTGTTTTTGGATCTATTATGGACGGCAGAAAAGAGTGAATAAGAAAGAGAGGCGACTGTTGGTGGCTGTTATCACCGACAATGGTTGGGAGAGGGGATGCTATGGTAGTTCCTTGTTTTTTCTTCTTTCCTGATTCGACAGAAAACACTGCAGACAAGGGGTTGGGAGAGAATGACGATCTTTAGGGGTGTTTGGGTGGTGTTGCTCGGCCGGAGGAGGAAGGAGAAGGTAGCTCCGGTGGCCGACAACCTCTTCCTTGGCCGGTGGTGAAGAAAAGCGGGAAGGAATGAAGAGAGAGAGAGAGAGAGAAAGAGAGAGAGCATGTGGGTCTCATTCTTGATTTGATTTAACATTTATATTTAAATAAAAGAAAAAAATAATTAAGTAAACGGAATAAACAAATTAAAAATGCAAAGTTGTCTTTTCAAGTTTATTGGGGACCAGTTTTACAATGAAACTAGCCCAAAATAAACACAAATCCAAAAACGTGTGGCAAAACCCCCAAAAAAAATACATACCAAAAGGAACATTTTTGCAATTTTGTCTCAGATTTATGAAAAACATGCTGAACATTTATAATTGTCAAAGCCTACATGAAAATTTTCAGATGAGGCGTACTGTTGTGTTTTGCTCTTGAGAATGAGGCTCAGTCGAGGTTAGGGTTTTCCGAGAAAAACTTTTTTTTGCCGCTTAATCCTCCGATCAAGTATGAGCCGATGATTTCGACGCCGATTCTACCACTCTCTCTTTCTCTATCTCTATCTCTCAAAACATATATACATACACACACATAAACATATACATCACAAATATTCTCAAATGTCTACGAATGATAAAGGGGGTGTTTGGGATTGCTTATTCATTTCATTAAGCACTTTTTGAGTTATTGCTGTTGTTGTTGCTGTTGCTGCTAAATTATTCTTCCGATGGACGAGGCGGTGACGATGAAATGTAGATTGAGCAAAATCGAAATTTGGAGACCTGATCTGTATCTTGGCTGGGCAATCCGGATGGCACATGTTGTTCAGTCGAGATTTCTATTCGGAAATCGACATGCATTGCAACTGCGATTGCAGCCATGACGGATTTGGGCAAAACAAATACGATTACAACAGATCTGAGCCTCCGTTCTACCTCGCATCCTGTTTTCCGGTCTAGGTACTTTTAAGCTTTTTTTTTAATCCATATTTTAGCAAATACTCCTTTTTCCGATGAACTAGACGCCAATTTCATTAATATTTAGAATACATAATCCTCAGAACTAGGGTGACTGTTGATTAAAGTTTAAATTAGATAAATTCTTCTCTTAAAAACCATAGTGATTGAACGAAATACCATGTTGCAGCCTACATTGTTGAGATATAATGTTATAAACAAATTGTTGTTACAATCCTAGAATTTTCAGCAATTATCAAACATATGTTTTCCCTAGGCATTTTGTCAAATAGAAAAGTAGATCGATATTTTGGTTTAATTTTTTTATTTAGTTTTGTTTCATAGTTTTATTACCACAACCACAATATGTTTTCATTTGATTATTAGAATGTTAGGCAACAAGTTTCTGCGAACTTTAAGAAGTTTTTTCTTTCCTTCTAAGAATTTTTTTTCTGTAAAATTTTATTTTAAACAAAGTTGGTGTTTGGCAAAAAAGGCTTATTGGCAAAAGCTATTATGTTATATTACATCTTTTAAAAGCTTACATCTTCTTTTGTGAATAAAAGCTCCAACTATCTCCTATGGAAGCTACTAGGCTATCAGGTTGCACTTGCACCTATATGCTAGTTTGCCATACATATCCTATATATCTAAGAGTAAATTACAGAAATGGTCCCTATGGTTTAACCAAAATTACAACTTTGGCTCAACTTTGCTTAGTTTTGTTACATGCTCATCCCTGTGGTTTCATCCTCTCAAAGCAATCAAGACGATCAAAAGAGTAAGCATAATTTTTCGATCCTTGTAGGCTATGACGATAAAAAAAAAATCATCTGAGCAAAATGAGAATATTTTGGCTGGGCAATCCAGAGGGCATATCTTCTTTAAATGTTATATGCAACTGTGATTGCAGCCATGGTGGGTTTAGATTACTCAATTTCCCTTGATAACAACAGATCTGAGCTTTCATCTACAAAATCTAATGTTGATCATTAGTAAAAGGCAACTGCAAGTAATAGCAATGTACTTCATTGATTTGTTTATCATCACATTCTACTTTTAATTATTTCTATTGCAACACTGTGCTTTTGGGAAATCTATCCAATTAAAGCAGTGGTGGTGGTGGACTGGTGGTGGTGGTGGTAATGATGATGATGATGATGATGATGGTTAAGTCTATGGAAAATCTATCCAATTAAAGCAATATTAGTAATATTTTTATGGAAAAGGCGATGATGATGATGATGATGATGGGTGTATTCTAAGCAAATATGAAGAGACATTGAAGATTGGTTCTGTGTATCTTGGCAGGGCAACTTCTTGATGGCAAAGTGAGAAGTGACTTTGCAACTGTGTTTGTTTGCAGCCATGGCAGAGTCCCTCATCTTCTTTGTCAACATTCCCTAATTACAGATCTGAGCCTAAGGGTTTTCCTATTACACTTTCTTTATTTTCTTTTCTTGAAGGGATTATCATTGACTAGTTTGAGTTTGAGTCATTATGGTTTTCTGAATGAAATATATGATTTTTGTTTTCTGTAGTTGATTATTAGAACCGTGAACAACTGGGGAAGAGTTGTAATAAGAATAGAGTCTGTTTCTGTTCTTTATATGTTCATGTTTTTTTAAAAGGGTTGTGATTCTTCTTTGTGTGTTTTTGCTGTGATTTTATTATTCATTGATTTCCGGACATTGGGTAATCAGGGAATTACAGAAGGGTATGTTGGTTTTGCTTTGGAAGGATATTGTTTAATATTGATGGAAGATTCTAGATTAAATTACAAGTGTGTTGGCATTTTTGAATCTGATTTTTTGGAGAGTACATTGTTGTTTTTGTCTATATAAGCTAGATTGAAATGCAAACCAAAATCAACAAAAATATATACCTCCACATGGGAAATAAATCGATATCTAAGGCAGGCTTATGTTAATGTTTTTTCTTTGACTGAATGCAAAATACCATGAATCATTAAAATTGCAGGTTTATGCTTATTTGGTTCTTGTATTGGTTCACCATCATTAGATGAAAAACTTATTTCATCTTGGTTTCAAAAAAGAAAACCAAACTTTATAATTGCAATAAAAAATTTGTCACAAACTTGCAATTAGTCAATCAACGTAGTTATGTCGATAAGCTTGATTAACAAATTGATTATCAAACATTGAAAATGAAATATCCTTTATCATTAAATATGAAATGAAAGAATGGTTTGTCTAATTGTCTATTTCATGTAAGAATGTTAAAATCATTAGCACGTATACCCAAATAGAAAAGGAAAAAGACATTGAAAAAAATAATATCAAGATACTAGGGGTGCGTTTGGTTGTGGAAAAATTTTCAGTTTTCTAGGAAAATTTTCCAAGAAAAATAGAAATTTTGAAAACGCGTTTGGTTAATTAGTTCTCCAAAATTTTCCAAAAAAATGAAAATTTTCAGTTTTCCAAATTGTATGTAAATAAGAAAAGTGATTTTTACAGTTTTCAAAATTTCTAAAATGAAAAATAAAAACTCCTCCGTTTTCAACCAAACGCGTTTTCTAAAATTTTTATTTAAAATTGAAAATGAAAACTCAACTCCATTTTCTTAGAAAATGAAAATAATTTTCCACAACCAAACGAACCTTAAGGGTGCGTTTGGTTTTGGAAAATTTTCCAGTTTTCTAGGAAAATTTTACAAGAAAAACGGAAAATTTGAGAAACACGTTTGGTTCGTTCAGTTTTCCAAAATTTTCCAAGAAAATGAAAATTTTCAGTTTTTCAAATTCTATATAAATTAGAAAAGTGATTTTTACAGTTTTCTAAAGTTTTCCAAATTTATAAGATGAAAAATGAAAACTCCCCCGGTTTCAACCAAACGCGTTTTCTAAAATTTTCATTGAAATTTGAAAATGGAAACTCAACTCTATTTTCTGAAAACATTTTCTTAGAAAATGAAAACAATTTTCCACAACCAAACACACCCTAATGGTGCGTTTAGTTGCGGAAAAATAGGCCGTTTTCCGGAAAAATTTTCCAAGAAAAATGAGAATTTTGAAAACGCGTTTAGTTCGTCTATTTTTCTAAATTTTTCTCGAAAAATGAAAATTTTCCGTTTTCTAAAATTACAAAGAAGTTGGAAATTTTTGGAAAACCGATAATCATTGTTTTCCATATTTTTCTAATTCCAAATTTTGTCTAAAATATAAATACTCACTCCACCCCATCCACCTCTACCTACCCTCACCTTAATACCCTTAACCCACCACACCCCTACCTACCTACACTCACTCCCAAGCCCATCCCTACAAACACACACACACACCCACCCACAAACACACACACACACACAAACACACACACACACACACACCCTCACAAACACACACACCACCCCCCCCCCACACACACACACCCACCCACACCCCCACAAACATACACACACACATACACCCACAAACTCACACCCACACCCCCACAAACATACACACACACATACACCCACAAACTCACACCCACACCCACACTACACCCACACCCACCCACCACCCCCCACACACACACACCCAACACCACCACCAATAATTATTGTTTTCCATATTTTTCTAATTCCAAAATTTTTCTAAAATATAAACACACACTCACTCCCACCTCTATCTACCCCCACCTTAACACCCCCAACCCACCACACCCCTACCTACCCACACCCACCTGTCACACCCCCAAACCAGACGGCGGAAACGTCCGGGGGTGGATGACTTCATTTGTATTATCACAACACATGCATTATAGTAATCAGAGTACAAACAACCAATGTATTTAAAAAGTAAAATATTTACATGTGTTTCAACATTGTATACTGAAACTAATTAGTTGTACAAAAAGAAGAAGACAATACATAAATAGTTCCATCTTCTCAAAAGCTCGGGGTGTACCTGTCTACTGGTTCCCTGAGAATACAAGTAATTTGAAAAGAAAGTATCAACATAAAGTTGAGTGAGTGCATAACTATTTATGTTTTGAAAGAATGTCTTCTGTTTCTTTAATATGTATACTGTTTCCAGAAAATCTTATATTTTCTGTTGTATGTGAAAAGTAGTTTTAATTGCATAAAATTGTTCTATTTGTAAACCAATGTTCTGTATTTGTAATCCTTTTGTAAACGTGTATTTGAGAGTATGTCTGAATCCATCAACTGTTATTGTAAACGGTAATGTAATACTGTAAATTGTATCTTGTAAACTAGTACTTTGAAATACTACATAAGTTTAAATAATTATACACTAACGTATTGTTAATATCTTTTAATGAGTTATTATAACCATACTGACTAGATGTCCTGACCCAACGCTATGAGTGCGCTGAACACATGTTGATAACAATTTGTCACTCACAGGCGTGTATGCCTGACTGTAGCTAGCAGTCCGAGTGCGGGGATGTCAATCCCAATATAGATCTATACACGCATTGTTTCGATCCCCGGCTGGAGATTCTGGTTATAATGTCAGGACTTTACGATATTGTTTAAATGAATTAAACAATCTGTACTACTTGACTCATAAAAGCATATAAACGTTACATGTATAATAGTTATGGAAACTCAATCATTCTGAAATAAATGATTGATAGTATATTCTTGAGTTAGTATTCTTAGCATGTATCTGAAAGAATGTATACGCTTTAATAGTTTTGAATTAAACATTTGTTCTTGTAAAACAATGTACTTTAGTATACTTGAATCATAAATTAATGTTCTATGAATCATAAATTATACCTATTATAATTTATATGTACTTTCTGAGTTGATAACGAGTATTCATGAATGTAACCCCTTGCTCAACATGTTACAAAGGGTATTTGAAACTTAATGAACAAACTTTTATACTTGTATACATATATATATATATATATATATATATATATATATATATATATATATATATATATATATATAAACTTTAAATGACATTCGGACAAATAACCAATACTTGTAATCCCACATCCAAACAAAGAAAATGAACCAAAGTGGGTTATCAGTCCTAAGCCTTTTAAATCTTATATATATAAATATATATATATATATATATATATATATATATATATATATATATATATATATATATATATATATACTAGTATGATTTTTGGGGAAAAATATAACTTTATACAAAATATTTAAAAGAAGTTTGATATTTTGAAACTCATTTTGGTGACTTGATGTCATTTTGAAACAAACATTGAAAATCATTTGATTTGATGATAAGTGAAATTCATTTTGATAAAATATTTGAAATCACTTGTTTATAACACAAAAACATTGTGTTAGACTTGTATCCCCCCCCCCCCCCAAAACAGTAAAAGCTATTAAAATATGGGGGTATGAACTCACCTGTTGTAAGTTATTCAAATGTAAGATCAGTGTAGGATGCTAAGTGTCAAGTGAAGTCTTGAAAACAACGGATCCTATTAAGCATATAATGATACATATATGAATATAATTAGTGTATATAACAACTAAATATATAGGAAACCATTTTAGGGACTAGGAAACACTTGAATTTAAGTGTTACAATCACATGTAATTGCTCTAAAGGTGTTTACGGCCACACAAGGTGTTCACGGTCATAGAGTTTACGGCCAATGATGATCACGGCCTAAGAAGATCTTGAGTTTACAGCCAAGGGAGATGCTCATAGCCGTAAATTCTTATGTTCTTGGGAAATGGTTGTTTTCAAGGGTGTATGTTATGAGCTTCTATAGAATAACTAGTATACAGATGAATACTTACGTTTTGAAGCTTGAATTGGGTATTCACGGTCTAAAGAACTAGTATGTGTTCTTGGTGTTCTTGGTGTTATTGAAGATCTAGCCAAAAGAGATGCTTTCATGGATGAAAACATGGATCTTTACTAGATAAAGCCATGTATCAACAATTCTAGGGAAGGAATTACTTACATCTTTGAAGATTAAGGTGAAGAACTTGATGAACTTTGAGAGAGAATCTGATTTTCTTGAGATGAAAGTGTGAGAAATGGTGAAAAATGAAGGAAATCTCTCTCTCTCTCTCTCTCTCTCTATATATATATATATATATATATATATATATATATATATATATATATATATATATATATGCGAGGGTTCACGGACGAGGAGTTTGCGGTCCGAAGTCGGTTTGACGTTTACGGCCGAAGCCTCGTTTACGACCTGCGAGGAGTTTACGGTCCGAAGAGTTTACGGCCGTAAGCTCTTTGCGGCCCGAAGTGTTTGCGGTCTGAGGCAAACAATAAGATGCGAAGTTCTCGGTTTTAAGCCCTTTCCTTCTAAATTCAACTATGGATATTTTAAGGATTTTAGTAAATAAAGGTTATTATTATAACCTTAATAAAAATCCAAATAATAAAAAGGACTTTAGTTGACATTTGTTTGACTTTTGTTGACTAGAGTTGACTTTACAAACAGAAAATAACGGGATGTTAGACCACCCATTCCCAAGCTCACCCCCACAAACAAACACACACAAACCCACCCACCCACCCACCCCTACAAACAAACACACACAAACCCACCCACCCACCCACCCCCCCCCCCCACAAACACACACCCACCCCCATAAACACACACACACACATCCACACCCACCCCCACCCCTATAAACACACACACACACAAACACACACCCACACACACACACACACCCAACACCACTATCATAATCACCTACCAGCCATCACCACTACCCCATCACCAACATCACCGCAATCACCACTGCCTGTCATCACCACCGCCGCCACCACCACCGTCACCATCATCGACACCACCACTGCCCCCCTATCGCTGCCCGCACCCCCACCCTACCATCGCTACCATTTTCTAAAAATGAAAATCGATAGAAATATGCATATCTAAACGCGTTTTCTAATCTTCTAAAACTAAAAATGAAAAATGAATAAGTTTTAACTAAACACGTTTTCTAAGTTTTCCAATGAAAACTAAAAACGGAAAACGAAAACTAAAAAGGAAAAATGAAAAACGGAAAATGAAAACTGTTTTTCCGTAACTAAACGCAACCCAAGTTTTTTTCTTTTTCAAAAATTAGGTAACAATCACTCATTTGTTAAAGCAGTCTTATTTTTTTGAATGACCCTGAGGCTAATTGTCACACCCCGATCCTTGTCGGAATCGATCAAGGCGTGATATATTGTTCAAAGTCTCATGACAACTATGTTATAATATGATTAGATTCAATTAAGTACTAAGTATGCAAACAAGATCCACAACATATAAATACAAATCCAAATACGAACAACATTTATTACATCAAATTTAAATAGTCTTGTGGATTTCTAAGGCACAACCTATTTTTCATCAACTTCATTCTTCAAATCTGCATCATGGGTAAAAACAGGTCAACTACGAGAATTGGTGAGTAATCTAATTTTAGTAGAGAAAATTGTGAAGTTGAAACATTTATAATTTGAAATTTGTTTTCTTTTGAAGTCGGCAAACGATTGTATTTGAGATAACGGTTTATAAATCAAAAATTGATTAACAAATGATAACAACAACAATAAGTCCTCACCCTATATATACATATGTATATATATATATATACATATATATATATATATATATATATATATATATATATATATAAATATATATAGGATGGAGCATCTAATCATCATACACACTCAACCACGTGCGATCAATCACCTTAGCGTCCCAAGGCGGGGTGGTCACCCCAATAGCGCTATTATTGTCCATAACGTACCTCAAGAATACGGGCATAGTCATGGAGATTAGACTAAAAATGGTAATGCACTACAAGTACATGTAGCGTAAACAAACAATAGTTATACAATTAATGACTCACGTATAAATGTCCCAACAATGTCTCAATTGTGATAAAACAATAAAATGAAGTTGGAATATATTAGAACCACATGATACACCCCAAAAGTATTGAAAATTATAAAGTATGGGGTAGATTACTCACCTTAGTCCCAAAACGAAATGCGTGTATCGTACGATAGACGGTTCGGGTCAAAATGGCGTAGAACCTAATATAATTAATAGTTTTGGTTTAGGAACTGCTAAACGAGAATAGAGTACTAATACAAATAATTAGACACATATTCTTATATTAGATGAATTAACAATAATTCATTTTGATTATAATATTAAGGTATTCATTTGTTAAATGAATTTTAAATTGAATTAATTACTTTGCATAATTAATTTATATTTTCAATTTAGGCCAGATTTTAATAATTTCTTATTAAAATAATAACTTGCCCAATTATAATTATTTACAGATTTTAACAATTATTTATATGAAATAATCATTAAAATGCATTTTTACATGCTTAAATACTTAGGAAAATGGGTTTAAATAGTACACAGTATTGAAAAATTATGAAATTATTAGGAAATCATTATTCCATACAATATTAATTACTGTAAAATTTTTATATTTTTCTGAACTGTTTTAGTATTTATTTAATACTTTAATGATTAAACAACAACAAAATTCGGGAAAAATAATAAATGATTCCCAAAAATTCTGTAAAATTAACCATAGTTTTATAACATGATTCTCAAAAAATCTGTAAAATTAACCATAGTTTTATAACATGATGTAGAGCTCAGTGTATAAGTTTCAGATATTTGTGACTATGGGAAGTAATTTTTTATATATTTCATTATTAATTAATGATTAAAATCATAAATAATAGTAAACAGTAATATAAATACATGAAACTTCATAAATTATCTTTAATCAATATATTGGTCATCCCAGAATTTTCTCAGAATTTATAGAATGCAAAAAGTATTTTATGTGAATTATTGCCCTACTTTATTGCAATAATTATAGTAATTCAATAAAAATAAGTTATTTTCTGAAAATTTCCAGAACTTCTTATTTTATTGATGGGATTCTGAGAAAAATCAGGTTTATGCATAAAATGAGTTTTAGATATTTTGGTGGATTTAATTTGTTTCTTGTATGAATATGAAACTTTTAACAACATACCTTGATGAATGCTTCAAGAGGGATGAAGATTTGAGTATAATAGATTGTTCTTGGCTGGAATATGAGTATTTCTTGGATGAATTTCGAGATTGAGAGTGAGAGAAAGAATAGAGAAGGTTTAAGTGGTGAAGAGAATATTGTGTTGGGAGAAAAAGGAAAGGAAAGTGGATGGGAGGTGTGAGTGGGAGACCATGGGAATAATCTTTTTGCTTTTGGTGGTCTTCATAATTTCCCACTAACACAAGCATCTTTTACATAATTAATATAAGAGTTTTATAAAATTTAATGTAAAGTTTATAAAAATAGAGTTTTATAAAATTTAATGTAAAGTTTATAAAAATGGAGTTTTATAAAAGATGAGTTATTATTTGATTATAACAATCTACTTTGATTTGAAGTTTAATTATAGCATTCAAGTTTGATTCTTTTAAATTTAATTAGAGCATTATACTTTGATTTGATTTTAATATGGTATCATAATTTAATTTGATTATAGTTATAACGTTGTACTATACTATGTTGCTATTAACGTCAATTTATATCGTAGTGTATGAGTTTCGATCCTATTAGCGTCAAGTAATCTTGAGTAGGGTTTGAATGAGATTGTGAGAGGTTTCGTTTGTGATCTTTTTGGGTGTCCGGCTTCGCAACGCAAGGTCCATAGACCCCGTTAAGCCATGATTTAGTGTCCTACACAATCCCGATGATTGGGCAATAGTGTTTTATCGCTTTGGTTCGTTGTTTAGCACTGTTAAGGCTAAGGAATATCAAACACATGAACTTTCCAAATGATGTTTTCTCATTAAAATAGCGAATTGTACAGTGATTACATAACGTAAAACCTAACATACAAGGGTTAATGGAGTTGACCGGTTTAACTTGTTGACTTTGTTTGACTTTGACTTGACCGAAATTTGATGGTTGTCACATCATCCCCCCGTTAGAGGGAATTTCGTCCCGAAATTTGCATTTTGACTGGGACTTCAAGAGTTTGGAAAAAGATGTGGAAAACGTTTCGTAGTACAAGAAATTAATTTTGGTGAGGAACAACCCGCCTGATGTCACATAACGACCTTGGAAATTTCTTATTGTAACTTGAACTGAGTCGATTTAAAAGGAGTTTATTGTTTTGGGATGATAGAGTATTCTATGTGTGCTTTTATACTCCCTGTTTTATCCTTGGTATTACCACTATGAATATTTTATAACGTAGTTAGCGAGTTCCATCATTACTTATGTTTCAACAAATTTTGACGAAATTTGCATTATAAGTCCTACAAGTTCTTTTATAGTAGCTTGGCGTAAACTAGTCGTATATCATTAAGATTGCAAGGGCATTCGGATGGGTGACCCCGCCTTAAGCCCACAACCAAACAAGGAACAGGGAATGAGGCGGAATCACACATTCTAAGTCCATAGAATCTTAATGATATATGACCATAATGTTTACACTAGCCCTCATAGATTCCAGGGGAGTAGTATTATTGGGCTAGAAGTAGGAATTATAGTTCAAAATAAAATAGTTATAAGCCTGCTATCTTCAAACTTGGGCTTTGGCCCCTCCCGATTCCTAATCAGAATAGTCTAATACTCCCAATTCTCCAAGCGACCAAGCGGTATCAAGAAATCAAAATCGATTCATCCCCATTTTCCCAATTCGCTGCCTATCTCGCCTATTGTTCGTTTGTCGCTGTCTCGCCAAGTCAGTTGCCTGGTCTCACTCTCGCCAATCGCCATCGCCAAGTGCCTAAGTCCCCATTCACACTTCACAGAAATCAGGTATGTAATCCCGAGACCCAAATCCTGTTCAGATGTTCTTTCTTTTCTTATTGTAAGATTGTTGATTGTTGGTGTTGGCGTATTGCACTGCTGGTGCTGTTTTCTGTCACTCTGTTGCCTATTTATGCGTTACTACTGTCTTACTGAGTTTCCTTTTAATTTGGCTGTCATTTGCGATTTGGCGATTTGCCAATTTGATTTATAAGTTATGAACTTATAGATTTGGTTATTGATTTGGTTATGCTTAACAGCTTGTCAGCTTCAAACAAAACTGAAAAGTGACAACAAAGATTGATTTGGTTATTGTTAAATGAGTTATTGGTTATTGTTCTAATTTTGAATTTGATTTTGTTTTGATTGGATCAATTGTTCCTTCATTTTGATTTTTTCTAGATATAATCATGGGAAAGATGAAAACATTGAAAGAGAAATTGTTGTCTGCTTACTAATATATCATTCATAATCTGTTTTTAAAGACATTAAAGGCTGTCGGGCTGAGTTGTAATTCTTTTTCTAGGTGTTTTTTGTGTTTATTTGTTGAAAACATTCTGTTTTTTTTTTTTTAATGTTAATTTCAGTTTATAATATTTTCTCCCCCCCCCCCAAGTTAATTGTTCAAGCTCCGCCACTGATAGATTTACTAGTAAAAACCCTACTTTATTGCAATAATTATAGTAATTCAATAAAAATAAGTTATTTTCTGAAAATTTCCAGAACTTCTTATTTTATTGATGGGATTCTGAGAAAAATCAGGTTTATGCATAAAATGAGTTTTAGATATTTTGGTGGATTTAATTTGTTTCTTGTATGAATATGAAACTTTTAACAACATACCTTGATGAATGCTTCAAGAGGGATGAAGATTTGAGTATAATAGATTGTTCTTGGCTGGAATATGAGTATTTCTTGGATGAATTTCGAGATTGAGAGTGAGAGAAAGAATAGAGAAGGTTTAAGTGGTGAAGAGAATATTGTGTTGGGAGAAAAAGGAAAGGAAAGTGGATGGGAGGTGTGAGTGGGAGACCATGGGAATAATCTTTTTGCTTTTGGTGGTCTTCATAATTTCCCACTAACACAAGCATCTTTTACATAATTAATATAAGAGTTTTATAAAATTTAATGTAAAGTTTATAAAAATAGAGTTTTATAAAATTTAATGTAAAGTTTATAAAAATGGAGTTTTATAAAAGATGAGTTATTATTTGATTATAACAATCTACTTTGATTTGAAGTTTAATTATAGCATTCAAGTTTGATTCTTTTAAATTTAATTAGAGCATTATACTTTGATTTGATTTTAATATGGTATCATAATTTAATTTGATTATAGTTATAACGTTGTACTATACTATGTTGCTATTAACGTCAATTTATATCGTAGTGTATGAGTTTCGATCCTATTAGCGTCAAGTAATCTTGAGTAGGGTTTGAATGAGATTGTGAGAGGTTTCGTTTGTGATCTTTTTGGGTGTCCGGCTTCGCAACGCAAGGTCCATAGACCCCGTTAAGCCATGATTTAGTGTCCTACACAATCCCGATGATTGGGCAATAGTGTTTTATCGCTTTGGTTCGTTGTTTAGCACTGTTAAGGCTAAGGAATATCAAACACATGAACTTTCCAAATGATGTTTTCTCATTAAAATAGCGAATTGTACAGTGATTACATAACGTAAAACCTAACATACAATGGTTAATGGAGTTGACCGGTTTAACTTGTTGACTTTGTTTGACTTTGACTTGACCGAAATTTGATGGTTGTCACACTAATGGTAGTGGAGTTGCTAGCTAAGGGCTCATTAGGTACTCGTTAGGGGCTCGCCAAGATTGCTTCGCTACGAGTATATGAGAGGAGAGAGAAATGATTGCTTGCATGTGATTGGTTGTTTTCATTTTGACCGAATCCAGATTGTTTGTGGTTTTTTTTTTTTCAAAACAAAGCCTATTAAACTCCTTAAAATACCACTCCTTACATTTGTCAACTTATACAAGATAAGGTTAATGTACTTGCTAAGCTTATGTGTCAATGAAAAAACCTATATGTCAATGTGTGCTAGAAGTGCTACCAGTCCTTTTAGTCTAATACAAAATGGATTTTCATGGTTCGAAATGGACCCATGTACATTTATATATTAGTTTTTTTTACATAATTTCTTAATTTTTTATTTATTTTAATCAAAGATTTTTCTTTATAACATAAAGGTCTATTTTGGTGTTAAAATAGTCTATGAAGATTCGTACTAAAAAATAAACTGGAAAACTGCAATAAAGTCCCTATATATTGGCCTCATAATCGATTTAGTCCCTATATATTTTTTTTATTCAATTAAGTCCCAAATACCGGTAATCGTATTCAATTTAACCCTTTGACCCGGTCAACAGGTCATCCAACTTTCAAAAACTACATTTTTGGCCCAGATTTCAAAATTGATTACATATTTGATCCAAAATTTACACTTTTGGCCATGATTTTAAATTTTGTTACAAGTTTGGTCCAAACTTTACCCTTTTTGCCCAAATTTTATAATTTTATTATGAATTCATCCTAGCTTAAGTTTTTTTACAACTTTTTTTCTCAAAAAATTGTTTCTAATATGTTTTTTCTTTATAAAATCATATTTATACAAAAAAAACGTATTTTCACATAAAAATCTTATATTTATATACATACAAATCCGTTTTTATAAAAAAAAATATATGCAAAAACGTATTTTACAAACAAAATGTATACAAACACCTATCACCTTTATATATATATATATATATATATATATATATATATATATATATATATTTACTATATTATTAAGCATATTGAACATTTCTTGAAAAATTTAAGAGGTACAATCTTTACAACAACAAGTACCATAATCTAATGCAAATACCAATAATCTTTATTTTAAGAAAATCAAACAATTAATTCTTACCAAATACAACTGACACCAGGAATTGAATATAGGAGATGATTATGGAAATCAATTCTGAAAAATAAATATTAAGCTTGGCATACAACTCAACTAAACATAAATAGACCACGAATTAGTCCTTACTAAAAATCGGATCTCACCTAAATTTTGTCTTGTGCGCCTTTCGCTTCTCTGCTTTAGAAACCCTAATCTCAAACATCATCAAGCAGCACTCCGCTCTGTTTCTTCCTCTCTGCATCGATGTATCTCTTTCTTTCAACATTAAATCAGACTTGATTCAAACACCACTCACAACCTCCAGACTACTAATCACCGCTATCGAACACCTTTTACCACCAGCACACCATCAAATAAAGACTGCAGCTTCACCACTTTCGCCCTTCATTTCTCTCTAAAATACCCCAAACCAACGTTGGCTTCATCACTAGCTGCTTGAAATAGGTGCCGCCCTATGTGTCTCTTTCATTTGTTATCGTTGCTCCTCTCAAATGATTGCCAAAAGCATTCTATAAAAAAGCCCTAACACAAACATTCTTCCACTGTCTCCAATTCACTTCTGAAGAATTCAGTCAGAATTAATTTTTTCCGAAGACCTCTACAAGATTCTATTTTCTTTTAACCAATTCAAGGTAACTTCTTGATACTCGATGCTTCTCACTTTCTCACATCCAATCTTTCTTCCCGATCAAAATACTCAATCTCATTTCAAGGTAAATTCAAGGTAACTTCTTGTAGGTATGTGTCTTTTGTTTCCATTTGTATCCAGACCACCACAAGCAACCCTCCTCACGACTGTCATATCTCCCCACCAACCTACGCTCCCACTTTCAAAATCCATCGACGATGTTGAGAGTTGCTGCCCTTTTCCATTTGGTGGTGTTTGGTGTCATGTGTGCGTGTGTAATGTTTCCTGCTATTTGATGTTGCCTCCCTCACGAAATCTGAATAGCCATCTTCACCAATTGTAAAACAAGGTTTATCTATACACAATCTTTCTATATCTATGTGTATGGATCCAAATTTGAACAACACATGTTTTTCTATGGTGTTGGTATATATTTGATTTTGTTTTCATTTATGTGGTGTTGTTATAATTTTGAATATGAATATGCAGAAAAAATGAAATCAACTGGAAAGATAGAGGAAGAAGTTGGTGTTTTTTTTTCTATGGTAAGTTTCTTATAAATGTGTTGAAATGGTTTTGGAGGTGTTTTAATTTTGCTAACATTTGTTTTCATTTTATGAAGATTATGTTTGCTAGAAAACTACACGCTTCCTACTTTGAACATGCTGTGTAATACAGGGGAGGTTTGCATTAACTGAAAAACATATCAAAAGTATTTGCATTGTTAGAAATAAGTTGTGATCCGCTTTAGATGCCCTTTTAAAGGTATCTATAATAAAAGTTGTAATTGACATATCCATATTTTAACCTTCATTTTATATACATCCTACTGGTTTGGTAAAAAGATTGTGTAAGAAGATGGAGTTCTTTATATCCGTACAGTTTGTTATGGGTGACATCTTGATTGTGTTTTTAATGGACATGTTCATCTTTAAATGCATTTAAACTTTAGTTAAAGTTATAAATTGTTTTGGTTTTTTTTTTCTGTTTCTACTCTTTGTTACTTCTATGTAGTGGTGGCTTAATGGATATAATAAAATACTTCTATATTTTCCTATCAAATAAATTGCATATGGAATCATCCTCATCAAACCTTTATTCTAAACCAATATGATCTTTTGCATACCGGCACAATGAAGAACATAAATTATAAAGTTCACTACTACAAAAACATAAAAACAAAAAGTACACCGCTATAATTGGTAACACGTTGTTGAAAAAGAAAAAAAAACATATTGAAAGTAATTTAGTCGGGTGTATAGAGAGATTAGAAGTCTACATAAAGGACTTCAACCATAATATTAAATAAACACAAAGGGTGATGTTTGGCAAATAAATACAAAGTAAAAAAAAATAACTTTGGTTTTTAAGTCTTCAAATAAGAGTGTAAGGAGAGATTAGATTCGGATTTCATTTTTTTTTTGTCTCTATAAATTTACATCTTGATGCATAGGTCAATATTTACATCTTGATGCATATGTTAATACTTATAAAATAAAACAACATTCATATAGTTTCAATCCAAAACAACAACAAACGTTTAATTTTAACAAAATTGTTGCACCGTCTTCTGCATTTCCGTACACATGCCTTCGCTGAAAAACAAACCCGCTGAAAAGAGTCGGCAGTAACCACTAGAATCACTATCGAGCATCATCACCGCCACATTAAATAAACGCAAAGGGTGATGTTTGGCAAATAGATACAGAGTAAAAAAAAACTTTGATTTTAAGTCTTCAAACAAGAGTGTGAGGAGAGATTAGATTGGTTTTTCATTTTTTTTTTCATTTTTTGTCTCTATACATTTACATCTTGATGCATAGGTCAATATTTACATCTTGATGCACATGTCAATATTTATAAAATAAAACAACATTCTTATAGTTTCAACCCAAAACAACAACAAACATTTAATTTTAACTAAATTGTTGCACCGTCTTCTGCACTTCGTACACCTGCTTTCGCTGAAAAACAAACCCGCTGAAAAGAGTCGTCATAAAACCACTAGAATACCATCGAGCATCATCACCGCCACATTAAATAAATGCAAAGGGTGATGTTTGACAAATAAATACAAAGTAAAAAAAATGATTTTAAGTCTTCAAATAAGAGTGTGAGGAGAGATTAGATTCGCTTTTCATTTGTTTTTTCATTTTTTTTTTGTCTTTATACATTTACATCTTGATGCATAGGTCAATATTTATAAAATAAAACAACATTCTTATAGTTCAACCCAAAACAACAATAAACATTTGATTTTAACTAAATTGTTGCACCATCTTCTGCACTTCCGTACACCTGCCTTCGCTGAAAAACAAACCCACTGAAAAGAGCCGACAGTAACCACTAGAATCACTATCGAGCATCATCATCGCCACATTCGCACCCGTCGCTTGGCGCGGGTAAACGGCTAGTATATATATATATATATATATATATATATATATATATATATATATATATATATATATATACAAATAGGTGTGTATCGATATTTTTTTTATAAAATCGTGTTTGTTTATATTTTTTTTTATAAAAACGTGTTTGAATAATTTTTTATATAATACGTATTTGTATACATTTTATAAAATCGTGTTTGTATATATTTTATAAAAACGTGTTTGAATAATTTTTTATATAATACATGTTTGTATATATTTTATAAAATCGTGTTTGTATATATTTTAAAAAATGTATACAAACACGTATTCTATAAAAAACTATTCAAACACGTTTTTATAAAAAAATGTGAACAAACACGATTTTATAAAAAAAATATAGATAAAATAGGTGTTTGTGTATATTTTTTTTGTAAAATACGTTTTTGAATACATTTTTTTTATAAAAAAGGATTTGTATATATTTATATACTTAATAAATACCTATTTTTATAACTAGATATTTCATATACAAAAAACTTTTTTAAAAAAGTTTTTATATAGAAAATATAAGATTTTTATGTGAAAATACATTTTTTTTGTATAAATATGATTTTATAAAGAAAAAACATATTAGAAACATTTCTTTGAGAAAAAAAAGTTGTAAAACAAACTAAAGTTAGGATAAATTCATAATAAAATTCTAAAATTTGGGCAAAAAGGGTAAGTTTGGACCAAATTTGTAACAAAGTTTAAAATCTGGGCCAAAAGTGTAAATTTTGGACCAAATTTGTAATAAAATTTGAAATCTAGGCCAAAAATGTAATTTTTTAAAGTTGGATGACCTGTTGACCGGGTCAAAGGGCTAAATTGAATACGAACACTAGTATTTGAGACTTAGTTGAATAAAAAAAATATATAGGGACTAAATCGATTATGATGCCAATATATAAGGATTTTATTGTAGTTTTCCTTAAACTCATACAAAATGTTTTTTTTTAAACAAAAAATCGTGATTTGCCTAAAATATAATCAATTTCGCGTGGAACATAAACAATATATTATGACATAAGAATTTCATATTATATATATATATATATATATATATATATATATATATATATATATATATATTCCGAAATAGGACATTTTATTAGAGCAAACATTAATCCAAGACTTCATTTAGCAAAATAATATTTTATTTTGTTGTAAAATGGTCTTTGAAATTTTGTAACACAAAAAAAAGTTCAGAAATAGCTTTTTCTTTTTTGACAAAGAATAATGATTTTCATAAAAATGTGAACATTTACATAATATATTTTCCCAGTAGGGGCGTGTTTGGGTTAGCTTTTTTATCACAAAAATGATTTTTAAGAAAAATGCTTATTAACTTATTGATTTTAGGAAAAACGGTTTTTAAAAAGTGTTTGAATAAGAAAAATTGCTTTTTATGAATAAATGGCTAAAAAGCTAGGATTTTTCAGCTTTTTAAAAGTTTTATTATTTCTCATCCAAAAAACTGTTTTAAAAAGTGTTTTTTAAATACATAAATACTTTTTTAGCTTATTAACTTTTTGAAAAATTTGAAAAGCTAATAAGTTATTTTCAAAAGCTATCCCAAACACCCACTAAATAAATTACGCCAAGTCAAACTTACGATTTTTCACCCTCAAACTTTGCTTTAATAACGTAAACCTCTATTGTGCTATGTAAATATTTTTTGAACTTCATCACAAAAAAGTCCTGCAAAATACCCTATTAACATAAGGGGTTTTATGCAGAAAAGTTTTATTTTTTTGGAATTTTTTTTGATAAGGTCTTAAATATTTTTTTTACAGAAAAAATTCATTATTTTAGGAAAATCACATAACTTGTCATTTACTGTTAAAATAAAAAAAAATGATTTTTTCGTTAATTTGAGCAAAATGTTAAATAATCAGGACTATACTGTTAAAAGAAAAAAAATAAGACTTTTTAAATTTTTTTTCTAAAATAATAAGACTTTTCTATATAAACCCTAACAGAAAAATCATGATTTTCGTAAAAATATAGTTAGTACATTTTCATAAAAATATAATAAGAATCATGATTTTCCTACTCATCTTATTATGCTTATTTAGTTATTTGGAGATAAAACTTTTGAAAAACGATTAATATATTTGTTCATATCTGCCCTTTTCTTAATATGAAATACTTCTTTTAAGCTTAATATTTTTTTTATTCAAACTTCAAAAAATAAATGTTTTAGCCGCCTCAACTTGTTTTTGATTTCTTTTGAAGAAATATACTCACTCCATTTTAATTGTCATTTCCAAAAACAATACATTAAGAAAATTAAAAAACATATAAGCCATACATTATAGTTATCATCTTTCAGTCGTTTTTCATATTTCATTGCTCATTTTTAATTCTTAAATCTTATAATCCCAACAAAAGTGGTGTAAGGCCATATACAAAGACTTTTTGAGTAATCTCTAAAAAAATCACAAATAGATGTGTGTTCAGTTGGATATATAATATAGCCTTTGACTTATAAGTTTATATTAAATAACATATTTTCAAAGGGATTTTTTTTTTCTTTTAAAATGGACTAGACTTGATAGAACAAATAAAACGATATATATATATATATATATATATATATATATATATATATATATATATATATATATATATATATATATATATATATATATATATATATATATATATATATATATATATATATATATATATAGGCTTAGGTTATTTTGTTTAGAGTATCTATTGTGTTATTGTATGCATAAATGTGGGCCAATCAAATTTACTTATTTATAGAAAGTAATTAATATATATTATTGAATTAAATATAATTGAAAAATATCATCTTAATTAATTACAATGGTAATTTAGTCAATTAATATAGATTTATTAAAGGAAAATTGCATTTTTTAAGGGATCATAGATTTTATTAATTTTAAAAATCCGATTTTACGAATTATAATTCTTTTAATTCGGATATTCTGATAGAATATGTTTATGAGTATATTTCAAAATAAAAATATTCTTAGACCATAAATAATAAAAATATTCTTGAACTTATTTATTGATCATGACTTTAACAACTTCTTGTAGAATAACAAATTTTTGAACAATCAATTGAAGAATAAAAACAAAAAATACATAATTTCTTATAGAATACAGGTAACAATTGTTAAGAATTAAATGAGAATGTTACACTTATTAATAACAAAAAAACACAATTATAAATCATTCTACCAGAATATACTATTACATATATTTTTTTCAATACATTTTATATTATTATGGTAGAATAATTCATTCTTTTTGGAAGATTGGTGGTCATTGTTCATCTTCATCCCATACAATGTTTATCTTCAAGATTATATTCTGACAGAATCAGAATTCAAGATTCCATTTCAGTAGAATTGGAATTCGTGATTCTATACCGATAGAACTGCAATCATAGAAAATACACAAATCACAAAGGAAATATCGAGATTTAATTCCCATAGAATCGGAATTCGCCACCATCTGTAGCAGTGCAAATATGATTAAGTTCTTCCAAATTGCTCTTTACTCGATTCCTCTGAAATTAAACAACAGCAAGTAATAAGATTTGAAACTAAAAGATTTAAGCATTACCAAAAAAACGTATAAGGATATTGTATCCTGAAAGGAATAATCTAAGAAAAGAATCTAACACTTTACGACAAATAAATTATTTCGCTCAGGCAAATCGTCAAACACCTGGTGCTCACACACCTATACATCAAATTAATAACTGTACCACCATTCAAAAGCTTGTAATTCACTTGTCTTGAACAAATCAAGAACTTATATAGAAACACACCTGTTGAAATTGGAATTCACCAAGAGAATATATCAATTACAAAAAAATTACCTGGAACATAAATCAATTTCTAAAAAACTGATTCCAGGAACAATCAATCTCATAACAAGTTTGCAGGATATAATCGAGATTCAACAAGAAAAAAAAACAAAAAAAAGGTGAAGCAACTATAAGCGGAAAAAGAAACATACGTGATGAAGGGCAGCTGATCCCCCACCTGCTCTCCGATCTGCCTTCGATCCATTCTTCTTCCCCTTGATTGGACGCCCGATGACGAACAATGGACCAAAGAGGAGCTCATCGTTGTGTCTACTAAGCTGTTTTGGGGAGGTCCGGGACCCAACGACAAGGGTTTATCCAGGAAACATATCATCGAGGGGACTAAAGCTTCTTTGAAACGACTGGATATGGAGTATGTCGATCTGATTTATTGTTATCGACCGGATTTGCAAACGCCGATTGAGGAAACAGTTAGGGCTATGAATCATGTGATCGATAAAGGTTGGGCGTTTTATTGGGGAACTAGTGAGTGGTCTGCGCAACAGATTACAGAGGCTTGGGGGATTATGAATCGGATTCGGTCGACGTGCTGGAGTTGGAGATGGCGATGACAATCGATTTTTGTAGAACTCAAGATCGATTTTGTAGTCCATTCTAATTTTGCAGATCGGGAACGAGATTTAAATTGGAGAGATTAGGTCAATACCATGATTATAGAGATTAATTTTGGAAGTTACTAAACAAATTACTAAATTACCCTTATTTATTTATTTAATTATTTAATTTTTTGTTTAATCTTGATTGACCCACATTTATGTATACAATAACACAATACTTACTTTAAACAAATGAACCTAGCTCTCTCTCTCTCTCTCTCTCTCTATATATATATATATATATATATATATATATATATATATATATATATATATATATATATATATATATATATATATATATATGCATTTAAAGTCTTTTTCAAATTGATTCTTCTATGTAATAGAATTTTGAGATTCTGATTTATATATCATTATTTTCATACATTTCTCGAAAAAGTTACATAAAAAGCAAATAAATACTACACCATAAAGATAAATCCGGTCATATTTTTTGAAATATATTTGATGTAAAAATAATCTTTATTATTACCACAAGACATTGTTATTGGACGCTATATGACTTTTTTAAACAATACAATAAACGTTGTACATATTTTCAACCAAACAAATATTTCTACTATAAACAAACAACCATGTATATGTGTTTTTACTAAATATATATTTAATTATAAAATATATGTCGTATGAGTTTTAATTTTTTTATTCGATAATCAACGTTTTACTATTACCCACTTTATCAGTCCAATTAGAATACCAGTACTAGAATTTAATAAAAGAACGTTGGTTGAACTGGACTAAGTTTATAGCCCAATAAAAAAGATGCGTTTTCACTCCTCACTCCTCGCTACTCGACATACAAGTAGAAAACCTAGCTGAAATTCGCAGATAGGCGTAACGTTGTTTTTTTGCTCAAGCGAATGAGGCTCCGGCGAGGTGATGAGGTTCTCTAAGAGCTACTCCTCTTGCCATTTGATCCTCCGATCAAGTATTAGCCGATGATTTCGACGCCGATTCACCACCAACTACTCTACCTTTGTATCCCTCTCTCTCTCTCTCTCTATATATATATATATATATATATATATATATATATATATATATATATCCATACATTCATACACGCAAACATACATACATACTCTCTCTCTCTCTCTCTCTCTCTCTCTCTCTCTGAGGGCCTTCGCGTAATTTTGACTGATGTTGTTGTTGCTGTTGATTTGTACTTCCGATGTACGAGGCGGTGACGATGAAATGTAGCCTGAGCAAAATCGGAGTTTGGAGACCTGATCTGTATCTTGGCTGGGCAATCCTGAAGGCAATTTTTGTCGTTTGGAGTTTTCTCTCTCTAAATCGACATGCATTGCAACTGCGAATGCAGCCATGACGGATTTAGGCAAAAACAAACTCCATTACAACAAATCTGAGCCTCCGTTTTACTCTCGCGTGAAACTTTTCGATTTAGATAGCATTATTCGATCCATATTTTTAACAAGTATTTTTGTCCACTTTCTGATTATGTCAATTTGTTAGAACTTGGATTTACTGTTTGTTAAATTTATGACTATTAGTTATATTTTTATATTGAAGTATCTCTATTCTTTACTAAAAAAACTATAGTAATGGAATAGCGTCGTAAACATATTGCAGTTACTAATATAAATATTTCATTAAGTGTATATATAATTACGTCAAATTTTTACAATAAAAACTACATATCTCTTATATTTTTCAAATTTATTAAGGGGACATATGTAGGGACTACATTTTTCAGCAGATATAATTTTGGTATAAATTGTGGTCTAAAGGATAATCTATTAGTATGCCCTTTTAACTAACTTTATATATCAATTAAAAACTCTGCTTTGTAGAAGCAGAGACTACAATGTTTATTTAGTAAAGTGTTTCAGTTTCCCAAAGATTACAAAAGATCTGAGCATGGTTGTTTTTTTTTTTATTCTATAACGGGCTGATCCAAAAAGTTGCTGAATATTGTTAAATGTTGTTTGTTTGAATGGATAGTGATTGATGATTATTTAGAGAGGGTTTGGCTAAGCTTATTTAAAAATGCTTTTATCTTTTTTACTTATAGCTTAGTTAACTTATTTAGGAGGCAACGACAGGTGCAATAGAATGGAGGCGTATGTGATATGTGTTTGCTGTATAAGGTTTATTAGGTTAAGGGGTATATTGGTCAATTTCTTTAAATGGTGAAATAAGGAGTTTTTGATAAGTAGGGATATCCAACTTATCAAAAATGACTTATTAGAGGTCCCAAACAGCTAACAGAAAAGTGCAATATTATTTGTTGAGAGTGGGATTTGAACCAACGACCTTTGGGACCAGAACCTTAATCTGGCGCCATTGACCAACTTGGTCATCTCAACATTTGGTTTGTTGATGTAGAGGAAAATCGGAATCTGTTGATCTAATTCGTATCTTGGCTGGGCAATCCAAAGGGCATGTGTTTGTTTCTAGAAGTTTCTTTTCCAAGCGTTACTACATGCAACTTTGATTGCAGCCATGGCGGATTTTGACAATTGAATTCCTTACTTTACAACAGAACTGTGCCTTTGTATTTATTATAGCATCTTACTTTCATTGTATTTTGAAAAATCTATCCAATTATAGCAATGGTGGTGGTGGTGGTGGTGTTTGTGTTGATATCAGTAGTATATTAATGGAAATTTGTTTACTTGTTGATGGCTGTGATGATTTGTCCTCTTGAGTAAAATTGAAAAACGGCATGGATGATTGGATTTTTATCTTGGCATGGCATTAATCCAGATGGCAGAGCGGGAGGAATTTGATTTTCCCACACTTTGTTACTGTGTATGTTTGCAGCCATATGGTGGAGACCCCATCTTCTTTGCTTTGAGACCCAATTACATATCTGAGCCTAATAATTTTCTTTGTTTTTCAAGACTATTTTCTCTTGAATTTAATGTGATTTTTTGTTCTTTGATTTTCAAGTTTTAAGGTCCACTGGATTTGTGGTTTTTAACTTATTATAAACGGCTCGGTTGATATATTGAACTAATGGGTGCGTAAGTGCTTGTAGTAATAACTGTAGCATTGTATTGCTCAATGCTTTTAATGTTTAAGTGTTATGTATTATATGAATCAACAAGTTTTGAGATTTATAATAACATTATGATTTTTTGTGTTTATTCTTGACAGACAAAAATATTTGATTTATGTTTTTGAAGATCTTGTCTTAATATGCTAGCAAATGAATGCATAACATGTTATCTGATATTTGTTGGGATCAACTTTTATAAATGAATTCATCTTTTATTTTGTTATTAGTATTGGTATTATGGTTTATTTGATGTATGTAAAAGAATCATTTAGCATCTACGAGCCTAAAATGTGTTAGAAATGTAAAAAAAAAAATCTTTACATGTAATAATACATACCTGTGATTATTGATAAAAACCACGAATCTGTAATTATTTCTGAATGTAAATATAAAACTCTTATTGTATGGAAAATATCGTAGTATTTAACTTTTGAGCTTACATGTTGTGTTGGTCAACGTTTTCTTTTTTATGATGAAACTGCAAGACTTGTGAAATAATTGTTTGTTTCGATTGAAATTGAAAGGACCTCTCATGCAATTCTCTATTTTTATTGATCCATCTTGTTTAGTTTGAGAACAATAAATGGAATGGGATGAATTATTAATTCATCTTCTTTAGTACAGATGAATAGTAATTTTTTTTTAAACGGCAAATATTATTAATAAAAATAAAAAACCCTCAATTAGTAAGTAACTATCAAGGGGAAGAAGACAAACAACAAAAACAGAATATAAAAGTTAGCAAATACAAAAAGGTGAAGATGACCATTCTGCCCATGAACAGATACCATATTTACCCCTACATTTAACCCACATATATAGAATTGATTTGATTTGCTCAACACCATACGAAGGACTAATGAACACTTGATTGAACATCCTGATTGAACATCCGATCGTTACAATATTTCCATAGATTCCAAATTAGACCATAGCAAATGGTATGGAATCGAGCTTTCATTTTAGGACTTCTCCCCCAATTTGCAGCAAATCTGAGTAGTTCGCCAATGCTATTGAATGATTGATTTTGTATGTCGCACCAGTTGAAGATTTTATCCCTCACATCTTTTGCAAACGGACACCTTACCAAAATATGATCAACATCTTCTTCTCCGTTTATGCATGCCCCACACATAGTAGTTTGTGTCTCAATGCCTCTAGCTCTCAGACCCGTCATTGAAGCAATCCTCTGTTGAATTGCTCGCCACAAGAAGCAGTTAACCTTGATTGGGACTTCCTTACTCCATTTGATTATGGGAATATTTTGAGTTATTCCAGATTGACCATCAACTTTCCACCTTAGATCACATACTTTGAAAGCTCCATCTTTATCCAAGGAGGACTCCCAAGTGTCAGCTCCATTGACCAGTTGTACTGAAGATAGATCGTTCCTAGCACCGAAGTGATCAGTGTCAATCTCCCACCAAATGACAAAGTCTTAGACTTCCAGGAGGACAGTTTGGCTGAAAATTTATCTATGATCGGTTTCCAATTTTTTATAAGATTCATATTTGCTCCCACAGGTACCCCAAGATACGTAAAGGGAAAGGAACCCACTGCACAACCGAGGATGCTGGCCCAATTCAAGGTTTCATTTGCAGATGCACCAATTCCAAATACTCTTGATTTGTGAAAATTTACCATTAATCCGGAAGCAGCATGAAAACACCTTAAGATCCGAGCCAAGTTTTTGAGATTGGATCTAGACCATTCACCCACAAACAATGCATCATCAGCGTAAAACATATGGGTGAGGATGGGCCCATTATTGGGTAATTGAACGTCGTTAAAGATCCCTTTGTCTCTAGCCTCCATCAAAGCCGCATTGAGTCCTTCCATTGCTATGATGAATAGGAACGGGGAAAGAGGATCACCTTGACGAACACCTTTTGAGATCTCGAACTCATCATTCGGAGAACCATTGATGATAACTGAGGCGCGAGAAGATTGTAAACATCCACGAATCCAAATCCTCCATTTATTCCCAAAACCCATTTGCTCGAGAATAGAATCAAGATGACTCCAGTTTATTGAGTCAAATGCTTTTTCAAAGTCCACCTTGAAAAACAGAATTTTCTTTTTCACTCTCATAGCCCATGAGTATAGCTTATTGACCACCAACAGACCATCAAGAATGTTCCTACCTTCAACATATGCAGACTAGACATCGCCAATGACCATGCCTATGACCGTTTTGAGTCGTATAGCTAAGATCTTCAAAATAATTTTGTACATACAATCAATGAGGCTAATAGGACGGAAGTCGGATAGAGAGGAAGGGTCTTTTACCTTCGGTACAAGTGATATGAATGACGAATTGCACCCCCTGGTAATGGTTGCAAATTTATCGAAGTGAAAAACAAAGTTCATCACATCACACTTCAGAGTATCCCAGTATGTTTTGATGAATTTAAACGTGAATCCATCAGGTCCAGGTGCTTTCTCACCACCACATGCCCATACTGCAGCTTTCACTTCATCAAGACTAAATGATGCTTCTAACTTAATAGCATCCATCATGGAGATTGATTTCAGGAACGGACTAGTGAACTTGGGCCTTGAAACGTGAGTCTCAGTGAATTTATTTTTGAAGAATCGTAGAGCTTCACCCTTGACTTCGGCCACAGAAGTAGCCCATCTTCCATTTACCATCAACCCATTGATCTTGTTCCTTCTGCTTTTTCCATTTATGTAGCCATGAAAGAATTTAGTGTTTTCGTCTCCCTCCACAGCCCATTTGACTCGAGATTTCTGTTTCAGTTCTAGAATCGCTAATTTTTCTAATTCAAGGATTCTTTGAAGTCCTTGACTGCGTGCCGCGAGCTCAGTCTCAGTTAGCTGTCTAGATTCCGCAAGCCTTTCGAGTTGTGCAACATCATCTTTGATTCGTAGTATTTCTTGATTTTCTGCCATATCTGACTGCTTCTTCTATTTTTTATCTCCCCCTTCATATACCTGAGTTTGGCAGCCAAATACGAGTCTGGACTACCATACCCAACAAAGCTTTCCTACGCCATATGGACTGTGTTATCAAATCCAGTCTTTAGTATCCATGAGTTGAATAGTTTAAATGGAGGTGGTCCAAAGGCAGTGTCATGGGATATCAGGGTTATCGGGCCGTGGTCTGACAATTCACGGGTATGTGCAGTGGCCACAATTGATGGAAAGGCATTAAGAAAGTTTGCACACGCGAGGAACCTGTCCAGTTTACTAAGTTTAGCACCTACTCTAGCCATAAATGTGAATTTCTCACCACCCATGCTAAAGTCTCTAAGCTCCGCGTCTAGAATGAATTTGTTGAAGGCGGATGCGCTCGCCGGGCAAAATATAGAGTTGAATCTTTCATCGCTCCTCCTAACTGCATTGAAGTCACCAAATAAAACCCAATTGCCTGGTTTTGATCTTTTAATAGAGATCAGCTTCCTTCATAAGATTTTTTGATCACCAATGTCATGTGGCCCATAAATATTAGCAAGAATCGTATCACCATTGATACCAATCCAAGTTCCAACGATAATGATAAACTGATTAGATTTTATTACTTCTTTTTTCTGAAAACAATTAATGTTCCATATTGAGACTAACCCTCCAGATCTCCCGTCTGAGTCAACACCTTCATAATGATAATCTTGATCTCCCCAACAAGCGGCTATGTCTAAGTTTTCATGATGAGTCAATTGTGTTTCTTGAAGCCCTATGAAATTAGATTTGTGAAAATTTCTTAGCTTTCTCACCCAGTTTACTTTTACATCCACCCCAATGCCTCTTACATTCAGGTACAAACAATTCATTGGATACATTGTTGCTCACCGGTAACTCCAAGCATCTCAGCAGGAATACTATTGCTCACATCAATTTGAAATCCGATTGCGGCCCCAATCTCTCTACTGTTTGCTCAATTTCATTTGAGTGGGAGCCCGATGTACTAGTTTCAGGCACGTCCATTGGTTTCGAGTTGGTTGAATTCGTGTTCAAGTTCAAGTCAATGCAAGCTGATGTGAGATTTTCTAGATTTAACCAAGGCCCAAAAGTGGGTTCAACGTTTGTATGTGTCCGACCCAAATTAAAATGGAACGAAGGGGTTTGATTTGTGCATAGGCGCACATTATCCCACTTACGTTTTTTAGATTTAGGACTACCACCAATTGGATCACAATCAAATGTGAATTCATCTTTATTAGCCTACTGAGATGTAAACGAGAATGTAGGAGTGCCATTATTTGTTGGGAATGGCCCAAAACATCCGAGAGGGACCAAGTTTTCAATTGACCCAAGGAGAGGATTTTTCTCAGGCCCAAAAGATGAATTAGGGTCCATAAGGGAAACGATGGGAGATATAGTTGACTGTGATGCAGGGGCTGTGAAATCGGGGATTTCAACTGACTCCAATGCTTTGGGAGAACCGACGACATTAACTGTAGGATCGATAGTAGCGCCCGACGGTTCATCAGCGTGAGAGTCGCCTACCGGCGCCGGTTTCGTTTTGCTGGAATTGGTCTGAGCTTCCATCGTTGGTTCCTTTGCCATGAACGCCTGAGTTGGATCAGGTCGGAATTCACCTTCTTCCGGTTCGTTTTCTTCTTCATCTATGGATGTTTCTGAAATCCCGTCATAATCTTCTTCCTCATCTTCTGATTCCTCTACCTTATCAAAGGGGGCGGGTTTGAATGGTGACCAATCATCCGTGTATTCAACCACACCTACTCTGTATTTCGTGTTACTGACTTCGATCATAACTTCTTCATTGATCCATGTTATTCTTGCTGTAAGGATCCCAACCTTCCCCATGGAATAGTCCCTTCTACTTAAGATTGAATCAAATGGATTTATAACCTTGCCGAACCTGCTTGCAATAAGTGAGAAATTCTCTTCATCCCAAAACTCCAATGGAACACCAATAATTTTCAGCCAAGCAATTCTTTCATATCGAACATCATGTTGATAAGCTCTCCCCAACCATTTGAACCAATCTTTCCATCTACTTTCATCTTCCATGAATTCTTTTGCACTTTTGGAGCACTTAAAGTCAATAACAATTCTTAAACCCCCTAGATATTTGGTTTCTTCCGATATTATTCCCAGGGCATGGAGTGTACCCATATGGTCAAGACTGTGGGCTTCACCAATTAGGACATATTTCTTTTTTAGCCATCCGCTCATACTAGTGTTAGCGTTTAGTGTGATAAAGGGGGTATAGTTACTCACTTGTTGATTTTTTTGTCCAGCCACGAATTGAGCAAATGTACAGTTGTTTCTAATACATGATTTGAGAGGAGAGATATCGTTCATTTTTGGATTCCTCCAGGTTCTGGCGCTTCGTTGGTGTTGGTTGACCTTTTCCTTTCTCTGATGCTTGGATATGTTAACCTCTAGTATCGTTTCTTTGCATTTGATACCTTGTAATCTTGTCTCGAGTACCTTGGCGTCTTCTACCCCCATGAATCTGATGAATGCATAGTTTTTCTTCCGATAATCTTTCTTCCACCCAAAATACACATCGACCACTTTTCCAAAACTTGAGAAGGGTCTCCGCAGCTCCTCTTTTTTGGTATCATCTGGAAATCCCGCCACAAAAAAGTTTGTGAGGGCATTGGATTGTTGTGTTCTGACATTTGCTTTCCTCCGGCGGACCTCCGTCCAATCGCCGGTGGGTCGGTGACCATCCATCTCCCTTTGTTTAGTCAACAATTACGATGTCATATGTTCTAAAAAAAGTGTTGTCTATTTACAGATGAATAGTAAATTACAATAACACCTACACAAAAGTAAATTTTATGGTACATGAAGCAAGAAATGGTACCACGGGACTTCTTTTGTTCAATGGCAATGTATAAAAATTAGAAAATAGGAGTTGTACAAGTAACAGGAAAATACAATATCAGCCTCACATCTCTTACTATAATTTCTTCTGTGATGTAATTCTCATGCAATTCTCTATATTTACTTTTATATTTTGTTTTATGAAATATCACAATTAAACTTGGAAAAAATGCAGGAAGTACCTCTCATGCAATTCTTTATATATACTTTTATATTTCGTTACACAAGGGTTTTTACGGACGTAGCAACAACAGCTCGACATAAAAAGCACTTATAGTTATAGACACGACAATATTAACAATATACACAGCCCAAGACATTGGTATATTTCTTCAATCTAATACTCCAATAGATATCATAAAAAAACACATCAACCATTTGCATAACAAGGAAGATTAGGAACTCAGGATAGGTACACTTTTTTCAAACTAAAAGAAGCATTAAGGGCTTTAGATATTAAAGTCTTTCCGTGTCAAATTTTGATGGGTTTGCCTGTGATGATTTTTGTTTTTGTTAATGTCCATCCTTTATCAAGTTTTTTTTCATAGTTTACAAATCTTTTACGTTTTTCTATGTTTTTCAAATTAAAAAAAAATTTAAATTTATAAATCTTTTATGTTTTTATTCCGATTATATTTTTTAAATTTGATATGAAAGTATTTAAATCTATCAAGTTTTGTCATTGAACCCTCTTTTAGAGAAATCAATTATGGAACATATTATGTGAAGAAATTTATGTTGTAATTTTCTTTTTTTTTTTACAACTTCAGTTTTACTTTGTTCTTCATAGTTTTTTTTATATATGTTTTTTTACAATATGTTTTTCTAACTTTGTATATTTATTCCGTTTTATAGGGTTTTTTCATATAGTATCATAACTCAATTATATTCATGGTAGTTGGTTTGATGATCATAGAAGACTTTGTAGAATATACGTTTTTACCTTTCATCGTAACTCACTTTTCTTTATTGTTCATTGTAGTTTATGTTTTCGATCTTATTGTTGGGGTGTAAACCCAATCCACATCGGTAATTCCTTTTATCATCAATTGGTTTTAGAAAATGAAACTTCATTGTTTTTCAATGTTGAACATGGTTAGACTAGTAACGGTCATAACACTTATTTTTGTTGGAAATGTTTTTTTCTCGATCTCATTGTGTAACAACCCAAAATTTGGAATGATTTGACTTTTAGTCAAATATTGACCAAAAGGGAATGTGACATCCCCATTTTCACGACCAGAAAAGACCGATTTTTGTTTATGTTTTATAAAAATCAGAGTACCTCTTTTAATAAAAATGTTGCGGAATTTGTTCCCAGTAAAACATGATAAATACGTTATCAAAGCATTTCCGAAGAAAAATATTTTTATTCATTTTAAAACATTTGGGATGTCATCGTCAATACAGAAACACAAGCATAAACATAACTTACATTCATTATCACTAGTGATTTATATCTCCTTAATCTCTCAGTGTAATGTGACTTCATATCAACACCTGTGATATAAATAAACTGAGTGGGTCAGGTTGGGAAACCTGGTGAGTACATAGGGTTTTCAACCCACAATAAATAAGTTTATTAACTTTATCAAACCAAACAAACTCGATTACCCGTTCCCGTTATCCTCACTTTACGTCCCTAAAACATCTAACACAAGGGACCTAGTCTAAGGACTTTCATCGGGGGTTCCTCAGCAATTCATGTCAAATAAGGCAACCATGTGGGGGATGGAGTACTGCTGGTGAGCACACAGTTCAAATAAACACCTACAGGTTGCGAGCCTGCTAGCGTTCCACTGGACTGTTTAGAATACTCCGTGGTCGTCATCTATACTCCGCTAGATGACTGGGTCATCAATAACATCTATATCGAGGCCTCTCATTATTTTATTTGGTCACACATCAACTATTACATCTACCCATGTTTTACTCAACACGTTTTGTAGATATAAAATACATATACAATTTAAATCATTTAAAACGTGTATAAAAATATTTCACCCAGCATAGACAACAAGTATTCAGATCCTATTGACCCATGTTCAAATCCTGACACTACTCAGCCCTTGTGGCCTTGGAGGTTCGCCTGCAGTGACTCCAGGGCATGAGGCAAAGCCTCATGTTTGCAGCGGGGGATTAGTCGGTGCGCGAAAGCTGGCCCGGAAACCCTCGTTAGGGAAGTTCCCTTTCAAAAAAAAAAGTATTCAGACAATATGCACACATAGCACGTAATTTATATTAAATACTTCATATCTATGTGTAAGATGAAAGGGACCATGCACTCACTTGAAAAGTTGGTGATTCCTAACTCAGACAGCGCTTCGCTTCTTAAAAATAATTTCCTTCGACGAAACCTAGTATTATTACCACTAGAGTTAGTCTATTATTCGTCGAGACTAATTAATAGTCTAGCTATTATTACTATTATATAAGCGTTAAACAATACTTATATAACCCATAATAATAGCCCAAGTACTTATTATAAGTTCCTAATAACGTTACTATAATTAAATAAAAACTATATTAAAAATAGCGTAGGTGTAGCTCACTTACAGCGGGTTTTATAGAAAATCGGGCTTTGCTTGGAGCAGCGTTCCCGAGCCGAAAATCTCTTCTTCTCGGAGCCGTCGAGCACTCCGGGGCTTCCGCCTCGTGCTAGGGAGGTTCCCTAGGCTTTTCGGGGGGTTTCGGGGCTAGAGAGAGGTTCTAGAGAGAGAGAGAGTAAAGAGAAGAAAGAATGGGAAAGGTGTGAAGAAAATGAGGGTGGGAGAGGTTCTATTTATAGGGTGAAAAATGGCTGAACTTGGTGCCACATGTCACCATCTAGTGGCAAGACTTGGGGAGAAAGCAATGGCCAAGATTGTGCCACATCACCCATTTTCGCACAACACACTTCTGACTTCTAAAATCCGTAATTTTCACATACGACCTCTGTTTTTGACGTTCTTTATATCCACGCGTAGGTAAAACTAAGATCTACAACTTTCATTTTGACTCCGTCGGCTAATTCTCGACCGATCTTAAATTTAACAGTACGAGGAGATTATACTGTTAAATGTCCGCGTAAAATTCATAACTTCTACATACAGACTCTGTTTTCGTCTGTCTTTTTACCGTTGAGTTCCTATTAATGAGATCTTCAATTCTCATTTAGGTCGCGTTGGCCAAAAACCGCTCGATCTAAAATTCGAGTTTCGGGCTGTGCACTGTTAAGCCAAATCTTAGAAAATTCATAACTTCCTCATACGAAGTCAGATTTGGGCGTTCGTTTTTTTTTTGTATGTTCTCGGTTTAACGTATACTACAGCTTTTGTTTAGAATTATAAGGCTAAAAAGTCCTCCATCGTAAATTCACTATTTACGTCTCCCGATGTCGTGTCGGTTTTGCCGTAAAACTTCGACGGACAATAACTTCTTCGTTATAACTCGAATTTCAACGTTCTTTATATGTACGGAACCCTTGAGACGTATTCTACAACTTGGTTAAGATTATTTATTCTAAATAATATTTTATCAAAAAGTCGTTTTCGACCCCTATTATCTCTAAATCGACTAGCCCGGATCTACGGGCGTTATAGGAAAATTTGGTCATTTATGATAAAAAGATGAGATTATAAAATTGTGACTTCATGAAAGTGTCCAATAAGAGTTTAAGTCACTAAGAAGAGGTTAAATGAATATGTTCAAGAGTAAGAATGCATGAGAAGATGTATTGTTGGTCAGAAGGGTAAAAAAGAAATTTTATGCTTTTTAGGCCTACTTTGTGACTTAATAGATTAATACATGTATTAATTTAGTGAGAAATGACATAATAAAGCTGCAGAATATGTTTTTAGCTTTGCGTGGATATAAAGATCACTGAAGTACGGGTAAGAAACAAGTATGCGCATTTGAAGTTAGAAGAAAAACTGTCTCGAAATGGAATGGAATCAGCAATGTACTTTGCTGATTCGCAGAGGTCACGACGTGACCATATACTTCTCACGACATGAGAACGCACACAAAACACATTTAATCTTTAAAACCTCTTTTCTCGAACATATTTCACTGGGTTCGAAGGAGGGTTTTGCTAGGGAGATTTTGAGGCTGTAAAGTTGTCTAGAGAAGGCTAGAATCAAGGGAAACAATGTAACATCTTGATGTTGAGGTATTTCTATTTTTAACCCCAAGTATGAGAATTAATTGCATTTTAGCCCTTGATATGAGAATTGTGGCAAATTGGACCAAAATGACATTTTTGTAAATATGGGACGTCCCTACGTACGCTGCGTGTAATCCCAGGTACGATGGGAGTACGTGCTAAGATCCCTAACCCTAATATTTAGGGTTTGGACCATATTTTAAACACACGTAAGTCCCAAGTCATCTTTCTTTCATCAGCCTCCAGCCCCAACTTCGACATTTGCAACTCCTAATTCGTTTTTGAGCATTCTTGAGCCATTTATGTGTGTTGGTGTTCATAGAGGAAGAAGAAGGAAGAGAGAGCAACTTGGAATCTTGGAACAACCTTGGATCTGGAAGCTTTGCATCATCCTACATCTCTAGAAGGTATAAAGTTCATACCTCGAGTGTAACGTCTGTGTTTCGAGTCTAAGCATTGATGTGTTGATGTAATAGTCTAGGTCAACCAATGTAACCTATTTTAAAGTAATAAAGATGAATTATTCGAATATTATGTGAATTATGTGCTTTTATGTGATTATATACTTATTTATAAAGATATAATAAAATAAGCGTCAAAAATAAAAAGTTAGATAAGCCTGATATCGATGAAGAAAGTTGTAGTGGTCGAAACAAGGATTCCGGGGATATAAAGAACGCCGAAATCTGAGTTATAACGAAGAAGTTATGACCCGTCGAAGTTTCGCGACGGAACCGACACGACGCCCGGAAGCATAAATAGTGAATTTATGATAGAGCGACTTTTAGCCTTAGCGATCTAAATAAAAGTCGTAGAATATGTTAAACCGAGAGCGTCCATAAAAAGAACGCCCAAATCTGACTTCGTATGAGGAAGTTATGATTTTTCGAAGTTTCGACTTAGCGGTGTACAGCCCTAAGTTCGAATTTTAGATCGATCGATTTTTGGCCAACACAACCTAAATGAGAATTAAATATCTCATTAATAGGAGCTCAACGATAAAAAGACAGATGAAAACGGATTTTGTATGTAGAAGTTGTGAATTCTACACGGTTGTTTAACAGTATAATCTTCTCATACTGTTAAATTTAAAATCGGTCGAGCATTAGCCGATGGGGTCAAAAGGAAAGTTGTAGAGCTTGTCCTTACCTACGCGTGGATATAAAGAACGTCGAAAACGGAGCTCGTATGCGAAAGTTATGGGGTTTAGAAGTCGGCAGGGTGCTGCAGCGAAGTGGATGACGTGGCACAATCTGATGACGAAACGTGGCACCAACTCGACGAGTTGGACCAGCAACTCGACGAGTTGGGGGTCAGAAACTCGATGAGTTGGGCCAGAAACTCGACGAGTTCACCCCTTTTTCAGCCTATAAATCCCCCCCCCCCCCGAGAGTTCCTTCATTTTTCATACCAAAACCCACTTATTCTTCTCTCTACTCACTCTCTAAACCTCCCAAAACACCCCAAGAAGCCTAGGAAACCTTTCTATCTCTAGAAGGAAGGCTCGGAGAGCTCGGAGTCTCCGAGAAAAAGAGTTTTTCGGTTCGAAACTTTGCCCGTGTAGAGCCCGGTTTTCAAGCAAACTTCTCGGTTTCGTCAAAGGAGATTATTTTAAGAAGCGAAGTGCTGTCCGAATCACTCCTTATCAGGTGAGTGCATAGTCACTTTCATCTTACACATAGATATGAAGTATTTTATATAAATTATGTGCTATGTGTCTAAATATATGCTGTCTGTTTACCTGAGATGTTTGTTGGATGAAAGATCTGAACCTCTTTCTTTTCAGATCTGAACTTCTTCCTTTAGATCTAAACATTTTCTTCCAGATCTGAACTTTCTCCTTCAGATCCAGATTTTCCTTCGGATCTAAACTTTTTTTCCTTTTAGATCTAAGACTTTTCTTCAGGTCTGAATGGTATATGTATTTTTGTCAGATCTAACCCTTTTCTTTCAGATCTGAACTTTTTCCTTCAGATCTAAACTTTTCAGATCTAAACCTGATATATGGATGATTTATACTTGAGATCTGTACTGAATGAAAGATCTAAACTTCTATCTTTCCAGATCTGACCTTTTCTTCAGATCTAGACTGTATATGTATTTTATGCTTTGAAAGTATGATGAAAGATTTAGACTTTGTTTTTCAGATCTAGACATTTTTCTTCAGATCTGAACCGCATTTGTATTTTCTTTACAGATCTAAACTATTTCTTTCGATCCGAACTGTATATGTATTTTATATCTACAAATATGCTGGGTAAAACATGGGTAGATGAAATAGTTGGTGTGTGATGAAAGATGAGTCAGAGGATGAGATAAAAGGTAATATAGATTATGAGATGAGGGTGAGAGGTGAAAAATGAAAGAAACCTTTACCCAAACGATGGCCCCGTCATCTAGCAGAGTACGGATGACAACCATGGACTATTCTAGACAGTCTGTGGAACACTAGCAGGCTCGCTACCTGTAGGTGTTGTGAACAATACGTTCACCCGGTGTACTCTAAAAACCCATTGACATGTATTGCAGGTGGACTCCCGCAAATAATACTGTCGATAAATGAGAGCTATGGACTTAGCACCCGTTGGATGAACCCTGGCAGCTATGGATTTAGTGTCTGTTGTATAAACCTTGGTGACGATGGACTTCGTGCCTATTCCTTAGGAAAACCCTTAGGAATGAGTGATAGATGATTCTTAGGGTAGATCCCTAGGAATTAAAGAAGATAATGGGGATGGGTAATTGGGTTAATTGTTTGATGATAAAACATAATAACTTTACTATTGTGGGTTGAGAACCCTATGTACTCACCAGGTTTCCCAACCTGACCCACTCAGTTTATTTGCATCACAGGTGTCGATATAAAGCTACACTTCACTGAGGGATTAAAGAGATGTAGATTACTAGTGTAAATAAATGTAAGTTCTGTTTATGCTTATGTTTCTGTATTGACGTTGACATCCCAAGGTTTTAAAAGGAATAAAACACATTTCTTCGGAAATGCTTTGATAACATATTTATCATGTTTTTCTGGGAACAAAATTCCGCAACACTTTTCTTAAGAAGTTACTCTGATTTTTATTAAAAAGCATAAACTAAATCGGTCTTTTCTGTCCGTAAAAATGGGGATGTCACATCGAGGCTTATTTGATTAGATCAAGCTTGTATGATGTTATTATGAGCTTCTGCCCCCAATCAATGATGTTCTTGAGTATGGCATGCTCTAGACCCAAATGGATTGTCCTTCCAGACGTTTTGGAGTGTCTAAGGTCACAAAAATGCAATCTTGATTGTTAGTTTCTCTCCATGCATGAGTTTTAGTGTCTTAATGAGTTAAGGAGTTAGGATTTTTGTTGTTGGGCACTTAATATCCATGCAAGACCATAAAGTTTCCCATAAAGTTGGAAACTTTATGGTTAAGGGCATTAGTTTAGGTCTAGATCTGCAATTTGGACAAAAGAGCTTAAGTAATAAGCTCTTAATAAAAGGATTAAGTGAAGGCAACGTACGTTGGGTGTAAGAAATGGTACGCTGGGCGTACCAGGTCAACATCGCGATTTTAGGTCAATGCTCGTGTGCGCCAGCGTACTCAGCTGTGTTGACCAAGTTTAACTTTTTTATTTTGACCAAGTTTGACCTAAGAGTGTTTTAGGTATTTTGAGTTGTAAAACTTATATATAAATATCACTGAGAAAAAAATACTTTTGATTCTTTTAGGAAATTCTACTACCTTTTTAGAAAAAAAAAACATTGATTTTTTTTTTTAGTAATTGCAACCGGTTGAAGGTGTTTCATTGGTTAAAATCTCACACTTGAAAACATTAGTCGGTTTGATTGTCCTTATATTTCAAAAAAAGATAATAAAATAATGACTTTTTTCATAAACGAACTCAAAGTTAAAAGGCTTTTCTAACAATAATCTTTTTTGTACAAATAATAACTGTGATTTATTTGAAATGAAAATACATACAATTATGCATTTGACATAGCATGCTATTATCATATTAATTAGTTTTTTACTATCAGAATTTTATTTTCTATGCAAACAAACCATTATAATTTTCAAAATATCCCTATTTTAATAAAAGAATAGTTTTATTTTCCTTTTGACATGTGTCACAATATTAGGTCTTTATAATTAATGCATATTTTTTTTTGTCATGTGTCACCCTATTATGTCTCCTAATTGATGCATGCCACTTGTCAATCTATTGATTATCCATTTCAAATTTCAAATTTTAAATTTCTCACTTTAATTACATTAAATTAATAACATTAGAATAAAATTTAAAATAAAATTAATACAAATTATAAAGTGATAATTTTACATATTTATTTAAATAATGATTATAATTTTATATAACTAAAAAAATCTCTTAATTAATAATTTATTTAAAATAAGTGATTAATAATTTTGGTTTTTTTTAGTATTAAAGTTTAATTAATTTTGTAATTGTGGTTTCAACGGGTTATAAACTGGTTTAAAATATATTATAACATATGCAAATTAAACAAACTTGGATGATATCCGAAGATTCGTGTATATATAAAAAAAGGTTTAGGGCTATTTAGGGCTAAATCGATCTCAACAACCTTTCATTTAAATAGAATTTCAAATGGAGAAATTCCAAAGCTATTTAGGGCTAGATAGATCTCAACAACACCACTTCTTATATCCACTTATCTTTTAGGAGTATATTTATGTACTTGCTCATGATCATGGTTTAACTAGATCGATTTTGTTGGAAAATGCAGGTTATGATAATAAATTCCGCTTACTAATTGTGAAACGTTTAATCAATTGAATATATCAACAGAATCATTTGATTCTTTCGGTTAATAAATCTAAACATAATCCATTTTTAGGGCACAACAAGAAGTCTCATTTATTTTACCATGTCTAGTTTTTGTTTTATTTATGTTTAGTTTTTGGAAATAATGTCATTTCCGACCAGCCCATCCAAATCAATGTCATGAATCCACAAATCAACCAAAAAGGGTCATATAGTCTTTATCCTCGAAACGTAGATAAGCACCAAAATCAGGGGTAAGATGGGAAAATACCCACCACAAATATCACAGAGAGAAACCAACAAACACAATGACAACAGGGATCTCTGAAACAGATGCTCGGAAAACCGGTAGAGATTCCGGCGAGAGACACGGGAGGTTTCGTAAGGGTGGTTGCCCTTCTCTTGCCACTACATTATCCGTTTCGGATGATGTTGAATCGATGATACCATATCCCCATTGTCATCAACCAAGATCAACAACCCTTGGAAAATGATAAGAAAGAAAACAAACATGCACAATCATCTCAGTTCTTCCTGCAACCACCACCATCACCACCTCTGTCGCTTTATGCGACCCAATTACTCGTTTATTTATTTTATTTTATGTTCATGGTTGGGTGATGAATCTCAGAGTTTCCTTTTGAGCGAATTTTCCGATCTGGAAGCATTTTGAGGCGATGATGTATTTGATGTGTGAAAAAAGTTTTCCGAGCATCGATTATCGAGCATTGGGTGAAATTCAGGTCCGTATCTTGGCTGGGCAACACGGAAGGCATCTCCGATTGGAAGATGCAACCGGTGTTTGCAGCCATGGCGGTGTTTGATCCTCTTTCGCCGATATCATTCTAATTACAGATCTGAGCCTCCCTTACAAACAAAAACACAAATCTGATGCTTTTCTTTATCCAACTAATTTTAAATCTGGTGTTCTTTTTCATTGATTTCTCTTCATTTGTTTTTTACAGAATTTCAAAGGAATTTTAGGGTTTCTGATACCAATTCCGTTCAATTTTGTAGACTGGTTTTGAAAATGTATTTGATAAATTAATTTTTCGTGAAACATGTGTCACCAAATTGGCTAACCAAAAACCATTGGCAAAGTATAGATACTGTTTTCTATACGTTTGGGTGTTCATGATATCTTCATCATTTAATTAAAAATCAAATACAAAGCAGTGATTCCTGAATATAAGCATAAAACCATAAACACTAGATCTAAGAAGCATAAAAAACGAAAACCATCCAACTATGTTCTTGGAACCATATGTAATGCATTTTGAAAATCTTTTAAAAACTATCATAATTCATAGCTATCAAGGGATGCAGTAATGATATTTGTTTTCCAAATCATACCGTTATAATAATATAATCTGTATGAAAAGTCAAAAAGACAAAAAGTTAAAACTAAAAATAGGTGCACAAAGAGGCAATAAACCAAAGAGTGGCTATCGTTACAATTAATTATCTGCAACAACATTGTTCATGATAACAGGAAGTGTATGTTTGCAGTGGCTTTTTCTATTTACTAGTTGATAACAATCGTATCTAGTTAGAAGGAAAACGAGAGAATGATGGCGTTGAAGAACATTAAATCGTTATCAACATCAAATCTTATAGAACAACAATATAAAATTATAAAAGCCATATCTAACTGACTTTTGGTTATTGGATTTAGTTTAACAGTTAAGCCAAATAAAATTTTGAATAAAATTTTAATTATGTATTTTTTTCTTGGATTTTAGGAATGTGGCATGCACCAAAATATATAAAAATTGTAACATTATTTTAACATTAGAATCGCGACTAGCCATCTAGTTTTTTAGACTTAAATATCCACGTAAATAACACACACGTCATGATATATGCGTTTCATAAATGGATTGTATGCTATGGATTATTCGATCAAACTTTATAACCTGAATTATATAACTTATAGTTATACAAAGACGGTATTAGAAATTGTCATTTTTTTTAAAAAAAATTGAGGGTTCAAAGTTACGATGTTTCAAAAAAATGTATATAACTTTAACTATAAAAAAACACACAAAAAAAAAACCACATGAGAAGTTTAAAAAATTGAATACACAAAAGGTAAACAAACCTAAATATGATTTTTATTTGGTTGCCGACCGTAGGGAAAATTAAACCAGAAAAGTTCATCCGATTAACTAATTAAACTATCAGAAAACCCAAATTTCAACCAATTTCAATGTTTTTTTTGACAACCGTAGCCTGGATTATGGGGCCAACTTCAGTTAATATGTTACTAACTTATTCTAGGGATAATGACTTGAAAGGGTAACGAACTTTCGATTTTGTTCACATTTAGTCACTAAACTTTTTTTCGTTATCTATTTGTCACTGAACTATTGAAACTGTTCACATTTTACCTTTATGACTGGTTGTTACCGGTCATAAGGGTAAAATGTGAACAATTTTAATAGTTCAGTGGCAAATAGATAACGAAAAAAAGTTTAGTGACTAAATGTGAACAAAATCGAAAGTTCGTTACCCTTTCAAGTCATTATCCCCTTATTCTAATGCAACATAAAAAAAATAAAAAACCTAAAACTTGCAATATAAGATAATAATGATCAAAATATACAAATATTGTTGAGTAATCTAATCTTAAAAAAATGATCCATAACAGTTAACCGAAAAAAAAATGTTAAAAATATAGTTACTTTTTGGTAATTTGTACTAACTCTAGATAAAAATTATTTTCTCTTATAAATAACAGAAAACTATAAGAACATCCATGGTATAAAAAACTTCAATTTAAATTGTTAAAATAAATCTCAAATAAGTTTCTATTAGCGATGCTCTAAGACCAATGCCAACACTAACATCAAAAAGGTTAATGTAATGCTATCTCGACAACCAACTATTCATTTTTGTTTTAAAAGACCTCTCGTGTTTTTTGGTAGTCATTGTGCATAAACTAGCAAACTGCATTCTAAAATTGGAAGAATCCGATAGTTTTTTCAAATTTTAAGAGCTTATGGTTTGAAAAAGAACATTTTAAAGAGTTCTTCTTATGGATGTACTAAGAACATGTTTTAACTTTTAACTAGAAGAATTTTCACGTTTCGCAACATGCTACATCAATGGAGGAAGCCCTAATTTTGAAAGACCGGTGTATCTTTCTTCTCCAGGTCCATAGATAGAAGTTGGACGAATTGCATATATGTTAAAAAAAACGTCTCTCTTATTGTTCCTATAAAATAGTAGCCAACAAAAAAACAAATAGCTAACAACGTTCTTATATGTTTTACCATAAATATTAGCATACTTTCATGTATACCAACATGGGCAATGTCCTTTATTTGTTACATGTTGCAATCATTGGTAAACAAATGTCAAATGTGTGTTACACTTAAATGTAAGGCATTGTAATTTCAAAATTCGTAAGTACGTGACTATCATGGTTACACATTGCTACTATAGATAAAAGATAGAAGTATGTTGTTATTATATGTAAAAAAAATATAAGTAAGTTGCTATTATAGGCAAAGGAATGCAAGTATATTGTTGTTATTTGTAAAATGTGTAGTACATTGCCATTATTTGTAAAAGATAAAGCACATTGCCAATAATGGTAAAAAAGTACATTACTATTTCCCGTAACTTTGGTTACTTTCAACTCCAAACAGATACAACTTGCTTAATCTCTGTTATATGTACTTTTATTGTATATTATACATTGGAAGTAACTAAATCTTATGAGTTGTGAGTTGAAAAGTTAATATACATGGTTTCTGAGTCTGATACCCTCTTCTTAGTGGCAGTTTGGAGCCTTTGACGTATTGGCTAGGGATGAGCGTAGGCGGGTACCCGCCCTAATTATCAAGAACCGAAACCGGCGGTTCCTAAAATGTTGGAATCGAAACGAGCAGGTAGCTTAGATCTTTTCATTTGGGATCCAGAATCTATCACACTTTTGGCAACCGTTTGAGGTAAAAAGTCTGGAACTTGGTGATTAATAGCCTAGATCTTTTCATTTGGGTTTTATTGTGATTTTGGCCTCCTTTTTGAGTTTATGGATAAGATAGGTGGTGTAAAGGTTCATCCTTTTAGATCTGAGTTTGTTTTGTTACCCTTGAGCTTAAAGGTGCAAACTTTAGGAGGATCTTGATGTTATGCATGCATTAAGTCGAGTGTTAAGTTCATTTGAAGCTTAAGATCTTCATTGTAACATCCAGGAAATTGGGTATATCTATTTAACCCTTCCTTCTTTCTAAGTTGTCTTGTTTAGCCCTTAAAAGTAGATTGTGGCAAATGAGTACGCTGGGCGTACTGAAGAGTACACTGCGCGTACTCATGGGCGTGTTCTGGACGCGGACTCCACCCGGTACGCTGGGCGTACCTTAGGCTACGCTGGGCGTAGCGGGTCCAGACTCAAAAACCTAAATGAGACTTGAGCCCTATATAAAGAAAGCTATGACCTTATCCTCAGCCACCATTTGAGAGAGTGAAACCCTAAGAGAGAGCCAACCTTCGTTCTAAGCTTGTGTGTGAGTGTTCTTGAGCAAAAAGTGCCTTTATGTGTTAGTGAAGAAGAAGATGAGGTTCTTGTGAAGGCTAGAAGTTGGAGTGCAAGCTTGGATCTGAGTTCTACAGAGGGAGGAGCTTCACTTGGAGGTAAAAAGCTATGAGCTTTCCTTGTTATTGTTGATTTGTGCTTCATGGACCAATTTTTAGGGTTTTTGGTCCCAAGGTGGAGACTTTATGAGCAAAAGGTCTCCATAAGCTTAGATCTACTATATTTCAGAGTATTGTGAGTTGAGAGTTCATAAAAATCCAATCTTGGACGTGAATATTAAGCCATGCATGAGATCTAGGCCTTATGAGGGAAGAGGAAAGGTGTTAGAGTGATTAAGTGACCTTTACAGCCATGCAAAGGCTTAAAGGTTTCAACTTTATGGATTAAGTGGCCTTAGAGAAGCCAGATCTGAAGTTTGAGTATATGTCTTAACCATTTAAGACCCAAAATCAAAAGGAGTATGAAACTGGGAGTTACGCGGGGCGTAATCCCAGTACGCGTAGCGTAGGGGGTCGCGTTCCCCGATTCTGTGAAGTCGCCGGGTACGCCCAGCGTACAGATTTGGTACGCGCAGCGTAACCCGGAGGGTTAACTTTTGTTGACGTTTAGGGTTTAGTCAATGATTGGATCTTTGAGCCATAAGAGGGGTAAAATGGTCTTTTACCCTTCTGAGAGAACTTCGAGTGGTATTAGTCTAGCCTTTGAGAGTTGTATTGATTAGAGTAATTGTTCCATGTGATTAGGCGGAGGCTAGACCAGTATTACCGAGTTCGAGATTTACCGAGTTACCCGAGGTGAGTCTTCTCACTATACTTTACCTAGAGTGGTAATTAGAGTTATATGACAGAGTATCTTGTATTCTATTTATGTGATTGTGATGCACTGCATTATTTCTATGTGATTTATGCTGTGTATGTTCCAGAGTTTACAGAGTTGGAACCGGAAGGTTCACAGAGTTAGGACCAGAGGGTCCACAGAGTTATAGCCTCGAGTGGCTAATATGTGTTATATGTGGTATTTTGGGGAACTCACTAAGCTTCGTGCTTACCGTGTTATGTGTTATGTGTTTCAGGTTCCCTCAGAATCGCGGAACGACATTGGCATGATTGTACACAACAGAGAAAGAATTATGTTTCGAAGATCCTGGATTAATAAGTAACTAATGAGGAATTGTGTTTTGTAAAATAAATAAACGAGTTTTTATGAAATGTGATGTGAAGGTTATATGATTTAAAAATCAAAAATTTGTTTTGAAATTTACGTTGTTTCAAGTTGGTATCAGAGCCTTGGTTTGAGGGATTCGGATGCACCTTCGGGTAAATCTGGACTCAAACTGAGGATTTGAGAGAGAATTTTCAAAGGAAATGATTTTTCTAAAAACGAGCAAGAGTTTCTAAGAGAAATCGAGAAAGAGAAAGCGTGTACAATCAGCCAGAGCCCGAACGGTGATTTCCCAAAATACCTTTACTTTTGTGTTATGAGATATTTTATGAGATATTATGCATGTTAGAGATAGGCTAGGTAATTCATAATTTAGGACTAGAGTGGCCTGATTTGTGATGCCTTAGCCTAGGAAATTGTTGTTATCTGTGATGCACCTTCGAGTATGTGCTGAGTAGGAGTATCCAGCGGGAATCCTTATAGAGAAGGATTTGAGTAGAGGAGTAATCTAGGGGAGATGCCTAGATGAGCATTGTGGAGCCTAATCGAGAGAGTAGCTAGATACCCGCGAGGGGTAGAGTTGCAGAGTTTGGTGATGTCTTTGAGTATGAGCAGAGCAAGTGGAGTTATCACCTAGAGTGAGTTCTACGTATTTATTTGATGCCCGAATGTTGCTTGCTTTGTGCTTTGTGGAACTCTCGATGATGGGAGTCAGCTACTAAGTGAATATGACGATATTTAGGAGGTAGATGGCTGGCATCATTAGGAATTCTTCAGCAGCTGATGGCGGAGAATTGTGAGGACCTAGGGAGAACCTAGGGGTGATCATGGTCAGATGAGTGCACTGACAGAGTAGAGCATTTCGCTGGGGAGCGAGCACGCGTAATTAGATTGACGGCTGAGAAAGTTGAACATCTACTTAGGGAATCTGGGATGGTCCGTGTAGAGAGTATGGGTAGATGTGACAGGTGGTATGGGCCCGTACTACTGAAAGCAGAGGACCCATACTCGATGCAGGGAGTATTCTGGAGGATTCTAAGTAGCAGATTGAGAGGTGATGTCATGGTTCAAGTACCATGATTTGCAGCAGATCGAGAGGTGATATCATGGTTCGTGTACCATGATTTGTAGCAGATCGATATGTGATTCCATGGTTCGAGTACCATGATTTGCAGCAGATCGAGAGGTGATATCATGGTTCGTGTACCATGATTTGTAGCATATCGAGATGTGATGTCATGGTTCGAGTACCATGATTTGTAGCGGATTGAGAAGAGATAACATGGTTCAGGTACCATGATTCCTAGCAGATCGAGAGGTGGCCACATGGTTCGAGTACCATGACCCGTGGCAGTTGGTGTTATTGGTTCTACAAGTTATTCCATGGTGATTGGTTAGACCGAGATCAGAGGTGAAAGAGTATGGGGCCAGAGGGCCATGATGAACGAGTTTTAGTGAAGCATCCCTTAAAAGGGAAATCGAGTTAACTCTGAGGGATTGTTGGTGAGATGCCAATTGGAGTCGCAAGACTCAAGATTGAGTAGAGATGGCGGTTATGGAGGGTTACGGCATGAGCTGAGCAATCAGCCGATGGTGGAGATGTCATTTTCTGTGACCTGAGCGGTGCTATTTCTGTTCCTGTGGGAAATTGGAGAGGTATTGAGATTTTCGGTTTCCAAGGTTGGGGGTGAGCCCTGTGGGGTAGCTTTGGTTAGGATCTTTCACCAGAGTGTTTGGGCAGTATGTCTGCCGAGAGGTAATGTTAGAGCATGAGCAGGTTGTCAGCGGGGATTGAGATGGTTAAGGACAAGGATACACTCCATTTAAGCATAGTAGGGCATATATTAGCTGCAGCGGCAGACGATCAAGAAGAGGATATTGGGGCGGTGGCTCTTATTGTCTATGATGAGTATCAAGTGTGGTAATGAGGAAACCACTCTTATTGCAACCCACGTGTTGGAATGTTGGTTGAAGAGTCGAGGATGAGGAATATGATAGTTCGTTATTTTCAGACTGAGAGTCAGGGCTACGACTGGACAGTTGAGATGTCCGGTAGTGGGATGGTACGAGATTCTGAAGGACTAGAGGTAGTCATGATGAGAAGTTTCTGAGGATTTTATCGGAAATTCGGGGTATTTAGAATTGCTTGACCTCCATCGGGGAGATCATCGAGCATTGTGTATCACCTTCCAAGAGTAGGTGCGATGTTATTGGTAAAAATAGACTGTGGGTTAGATTGTTGGCGAACCAATTGGTGATGGTTCGAACCCTGAGTGCGGGAGAACCGGGTACTTTTTGAGGAGATAAGAGATTTGTTCAAGAGCGGTTAGAGAACTGGATAGAGAGGCCTGCGGTACGGATTCCTGAGACCAAGGTCATTGGTGGTCAATGAGAGGTGTAGAGTGAGATAGTGCATGTGGTACGTGTTTGAGAAAGGATGAGTGTCTCCATGGCAAATGGCCGTTGGTCGGAGACCTTATGATGGTTAGGAATTCTTCAAGGTTAAAATGGTGAATTCGAGGTGGTTGGCTTGTGAGGTTAGTTCGGCGGTTGAGAATTTATGGTTCAGAGTATGGGCTATTATATGCAGTATGGAAGGGAAGAAGTTGATTGGGCAACCAACTTCAGGGTCGTTATGAGTATTCTTGCATGAGTTTTGAGCAATAGAGGAGGAAGTTTCATATTGTCATCTTCGTGTTCTGAGTCGTTGGCAATTTCTCCGTGTTTTAAAATGGGAGATAGAGTATTCCGGAGTTACAAGTGGCACGAGAGAAAGACCGGTTGCAAGGTTCCGAGGAAGCAATGTGGTATCTGAGTATGATGCCTTGAGTATGAGATCAGTGGTAGAGTCAAGACACCGCGAGGCGTTGTGATGGTATTCCGGGGTATCCGAGTTTAATGTTCTAAAATCTCGGAATATTTTGAGTTTGAGTTTGAGATGACGAGTGGTGTATCAAGTGTCTATGGTTCCGGTGGGGGCCCTTCAGCTAATTGTCATCAAATGGATTTATATGAGAATGAGAATTGCAGCGAGAAAAAGAGGTTTTGTCACGACGGTGGTCGTCCGAAGTAGTGATGCTTAGCCCGGATGGGTGTGTGTGCACCTATCTATATTAGTCCGCGGAGCATTGGTTAGTGGACGCAGTGTGGTGTTTACGTGAGAATGAGATGGTGGGCATATAGCAGAGGGTGTTGTGATGCTACGGGGAGCCGTAGTACTCACTAGTCAGAGAGTGTTGTGATGCTACGGGGAGCCGTAGTACTCACTAGTCAGAGGGTGTTGTGATGCTACGGGAAGCCGTAGTACTCACTAGTCAGAGGGTGTTGTGATACTACGAAGAGTCGTAGTACTCACTAGTCAGAGGGTGTTGTGATGCTACGGGGAGCCGTAGTACTCACTAGTCAAGGGGTGTTGTGATACTACGAAGAGCCGTAGTACTCACTAGTCAGAGGGTGTTGTGATGCTACGGGGAGCCGTAGTACTCACTAGTCAGAGGGTGCTGTGATGCTACGGGGAGCCGTAGTACTCACTAGTCAGAGGGTGCTGTGATGCTACGGGGAGCCGTAGTACTCACTAGTCTGTGAGAGGTTGTGGTGATGCTGCGGGAAGCCGTAGTACTCACCAGTCAGTGAGAAGTTGATGTGATGCTATGGGAAAACGTAGTTCACACTAGGCAGCGAGAAGTTGTCATGATAAAGTACTCTTTGATCAGGGCATGGCGCAGAAGAGTTTAGGCATGGGGTGGCCCTAATTTATGAGTTTTTGGGAACCTGGTGGTTGGACCAGGGGCGAGACCGGGGTCTCCTCAATGATAGGGAGTCATTATGGTTTGAGTAAAGTGTGGTTATCGCAATCCGAACGAATGGGATAAGTGAGGTACGCATGGGTTGCGGGAAATGACTTCTGAGTTGAGTGCTTCGTTGGGACGAGTGGTTCCAACTCTGGGTCGGACCAAACTCTCGAGTCTGAGTTTGGCTCTGGTGGTGCGTAGGGTAGGCGGAATGAGATTCTGGATTCTGAGGTGGGTTCCATGATGGGGGGAATTGTTTATCATCTGATGTCTTCGGCCCGTATGGGTCAGTACTTAGGTACGGGAGGTACCGCGAGATGCATGGAACTATGAGCAGTAGACGACAGAGGTCGGGTTTGAGTTGATAATCAGTTGGGATTGTAGTATTCGTTGGGGGGTAACCTTTAGAGGTCCAACTGCGGGGTCGAGAGTAGACCAGGTGCTAAATGTTAAAAAGAGATGTCTGGAAGAAAAGTGTAGGATTGTGATTCTTTTGGATGTTGGAGGACTTCTGAGTGAGCATGATTTTGTTTCTTGTGATTGAGAGTAGAGTGTCGAAAGGTTATTGTCGGATGGGTTCTGATAGTGGCTCAGTGGATAAGCCTGGGTGGAATGTGAATCCTTTTGTTCCTTGGGGCATGTTTCAGATTGTTGTTACATTGGTATGAGTGATCGGTGGCCGATTGTTGGATTTTGTCTTGGGAAAATCAGAGGAGCGGTGAGTTATCAGGGTTTGATATTCGAGAGGCGAATAGCATGGTGATAGTTGCTGGATTAGGTGTCTAAGCCCATAACTATAATTGGTATGTACTTGAATTGATAGCAGCACAGTCCTTTTGGGTTGCCCTCAACCTAACAACTGGACAAGGAAATTATGAAAGGAGAGATATTAATTTATAAGATTAATGAATTAATATAAATGATTTATTAATATGTTAAAAGATTAATATATTAATTAGAAATCATTATGTTTAATTAATAGTTAGCCAGAAATTAATCAGAATTAATTTTGGGGTTAAAAGAATTAATTATAAAGTGCAGGGACTAGTTTGCAATTAACTAATAGTTGAGTGGAAGGTTCCAGAACCCCCTTGGAAGGAGGTGGACGAAATTCTTAGGGGAAACCCTAGAGATTTCGTCCAAGGGGTCCAAATAAGGCCTTTGGATCTTGCTTAGGCCCTAAGCAAAGGATAACTAGGGTTTTCCCTAAACTCTAGATCCCTCAGCTATTTAAGGAGCCTCCTGGCTCACATTTGAGGTCACTGATTTCTTTGGAAGAAACCCTAAGGCCGAAATTGTATACTCTCTCCATCCTCTCTCCTCCAAGTTTCCTTCTTGCTAGTTCTTGGGTGTGATTCCATTAGAGGCATTACATTTGTGGTGCTAAGCTTCCAAGAAGATCAAGATCAAGATCAAGAGGATTATCAATTGTTTGCTATAACAATTGAAAGGTATGTAACTCCTAAACCCTAGTTTGTTAATTTCGAAATTAGCCTCTCTCCTCTAGGGTTCTTGTTTTTGCAATTCAAAGTTATATGTTCAATAGTTAAAACATAGATCCAAAGTAGGTTGCATGTGAACTTAGGAATTGTTTTCTAGTTTATTTGTTTTACCTAAAACCCATCAGTGGTATCAGAGCCATTGTTTGTTTTAAATTGAATTGCTATAATTGTTGAATTGCAAATTAGGGTTTATAGCTATTAAACCCTAAAGGCCAAATTTTCGATTTCTAGGGTTTTGGATAAAAGGGTTTTTTCGAAAACCCTAGCCTCCAAAGAACCCTAATCGAAATTAGGGTTAGGGTTTTGAAAACCCTAGCCTCCTCCCTTGTAAATTTCGAAATTGCTAGAAGTTTTAGGGTTTCTTGTTTTGGATAATTGTTACTTAATTAGATTAATTGGATAATTATCCTTACCCTATTTTTCGAAATTTAGAGGGATAAGGATTAGGATTAAATTAATTGATTAATTTAATTAGATAATCCTTACAAGATTTAATAATTTGATTAATAGTTAATTAAAAGATAAATATTAAATCTAGTTAATTGGTTTATTTAAATTTAAATTTAATAGTTTGAATTTCGAAATTTATATAAACCCTTGAAGTTTTAAAATGTTTTAAAACACACCCTATATATGTATTATGGTTAAAAGTTTAATATTATATATGTATAGAATATGGTCAGTCAAATCGCTAGTATGCCTCATTCACGAAGCTAATCTATAAGGGGGGTATAAGGAAACTGCCTATAAAATGGTAGTTGAATGGGTGTCCACTCTCACCCACCGCTTCCTTGATTAGTGGAGGGTCGTTAGCAGAACGGATTTGATAGGACAACTACTTCTCATTAAAAGTATAATGACATTAAAGAAAGTACTAGAACATTATTTTTAAAATCCCAAGTCTAGTTACTTTAGGAAAAATGTGAAAAGTATGCTAATCCATGAAATTGCACATTATGCTTTTTTGGTCGTTAGTGGAGCGTGTGTGGTTAACCAACACACTAAAGGGCACTAATAAAGAGTAGTAATGGGTATCTCATAATTGTCATTTTGATGGAGCGTGTGTGGTTTACCAGCACATCAATAGTTAATGATAAAGACAATGAGGTTACCAAGCACATTTGCATGGTTATTCACATCTTGTTTGTGATCCTCGGCATCCCAGTCACAAATAGAAGAGCATAATCTGAGATTAAAACATGCCATTGAATAGTTTCAATGTATCTCAAAAGAATTAGGAATTTCACTTCGTTTGTTTCGTCTAATGGTGGAATTGGTGAATCGTCATTCACCTACCTTCATGAAATTTGCACTTGGATCTCGGCATCCCATTTCTAAGTTGTGAATCTTCATAGTTGGATCCTAACCTTGATATTTTATCTTTGGGTTATTATATTGAGGTATCTTGAAATCTAAATAAAACTTTCTTTCTTTTCATATGTCTACTCCTGGAAACACTTCTGCTTCATCCTCCTCCAACCAGAACTTCTCTTTGCTCAATATCTGCTCCAAAGTCGTTATGGATGGCTCAAACTATAACGATTGGATGCGCAACATCAAGATGGCTCTTCGTTTTGAGAATAAAGAATATGTTCTTGAAAAGGAGCTCAAAGAGCTTGATGAGTCTGAAGCTACTCCTGAAGATCTTGCTGCCTACAAGAAACATTACGATGATGCTACCAAAGTGGCGTACATGTTAGACCCCCAAACCAAGGATGGCGGAAACGTCCGGGGGTGGAGGACTTCATGTATAGTATCATAACAACAATTGTAATAGTAATTGAAGCAAACACAACCAACATATATATAATTGAAAAAGTGACATCATTGTATGAATTACATGTTTACGAATCAATTACAATATGTTGACAAAATATGAAATAGTAGACGCCTTAGCGCCCCATCCTCAAAAGCACTTGGTTACCTGTTTAATGATTTCCTGAGAATACAAGTTGTTTGAAAAAGTGTCAACACAAAGGTTGGTGAGTTCATAAGCTTTTGTTTGGTATTATTAAAAGCCTTTCGTTTGTAAGAGTAGTATTTGTGTTAGAAAATCCAATATTTTCCTTAATGTGTAAATGTAGTCTTAAAACCCAAAGACCGAAATGTACAAGTAATTTGTCATATTTATAGTAAAACAATGCAAGTTTAAATCGACATAAACTCGTTAAATTTTAATGAAGTTCCCGTAAATTCCAATGTTTATTAATACTTTATGTGAGTTTATTATAACCATACTATGACCAAGGTTGCCTAAAACGACGTTCTTCAGGCGTCGGAAATGTTATGACATTTGTCACCCCAGACCTATCGGTCTAACTGTTGCATGCAGTTTAGGTGTGGGTTTGTCAAACCCAATATAGATCTATACACAACTATCACGCTCTCCCTCAAGGAGACTCTGGTTACAATACAGGACTTAATGGTAATTTGAAGTAAATGTCTCACAAAGTCATTAACGGAATTACGTGTTATGAAAACTTGGTACCGTATGGCCGTACCTTGCTTAATGAAAATATCCTTTGTATAAATGTACCTTTTTAAATGTATGTGTTATGTAATGTATCATAAACTATACCTATTATAGTTTATCAACCAAGGGTAGTACGTAGTAATGTATGCAAACTATATTCAAAATAGTTTATTAAATGTTTGAATGTATCGGTTGTACTTTGATTATAATCACTTGTTATTCTTTATATTTTATATGTCCAAATCCATTTGTAAACTGATGTGTGTCTAATTATTAAGATAAAATGTCATATATTGCAATAACATATAATCACATAAAGATATACACCTTGCTCAACATGTTACAAGGTGAAATGAAATTGACAGCAACTTTTCGTTGAATACAGTTTCTGTTACTGTTCTTAGAAAATTTATAGAAAAATCATCAAAGCTCTAAATACAAATCCGCAAATTCTGAGAGTTTGGAATATGAATCTAGTTTGTTCGTAAGTTTTATCATGATTTTTAGTGATCTCTAACAGAGGTGAAAATGTTCATAATCACAGACTGGTCCGGGTTTGCCTCTGAAATGACAGGCAGTTTTGTAAAAATCACCATAAATTGTAGAAAAATCATATGGAGATGTGCAAGTAGCCATTTTAAAGCTAAGAGTTTGAACTACTTGCACCTGGAACAGTTTTGAAAATTAAAATATTTAAGTTGATCAAAACAGTCCGTGATCGAAGTTCATCTTTTCTGATGTAATCTGATAGAAAAAGTTTAATTGTGTTCTTGATGATTTTACTTGTATTCCCCCCTTAAAACTTAAGAAAAAAATGTAAATGTAGGGGTATGAACTCACCTTATGTGGTTTCAGTAGATGAAAGTGAGAGAGAGGAAGTATTCAACCCAAGAACACTAAGAAGATGTCTTGATGATTCGAGAATCTAACACCGAATAAGATGGAATTTGTGTAAGATATCATTGATTTGAGTATAATGGAGTGTAATAATTATATGAATGATGAAGATACTTACTAATTGAAGAAAGAAATCCCTGGAGAAAGCCTTGAAGTTGAGAGAAAAGATGAGAGAATTTTGGAGAGTGTTCTTTGGTTGTTAAGTGTAGAATGAAAGGACTTTATGGAGAATGAGGAGAGAGGATCAATCCTCCAGCTCTTAGAACGTGGGAAGAGCTGGAGATTGGGTGTAAAGGTCCACTAAGGTGACAAGGAGTAGTGGGAAAGAGTGGCTAATCATAGAGTGAGGTGGTGGTGGTTTGCTTTTGCCATAAATTAAGGAAAAGCAAATATTCCCTCAATAATTAGTTCAACCACTAATTCTTTTAATATATTTTTATAAAAACCCTGGAGATTTATATATTTTGTGGCCTTAGTTTATAAAATAAAGTTTTGGGTGAAAATCCCACGTTAAAATAATGAAAAACGGAGTTAAAACGAAGTCGTAGCCGAAAAACCGGTAAAAAGGGGCCGTCTGCGAGACCCCTCGCATGGAAGACGGATTCGGACCCTCGCATGCGAGGCTGCTGTCTGATGGCTTCGGATTCGGTCTCCTGAGAGGCTTGAGCTTCGGTCCTGATGAGAGGCTTCGGATCCGAGGCCTCGGATGAGAGGCTTCGGTCCTGAAGCTTCATTTCCAGGTCCTTAAGGCTATTTTACCCGTTTTTACCCCGTTTCAAGCGATTTTTGACCCGGTTAAGGGTCGATATGACCCAAATGATTACAAAAAGTTAAAGTAACTTTTGAGAGAGATTTGGGAGAGATTTCAAATAGAAAGAGATAGAGTGAAAACGATTTAGAGAGGTTTCGTTTGTGATTAATTTGAGTGTCCGGCTTCACAACGCAAGGTTCGTAAACCCCGTTAAACCGTGTTTTAGTGTCGTACACAATCCCGATGATTGTGCAATAGTGTTTTATCGCTTTGGTTCGTTGTTTAGCACTGTTAAGGCTAAGGAAAATCAAACACATGAACTTTCCAAATGATGATTTCTCATTAAAATAGCGAATTGTATAGTGATTACATAACGTAAACCCTAACCTACAAGGGTTATTGGAGTTGACCGGTTTGACTTGTTGACTTTGTTTGACTTTAACTTGACCGAAATTTGACGGTTGTCACATCATCCCCCCGTTAGAAGGAATTTCGTCCCGAAATTTTCATTTTGACTGGGATTTCAAGAGTTTGGGAAGAGATGTGGATACTTTTGTTTCATCTGATCCTCGCGTTCCCAGGTGAATTCGGGTCCTCGTTTAGCGTTCTAACGGACCTTCACGATGGGAATACGACTTTGTTCGTTCGTTTGATTTCCCGATCCATGATTTCGACTGGTTCCTCCACGAAGTGGAGATTTTCGTTAACTTCGATTTCGTCGAGTGGTATTACGAGTGTCTCATCAGACAAACACTTTTTTAGGTTCGACACGTGAAATGTGGGATGTACTTTGTCGAGTTCCTGAGGTAATCGAAGTTTGTATGCTACTGGCCCAATCCTAGCAAGGATTTCGAATGGCCCGATGTACCTTGGATTTAGTTTCCCGCGTTTGCCGAATCGTATCATTCCTTTCCAAGGGGAAACTTTTAGTAGTACACGATCACCCACCTGGAATTCCAAGGGTTTGCGTCGTTTGTCTGCGTAACTCTTTTGCCGATCGCGAGACGCTTTCATTCTTTCTCGAATTTGAACGATCTTTTCTGTGGTTTCCCTTATGATTTCAGGGCCAGTGAGGGTGCTATTAGAGACTTGCCCTCTAGCTAGCTGTGTATCCCCCACCTCAGCCCAACACAGGGGTGATCTGCATTTGCGACCGTAAAGAGCTTCGAATGGAGCGACTTTGATGCTAGTATGATAGCTGTTATTGTAGGAGAATTCGATAAGCGGTAGATGGGTATCCCATGCTTTACCGAAGTCTATCACACAAGCTCTTAACATGTCTTCCAACGTTTGAATGGTTCGTTCGCTCTGTCCGTCGGTTTGTGGGTGGTAGGCCGTACTCATGTCAAGCCTAGTTCCCAATGATTTTTGTAGAGACTGCCAAAACCGTGAGGTAAATCTACTATCTCTATCGGAGATAATGGATATCGGCACACCATGGAGTCGTACAATCTCTCTGATGTACGTTCTAGTCAGCTTCTTCATCTTGTCGGTTTCTTTTATCGGTAGGAAGTGTGCTGATTTGGTCAATCTGTCTACGATTACCCATATGGTGTCAAGCCCGCCCGATGTCTTAGGCAGCTTGGTTATGAAGTCCATGGTTATTCGTTCCCACTTCCACTCGGGTATATCCGGCTGTTGTAATAGCCCGGATGGTTTCTGGTATTCGATTTTGACCTTGGCGCAAGTCAGACACTTGCTCACATAGGTAGCAATCTCAGCTTTCATGTTCGGCCACCAGTATAATTTCTTGAGGTCCAGATACATCTTATCTGACCCGGGATGGATGGAATATCGAGTCTTGTGTGCTTCATTCATGATGACGTCTCGGAGTCCACCGAACTTCGGTGTCCAGATTCGATTCATGAGATAACGTACTCCATCATCCTTGACTTCTAAGTTTTTATCCATTCCCCTTAATGTCTCTCCTGCCACCTTTTCTGGTTTCAAAGCTTCTAGTTGAGCTTCCTTGATTTGTATGGTCATGTGGGAATGGATCGTCATTGTTAAGGATTTTACTCGGCGGCCCGAGTACTCCTTCCTGCTTAGAGCATCAGCCACTACATTGGCCTTGCCCGGATGATAACGAATTTCGCACTCGTAGTCATTCAGCAACTCTACCCATCTCCTCTGTCGCATGTTGAGCTCTTTCTGATTGAGGATATGCTGAAGACTTTTGTGATCAGTGAAGATAGTGCATTTCGTGCCGTAGAGGTAGTGTCTCTAGATCTTCAAAGCGAATACCACTGCTCCTAATTCCAGGTCGTGCGTAGTATAATTAACCTCGTGCGTCTTAAGCTGTCTTGATGCATACGCGATAACCTTCCCTCTCTGCATGAGCACACATCCGAGGCCTTGATTCGAAGCATCACAGTACACTACGAAGTCCTCGGTTCCCTCTGGGAGAGACAAGATCGGTGCGCTGCATAGGGCTTGTTTTAACGTTTGGAAAGCAGTTTCTTGTTTATTTTCCCACTTGAATATCACACCTTTCTGCGTCAAGGTGGTGAGTGGTTTCGCAATCTTGGAGAAGTTTTGTATAAATCTTCGGTAGTAGCCAGCAAGCCCAAGGAATTGTCGAATTTCGGTTGGCGTCTTGGGTGCTGACCAATTCTCGATTGCCTTGATCTTGGAGGGATCCACATGTATGCCTTTCTCACTTACCACATGGCCAAGGAAATCCACTTCTCTAATCCAGAATTCACACTTAGAGAACTTAGCATAAAGCTTCTCCGCTCTTAGTGTCTCTAGCACTTGGCATAGATGTAGGCGATGCTCTTCTTCGCTTCGCGAGTAGATCAAGATATCGTCGATGAATACGATTACAAACTTGTCTAGGTAGGGTCGACACACTCTATTCATTAGGTCCATGAATACCGCAGGTGCGTTTGTTAAACCGAAGGACATCACCACAAACTCGTAGTGCCCATAGCGAGTTCTGAATGCAGTTTTGGGAATATCTTCTTCTTGAACTCGTAGCTGATGGTAACCTGACCTTAGGTCGATCTTTGAGAAGAAATTTGCTCCTTGGAGTTGGTCGAAAAGGTCGTCGATTCGGGGTAGAGGATATCGGTTCTTGATGGTGAGTTTGTTTAGTTCCCGATAGTCGATGCACATGCGAAAGGATCCGTCCTTCTTCTTTACAAAAAGGACTGGTGCTCCCCAAGGTGAGAAGCTTGGTCTGATGAACCCTTTGCTCAAAAGCTCGTTCAACTGACTGGACAACTCTTGCATTTCTGTTGGTGCGAGGCGGTATGGAGCTCTGGCTACGGGGGTAGCTTCGGGTATTAAGTCAATTCTGAAATCGACTTGTCGTGCGAGTGGTACACCAGGAAGATCTTCTGGGAACACATCCGGGAAGTTACACACTTCGGGGATGTCTTTGATGTCTTTCACGTCTTGTTTCTTGTCTACTACGTGGGCCAAGAAGGCGTGGTACTCCTTCCGGAGATACTTTTGGGCTTTGATGCATGAGATGATTTGTAAATTCGCACTAGGTTTGTCACCATAGATGAGAAGGGTTTCGTTATTTGGTATATTGAGGCGAACGGCCCTTTCGTAACATAGAATGTCGGCACGGTGAGGAACTAACCAATCCATCCCGATGATTACGTCGAAGCTTTTTATGGTGACCGGCATCAGGTCAATTTTAAATGTATGGTTGTCTAGAGTGAGAGTACACTCTGAGTATATATCGCTAGTGCGTTCTACTTTCCCATTTGCCATTTCTACTACATAAGTATCCTTTAGTGATTGGGGATTTTGTTCAAGTAATTGTTTATATTGGTGGCTCACGAAACTCATCTCCGCTCCACTATCGAATAGTACGCATGCATAAGAGTTATTGAGGAGAAACGTACCGGTAACCACCGCGGGATCCTCAACTGCTTCCCCATGTCCTATTGCCAGGATTCTTCCTACTCCACCAGCATTAGGGGCTTGTGCTTTGGGGCAGTTTCTTTTGAAGTGACCTGCGTCTCTACAGTTGTAGCAGGTTCGGGTTGCCCCCGTACTGGCGACTTGGTTGATTGGTCGAGCCAGCGCTTTACAGAAACGAGCAGTGTGCCCCTTCCTGTCGCAGTTGTTACAGTGCATCTCCCTACAAGCACCATTGTGGTGAAAGTTGCACTTGGGTAGGGTTCCAGCATATGGCTTCGGTGGTGCAGTAGTGGCAGCATTAGTGGCAGCATGGACAGCAACAGTTTGTTGCTTCTTAGCGGGGTCCTGTGCTGGTTGGCTCTTCTTTTGGTTCCAGAACTTCCTTTTGTTGTTTCCCCCTTTTGATTGATCAGTGGTGGTGGTTGTAGTATTATGACCGGCTCGGTGGTCAACAAGTTGTTGTGCCAGCTCCCTGGCACTGTCAAAAGTAGTTGGCCTTGAAGCCAGGACACTACTTTTCACTTGGGGAGACAGTCCCCAAAGGTATCGCTCCACCTTTTTCTCCTCCGGAGTAACCATTGTTGGGCAGAGGAGAGCCAATTCATTGAATCGGGTGGTGTAGGTTTCAAGGTAGGAGCCCGTCATCCTGAGGTTCCAAAGTTCTTGTTCCAGCTTTTGAATTTCACCTCTCGGGCAGTACTCCTTCATCATCAAGGTTTTTAGTTCTGCCCAGGATATGGAGCTAGCCACTTCGAGAGTAAGTGAATTAATCCGACAGTTCCACCAAGTAAGGGCCCGGCCGGTGAAAGTGAAGGCTGCGAACTTAACTTTGCTCGGTTCGGGGCAAGAGCACACTTGAAAGACTACTTCAGTCTTTTCAAACCATTGCATTAAAGTGATGACTCCCCCGCTCCCATTGAAGTTGTCGGGTTTGCCATTGGTGAAGTCTTTGTAGGAACACTCTCTTGTACGCCACGTACTGTCTCCGTGGTTAGAGTTTGTAGCACCCGATCCAGAACCACCAGCTCCGTTTGTCCCTATCTGCGATATTGCGGCCGCTACGGCTGCTGTTACTGCAGCCTGGAACATCGCAGGATCAAACTGTGGAGGCAGCGGCGGAGGAGGTGTTGCTGTGTTGCCGGAAGGTCTTGGTCTTCTCCTTGGCGGCATGGTTCTGTCATAAGTCGTAAACCAATGTACTTTTAGTAAAAGTATATTTATAGGAAGAGAAATCTTTTGTACATAAAGTATATTATTACGTTGTTTTCCGGTATGTTTACGATACATACGATTTTATACTTTTAATTGACCCAATACATTGGGTTATGAGGTAAAATGAAAGTATAAAATATTTTATTTGAGTTTCCTTGTTTCCAAGTATATGACTGTTTGTAAAAGTTTCACATATACTAATTTAGTCGGGACATAATTAATATATTATATTTTAAAATGATCTTTATCGGTTACTTAATTAGTTGCAAAGTGCATACCAGTCATATGTGATTAAGATATAATAGTCCTTCGAATAGATGACCCTAACTCCAAGACCACAACCAAACAAGGACAGGAAGTGAAACAAAGATACATAAATTCTAAGTCTATAGCATCTTAGTTACATATGACCTTAGCGCATCCACTTAGCAGCTATTGATCTATAAATAAAGACCTATTAATTCTCAGATAATTTATTATAGTAACACAAAATACTCCTATAGTATTTGTAAATGTTTAGTTTTGAGTTCTTAAAGTATCCTTTGTAGTGTGTTATTAGGTTTGTTAGATTTGTTGCCCATCCTGACCATCCCCCGGTATATGCAAGTCAATTCCCGGACAGATATAGTTGATCAGGCTATATCCTTCCCAGATTTAATCCACATATACTAAGGCATACTCAAAATGTTCAACTCTTCTTCTTTTGCTTTATGTTTTCGCTAGTTATGATACCATGAGAGCATGTAATGTATGTATGTATACTTTAATCAAGAAAATCATTTATTTTCTAAGAATATATTTATTTGAAAAATGCACAAATCAGAGACTATTAGTCCCAATTGTGTTTATAGTTTGTATATCTTATGTGGTTTGATATACTTAATTCACTATAAACTGTGCTTTGATACCAATCTGTCACACCCCCAAACCAAGGATGGCGGAAATGTCCGGGGGTGGAGGACTTCATGTATAGTATCATAACAACAATTGTAATAGTAATTGAAGCAAACACAACCAACATATATATAATTGAAAAAGTGACATCATTGTATGAATTACATGTTTACGAATCAATTACAATATGTTGACAAAATATGAAATAGTAGACGCCTTAGCGCCCCATCCTCAAAAGCACTTGGTTACCTGTTTAATGATTTCCTGAGAATACAAGTTGTTTGAAAAAGTGTCAACACAAAGGTTGGTGAGTTCATAAGCTTTTGTTTGGTATTATTAAAAGCCTTTCGTTTGTAAAAGTAGTATTTGTGTTAGAAAATCCAATATTTTCCTTAATGTGTAAATGTAGTCTTAAAACCCAAAGACCGAAATGTACAAGTAATTTGTCATATTTATAGTAAAACAATGCAAGTTTAAATCGACATAAACTCGTTAAATTTTAATGAAGTTCCCGTAAATTCCAATGTTTATTAATACTTTATGTGAGTTTATTATAACCATACTATGACCAAGGTTGCCTAAAACGACGTTCTTCAGGCGTCGGAAATGTTATGACATTTGTCACCCCAGACCTATCGGTCTAACTGTTGCATGCAGTTTAGGTGTGGGTTTGTCAAACCCAATATAGATCTATACACAACTATCACGCTCTCCCTCAAGGAGACTCTGGTTACAATACATGACTTAATGGTAATTTGAAGTAAATGTCTCACAAAGTCATTAACGGAATTACGTGTTATGAAAACTTGGTACCGTATGGCCGTACCTTGCTTAATGAAAATATCCTTTGTATAAATGTACCCTTTATAAATGTATGTGTTATGTAATGTATCATAAACTATACCTATTATAGTTTATCAACCAAGGGTAGTACGTAGTAATGTATGCAAACTATATTCAAAATAGTTTATTAAATGTTTGAATGTATCGGTTGTACTTTGATTATAATCACTTGTTATTCTTTATATTTTATATGTCCAAATCCATTTGTAAACTGATGTGTGTCTAATTATTAAGATAAAATGTCATATATTGCAATAACATATAATCACATAAAGATATACACCTTGCTCAACATGTTACAAGGTGAAATGAAATTGACAGCAACTTTTCGTTGAATACAGTTTCTGTTACTGTTCTTAGAAAATTTATAGAAAAATCATCAAAGCTCTAAATCCAAATCCACAAATTCTGAGAGTTTGGAATATGAATCTAGTTTGTTCGTAAATTTTATCATGATTTTTAGTGATCTCTAACAGAGGTGAAAATGTTCATAATCACAGACTGGTCCGGGTTTGCCTCTGAAATGACAGGCCGTTTTGTAAAAATCACCATAAATTGTAGAAAAATCATATGGAGATGTGCAAGTAGCCATTTTAAAGCTAAGAGTTTGAACTACTTGCACCTGGAACAGTTTTGAAAACTAAAATATTTAAGTTGATCAAAATAGTCCGTGATCGAAGTTCATCTTTTCTGATGTAATCTGATAGAAAAAGTTTAATTGTGTTCTTGATGATTTTACTTGTATTCCCCCCTTAAAACTTAAGAAAAACATGTAAATGTAGGGGTATGAACTCACCTTATGTGGTTTCAGTAGATGAAAGTGAGAGAGAGGAAGTATTCAACCCAAGAACACTAAGAAGATGTCTTGATGATTCGAGAATCTAACACCGAATAAGATGGAATTTGTGTAAGATATCATTGATTTGAGTATAATGGAGTGTAATAATTATATGAATGATGAAGATACTTACTAATTAAAGAAAGAAATCCCTGGAGAAAGCCTTGAAGTTGAGAGAAAAGATGAGAGAATTGTGGAGAGTGTTCTTTGGTTGTTAAGTGTAGAATGAAAGGACTTTATGGAGAATGAGGAGAGAGGATCAATCCTCCAGCTCTTAGAACGTGGGAAGAGCTGGAGATTGGGTGTAAAGGTCCACTAAGGTGACAAGGAGTAGTGGGAAAGAGTGGCTAATCATAGAGTGAGGTGGCGGTGGTTTGCTTTTGCCATAAATTAAGGAAAAGCAAATATTCCGTCAATAATTAGTTCAACCACTAATTCTTTTAATATATTTTTATAAAAACCCTGGAGATTTATATATTTTGTGGCCTTACTTTATAAAATAAAGTTTTGGGTGAAAATCCCACGTTAAAATAATGAAAAACGGAGTTAAAACGAAGTCGTAGCCGAAAAACCGGTAAAAAGGGGCCGTCTGCGAGACCCCTCGCATGGAGGCCGGATTCGGACCCTCGCATGCGAGGCTGCTGTCTGATGGCTTCGGATTCGGTCTCCTGAGAGGCTTCAGCTTCGGTCCTGATGAGAGGCTTCGGATCCGAGGCCTCGGATGAGAGGCTTCGGTCCTGAAGCTTCATTTCCAGGTCCTTAAGGCTATTTTACCCGTTTTTACCCCGTTTCAAGCGATTTTTGACCCGGTTAAGGGTCGATATGACCCAAATGATTACAAAAAGTTAAAGTAACTTTTGAGAGAGATTTGGGAGAGATTTCAAATAGAAAGAGATAGAGTGAAAACGATTTAGAGAGGTTTCGTTTGTGATTAATTTGAGTGTCCGGCTTCACAACGCAAGGTTCGTAAACCCCGTTAAACCGTGTTTTAGTGTCGTACACAATCCCGATGATTGTGCAATAGTGTTTTATCGCTTTGGTTCGTTGTTTAGCACTGTTAAGGCTAAGGAAAATCAAACACATGAACTTTCCAAATGATGATTTCTCATTAAAATAGCGAATTGTATAGTGATTACATAACGTAAACCCTAACCTACAAGGGTTATTGGAGTTGACCGGTTTGACTTGTTGACTTTGTTTGACTTTAACTTGACCGAAATTTGACGGTTGTCACATCATCCCCCCGTTAGAAGGAATTTCGTCCCGAAATTTTCATTTTGACTGGGATTTCAAGAGTTTGGGAAGAGATGTGGATACTTTTGTTTCATCTGATCCTCGCGTTCCCAGGTGAATTCGGGTCCTCGTTTAGCGTTCTAACGGACCTTCACGATGGGAATACGACTTTGTTCGTTCGTTTGATTTCCCGATCCATGATTTCGACTGGTTCCTCCACGAAGTGGAGATTTTCGTTAACTTCGATTTCGTCGAGTGGTATTACGAGTGTCTCATCAGACAAACACTTTTTTAGGTTCGACACGTGAAATGTGGGATGTACTTTGTCGAGTTCCTGAGGTAATCGAAGTTTGTATGCTACTGGCCCAATCCTAGCAAGGATTTCGAATGGCCCGATGTACCTTGGATTTAGTTTCCCGCGTTTGCCGAATCGTATCATTCCTTTCCAAGGGGAAACTTTTAGTAGTACACGATCACCCACCTGGAATTCCAAGGGTTTGCGTCGTTTGTCTGCGTAACTCTTTTGCCGATCGCGAGACGCTTTCATTCTTTCTCGAATTTGAACGATCTTTTCTGTGGTTTCCCTTATGATTTCAGGGCCAGTGAGGGTGCTATTAGAGACTTGCCCTCTAGCTAGCTGTGTATCCCCCACCTCAGCCCAACACAGGGGTGATCTGCATTTGCGACCGTAAAGAGCTTCGAATGGAGCAACTTTGATGCTAGTATGATAGCTGTTATTGTAGGAGAATTCGATAAGCGGTAGATGGGTATCCCATGCTTTACCGAAGTCTATCACACAAGCTCTTAACATGTCTTCCAACGTTTGAATGGTTCGTTCGCTCTGTCCGTCGGTTTGTGGGTGGTAGGCCGTACTCATGTCAAGCCTAGTTCCCAATGATTTTTGTAGAGACTGCCAAAACCGTGAGGTAAATCTACTATCTCTATCGGAGATAATGGATATCGGCACACCATGGAGTCGTACAATCTCTCTGATGTACGTTCTAGTCAGCTTCTCCATCTTGTCGGTTTCTTTTATCGGTAGGAAGTGTGCTGATTTGGTCAATCTGTCTACGATTACCCATATGGTGTCAAGCCCGCCCGATGTCTTAGGCAGCTTGGTTATGAAGTCCATGGTTATTCGTTCCCACTTCCACTCAGGTATATCCAGCTGTTGTAATAGCCCGGATGGTTTCTGGTATTCGATTTTGACCTTGGCGCAAGTCAGACACTTGCTCACATAGGTAGCAATCTCAGCTTTCATGTTCGGCCACCAGTATAATTTCTTGAGGTCCAGATACATCTTATCTGACCCGGGATGGATGGAATATCGAGTCTTGTGTGCTTCATTCATGATGACGTCTCGGAGTCCACCGAACTTCGGTGTCCAGATTCGATTCATGAGATAACGTACTCCATCATCCTTGACTTCTAAGTTTTTATCCATTCCCCTTAATGTCTCTCCTGCCACCTTTTCTGGTTTCAAAGCTTCTAGTTGAGCTTCCTTGATTTGTATGGTCGTGTGGGAATGGATCGTCATTGTTAAGGATTTTACTCGGCAGCCCGAGTACTCCTTCCTGCTTAGAGCATCAGCCACTACATTGGCCTTGCCCGGATGATAACGAATTTCGCACTCGTAGTCATTCAGCAACTCTACCCATCTCCTCTGTCGCATGTTGAGCTCTTTCTGATTGAGGATATGCTGAAGACTTTTATGATCAGTGAAGATAGTGCATTTCGTGCCGTAGAGGTAGTGTCTCCAGATCTTCAAAGCGAATACCACTGCTCCTAATTCCAGGTCGTGCGTAGTATAATTAACCTCGTGCGTCTTAAGCTGTCTTGATGCATACGCGATAACCTTCCCTCTCTGCATGAGCACACATCCGAGGCCTTGATTCGAAGCATCACAGTACACTACGAAGTCCTCGGTTCCCTCTGGGAGAGACAAGATCGGTGCGCTGCATAGGGCTTGTTTTAACGTTTGGAAAGCAGTTTCTTGTTTATTTTCCCACTTGAATATCACACCTTTCTGCGTCAAGGTGGTGAGTGGTTTCGCAATCTTGGAGAATTTTTGTATAAATCTTCGGTAGTAGCCAGCAAGCCCAAGGAATTGTCGAATTTCGGTTGGCGTCTTGGGTGCTGACCAATTCTCGATTGCCTTGATCTTGGAGGGATCCACATGTATGCCTTTCTCACTTACCACATGGCCAAGGAAATCCACTTCTCTAATCCAGAATTCACACTTAGAGAACTTAGCATAAAGCTTCTCCGCTCTTAGTGTCTCTAGCACTTGGCGTAGATGTAGGCGATGTTCTTCTTCGCTTCGCGAGTAGATCAAGATATCGTCGATGAATACGATTACAAACTTGTCTAGGTAGGGTCGACACACTCTATTCATTAGGTCCATGAATACCGCAGGTGCGTTTGTTAAACCGAAGGACATCACCACAAACTCGTAGTGCCCATAGCGAGTTCTGAATGCAGTTTTGGGAATATCTTCTTCTTGAACTCGTAGCTGATGGTAACCTGACCTTAGGTCGATCTTTGAGAAGAAATTTGCTCCTTGGAGTTGGTCGAAAAGGTCGTCGATTCGGGGTAGAGGATATCGGTTCTTGATGGTGAGTTTGTTTAGTTCCCGATAGTCGATGCACATGCGAAAGGATCCGTCCTTCTTCTTTACAAAAAGGACTGGTGCTCCCCAAGGTGAGAAGCTTGGTCTGATGAACCCTTTGCTCAAAAGCTCGTTCAACTGACTGGACAACTCTTGCATTTCTGTTGGTGCGAGGCGGTATGGAGCTCTGGCTACGGGGGTAGCTCCGGGTATTAAATCAATTCTGAAATCGACTTGTCGTGCGAGTGGTACACCAGGAAGATCTTCTGGGAACACATCCGGGAAGTTACACACTTCGGGGATGTCTTTGATGTCTTTCACGTCTTGTTTCTTGTCTACTACGTGGGCCAAGAAGGCGTGGTACTCCTTCCGGAGATACTTTTGGGCTTTGATGCATGAGATGATTTGTAAATTCGCACTAGGTTTGTCACCATAGATGAGAAGGGTTTCGTTATTTGGTATATTGAGGCGAACGGCCCTTTCGTAACATAGAATGTCGGCACGGTGAGGAACTAACCAATCCATCCCGATGATTACGTCGAAGCTTTTTATGGTGACCGGCATCAGGTCAATTTTAAATGTATGGTTGTCTAGAGTGAGAGTACACTCTGAGTATATATCGCTAGTGCGTTCTACTTTCCCATTTGCCATTTCTACTACATAAGTATCCTTTAGTGATTGGGGATTTTGTTCAAGTAATTGTTTATATTGGTGGCTCACGAAACTCATCTCCGCTCCACTATCGAATAGTACGCATGCATAAGAGTTATTGAGGAGAAACGTACCGGTAACCACCGCGGGATCCTCAACTGCTTCCCCATGTCCTATTGCCAGGATTCTTCCTACTCCACCAGCATTAGGGGCTTGTGCTTTGGGGCAGTTTCTTTTGAAGTGACCTGCGTCTCCACAGTTGTAGCAGGTTCGGGTTGCCCCCGTACTGGCGACTTGGTTGATTGGTCGAGCCAGCGCTTTACAGAAACGAGCAGTGTGCCCCTTCCTGTCGCAGTTGTTACAGTGCATCTCCCTACAAGCACCATTGTGGTGAAAGTTGCACTTGTTGCACTTGGGTAGGGTTCCAACATATGGCTTCGGTGGTGTAGTAGTGGCAGCATTAGTGGCAGCATGGACAGCAACAGTTTGTTGCTTCTTAGCGGGGTCCTGTGCTGGTTGGCTCTTCTTTTGGTTCCAGAACTTCCTTTTGTTGTTTCCCCCTTTTGATTGATCAGTGGTGGTGGTTGTAGTATTATGACCGGCTCGGTGGTCAACAAGTTGTTGTGCCAGCTCCCTGGCACTGTCAAAAGTAGTTGGCCTTGAAGCCAGGACACTACTTTGCACTTGGGGAGACAGTCCCCAAAGGTATCGCTCCACCTTTTTCTCCTCCGGAGTAACCATTGTTGGGCAGAGGAGAGCCAATTCATTGAATCGGGTGGTGTAGGTTTCAAGGTCGGAGCCCGTCATCCTGAGGTTCCAAAGTTCTTGTTCCAGCTTTTGAATTTCACCTCTCGGGCAGTACTCCTTCATCATCAACGTTTTTAGTTCTGCCCAGGATATGGACTACTTCAGTCTTTTCAAACCATTGCATTAAAGTGATGACTCCCCCGCTCCCATTGAAGTTGTCGGGTTTGCCATTGGTGAAGTCTTTGTAGGAACACTCTCTTGTACGCCACGTACTGTCTCCGTGGTTAGAGTTTGTAGCACCCGATCCAGAACCACCAGCTCCGTTTGTCCCTATCTGCGATATTGCGGCCGCTACGGCTGCTGTTACTGCAGCCTGGAACATCGCAGGATCAAACTGTGGAGGCAGCGGCGGAGGAGGTGTTGCTGTGTTGCCGGAAGGTCTTGGTCTTCTCCTTGGCGGCATGGTTCTGTCATAAGTCGTAAACCAATGTACTTTTAGTAAAAGTATATTTATAGGAAGAGAAATCTTTTGTACATAAAGTATATTATTACGTTGTTTTCCGGTATGTTTACGATACATACGATTTTATACTTTTAATTGACCCAATACATTGGGTTATGAGGTAAAATGAAAGTATAAAATATTTTATTTGAGTTTCCTTGTTTCCAAGTATATGACTGTTTGTAAAAGTTTCACATATACTAATTTAGTCGGGACATAATTAATATATTATATTTTAAAATGATCTTTATCGGTTACTTAATTAGTTGCAAAGTGCATACCAGTCATATGTGATTAAGATATAATAGTCCTTCGAATAGATGACCCTAACTCCAAGACCACAACCAAACAAGGACAGGAAGTGAAACAAAGATACATAAATTCTAAGTCTATAGCATCTTAGTTACATATGACCTTAGCGCATCCACTTAGCAGCTATTGATCTATAAATAAAGACCTATTAATTCTCAGATAATTTATTATAGTAACACAAAATACTCCTATAGTATTTGTAAATGTTTAGTTTTGAGTTCTTAAAGTATCCTTTGTAGTGTGTTATTAGGTTTGTTAGATTTGTTGCCCATCCTGACCATCCCCCGGTATATGCAAGTCAATTCCCGGACAGATATAGTTGATCAGGCTATATCCTTCCCAGATTTAATCCACATATACTAAGGCATACTCAAAATGTTCAACTCTTCTTCTTTTGCTTTATGTTTTCGCTAGTTATGATACCATGCGAGCATGTAATGTATGTATGTATACTTTAATCAAGAAAATCATTTATTTTCTAAGAATATATTTATTTGAAAAATGCACAAATCAGAGACTATTAGTCCCAATTGTGTTTATAGTTTGTATATCTTATGTGGTTTGATATACTTAATTCACTATAAACTGTGCTCTGATACCAATCTGTCACACCCCCAAACCAAGGATGGCGGAAATGTCCGGGGGTGGAGGACTTCATGTATAGTATCATAACAACAATTGTAATAGTAATTGAAGCAAACACAACCAACATATATATAATTGAAAAAGTGACATCATTGTATGAATTACATTTTTACGAATCAATTACAATATGTTGACAAAATATGAAATAGTAGACGCCTTAGCGCCCCATCCTCAAAAGCACTTGGTTACCTGTTTAATGATTTCCTGAGAATACAAGTTGTTTGAAAAAGTGTCAACACAAAGGTTGGTGAGTTCATAAGCTTTTGTTTGGTATTATTAAAAGCCTTTCGTTTGTAAAAGTAGTATTTGTGTTAGAAAATCCAATATTTTCCTTAATGTGTAAATGTAGTCTTAAAACCCAAAGACCGAAATGTACAAGTAATTTGTCATATTTATAGTAAAACAATGCAAGTTTAAATCGACATAAACTCGTTAAATTTTAATGAAGTTCCCGTAAATTCCAATGTTTATTAATACTTTATGTGAGTTTATTATAACCATACTATGACCAAGGTTGCCTAAAACGACGTTCTTCAGGCGTCGGAAATGTTATGACATTTGTCACCCCAGACCTATCGGTCTAACTGTTGCATGCAGTTTAGGTGTGGGTTTGTCAAACCCAATATAGATCTATACACAACTATCACGCTCTCCCTCAAGGAGACTCTGGTTACAATACAGGACTTAATGGTAATTTGAAGTAAATGTCTCACAAAGTCATTAACGGAATTACGTGTTATGAAAACTTGGTACCGTATGGCCGTACCTTGCTTAATGAAAATATCCTTTGTATAAATGTACCCTTTTTAAATGTATGTGTTATGTAATGTATCATAAACTATACCTATTATAGTTTATCAACCAAGGGTAGTACGTAGTAATGTATGCAAACTATATTCAAAATAGTTTATTAAATGTTTGAATGTATCGGTTGTACTTTGATTATAATCACTTGTTATTCTTTATATTTTATATGTCCAAATCCATTTGTAAACTGATGTGTGTCTAATTATTAAGATAAAATGTCATATATTGCAATAACATATAATCACATAAAGATATACACCTTGCTCAACATGTTACAAGGTGAAATGAAATTGACAGCAACTTTTCGTTGAATACAGTTTCTGTTACTGTTCTTAGAAAATTTATAGAAAAATCATCAAAGCTCTAAATCCAAATCCACAAATTCTGAGAGTTTGGAATATGAATCTAGTTTGTTCGTAAATTTTATCATGATTTTTAGTGATCTCTAACAGAGGTGAAAATGTTCATAATCACAGACTGGTCCGGGTTTGCCTCTGAAATGACAGGCCGTTTTGTAAAAATCACCATAAATTGTAGAAAAATCATATGGAGATGTGCAAGTAGCCATTTTAAAGCTAAGAGTTTGAACTACTTGCACCTGGAACAGTTTTGAAAACTAAAATATTTAAGTTGATCAAAACAGTCCGTGATCGAAGTTCATCTTTTCTGATGTAATCTGATAGAAAAAGTTTAATGGTGTTCTTGATGATTTTACTTGTATTCCCCCCCTTAAAACTTAAGAAAAACATGTAAATGTAGGGGTATGAACTCACCTTATGTGGTTTCAGTAGATGAAAGTGAGAGAGAGGAAGTATTCAACCCAAGAACACTAAGAAGATGTCTTGATGATTCGAGAATCTAACACCGAATAAGATGGAATTTGTGTAAGATATCATTGATTTGAGTATAATGGAGTGTAATAATTATATGAATGATGAAGATACTTACTAATTGAAGAAAGAAATCCCTGGAGAAAGCCTTGAAGTTGAGAGAAAAGATGAGAGAATTTTGGAGAGTGTTCTTTGGTTGTTAAGTGTAGAATGAAAGGACTTTATGGAGAATGAGGAGAGAGGATCAATCCTCCAGCTCTTAGAACGTGGGAAGAGTTGGAGATTGGGTGTAAAGGTCCACTAAGGTGACAAGGAGTAGTGGGAAAGAGTGGCTAATCATAGAGTGAGGTGGTGGTGGTTTGCTTTTGCCATAAATTAAGGAAAAACAAATATTCCCTCAATAATTAGTTCAACCACTAATTCTTTTAATATATTTTTATAAAAACCCTGGAGATTTATATATTTTGTGGCCTTAGTTTATAAAATAAAGTTTTGGGTGAAAATCCCACGTTAAAATAATGAAAAACGGAGTTAAAACGAAGTCGTAGCCGAAAAACCGGTAAAAAGGGGCCGTCTGCGAGACCCCTCGCATGGAGGCCGGATTCGGACCCTCGCATGCGAGGCTGCTGTCTGATGGCTTCGGATTCGGTCTCCTGAGAGGCTTCAGCTTCGGTCCTGATGAGAGGCTTCGGATCCGAGGCCTCGGATGAGAGGCTTCGGTCCTGAAGCTTCATTTCCAGGTCCTTAAGGCTATTTTACCCGTTTTTACCCCGTTTCAAGCGATTTTTGACCCGGTTAAGGGTCGATATGACCCAAATGATTACAAAAAGTTAAAGTAACTTTTGAGAGAGATTTGGGAGAGATTTGGGAGAGATTTCAAATAGAAAGAGATAGAGTGAAAACGATTTAGAGAGGTTTCGTTTGTGATTAATTTGAGTGTCCGGCTTCACAACGCAAGGTTCGTAAACCCCGTTAAACCGTGTTTTAGTGTCGTACACAATCCCGATGATTGTGCAATAGTGTTGTATCGCTTTGGTTCGTTGTTTAGCACTGTTAAGGCTAAGGAAAATCAAACACATGAACTTTCCAAATGATGATTTCTCATTAAAATAGCGAATTGTATAGTGATTACATAACGTAAACCCTAACATACAAGGGTTATTGGAGTTGACCGGTTTGACTTGTTGACTTTGTTTGACTTTGACTTGACCGAAATTTGACGGTTGTCACAGTGCATCATGGTGGCAACCATGTCCCCAGAACTGCAGAGGTACTATGAGGACTACTGGCCTTTTGAGATGAACAAGGACCTTATGGAAAAGTACCATAGGCGAGCTCGTCAAGAAAAGTTTGAAGTAGTCAAGTCATTCATGGCTTGCAAGATGAAAGAAGGGGAATCGGTTGTGTCATATGTGCAAAGAATGCAACGCTACATAGAGCGTTTGGTCAAGCTCATCATTCACTTTGATGAGGAATTGGCCATTGACATGGTCTTGAACTCACTACCTGATTGTTATGGTCAGTTTATTCTAACTTACCATTTGAACAATACTGAGCAGACCTTGGCCCAATTGCACAACTTGTTGCAGACAGCTGAGGCAGGAATGAAGGGTAAAAGTATACCCTCCACGCCTACAAGTGCCCCTGTGTTGGCTATTGGACAGGGAAAGGGAAAAAAGAGGAAAGGTCCTCCCAAGCAAAACTGGAAGAGCAAGGCTCAAGCTAGGTCGTCTAGTAATGGCCCAAAGGCTAAGCCCAATGGTTCCACTCCCCATGTTTCTGATCCAAAAGAGGCCGTTTGCTTTTACTGCAATCAAAAGGGGCATTGGAAGAGATCTTGCCCACAATATCTGCAAGATATCAAGGATGGCAAAGTGAAGCCATCTTCGGCAGGTATTTACACTATTTCTGCTAATAACTCATTATCTTCTCGTTCATGGGTCCTTGATACAGGATGTGGTTTTCATATCTGTTCTGATTTGCAGGGACTAAAGGAAAGTGAGGAGATAGAGCGAGGAAGGATAAACTTGATCATGGGAAACAGAAAGTCTTCACTAGTGACCAAGATCGGAGTTTATCAGCTTCTGCTTAGCAATGATGTTAGATTAGATTTAATAAATTGTTGCTATTCGTCTGAGATGACGAGAAACATTATTTCATTTCATGCATTGTTCAGACAAGGTTTCAAATATTCTTTTAATGATTTGAATGGTTCAATTTCTGTTTATAAGAATGGTGTTTTTATGTTTGAAGCTTTACCTTGTGATGGTGTGTATGAAACAGTGACTTGTGTTGATAGCTTAGGAAATAGTGTACTTAATATTGACTTGTCTAATAGTGTAGACAAGGCATGCTTGTGGCATTGTCGTCTTGGACACATTAACAAGAAACGCATAGCCCAACTCCAAAAGGATGGAGTGTTGGAATCATTTGACCTAAAATCAGATGATATGTGTGAATCTTGTCTTTTGGGAAAGATGACAAAATCACCATTCACAGGGTCTTGTGAAAGAGGTGAAGGTCTGTTGGATCTCATACACACAGATGTGTGTGGGCCCTTCAGATCAACTACAAGAGATGCTAATAGATTCTATGTGACTTTCACTGACGATTATAGCAGATATGGATATATCTACTTGATCAAGCATAAGTCAGAAACTTTTGAAAAGTTCAAAGAGTTTAAGCATGAAGTCGAAAATCAATTGGGCAGAAAGATAAAGATACTTAGATCCGATAGAGGCGGGGAGTATCTTAGTATCGAGTTTAACGACTATCTGAAAGAATGTGGGATAGTCTCACAATTGACTCCTCCTAGGACACCACAGTTAAATGGTGTAGCTGAGAGGCATAATCGAACCTTGTTAGACATGGTTCGTTCTATGATGAGTCGGGCTTCGCTTCCCATTCACTTCTGGGGGTATGCCTTAGAGACAGCCGCCCACATCCTCAATCTTGTCCCTACAAAGAAGGTTGCCAAAACACCTCACGAAATGTGGACAGGGAAAGTTCCCTCATTAGCACATATTAAAGTCTGGGGTTGTGAAGCTTTCGTAAGACGAGAGACTCACGACAAGCTAGCAGCTAGAAGTGATAAATGTGTTTTCATTGGTTACCCAAAGCAGTCTTTTGGATATTTGTTCTACATGCCTAGTGAGAACGTGGTCTTTGTAGCACGAAGAGGAGTCTTTCTTGAAAGAGAGCTCATATTCAAAGAGGACAGTGGGAGCACTATTGACCTTGAAGAAATTCAAGAGTCAGCCAATGAAGGAACCTTAGATGACACTAGCACTCAACCAGAGGAAACAGTTCCTGTTGAACCAATCGATAACTCATTACCTCTTAAAAGATCCACTAGGGTGAGTGTGCCACCTGAGTTGTATGGTTTTCATATTACTTCAGATGGTGACACATTCATAAGTGACAGAACACTGGTAAACTTAGATGAACCAGTCACTTATAAGGAAGCAATGGCAGGCCCAGAGGCTTCCAAGTGGAAAGAGGCAATGGACAGCGAGATTAAGTCCATGTATAACAACCAAGTTTGGAATTTGGTTGATAGTGCACCAGGTCGTAAGACAGTTGGGTGCAAATGGATCTTCAAGAAGAAGACAGACATGGATGGAAATGTGCACACATTCAAGGCTCGATTGGTTGCAAAAGGTTTCACTCAAACCCCAGGGGTTGACTATGATGAGACCTTCTCGCCAGTGGCTAAGATTAAATCTATTAGGATATTGCTCGCCATAGCTGCCTTTCATGATTATGAAATCTGGCAGATGGATGTCAAAACTGCTTTCCTTAATGGGAAGTTGGCTGAAGATGTTTACATGAGTCAGCCAGAGGGTTTTTTTGATGCAAAGTTCCCCAATAGAGTGTGCAAGCTTGAGAAATCCATTTATGGATTGAAACAAGCATCTCGCAGTTGGAATCTTTGCTTCCATGAGAAAGTCAAAGAGTTTGGTTTCTCTAGAAGTGAAGATGAGTTCTGTGTGTATATCAAGGCTAGTGGGAGTATAGTAACTTTTCTGGTGTTGTATGTCGATGACATATTACTCATTGGTAACGACGTTCCAACCTTGAAAGAAGTTAAGTCTTGGCTTGGAAAGTGTTTTGCCATGAAAGACCTTGGAGAAGCTGCCTATATTCTTGGGACTAGAATATTGAGAGATAAAAAGAAGAGACTAATTGGACTTAGTCAGAGCACATACTTGGATAAGGTACTAAAGAGGTTTAGTATGGAAAATTCCAAGAAGGGAGAGCTACCTATCCAGAGCAATACCAAATTGAGTAAGACTCAATTCCCGAGTACAGATGTTGAAATAGATGACATGAGTCGTGTACCTTATGCTTCCGCTGTCGGATCGATCATGTACGCTATGACATATACTCTCCCTGATGTGGCATTTGCTTTGAGCATGGTCAGTCGCTATCAGGGAAACCCAGGTAGAGCTCATTGGATAGCAGTTAAGAATATACTCAAGTATTTGCGAAGGACAAAGGACTGGGTCCTTGTGCTTGGTGGCAGTGATACTTTGAGAGTAGATGGTTACAGTGATGCCAGCTTTCAGACGGATAGAGATAACTTCCGTTCTCAGTCGGGCTGGGTGTTTTTACTGAATGGAGGAGCAGTTACTTGGAAGAGTTCCAAGCAAAATACGGTGGCTGATTCTACTTGTGAATCAGAGTACATAGTAGCAAGTGAAACGTCGAAAGAAGCAGCTTGGTTGAGGAACTTCATCGGCGATCTCGGAGTTGTTCCAACCATCCAGGAGCATATGGAACTGTTCTGCGGTAATGAAGGAGCGGTTGCCTTGACAAAGGAACCGAGATATCATGGTAAGACCAGACATATCGACAGAAAGTACCATTTCATCAGACATAGAGTTGAAGAAGGCCATCTTATAGTAAAGAGGGTGTCATCTGAAGATAACCCAGCAGATCCCCTCACAAAGGGTCTGAGTAGGGCTAAGCATATTCAGCATGCTCGGAGCATAGGACTGAAAGATGATATTAGTTTTAGTAGTTAGATTAGTTTTATTCTGAAACTTGTAACAAAGTAAATGTAATCGACTTTTGGTGATTAAATAATAAAGTATTATTTATAAGTTTGGTTTCTGCCTTTTGTCAATTGTTTATTATTGTGTTTCATTTTTTGCATGTTTTACTTCCCGAATAATAAGATTATTCAAACTCCACAGTCACTCATACTTTTGGAAGTAAGTAGTGAATTAAGACTGTCATGAACTGGATTGTAGATTGTCTAAGGATAGACATGGCAATAGAATTGCTGCAACGTTCATGAGTACTCAGAAATTGAGATTTGAGTACTGGATAAACCCTCGCTCAGAGTATCACTTCATGGAATTCATCACGAGTAATACTGAGACGATAATATCTTATAATCTTGAAACGAAGATATATGAGTTGCAATTTACAAGTCGGTCATGCATTGGTGATACGAAAATGCATCAGTAATTTGGTGTTATAAAACGTATTGTCATGTATAATTTGATGAGTAAAAGATACAAGCATATGAGTCAACATTTATTCGTTCCTTTTGCCCTAATAGGAAAAGCGATATCTGTGGTCCCCTCGATGATTTGGTGTTGACTTATGTGCTGGGCCCAGCCAGGACTGGATTGATGTGTTCGATTAGAAGTCCTACATCATCACAAATCAGAAATCGGGAAACATAGATTCTGGACAAAGAGATTGATTACATCCCATGTCTTTTGTCTAGGGATATCTGGCAGAACGAATGATTATATGATCACTTATCTTAGGACACGTAACTGACTGGGTCAGAGTTCGGCAGCAGCTTTTTGGAAGCTACAATTTGTTGGTCAAATTTAGAAGGCATACTAGCAATTATAGTTACAGACTTATCCAAGTGGGAGACTGTTGAAATAGGTGTCTAAGCCCATAACTATAATTGGTATGTACTTGAATTGATAGCAGCACAGTCCTTTTGGGTTGCCCTCTAGGGTTCTTGTTTATTTGCAATTCAAAGTTATATGTTCAATAGTTAAAACATAGATCCAAAGTAGGTTGCATGTGAACTTAGGAATTGTTTTCTAGTTTATTTGTTTTACCTAAAACCCATCAATAGTATGGGTGGGCGGTTTGGCGGCGGGCCAGGCCACTAGAGTTTCCGATTTTGGGAAGGTCAGAAAAGGATATCTCAGCGACTGAGGGGTCGGCTTTGGTTCCGGGATTGGGAGTTCCTGTTTGAATCCAGGCATCTGTGGAAAAAGATATCGGTGGATTATGAGGTCCTTGCAGTGGTGTTTCTCGAATTATAGGTTCGAGCTATGTGTGGTTAAGGAGCGATTTCGAGGGCGAAATCTAATTCAAGTGGGGGAGAATTGTAACATCCGGGAAATTGGGTATATCTATTTAACCCTTCCTTCTTTCTAAGTTGTCTTGTTTAGCCCTTAAAAGTAGATTGTGGCAAATGAGTACGCTGGGTGTACTGAAGAGTACGCTGTGCGTACTCATGGGCGTGTTCTGGACGCGGACTCCACCCGGTACGCTGGGCGTACCTTAGGCTACGCTGGGCGTAGCGGGTCCAGACTCAAAACCCTAAATGAGACTTGAGCCCTATATAAAGAAAGCTATGGCCTTATCCTCAACCACCATTTGAGAGAGTGAAACCCTAAGAGAGAGCCAACCTTCGTTCTAAGCTTGTGTGTGAGTGTTCTTGAGCAAAAAGTACCTTTATGTGTTAGTGAAGAAGAAGAGGAGGTTATTGTGAAGGCTAGAAGTTGGAGTGCAAGCTTGGATCTGAGTTCTACAGAGGGAGGAGCTTCACTTGGAGGTAAAAAGCTCTGAGCTTCCCTTGTTATTGTTGATTTGTGCTTCATGGACCAATTTTTAGGGTTTTTGGTCCCAAGGTGGAGACTTTATGAGCAAAAGGTCTCCATAAGCTTAGATCTACTATATTTCAGAGTATTGTGAGTTGAGAGTTCATAAAAATCCAATCTTGGACGTGAATATTAAGCCATGCATGAGATCTAGGCCTTATGAGGGAAGAGGAAAGGTGTTAGAGTAATTAAGTGACCTTTACAGCCATGCAAAGGCTTAAAGGTTTCAACTTTATGGATTAAGTGGCCTTAGAGAAGCCAGATCTGAACTTTGAGTATATGTCCTAACCATTTAAGACCCAAAATCAAAAGGAGTATGAAACTGGGAGTTACGCGGGGCGTAATCCCAGTACGCGCAGCGTAGGGGGTCGCATTCCCCGATTCTGTGAAGTCGTCGGGTACGCCCAACGTACAGATTTGGTACGCGCAGCGTAACCCGGAGGGTTGACTTTTAGGGTTTAGTCAATGATTGGATCTTTGAGCCATAAGAGGGGTAAAATGGTCTTTTACCCTTCTTAGAGAACTTAGAGTGGTATTAGTCTAGCCTTTGAGAGTTGTATTGATTAGAGTAATTGTTCCATGTGATTAGGCGGAGGCTAGGCCAGTATTACCGAGTTCGAGATTTACCGAGTTACCCGAGGTGAGTCTTCTCACTATACTTTACCTAGAGTGGTAATTAGAGTTATATGACAGAGTATCTTGTATGCTATTTATGTGATTGTGATGCACTGCATTATTTCTATGTGATTTATGCTGTGTATGTTCCAGAGTTTACAGAGTTGGAACCGGAAGGTTCACAGAGTTAGGACCAGAAGGTCCACAGAGTTAGGACCAGAGGGTCCACAAAGTTATAGCCTCGAGTGGCTAATATGTGTTATATGTGGTATTTTGGGGAACTCACTAAGCTTCGTGCTTACTGTGTTATGTGTTATGTGTTTCAGGTTTCCTCAGAATCGCGGAACGGCATTGGCATGATTGTACACAACAGAGAAAGAATAATGTTTCGAAGATCCTGGATTAATAAGTAACTAACGAGTAATTGTGTTTTGTAAAATAAATAAACGAGTTTTATGAAATGTGATGTGAAGGTTATATGATTTAAAAATCAAAAATTTGTTTTGAAATTTACGTTGTTACATTCATCTAGACATGCATGGACGTAAAGTTAGCAACTTTACACGGTTTTCCAGCTTAAGGAAGTCAGATCTTTGCTTTGTGGCCATGCCTTTATGGATTAGGTGCTTAATGAATTAAGCTGCTGGAGTTTGAGCGAACTCGGCGAGTTTATGGATAAACTCGACGAGTTGGCTCGGTTTTCCCCGATATTTTCAGATGAATAGAGGAACTCGACGAGTTGGTGGGTAAACTCGGCGAGTTGGGTCAACTTGGACCGTTGACTTTGACTTTTGATGTATGTCTTTGACCAAGTTTGTCCTGAGGGGTGTTGTAATAACCTGATTTGGATTTAAGAAAAATATGGGCTTAGGATAAGACCCATATGGGGTTGGCCCAATTCGGAAAAATTGGGCCATTAGTAGGCCTTTGTGGATCTTTTGGTTTCGGACTCAGTTTTGGTGCATGTTGGGTCAGGGGTAAAATGGTCATTTTACCCCAAGTATGGATTGTGGATTATGGTATGGAACCCAATTGCTAATTGGGTGTGTTGATTGGTAGTGATAGCTCGGGAAGCCGGTAGGGCAACAGTTAAGGATTTCTTTAGGGGAGCTTCTGCATTCGAGGTGAGTTTTCCTCACTATATTTTTGGGTCAAAGGCACCAAGGCCGACCCATTGGATTAGATATCCTGTTATCTGATAAGTATGTTACTATTTAGTAGTGATCTGCTAGATCGGTCTCATGGTTTTTAGGATAATGCTATGAGTAGTGATTTGTTGACCTGCCTGTCTGTCTGTAGACTATTTTCATGTTTATTTGTTATATGTCAGCATATTGTGTTGGGTTGAGGTTGTACTGCTTCGTGTTGTATCCAACAAACCCTGGAGCATTCCATATATGAGCTGAGGGTCGGGTAGGACATGCCAAACTTATACTGAGGGCTCAATAGCATTCCAGGTACGAGCTGAGGACCCAGTAGGTATGCCAGACTCGTACTGAGGGCTTGAGGGTATTGGAGCAATCCAGATATGAGCTAAGAGCCGGGTAGGGCATGCCAGACTCATACTGAGGGCTCAATAGTGTTCCATATATGAGTTGAGGACCCGATAGGTATGCCAGACTCGTACCGAGGGTTTGAGGGTATTGGAGAAATCCAGATATGAGCTGAGGGCTGGGTAGGGCATACCAGACTCATACTGTGGGCTCAGGGGTAATCCAGTCTTTTAGCTGTGGACCCATTGTGTGTTGTTATTTGTATATGTTATCTGTTCGGGTGTTGGTATTTTGGGGGAACTCACTAAGTTTTGTGCTTATAGTTTTGGTTTATGGTTTCAGGTACTTCGATGGATCGTGGCAAGGTGAAGGCGTGACCGTACACATCCTCGCGTACTGAACTGATGATTTTTGGGAAACTCTGATAATGTGAATGTTTTGAAAAACTATGTTGAAAGATATTCTGATTTTAAATAATGTTTTGGGAACAAAGGTTTTTGTAAACACTTCTATTTCAAAAGGGTTGTTTTGAAAAGTTTAAATTTTATGAAATTTTTATGGATGTTACAAGTTGGTATTAGAGCCTTGGTTTGAGTGAATTAGAGGAACACTCGTGTGAATCCAGTATCAAACTAAGGAAAAGATTTTCAAAATGATTTTCAAATGGTTTTCAAAATACTTAAGAAGGATGCGATGTGTACGATCAGCCGAAGCCAGTAAGTAGACCCCAAAATACCATATTGTTATTTGATATTGTGATATGTTAGAATAGTATGCTAGTGATAGGCTAGGGATCTTCAGGAATTCCATGATAGAATTGTTTGATTATACGATGCCTAATAGCCTAGGGCCCTTCTTTTATGAAATTGACATCATTACTGTAGTTGCACCGTGTATGCATCATGGTTATATATAACTAAGATCTTATAGCCTGAGAATGTTTGGTTTGGCCTTATTTCATGTTCTTATTTGATGAAGGGCTTAGGGAAGAATCAGATATTCAAATGTCTATTGGGTCCAATGTTATGTATGGCTAGCATACACGAGTGTTGCAGGGTTGGTGGAAGTTTCATGGATGAGTCGTATGGGGTCAGCCGGCCAGTCGCGTGATTGGATGAGGTAGCGGTGGTTTCCCCAGTTTGGGCGCGGTTTAGAGTGGGTTGGCATGAGGAAGGATTAGCCATTCTTGAGAGAGTGAGGGCAGGGAGAAGATGCATGCGAAATGCTGGGAGTATGAGATCGAGGATTTCATAGTAGAATTCTGTCTGATCTTATTGCATTTTAGTGTTAGTCGACTCCTCTGCATGAATGTTGCTTGCTTTGCATTTTAGTGATCCGAGTTAGCCATTAAGTGAATATGTCAAGTCACATGTGGAAAAGGTTGGATAATCTCAGAGTGACGAATTTGACCTTACTGCGCAGCTCTTGTCTGAGTCCAACCGTTGTAGGGATGAGTCTGTTACTCGAATGGTTATCTGAGCTTTGTCACATGTGATTGTATTCATGGAATGGCTAATTGACATTGTGAGGAGTTTTTCAGCAGCTGATGGCAGAGAAGTGTGGAATCCTAGGATAGCCTAGGGAGCCCTTTAGTGCGGTTGTTTCGTTGTTGAGAAGGATTCAAGAATATTGTGACTAGGTCGTAGAGGATCCGAGATAATTCTTGAGGAAACTATGGATAGGTGTGGAAGGTAGTATTGGGCCCGTACTACTGAAAGCACCAGATCCATACTCGATTCAAGGAAGATTTCAGGGAATCTAAGGGCTGGTCAGGGAAGATAACATGGTTGGATACCATGGTTTGAGGCAGTGGTTCAATATCTGCTGATCTTTTGGCTTGGGCTACTCAGGAGAGGATGGGTTTTGTGTTGTTCAGGCCCCTGTGGCGATATTAATGTGGGTTGAAGGGTTCAGACCCAGATGAGTATGTTGATTGAAAGTCTCGAGGGTTTTGTTAGAGGTCGTGCCACGAGCCTCGAGACACAGGGAGGAAACGGTTGATACGATTGGTTTGGAATTGCATCTGTAACTTAAGTGGCAGATTGTCGAATTTGATTGTCGTTATTGGTGGCAGGGATCTTGCCCTTCAAATTTTCGAGTTCGAAGGAGTGGGCAGGCTTGTGACCTCCCAAGTAAGGTTGGATTCTAAGCTTGAGGTCTGTTGCTAGCGGTGGTTGGCGACGGCATGCCAGCGCTGGTGTGCGCAAGTGGTTTGATGTGGCACGAGTATCTTAGCAATGTGAGCAAGGGTCGTATCCTTGGGAAATGGGAAGGTCAAGTGTCGGATGTCATATGGGTTGCATGTAGGGGTGTATGTTGGGATCGTAAATTGGTTGATTCCTATGCTTTGTAAATGGTTATTATGGGAAGATCCGAGGTCTTCAGTTGTGTTTCAGGTTCCTCGGGGGGTACGTTTGATCCGCAATAGGAAGACCATTCTGCGGGTGATATTCGTCTCATGGTCATGTATGATTGTAACTGGATGGGCTGCTTGGGTTATGTTTTGGTTCCACCACCAATGGGCGGTGGTTCGAGTTCTAAGTGGGGGAGAATTGGAATTCGCAGGTTGAGTCTCAGTCATTGAGGGTTTTGTCAGTCTGCTGTTTGGTTTACTGCTCTCAGATTTGTTGGGCATATGTTGATCGGTGAACCCTTTCAGAAGCAGGTACGTTCTGCTCCAGGTGGGTTGTGGTTTCTCTGGTTAGGGTGTCAAGGTATTAGAGGCCATTGGTCGTTGAGTTCGTTTTTCAGCAGTAATTCTCCGAAGGATTTAAGTGGTGCTAGTTAAATGTCAAGGAATGCGTCAGTTACCCTCCTGTTCGGTATATTCTAAGTCCCTTCGGTTTTCAGGTGTGCTTATCCTCAATGGTAGAGTGGGAGCTTGGTTTCGGTAGCCTTCAGGATCATATTGAAGGCTTTCTCGAGCCAGTGGGGTAGTGATGGAATATGTTCAGTCCAGTCTGGGGTATTGTTTTGACCGATCGTGAAGATGTTTTCTGTTTTGAAAAAGGTGGCATGTTGATTATCTCTGGTATTTCTTTTCTCTTCGGATGAGATTTTGGGCCTCTTGAGTATGTGTATAGGGGTGTTCCGTGTGAGCTGGGCAAGAGGGATTGGGGCTCTTGGGTTGAATTATGTGCATGGTTCTCTTGGGTTTCAGCTTCCAATTTGGATCAAAAGTGAAACTTTTATCCTATTCGCGGGTTGTGTTACTTTGTTTTCGTAAGCTTTTATTTAGTAGCTGTTTTGTGGTGCTTATTTGGCATTGTAAGGGAGTTGTTTAGGTCCATTCAAGGTGATGGAATGAGGTGGATATCTTCAGGCCCGGAGTGTTGGGCCAATGATGCGATGCCAACAGTGTCGGTAGGTTATCGGGAGCATTCCAGTCATGGGCTGAGGGTCAGGGAGGACATACCAGACTCATGTTGTGGGCTCAGAGGCAATCCAGACCTATGCTGAGGACCTTGTAAGGATATTCCATTCATAAGCTGTGGGCCTAGTGATCTTAATGGTTCATTTATTTTGCGTGGAGTGCTTTCGGTATGGACGCGTTGATGGGGGTCGGGCAAGTCGTAGATCGGTTGGTTGGATAAGGGAAACAGTAAGGATTGGGGAAAGTATCAGTCAAGTATCAGAAAGTCTCGACAGGATGTATGCATTATAATTCCAGTGGTTCGCGAGCTGTTGTTAGATTGTGATTCTTAAGTTGGAAATTTCTTATGTAGTCGTAAGTCATCGAGTTCTTAGTGATTGTATCAAGTGGGTGCCCAGGTGGGGGTGCATCGGAACCGGTAAGGGTTGGATGTATCGCAGAAGTTCATGGTTTGATCGTCGTTGCTCGTCAAAGTAGTGGTTGGTAATGGCATAGCAAAGAGTCAAGGGTTGCAAAGATTTTTGGTTCATAATATGGTTTGGTTTTGGGTTAAGAGCGCAGTCGGTGTGTTTCGAGGATCATTATTCATGGTTCTGGTAATGATCCACATAGGGACTGGGGGTCGATTCAAATGGATATTCGTCAGTTTTAGGGAAGGTTCCGTGAGGAGGTATCATGGGTAGCCATTTTTGAGTAGGCTTTTGGTGGGAACTCGTGTTGGGAATCGCGAGTGGGACCGTGCAAGGTCCGTATCCAGAGCGGAGGGGGTTAAGAAATCTGTATATCAAAGGCATCAGTTGGAGGATTCAGAGTCTAGCATATGTTTTTGCGCTCTAGGGTGGCTTCATCTTGTGAATAAAGGGCATGTGATGAGGTTTCGGGATTTTAGCAGCAGTGTAGCGGCCCGACAGTCGAGGAAGTATGTATTTTATATCTCTTGTGTATTTATGGACCTGTTATCATCAATGGTTGGATAGATTGTTCGTGTTGGATTAATGTCTAAGTCCATAACTATTTTGGTATGTACTTGACCCGATTGTGAGCATGGTCCTTTTGGGTTGCCTTCACACGGGTGACTAGACAGGATGACAGTTGAGGAGAGAGGTTGATTAGGGCCTAAATATGATTTATTTATTATATTATATGATTAATATAATAATTTGGAATCATATTATTAATTAGTATTTAATCAGAAATTAATTAGGAATTAATTTCGGGATTAAAGGAATTAATTAAAAGTACAGGGGCTGTTTTGTAATTATTTGATAGTTGAGACTTTGAGCTATTGGATCTCCTTTATTAAGGCTTGAACGAAAATCCTAGAAGGATCTAGGAGTTTTCGTCCAAGGGCTTAAGGAAAGGAGTCCATGGACTTGCTTAGGCCCTAAGCTAAGGGATTAGGGTTTCAACCTTGAAACCCTAGCTAGCCTCAAGTATAAATAGCACCCTAAGGCACTAAAATTCGACCACTCCTTGGGAAAATCCTACTAGGGACGAATTTTAGAGCTTAGTAATTTTCCTCCTCTCTCTCATATTCATCCTCTCACCCAAAGTGTGTTTGTGAGCCATTAGAGGTACTACACTTATGGTACTTGCTTTCAAGAGCTAAGGAAACTCAAGGAATTAGTTGTTATTACTATATAACAACAAAAGGTATGTATTCTTTTCTCCTATGTGAATTTCGAAATTACTAGGAGCATGCTAGGTTTCCTTATGTGTTCATAATGTTGTATAACTAATAGTGATAACATAGATCCAACTCTAGGGTTGCATGCACACATAGGATTGTTTGTATAAAACCCAACAGTTCGATGGATAAGTGGCATGGTTTTAGCAATCAGATCAGTTTGGGAGGCCTATCAGGGAGTTAGACCAATTCGATACCCAAGTGTGGATATACAAGGTTGGGTCTCTGCATGGGATCATGGGTTGTTCTTCTTCAGGTTTGGCAGTTTCTATTCGGGATTGATTGTTTTGGGAAGGTCGTTTATGTGCAGAATTTCCAGGTGCGTTCTGTTGGATAAGGTGTCTAAGTCCGTTACTATATTTGGTATGCACTTGACCCGACCCGGCATGGTCCATTTGGGTTGCACTTCACCAAACAATTTGTATGGATATACTTTTGAGAATAAGATGTTTATGATGTATTAATATATTATAAGTTATAATATATTAATATGAAATCATATTATTTAATTAGTATTGATCAAGAATTAATTTGGAATTAATTTAGTGATCAAATGAGACTAATTAAATATGGACTCTTACATATATATGGATTGGGATAAGATTTATTTAGGATGGGCTAAGAGTATATAAAGTCCATGGAGCTTTTAACCCATGGATCCTATGTAAATGAAAGGTCATGGGTATTAGGGTTTGCATGCATGTAACCCTAATCCTCCATACTATATAAAGGGGTCTTTAGCACGTGAAATGACGAGTGTGTGAGCATAAGGTGGGCCGATTTCTATATAGTGTTCTTATTCTCTCAATAGCTTCCAACTTTTTTGGTGATTTGTGACACCACTTGAGGCATCCACACTATTGGTGCTAGGCTCATAAACTCCAAGCAAATCACTACAAGAAAAGGTATGTAATTCTATCTAGAATTTTTGTTATTCATGTACCTAGGATTGCATGCTAGATATGATAAGGCTGTGGAACTCAATTTTGCATGTATAATAGAGAAAACATAGTTCCAAAGCTTCTAGGGTTGTATGTGCACCTTAAGGTTGTTAGGATGCTCAAAAACCCAACAGTGGTATCAGAGCCTAGGCTTGTTTTCTGTTATATTGTTGTTTATATGATTTTGCAAAGCTGAAATCTGTCCATACTACAAAACTCGACGAGTTATTGCAAGAAACTCGACGAGTTCAAGTTTTTTGGCATGAACTCGACAAGTTCCTCATGGAACTCGACGAGTTTAAGGTGCTGACAGTATGTTGTTCGAGTTTTTTTGGCCAGAATTGGGTTAGGATCATTACCTATAACTGTTTTGAATCATTTAAACTGTTTTTATGATATGGTGATGATTATCCTAATCTAATTACAAGGTAATTGTCATACTTTCAAGATTAGTGTTAATATGATTATGCTAAATGTCTTGAATTTGATGATATGAATTGTCTTGCACTATGAGTTTGAATATGATCATGCTTGTTTGTTTATTTGATTATTATGATTAGTTAAATCCATGATTTTATGTTTTAATGGAGTCCATAATTTGTCCTCAAGTTATGGATTACCAAAAGTCATTTTCATTAAAACCATTTAAAGAACTCATAAGTAACATAAAATGAAGTGTCTTCATTTTATTAGCCATTAACTCATAAGTTATGAAGTTGAAGAGTTTCAAAACTTGCCATCAAGTTTTGGAATTTGTAAAGACTCACACATTAATACTTTAATTCCAAACTAAACCTTAGAATTTTAAAAGTTTAAAATCCAACCCTTATATTATTATTATAAGTTTAATTATATAGATATGTATAAGAATAATCAATCTTACCGTTAGTAGGCCTCATTCACGAAGCCGGTCTATAAGGGGGGTATAAGGTTACTGCCTATAAAATGGCAGTTTAATGGGTGTCCATTCTCACCCACCGCTTCCTTGACCGGTGGAGGGTCGTTAGCCGAACGGGTAGGATATGACATTAATCCTCATTAAAAGTATAATGAAATTATAAAGTAACTAAACCTTTATTAATTCCCTATCTTAGTTACTTTAGGAAAATGTGAAATAGGTGCTAACCCATGAAATTACACTTTGTACCTTACCAAGTCGTTAGTGGAACGTGTGTGGTTAACCGGCACACTAATAAGGACTAGTAAGAGTGGCAAAGGGTAACTTGATTTTATCATAGATCGGTGGAGCGCGTGTGGTTAACCGGCACATCGATTAGGTGATAAAGTTGAGGGTACCAAGTCAATTTGTATGGTTATTCACACCTTGTTTGTGATCCTCGGCATCCCAGCCACAAACTTGAGAGGGCACAATCGGGATTCAAACATGCCATTGAAAAGTTCAATGTATCTCAAAAGATCTAGGAGTTTCAAATCCAATTAAAACTTAATCTTTTTCGTTTTTCATGGTGGAAATTGGTAAATCGTCATTTACCTACCTTCAACTATTTTATAACTTGGATTACGGCATCCCTCTTCCAGTTATAAATAGGTTATTGGGTCCTAGCCTTAATATTTCATTTGGGTGACTTATTAAGGACTAATTTATCTAATTAAAACTTGTCTATCTTTCTTTTCAGATGTCTTCCAAAAATGCTACTGGCTCAAACAGTACAGGCTCTTTTTCCCTCATGAACTTGTGTGGGAAGATCACTTTTTGTGACATCCCCATTTTTCACGGCCAGAAAAGACCGATTTTGTTTATGCTTTATAAAAATCAGAGTACCTCTTTTAATAAAAATGTTGTGGAATTTGTTCCCAGTAAAAAATGATAAATACGTTATCAAAGCATTTCCGAAGAAAAGTATTTTTATTCATTTTAAAATATTTGGGATGTCATCGTCAATACAAAAACATAAGCATAAATAGAACTTACATTCATTATCACTAGTGATTTATATCTCCTTAATCTCTCAGTGTAATGTGACTTCATATCAACACCTGTGATATAAATAAACTGAGTGCGTCAGGTTGGGAAACCTGGTGAGTACATAGGGTTTTCAACCCACAATAATATAATTATTATGTTTAATCATCAAACAGTTAACCCAATTACCCATCCCCATTATCTTCTTTACTCTTAAGGATCTACGCTAAGAATCAGCTATTTCTCATTCATTCATTCCTAAGGATTATCCTAAGGAATAGGTACGAAGTCCACCATTGTCAATAACACAGGTGCCAAGCACAACTACTAGTTCTATCACTTAGGCGCAGCTGCCAGAATTGTGACATTCTCTATGAGGCGCAGCTGCCGGTATTGTCCTTCGGGCACAACTGCTAGGGTTATCTCGTTTATTGACAGTATCGTTTTCGAGAGTCCACTCGCAATACATGTCAATGGGTTTTTTAGAGTACACCGGTGAACACATCGTTCACAACACCTACAGGTTGCGAGCCTGCTAGTTTTCCACTGGACTGTCTAGAATAGTTCGTGGTTGTCATCCATACTCTGCTAGATGACGGGGCCAACATTTGGGAACAAGGCTTCTCACATCGTCTACCTCTCACCCTTACCTCACGGTCTATATCATCTCTTAACTCATCATCCAACTCATATTTCTGTTGGGTTTTGAGCATTCTAACACTCCTATGCTGTACATGCAACCCTATAAACCTTGGATCTATGTTTTCTCTATAATACATGCAAATATTAAATATTCCAAGGTTTCATCCTAACTAGCATATTATGAAGCACCTATACTACAAAGTTCTAGTTAGATGACATACCTTTTGATGTAGCTTGATGTCTTCAAGCTTTAAGAGCTTAGCCCCAATAGTGTGGAAGCCTCAAGTGGAATCACAAATCACCAAAACACCTTGGAAAACCTTTAGAGAATATGGATACTTGGCTCACACTATGAAATCGGTTATTGCCCTCTTTAGTGTATCCACACTAGCCACTAGCATAATTTCATGAACCATAAGACCCTTTATATAGTGTGGAGGATTAGGGTTAAACCCTAATACCCATGACCTTTCATTTCCTAGGATCCATGGGTTAAAGCTCCATGGACTATCCATGAAGACTTAGCCCAACCTAAATGAACTTGGCCCACTACACATATATATATCTAAGAGTCCATATTTAATTAGTTCCTTTTGATCACTTAATTAATTATAAATTAATTCTTGATCAATACTAGTTAAATAATATGATTATATATTAATATATTAGAACTTATAATATATTAATATAAATCATAAATATACTATTCTCAAAAGACTATCCATATAAATTGTGTCGGTGAAGTGCAACCCAAATGGACCATGTCGGGTCGGGTCAAGTACATACCAAATATAGTTATGGACTTAGACATTAATCCAACAATTTCATCTACCCATGTTTTACCCAACATATTATGTAGATATAAATACATATACAGTTTAAATCATATAAAACTTGTATAAAATCGTTCATCCAGCATAGATAGCAAGTACACAAATAATATGCACACATAGCACGTAGTTTATATAAAATACTTTATATCTATATGTAAGATGAAAGGGACCATGCACTCACTTGAAAAGGTGGTGACTCGGCACTCGGACAACACTTCGTTACTCTTAACATAATTTTCCTTTGACAAAACCTAGTACCATTACCACTAGAGTTTAGTCTAATATTCACCGAGACTAATTAATAGTCTTGCTATTATTACTATTATATAAGCATGAAACAATATTTCTCAACCACTATATACAGACAGGGGCCAGACATAAAACACCGGAGGGCAGGACCATTTTGGCATATAGCACTTCTGAAACCCAACAACCCTATGCGGCCCTTTAAACCAGATTCCTTGTACCGCGAGTGGTTAAAAGATATTATAAAAACACTTATATAACTCATAATAATAGCCCAAATACTTATTATAAGGTCCTAATAACATTACTATATTAAAACATAAGATATACTAACGATAGGGTAGGCGTAGCTCACTTACAACAAGTTTTTCTCGAAAACTGGGCTTCGCCGGAGCAGCGTTCCTGGGCCGAAAGGCTCTTTTATCGGGACTTCCGGAGCCTCGGGGCTTCCTTCGGGTGCTAGGGGGTTTACCTAGGCTTAGGGGGGGTTTTGGGGGCTTAGAGAGAGAAAGTAGAGAGAGAAAGTGAAGTTGGGAAGGTGTTTAGAATGAGGGAACCCGACACCTCTATTTATAGGCCAGAATACTGCTCTACTCGTCAAGTAGGAGGTCCTACTCGTCAAGTCCATGGCCAGGTGTCACCATTTGGTGGCTTGCCTTGGGGAGAAAGCCTTGGCCCATATTCAGCCACGTCACCCGATTACGCACAGCACCCTGCCGACTTCTAAACCCCATAACTTTCGCATAAGAGCTCCGTTTTCGATGTTCTTTATATCCACGCGTAGGTAAAAACAAGATCTACAACTTTGATTTAGACTCTGTCGGCTAATTCTCGACCGATCTTAAATTTAACAGTAGGAGGAGATTATATTGTTAAATGTCCGCGTAAAATTCATAACTTCTACATACAGACTTCGTTTTCGTCTGTCTTTTTATCGTTGGGTTTCTATTAATGAGATATTCAACTCTCATTTAGGTCGCATAGGCCAAAAACCACTCAAACTAAAATTCGAGTTTCGGGTCGTGCACTGCTATGCCAAATCTTAGAAAATTCATAACTTCCTCATACGAAGTCAGATTTGGGCGTTATTTTTTTTTGTATGTTCTCGGTTTAACGTATACTATAACTTTTGTTTAGATCAATAAGGCTAAAAAGTCCTTTATCAAAAATTCACTATTTACGTCTCCCGGTGCCGTGCTGGTTTTGCCGTAAAACTTCGACGGGCTATAACTTCTTCGTTATAACTCGGATTTCGGCGTTCTTTATATGTACGAAACCCTTGAGACATATTCTACAAATTGGTTAAGATTGTTTATTATAAATAATCTTTTGTCAAAAAGTCGTTTTCGACCCCTATTATCTCTAAATTGACTAGTCCGGATCTACGGGCGTTACACTTTTGATGGTTCCAATTTCAATGAATGGATTAGGAAAATAAGGATGATCACTCGCTATGAGGGGAAGGAATATGTCCTTGATAAGGAACTGAAGGTTGTTGATGAGTCGACTGCTACTCCTGAGGAGGTTGCTGAGTACACTACCCATGAGAAAGATGCCACTAAGGTGTCTTGTATCATGTTGGCCACAAAGACAGTAGAACTCCAGAACTCCAGACAGCAGAACTCCATATTTAATTAGTTCTTTTTGATCACTTAATTAATTCTAAATTAATTCTTGATCAATACTAATTAAATAATATGATTCCATATTAATATATTAGAACTTATAATATATTAATATAAATCATAAATATACTATTCTCAAAAGACTATCCATATAAATTGTGCCGGTGAAGTGCAACCCAAATGGACCATGCCGGGTCGGGTCAAGTACATACCAAATATAGTTATGGACTTAGACATTAATCCAACAGTCTCCCACTTGGATAAGTCTAAAACTATTATTGAGTATGACTTCAAAAACCAACTGGCAATCGTAGCTCTTAAAGCCGCTGTCGAACTCTGATCTTGTCAATGAACTCTGACCTTTGTCAATGACTTGTCCATTAGATAAGGGATCATATATTCCTCCATTCTAGATATCATATGGACTGAGACATGGATTATAATCATTCTCTTTGTCCATTTGTTGTTTCCCGATTTTCGATTTATGATGACTGACTGATTGAACAAATCAAATCAGTCCTGGCTTGGCCAAGCACTCACATGTGTCATCGCTAAATCATCGAGGGGCCCACAGATATCGCTTTTATCCCGTAGGTAAAAGGAATGGATAAACTTCGACTCATATGGCTTGTTCTACTACTTGTTGAATCATACACAAACGCACGTTTTATAACATCGAGTTACCAATGCGTTTTCGTGCAATCAATGTATAACCAACTCATAGTAACAACTCATATCTCTAGGTTTGAAGAATATAAGATATTATCGTCTCATGATCACTCGTGATAAAATCCATGAAGTGATTCAAATGAGCGTGGGTTGAATCCAATACTCAGAACTTATGAGCACTCATGAGTGTTGTAGCACCACTTTGTCCACCAACTTGGACCTCTACAAACCAACCCATGACAGTCTTGATTCATATCTACTTCCAACATATGACCGACTGTGGATGGTTTGAATAACTTAATCATTCAGGAAGAGCGACTTAGTTATTATGGAAGTCAAAACATGCAAAGTGAAACACAAGAATAAATGAATCAAATATGGTATCAAACCCTATGAATATAAATAAACACTTTTATTTATCACCATACTGATTACTCATTATTCATTTTTTCGGTTTTATCAACTTTATACTTGAATTAAAAACACTAGTTGTCCCATGCTCCAAGCATGTACACTATGTTTTTTCTTAAACAATAGCTTTGCCATACACCAAGTAGGCACTCTATGTTTGTCTATGATCCTTACTTTGTGAAATAAACCAATTGAACATAATTTCAATGATTCTAATTTCACACTCCCAAATCCTTATCGAAAAATGTGAGAATTTCAAATTCATATCATTTATCGAAATCTGTTTAGATTTTAAACTTATATGCACTGAACCTCCTGTAATGAATATGTACAAAGTCACAAAGACTTGTCAACAGTCATTATAAGGTATTACAATGGCGATCAACTCCATGGAAACTAAGTCTCATATTCAAAGTACATTGCTTTGGACATGCTTCTTGCATTAAGTTTTCTAATCTTACACATATAACTTCCACCTATGGAGACAACTCCATATACTCATTTTGACTATCACTTCTGAATAAGAGATGCCTCTTTTCAGAATATGTCAATATGGTCCTTCCAAAATTAGCACTATACTTCCAACTGTCCCTGAGCAACCAATCTTTGGTAAACCTCAGATTGTCCTCGACAATTGCTTAATCATTTTAGTCATATCCAATTCTAGACCTTTTCCCTTCTTAATGCCTCTGGGGATTTGGAAAAATTTAGAAATGACAAATATTATAGCACATGCAATCGATCCTGTACCCAAAGCAAATGGTACACGATTCATGATGTCTCACATAAAGACATGATTCTAGACCAGTCTTTTGCTACAATATTTTTATTTGCCATGTTTTCAAAATTTGACTATGAAGAGGGATGCCGTAATCATAATCGAATTTTGAGAACGCAATATATAGAATTTCCTTAAGTTGAACCAATCCAACATGAAATTCATATATATATTCTTGACTAAGGATGATTAAGGTCTCAATCTAAGCCTTTAGAACTGAAATGAAGTATATCCTCTCCCTTAATTATAGCAAAACAACTTTTTCAATCCCTGCAGCCTCACGAATTGAAACTTTTGTTTTCTATAATTAACATTGCTAACTTGCAACACTAACAATAATTATCATGCTCCCACTAACATGATGATTATTAGCATAACACTTATGCTCCCACTAGCTTTGACATGTACTCAGAAATCAGCTGGACTTCTAGAAATCAATACTTTATTGACTTTCTTACCAAAGTTCAGATTTCTGATACGAGATGCTTTGATAAAACTTTATCAAAATCATACACCTTTCCTTAGATAGCATGCATGTGTGTCTAAACAATTTCAGAACTATGAAAAGGGATGTCGTAATCATAGTCTCAATTGTTTAGACCTTTTGCCATCTGCTTCAAATCTACTTGGTGGAAGTGTTTCCTCACCATCATTTTCATGAATCGGAGAGAAACCTTATGACCCTTAGATTTTATGGTGTATGTGTTCTTATCCATGTGAATCGTCAAAACCATAGTCACAAGACAAGGATAATGACAAATTCAAACTCATATGGACTGAACTTATGCAATCTTAACTTCTTGCCACCTGGCAGTACAGGGCCTGCCATTGCTTCCAAGTTGTTATACAACCAATTGAGAACTTTCAGAACTCCTATGCCAAGCCAACTTTAACTGGAATGGGCACAGAATATGTCAACACGATAGGTTATAAACCTCAAGTGTGTGCTAGTGAAGAACCTCAGGTTTTATTCTTGATTAGTTCTTGAAATTCTTTTTAGGATCTTTAAGACTCCCACTATCCTCTTGACATATAAGACTATCTTGCCAAGTATTCAAGAGATAGTGCGGATTCTTTATCAAGACAAACACTTCACACAATTGGCCTTAGTTGGTCTTTGTTTTATCCAAAACATCACAACTTACCAATTTCAAATGTACAAGAGTAGGACACTTTTACTCTTACATTTGACAAGTGTTTTAAACCTTTCTTTAAGATATGTCACTCAAGTTACAATCTTGGAGTATGACTCTAAGAATTGTTTTGGAACGAAGTATGACTCATCTTCCTGATCTAACCATTTCAACAATTCATGACTCCTCTTCTTAGTCATAATAATGCACTAAGATGACCTTTAGAGGACTAATTGTGATATGATTTCTAAATCATTAAGATGATCACAAACATGATACTAAAGTACTCTCCCATCTTTTCAGATTTGAGAAACTTTTATCTTTCTGCCTAATTTGATTCTTCCCATTCGTTCTGCCATACATTGAGACTTTTCCAATGTTTCAGAATTATACTTAAACTTGTAAGTATAACCATATTTACTAAACTTTAATAAATCAAATAGTCTTAACGAGCTTTGTGGTGGACATGACCAACGCACAAGAATGTGTACTCGATCCTTTTAGTCCTTCACTTGACTCACACATCCATGTGAACAAGTAATTAGTCTTGTTTTTCCAATGCTTGAAAGTTCTCATTCATCATACTATTCAACTTGCATGATTCCAAGTTTCGGTCCAATTGAAACTTGGGCGATGAGGAACTTTCCTGATTTGGTAAATTTAGACACTACCACAAATGAAAGAATCAAATCCATTTTCCAATATTGCTGTCAGTGGAATCATATAAGCAACAATTTTCCACAAATGCCATTGTAAGGATACTTCAAATAAATAAAATTAAACAATTTTCTTTTATTTTAAAACTTTGCGGAAAAACTTATCCTTACAATCCACATGGAAAATTGTTGTTATCTATTCCTTAGCAATATATCATAACTTCTTAAGCAACTGCTCAAAATTCTGATGCGATCGAAATCCACCTTCGCGATCAGAATCAGCATATACTTCCTTTAAGATTTCTCTCTATTCTTTGATTCTTAAAACATCAACATGTGACCCAACTCAGAATAGAACTTAACAGAGTTAGATAATGGACTCTACCTGATGTAGAGTCAAACTTATTGACTTTAACATCCTTAGGTAAATTTGGCAGCTTTGCAATCAACGCCCCTTCCTTTGGCAAAATAAACATATGGACCCTTTGGTAATGGGACTATCTCAGACTTAGCCTTTCTCTTTACCATTTGGTCAACCGGGTTGACTATGGTCAATCCCTTTCCATTAGGAAGAGAATGCTTTTTCCGGATTTCCAGTGTCACCATTGTCACTGTCCATAAAGTTTTTGGGAAGTTGATCTTCTAATCAAATTTGCTTTACTATCGTTCCAAATCATTGCTGATTCAGCAGCACCAAGCAAATAGATATGATCATTAAGGTTCATGTCATAGTCTGTTTCATAGTAGTCCCAAAGGAACTCACTATGTGACTTAGAAAGTGATTGAACATCCAATTTTCTCAAGACTTTGACACCCAACTCTCCCGGCTTGTCAATATGTGACTTCATCTCTAAGATGTGATCACACATAGACCTTGCTTGCCATTAGGGCTTGAGTGACCTTGAATTTGTGGGTTAGAGAGAATAATTGGAGGAGGTGGAGGAAGAGAAGTATGACTTCCATGAGCCAAACTCGGGAAGTCATATTCATTAGGAAAGCTTGGTTTGGGAAGATCATTGTTGTCTAAACCAGACATCAACAATGGGAGAAATTCACGTAAAGTTGATTTAAGTCCTTAATATAACACCCAATATGATATATTAAGGCTAGGACCCAACAAACTATTGTATAACTTGGAAGAGGGATGCCGTAATCCAATCTATAAAATATTTGAAGGTAGGTGAATGACGATTCACCAATTTCCACCAAGATAAACGAAATGTATTATTAGGTTTTAATTGGTTTTGAAACTCCTAGATTCTTTTGAGATTCATTGAACTTTTCAATGGCATGTTTCAATCTCGAGTGTGCCCTTCAGGTTTTGTGACTGGGATGCCGAGGATCACAAAACAAGGTGTGAAGTAACCATGCAAATATACTTGGTACCCTTAATATTTACCCCTCAATCGATGTGTCAGTTAACCACACACGCTCCAACGATACTATGATAAACATTAAGTTACCTTTTGCCTACCTTGTTAAGTCCAGGTTAGTGTGCCGGTTAACCACACACGCTCCACTAACAGCTTAAACAAAGTGCAAAGTGTAATTTCATGGATTAGCACCTTATTCACATTTTCCTAAGTAACTAAGATTGGGAATTTATAAAAAGTTTAGTTACTTAGTATTTATCATTAATACTTTTAATGAAGGGAGAATTATAGTCCTTGTCCTACCTGTTCGGCTAACGACCCTCCACCAGTCAAGGAAGCGGTGGGTGAGAGTGAACACCCATTAAACTGCCATTTTATAGGCAGTAACCTTATACCCCCCCGTATAGACCGGCTTCGTGAATGAGGCCTACTAATGGTAAGACGACTTGCTCTTATACATATAATATATTAAACTTTTAATATTATAATAGTATAAGGGTGTATTTTAGACATTTAAAATACTTGGTGGTTTAATCTATTAATTAAACTATACTCTTAATTTAATTAAATTTAAACCATGTCATTATGGAATTATTAATTCTCTTTTAATTATCTATTAATAAAGTCCATAAGAGTTAATAGAATTATTCAATAAAAACATCATAATTCCAATTATTAAATTCAAAATTAAAACCATTTAATTAATTGTTTAAGTTATGAACCCAAGAGTTTTAGAATTCAATTCTTTTTTTTTATCATAAAAAAACTTTTTCCAAATTCCAAAACTTGAGGGCAAGTTTTGTAACTCTTGAAAACTTTTGGATTCCATAACTTATGGAGTTAAATACTTGTTTTATGAGGAAACTTTTCATGTTCCATAACTTAAGAACAAGTTATGGAATTCTTTAAAACATTAAGACTAAGTTTTGTAACTCCATAAAAAACTTTGAATCAATTTTTTTAAAACCTTTTCATATCCATAACTTATGGAGGTTTCAAAAAACTCTTTAGATCAAACTTTTAAAACTAATAAAATAATCATATCATTTTATCTTTTACTAAATTTGACCTAATTCAACTCATATAGCAAATGATTCAAATTTTACAAATAATTAGTTTTTCACAAAAACAAGTAATTATCTTAAAATTTGACAAACGTCATGTTTTTTTCCTTTTTTTTCCAACTTTGAAAATAAAACATTTGCATCAATATAACAGAAAACAACCCATGGCTCTGATACCACTGTTGGGTTTTGAGCATTCTAACAATCCTATGGTGTACATGCAACCCTATAAACCTTGGATCTATGTTTTCTCTATTATACATGCAAATATTAAATATTCCAAGGTTTCATCCTAACTAGCATATTATGAAGCACCTATACTACAAAGTTCTAGTTAGATGACATACCTTTTGATGTAGCTTGATGTCTTCAAGCTTTAAGAGTTTAGCCCCAATAGTGTGGAAGCCTCAAGTGGAATCACAAATCACCAAAACACCTTGGAAAACCTTTAGAGAATATGGATACTTGGCTCACACTATGAAATCGGTTATTGCCCTCTTTAGTGTATCCACACTAGCCACTAGCATAATTTCATGAACCATAAGACCCTTTATATAGTGTGGAGGATTAGGGTTAAACCCTAATACCCATGACCTTTCATTTCCTAGGATCCATGGGTTAAAGCTCCATGGACTATCCATGAAGACTTAGCCCAACCTAAATGAACTTGGCCCACTACACATATATATATATCTAAGAGTCCATATTTAATTAGTTCCTTTTGATCACTTAATTAATTATAAATTAATTCTTGATCAATACTAATTAAATAATATGATTATATATTAATATATTAGAACTTATAATATATTAATATAAATCATAAATATACTATTCTCAAAAGACTATCCATATAAATTGTGTCGGTGAAGTGCAACCCAAATGGACCATGTCGGGTCGGGTCAAGTACATACCAAATATAGTTATGGACTTAGACATTAATCCAACAATTTCATCTACCCATGTTTTACCCAACATATTATGTAGATATAAATACATATACAGTTTAAATCATATAAAACTTGTATAAAATCGTTCATCCAGCATAGATAGCAAGTATACAAATAATATGCACACATAGCACGTAGTTTATATAAAATAATTCATATCTATATGTAAGATGAAAGGGACCATGCACTCACTTGAAAAGGTGGTGACTCGGCACTCGGACAGCACTTCGTTACTCTTAACATAATTTTCCTTTGACAAAACCTAGTATCATTACCACTAGAGTTTAGTCTAATATTCACCGAGACTAATTAATAGTCTTGCTATTATTACTATTATATAAGCACGAAACAATATTTCTCAACCACTATATACAGACAGGGGCCAGACATAAAACACCGGAGGGCAGGACCATTTTGGCATATAGCACTTCTGAAACCCAACAACCCTATGCGGCCCTTTAAACCAGATTCCTTGTACCGCGAGTGGTTAAAAGATATTATAAAAACACTTATATAACTCATAATAATAGCCCAAATACTTATTATAAGGTCCTAATAACATTACTATATTAAAACATAAGATATACTAACAATAGGGTAGGCGTAGCTCACTTACAACAAGTTTTTCTCGAAAACTGGGCTTCGCCGGAGCAGCGTTCCCGGGACGAAAGGCTCTTTTATCGGGACTTCCGGAGCCTCGGGGCTTCCTTCGGGTGCTAGGGGGTTTACCTAGGCTTAGGGGGGGTTTTGGGGGCTTAGAGAGAGAAAGTAGAGAGAGAAAGTGAAGTTGGGAAGGTGTGAAGAATGAGGGAACCCGACACCTCTATTTATAGGCCAGAATACTGCTCTACTCGTCAAGTAGGAGGTCCTACTCGTCAAGTCCATGGCCAGGTGTCACCATTTGGTGGCTTGCCTTGGGGAGAAAGCCTTGGCCCATATTCAGCCACGTCACCCGATTACGCACAGCACCCTGCCGACTTCTAAACCCCATAACTTTCGCATAAGAGCTCCGTTTTCGATGTTCTTTATATCCACGCGTAGGTAAAAACAAGATCTACAACTTTGATTTAGACTCTGTCGGCTAATTCTCGACCGATCTTAAATTTAACAGTAGGAGGAGATTATATTGTTAAATGTCCGCGTAAAATTCATAACTTCTACATACAGACTTCGTTTTCGTCTGTCTTTTTATCGTTGGGTTTCTATTAATGAGATATTCAACTCTCGTTTAGGTCGCGTAGGCCAAAAACCACTCAAACTAAAATTCGAGTTTCGGGTCGTGCACTGCTATGCCAAATCTTAGAAAATCCATAACTTCCTCATACGAAGTCAGATTTGGGCGTTATTTTTTTTGTATGTTCTCGGTTTAACGTATACTATAACTTTTGTTTAGATCAGTAAGGCTAAAAAGTCCTTTATCAAAAATTCACTATTTACGTCTCCCGGTGCCGTGCTGGTTTTGCCGTAAAACTTCGACGGGCCATAACTTCTTCGTTATAACTCGGATTTCGGCGTTCTTTATATGTACGAAACCCTTGAGACATATTCTACAAAAGTGTAACGCCCGTAGATCCGGACTAGTCAATTTAGAGATAATAGGGGTCGAAAATGACTTTTCAACAAAAGATTATTTATTATAAATAATCTTTTGTTGAAAAGTCGTTTTCGACCCCTATTATCTCTAAATTGACTAGTCCGGATCTACGGGCGTTACACTTTTGATGGTTCCAATTTCAATGAATGGATTAGGAAAATCAGGATGATCACTCGCTATGAGGGGAAGGAATATGTCCTTGATAAGGAACTGAAGGTTGTTGATGAGTCGACTGCTACTCCTGAGGAGGTTGCTGAGTACACTACCCATGAGAAAGATGCCACTAAGGTGTCTTGTATCATGTTGGCCACAAAGACAGCAGAACTCCAGAAATCCTATGAAGATTTCTACCCTTTTGAGATGCAACAGGATCTGATGGATAGGTACCATCAGAGTGCTCGTCAAGAGAGGTATGAAGTCATTTCCTCCATGATAACAGCTAGGATGAAGGATGGTGAACCCATCACCGGCCACTTGTAGAAAATGCAAAGGTTCGTGGACCGGTTATTGAAGCTTAATGTGGACATCCTTGAGGACATGGCGATTGACATCATTCTTCATTCCTTGCCTCCAAGTTATGATCAGTTTCGCATGACTTATCATATGAACAAGGAGGAGGTCACACTCAGCAAGCTTCTAGGACTTTTAAGGACCGCTGAAAGTGGCCTTAAAAGTACATCAACTGTTACTCCTACTCCTACTACTGCTCATGTTCTGGCAATTGGGCAGGGAAATGGGAAGAAGAGGAAGACCCCTTCGAAGGGTACCAAGGGAAATCCCCTTGATGGCTCCTCTTCAAGTGGAACCAAGAAAGGTTCCATTCCTCCTTCTTCAAACCCAAAGGAAGCACAATGCTTCTATTGCCAGGAAAAGGGGCACTGGAAGCGAAGCTGCCCCAAATACTTGCAGGATGTAAGGGATTGGAAAATAAAACCCGCCCATGCAGGTATTTATACTATATTGTCTAATAACTCATTGCGTTCTAACTCTTGGGTATTTGATACAGGTTGTGGCATTCACATTTGTACTGATTTGCAGGGCCAAAGAAGAAGTGAGAAAGTGGAGCACGGGAAGATAAACTTAATCATGGGCAATAGGAAAGCATCACCTGTTACCAAAATAGTAGTTTATTCTTTATTGCTTAATAATGGGTTAATGTTAGATTTGAATAAATGTTATTACTCGTCTCAAATGGCGAGAAATATTATTTCTTTTCATGGCTTTTACAAACAAGGATTTTCCTTTTCATTTGATAATGATAATGGTGCTATTAATGTTTATTACAATGATGTATTTTACTTTAAAGCATTACCTTGTGATGGTGTATATGAAGTTGTGAATGTTGTAGATAATCTAGGAAATAATGTATTGTGTATTGATTCTTTAAATAGTTTAGATAAAGCATCCTTGTGGCATTGTCGTCTTGGACATGTTAACAAGAAGCGCATAGGCCAACTCCAAAAGGCTGGAGTTTTAAAATCATTTGACCTAAAGTCGGATGATAGTTGCGAGTCTTGTTTACTTGGAAAAATGACAAAGTCACTCTTCACCGGTACTTGTGAGAGGGGTGAGGGTTTGTTGGACCTCATACACACAGATGTGTGTGGACCCTTCAAAACCGCCATAAGAGATGCTAATCGCTACTATGTGACTTTTACTGATGATTATAGTAGATATGGATATATCTACTTAATCAAGCATAAGTCAAAAACCTTTGAAAAGTTCAAAGAGTTTAAGCAGGAAATGGAGAATCAACTGGGCAGGAACATCAAGATACTCCGATCCGATCGGGGAGGAGAGTATCTTAGTATTGAGTTCCTTGACTATCTTAAGGAATGTGGGATTGTCTCACAATTGACACCTCCTAGGACACCACAGCTGAATGGTGTGGCTGAGAGGTGCAATCGAACCGTCTTGGATATGGTTCGTTCCATGATGAGTCGAGCTTCGTTACCTATCTCATTCTGGGGGTATGCCTTAGAGACTGCCGCCCATATCCTTAATCTAGTCCCCACTAAAAAGGTTGCCAAAACACCTCACGAGATGTGGACTGGGAAAGTTCCTAATTTAGACCACATCAAGATTTGGGGTTGCGAGGATTTCGTGAGGCGCGAGTCTCACAACAAGCTTGAACCTCGAAGTGAGAGGTGTATTTTCATCGGCTATCCACAAAAATCCTTTGGTTACCTCTTCTATAGACCCAGTGAGAATGTGGTCTTTGTGATGGGTTTTATGCATAAGAACAATCCTATGTGCTCATACAAACCCTAATGCTTAGATCTAGGTTTCTCTATTGTACATGCAATGAATCCAAGACTTACAATCCCTAGATCTATCAAATAAGAACTGAAATAAGGGTTTAGTAATTACATTTGATTGTTATATAGCAATAACAATCAATCCTTGCTTTGATTGGCTTCAGAAAGCTTAGTGCCTCAAGTGTTGCACCTCTAATGGAGTCACAAACACCACTAAGCAACTTGGATGAAGAGGGAGGAGAGAGGAGCCACCAAAAACGGCTGTAAACCCTAAAGGAAGTGTTCACCACGTTTTTTGGGGCCATAAGGGTTCCTTATATATGCTGGCTATTAGGGTTTACAACTAGGAAACCCTAATCTGACTGCTTAAGCCCTAAGCAGCCCATGGACCCCTTCTGGAACATGCCTTGGACGATTTCTAATGGGCTTCCCCTTAGAATTCGTCCAACCTATTATTCCAAGGTGATCCATAGCTCAATTATATAATTATCTTATAATTACACAACAAGTCCCTTAGGTTTAATTAATCTCTTTTAGCCACAAAATTAATTCTTAATTAATTCTTGACTAATATCAATTAAACATTATGATTTCTCCTTTAATATATTATTCTTATAATATATTAATAAATCATAATTAAACCTTTATCTCCTTAATTCATCCTACATATTGCTATGGTGAAGGCAACCCAAAAGGACCATGCTCATAATCGGGTCAAGTACATACCAATATAGTTATGGACTTAGACACTAATCCAACAGTCTCCCACTTGGATAAGTCTAATAACTATTATGCGTATGACTTCAGAACCTGATCAGCAATCGTAGCTTCCAAAAGTCGCTGTCAACTCTGATCTTATCAGATACGCGTGTCCTTTAGATAAGGGATTATATATTCCTCCATTCTACAAGATATCGTATAGACATGGGACATGGATTGAAATCATTCTCTCAGTCTATGTGTCGTTTCCCGATTTCCGATTTATGACGACTGACTAATTGAACAAATCAAATCAGTCCTGGGCCGGCCGAGCACTTTCCTTTGTCATCACTAAATCATCGAGGGGCCCACAGATATCGCTTTTTTTTTACCTTGGGTAAAAGGAATGGATAAACTTTGACTCAAATGCTTGCTTGCACCTACTAATCGAATCACACACAACAACAAGTTTTATAACACCAAGTTACTGGTGCGTTTACTTATCATCAATGTGCAACCAACCAGCAAATAACAACTCACGCGTCTTGGTTTCAAGAATATACAATGTTATCGTCTCACCAATCACTCGTGATAAAACCATGAAGTGATTCAAGTGAGCGTCGGTTTAATCCAATACTTTAATCTTATCAAAGCATTCATGAACTCTGCAGCAAACTTGTGCTATGTCTAAACACTTTAGACAATCTACAGACAGATTCATGACAGTCTTCCTTGATACCTACTTCCAACGTATGACCGACTGTGGAGGTTCGAATAACCTAGTTATTCTGGAAGTCAAAACATGCAAAGTGAAACGCAATAATAATATTAATCCTATATGGTCCCAAAACTTTTTGAGCGTAAATAAAAAAACACTTTTATTTAAACACCATATTGATTACTCATTATTCATTGCTTACTGTTTCAGAAAATCAACTTATTACTCGAATTATAACCACAATTGTCCCATGCTCCAAGCATGCACACTTTGGTTTCCTATGGTCCATATTTTGTGAAATAGATCAATTGAAAAAACTTTTCCAATGAAACTCATTTCACAATCCCCAATTCAAATTCTTGCCACTTTTAGAATATGTCAGATTCTAACATTTTATGCAATGATTCTTTCGTAATGTCATAGCACAAAAGTCACCAAGACCCGGCTAATGAAATTATAAGGTATTCTATCAGAAATTGTTACAAGACAATTCCATAGACGTGAAGTCTCACATTCATCCTTCTTGCATAAAAGTTTCTAATCTAGACATATTTCTTAATATCCAACTCCCAATAATGGAAACATTTCCATATTTGCCATATGACAACTCATTCTTAATAGAATCTTATCTATTCATAATAATGTCAATATAGTCCATCCAGTACTATACTTCCAACTACTCACAAGTGATGAATCCTCAGTGAACCTCATATCGTCCTTTGATAGCTGTTTAATTATTTTAGTCAAAACCAGTTCTAGTCCCTTTTCCCTCTTAATGCCCTAGGCATTTGGAAAATTTTAGAATGGTCAAATATTATAGCATATGCAATCGATCCTATACCCGAAGCGTATTGGACACGATGCATAATGTCTCACATAAAGACATGATACTTCATTATCCTTCTGCCATAATATTTTATGTGCCCTGTTCCCACAATTCGAACTATGAAGAGGGATGCCGTAATCATAATCGAATTTTGAGAATGCACTATGTATCCTTGACTAAATTTATTAACATTTCTCGATCTAAGCTTTAGAATTTTGAAACGAAGTATAATATTCTCTCCCTTAATTATAGCAAAACAACTTTTCAACCCTTGCAACTTTGCAAAATGAATCTTTGTTTTCTATAATTAATATTGCTAACTTGCAATACATACCATAATAATCATGCTACCACTAACATGATGATTATTTTCTTACCAGCATTACACTTATGCTCCCACTAGCTTTGACATGTATGTAGAAAACAATTGAACTTCTAGAAAACAATGCTTATTGAATTCCTTAAGTTCACATTTCTAATACCTAATGCTTTTATAAGCCTTTATCTAAGCTTTTTAAGCTCATACACCTTTGCCTTAGATAGCTCACATGCGTGTCTAAACAATTCCAGAACTTATAGCAATAAGTCTCGATTGTTCAAACTAATTGCCAAATCTCACAATTCAAACTATGAAGAGGGATGTCGTAATCATAATCGAATTTGAGAATACAATTTTCACAATTGCAATCTTCTTAAAATCTCTCTTAGTGAAAGCATTTCCTTACAATCATTTCCATGAAGGAGGGAAACCTTATGACACCTAGATTTCATGATGTATGTGTTCCTATCCATGTGAATTTGTCAAAACCAAAGTTTGCGACAAATCCAAACTCATATGGACCGAACTTGCTCAATCTCGATTTCTTGCCTCATGGTAACATGAATGCCCACCATGTCTTCCAAGCAACTCACCCTTTCATATCAATGAACTTTCCATTGATCAAGGTGCTTTGTCTTTATGCATTCAAATGAGAACTCATAAAACTCACACGCATAATTAACTCAATTGGAATGGCACAGAAAAGGAGTATGTCATCCACGATAGGCTTTAGACCTCAAGTCGTGTGCTAGTGATGATCAACTAGGTTTAACTCTTGATTTGTTCTTGAAACTTTTCAAGACCATTAAAACTCCCACTGACTCCTTGACATATAAGATTCTCTTGTCAAGAAACATTCCTTGGCAAAACAAATATTCAAGAGTTAGTGTAGTTTTTATCAAGACTATCACTTCACATAATTGGTTCTAGTTGGTATTTGTCTTATCCAAGACATCACAACTTACCAATTTCAAATGTGCAAGAATAAGAAAACTTTTCCAAATTCCACATCTGACGAGTGTTATAAACCTACTTAAGACTTGTCACTCAAGTCACAATATTGACTTTAAGACTTGATATTGGAACGAAGTATGATTGACTTCTTGATTTAACCATTTCCATAATTCTCGATTCCTCTTCTTAGACATACAAATGCACTAAGACTCACTTAGAGGATCAATTGAGATATGGTTCTTAATCATTAAGACTTATCATAAAACACAATAAAAGGCACTCTCCCTTCTTCTTGGAATGGAGAAACTTTTATCTTTCTGCCTACTTGATTCTTCTTATTCGTTCTGCTATTGATTGAAACTCTTTCGATCAACTCAGAATTATACTTAATCTTATAAGTATAACCATATTTACTAAACTTTAGTAAATCATGACGAATATCTTTATCACTCTTGTGGTGGACTTGATCAACGCACAACCTAGTGTACTCGATCTCCTAGTCCTTCTCTTGACACTTTGTCAAAGAATTAGTCTAATTTCCAAATATGAAGTTTCTCATTCATCACGCAACCAAGTTCCATGACTCCAAGTTTCTGTCCAACTGAAACTTGGGCGATGAGAATCTTCCCTTATTTGGCAAATTCTCTACATTTCCACAAATAACATAATTAAGAATCAAATCCATTATAGAAACAATTAAACATCAATTTTTCATACACACCATTGCAAGGATAAATAAAAAAGACAAAATCAAAATTTATTTTATTGCGGAAAAACTTGTCCTTACAATGTAATTCAACTGAAAAGCTATGCTATTACATATTTCTTATCAATCTATCCTAACTCTAGAGTAGCAGCTCAAAAATATGATCATCGAGTCCATGCGATCGAAATCCATTTCTTCATGATCAGATTCAGCACGCTTCCGCCTTAAGCTTCCTCTCTTTTCTTCGATCCTGCAAAAACATCAAAACGTAATCTTATCACATCATGTATTAAGAATCAAAGAATAGGAACTTATAGAGTTAGTTAATAGATTTTACCTGAAGTAGAGCCATACGTCTTGACTCTCCCATCTCTTAGATCTCTCAGGTAAACAGGGCAGCTTCGTCTCCAATGCCCCTTCTCTTGGCAGTAGAAGTAGATGGACTCTTTTGGAATGGCACAAGGAACTATCTCAGAATTTACCTTTTCTGGATTTCCAATATCACAATTTTCAATGTCCATTGAAGTTTGGGAGTTTGATTTGCCAGACAAATTTACTTGATCAGCACGCCAAATCATTTCTGATTCAGCAGTTATAAGCAAATAGGTCAAATGGGGGTCACGTCATGGTCCATCATATAGTACTCTCTAACGAACTCACTATATGATTCAGGAAGTGACTGAAGAACCCAGTCAACAGCCAACATTTCTTAGATATCGACACCCATCATCCTTAACCTATCAATGTGTGACTTCATCTCTAAGATGTGTGCACACACAGGTTTCCCATCTTCGTGTTTACTTGCCAAAAGGGCTTGAGTGAACTTGAACTTTTCAAGCCTTTGAACTTGTGGGTTAGGGAGAATAATTGGAGGAGGTGGAGGAAATGAAGCATGACTCTCATTTCCTGGATCGTATCGTGGAACGTCATCTTCATTTGGAAAGCTTGTTCCAAGGGACTTGGGAAGACCATTGTGAGATTTAGACATCTACAAAACGGGAGAAAATTCAAGTTAGTTGATAAGAATCCTTGATGTAACACCCAAATGAAACATCAAGGCTAGGATCCAACACAATACTCTACAACCTAGAAGAGGGATGCCGTAATGTAGTTGCAGAATATTTGAAGGTAGGTAAATGACGATTTACCAATTTCCACCATGAAAAACAAAAAAGACTTTTAAGTTTTAAATGAATTGAAACTCCTAGATCTTTTGAGATTCATTGAACTTTTCAATGGCATGTTTAATCTCGATTATGCCCTTCTATTTGTGACTGGGATGCCGAGGATCACAAACAAGGTGTGAATAACCATATGAATCACGTGGTGCACCCAATTGCTACTATCACCTAATCAATGTGCCGGTTAGCCACACACACTCCATTGATCTATGATAAACATCGAGCCATCCTTCGCCACCAATGTCAATCCCAAATTAGTGTGCCGGTTAGCCACACACGCTCCACTAACGTTTGACAAGGGTACGAAGTGTAATTCCATGGATTAGCATACAAATTCAAATTTTGCCCTAAAGTAACTAAGATTGGGATTTTGTAAAAGCATTTAGTTACTTTGTACTTCATTATACTTATAATGGAAGGTTTCGTCCTATCCTACCCGTTCGGCTAACGACCCTCCACTAGTCAAGAGTGCGGTGGGTAAGAGTGGATACCCATTCAATCGCCATTTTATAGGCAATTTCCTTAAACACCCCTTATAGACCAGCTTCGTGAATGAGGCCTACTAACGGTAAGACTGACTCTTTACTCATATATATAATATTAGACTTTTAATGTTACATATGTATAGTATAGGGTGTATTTTACACTTTTAAAATACTGGGTGGTTTTATTAACTTTCTCTTTTAATTAAACTTTTAATTAACTTAACAAAACCATGAGGGTGTAATTTGAACTTTTCAAAATACTAGAGTTTTAGAATTTAAATATTACATAATTAAACTATTAATTAAAATTTCAAATTCCAAAACTTGAGGGCAAGTTTTGAAACATTTCAAAACATTAGGTTTTAGCATTTAAATATTTCAACATTAAACTTTTAATCAAAATTTTAAATTCCAAAACTTGAGAGCAAGTTTTGAAACTTTTCAAAACATTAGGGTTTAACTATTTAAATTTCAAAAACAAACTTTTAAGTTCAAATTTAAACTATAAAACCTAAAGGGAGTAATTTGAAACTATTCAAACTTACTAGGGATCAAATAACAAATAATATAAATCAAACAATTAATTTTGTGATTATCTATATTTGACCTATTCCAATTTTAGTCACAGGATAATTACCAAATAATTTGAATAATCTATATTTATCATATAAAGAAACTATTATTCAAAAGATTTGAAATTATCTTTTGTTTTGGAAGGATAATCAATTACATACAATAAAATTCGGATTTTATTATCAAAAAACGATTTTGACATCAATCCTACAGCAAAACAGCAAGTAAATCCCGAAATATACTCTGTCAGACTCCCGGACTCGCCGAGTCAGTCCTGAACTCGCCGAGTAAGGCCAACTTGCCGAGTCCAGATACTGACTCGCCGAGTTGAATCGGGCAGAGGCAAGAAAAACGATTTTCAGTAGAAAAATGACAATTGCATCACATACAACAGAAACCAATCAAGGCTCTGATACCATTGATGAGTTTTATGCATAAGAACAATCCTATGTGCTCATACAAACCCTAATGCTTAGATCTAGGTTTCTCTATTGTACATGCAATGAATCCAAGACTTACAATCCCTAGATCTATCAAATAAGAACTAAAATAAGGGTTTAGTAATTACATTTGATTGTTATATAGCAATAACAATCAATCCTTGCTTTGATTGGCTTCAGAAAGCTTAGTGCCTCAAGTGTTGCACCTCTAATGGAGTCACAAACACCACTAAGCAACTTGGATGAAGAGGGAGGAGAGAGGAGCCACCAAAAACGGCTGTAAACCCTAAAGGAAGTGTTCACCACGTTTTTTGGGGCCATAAGGGTTCCTTATATATGCTGGCTATTAGGGTTTACAACTAGGAAACCCTAATCTGACTGCTTAAGCCCTAAGCAGCCCATGGACCCCTTCTGGAACATGCCTTGGACGATTTCTAATGGGCTTCCCCTTAGAATTCGTCCAACCTATTATTCCAAGGTGATCCATAGCCCAATTATATAATTATCTTATAATTACACAACAAGTCCCTTAAGTTTAATTAATCTCTTTTAGCCACAAAATTAATTCTTAATTAATTCTTGACTAATATCAATTAAACATTATGATTTCTCCTTTAATATATTATTCTTATAATATATTAATAAATCATAATTAAACCTTTCTCTCCTTAATTCATCCTACATATTGCTATGGTGAAGGCAACCCAAAAGGACCATGCTCATAATCGGGTCAAGTACATACCAAAATAGTTATGGACTTAGACACTAATCCAACACTTTGTAGCAAGGAGAGGAGTCTTTCGTGAGAAAGAATTTATAAGCTAAGGAAACAGTGGGAGGCAAATTGACCTTGAAGAGCTTCAAGAGTCAAGTGGTGAAGGAACCTCAAACACTATCGATCAACCTGAGGAGGAAACTCTTGTTGAGCCAATAAATGAGTCTGTACCTCCAAGGTGTTCCACTAAAGTTAGGAACACACCTGATTTTTATTATGGTTATCATATCACTGCTGAAGGTGATATATTTATCAGTGATAGCACACTGATAGATTTGGATGAACCTAATAACTATAGGGAAGACATGGCAGGCCCTGAGTCTGCTAAATGGAAGGAGGCTATGGACAGCGAGATCCAGTCCATGTATGACAATCAAGTTTGGAACTTGGTTGACAATGTACTAGGTCGTAAGACAGTTGGGTGCAAATGGATCTTCAAGAAGAAGACCGACATGGATGGGAAGGTACATACTTATAAGGCGTGACTAGTTGCGAAGGGCTTTACACAAACTCCGGGAGTTGACTATGATGAGACCTTCTCACCAGTATTGAATATTAAGTCTATTAGGGTTTTGCTAGCCATAGCTGCATTTCATGATTATGAAATATGGCAAATTGATGTCAAAACCGCTTTCCTTAATGGAAAGTTGGCTGAGGATGTTTACATGAATCAGCCAGAGGGTTTTGTCGATGCTAAATACCCTAATAGAGTGTGTAAGCTTGAGAAATCCATTTATGGATTAAAACAAGCATCTCGTAGATGGAATCTTTGTTTCGGTGAGAAAGTCAAAGAGTTTGGCTTTTCGAGAAGCGAGGATGAGTCATGTGTATATGTTAGGGCTAGTGGGAGTATAGTTAGCTTTTTGGTATTGTATGTAGATGACATACTACTCATAGGAAATGACATCCCAACTCTGCAGGAGGTTAAGTCCTGGCTTGGGAAGTGTTTCGCTATGAAGGACCTTGGAGAAGCTGCCAATATCCTAGGGATAAGGATATTGAGAGACAGGAGTAAGAGACTAATTGGACTTAGTCAGAGTACCTACTTGGACAAGGTGTTGAAAAGGTTCAACATGCAGAATTCCAAGAAAGGGGATTTACCGATCCAGCACAATGCCAAACTGAGTAAGGCTCAGAGTCCAAGTACAGAGGCTGAGATAGTTGAGATGAGTCGATTACCATATGCTTCCGTTGTTGGCTCGATCATGTATGATATGACTTGTACTCGCCCTGATGTGGCGTTTGCTTTGAGCATGGTTAGCAGATATCAGGGTAACCCTGGCATGGCTCACTGGACTGCGGTAAAGAATATTCTCAAGTACCTGCGGAGGACTAAGGACTGGGTCCTTACCCTTGGTGGGAGTGATGACTTGAGAGTGGTTGGGTATAGTGATGCTAGTTTTCAGACTGTCAGGGATAATTTCCGCTCTCAGTCAGGCTGGGTCTTTACCCTCAATGGAGGAGCAATTACTTGGAAAAGTTCCAAGCAGGAGACAGTAGCTGATTCAACTTGCGAATCAGAGTACATAGCAGCAAGCGAGGCAACAAAGGAGGCGATATGGCTAAAGAACTTCATCGGAGACCTTGAAGTTGTACCAGCTATAAAGGAGCCTATGGAGATTTTTTGTGACAGCAATAGTGCGGTTGCCTTAGCCAAGGAACCAAGAGATCATGGTATATCAAGACACATTGACAGAAAATATCACTTCATAAGACATAAGATAGAAGAAGGACTCCTCGTGGCAAAGAGGGTATCGTCAGAAGAGAATCCTGCAGTTCCCCTCACAAATGGACTGACTAGGATTAGGCATTTGCAGCATACAGGAAGCATCGGGTTGGGGGACGATATTAGTTTTAATAATTAGATTTCTGAAACTTGTAAAATGTAATTAACATTTGATGATTAAATAAAAGTTGTTATTTATTTGTGAGTAAAGTGTTACTATCCTATGTTGATCGTTTACTATTGTTTCAATTTTGCATGTTTTGACTTCCTGAATAATTATATTATTCGAACCCCCACAGTCGGTCATACATTGGAAGTAGGTATTGAATTAAGACTGTCATGAATTTGGATTGTAGATTTGTCTAAGGTGTATTAGACATAGCAATGGTTGCTGGAACATTCATTAGTCCTCATAAGTTCTGAGTATTGGATTAAACCCACGCTCACTTGTATCACTTCATGGAATTTATCTCGAGTGATCGTGAGACGGTAATATCATATAAATCCTCAAACCTAGAGATATGAGTTGTTGACTATAAGTTGGTTATCCATTTATTGTACGAAAACGCATCAGTAACTTGATGCCATAAAACGTGCTTTTGTGCATAATTCAACAAGTAGTTGGTACAAGCATATGAGTCGAAGTTTATCTGTTCCTTCTAGGATTAGAAGCGATATCTAGGCCCTCGATGATTTTGTTTTGACTTATGTGCCGGGACCGGTCAGAACCTAATTGATGTGTTCAATTTAGTTCTATGTCAAACAAATCATTAGATCAAGAAAAAAACTACTGGACAATAAGTACGACATTGATCCATGTATTTTTCCGGATGATATCTTGAGAACAGAGGATTGTATGATCACTTATCTAAAATGGCGCTTCATGGTTCAATAGAGTTTTAAAGAGCTACGATTGTCGGTTGGTTCGTGAAGTTATACTTGCAACTATAGTTATCAGACTTATCCAAGTGGGAGACTGTTGGATAAGGTGTCTAAGTCCGTAACTATATTTGGTATGCACTTAACCCGACCCGGCATGGTCTATTTGGGTTGCACTTCACCGAACAATTTGTATGGATATACTTTTGAGAATAAGATGTTTATGATGTATTAATATATTATAAGTTATAATATATTAATATGAAATCATATTATTTAATTAGTATTGATCAAGAATTAATTTGGAATTAATTTAGTGATCAAATGAGACTAATTAAATATGGACTCTTACATATATATGGATTGTGCTAAGATTTATTTAGGATGGGCTAAGAGTATATGAAGTCCATGGATAGTCCATGGAGCTTTTAACCCATGGATCATATGTAAATGAAAGGTCATGAGTATTATGGTTTGCATGCATGTAACCATAATCCTCCATAATATATAAAGGGGTCTTTAGCACTTGAAATAATGAGTGTGTGAGCATAAGGTGGGCCGATTTCTATATAGTGTTCTTATTCTCTCAAGAGCTTCCAACTTATTTTGGTGATTTGTGATACTACTTGAGGCATCCATACTATTGGTGTTAGGCTCATAAACTCCAAGCAAATCACTACAAGAAAAGGTATGTAATTCTATCTAGAGTTTTAGTTATTCATGTACCTAGGATTGCATGCTAGATATGATAAAGCTTTGGAAATCAATCTTACATGTATAATAGAGAAAACATAGTTCCAAAGCTTCTAGGGTTGTATGTGCAAGCTTTTTTTCATCAACTTTAATCGTGTCCAGATATCGACGAAATTCTTCCAAGATGAAGCAAATAACATATGAATTTTGAAGTTTCTTTAAAATAAATGTTTGATTTTTTTTCAATCATTTTAGTAACTCCTAAACATTTCAACAATATAAGAATTGACGCCCCCAAGAATCATTATAACATGGCATATTATAGTTTAGTCTATCTTTAGAATACAATTACGCATACTTATGATCTTAATAAAAAAATGAAGCATGGATTATTCGTAAATTAAGGAAAACGACATTTATTTAAGATAAAAAGATACATCCAACCATACAAAAGAGTACAATCATTAAGTAGAGTTGTTCTTGTGACTTCATTCTTTTGGCAACATAACCCCATAGTTAAGTCATCTCCTCCCAAGTCCATCACTACATGAAGCAACTAAAATAAAAATATAAATAAATAAATAAATAAATCATAAAATGATTAACCAAAATTGAATTCTCCCCCAAGACAACCTAAAAAGAAACAAAATACTTGAACAATTCAAAAACCCATGAAAATATGTAAACTTAGACTGTAAACATCTAAAACCAAACATGAGTAACATTTTATATTCGTGGAAAGCAGGTAAAAATTTATAGGATACCAACTAAATTTTATATTGAATACTCAATGAGTAGAAATGAAAGTAAATATCTCACCGATAGGCCACACACGACACGCTTAAAGGTTAATTCGATAAAGACAAAGTGATCATCTCAGGTGAAGGAGTTGACAAAAACACCGGAATTGGCGATCTTTGCCACCACCTTGATAGTTTATTTTATTTACTTCTTTTTATATTTTATTTTAGTTTATTCCATTCATATTTTAGTTAATTTCCATGCATATTTTCCTTTTTGTTATTTGATGACCACTTTCGGGTACTTTCGAATTTTGTGAGAATATTTGCTGGTTTTAAGGCCTAGTGGAGAGCGAATGTTCGGGACGTATGGAAAGCGATTGGAATAAGAGGACATCAAGAATTATAGGCTTGGTGATAATGGAGTTGATGCATGGAGCGGGCTTGATGATTATTTGAAGGCTTGGAGAAAATGAAGTTTTAAATTGCAAGAACCGGAAGAATATTCGAGCGTGTGGAGATTATTAATCAGGCGAGATTACGAGCTATGGGTGATTTTGAAAAGCAAAATTGGGCTTAAAATGAAGAAAAATGGGCTTGGAGATTATTGGACTCGATATGGGCCAGTGGGATTTGCTTTGGAGGCCCAAAAACTCAAAGAAGCCTATATCATGCACCACCCGAGCAACCCACCCGCGCAACAGCACGTGAGTCGCGCAAGGCCCTACAGGGGCATTTCCGAGATTTCTTGTTTTGAGCTATATGGGGAAGGTTGGTGTGCCACTTTTCAACACTCTTGGACATCCGAATTTGGAGCATTTTCTTTAGAGTTTTGAAGATTTTTGAAGGCCAAGAACACCTCAAGAACATCATCTTTTCATCTCTTGATTCTTGTTAAATGTTTGGTTCAATCTTTTCTAACTTTGTTTCTTTGAGTTTAGCCATGCTTGGCTAAACTAAAATTGGTTGACTTTTGTTGAATCCTTTGAACTTTTGTTGAATGTTGAAGAATCCATGAACTTGTTCTTAAATCTTTATGGGAATGTTTTGTGTTTTAACATATTATCACTACTTGTATGTTTTTATTCATGAGTTTAAATGTGTTTGTGGTGATTAGTTGGCTAATTTCTTGATTAAGTAAAGGATCCTCAAATTAGCAAGCAACAAATGATTTTTGTGTTGTTTTTGCTTCACACAATCATAATAACATTTCCTCCAACATGGTAGTGAAAGCATTTGACTCCTCTTGGATTTGGTGACTTTTTGGTTCTTAATGCTAGTTGACTTTCACTAATTACATGCTTAATGGAAATTGTGACTTTGACTAAGGAGATTTTTTATGAGCTTCTCTAATCCTTTTAACAACTAAGAAAAATCTAGGTAATCTCGAACTTCTTGGATTACTATAGCCAAATTAAGGATTTAAATCAAGTATTGCACCACTGGATTCTAATGATATGTTCATCAAAAGTCAAAGTGAGGAAACCTTAAGTCAACCATCCTTCCCTTATTGATTCTACATCAAACTATTATTTTTGTTGAAATTGTCTATTTAAATCTTAGTTTAATTCTAGTTTATTTCAAGTATTTCAAAAGACCAAACCCCCATTTTTAATTTATTGTCATTTTACAAGTATTTTTACAAAGAGATTTTTCATAGAGTTATAAAATTGAACCAATCTCCGTGGATTCGATCCCTTTACCACTATACACTATTTTAGTGTGTAATATTTAGGGTTATTAATTTTGTTGGCCTCAACAACCACCAAATTTTGGCGCCGTTGCCGGGGATTGGTTTATTTTTAATCAGTTTGTTTCTCTATGCCCAGATCTCATCGTACATGCACTCTAATATACAATCCCGAAATTGAAAAAAAAAAAAAACAAAAATAGTATGGCTTGGAAATGAACACTCCTTTCATTGAAGATCAACTTTCTGAGCTAGCTCAGTTAGTTATGATGATTCAAAGTGACCAAAGTGTGCAGTCAATGCCTCTTCTTTGCGATTTTTGCGCCCAAAATGAACATCATTCTGACATGTGTCCATATTTACAAGGAGAATAGGAAGAAGTGCAAGATAAGGGAAGCTATTACCGGTCAAACCAATGGAGTTGTGATCAGCCTCAACATGATCAATGGTGGGACAACAACCCAGTTTGGGGAAATAACCAATACCAAAATCCATACCAAGCTTGGGAAATAACCAATACCAACCAACTTCACAGTTCCAACAAAATTATCCATACCCTCCTCAATAAACTGAAAGGCCAAGCATGTCCTTAGAGGACATTATGAAAAGCATTGCCACTTCTACCCAAATTTTCCAGGAAACAACCTAAGCTAGCCTCAAAAGTTTAGAGCAACAAATAACACAAATTGCTCAATCAATGAGTATAATCGAAGCTCAATACAATGTACCATCCGAAGAGAGCCCATCGCATAGCGCATGTTCCATTCCTTTGAAAGATGATAAAAGTTTTGATGGCCCAAGAGTTTTATATGAAGAAGAGGAAGAAGAAGGAGAAGTGGAAGAGGCTGTCAAAGAGGAGGAAGAAATTGAGAAATTTGTCAATAAAACTATAGAGGAAGTAATAGGGGTTAACGAAAGAGAGGTTGAGCCACCCACTACAATTGAGAAACTAACTCCAGTGGTGAAACAACCACAAGATCTGGAAACGATAAATCTGTCGGACCCTTCAAAGAATACATATCCCGAGAAAGAAGACACCCAAACGGTCACCTACTCAACCACCATGTCAAAAAGGGAAGAGTTGGTCACCTTACTCAACAAGTACAATAAATAATATGGTTGGATGATTGCTATTATCAAAGATCTAAGTCCGGTATGGTTCTCCCGTAAAAAGAAAGTCAAATATAAGAAAATAGTCCCAATGGAGGTGTGGAAATTAAAAAATGTCGACACGGGGAAAATTTGCAAGGTTACTGGACATCGATTGAAGCCATTCAATGAAGTTTTTGATTCAAATGTTCAATATGTCGTCCATTTGGACGCCCCAAAGTGTTAAAGTGAAGTTTGGAGGCGTCTCGCCAAAGATGTTAAAGAAGGGCGTTTTTGGAAAGCATTGTGCTTTCATGTTTTTAAATTCGAATAAAGAAGTTTGAAGATGTTTTTGGGATCCTCAAGGAGTTGTCTTTGAAGGAATTAGGTGTTTCCATATTTTCGGGCCCTTTCAATCCAAGAAAATGCGAAGAAATGAAGAAAAAGAAGCAAAAATGAAGATCAGGATCAGGAGGTTGCGCGACCCGCGTGCTGTTGCGCGGGTGGTCTGCGCGGCCGGACTCAAACATGCAACATTGGCCCAAGACTTAGCGGTAAGGTCTGCGCGACCCGCGTGTTCTCTGCGTGACCCGCGCACCGAGCTGGGCCATTTTTGACGATTTTTGACCATCTTTGACCAAATCTTTAAGTGGGTTGACTTGTTGACTTCTGTTGGCCATATGACTTATGAATGCAACCTTCTCATTCATTTCTCCCTTGTGTTCATTAATTTCATCCCTCAAACTCCATTTCTCTCAAGAAGATAAGCTCCCAAACACCCAAGTCTTCTTGATACTAGGGTTTTGGGTATAAGCCATTAGAGGCATACATTCCTTTGGTGTTAGCTTTCCAAGATTTTGAAGAAGGATTCTACTTTGATTATTTGAAATAATAATCAAAAGGCATGTAACCCAAATTTGAAGTGAATTTCGATTTCATAGCCTCTCTCCTAGGGTTTCTTGATATTCATAGTTAGATGTTATCAATAGAGAACACATAGATCATTTCTAGGTTGCATGTGAATTTAAGGGTTCAAGTGTTTTTCCGCCACATGTAAAATTTTATAACCTAGAAAACCCATGAGTGGTGTGAGAGCCTATGTTTTCTATTTGATTGTGTACTAAATCAAATTAGGGTTTATGGAAATGAAAACCTAAATGCTTAAATTTCAACTTGGCTAGGGTTTTCTAAAACCCTAACCACCACCCCTTATTTTCGAAAATTATATACTTATCCATAGGGTTTCTAGTTTCCTTAATTTTTATTTTAATATGATTTAAAATTTGAAGAATTAAAAACCTGATAAACCATACCCTTTTTCGAAAATTAGAAGGATAATGGATTATGATTAAATTTGAATTAATTAATTAATTAATTAATTGGTAAATAATTATGAAATCCATGTGTTTAAATTATTTAATTAATTTTTTAATTGGTAAATAATATGATTTGAATTTATTTATTTAATTGTTTAATTAAGATAAAAGATTAAATCATTATTTAGTTTAAAATTAATTATTATTAATTGTTTAATTCGAAATATTAATTTTAAACCCTAGTATTTTGAAAAAGTTTTAAAATACACCTTATACTATATATATGATTAAAATTTTAATATATTATAGGTATAGGACGAGCCAATCAAATCGCTGGTACGCCTCATTCACGAAGTCATACTCTAAGGGGGTATAAGGAAGCGACCAATAAAATGACCGTTGAATGGGTGTCAATTCTCACCCACCGCTCCCTCGTATGGTGGAGGGTCATTAGTCGAACGGATTTGATAGGACATAACCTCTTAAAAGTATGATGTTATTAAAGTACTAGAACCTTTTGAATAAATCCCAACTCTAGTTACTTTAGGACAAAAATGTGAAGTGTATGTCAGTCCATGAAAAGCGCACATTACTACTTATATTTCGTTAGTGGAGCGTGCGTGGTTAACCGACACACTAATTTGGGACTATAAAGTTGAGTGATGGACAAATCGAAAACTATCATTGTTAATGGAGCGCGTGTGGTTTATCAGCACATAAAATTGAGATGATAAATGACATCGAGGTTGTCAAGCGGGTTCACATCGTTATTCACATCTTATTTGTGATCATCGGCATCCCAGTCACAAATTTAAAGAGCATAATCTGAGATTAAACATGTCATTGATATGATTCAATGCATATCAAACGATCTAGGAGTTTCGTGCTAGATTGAAATTGGTAAATTTGTATTACATATCTTGATAACTTCGCAATTAGATTACGACATCCCTCTTCTTTATTGTGAATTGTATTTTGGATCCTAGCCTTGAATATTTGTTTTGGGTTAAATTATTAAGGATTTGTATCACTAACTAAAACTATGTCTCATTTTAAAAGATGTCTGGAAATGGTGATCTCACTACTACTCAAGTCGGCTCCTCCACTCTAATTTCTCTCTACTCTCAATCTTGTCGAAAGAGAAGCTCAACGGTCCCAACTACAAGGACTGGATGAGGAACTTGAAGATGACTCTTCGATATGAGGGCATGGAATATGTCCTCGAAAATTCTCTTGTCGAGATCGATCATTCCACTGCCACTCTTGAGGAAATTTCCTCATACAACAAACACTCTGATGATGCCACAAAGGTTGCTTGCATCATGGTGGCCACTATGGTACCGAAACTGGGAAAGTTCTATGAAGAATACTGGTCATACGAGATGGTTCTCGACCTTGCTAGAAAGTTCCACAAGAAGGTGAGACAAGAGTGTTTCGAAGTGGTCAAAGCTTTCACGATATGCAAGCTCAAGGAAGGAGAGTGTGTTTGCCCTCACGTATAAAAGATGCAAAGGTACGTGAACAACTCTATAGGCTCAATGTGTCGTTTGATGATGAGTTGGCCATTGACATGGTCCTTAACTAATTACCTCCTAGTTATGATCAGTTCGTTCTAACCTATCATTTGAACAACACGGAGGCAACATTAACTGAGCTCCATAATTTCTTGCAAATTACTGAATCGGGGATGAGGAAAAATCATGTCTCTACTGCAAAAAATGCTCCTCTCCTGGCTATTGGATCTGGCAAAGGGAAAAAGAGGAAGGATCTTTACCAATCCGGCAGGAAAGGGAAGGTCCGTGTTGGAGGGTCTAGCAGTGGGTCAAAGTCGAAGCCCCAACTTTGATGTCCTTGCGGTCAGTGATCCAAAAGAGGCCACTTGATTCCATTGTGGTGAAAAAGGTCATTGGAGAAGAAGCTGCCATAGGTACCTACATGAATTGAAGGATGGTAGGATCAAGGCATCCTCTTCAGGTATTTACACTATTCAAGTAAATAACACAACTTTCTTATTCTTTGGTCCTTGACACAGGATGTGGTTCCACATTTGTTCTGATTTGCAGGGGCTAAGCGTAAGTGAGGAAGTAGAGCATGTGAATCTCAATCTTGCCGTTGGGAATAGACGATCTTCAAGTGTTACCAATATTGGAACATATGAGCTTGTGCTTAGTAGTGGTGTTAGGGTTAATTTGTTTAATTGTTGTTATTCGTCAGATATGACGCGAAACATTATTTCATTTCATGAATGACTTGATAAGAATAATTTTGTTATAACTTATTACAACATTTGCAACTTTTATTTATATATATATATATATATATATATATATATATATATATATATATATATTTTCTCGTTTAATGTACTTATTTAAATAAATTTCTTTTAAATCAAAATAGAAAATGAATTATAAAAAAGTTATATAAATTTTTTAAATAGGTTAGGATTAGGTTGCTCACCACCAGGATTAAAAAATAATAAAAATTTGTAAAAAGTTGTAAACTATTAATGTAGTATTTAAAATTTTTTTAAAAAATTATAATTTTTATTATAGTTTTTTTTTTCTATAGTTTGATCGGAAATCATATTATCCAAATAAGTACATTAAAAATGAAACATACATGTGTATATATATATATATATATATATATATATATATATATATATATATATATATATATATATATATATATATATATATATATATATATATATATATGGCTAGGTTATAATGTGGATGGTCTGGAGCCCGATCCCTCTCCTCCGAGGAGATAAACTCCCTGGTCTGCTCATCTAACTGTCCGGCTCCAGAACCTGAGCCCGATCCCTCTCCTGCACCTGAGCTACCCACTGCTGGTATGGAGCGCAAAACCACCATTCTGAAACACATCATAACAAACATCAGAATACTAAGAAGAAGAAAATAATTGTTTTTTTATAGATAAAAATATGTTTAATAAAGATTTTAAGCATGATGTGTCTAAACAAATGTTTGCCAGATGGCAAGCTCATTTAGCACCATTTGATTTTACAATAATATATAGAAAAGGTGAAGATAATAGTCTTCCTGATTTTCTAACTAGAGAATTTTTAAATGGGCAATATGCATTTAAGACAATTATCAAATGATGTTTCTAATACGAGAAACTTAATTAAAGAGACTGAAGTTGAATTAACCAACTTATTGGACAATATGCCAACAACAGACACAAATATCCTTGATAGTATTCGCCATACTAAGCGAATTAGTTTATTAAGATTCAGACTTATAGGCCTAAGAGCTCATCTTAGGTTTTTGGAGAATAAACTTATACTACTTTTGAATTGAATTTTGCAGAATGATCCCCAATAAGGGAAGAGGTGGCTACCCTAATAGAGGTGGCAGAGGAAGAGGATCATATCCTCTTATTCAACAGGGAAAAAATCTATTAATGGCTGAAAATATTGTCTCTCAACCATCATCATCCAATATGCCGAAACCTGGAGATCCACTATACTCGGCTTTCCAACAATTCTTGAACCAACAGAAGGATAATAATCCTTCTTTCTCAAAAATAGTTTCAGAGGAAGACAATGATGATTCCTCAGAATATATTTTAACCCCCCACAAAGATTTAATAATTCTTTTAGAAGAAAAGGATATCATGCTATATTTTGAGGATAATGATGATCCATGGAATTTATTTTCCAGATATCTGGATACTGCGTCATACGCAGCATGTTCTTATAAATCACGAAATTATTACGAGAATATACTAATTTCTACAGGTACATGTGAAATTTCACATTTCTCCTCTGCAGGAGATAAAAAAGTTTATAACTTTAGCAAAGTAATATTCAAGATGATTATATCTGCAGAAGAATGGGGTTTAAGCACCCTCAGGGAAAGAGAATTTCTCCACCCTGAACAAAAAATCTTAATAAAATACAATTTCTGGGATTATATCGATAGCTTTTATAAATCTTTTCTTTATGAAAATCCAAAAAAGAAACATTCTTGGTTTTTCAAAATATGTGACCAAGTTTATAAACAAAAGTTGCCAAATTGGTTTACACAATGGTGGACATCATATGGTCCAAGTGTTCAAATTCTACCTGAACCATTCAAATCTTTATATGTTGAATGGTTACATGTAGCTCCTAAATACAAGGAAGCTCTTGAACACTCCAATGGGGGAAGAGAAGTAATACCTACTCTACATTTTTTCATAGAATTTTCAATTCCCTGGATCTGGAAATGGATCCCAGAAGTGGATTATAGTCCCAATCAGTTCCCATCTTTACAAAGGTCATACCTTACAAAATTTTGGGCAAAGATGTTGCAAAAAGATCCGATCTCAAATGAGATAAATTCTAAACAAACGATTGATAATATCAATCAAGCAATTTCGAAATATAAATCCCAAAAAGAATTTTTATCCCATAAGGAACAATCCAACAGTTTTAATCCTTATGAAAAAGCATTAAACTCCATCAAAGCACAGGGAAATTCCTCGCCATCAAAAGATGAAATTATCAAGGCCTATTTCCGTCAAATGAAAGAAGATCTGCTTCAAAACATCAATAAACAATCGTCAGACAGCTCCATGTTATCTACAGGCAATGATGATAATTGTCTTGCAGGCGAATCTCAGCCAATGGATGATAACAATGACATTATGGATGAATTTACGGTCGAAGATGCTTTTGCCACTATTGAAGATATAATATTGGAAAAGCTACAAAAGAAGAAGACAAAAACTTAATAAGTTTACGGTGAAAATTCCTACACCTGTTATTTGCTTTTATAAAGCAACAATAATAGAGGCATCTTATCAACCAGTTGTCACAATGCACTCGATAGTGCACTCAATTATTATTCTGTAACATTTTATAGTTTTTAATCTTTGTTTGAAGTCCGGGCCTATATATAGGCTAATATGTTTACATATTTGGTATCTTGGAAGAGTTCTTCCTATCCTTTGCTTACTCTCTCTCTCTTGTAAAAATATTCTGAAGCAATAAAATAAGTTTTAAAGTATTACTGGTGCATCCATCTTGCGTTGATTGTGTTTCCCCTAATTCTTGTAAGTTTTCATTACTTATACTTTATTATTGTTTGTACTAGCCTAATGATAGGCTAAACCCTTTTAAGTGTTAAGTAATCTCATGGAATTATGGCTTTACTAATCTGGTAGAAACCTTCGGTATCATATAGTTATTTGAAATACAAAAGTCTAGGTTGATAACATGTAATTTAATTTGAAATGTTTTACCATTAGTCGTGATGTTGCCCGCCTTTTTAGCCGAAGTTTGGCGTTGTTAGGGCTGTTTGTCATTGACTCGGTATACATTAACGTTTCAAATCAAATTATTTGTTATTGTAAATAATCTTATGACTGTATTTTGGCATAACCATATGGTACCCCTGGGCCTTCTCTGTGATATATGGTATCAGAGCCATGTGTTTCATAAGATTATTTAACACTTATTTTCCAAATGAATTTTCACATGTTCAAAAGGAATAATATAAATAATGTTAAAAATCAAATAAATGAAGAATATGAAATACCAAAACAATTAGATTTGTTAAACAAATGGACAATTCCTAGAATACAACCAAAAGCTTTATATGAGCTAGGTACTTTTGAAGAATTAGGTTTTATACAATCAGTTAAAACAACTGAAGAAAATTTAACAATGAATCAAGATGATATGGTTGTTAAATTATTAACATATGAAGATATTCATAGATATCAATATACTCATAATTATTTACATATAGGATTAGTGCAAATTGCTTTTAAACCTTTAACTTTACAAGGTTTACCAGAAAGTTTTTTAGCTGTATTACGTGATGGTCGTAATATGAATTGGAAACAATCTTTAATGGGTATAATACAGTCTAGTCTGACCAATGGTCCAGTATATTTTAATGTTTATCCTAATTTACAGTTATCATTATCTGATGTTAATATATTAGATGCTTTAACTTTAAATGTTAAAACAAATAGATTCAATTTTAATGTTCTAATTTTTTTTTCTCTGATATAGTACTATGTTCGATTTTATGACTTGTATTTTTTATATATATTTTTAATTTTTTTAAGGTGTTCTCACCAAAAAAAGAGTTATCACCGGAACTGGACTATATATATATATATATATATATATATATATATATATATATATATATATAGAGAGAGAGAGAGAGAGAGAAAATGCATAAATCTAAAAAAACCCTTAAAACCCTAAAAATGTATAAAAAAATACTTTGAGATATCTAATTTTTTTTTGACTTTACAAACATAAAAATCGCTACTTTTTTTTTATAAAATCGCTGAAAACAAAAATTAATATATATATATATATATATATATATATATAATAATTTGTTTTTCAATTTTTTTTTCTAGCAAATTTGTTCCAGAACCTGTGATTTTTAGCCCTATAAAGTCAAAGAAAAAAAAAAGATTTAGATATTTGAAAGTATCTTTTTTCTATGTATTAGTATTGATTTTCTAGGTTTTAGGGTTTCCAAACCTTTATGCATTTTTCTATTGATTTGCCACCTATCTCCCTATTTAATAAAAGAATCCTCTTTGCCACGTCTCCCGTCAAAAACTCGAAATTCATTCACTGTGAAATCCCATTTTTGCCCTTCCTTCATATCACAATGTCGCTTACATGTCCAGGTCATATGATATTTGTAACTGATATATCCGATTTAAATGTGATGTGATTTGAAAAACCGATTCACGTTTGGAAAGATTTAATTGGTTACCATATTCATTCTTCTATTTCATCTTAAAACTTATGAAACGGCTGTTATCATTCATATCGAATCCCTGCAAATAAGGAATTGATAAGGTATGATATATTCTAATTTAAATTTTTATTGCAATTCAGTTGATTTACTTGCTCTTTTTCATCCTAGTCAGTTTTATATATAATTCATACATTTATAATCATCAATTTACATGACCATTCTTTCATACTTCCATCGCAGGAAACAAGACCAAAACTTCTCCAACCTGAAGATGAGTCTAATTAGTCGAGACAACTGTATGTACTTAATCCCTTTTACTCTGTAATGTTGATACTTTATACGAATAGTATATGTTCCCAATACTAATGATTTGTCTCTATTATACTAATATTATCCATCTTCCAAAACAATTTACATGTAAAAGGAATATTATATGTTTTGAATACTTATGATCTGTTTGTGTTTTGCATTTTTTTTATGGTGTGTTTTTTTCTTGGTTGCATCTTTATAATCTGTAAAATCCCTTCAAAATAGTAAAATAAAAGTTTAATTATTATATGTTATACGATTATTATCCATCTTCCATATCGATTTGCATGCAACCATCTTGGAAATTGATTTCCAAATTGTCCATGACACTTCAAAAATATTATTATTATTGGATTTCTTAACTGTACAATGCTCTTTTTTATATGAATTAAACTTTAGTCTAATCTACTCACAATGAATCAATATTAAAAGGGAAATTCGGTCATTTATTGGTTGTTAGTTGTTACTAAAAATGAAAAGATAGAAACCTAGTTAAAAGGTTGTTATTTACACAAGGTATTATTTCAATTTAATAATTACTGACAATGAAACAAGGTTAAAAGGGCAATTATGTCCTTTCTTCGTTGTTATTTACACAGGGAGTTATTTCAATTTAATAATTACTTACGAAAACTGGGTTACAAGAACTTTTAGATTAATTATACATGTTAAATGGGTTACATGATTATTTAGATTCATTATACATGTTAATGGGATGTTCATTACTCGCTGTTGTGGTCTTACATTGTATATTATTGCAAAGAGAGCAATTTGAGCAGTTGAACGCTTATTGTATTGATATTCAAAACCATTAACATTGAATTTATTTATTTATATGATAACATATCAATTTATAAATACTTAACATTATTTTTTCTATTAAACTATATACATTTTGCTGAAATAATATTTTCATTCTTTGATGTTTTGTTATAGTGATAATATGAAAGATGATTACACGCTAAAAGTTTGTATTATCCGGTTATGGAAATCAATCTCCTACTAGTGAATTTGGTTTGATCCTTTTAAAGATTTGTGATGCAAGGGATGAGTCATGTAGTAATAAGAAAGCCAAAAGTAGAATTGTTATTGTTCTAAAAGTCATCAAGAGTATAATGGTCCTTTTTTGGTTGATCATAAAAACTTCAAGATTTTTTATGGGTTTATGTTGCAGGGTTGGTTTTATTGGAATAAAAAAGGAAAAAGGAGAAGAAATAAAGAAATTTTGATGGGTCTAACGATATTTCCGTTAAAGAATCTGCAGCAAGGGCAATCTCGTCTTTTTTGTTATTTCTTATTATCTGTCATCTTGATTTGTGTTTCTTGAAGATCTGTTGTCACACCCCCGGACCAGACGGCGGAAACGTCCGGAGGCGGATGACTACATTGTGCAGTATCATAACAATTGAATATAAATGAAACAGAGCAATCCAAACATCATACATTGAGATAACAAACTTACATTCTTTACATATTGTATTTGTCCTTCGAATTACACAAAAGAGACATAAGCAGAAAATTCCAAACTATAGCTAAATAGTCCTGCATCCGCGTCCCTTGTTACATGCTTACTAGATCCCTGAGAATACAAGTCGTTTTGAAAAGCGTCAACTAAAAAAGTTGGTGAGTTCATAAGCATTTTTGTATCAGATAGTTTTACACTTGTTTAGAATCGTTCTCATTGTACTTTCAGAAAATCCGATATTTTTTATGAAATCGTTTGAAGCCTTGCTTTGAAAATCATGGATATGTGTGTGCATGTCGTTACTTTTGGTCATCCTTATAAAGAGTGATTTTGAAAAGTAGTGTAATTTGTAAAGGCGAGCTGTGTTCGAGAATAGTTCTTTTGTGTAGTAATAGTCAACCGTTTCCAGAAAATCCCCTATTTTCAAAAAGAGAATATAGTTGAAAATCTTGTTCTTCTTATCGAGTAAAATTGAGTGTGCGTTCTAGTTTATTGTTATCGAAATCGTATTAAACCGTTTTCTCCAGAAAATCCTATATTTTCTTTTATAAAATATTCGTAAGTTCTGTTCCCAACTGTGTATACTTGCATATGTGTGTGTTAGTTTATCGTTTTCAAAATCGTTTACAATTGTTTTCCATAAAGTCCTACGTTTTCTGATTTGTAAAATAGCAGTATTAGGACTCCATACTTGTTAGATGAAAGAATCGACATGACAATTATGGACATTCTACGCGATGAAAAAGGACAGTCAACGGAACAAATGCGGACCATCACTTATCATGTGTAGGACAGTCAACACAACGTGCCAAAATTTATTTATGAGGTTTTTCCTTGCATAAATTTCTAGATAACATAACATATTCTAGTGAGTCGTTATAACCATTCTAATATGACGGAAGCCTGTTTTGGCGTTTCTCAGGGACCCTCGTTTTGGAAAAGACATTTGTCACCCTAGACTGGCCTGTCTAGCTGTAGCGAACAACGAAGGTGCGGGATGTCAACCCCGTATAGATCTATACACAAATTCCCGCTCTCCCTCCAGGAGACTCTGGCTATAACTCCTTACAGAACTTTAGACGTACACTAATATTTTTATATTTAGGTACTTTTGAGATTTGTCTGACTAGAATATTAACAAACCTTTTGAGAAATCGCTTGTGATCCATTATTCGTTAGATAAATAATGAATTCCGTACTCGTTGAATGGGAATATCGTTCTCGTTCCATATCGTTTATTGTGCTTGTTAACTGGGTGCTTGTGTTCGTTCCGTTTCATTTATTGAGAAATAAGCCATTTTGAACGTTTATCAAAATGACCCAACATTATCGGAATTGGCAAAAATGGTATTTCCTTTCTATAAATTGTCGGCTCAGGCCCATATTAGTCAAGAGAAAAAGTGTCAAGTTATAATCTGTGTAAATTTATGACTGCAGGTTATGACACGCATTTTCTGTTTTATGACATATAAAACATTACTTATGTTCCGGAAGGTTTTTACGACAACAGTTTATGACATGTAAATATTTTTGTCATGAAAACTCTGTTTTCGTGTATTTTCCTTGATAAAATTATTTATATTAAATAATTATAAATAATCACAAATAGTTTGTTAATCTGGTAAGAAGTCATGAGTATGACATAATATTCCACAGTAACCCTTGTATTTATGTTTGGCCAAAAATGATCCAAAATATTATTATTTCCATACTTTAATCATTTTCAAAATATTTTGCCCAACAACTTGTTTAAGCAAATATTGAAGCAAATCCTTATAGTTGTTGTTATAAAAGTTCATGACTTATACTTGGTAACATACTAGTTCTTGATTCCAAACGTGATTTGTGAGATATAATCCAAACTCTTGAGACTTAACTAAAATCTCGAGTTTTTGGACTATTTATAAGGGTTTTCATACTTAAGCACAAGTAAGATGGCATGCATACACAAAAAGCAATTAGATCATGATTTACACAAGACTTTGACTTGTATTCTCCCCTGAAAACAGTAGAAATCTCGAAAAAAGTAGGGGTATGAAGCTCACCTTGACTTAGTTTTGTGGGTGATTTGAAGAGATGTTGAGGAGTTTCCAAGTTTCAACACTTGAGAGGTCCTAAGAATATTAACACATAATTTTATGTGTAAATATGGTGATATTAACAGAATAATGTGAAGGATCACTTAGCAAATTAGGAGATACTTACAAGAATTTTGCAAATTTCTTTGAAGAAATCAGATTGAAACTTGAATGCACTTGGGAGCATCCACTTGTTCTTGAAGAGTTTGTTAAGTGGGTGAGGAAAGGACTCTTGAAGGAGGGTGAAATCTTCCAGGGAATGAATATGGAGTAAAAGTGAGGATAGTAAGATGGAGTTCTTCTTTTGAATAAAGGAAAAGAAGTTGATTTGATGTGTGCTTGGATATCTGAAGGATATTGCTTGTTTATCCGTGATTATCTTGGAACTTGTTGAAATGTCGCATCATAGAGTCAACTCTCTTATCTCTTAGAATCCCTTTAAAAATCTTTGGTATTATTTTATATAATATGTTTAAATAATAATTTTTGGTATAAAATGGGGATTTAAGGGGTCTAAGATATGAAAAATACGAGTTTAGAGGAATTCCCGACGTCAAAATGTCTTAAAATGACGAAAAAGTCCGAAATGGACAAAAATCCGGAGTGGAGTCTTGTTCCTGCGAGGGTCCGAAGTACTTAGAGGAATTCCGGAGCCTCTTAGCAAAAATCCGGAGTCATTCTTGAAGATCCGGAGTCAACAGGCAAGTTCCGAAGTCATTTGCGCAATTCCGGAGGTCCGGACCGGAAGGTTCCGAAGCCGACTTGGATTTCCGAAGCGGGGCTAGTCCTTCCGGATGAGAGGCTTATTCCGGAGTCACCCTTCCGGCTTGTGAGATTGTCCGAAGGAACTAGGGCATTCCGGAATCCATCAGAAATTCCAAAGTAGAGAGGGGTTCCGGCCTAAGAGGATTCCCGACCAAGAGGGTTCCGGACCAAGAGGGTCCTTTTGGGTTTTCTCCTTCGGTTTTGGGCTGTTTTCGACTGAGGAAGGTACGTAGAGAGATTTGGGAGAGATTTCACATGCTTGGAGAGATTTGAGAGAGATTTCACATACTTGGAGAGATTTGGGAGAGATTTCACATACTTGGAGAGATTTGGGAGAGATTTCACATGCTTGGAGAGATTTGGGAGAGATTTCACATACTTGGAGAGATTTTCATTCTAACTTTACATGGTCCATTAGGAACCATAATGTACCCTTTTAATGTGTTAGCACAAGCACACAATAGTTATTGCTTTCATGAGGACGGAATTTCCTAGCCAAAATGCTAGTTGTGACATCATCCCCCCGTTAGAGGGAATTTTGTCCCGAAATTCTTTCGATAGATAGGGTCCTGGATATGGGAATAGGTGAAGGTACTGTTGATTTATTTGGTCTTCGTGTTCCCAAGTGAATTTCGGCTCACGTCTAGCGTTCTCTTGAACCTTCACAATCGGGATGCGGCTTTGTTTTGTGTACCTAACTTTTCCGTTCATTGTCTTGATAGGCTGATCAATGCTTAGGATGTCTTAGTTCACTTTACTTTTGTGTAGTGGAACCGGTAGAGTTTTTCCGATAGACACTTTCTAGGTTTGACACATAGAATACAGGGTGTACGTCACTAAGCTCGGAGGGTAGTTTGAATTTGTAGGCTACCAGACCGATCCGTGTAAGGATCTCGAATGGTCTGATGCATCAGGGATTTAGTTTACCTTCTCTTTCAAATCGTGTCATCCTTCCCCGGGGGAAGATCTTTAATAATATGATGATCCCCTACTTGGGATTGCAAGGCTTTAATCTCCTATCTGCATAGCTCTTTTGTCGGCTTTACGATGTTTGGAGTCGTGCTCGGGTTTGGTCCATCCTTTCCGTTGTTTCTCGAATAATTCCGGTCTAGTGAGTGTGCTATTGGGCATTTGTCATCTTTCCGACTGGATATCTCCCACCTCAGCCCTAATAGAGGATGATCTATAACTCGGGTCACGCAGGGCTTTGAAGGGTACAACTCCTATGCTCGACTGGTAGTTGTTGTTATATGAATACTCGATTAGAGGTAGGTGGGTATCCCAAACTTTGTCAATGTCCATTACACATTCTTCTCTTCGGGGTGTGGGTTCTTGTTTACCTTGATCTCGACAGGTGTGATTTCTAGAGTTTCGGTGGTCTGACACTTATGAGTGCTGAACACATGGGAGGTAAAATGTCCGAGACTAGGTTCTTAAGTTAATCAGAGACTATGAGTTATCGGGCCTATCTTGGCGAGGCCTTTCAAATGATCTTCTAGAAATCGGGATCCTGGTGTCCTAGAAGTAGAGTTTTCTGGGCCTTAAGAGTTGACACTATGGTCACCAAGGTTGAGTTTGCGTGATGTAGTTGACCTTATGAGTCTTAGATTATCTTGGGAATTTTCTTTCTATGGTTTTCCGAGCTAATGGTAGGTCGGCCTCTGCCAGTCCTCGTTGTTGGTTGAACATGTCTCCGATTCAGGGTAGGGAGTATCGATTCCTTGAGGTTGGGTTTGTTTGGCTTATTCGTAGTCGGTGGCGCCTATGGTAGTTTCGTCTGTCTTTCTTATGAGTTGGATAGGTGCTTCCTACGGTTAGGGACTGGGTCTGATGTTCCTTTATCTATTATGCCGATCTCGTGATCAGACACTATCTGTTCTTGTGACCGTGCTAAGTGGTATTGGGTGTTTGGTTGTTGGGGTTGTTGGATAAGGTGTCTAAGTCCATAACTATTTCTAGTATGTACTTGACCCGACCCGGCATGGTCCATTTGGGTTGCATGGCACCATGCAATTGGATAAACTAAAATGAGAGAAATAACACTTATGGTTTATTAATATATTATAAGTTCTAATATATTAATAATATTATTTAATTAGTTTGATCAAGAATTAATTTAGAATTAATTAAGTGATCAAAAGATAACTAATTAAATATATGGGTAGATTATGTAAATCTTCCATATCTTATATAGTGGGTTAAGAGGCTCCATGGATTATCAAGTTGGGTTCCACCCATAGGATGCTCCATGGATGCTCCATGGGAGTTACAAACTCATGGGTCATGGAAATGAAGAGTCATGACACATTAGGGTTTACATGGTGTAACCCTAGATGTGTCAACACTATATAAGAAACTCATTCTCCACCAAAATAGGCTACACATAAGAAACAAGAGGGCTAGAGCCGATTTTGCAAGTGTAAGATTCTCTCAAAGTTTACTCCTTTGCATTTGGTGTTGTGTGAAGCATTTGAGGCATCACACTTGGGGTGCTAGGCTCACAAGGTTTCAAGGATCATAATCAACAACAAGGTAAGTTATTCTATCTTTCATTCAAGTTAAAAATGTTCCCCATGTATGCTAGATAGGAATATAACCTTGGAATTCAACTTTGCATGATTATTAGACAAACATAGATCCAAGGTTATTACGGTTGCATGTACACTTAGGAAGTGTTAGAATGCTCAAAACCCATCAGTGGTATCAGAGCCTAGGTTTGTTTGTTGTTTTTTATGTGCAAACAGCTTGAAAAAAAATCGTTTTTCTGTTTTCTGCTCGTATGAAAGTTTGCACATTTGTTGCTGGAAATGGACTAGAAACATTACCCTAAACTGTTTTGATGTTTTAAAGCTTGTTTTAGATGGTGTAATGTTTATGCTAATCCATTTACAATGGCAATTATTAAAATTACAAGTTTTTTTAAGTGTAATTTTTTGATTCTTGAAAGTGTTCATATTCATGTTCTTGAACTTATGAAGATTAGATGATCATAGGAATTGTTTGTAACCTTCATGGTAGTTTAATTCATGATCATAATGTGTTTTAATGGAGTCCATAACTTGTCCTCAAGTTATGGAAAACCAAAAGTCTCACTTTTATTAAAGCCATTAAAAGAACACAAGAGTTATAAAAATGAAGAGTCTTCATTTTTATTACTCAATTAATTCATAAGTTATAAGAAATGAAAAGTTTTGGAAGTTTACAAAACTTTCCCTCAAGTTTTGGAACATGTAAAGTCTTGATTAAAACTTTAGTTCCAACCCTTAGAATTTTAAAAGTTAAAATTCAACCCTTATACTTTATAATATTATAAGTTACTAATATATATATATGTATAACGTCAAGTCGTCTTACCGCTAGTACGCCTCATTCACGAAGTCGGTCTATAAGGAGGGTATAAGGTTGTTGCCTATAAAATGGCAACTTAATGGGTGTCCACTCTCACCCACCGCTTCCTTGATCGGTGGAGGGTCGTTAGCTGAACGGGTAAGACAAGGACTTATAAATTCTCATTAAAAGTATGATGAATATTATAAAGTAACTAAATGCTTTTATTAAATTCCCAATCTTAGTTACATTAGGAAAATGTGAATAAGGTGCTAATCCATGAAATTACACTTTACACTTTGTTTAAGTCGTTGGTGGAGCGTGTGTGGTTAACCGGCACACTAACTTGGACTTAACAAGGTAGGTAAAGGGTGACTTAAGGTTTACCATAGCATCGGTGGAGCGTGTGTGGTTTACCGGCACATCGATTGAGTGATAAACCTTGAGGGTACCAAGTGATTTGCATGGTTACTTCACACCTCGTTTTGTGATCCTCGGTATCCCAATCACAAAACTTGGAGGGCACACTCGAGATTGAAACATGCCTTTGAAAAGTTCATTGAATCTCAAAAGAATCTAGGAATTTCTAAGAACCAATTAAAAACCTAATATTTATATTTCGTTTTTCATGGTGGAAATTGGTGAATCGTCATTCACCTACCTTTCAAATATGTTATAGTTTGGATTACGGCATACCTCTTCTAAGTTATAATATATTGTGATTGGATCCTAGCCTTAATATTACATTTGGGTGTTTTATTAAGGACTCTCTTAATATCTAAACTAATCTTTTTCTCTTCTTTCAGATGTCTTCAAACAATGCTGCTTCTGGCTCTAATCCTAATGGCTCCTTTACCCTTATGAACTTGTGTGGGAAAGTCACTTTTGATGGATCCAACTTCAATGAATGGATCAGAAACATCAGGATGATTACCCGCTACGAGGACAAAGAATATGTCCTTGACAAGGAGCTTAAGGAGATTGATGAGACCACTGCAACTCCCCAGGAGATCGCTGACTTTCGGGCACATGAAAGGGATGCTACAAAAGTGGCATGCATCATGTTGGCCACCATGACAGCGGAACTCCAAAAGTCCTATGAGGACTTCTACCCTTTTGAAATGCACCAAGATCTGATGGAAAGATACCATCAAAGTGCACGACAAGAGAGGTATGAAATCATATGCTCTATCATAACAACCATGATGAAGGACGGGGAATCCGTCACGAGCCACATGCAGAAAATGCAAAGGTATGTGGATCGGTTGCTGAAGCTTAATGTGAACTTCCCTGAGGAGCTTGCAATAGATATCATTTTGCACTCCTTACCATCGTGCTATGATCAATTCCGCATGACATATCACATGAATAAGGAAGAGGTCACACTCAGCAAACTTCAGGGACTCCTCAAGACCGCAGAAACAGGTCTTAAGGGTAAGTCGGTTGTTAACACTCCTACTCCAAACTCCGCCCCGGTTTTGGCAATCGGGAAAGGTAGAGGGAAGAAGAGGAAGAGCTCTTCGAAGGGTACCAAGGCTAGGACCCTTGATGGCTCTTCTTCAAGTGGAACCAAGAAAGGTTTTTTCACTCCTTCTTCTGACCCTAAAGAGGCTGAATGCTTCTATTGCCATGAAAAGTCACATTGGAAGCGGAACTGCCCAAAGTACCAGCAAGATGTGAAGGATGGGAAAGTTAAACCCAACCATGCATGTATTTACACTATCTTATCTAATAACTCACCCCATTCTAACTCTTGGGTCCTTGATACCGGTTGTGGTATTCATATATGTTCTGATTTGCAGGGACTAAGAAGAAGTGAGAATGTGGAGCATGGAAGAATAAACTTAATCATGGGGAATAGGAAAGCTTTACCTGTCACCAAGATTGGAGTTTATACTTTATCGCTAAGTAGTGGGTTTAGTTTAGATTTGAATAAATATTGTTATTCGCCAGAAATGGCAAGAAATATTATTTCCTTTCATGCATTGTATAAACAAGGTTTCACCTTTTCATTTGATAATGAAGTTGGTTCGATTAATGCTTTCTTTAATAATGTTCTTTATTTTAAAGCATTACCTTGTGATGGTGTGTATGAAACTGTATCTGTGGTTGATAACTTAGGAAATAATGTATTGTGTATTGATTCTGTTAATGATAATAACTTGGATAAAGCATCATTATGGCATTATCGTCTTGGACATATAAGCAAGAAACGCATAGACCAACTCCAAAAGGATGGAGTATTGGAGTCATTTGACCTAAAGTCAGATGATAGTTGCGAATCATGCTTACTTGGAAAAATGACAAAGTCACCCTTCACATGCTCTTGTGAGAGGGGTGAAGGTTTGTTGGATCTTATACACACGGATGTGTGTGGGCCCTTCAAACATGCCACAAGGGATGCTAATCGTTATTATTTGACTTTTACTGATGATTACAGTAGATATGGATATTTCTACTTAATCAAGCATAAGTCAGAGACTTTTGAGAGGTTTAAAGAGTTTAAACAGGAAGTCGAGAATCAATTGGGCAGGAACATTAAGATGCTTCGATCCGATCGAGGTGGTGAGTATCTTAGTTCAGAGTTCCTCGACTATCTTAGGGAATGTGGGATTGTCTCACAATTGACACCTCCCAGGACACCGCAGTTGAATGGTGTAGCTGAGAGGCGTAATCGAACCTTGTTGGATATGGTTCGTTCCATGATGAGTCGAGCTTCGCTACCAATCTCATTTTGGGGGTATGCCTTAGAGACTGCCGCCCATATCCTTAATCTAGTTCCCACAGAGAAAGTTGCCAAAACTCCTCATGAGATGTGGACTGGTAAAGTACCCAAACTAGACCACATTAAGATTTGGGGTTGCGAGGGTTTCGTGAGACGCGAGACTCATGATAAGCTCGAACCTCGAAGTGAGAGGTGTATTTTCATCGGCTACCCACAGAAATCCTTTGGTTACCTCTTCTACAGACCTAGTGAGAATGTGGTCTTTGTAGCTAGGAGGGCTTTCTTTCGAGAGAGAGAGTTCATAAGCCAAGGAGACAGTGGGAGGCAAGTTGACCTTGAAGAAATTCAAGAGTCAAGTGGTGAAGGAACTTCAAACCCTAGCACTCAACTTGAGGAGGAAACTTCTGTTGAGCCAATTGACAAATCTGTACCTCTGAGGCGTTCCACAAGGGTTAGGAATGCACCTGAGCATTACTATGGATTCCATATTACTGCGGAAGGTGATACACTTATCAGTGATGAGACACTGATAGGTCTGGATGAACCTAACAATTACGCGGAAGCCATGGCAGGCCCTGAGTCAGCCAAGTGGAAAGAGGCAATGGACATCGAGATACAGTCCATGTATGACAATCAAGTTTGGAACTTGGTTGAGAATGTACCGGGTCGTAAGACTGTAGGGTGCAAATGGATCTTCAAGAAGAAGACCGACATGGATGGTAATGTACACACTTATAAGGCACGACTGGTTGCAAAGGGTTTCTCACAAACTCCGGGAGTTGATTATGATGAGACCTTTTTGTTGGATATAGTGTCTAAGTCCATAACTTTATTTGGTATGTACTTGACCCGACCCGGCATGGTCCATTTGGGTTGCATGGCATTGCAATACTTGGATAGACTAGATAAGAGAATAAGGCACTTATGATTATTAATATATTATAAGTTCTAATATATTAATAATAGTATTATTTAATTAGTATTGATCAAGTATTAATCTAGTATTAATTTGGTGATCAAAGTGAGACTAATTAAATATATAGGGTTGATTATGACAATCATCAATTCTTTTATGGTGGATTAATGATCCATGGTTTATGGGTTTGGTTATAACCATATGGAGCTCCATGGATAGTCCATGGGAGTTACAAACCCATGGGTCATGAGAAATCAAGAGTCATGACAATTAAGGGCATTCATGTGTAAACCCTAAATTGTGACAACACTATAAAAGGAACCCTATGGCTAGCAAAATCGTGACCTAGTGTTACTAGAGAGGGCATAACCGATTTTGAGTGCTAGAAGTATTCTCTCAAGTTATTCCAAGTCTTGTGGTGTTGTGTGAAGCATTTGAGGCACAACATTTGGGGTACTAGGCTCACAAAGTCTTGAAGGAATCCAAGCAACAACAAGGTATGTATTTCTACTAGTTTTATGTTCTATGTAATCCCCATGCCATGCTAGTTAGGAAATAACCTTGAAAAGAAATTTGCATGTATATAGAGAAAACATAGATTCAAGGTTATTAGGGTTGCATGTACACTTAGAAAGTGTTAGAATGCTCAAAAACCCATCAGTGGTATCAGAGCCTAGGATTGTTTTCTGTATACTTGTTGCAAAACTGCTTAAAAATCAAAAATTTTGCACTCTGACGACTAGACTCGCCGAGTCCATGAACAAATTCATCCTACTCGACGAGTAGAATAATGCACTCGGCGAGTAGGAGCGTACTGGGCAGTTTTTTCGAGTTTTGTTGCTGGAAATGGATTAAGATCATTATCCCAATCTGTTTTGGACTTGTAAAATCTGTTTTTCAAAATGATAATGATTATGTTAACCCATTTTACATGACTTTTATCAATTTTCAAGTATTGTATATGTTTATATGATTTTCTTGAAATTGCTTGACATGAATTTGTGTCCATATGAGTTTAGAAGATCATAGGAATTATGTGTAACCACCATGTGTGTTTAATTCATGATCTTAATGGCTATGATGGTGTCCATAACTTGTCCTCAAGTTATGGATAACCAAAAGTCACTTCTTTTAATTATGATTAAAGAACTAAAGAGGTTTCATAAAATGAAGAGTCTTCATTTTTATGAACCATTAAAATTCATAAGTTACAAATTGAAGAGACTTGGAATAGTTTCAAATCTTGCCCTCAAGTTTTGGAATTTGAAAAGTCTTACACTTTAATACTTTAATTCCAAATTAAACCTTAGATTTTTAAAAAGTTTAAAAATCAACACTTATACTATTATTATAATTTTATTATATAGATATGTATAAGAATATATGTCATTCTTACCGTTAGTAGGCCTCATTCACGAAGCCGGTCTATAAGGGGGGTATAAGGTTGTTGCCTATAAAATGGTGACTTAATGGGTGTCCACTCTCACTCACCGCTTCCTTGATCGGTGGAGGGTCGATAGCCGAACGGGTAGGATACGACTTTAAATACTCGTTAAAAGTATAATGAATTATAAAGTAATTATACATTATAAATTCCCAATCTTAGTTACTTTAGGAAAATGTGAAATTGGTGCTAGCCCATAAAATTACACTTTGTACCTTACCAAGTCGTTAGTGGAGCGTGTGTGGTTAACCGGCACACTAACATGGATTAGTAAGAGTGGCAAAGGGTAACTTAACTGTATTATAGATCGGTGGAGCGTGTGTGGTTAACCGGCACATCGATTAGGTAATATTGTTGAGGGTACCAAGTCAATTTGTATGGTTATTCACACCTTGTTTGTGATCCTCGGCATCCCAGTCACAAACTTGAGAGGGCACAATCGAGATTCAAACATGCCATTGAAAAGTTCAATGTATCTCAAAAGATCTAGGAGTTTCAAAACCAATAAAACCTAATAATAAAATATTTCGTTCTTATGGTGGAAATTGGTAAATCGTCATTTACCTACCTTCAAATATTTTATAGTATGGATTACGGCATCCCTCTTCCAACTATAAATAGTTTGTTGGATCCTAGCCTTAATATTTCATTTGGGTGAATTATTAAGGATTCCTAATCTAATGAAACTTGTCTTTCTTTCCTTTCAGATGTCTTCCAACAATGCTTCTGGCTCAAACCCAACAGGCTCCTTTTCCCTTATGAACTTGTGTGGTAAGGTCATCTTTGATGGATCCAATTTCAATGAGTGGATCAGAAACATCAGAATGATTACCCGCTATGAGGACAAAGAATATGTCCTCGATAGGGAGCTTAAGGTTGTGAGTGAAGCCACTGCTACTCCTGAAGAGTTTGCGGAGTTTGTTGCACATGAAAAGGATGCTACTAAAGTAGCATGCATCATGATGGCCACCATGACTCCTGAACTTCAAAAATCCTATGAAGATTTCTACCCCTATGAGATGCACCTGGATCTGATGGAAAGGTACCATCATAGCGCGCATCAGGAGAGGTATGAAATCATCTCCTCCATGATAACCGCAAGGATGAAGGATGGTGAACCCATCACCGGTCACTTGCAGAAGATGCAAAGGTTCGTTGACCGGTTGCTGAAGCTAAATGTTGACTTTCCTGAGGAAATGGCGATTGACATCATTCTCCATTCCTTACCTCCAAGTTATGATCAGTTTCGTATGACTTATCATATGAACAAGGAGGAAGTCACACTTAGCAAACTTCAAGGACTCTTAAGGACAGCTGAAAATGGCCTTAAGAGTAAATCGGTTGCTACTTCTACTCCTTCAAAAGCCCCTGTTCTGGCTATTGGGCAGGGAAAGGGTAAGAAGAGGAAAAACCCTTCGAAGGGTACCAAGGGTAAGACTCTTGATGGTTCCTCTTCAAGTAGGACAAAGAAAGGTCCCATTACTCCTTCTTCAAACCCAAAGGAAGCACATTGCTTCTATTGCCAGGATAAGGGACACTTCAAGCGAAGCTGCCCTAAATATCTGCAAGATGTAAAGGATGGGAAGGTTAAACCCACCCATGCAGGTATTTACACAATATTGTCTAATAACTCATCTAATGCTAATTCTTGGATGCTTGATACAGGTTGTGGTATTCACATTTGTACTGATTTGCAGGCACTAAGAAGAAGTGAGCAAGTGGAGCACGGGAAGATAAACTTAGTCATGGGCAACAGGAAAGCATCACCTGTTACCAAGATAGGAGTTTATTCTTTATTGCTTAATAATGGGTTAATGTTAGATTTGAATAAGTGTTGTTACTCGCCCGAAATGGCGAGAAATATTATTTCTTTTCATGGCTTGTACAAACAAGGTTTTTCATTTTCATTTGATAATAAAAATGGTGCTGTTAATGTTTATTACAATGATGTATTTTACTTTAAAGCATTACCTTGTGATGGTGTATATGAAGCCGTGAATGTTGTAGACAATCTAGGAAATAATGTGTTGTATATTGATTCTTCAGATAGCTTGGATAAAGCATCCTTGTGGCATTGTCGTCTTGGACATGTTAACAAGAAGCGCATAGGCCAACTCCAAAAGGCTGGAGTCTTGGAATCATTTGACCTCAAGTCAGATGATAGTTGCGAGTCTTGTTTACTTGGAAAAATGACAAAGTCACCCTTCACAGGTACTTGTGATAGGGGTGAAGGTTTGTTGGACCTTGTACACACGGATGTGTGTGGGCCCTTCAGAGTTGCTACAAGGGATGCTAATCGCTATTATGTAACTTTCACTGATGATTACAGTAGATATGGATATATTTACTTAATCAAGCATAAGTCAGAAACCTTTGAAAAGATCAAAGAGTTTAAGCAGGAAGTGGAGAATCAATTGGGCAGTAACATCAAGATGCTCCGATCCGATCGGGGAGGAGAGTATCTTAGCATTGAGTTCCTTGACTATCTTAAGGAATGTGGGATTGTCTCATAATTGACACCTCCCAGAACACCACAGTTGAATGGTGTAGCTGAGAGGCGCAATCGAACCTTGTTGGATATGGTTCGTTCCATGATGAGTCGAGCTTCGTTACCAATCTCTTTCTGGGGGTATGCCTTAGAGACTGCCGCCCATATCCTTAATCTAGTCCCTACTAAAAAGGTTGCCAAAACACCTCACGAGATGTGGACTGGGAAAGTTCCCAATTTGGACCACATCAAGATTTGGGGTTGTGAAGCTTTCGTGAGGCGTGAGACTCATGATAAGCTTGAACCTCGAAGTGAGAGGTGTATTTTCATCGGCTACCCACAGAGATCCTTTGGTTACCTCTTCTACAGACCCAGTGATAATGTGGTTTTGTAGCAAGAAGAGGAGTCTTTCGTGAGAGAGAATTCATAAGCCAAGGGGACAGTGGGAGGCAAATTGACCTTGAAGAGCTTCAAGAGTCAAGTGGTGAAGGAACCTCAAATGCTATCGACCAACCTGAGGAGGAAACTCCTGTTGATCCGATAGATGAGTCTGTACCTCCAAGACGTTCCACTAGGGTGAGAAACACACCTGATTTTTATTATGGTTATCACATCACCACTGAAGGTGATACATTTATTAGTGATAGTACACTAATAGATTTGGATGAACCTAATAACTACAAGGAAGCCATGGCAGGCCCTGAGTCTGCTAAATGGAAGGAGGCTATGGACAGCGAGATTCAGTCCATGTATGACAATCAAGTTTGGAACTTGGTTGACAATGTACCAGATCGTAAGACAGTTGGGTGCAAATGGATCTTCAAGAAGAAGACCGACATGGATGGGAAGGTACATACTTACAAAGCGCGACTGGTTGCAAAGGGCTTTACTCAAACTCCGGGAGTTGACTATGATGAGACCTTCTCACCAGTAGCTAAGATTAAGTCTATTAGAGTATTGTTAGCCATAGCTGCATTTCATGATTATGAAATATGGCAAATGGATGTCAAAACCGCTTTCCTTAATGGAAAGTTGGCTGAGGATGTTTACATGGCTCAACCAGAGGGTTTTGTCGATACAAGATACCCTAATAGAGTGTGTAAGCTTGATAAATCCATTTATGGATTGAAACAAGCATCTCGCAGATGGAATCTTTGCTTTGATGAGAAAGTCAAAGAGTTTGGCTTTTCTAGGAGTGAGGATGAGTCTTGTGTGTATGTCAGGGCTAGTGGGAGCATAGTTAGCTTCTTGGTGTTGTATGTGGATGACATACTTCTCATAGGAAACGACGTCCCAACCTTGCAGGAGGTTAGGTCCTGGCTTGGGAAGTGTTTCGCTATGAAGGACCTTGGGGAAGCTGCCTATATCCTAGGGATAAGGATATTGAGAGATAGGAGTAAGAGACTAATTGGACTTAGTCAAAGTACTTACTTGGATAAGGTGCTGAAGAGGTTCAGCATGCAAGAATCCAAGAAAGGGGAATTACCCGTTCAGAGTAATGCCAAGCTGAGTAAGACTCAGAGTCCGAGTACAGAGGCTGAGATAGCTGAGATGAGTCATATACCATATGCTTCCGTTGTGGGCTCGATCATGTATGCTATGACTTGTACTCGCCCTGATGTGGCTTTTGCTTTGAGCATGGTCAGTAGATATCAAGGGAACCCTGACAAAGCACACTGGACAGCGGTAAAGAACATTCTCAAGTATCTGCGGAGGACTAAAGATTGGGTCCTTACCCTCGGAGGCAGTGATGACTTGAGAGTGGAAGGATATAGCGATGCTAGCTTCCAGACTGATAGGGATAATTTCCGCTCTCAGTCAGGCTGGGTCTTTATCCTAAATGGAGGGGCAATTACTTAGAAAAGTTCCAAGCAGGAGATAGTAGCTGATTCTACTTGTGAATCAGAGTACATAGCAGCAAGTGAAGCAGCTAATGAGGCGATATGGCTAAAGAACTTCATCGGAGACCTTGGAGTTGTACCAGCTATAAAGGAGCCAATGGAAATTTTCTGTGACAGCGAAAGTGCAGTTGCTTTGGCTAAGGAACCGAGAGATCACGGGAGATCTAGGCACATTGACAGAAAATACCATTTCATCAGACATCGAATAGAAGAAGGACTCCTCGTGGCTAAGAGGGTATCATCAGATGAGAACCCAGCAGATCCCCTCACGAAGGGACTGAGCAGGGTTAAGCATTTACAGCATGTGAGGCGCATTGGGCTGAAGGATGATATTAGTTTCAATAATTAGATTCCTGAAACTTGTAAAATGTAATTGACATTTGATGATAAATAAAAGTTGTTATTTATTAATGAGTAAGGTGTTACTATCTTGTGTTGATTGTTTACTATGTTTCAATTTTGCATGTTTTTACTTCCAGAATAATTATGTTATTATTCAAACCATCCACAGTCAGTCAAACTTTGGAAGTAAGTATTGATTTAAGACTGTCATGAATTTGGCTTGTATGATTTGTCTGAAAGTGCTTTAGACAATGCAATGGTTGCTACAACATTCATGAGTACTCATAAGGGCTGAGTATTGGATCCAACCCACGCTCACTTGCATCACTTCATGGAATTTATCTCGAGTGATCGTGAGACGGTAATATCATATAAATCTTCAAACCTAGAGTTATGAGTTGTTGACTATGAGTTGGTTATTCATTGATTGCACGAAAACGCATTGGTAACTCGATGTCATAAAACGTGCCTTTGTGAATAATTCAACAAGTAGTTAGTACAAGCATATCAGTCGAAGTTTATCTGTTCCTTCTAGAAATAGAAGCGATATCTGGGCCCCTCGATGATTTGGTTTTGACTTATGTACCGGGCCCGGTCAGAACCTAATTGATGTGTTCAATTTAGTTCTATGTCGAAACAAATCAGAGATCGAGAAACAAATGCTGGACAATAAGTAAGACCATGTTCCATGTGTTTGTCCGGCTGATATCATGAGAACAGAGGATTATATGATCACTTATCTTAAATGGCGTATCATCATCATCTCAGTTCCGAGAGACTTTGAAAGAGCTACGATTGCTAGTCGGATTTTGAAGTCATATTTGCAAATATAGTTATTAGACTTATCCAAGTGGGAGACTGTTGGATATAGTGTCTAAGTCCATAACTTTATTTGGTATGTACTTGACCCGACCCGGCATGGTCCATTTGGGTTGCATGGCATTGCAATACTTGGATAGACTAGATGAGAGAATAAGGCACTTATGATTATTAATATATTATAAGTTCTAATATATTAATAATAGTATTATTTAATTAGTATTGATCAAGTATTAATCTAGTATTAATTTGGTGATCAAAGTGAGACTAATTAAATATATAGGGTTGATTATGACAATCATCAATTCTTTTATGGTGGATTAATGATCCATGGTTTATGGGTTTGGTTATAACCATATGGAGCTCCATGGATAGTCCATGGGAGTTACAAACCCATGGGTCATGAGAAATCAAGAGTCATGACAATTAAGGGCATTCATGTGTAAACCCTAAATTGTGACAACACTATAAAAGGAACCCTATGGCTAGCAAAATCGTGACCTAGTGTTACTAGAGAGGGCATAACCGATTTTGAGTGCTAGAAGTATTCTCTCAAGTTATTCCAAGTCTTGTGGTGTTGTGTGAAGCATTTGAGGCACAACATTTGGGGTGCTAAGCTCACAAAGTCTTGAAGGAATCCAAGCAACAACAAGGTATGTATTTCTACTAGTTTTATGTTCTATGTAATCCCCATGCCATGCTAGTTAGGAAATAACCTTGAAAAGAAATTTGCATGTATATAGAGAAAACATAGATTCAAGGTTATTAGGGTTGCATGTACACTTAGGAAGTGTTAGAATGCTCAAAAACCCATCACTTTTCTCCAGTGGCCAAGATTAAGTCTATTAGGGTTCTGTTAGCCATAGCCGCATTTCATGACTATGAAATATGGCAAATGGATGTCAAAACCGCTTTCCTTAATGGAAAGTTGGCTGAGGATGTTTACATGAGTCAGCCAGAGGGTTTTGTCAACACAGAGTACCCTAATAGAGTGTGTAAGCTTGAGAAATCCATTTATGGGTTAAAGCAAGCACCTCGCAGATGGAATCTTTGCTTTGATGAGAAAGTCAAGGAATTTGGCTTTTCTAGGAGTGAAGATGAATCTTGTGTATATGTCAAGGCTAGTGGGAGTATAGTTAGCTTTTTGGTATTGTATGTGGATGACATACTACTCATAGGAAATGACATCCCAACTCTGCAGGAAGTTAAGTCCTGGCTTGGGAAGTGTTTCTCTATGAAGGACCAAGGAGAAGTTGCCTATATTCTAGGGATAAGGATCTTGAGAGACCGGAGTAAAAGACTAATTGGACTTAGTCAGAGTACTTACTTGGATAAGGTGTTGAAGAGATTCGGCATGCAGGACTCCAAGAAAGGAGAGTTACCCATCCAGAGTAATGCCAGATTGAGTAAGACACAAAGCCCTAGTACTGAGGCTGAGATAGCAGAAATGAGTCGAATACCTTATGCTTCGGCTGTAGGATCGATCATGTATGCTGTGACGTGTACTCGACCTGATGTAGCCTTTGCTTTGAGCATGGTTAGCAGGTATCAGGGGAACCCTGGCAAGGCACACTGGACTGCGGTAAAGAATATCCTCAAGTACCTACGGAGGACTAAGGACTGGGTCCTTACCCTCGGTGGGAGTGAAGACTTGAGAGTTGTAGGGTATAGTGATGCTAGCTTTCAGACTGATAGGGATAATTTCCGCTCTCAGTCAGGCTGGGTCTTTACCTTAAATGGAGGAGCAATTTCTTGGAAGAGTTCCAAGCAAGAGACAGTGGCTGATTCAACTTGCGAATCAGAGTATATAGCAGCTAGCGAGGCAGCAAAGGAGGCGATATGGCTGAAGAACTTCATTGGAGACCTTGGAGTTGTACCAGCTATTAAAGAGCCAATGGAAATTTTATGTGATAGTGAAAGTGCAGTTGCCTTAGCCAAGGAACCAAGGGATCACAGGAGATCCAGACACATCGACAGAAAATACCATTTCATCAGACATTGAATAGAAGAAGGATTCCTCGTGGAAAAGAGGGTATCATCGGATGAGAATCCAGCAGATCCCCTCACGAAGGGACTGACTCGGGTTAAGCATCTCCAGCATGCTCGGAGCATAGGGCTGAAGGATGATATTAGATTTAGTAGTTAGATAACCTTGAAATTTGTAAAGTGTAATTGATATTAGATGATGAATAAAAGGTGTTTTATTTATGAGTAAAAAGTGTTGCTATCTCTTGTCGATCGTTTACTATATTTCTTTTGCATGTTTTGACTTCCAGAATAATTATGTTTGGTATATCATATTATTCGAACCTCCACAGTCGGTCATATGTCGGAAGTAGGTATGAATCAAGACTGTCATGATTGGTTGCAGAGGTCTAAGTTGTTGGACATGGCTACAACACTCATGAGTGCTCATAAGTTCTGAGCATTGGACTCAACCCACGCTCACTGGAATCATTTCATGGAATTTATCTCGAGTGATCGTGAGACGGTAATATCATATAAGTCCTCAAACCTAGAGATATGATTTGTTACTTATGAGTTGGTTATGCATTGATTGCACGTTAACGAATTGGTAACTCGGTGTTATAAAACGTGCTTTTGTGTATAATTCAATGAGTGGTAGAACAAACATATGAGTCGAATTTTATCTGTTCCTTCTTGGATTAGAGGCTGATATCTGGGCCCCTCGATGATTTTTTTTGACCTATGTACCGGGCCCGGTCAGAACTAAGTTGATGTGTTCAATTGAGTTCTATGTCAAACAAATCGGAAATCGGGAAACAAACTGCTGGACACAAAGTAAGACACTGTTCCATGTATTTGTCCGGCTGATATCTAGAACAGAGGATTATATGATCACTTATCTTAAATGGTGTATCATCATCTTCTCAGTTCCGAGAGACCTTGAAAGAGCTACGATTGCCGATCGGTTCCTGAAGTATTGCAGTTATAGTTATTAGACTTATCCAAGTGGGAGACTGTTGGATAAGGTGTCTAAGTCCATAACTATTTCTGGTATGTACTTGACCCGACCCGGCATGGTCCATTTGGGTTGCATGGCACCATGCAATTGGATAAACTAAAATGAAAGAAATAACACTTATGGTTTATTAATATATTATAAGTTCTAATATATTAATAATATTATTTAATTAGTTTGATCAAGAATTAATTTAGAATTAATTAAGTGATCAAAAGATAACTAATTAAATATATGGGTAGATTATGTAAATCTTCCATATCTTATATAGTGGGCTAAGAGGCTCCATGGATTATCAAGTTGGGTTCCACCCATAGGATGCTCTATGGATGCTCCATGGGAGTTACAAACCCATGGGTCATGGAAATGAAGAGTCATGACACATTAGGGTTTACATGGTGTAACCCTAGATGTGTCAACACTATATAAGAAACCCATTCTCCACCAAAATAGGCTACACATAAGAAACAAGAGGGCTAGAGCCGATTTTGCAAGTGTAAGATTCTCTCAAAGTTTACTCCTTTGCATTTGGTGTTGTGTGAAGCATTTGAGGCATCACACTTGGGGTGCTAGGCTCACAAGGTTTCAAGGATCATAATCAACAACAAGGTAAGTTATTCTATCTTTCATTCAAGTTAAAAATGTTCCCCATGTATGCTAGATAGGAATATAACCTTGGAATTCAACTTTGCATGATTATTAGACAAACATAGATCCAAGGTTATTAGGGTTGCATGTACACTTAGGAAGTGTTAGAATGCTCAAAACCCATCAGGGGTGTTTCCAGGAGTCGAGGTGATTCTATCTCCACTTAGCACTTGGTTGAGGTTTCCAAAGGGATCCTTGGGAATCTCTGGAGAAAGGTCGGAAGCCTTTCGGATTCCATTGATGCCTTTTGCTTCTTTATTTTCCCTCTTTATTGGGGCTAGGGAAGGGTACAATATTTCTTACACCAGGACTTAGGTATCTGGTCTCTAGGAATTCGTCGTTACCGGCTGAAAGGGTTTAGCTATCTTGTTGAGTAGGACGAAGTCTATTTGTAGTGCTCGGAGTTTGTAAGGTGAGGATCAAGCCTGTCCGTGCCAATTGATGGCATTGGACTTCTTGTTGTTACGCCGATTTGAGGAGTATTGGTTGCTAGGAATGACAGGGTGTTCTATGTTCATGTTCTTATCGTTGCTAGTTTCGTTTTCATTGTTACCATTGGGTCTATCTTGTTTTTGCTTGTTAGGTGTTCTAATGTTCATGTTCTCATCGTTGCTAGTTTCGTTTTCGTTGTTACCATTGGGTCTATCTTGTTTCTGCTTGTTAGGTGTTCTAATGTCGCAAGGGCACTGCTATATAGCAAGGGAATTCGAAATCCAAATTCCGCTCGGTTTTTCTACTATAGATGGATGTGACCTAACCGTACATACTTAGAATTTTTAAAAGGTAATTGACTGTGGGGTTCTGTCCTAATCAACATTCAGACCAGGGACAGGAAAATGATGCGGGATCGCACGCTCTTAGTTTATGGAATCCTAACTATATATGATACTAACGTTCATATGGAACCATCATGGTCCATTCGTAAGGATCCCTAGCTTCCCGTGATTTACAGGATTTGCTCTAACGAGAAAATAGTTTTGGATTATATTTTTAATTGACAAAAACTTTTTGTGATAATTCGATGCCTAAAGTTTATCGTGGAACGTACCAAAAACTGCGGTAGGGTTCCTTGTCACCTCTTCCTGTCTAGTTGTCGACTCCTTCGTTATTCATCTTTGTTGGACAATCTCTCTTGAAATGTCCTATTGCACCGCACTTGTGACAAACTGGAATTACTTATGGGTTGAGGGTTGGGGCAATGCATGGGGCCGGAGCCCTACAGTAGCGGGAGGTGTGTCCCATCTTGTTGCATCTTCTGCAACGAAATTTCTGGCAGGCTCCCCAATGATGGTATTTGCACTTGTTGCAGGGTGGATTGTTCCCAAGGTATGATTGTCTCGATGTGGAAGGAGTAGGGTTAGGAGGGGTAGGGACTGATCCCGCTTGTTGTCTTTTAGTAAGCCTCTGAGTCGAACTACCCCTTTTTTCGTTCCCGAACTTTCGTTCCTTAAGCTTAGGTTTAGGTTTTAGGGTGCACTGGCGAGTTGTCCTTCGTTGGTTTCCGTGGTTGTTGTTACGGTTGAATTTATCGTTACTGGTTCCATTTGCGTTCGTGTTGTTGGCATTGAAGTATGCCATGACAGCTGCCACGGCAGCTGTTACAGTGGCATGGAAAGTGGCGGAGTCTATTCGTAAGACCGGTGCACCGTCAGGGTACTAGTTTGATGGGTTTTCAGCATTCTAACACTCCTATGGTGTACATGCAACCCTAGGAACCTTGGATCTATGTTTGACTAAGATACATGCAAATAATTATTTTTCCAAGGTTCTTATCCTAACTAGCATGGCATGGGGTACTTGAATCAAATAAAACTAGTAGAATTACTTACCTTGTAGTAGTAGTTGATTGCTTGGAGTTTGAGAGCCTAGCACCAATAATGTGGATGCCTCAAATGGAAGTCACAAATCACCACAAACTTGGAAACTTGAGAGAATAGTCACAAACTTCTTGAAATCGGCCCTCTTAGTTTACACACATCAACTAGTGCAATTTCAAGAACCAAAGCCTCCTTTATATAGTGTGGTGGATTAGGGTTACATCCATGTAAACCCTAATACCCACGTCTTTTCATTTCCATGAGATCCATGGGTTAAAGCTCCATGGAGTATCCATGGACTTTCCATGCAAGCCTAGCCCATTCCAAATAAGCATTAGCCCACACTATATAAACACAAGAGCCCATATTTAATTAGTCATACTTTTGATCTCTAAATTAATTCTAAATTAATTATAGATCAACACTAATTAAATAATATGATTTTATATTAATATATTAGAACTTATAATATATTAATAAATCATAACTTATACTATTCTCAAAAGATTATCCGTAAATTGTTCGGGTGAAGTGCAACCCAAATGGACTATGCCGGGTCGGGTCAAGTACATACCAAATATAGTTATGGACTTAGACACTATCTCCAACAGTCTCCCACTTGGATAAGTCTAATAACTATAGTTGCAAGTATGACTTCAGGAACCGATCAACAATCGTAGCTCTTAAAACTCTATTGAACTATGAAGCGCCATTTTAGATAAGTGATCATATAATTCTCTGTTCTAGATATCAGCCGGACAAATACATGGAACATGGTCTTGCTTATTGTCCAGCATTTGTTTCCCGATTTTTGATTTGTTTGACATAGAACTTAACTGAACACATCAATTTAGTTCTGACCGGGACCGGTACATAGGTCAAAACAAAATCATCGAGGGGCCCAGATGTCGCTTCTAATCCTAGAAGGAACATATAAACTTCGACTTATATGTTTGATCTACTACTTGTTGAACTACACACAAAGGCACGGTTTATAACATCGAGTTACCAATGCGTTTTCGTGCAATCAATGCATAACCAACTCATAGGCAACAAATCATATCTCTAGGTTTGAAGACTTATATGATATTACCGTCTCACGATCACTCGAGATAAATTCTATGAAGTGATACAAGTGAGCGTGGGTTGAATCCAATACTCATAACTTATGAGCACTCATGAGTGTTGTAGCCCCGCTTTGTCTAACATCTTAGAGCTCTACAAGCCAACCCATGACAGTCTTGATTCATATCTACTTCCAACATATGACCGACTGTGGAGAGTTTGAACAATATGATATAAACCATAACATAATTATTCTGGAAGTCAAAACATGCAAAAAGAAATAATAGTAAACGATTGACAAGAGATAACAACACTTAACTCATAAATAACAGCTTTTATTTATCATCAAATGTCAATTACATTTTCTAAAATTTCAAGATTATCTAACTACTAAAACTAATATCATCCTTCAGCCCTATGCTCCGACCATGCTGGAGATGCTTAGCCCGAGTCAGTCCCTTCGTGAGGGGATCTGCTAGGTTCTCATCCGATGATACCCTCTTTGCCACGAGGATTCCTTCTTCTATTCGATGTCTGATGAAGTGATATTTTCTGTCAATGTGTCTGGATCTCCCATGATCTCTTGGTTCCTTGGCTAAGGCAACCGCACTATTGCTGTCACAGAAAATCTCCATTGGCTCCTTTATATCTGGTACAACTCCAAGGCCTCCGATGAAGTTCTTTAGCCATATAGCCTCCTTTGCTGCCTCGCTTGCTGCTATATACTCTGATTCACAAGTGGAATCAGCCACTGTCTCCTGCTTGGAACTTTTCCAAGTAATTGCCCCTCCGTTTAGAGTAAAGACCCAGTCCGACTGAGAGCGGAAATTATCCCTGTCAGTCTGAAAGCTAGCATCACTGTACCCTACAACTCTCAAGTCCTCACTGCCACCGAGGGTAAGGACCCAGTCCTTAGTCCTCCGTAGGTACTTGAGGATATTCTTTACCGCAGTCCAGTGTGCCTTGCCAGGGTTCCCCTGATACCTGCTAACCATGCTCAAAGCAAAGGCTACATCAGGTCGAGTACACGTCATAACATACATGATCGATCCTACAGCTGAAGCATAAGGTATTCGACTCATTTCTGCTATCTCAGCCTCAGTACTAGGGCTTTGTGTCTTACTCAATCTGGCGTTACTCTGGATGGGTAACTCTCCTTTCTTGGAGTTATGCATGTTGAACCTTTTCAACACTTTGTCCACATAGGTGCTTTGACTAAGTCCAATTAGTCTTTTACTCCTGTTTCTCAAAATCCTTATCCCTAGGATATAGGCAGCTTCTCCAAGGTCCTTCATAGCGAAACACTTCCCAAGCCAGGACTTTACTTCCTGCAGGGTTGGGATGTCATTTCCTGTGAGTAGTATGTCATCCACATACAGTACCAAAAAGCTGACTATACTCCCACTAGCCTTGATATAGACACAAGATTCATCTTCACTCCTTGAAAAGCCAAATTCTTTGATTTTCTCATCAAAGCAAAGATTCCATCTGCGAGGTGCCTGTTTTAATCCATAAATGGATTTCTCGAGCTTACACACTCTACTGGGGTACTCTGTACTGACAAAACCCTCTGGTTGAACCATGTAAACATCTTCAGCCAACTTTCCATTAAGGAAAGCGGTTTTGACATCCATTTGCCATATTTCATAATCATGAAATGCAGCAATGGCTAACAGAACCCTAATAGACTTAATCTTGGCCACTGGTGAAAAGGTCTCATCATAATCAACTCCCGGAGTTTGAGAATAACCCTTTGCAACCAGTCATGCCTTATAAGTGTGTACATTACCATCCATGTCGGTCTTCTTCTTGAAGATCCATTTGCACCCAACTATCTTACGATCAGGTACATTGTCAACCAAGTTCCAAACTTGATTGTCATACATGGACTGTATCTTGCTATCCATAGCCTCTTTCCATTTAGCAGCCTCAGGGCCTGCCATGGCTTCCGTGTAGCTGTTAGGCTCATCCAGATTTACCAGTGTGTTATCACTGATAAGTGTCTCACCTTCTGCAGTAATATGAAAACCATAATAATGCTCAGGTGCATTCCTAACTCTGGTGGAACGCCTCAGAGGTATAGATTCTTCAGTCGGCTCAACAGGAGTTTCCTCCTCAGGTTGAGGGCTATGGTTTGAGGTTCCTTCACCACTTGACTATTGAATTTCCTCAAGGTCAATTTGCCTCCCACTGTCTCCTTAGCTTATGAAGTCTCTCTCTCGAAAGAATCCTCTTCTTGCTACAAAGACCACATTATCACTGGGTCTGTAGAAGATGTAACCAAAGGATTTATGTGGGTAGCCGATGAAAATACACCTTTCGCTTCGGGGTTCGAGCTTATCGTGAGTCTCGCGTCTCACGAAAGCCTCGCAACCCCAAATCTTGATGTGGTCTAGATTGGGAACTTTTCCAGTCCACACCTCGTGAGGTGTTTTGGCAACCTTCTTTGTAGGGACTAGATTAAGGATATGGGCGGCAGTCTCTAAGGCATACCCCCAAAATGATATTGGTAGCGAAGCTCGACTCATCATGGAACGAACCATGTCCAACAAGGTCCGATTGCGCCTCTCAGCTACACCATTCAACTGTGGTGTCCTAGGAGGTGTCAATTGTGAGACAATCCCACATTCCTTAAGATAGTCAAGGAACTCAGTACTAAGATACTCACCACCACGATCGGATCGAAGCATCTTAATGTTCCTGCCCAACTGATTCTCCACTTCTTGCTTAAACTCTTTGAATTTCTCAAAGGTTTCTGACTTATGCTTGATTAGGTAGACATATCCATATCTACTAAAATCATCAGTAAAAGTCACATAGAACCGATTAGCATCTCTTGTGGCGGTTCTGAAGGGTCCACACACATCCATGTGTATGAGGTCCAACAAACCTTCACCCCTAGCACAAGTGCCAGTAAAAGGTGACTTTGTCATTTTACCAAGCAAACAAGATTCACAACTATCATCTGACTTTAGGTCAAATGACTCCAAGACTCCATCCTTTTGGAGTTGGCTTATGCGTTTCTTGCTTACATGTCCAAGACGACAATGCCATAAGGATGCTTTATCTAAGCTAGTGGAAGAGTTAATACACAATACATTACTTCCTAGATTATTTACAACAGATACAGTTTCATACACGCCATCACAAGGTAATGCTTTAAAATAAAGAACATTATTAAAGAAAGCATCAATACTACCATTATTATTATCAAAATAAAAGGTAAAACCTTGTTTATACAATGCATGAAAGGAAATAACATTTCTTGCCATTTCTGGCGAATAATAACATTTATTCAAATCTAATGTAAACCCACTATTTAGCACTAAGGAATAAACTCCTATCTTGCTGACAGGTGAAGCTTTCCTGTTTCCCATGATCAAGTTTATCTTTCCCTGCTCCACATTCTCACTTCTTTTTAGTCCCTGCAAATCACAACATATGTGAATACCACAACCTGTATCAAGGACCCAAGACTTAGAATGAGGTGAGTTATTAGACAATATAGTGTATATACCTGCATGGTTGGGTTTTACTTTCCCATCCTTCAAATCTTGCTGGTACTTTGGGCAGTTTCGCTTCCAGTGCGACTTTTCATGGCAATAGAAGCATTCAGCCTCATTAGGGTTAGCAGAAGGAGTGACAAAACCTTTCTTGGTTTTGCTTGAAGAGGAGCCTTCAAGGGTCTTACCCTTGGTACCCTTAGAAGGGTTATTTCTCTTCTTCCCTTTGCCCCGATTGCCAAGACATTGGCCGCAGTTGGAGTAGGAGTAGGAGTAGTAACAACCGACTTACCCTTTAGACCACTTTCGGCAGTCTTCAAGAGTCCTTGAAGTTTGCTGAGGGTGACTTCTTCCTTGTTCATGTGATATGTCATGCAGAATTGATCATAACACGATGGCAAGGAGTGCAAAATGATGTCTATTGCTAACTCCTCAGGGAAGTTCACATTCAGCTTCAGTAAACAGTCCACATACCTTTGCATTTTCTGCATGTGGCCCGTGATGGGTTCACCATCCTTCATTCGGGTTGTTATCATGGAGGAGATTATTTCATATCGCTCTTGACGAGCACTTTGATGGTAGCGGTCCATCAAGTCCTGGTGCATCTCAAAAGGATAATAGTCCTCATAGGACTTTTGGAGCTCGGCTGTCATGGTGGCCATCATGATGCATGCCACTTTTGTAGCATCTCTTTCATGTACCTCATATTCAGCAAGCTCTTCAGGAGTAGCAGTTGGCTCGGGTACCTTCAGCTCCTTGTCGAGAACATATTCTTTGTTCTCATACCGAGTGACCATCCTGATGTTTCTGATCCAATCTGTAAAGTTGGACCCATCAAAGATGACTCTCCCACAAAGATTCATGAGAGAGAAGGAGCTAGTAGGGTTTGAGCCAGAAGCATTGTTATTAGAAGACATCTGAAAAGAAGAGGGAATAGATTAGATTAGATATAGAGATAGTCCTTAACAAAACACCCAAATGTAATATTAAGGCTAGGACCCAACACAATATTTTATAACTTAGAAGAGGGATGCCGTAATCTAAGCTATAAGATATTTGAAGGTAGGTGAATGACGATTCACCAATTTCCACCATGAAAAACGAAATCTTTAATTAGGTTTTAATTGGTTTAGAAACTCCTAGATTCTTTGAGATTCATTGAACTTTCTTCAATGGCATGTTTCAATCTCGAGTGTGCCCTTCAAGTTTTGTGATTGGGATGCCGAGGATCACAAAACAAGGTGTGAAGTAACCATGCAAATTACTTGGTACCCTTAATGTATTACCCCTCAATCGATGTGCCGGTTAACCACACACGCTCCATCGATACTATGATAAACATTAAGTCACCCTTTACCTACCTTGTTAAGTTCAAGTTAGTGTGCCGGTTAACCACACACGCTCCACTAACGACTTAAACAAAGTGTAAAGTGTAATTTCATGGATTAGCACCTTATTCACATTTTCCTAAAATAACTAAGATTGGGAATTCAATAAAGTTTAGTTACTTTAGTATTATCATTATACTTTTAATGAGAATTTATAAGTCCTTGTCCTACCCGTTCGGCTAACGACCCTCCACCGATCAAGGAAGCGGTGGGTGAGAGTGGACACCCATTAAGTTGCCATTTTATAGGCAACAACCTTATACCCCCCTTATAGACCGGCTTCGTGAATGAGGCGTACTAACGGTAAGACGACTTGATCTTATACATATATAAATATTATTAAACTTATAATATTATAAAGTATAAGGGTTGAATTTTAACTTTTAAAATTCTAGGGGTTGGAACTAAAGTTTTTAATATGACTTTACATGTTCCAAAACTTGAGGGCAAGTTTTGTAAACTTTCAAGACTTTTCATTTCTCATAACTTATGAGTTAATGATTATTAAAAATGAAGACTCTTCATTTTTTGTAACCTATGTGTTCTTTTAATGGTTATTTATAAATGTGACTTTTGGTTATCCATAACTTAAGAACTAGTTATGGACTCCATTAAAACACATAAAGATCAAGAATTAATCTAATCAATTATTAGCACATAATTTCTATGATCTTCTAAACTCATATGTTTATGAATGTTCATATCAAAAATTTCAAGAATCGTAAGTACATATACAAAACTTGAAATTTTGATACGAGCTTTTGAACAAAACTTCGATTTTCAAGTTTTTTTTTTTTTTTTTTTTTTTTTTTTTTGCATCAAGTATCAAATAAACAAACCAGACTCTGATACCGCTGACGTGTTTTCAGCATTCTAACACTCCTATGGTGTACATGCAACCCTAGAAACCTTGGATCTATGTTTGACTAAGATACATGCAAATAATTATTTTTCCAAGGTTCTTATCCTAACTAGCATGGCATGGGGTACTTGAATCAAATAAAACTAGTAGAATTACTTACCTTGTAGTAGTAGTTGATTGCTTGGAGTTTGAGAGCCTAGCACCAATAATGTGGATGCCTCAAATGGAAGTCACAAATCACCACAAACTTGGAAACTTGAGAGAATAGTCACAAACTTCTTGAAATCGGCCCTCTTAGTTTACACACATCAACTAGTGCAATTTCAAGAACCAAAGCCTCCTTTATATAGTGTGGTGGATTAGGGTTACATCCGTGTAAACCCTAATACCCATGTCTTTTCATTTCTATGAGATCCATGGGTTAAAGCTCCATGGAGTATCCATGGACTTTCCATGCAAGCCTAGCCCATTCCAAATAAGCATTAGCACACACTATATAAATACAAGAGCCCATATTTAATTAGTCATACTTTTGATCTCTAAATTAATTCTACATTAATTATAGATCAATATTAATTAAATAATATGATTTTATATTAATATATTAGGACTTATAATATATTAATAAATCATAACTTATACTATTCTCAAACGATTATCCATAAATTGTTCGGGTGAAGTGCAACCCAAATGGACCATGCCGGGTCGGGTCAAGTACATACCAAATATAGTTATGGACTTAGACACTATATCCAACACATATAGTTCACACACTTACAGGTTGCGAGCCTGCTAGTGTTCCACAGATCATCTAGAATAGTCCATGGTTGTCATCCATACTCTGCTGAATGACGGGGGCCAACGTTTGGGTAAGTGCTTTTCTCATATTTCACCACTCACCCTCATCTCATTATCTATATCACCGATCATTTCATCTATCCAACTCATCTTTCATCACATACCAACTATTTCATCTACCCATGTTTTACCCAACATTTTTGTAGATAAAAAAATTACATATACAGTTTAAATTATTTAAAAACCTGTATAAATCATTCCTTCAACATCCATCTCAATTAAACAAACAATATATATTCACATAGCACGTATTTTATATAAAATACTTCATATCTATGTGTAAGATGAAAGTGACTATACACTCACTTGATTTAATGATAATCGGGCAGCACTTCGTTTCCTAAAACGATCGTTTCTAATAAAACTGGGAGTTTTATTGAGAAATTGGGCTCTGCGAGGGTTGGGCTTCACAATACATTATTTCCTAGATTATTTACAACAGATACAGTTTCATACACGCCATCACAAGGTAATGCTTTAAAATAAAGAATATTATTAAAGAAAGCATCAATACTACCATTATTATTATCAAAATAAAAGGTAAAACCTTGTTTATACAATGCATGAAAGGAAATAACATTTCTTGCCATTTCTGGCGAATAATAACATTTATTCAAATCTAATGTAAACCCACTATTTAGCACTAAGGAATAAACTCCTATCTTGGTGACAGGTGAAGCTTTCCTGTTTCCCATGATCAAGTTTATCTTTCCCTGCTCCACATTCTCACTTCTTTTTAGTCCCTGCAAATCACAACATATGTGAATACCACAACCTGTATCAAGGACCCAAGACTTAGAATGAGGTGAGTTATTAGACATTATAGTGTATATACCTGCATGGTTGGGTTTTACTTTCCCATCCTTCAAATCTTGTTGGTACTTTGGGCAGTTTCGCTTCCAGTGTGACTTTTCATGGCAATAGAAGCATTCAGCCTCATTAGGGTTAGCAGAAGGAGTGACAAAACCTTTCTTGGTTTTGCTTGAAGAGGAGCCTTCAAGGGTCTTACCCTTGGTACCCTTAGAAGGGTTATTTCTCTTCTTCCCTTTGCCATGCCCGATTGCCAAGACATTGGCCGCAGTTGGAGTAGGAGTAGGAGTAGTAACAACCGACTTACCCTTTAGACCACTTTCGGCGGTCTTCAAGAGTCCTTGAAGTTTGCTGAGGGTGACTTCTTCCTTGTTCATGTGATATGTCATGCGGAATTGATCATAACACGATGACAAGGAGTGCAAAATGATGTCTATTGCTAACTCCTCAGGGAAGTTCACATTCAGCTTCAGTAAACGGTCCACATACCTTTGCATTTTCTGCATGTGGCTCGTGATGGGTTCACCATCCTTCATTCGGGTTGTTATCATGGAAGAGATTATTTCATATCGCTCTTGACGAGCACTTTGATGGTAGCGGTCCATCAAGTCCTGGTGCATGCCACTTTTGTAACATCTTTTTCATGTACCTCATATTCAGCAAGCTCTTCAGGAGTAGCAGTTGGCTCGGGTACCTTCAGCTCCTTGTCGAGAACATATTCTTTGTTCTCATACCGAGTGACCATCCTGATGTTTCTGATCCAATCTGTAAAGTTGGACCCATCAAAGATGACTCTCCCACAAAGATTCATGAGAGAGAAGGAGCTAGTAGGGTTTGAGCCAGAAGCATTGTTATTGGAAGACATCTGAAGAGAAGAGGGAATAGATTAGATTAGATATAGAGATAGTCCTTAACAAAACACCCAAATGTAATATTAAGGCTAGGACCCAACACAATATTTTATAACTTAGAAGAGGGATGCCGTAATCTAAGCTATAAGATATTTGAAGGTAGGTGAATGACGATTCACCAATTTCCACCATGAAAAACGAAATCTTTAATTAGGTTTTAATTGGTTTAGAAACTCCTAGATTCTTTGAGATTCATTGAACTTTCTTCAATGGCATGTTTCAATCTCGAGTGTGCCCTTCAAGTTTTGTGATTGGGATGCCGAGGATCACAAAACAAGGTGTGAAGTAACCATGCAAATTACTTGGTACCCTTAATGTATTACCCCTCAATCGATGTGCCGGTTAACCACACACGCTCCATCGATACTATGATAAACATTAAGTCACCCTTTACCTACCTTGTTAAGTTCAAGTTAGTGTGCCGGTTAACCACACACGCTCCACTAACGACTTAAACAAAGTGTAAAGTGTAATTTCATGGATTAGCACCTTATTCACATTTTCCTAAAATAACTAAGATTGGGAATTCAATAAAGTTTAGTTACTTTAGTATTATCATTATACTTTTAATGAGAATTTATAAGTCCTTGTCCTACCCGTTCGGCTAACGACCCTCCACCGATCAAGGAAGCGGTGGGTGAGAGTGGACACCCATTAAGTTGCCATTTTATAGGCAACAACCTTATACCCCCCTTATAGACCGGCTTCGTGAATGAGGCGTACTAACGGTAAGACGACTTGATCTTATACATATATAAATATTATTAAACTTATAATATTATAAAGTATAAGGGTTGAATTTTAACTTTTAAAATTCTAGGGGTTGGAACTAAAGTTTTTAATATGACTTTACATGTTCCAAAACTTGAGGGCAAGTTTTGTAAACTTTCAAAACTTTTCATTTCTCATAACTTATGAGTTAATGGTTATTAAAAATGAAGACTCTTCATTTTTTTGTAACCTATGTGTTCTTTTAATGGTTATTTATAAATGTGACTTTTGGTTATCCATAACTTAAGAACTAGTTATGGACTCCATTAAAACACATAAAGATCAAGAATTAATCTAATCAATTATTAGCACATAATTTCTATGATCTTCTAAACTCATATGTTTATGAATGTTCATATCAAAAAATTTCAAGAATCGTAAAAACATATACAAAACTTGAAATTTTGATACGAGTTTTTGAACAAAACTTCGATTTTCAAGTTTTTTTTTTTTTTTTTTTTTTTTTTTTTTTTTTTTTTTGCATCAAGTATCAAATAAACAAACCAGGCTCTGACACCACTGATGGGTTTTGAGCATTCTAACACTCCTATGATGTACATGCAACCCTAGAAACCTTGGATCTATGTTTGACTATGATACATGCAAATAATTATTTTTCCAAAGTTCTTATCCTATCTAGCATGGCATGGGGAACTTGAATCAAATAAAGCTAGTAGAATTACTTACCTTGTAGTTGTAGTTGATTGCTTGGAGTTTTAGAGCCTAGCACCAATAGTGTGGATGCCTCAAATGGAAGTCACAAAACACCACAAACTTGGATACTTGAGAGAATAGTCACAACCTTTCTTGAAATCGACCCTCTTAGTTTATTCACCACAACTAGTGTCATTTCAAGAACCAAAGCCTCCTTTATATAGTGTGGTGGATTAGGGTTACATCCATGTAAACCCTAATACCCACGTCTTTTCATTTCCATGAGATCCATGGGTTAAAGCTCCATGGAGTATCTATGGACTTTCCATGCAAGCCTAGCCCATTCCAAATAAGCATTAGCCCACACTATATAAATACAAGAGCCCATATTTAATTAGTCATACTTTTGATCTCTAAATTAATTCTAGATTAATTATAGATCAATACTAATTAAATAATATGATTTTATATTAATATATTATGACTTATAATATATTAATAAATCATAACTTATACTATTCTCAAACGATTATCCATAAATTGTTCGGGTGAAGTGCAACCCAAATGGACCATGCCGGGTCGGGTCAAGTACATACCAAATATAGTTATGGACTTAGACACTATATCCAACAGTAACCTAGTGTGTGTGTGTGTATATATATATATATACACACACACAAGAAATTGAAGAATTAATTAAAGATATGAAAACTTGAACATTTAAAAAAAGTTTAACGGTAATACAATACAAAAAATAGTTCGTTGACTAAATATATATAACTAGCATTATACTATCCTATCAGCCCAAATCAATAAAACACCTTATAATAATTAGTCATATCGATGTTTTTTAATTGTGCATACACTCTTTTTGGTAAATATAGTATTGAAATTATCTAACCCGAATATTCAAAACCTGGACACGATCCACCTAATCCGTTTAGTTATACAAGTTTGCGGGGTTTGTGGGTCATAATCGGGTTCACAGGTCATGCTTCTTTATTTAGAGAATTATCGATTGTGGGAGAACTTTGTCGTTGATAGGAACCGATAGGGTGTATGAGAGGGATGAAGTAACAGACATGGGCAAATTTAGGGGGTTCCTGGGGTGGTCGGTGCATCCCTCAAATTTTGCAGCACAATGTAAATATTTGGGGAAATCTTCCGACATAATGTAATTTTCCGACATGCAACCCCTAAAATCATGTGTGCAGTCCTTAGATATTGTGCTACCAATGACAAGTCACTACCAGTGACGACTCTGTCATTGATCACAAAAAGAATAATGTCGCACATGGAGATATCATTGGTGACTATGGTTGGTGCTGCAAATTGCATTTTTGTGTTGTTGATACAGAAGATCTCTATGAAATGCGTTGTTGCGTATAACCATATAAGGTGAAGTCACATTTAAGATTTGAAGCAAAATAAAAATACACCAAATTTGAGAAAAGAATTAATAATATTAAAAATTATTTTTTAATCCCAATGTAATATATTGGTTGGTGAGTTAAGCCATTGACTCTCAAGTATTAATTTAAAACACAACCATATAATAAACTGACAGGTTATGTTTATCTGTATGACGTGGCATATCCTGTATGAAAGACTCATCAACCCCTAAAAGTAAATAAGTGCAAGCTCAGTACATGGTTAAAAAATGAACACAAAAAATAAATAAATGCAACTTTTTATGGATCAAATGTGTGGTTTTGCTTTAAATTTGTGGCCAAATTACTAAACTGTAAAGAAGGATGAGTGGATTGTCAAATGTTTATTAGGAATTGACCAATATACCCTCCGCCCTACGCAGGCCAAGTCCATATCCGTTAATTTCTAATAAGACGAAGGACAGAAATGGAAATTACTATGACTATAAATTACTGCTATCGAACAAAGGCACACCAAAATTGGGGATCTGAAGATGATGCTCGGAAAAACAAAGGAGGCTCCGGCGAGAGAGACGGGAGGTTTTCAAAGGGTGGTTGCCCCTCTCTTGCCAACTCATAATCGGATCTTATCTGATCATGTTGAGCCGGTGAGTCTATCCCCTTTTTCGTCATAAAACAACAGCCCTTGAAAAAATAAATAAATAAATATATATATATATATATATATATATATATATATATATATATATATATATATATATATATATATATATATATATATATATACAGAAATCAAATATTCTACTACTTTTCTTTCTACTCATCTACATTTGTGTGGGTGTGTGTGTGTTTATGTCTGTAACTGCGATGGTATTTTGAGATGGCGATGATATTTAATTTCTGTATGTATTGTTATCCGGGCATCATTAATCGGGCACAGGGTTGAATTCGGCCCGTATCTTGGCGGGGCAACCCGGATGGTATGTTAGAGGAGGAAATGCTTCTTAGGCTCGTCCTTCTCTTAACGTGCAACCGGTGTTGCAGCCATGGCGGTGTTCGACCCCTTTGTTTGACTTCAACTTACAGATCTGAGCCTCATTCTCTTCACATGATTTTTCAAATGCTTTAAATTCTTAATTCTTTCTTAAATTACGTTTTTTTCAAAAGCATTTTTATCTAAACATAAAACAAAAGTCACAAAAAGCAAAAATTCAATTAACTGCTCCGGTTTTCAATTGTTTTTGTTATGAGATGCCCATACTAATGTTTTTCAAACAAAATTTTATTTTGCATCCATCTTTTGAGTTTAAAGTGCATGCAACACCATATCATCTATGTGTATACATGTATTTTAACATTCTGTTTTCTATGATTTGCTTTGCATGATATAAATGAAGTAGGAAATTACAAGTTTATAGTAAAAAGGTGTAAAAGCTGATTATGAAGTTGATAATATCTTAATAATTTGAAAACATGTGAGAAAAATGGTTTTTTGAACTAAAAAATCCTGCTATAAAATTAAAATTCGAAAGTTTGTACATAATTTAATTATAGATATTGTTGGAGTCGACTGTGGTCAAAAAAATTATTTATTTTATTTTATCTTCGTGAATTTTTAGCATACGTTTTTACTTCAATTATATATAAAATTAAACCTCGTCTTTTTTTAAAAACAGATACTACAACTGACTGATTGAGGTTCCTTTTAAGTTAGTTTCATTCAAAAATAATGATAATAATAATCACACCAAAAATTAAGTTTAGTGATTAAAATTGTTTTGTTCGCCCAATTAAATGATTTTTCAATCATGTTGATTCATTAAAAATTAAGATCGATATTCTAAGTTTATAACTATTACTTTTATAGTTATTATTTTTATAAGCACGTTCCTTTATTTGTTTATAAAAAATAACTTTCTAATTTACTAGAAAAATCTTGTTTCCAATTTAAAGTTCTATTGTTTGTATGTCATACGACATGAAATCGTACATTGATCAAATATACAAAAGTAACATTCAAATAAGCCACTAACCCTTACGAGTTTCATATGGTATTATCTAAAAACACTATTAGAATCGTAACCCTTTTAAAATTGGAAGTTCAAAATCGTTTCTCATCTTCATGTCATGTTCTTTAATCGTCATCTTTGTTTTTGTTTTTGTCACATTCTTCAATACAATCCTTCAATTTATGAACCAAATAAACAAAAACTAGCATGATCAACAAAAGGAAATGATATATGGTCACTATTACTATTACAACTATAAAGACAACATTTTGTTGTCATGTACAAAAGAAATCAACCAGACAACATTTAACCCACAGTCTATGGTCAATTACCAAAGCAATTTAAACAAAAAACATGTATCTTACACATCCGATAGATGAATAGATCCAAGCAACTAGCACGAAACTTAAAATCTAACAAGTGTCTGGATCTTACAATTACTTTGTACAATGCAATCCATACATGTTGACATATTATTGATGTTGATTGTTTTTTGTTCTAGGGATCCACGAGTAAAACTTGGTTTATTCTAGTATGGTCTCTACAAGAGTTTCTAACGCCACTACAGAGTTTCAATAGTTATAACCATTTTGAAACAACTAATAAAATTATGAAAAATACTATACCACAATCTAACGTGATCTACCATAGAACTTCAAAAGCAATAAATCTAACCATATAGAGGATTTCACGAAAGTACTTACTCTTGCATGTAGTAGCTTTCGTATAAGTCTAAATCTCCATATTTCTAGGAACCAAAGCAGCATCCCTTTAAAGCACCATACAAATGCAAGATTCGACTGCAACAGTTAAATGGAAACGCTCTATAAACCCGAACTTTGATATGAAATTCGTGCACTTGGAATTAGGCAAACCATAACACATAACTAGCATATCACACATATAATATTAGGATTTACTAATGGGCTTGGGTAAAGGGACTGGCACAAACCGTTCACCTTTATGCTTTGTAGTATTTGGGAACTATTTCCTCATAACATTTAGAAGGTTATATATTAGCAGTAGTGAGTAGGATACTTGAATTGTTAAATAATAAATACTTGTTCTAACCATGTATATCATTATGTTCAGTTGATAGTGGCATGGACATCAAGTTGTTATATGTATGTATATACTCGTTACCTATAGAATTGGGTGTTGAACTTAGTTGTTTTTTGGTGCTTAATCGGTTGAATCGATGTAGATTGTACTTGTAGATTATAAATTTGTGTCCTGAGGAGACGAGTGACAGACCAACCGACAGCCATATATATCTTGTTATTATCAAATTCTATATTATTTACTTTGGCCCCCTTTTTTTTTTTTTTTTTTTTTTTTTTTTTTTTTTTGTTTCTAATATCAATCAACTATGCAAAGTGTTTATGTTAACATTTATGTAACTTTTATGCATAAAACAATAGGCATATCAACCTCATAATATCCGAGGGAATATCAACTATAGATAAGGAATTGCATCATGATCAAAATTTTGTTAAGTGTAATTGTTGAGAGATGGCATGTAACGTGGCAATTAGTTTTAAAGAGTGACAATCTATATATACAAAATTTTCTATGAAGGTTTAGTAACAAGTTTGAATTCGAGCAGTTTTTCTTATGAAATGTAAACAAGATTTTATTTTTCTCATGTTAACGAGCATGAAATAACAATATTTGATGAAGGATAGTGCTAATAAAGGTTTGCGGCTGTGAAATCGCTTGTGGTGGGTGCCCTTTAGTTTGACTGTCTAAATTGAAACTAAGGTGGTGTTTTGCTAGCAGGAATTTTTGGGAATTATAAGGAATTGAAATTTAATTTCATCATATGTTTGCTTCAAGATTTGTAAAAGAATTGGATTCCTAAATGAAATGAACTTTCCAACAAATGAGGGGAAGTCCATTCCATTAAAAATAAGATGAAATTAAATTCCTTTTCATGCATAATATCCTTTTTTGTGCCATCATTTCCTACAAACCAAACAAAATATGAAATTAAATTATAATTCCCGACAGATTCCAATTTCTTGAAAGATTCGAATTGTTTCATTAACATTCTGCGAACCAAACGTCACCTAAAAGTTTTTATTGACCTTATAGGGTGGTGGTATGAATGAAAGATTGAGAGAGATTGCATGGTGGATTGAGGTAAAGAAGACCTCATCAGGATGGCTGTCCTGATTACGTGTGGATACAAAAAAAGAAAAGAAAAAAAGAGATGGGTAGTAGACAGGAATGCCTCCCCATATGTTTGGTGTCGGTTGTACCATCTCATTTCCAAATAGTCATACACACCACCCTTAGTGTTTGTCATCTCAAAATGGTAGTGCTATACCTAATCATCATCATAAATGATAGAAAGGAAGATGATAGATGGGGATAATGAGGACATGAGATAACAATGGGGGAGGTTCAAAGATGATAGAGGGGGATAATGAGGGTATGAGATGACAATGGCGAGGTTGGGATAGTGGGACATAACTATAACAATAACCAAAATAAATGGCATATCAATATAAAAATACCTAATCATTGTGACTTGTTAGCAAATTTACACATAAGCATAAATATGATGGAATTGATGGACAAATATCGGTTAAAAATGGTTTTTTGATAAAAAAAAAGAGTCAAATTTTATAATTTAATTCAGAAAATATCTTATTGGAATGGTTTTCATATAAACATGATTATTAATAGCAATATTAAATTGCATTTGTAGGTTGAGGTGCACATACATCGGTTCTAAATTAGTTTAAAAAAAAATAAAAAAAATAAGAACTAGTTTTCTCAATACCGGTTTCAGATATAATTGGTTTTTTACTTTTTGGTTTTTTGGAAGTGAGATAAAGATAAATGAGCATTTTAATTTTAATAATTCAATATTTTTCTTATAAATTCTAACTCTTAATTGTTACATCTTCATATTTAACACTTCAATTTCAATAATTCAATATCTTTTTAAACTTTTCTTATGAACTCATTTTTATTGTAAATGTTAAATATTTACAACTTCGTATTTTTCTCACAACTAGTCTATGTTAAACCGATTAAAACAAAAACGGTTTAATTTGTGCAACTCTATTTGGTGGTAGTGGAATTTAGAGGAAAAAAATTTAGTGTTATGGGCCGATTTTTAAGTCCAAGAGACATGAAACCGTGGGCTTAGTATAAGACAATAGCTCACAAAGCTAAAATGGAAGGGTCACGGAGGCGAGTGTTGCTCAGGGGAATGAGGCTCCGGCGAGACAGTAACGAGGTTTTCCTCTCTTGCCATTTGGTCTTCTGATCAAGCATGAGCCCATGATTTCGCCGCCGATCTACCTCTCTCTCTCTCTCTCTCTCTCTATATATATATTATATCTACTCACATCCATGCGAATGTATGCTGTTTATTCTTGCATTTAACCCTAGAAGAGTAATCAAAAGGACAAGAGTAAATTCTGTTAGTCGATTCTCGAAGGCTATGACGATGATAAGATTTCATCTGAGCAAAATCGGAATTTGTTGATTAAATTCGTAACTTGGCTGGGCAATCCAGAGGGCATGTGGATGTTTCTAGAAAGTTATTTTCCAAAACGTTACCTGCAACTGCGATTGCAGCTATGGCGGATTTCGATCATTAAATTCCTAAAATTACAGAAGATCCGAGCCTTCATTGGTTTGTTTATTATAGAATTCTTACTTTCATTTCTTCCTATTACAACATTATACTCTGAAAGATCTATGCAGTTATAGCAATGGTGGTGGTGGTGGTGATTATGTTACTGTTCTTGACAGCAGCGGTAATTTAATGGAAATTTGATTAGAGATGGCTATGATGATCGGTGTACTCTGAGAAAAAGTGAAACGCCATGGATGATCGAATCTGTCTCTTGGCGTGGCAACATCCGGATGGCATAGTGTAGAAGAAATTGATATTCTCTCACCTTGCAACTGTGTGTGTTTGCAGCCATGGCGGATTCACCATCTTCTTGGTCTTCATTCCCCAATTGCAGATCTGAGCCTAAGTATTTTCATCCCAAATTATTCTATCCTCTTTTCAAAGTGTTCTGAATTTAAGTTATTGAGATTTTTCTGGAAAAAAAACTAATTTTTGATCATCATTTATACATTTTATGTAGTTGATTCTTAGAATGCATAAGAACTGTGAAAGAGTTGTTATATCAAGAATATAGTTTTGTTTTCTTCTTTGATTGTCAGGTTATGGTGTCTAATTTTTAGTAACTATATACTTAAATGTTAAAGACCATATTTACTTAATGTTAAAGAGTCTTGCTCCTAGTCCTATGTAGATTTCTGATTTCATAACTGTACAATTGTAAACGTCTCAAATATATATTGAACTAATGGTGCGTATTGTTACTCGTTGCTTTTAAGATTTTAGTGTTATATGTTTGTCTAAATTAACAAGTTTGATCGAATTATAAATGAACAAAATATGAAATATATTGGTAGATGCTATCTTTGTAATTTATACTTGGCTATGATTTTGGATTTATGTGTTCCAAAATTTTGTCTTAAATTGCTTTATTTTTTGTTATAGATTGTAAATAAAGAAAACATTTACATATAAGCTACATTAATATAATAAAGTTTGAGCTTACATATTGTTATTGTGTTAGCTAAAAATTATATCAATGTTGATATCAATATTATGGGTAAAAAAATGGGAATGTGCAAAAAAAAAAAAGAAAAAAGACCTGAAACTGAATCAAACATAACCAAACCAAAAATACGTAATAGGTTTGGTTTTGGTTTTATTAAAAAGGAATTTGTTATCATTATTAAAGTGTATTGGAAAGATTCATTTAATAATGGTTCAAGTCCCATGTTTGATAGGTATTTAGTAATAATATTATATTGCTATCATACGATAAAAGATAATTAATTTACTTGTATTTTATTATTTTATTGTCAATGTTACAATATCATTTACCTATATGCAAGACATTCTTTTGGATGTTAAGCCTATGCACGTCATCGAGGAGCTTCCTCTCGTCACCTGCCTGACTGCCTTCTTCAACCTTCCCTCGGCATTACTTTAACGTGACTTCACACAGGGACTGAAGAAACGACACCGTTTCCTGATGGAGAGGCGTCTGCCTGCTTACTTCCGGTGACTTGGAGGTGGGTTTATTTATTGACGGTGGCGTTTCCCCCAAAGCAGCTTGTCACCTCCTACATATTTTGAAGCGCTGATGCAACGTGCCTCGCTGCCTCTGCTTCCCGTTTGTCGAGTCACCTATATTAAGAGCTCGACTCTCCACCTGCTTCCCCTTTCTCGCCTCAAATAGCCATAATCATCTCTCTTTTCCCTCAAATAGCCGACTCACCTGTCAATACAAGTTTGGTTTCGCCCTATTACTTCGCCTGGCCAGAAAACCAGAAGAAAAAGAAGTCGCCGCCTCAAGAAGAGGCAGGAGACTTCTCGGTGGGTTTTCTTTCGTGGCGTCGCCGTTTACCCCAAAACTGCTTGCCACCGCGCCGATGAAACGTGCCTCACTGCCTCTGCTTCCTTTTGTCGAGTAACCCTCTGTTAAGAGCTCCAGTCGAGTAACCCTCATACCGACTTCGTCTCATTCTCTCTTTCTCTTCAATTTTGTTGCTACTTTTCTGTCTAGACAATGCGTCGGGTGAGTCATTTCGACCTCAAATCGAAGCCACAAGATTACCTTTTTTTGTTTGTTGTTTTTGTTTGTTGGATTCTCATTATGGGCTATAATTGTTTGAAATTATATTACTGTTTGATTGTATGTGTTATGTCACTAACCCCTTCTGAAACGTTAAATAGGGTTCTTTTTTGATTTTGTAAAATGGGTTTGTTGAATTAGGGTTCTGGATTTGGTTAAAGAGATCACTTCTCAATTCGATATCGCATATATGTTGCTTCTATTTCATCTATGTTTTCTTTTATTGAGAGATTAAAATATGGATGTGAAGAGCAACTCAAAGCAATTAAATCAATCAAAGGTATGCATGTCTATAATTCTGTAAACAAATCAATTATATATATAGTTTTAGGTCTTTTTCAGAGTATGTTCTAATCTACCCTAGCTGGATTTTCTCTTACATATTCATGTTTATGTTCGGTTAGGTTATCTACATTTACATGATCCAAATTTAATGGAAATGGATTGGGTGACTGAGGATAATCTGAAACCGATAATGGAGGTTCAAACTGTTGCACTAGGGAGGGCGAGAGGTGACATATGTACATACAAATGACATTTTGTCAGCTGCCCATAACTTGTTTGTAGAAATGCCTCAAAGAAATATCTTATTCAGGAACTCGTTGTAATGTGGATGTGCTCTTATTAGTTGCAATTTCATTTTCGGGCACTAAAAATAAACCTTTTATCAAGAACACTAACCCTGCCCCGCCTTCATGTGTGTATGTGTATGTAAAATCAATCAGCTTTATTTACACAACACTATATCTTTAACAAAATCTAGATTTTTATTAAAGGATTGTGTTTTATATTTTTTTACTTATTACAACATTTTAATTTAACAAGCTTACACATTATAATTATAATTATTAGTTATAACCATTACAATTACAATGATTATGTATGATTCATCATTTTTTTATTTGCAGGTTTATTTTAGTACACCATTATAACATTTTAATTTAAAAAGCTTACCCAATAGTATATTATAATTACAACATTTGTCTAGATTTTAGATAATCATGCCATTTATTTGATTATAAACTTATTATATAAATAGATCCTTAATATTAATAAAGATAAAATGATAAATCTGGTATCTGTAAGTAGTGAAATATACTATCAACCCTTCCTTTTTTAATATCACGTGATTCCATTTTATTGATTTTTTGGATTTTAATATTAACAGGCGGCTTAATACCAACAACCGTCTCACATAACCAATTCCTTATGATTTGCCTAACTTGACGGCTTGACCCAGCTCATATTTATGTAATCTTTCACACAACACTTTAAATTTTAGTCTTTCGACTAAAATACCCTTTTCTTTTTGTGTAAATTAACTAATATGATTCCTTTTGCAGGGACTTGTCATTTAATAATTTAAGCGGTCATGTATCAAAGTTCCATGTCCTTTTGATTTTTGAGTTTGAAATTTTAATATTTGAATTTGTAGTTGAAATTTTATAGCAATGAATGTGTTATGACATTGTTATATATATATATATATATATATATATATATATATATATATATATATATATTCTGAACTTCCAAAGGACAATGCGGTAATAGGATGAGATGAAAGTATGCACAATTGAAACTACAAGCTAAACATAAAAAGTAAAATGATTTCGAACTATAATGTCTTATTAAGAAAAAATTGGAAGTACAATGCTATTAGTTGGTCAGATCTCAGAGGTTCTATGCCTTAATAGGAAAAAAAAATAGGAAGGGCATTGCTCTAACAGAAAGAAATGAGAGTAGGATGTTGTAATGTACAATAACTGAAAGTATATTGCTATCATACAATATTCAAATGAAAGTAATTATCATGGTGTTAGTTACAGTATCACAGTATCACATTCTGAGTTGCCTCCTACACAATCAACGGTTGATGTGAGGCATGTGAAGAAATAATGTCTGTCATGGCAGTTCAATACAAAAATCATTATTTAGTTACTTATATTTTGACATGTATTTTGCAGGATTAAATAATTGATGGTGATGCTCTGTTGCATCAAATCATCTACAAATCGGTTGCTAGAGCTTTACAGAGATCTTGATAATCAGGTTGTCCTTACTAGAAAGGTAGTTTATTACAATCATTAAATGCATTTATCTTTAAGAATCATACGTATTTTTGTCAATGGTGTGAAAGAACCGATTAAAAAAAAAACCGATATTTGATTTGTAGATTTTTAAATAAACGAGTTTTATGTTCGGTTTGCTTTTTGTTATAAAAACCGAACTAAGAAAATGGAACCGAACCAATTTTTTAGTTTTATTAAAAATAGGTTCCATTTTTTAGTTTACTTACATCAGTCACAAAGTCAAATACAATAGATAGAAACTTATAAAATTATTTCACAACAAAGAACTGAGACGTGGTCAAAGATGGTCTTTTGGCATGGAACCAATCTCAAGAACTGCCTATATCTCACTGTTCATCTTCTTGCTCGCATCATCTTCCCCTAATGAACGACCCTGTTTTGCACAAGCAATCAGTATGTTGTTACTTGCTAGGACACCATACACTGAAATGTCTACCCAATAATGTAATTGAAAATTGTGTTGTATTTGATTGGCATTGCTATAATTAAGTAAAATTCTCAAAGTACAATGTTGTAGTAGGAAATAAACGAAAGTTTGTTACTATTTCTTGCATTTAACCCTAAAAAAAAAGAGTTAACACATGTTCTCACGGAGTTCTTTTTAAAAAAATTTGAGGAGAGTATCTAGAAAGTCTGACTATTTCACCACGAACAACTACCGGTATCTCCACAATTGCATGCATACAATGTAAATTTGCAATAGTACTTGCATTTTTACGTCAATAACTAGAATGAAAAAAAGGGGAACGTCAACGCATCCGGGAAAAAACGATTAATCTCTATCAATAAACCTGCCAAAGAACCGAACCATAGAGTACTTAATACCGGTGCTACGGAAAGATATGTTTTTAGATCTCGCATTGAAAAACCTCCTTCATTTTATTGTAATACATAAACATATTGAAATGTACAATCATCCAGTAAATAAGATTGACTTTTTGTTAAATACAGAAAAAAACGTCCTTTCTTCCCCAATATTCCCCCAACTCATTTATTTTTCCTAGGGGTTCCATTCCATTTTTCATATAGATAGAAGTATTTTACTATTATTATATGTTAAATGAGAACAAAAAGACGAAATGGACATAAAAATTCTAGATTTTAATAGAGGAGATAACGATGTGGAAAACAAGACAAGAATTCTCTACAATGACACTGTAGACCAATGGAAGGGATGTAGCGCAGCTTGGTAGCGCGTTTGTTTTGGGTACAAAATGTCACGGGTTCAAATCCTGTCATCCCTACCTATTACTGCTCCTTTGAGCAGTAACGAGGGATTTTTTGAGATCAATTCACATTGGACATATCATATAGAATCTTTCATTGTTATGATACTATTATAGTGTATGCATACAAGATGTATTGGGGCCAATCCTTTTATTTACAGTCTTATCTTTTATGATAAGAAAGCGCTCTTAGTTCAGTTCGGTAGAACGTGGGTCTCCAAAACCCGATGTCGTAGGTTCAAATCCTACAGAGCGTGATTCGGATCTTCTTCGATCGAATTCGGTTGAAGCACTAACTGGAACGGCAATCTGAATTTGACCTCCTGGATATTAAAGAAAGGAGGAGGTCAATCAAAAAAAGAGATGTTAATTAATCTTTGTATATTGAATATGGACACATCTTCTTAGTAGTTATAGCAGGGTTTTCTGTTCAATTTTAATAGTTTTAGAAATTAATTGTTCTGTGTGGTATTATGGACAAGTTTAAGCTGGTTCAGGTGAGTAGTTTTTGAACCAACAGTTGGTTTGTTGTCTGTCTAATGTTGCACTTTAAAGTTTAAAATGCTCATTCATGGATACTGATGCTTGTTGCAGGCTCGTGCTCTTAAGGAATCACTTGAAGAAAACAAAGTGTCTGCTAATGTCTATGTTGCAATGCAATATTGGCACCTATTTTCCAAGTAAGCTTTTACAAATAGTCCAATAACTCCTTCACTTTTCAGCTTCTACTGTCTCACTTTCTTGGAGTATGGTCTAAACTCTAAAAATTTATCTTGATATGTCTATTATGAAAGGAAGTTTGTGTAGCGATTTAATGTGAGTGTTAAATTTTTCAGTGGTAAAAATAGTATGGATATCAGTAGGTGCAAATGGCATCTATGATTTAATATGACCTTTTATTGGTCCTCATACCTGGAGGATTGTGTATTGTAAGATTTTCCATGTTGTAACCTTTTATAGGTAAAAGAGATCAACAATTACTATGCCCCTGAATTCAGCCACTACCATCCTGCAACTTTACAAGCACTTCAAGAGTCTCAATTTATGAAATAATTTAAGGTAATTCAAAGTAACAAAAAAATTGATATAATAATAAAATAGGAAAAGCAAGTGATAGGAGTGGGACAATAAAGTGGGTTAAAAATCCATATTTGTAAATTTTATTCATAGACCTTCATAGTTAAAAAAAAAAAATCAAATGCCTGCTTAATAAGAAATGATGCAATTTCTGAAAACTAATGTTATTACAGGCTAGAGAGTGAAGATAAATGAAAGAATGAAGCTTCTGCAAGATTTTGTTCTAGGTTACAATAAGGTATCATATTTTCCAACTTTCAGACTCAAAATTGATAGCAATATGATATGGTGCTGATAAAAAGCGTCATCATTTGGGGATTTCGAGATCTGAGTTCAATATTGTTGATTTTGCTATCAAAATATTTTGAAATTATCCATGAAGAAATTGAAGTGTGTTACTAAAACCATATGAGTATGATGCTATTTTGTGTAAAATTAAAGTTCATTACCCATATTTGTAGGGACACTAAGTATGTTTTTATTTAACACCAGCCTATCTATGTATACAATTATTTAATTAAAGATCATGTACACTCTGAATGATATCCTGAATTACTTTTTTTTTTAAGCTTAATGAATGGTTCTAAGCTCTTAAAGGTTGCGAGTGTTCATAGGCATTTTCAAGTTGTTAATATTATTCTTTCTTTTCAACTTTAATTTAGTTGATCAATGTATTCTGCTAAGGCGGCACTGGCTGTAATAAAGAAATTTTATTCCAATGTAAGTACACCTTCTCTACGGCAGCTAACGTTTAAAGAAACATTTTGGGGTGTTCTTCTCTGGTTGTTTGGTTTTGCGACTTTCTTCCTTTTTATTAATTTCATTATAGGGCAATTTTTATCCCTATCTCTTATAATGTATCTATTATATTCCTCTCCCCTCTCTACAAATACAACCAAGAACTTCTGGTAGCTATGAAGCAGACTGTTGATTGGAATGATAGAATTTATTTGGATGTTTTTCCAAAACACCAACGAAGTCTTCAATTTTGGCCACGTCCTTCTTCTGACTTCAGGTAAAATCATTACAATTAAGAACCACCCTTCCTTAAGAATTATTTTGCCTATTTAATATAGGGTTGTATATGTATTTATTTAACAATCTTTGCAATATTTTTACCAAATTATACGATAATATTCACATTTTTCTTAAAATTTGCAATATTAATTATATTGGCAAGTTGTTTAAACCCATTGAAATATTGTGCATAATTCGTGTCAGTTGTATAATTAGTAAAAAGGTGAAAACATTATCATATAAATTAAAATTCTTTTTGGCCTTTTCCATGAGTTATTTCAAAGTTTGATGTCCATGTTTACATCGTGTTGCAAATCAGCTGCTAGCCATGGTGGTTCAGGTGGACCTTCTATGGTATATTATGGATGTTTTTATTTCTTTTTATATTTTGGTGTGCATTTCATATTTGGGGACATTAAATTTGATTTCTTTTGACCTTTTCTTTAGGGATGTGTCGTTATTCTTGGTTTCATGTGTTAGAGACACCTTATCGATTGCAAATTCTATAAAAAAAAAAAAATTAACATCTCAAAATGTATATATCATTACACCATGAATTGCTTGTTGACCAGGAAGAGGGAGCAAAAAATAACCACATGAAAGAATTAGGAATTACTTACATTATTATAATGATAAAAAAATTGGGTTTCATAATTTAAGAAGTAAATATTACGTTGTGAAAAATATGCGACCAATGAGATTATTTGCATCATACTATTTTATGGAATAATATATTTATAAGATATGGGACAAATGTCACCAGACAAAATAACAAAATAAAGAAGAAAACCATTAAATAAATACTATTAAAACACAAAAAATGTAATAAAATTTCTACAAATCATTTTTTATTTTAGTATTTTTTTCACTTTTTTTTCTTATTAAATCATTGTACCATTTTTTATTTTAGTATTTTTTTTCACTTTTTTTTTCTTATTAAATCATTGTATTTTGCAAGAACACTGTTATTATCTACATATGTTTTCCAGAGTATAATGTCTTTGTGTGTGAATGTATATCTATTTGTTTGTTATCATAGCATTGTACTTTACCTTTTTGTTCTTTTGCATAGTAGCAAAGTAATTTTCTTACTATTACATGATTTTTTTTTGGGTTTTTTTCAGGTGAATCTGCTGAAAACAAAGTCAAAATTAGTTTTAGTATATATGTATTGAACTTGTAATAGTAAACTTTTTTCATTATGTTACTTGAAATTTTATCAATATAAGCTAAAAATATCACATCACTACAAAAATAGAATAGAACCGTTCCCACAAGATCATGCATTGCACATTATTTTTAAAATTCCAAAATTATCCTTCGTGGGCCGTGCTCAGCACGGGCCTCTAAAATTCACTAGTATAGATAGAAGACACAAGAGAAACTTGCCTAAGCAAACTATGAAACTTATGTGAAAAGACGAATGAAAAATGAAAAATGATTTAGAAAAATGATTTAAAATGACAACTAATAACTCTAAATTTGTTCTTTATGTCATTAAAATTTTTAATTATATCCAATAAAAAAATCAACTTTTAATTTTGGTTTTAAAATTTATTGATTAAAATGACAACGAAAATCATCATTGCCCTTGTCGCGTCTAAGTAATAGTTTGGTATAGTCATTTTTCTTAAACCACAACTTCAATTACATAGATTTTTACTGATTAAATTGGCAAGGTCACAAAATAATATGACGCTGCTAATAGTTATCAGTTGTGGTTAGAGAAAAATTATTACAAGACGTTTAGAACTAGATGTGGTAAAGGCAATGATAGTGTTCGTTGTCATTTTAATTGATAAAAAATTAAAAATCATAATTGTTGGTATTTTAAAATTAAAATAAAAATTTAGTTTTCTTATTGGATATAATTAAAAGTTTAGTGACTATAAAACAAGTTTTGTGGTATTGATTATCATTTTAAGCCATTGTCCAAAAAAAAAAAAAAAAAAAAAAAAAAACATTGCAATGAGTAAAATATATAATAGGTACATGCGTCTAATAAGTTCTTTGAATCAACAGTTTTACTTTTATTGGATGGAATAATTATTTATGACAAATTATTAGATTTAGAAATTTTAATGCTTGGAAACTTATTTGTTATACTTATATGGCGATTTTTTTTAAAATAAATTCTACAATCCCTTTATAACATAAATTGTTTACGAATTGGCTTTCTTAAATATATGACAATATGTTATAATTATGTGGTTATGGGTTTATACTTTTATTTTTGCAATATCTACAAATTAACCAAGATAAAAGGAGATGAAATAGGTATGGTATGGAGCAATGTTTCCAAAAGCGGACCGGTTATCCAATTGGCAATTAAATACAATTACATTAGTATCCTTCCTAAAAGCATGTGTTCAATAAGAAATCACATACAACAAAACCTTAGCCAGCCAAATATATACCCTTATAAATGCATCGCGATACATAAATGTGTCGCCAAATTACGAAACCAGTAAAGAAGGGATGAGTGGTCGTCAATGTTTATTAGAAAATTACAAATATACCCTCCTGCCTTACGGAGGCCAAGCCCATATCCGTTATTTTCTAAGAAGCCGAAGGACATAACTGGAAATTGCTATGACTATAAATACCCGCTATCGAACAAAGGCACACCAAAATTGGGGATCTGAAGATGATGCTCGGAAAAACAAAGGAGGCTCCGGCGAGAGAGACGGGAAGTTTCGAAAGGGTGGTTACCCCTCTCTTGCCAAATCATAATCGGATCTGATCCGATCATGTTGAGCCGGTGAGTTTGTCCCCTTTTTCTCCAAAAACAACAGCCCTTGAAAACAATAAAACAATAATAAATATATATATAGAAAAGGTTCTTTTTTTCATAATCATAGCTCTACATTTTTTGAAATGAGGAGAATTGTAAGCAATGACATTGAATAAAAAATGTTGTGTACAAATTACTTCCCATATTTTGTGTGTTTATATATGTAACTACGATGGTATTTTGAGATGGCGATGATATTTGATTTCTGTATGGATTGTTATCCGGGCATCATTAATCGAACAAAGGGTGAAACTCGACCCGTATCTTGGCGGGGCAACCCGGATGGTATGTTTAATGGAGGAAAGAAATGGTTACGTGCAACCGATGTTGCAGCCATGGCGGTGTCCGACCCCTTTGTTTGACTTCAACTTACAGATCTGAGCCTAATTCTCTTCACATCAGTTTTCAAATGCTTTAATTTTGTAATTCATTATGTTTTAAATTACGACTTTTTCCAAAGAGTATTTTTTTTTTATCTAAACATAATACAAACATCTCACACTAATAAAAATTAAAGTAATTGCTCCAGCTTACAACTTTTTTTTTTTGTTATGACATGCCCTATTTAGTTTTTTCAGTAAAATTTAATTTTGCATCCATCTTGAAAGATTAAAGTGCATGCAGCGCCATATCATCTATATTTATACATGCATTTTAACATTCAGTTTTTAGGGGTTTACTTTGTATGATATAAATAAAGTTGGAAAATACAAATTTATAGTAAAAGTTGGAAAATAAAAATTTATAGTAAAAATTGTAAAATGGTTATGAAGTTGATAATAGTTAAGATAATTTGATAACATGTGAGGAAATGTTTTTTTTTTGCACTCAAAATATCGTACTATAGTTAAAATTCTGCTTCTCATCACAATGTATGTAGGTACCTCTTTAATGCTTTAAAGTTCTAAAACACTGTAAAAATACATCAAAATGGTATTTTGGATTTTTTATAGTAAAGTAATTTGTCAACTTAAATAAATTTAGTATAAGACTAAGGGGTCGTTTGATAGATGCTAACTGGGTCAGAGCTGACTGGATTAGAAGCTGATTCGGTTAGAAGTTCTGACTGAGTTAACTTCTGACTGAAACTTGTTGTTTGATTTTGCATATGACTAATTGTGCAAAATGACTATATTACCCCAAAACAACATTTTTTATAATAATTTCTTTATGCTTTATCATTTAATTTATAATATTACATTTTTATAAAAATATTCAAAAATAACAATGAAATTGATTGAATACTCCAAAACAAGATGATATAATATACAAAATGATGTAATTTACAACCATTTAAAGATGTATACAAGCACAAAACAGTTTTCAATACAAAGAACCATTAATCTACAATATAGAATATATATGTTTGTAGGTTCATTGTGTGATTGAGAACTTCTTGATTAATCTACAATATAGAATATATATGTTTGTAGGTTCATTGTGTGATTGAGAACTTCTTGGTTTCTTTGGGACACCATCAACCATATTTGTTTCTTTGGGACACCATCAACCATATTTGACAACAAAGATGCATATTATTTTCCCTTTTTTCCACAATGTTGATCAAAGATGCTTCAATCTTGATTGCATTTGGCTCAAAATACAGTCACTTTCATAACAAAAAATCCTTCACTCTCACCATTGAATGGCTTAGCTATAGAAATATCATAATATATTCTTCTAATATAATAAATAAAGTCATCTACCTCTAAACAAATATATATGATGAAGACATAAATGACAGTGGCATTTTGTCGAACACATAGAAGGCATAAATGATTTTAAGTACATTTAACTAAAAACATATCTAGGTCTAAACACCAACAGAGCATGAAGCGCATACGAGATTAACAGAGACAAACATGAAATGAAATCAATTGCAAAAATCGATTACAGACCCTACAAAAATCGATTGCAAAAAACGATTGAAAAGTTTTAACAAAGATACATGGATCAGAAATCGATTGTAGGCCTTACCGACGACGATGGAGGATAAGGGCGGTGATGGATGACCTGCGATGGAGTATGTTGAGTCCATGATGCGTTGCTGGGTAAATGGAGGAGAATCGTTACGTTGGAGTACGTGGAGGAGGAGGGTTGCGTCGACAATGGTAGAAGGGGGAGCAAATTCAGAGAAGACAGAAGCTGGAGAGGGAGAAAAGGTTGTCTTCGGTTGCTTCGTCGGAGGAAGAAGATGACTGGACGTGAAAGGTAATAGCAGCAGTCGATAACAGCGAGCAACTTCAGTGGAGGCGTGACAAAAGAATGGGGCAATATGGGAATTGATTACTTTTGTTCTCGGTCCATCAATAGAAAAAGGGGGACCGAATCTGATGAAAACCTTGGACCGAGTCCATGTTTTGGACCGAGTCCTTGACTTTCAGATCATTATCAAACATGCCAATTGTCTTTTTTTTTACCCAATCCCTCTTTGGACCAAGTTAGAATCAATATCAAACAGCCCCTAATTGTATAATGGTATAATGTGGCGAGCATAAATTGTTATTGATCGGTTTTGCACTTGTTGGATATGTGTTGATATGTTGATCAAATGTGAAGAAATTGAAAGCGAATTTTATGTTTGTTGTTGTGTTTGTATCATTTTGAATTCATTATAGTCCATTTAGGACTCGTCCATTCCAATAATTTTTGTTGTTTGATCCCCTTTCGAAACTTCATAGTTTGTATCAATCTCTCACTTTAAGTCTTCTTCCTTTGAAGAAGAAAACTTCCAAGTTTTTTAACATCCATTGATAATAAATGGATGCAAGCAATACAAGTCCAAATGTAAATGCATTAAAATTTAAGTAAGCCATCGTTACCCAATGATTAGACAATAAAACGCCAACATCAGGATAACTCGCCTTTTGTTCTTGAAAAGAATGTCATTTCGTGCCATCGATAAACCACAACAACGAATAAGTAAGAGACAACATCAACATTTTTTGATTTTTACCTAAATTAGCCTCATCAAGCATTCCTAGCAAGAGGGAAGCCACTTCAAGATTTTTGACCATTTCAACATCCACCTCCAAAGCAGCACATCAAAATCCCAAGAGAAGAAAAGATATGCATGATAACTCTATATTTTTGTTGTCGAACAACAAAAATCAAATCAAACGATCAACTAAACCTAAAACCCCATAAAATTCCACAACAAAACAAGCATGTGAATATAATTCAAGTGATTATATTGATTAAAAGTTGGAAAAACATCATAATAGTGATTTGAAGAAACAATTTATTAGTTTTGGGGCCATCAGGGTGGTGTTTCTGGAGAGATTGTAGCTTCGATGTTGCCATTGAAAATTCTACCCTCTCTCAAAAATCTCACAAAAAATGTGAAAAAAGTTTGGGGAACATCATCAAGAATAATGGTGGGTATATGAGATTTAGGCCATCAATCTCATGAAGTGGTTCAACCTGTCGTCGACAACTTTAACTTGTTGGCAACCTCCGACCCGTTGTCGACACCGTCGGTTTCTAAAAACCCACCACTGGTTAGGTATGTCAACATCGAGATGAAGAAACAACTCCATTCTCATATTTCTATTTTCCAGCTTCATCCTTTCCAACGATGAAATCAAAATCCTTTTCCAATTGAGATGCAGAAACAACTCTATCGAATCTGCAAATGAAATCAAACCTAATGGGCAAAGCTTGAAGTCTAGCTTGCCATCCGGCGCACCATCTTCCCTCTTCTTTTGGTTCTTCACCTCCGGCGAACCACCATCACCCATCACCCTCTGAGGAGGTAGCGACGTTGATTTTAGTGAAAAAAAGAGACCAGATAAGGTAGGATGGATCATCGATGTCTCATATAGGCAAGGATGATGGACTCCGACAAAATGGTGGTGGATCTCAGATAATAATATACAATTATATGGCAACATATGTTAATGATACTGGGTGATAGTGGAAGAAGAGAGTCAAAGAAGAAGGGGCTGAAAGAGGTCGTAACTTTGCTTATGTTTTATGGAAAATTATTTTTTTAATTTATCAATATATAAATCATAAATTTAATTATAAAAGAAATATATAAATCATAAAATTAATTATAAAAAAATTAATAAAACCATAATAGTTTTTTTAGATCAAACAAGGACCAAACGTGCAACAAAAATACATCTTAGAAACCATCCGAGTTAAGAAAAAAAATTATAAACTAAAAATGCAAATTACCCTAAATTTACTTATATTCCTTTTTATTAATCTAAGTAAAGTAAAGAACACATTTTACTATTACGATTAACGATCCAAGCCCAATAAAAAAAATGCGATGTTCGTATAAAATAAGAAAATCTAGGTGAAAATTTGGAGATGAGGCGTAATGTTGTGTTTTGCTCAAGTGAATGAGGCTCCGGCGAGGGTAATAGGGTTTTCTGAGAGGAATCCTTTCTCGCTTTTGCCATTTGATCCTGCGATCAAGTATGAGCCGATGATTTCGATGCCGATTCGCCACCCGATAATCTCTCTCAAACATACACACATACACAAACATAAACATATACATCACATTTCTCCATCCATGTATACGAATGATAAACTAAACTGATCATCGGCGTTGCGGCATTCGCCTAGTATATATATATATTGTGGTATTACTGTTTCTGTTGGCTGTTGCTGTTGCTGTTGTTGCTAATTTATTCTTCCGATGAGGCGGTGACGATGAGATGTAGAATGAGCAATATCTGAATTTGGTGACCTGATCTGTATCTTGGCTGGGTAATCCTGATGGCATATGTTGTTCATTAGAGATTTCTCTTCGGAAATCGATATGCATTGCAACTGCGATTGCAGCCATGACGGATTTGGGCAAAACAAATTCGATTACAACTGATCTGAGCCTCCGTTCTACCCTCGCATCATGCGTTTTTGTCTAGGTACTTTACCATTATTATTCGTTCCATATTTTTAACAAATATATTGTCTTGTTACTTAATCCTGATTAATTGGATGTCGAATTATTAAAACTTTGAATTCATGAATCATGATACTCCCAACCGTTGGTTAATATATATTAGCTATATGTTTACTTTAAAATCATTAATTTCTTTTCTCAAAAGCCATAGTAATTCAACGAATATCATGTTTCAAGCGATTATTTATAAGCATTGCAGTTACAAATCTAATATCAAATGTTCACCATATAATTACGTTCATTATTTTGGTTGGTTCAATTATGATATAGCTGCTTCAAAACTTAGAAAAAGTTGCTTATCATCTATATTTTCCTAAATATATAGTTGAAATTTTACACGTTTTGGTTGCTACTGATCCTTTTTATTATCAAACGTATATTTTGTCTATACATTTTGCTATGTCTACACTACGTGTTTTGAAAATTTTCATGTTTTAACATTGGATCATTGATAGTTGCTATTGTTGTCAATTTGGATGATATGCCAGATGATCAGATTAAGGTAGGGGCGTTCATAATTTCAATTCAAATATTGTTAGAATATGTTCAGTTAAATATTTGTTCTTTTATCACATGGGTTTGAAGCTTGTTTTGGAAAAAAAATCTCCTAATCCGAAAACTATTTTAAAGTTTCAAAAGATTACATCTACTTTTGCCAAACACTTTCACACAAATAAAAGTTACCACTTCTATCTCCAAACAAAAGCTATCAGCTATTTTCCTTATGGTATGGTAGAAATTACAATTTCAGTCCAACTTTGCTTTTTGTTACATTGCTAGTTTCTTGGTTTTACTTTTTGGGAGTAATCAAGATGATCAGAAGAGTAAATGTCATTGTTCAAATCTCATATGAATTTTATTTGAACAATCTTGTAATTTGTTGATCTGATATGTATCTTGGCTGGGCAATCCAGATGGCATGTGCTTGTTTTCTAGAAACTATTTCTTTATTTGTTACGTGCAACTGTGATTGCATCCATGGCGGATTTTGATGATTCAATTTCCCTAGATTATAAAAGATCTGAGCCTTGATTCATCTGCAAAACCTAATGTTGATCATTAGTAAAAGGCTAATGTAAGGAATAGCAATGTACTTTCATTTATTTATTTATTATAGCATCCTACTTTTATTTCTTTCTATTACAACTTGGAAAATCTATCCAATTAAAGCAATGGTGGTGGTGATGATGATGATGATGATGGTTAAGTTCATGGAAAATCTATCCAATTAAAGCAATATCAGTAATATTTTTTGGAAAGTTGTATATGGAATGGCTATGATGATCAGTTGTGTAATCTTCTTCTGAGCAAAAATGAAGAGACATTGAAGATTGGTTCTGTGTATCTTGGCGGTGCAATTTGTTGATGGCAAAGTGAGAAGTGACTTTGCAACTGTGTTTGTTTGCAGCCATGGCAGAGTCCCTCATCTTCTTTGTCAACATTCCCTAATTACAGATCTGAGCCTAAGGATTTTCCTGTTGCAATTATGTTTTTGAAAAAATTAAATAAAATTCATTAAGTGATTATCATTGAATAGTTTGAATTTAAGTTATTAGGATTTTGTGAAGGGAAAATATTTAATCATCATTTTTCTCTAAATTATTAGAATGGAGAAGAATTGAGAGTTATGGAAAATGAATATATATCGGACAATTTAAGTATACTTTATAGACCTACTCCACAAGATTTTTTTTTTTATATTGACAACAAAGAAAGGAAGTTTATGACATGGAAAATTGTGTTGTTATAACCATGATTTTTTAAATTCTTGCAATCTTAGCACCATGTGGATATGCTATGATATATTTATGTGGTTTACTTTATTCTTTTCAAGAGTTAATGTTGAATTTATAAAATTAAAAGTGGTGGATTATTACATTCATGGTGCCAGAATAATTTTAAGTACAACGAATATGGCATATTCTACCAAAGATTCTTCTTTTTGTGACCTTTTTACAAATTAGTCAAACCTTTAAAAGTAAAAAATTATCAAAAAAATTGGATGAAACATTGATGGGTGGGTGTTGAAGAAAGCAAAGTAATCGCAACAGAAAATGGGTAAGCATCAAGAAATAGCAACCTACTTTGGATTCATTTCTTAAAATACTTTATCTTAGAAACGACTGTTGTACTTGAGCTTGCTTTAAGCATTCATAAATAACTTTCTAGAAAAAGATATATGATACATGGAGATCTATCATTGGTTTTCATCAAACATTTATCGTTTATGCAATTCTTTTTTTAATGTTTCAAATTGGTCAAACTTGAGGACAAAGGAAGTCTGCAACAAGTAAAAAAATATAAGTAAATTGGTATTTTTGTATCATACAATATGTGTTTGGAACTCAGAAAAAATTAGACATTATTCACTTTTAGATTATTGCAATTCTTTGCATTTTTTGTTGCTAAAAAGTATGTTGTAACAAAGGGAAAAACATAAAGCTATTTTGTATCAATATGCTTTTCTTTGATAAAAACGTCAACAAAATTCCACACTACCCTTCCAAAGGCGGGAGACCCACTATTTGTTATTATTTATAAAAAATTAGGAGTGTTATTATTTGTAATAGATTGTAAATGAAGAAAACTGTTGTAGGGACTAGATCTAAACATAGAACCAAAGTAGAATAAAAAATACACTAGATCTAAAAATAGAATCAAGCAAAATACTTTGATATAAACATATAACAAAATTATGTTTTGCTACTTGTACCATAAGGTTGTGGGATAGTGCCATTTCCGTGTGATTTTGGGAAATTTGGGAAGATACTATAGGATAAAGAAAAAGTTGAATTGGAATGTAAATTTGCAAGGGCGTTTTCTGTTTACTAGCTGATAACAGCCGTATCTAGTTTGAATAATGTATTCGATTCGAAAAAGAAAGAATGATGAAGTTGAAAAACATTAAACCATTATCAAGTATCAACATTAAACCTCAAATTCGATCTAGTTTGGTTACTAGGAAAGGAAGAGACAAAGGTGGATGGGTGAAGCAAGGGAAATGTGGATTAAGAGTGTTATTAAGTCGGTTTAGTTGGTTTTCGAATTACTCGGTGTGGTTTTTTAAATATTTAAATAATTATAACAAAACAAAATAATTTTATTTAATTGGTTTTAGTTTTTTTAAATATCTAATCTTTATAAGTTTAACCACAAAAACAAACACAAATTACATGGGAATTTTAAAAAGTAGATGCATAAAAGATAAACAAAACTTAAATAAAAAAAACAATCGGTAAAACTAGTAGTAAATCTAGTAATGTTTTTTTTTCTTTAGAAAAGTTATAATATTTTGAACGAAATAATTTCAAATTAATATTTTTTTTACAAAAAAAAATCGGTAAAAAGTTGCATTATGACCATTTTCTTCTGGTTACACCCGGTAACAAATTAATTTGAAATTATTTTGTAAATTAACCTAAAATATTAGGATTTTTCTACAAAAGACATTAATAATAATAATAATAATAATAATAATAATAATAATAATAGATTGTAAAGAAAAAAAAGACAAAAAAAAGAGGTTAAATCCATCTTTTATGTGATTAATGTTAGGGGACAATTAAAGGTTAATTAAAAGTTGAGGATATAATTAATAATGAGGATGAATATTACGTATAATCTAATATCTTAGTTTAATAGTAAACCTTTATACTAAGGGGGTGTTTGGCTAATCTTATGACTTCTCATAAGTACTTTTTAACTTATAGCTTATAACTTATAAGCTAATAAGTTAGGGGAGTTAGGTGGTGTTGTTCTTTTTTTTAAAACCTCTTCAAACCATTTGTTGTTGCGCGGCGCAAGACACGCGCAACACTTGCCCTCTCGTAGCAGCTTGTTTTTTGGAAGGTTTTCAGACCACAAAGTGTTTTTTCTATAATTTTGGTATAACTTTTTTTTAAACTTTGATTTTTTTAAACTTTTATTTAAGAATTTGATACAATTTTTTTAACTTGATTTTTTTTTAAAAAAAAACTTTGATTTTTTTTTAATTTTTTTACCGTTTCTGTTAATAATATTTTCAGTTTCAGGTTCATCTTTTTTAATGTATGTAATTTTTTACGAAATTTATAGACATCGTTTGCAATACTTTCTAATTTTTTTATTTTCTTTTCTTATGTTTTTTTAAAATTAGTTTTTTTGTAGAATAAAATTGATAGCTTCTTTTATATTTTTTTAGATTTTTTTTTAAGTTTTATAATTTTGTTTTTTTACATGTTCTTTTTAGTAATTTTTCAATGTTTTAATACTAGAATTATTAAAATTTCAGTGTTGAGAATCATTTTCAATTTATAAAATTAGTTTATTTAAATTTCAGTTTACTGCAGCAGTCTGCAGATGTTAAAAAACAAACATGCTTCTTATTATAGGCTGCAGCCGTTTGTTCCACCTCTTCTGCTGCAGAGGGTTGTAGAGGTGGTCCGCAGACTTCATGAATTTTTGTTTCGAAAAAACAAACAGCATATTCCTTATAGATTTGACTTATTTCCGGTATGATACATTGATAAGTTATTTCTATCCAAACAATCTTTTTAACTTATACCGGTATAGAAGTGGTAATAAGTTAAACAATGAGTTTAAATAAGGTTAGCCAAACACCCTCTAATCTAATATATTAGTTTAATAGTAAGACAACTTGTTTGTTAGAGGAGGTTATAGGTCTTTTTCTCAAGTTATTTACTTTCATCATCTTTTAATTAAATTGGTGTTTTTTATGGAAAAAAAATGTTAACGTGACATGGTGCATAAACATCCCATTCATCAAATGACCATAAAAGAGCCAAAATCGAAAATCATATCAGTCTTGGAGTTTTGATTGAAATTCTTTTTGTTTTTAGGTATTTTAGAATAAGGTGGTGTTTGTTTTTTGTCCGCGGATCTTCTAAGCCTCTTCTGTCTACGCGGCGCGGACCACGCGCAGACATTAGTCTTCGCAGACTGTTTGTTTTTTTGAAGACTGCAGACCTAAAAATGTCTGCGCGCCCTCTTCTTGGCGCAGATGTGGACCAGAGTCTTTAAACATATTCAGACATCTTCTAGCCTAAAAAAACACATATATCTTTATTTTTTTTTTATTTTTTTTGAATTTATATTTATTCCAACTTTATTAGTGATAAACAATTTGAAAAAAAAAAGTTACAATACTTAAAAATAAAAAGTTCGACGACACAAACATGATATTTTTTGACAAATTTATAAATAAAAATTTATTACAATAATGGTTATTGAAGTTGTTTATATAAATATGAAAAAAATCATAATATATTCTTATATTTTTTGTGCCAAATTTTAAAAATCATAATATATTATTTGATTCACAATTACAATGTTTAGGTCTAACTTTGCGACCAAAATTATTGGTTTTTATCAAATATATACGTTAATTTGTACCATTTTTATTTTCACTTTTTATACAATAATACATAAAAGTTGATCTAGATTTGTTAATTATTTATAATAAAGTTATAAAAAATATTAAAAAAGTCACTTTGTAGTTATAACAATTAGTTTATTTAGATTTTAGCTTATTTTAGTAGCCCGCAGATGTTAAAAAAACAAACAGTCTTTTTTTTTCAGACTGCAGACGTTTGGTTCACCTCTTCTGCTGCAGAGGTTTACAGATGTGGTCCGTAGACTGCAAACATTTTGCATTAGAAAAAAACAAACAACACCTAAGTTTCTAAAATATTAAATATTTTATTAAATTAATCTTTTTTATAAAAAACATAAAACTATAAATTAATCTCTTGAAATCCAAACACCACTTATGCATTGTTTTACATAAATTCGTGGCCAAACTACGAAACTCGTAAATAAGGATGGATGTATCAATGTATACTATATGTATTGACAAATATACCCTCCCGCCCTACGCAAGCCACACTTTTCTTTTTAAGAATCCGAAGGACATAAATGGGAATCGCTATGACTATAAATACCAGCTATCGAACGCAGACACACCAGAATTGGGGATCTGAAGATGATGCTCGGAAAAACAAAGGAGGCTCCGGCGAGAGAGACGGGAGGTTTTCAAAGGGTGGTTGCCCCTCTCTTGCCAACTCATAATCGGATATGATCCGATCATGTTGAGCCGGTGAATTTGTCCCCATTTTCGTCAAAAATCAACAACCCTTGAAACAAATGAAAAAGGAAATATATACTACTCTGTCTCTCTGTATCTATATATCTGTGTATGTGTTTGTGTGTGTGTCTTTATCTGCAATTACGATGATATTTGATGATGGCGATGATATTTGATTTCTGTATGGATTGTTATCCGAGCATCATGGATCGAGCACAGGGTGAAATTCGGCCCGTATCTTGGCGGGGCAACCCGGATGGTATGTTGAGAGGAGGAAGTGTTTTTTGGTCTTCTTTCTCTTCCCGTGCAATCGGTGTTGCAGCCATGGCGGTGTCCGACCCCTGTGTTTGACTTTAAATTACAGATCTGAGCCTCATTGTATTCACTTGTAGTTTCAAATGCTTTAAACTGTTGATTTGTATTAATTTGCTGTTTTACAAGTGTATTTCATCTAATATTATTTTGGGGCTATGTTCATGCCACTAAAATTTAATAAAAGAAATAAAAAAAAAATGGGTAATGTATGATGTATAAACTTTTGTTTTCGGTTTTTTTTTTACTGGGTCTCTAATCCGTATCGAAATAACGGAATTGTCCAGTATTTTTTTGGACCCGAACACCTGTGGTACCCGAACGCTCCAGGCTTGTTTGGTATGTTTTCAAATCAGATCGGCTAGATCTCTCTTTTTTTGGGTCACACGTCTATTTGTTCATGTTTATCTTAAACAATCTCGGGTTGTGGTTGGTACCTAAACCCTAAACAATCTCCTTATGGAAAGGAAGAATGATTGAGAATCAAGGCAAAGAGTATTGGGATTTGTATAATGGACTACTATTTATCTCCTCCCTATGCCTCTATCTCTATATCTCTGTACGGAACGTTTGGAAGTGTTTGAGAGCTTTCAACTTCTAGCGTTTGATAAAACATGCCGTTTTGAACAGATTATGTTATTTGGTATTATAAGCTTCTAGCGTTTACTTTAAACAAAACGTTCCAAATTTAAATGTTACTTCATTTAGTTTTTAACAAAAAAACTACAAGTTACAAGCTACTCGCTACAAGCTCTCTGCTACCAACTAATTTTACGAACACACGCTAAGACTATCGAGTGTGGGCAACGTCCACCTGCGTTTTTGTGACATGACAAGGCTTAAACCACGGACGAAATATCGCCCTCGTTCGGCGTTATTAGCCTTTATGTTATCGGCAATTGTAGTAACAAAGGGCAGCAACTACGATTTGAATGTTGGAGGAGGATTTGGGAGGATTTGATCGTTTTCAAACAGTTACTTCTCTTTCTTTATGTATTTATATGTATTTTTAAGGAAATTGTTGATTTTTATGTATTTTAAATGTATAAACATGTTTTTTTTTATGTATTTATATTATTTTTAACAACTTTACATATTTTTTTATGTATTTTTATGTGTTATTTTTTATGTATTATGTATTTATATGTATTTTTATATATTTGTGTATTTATATCTTCGAAACACATTAAAATCAACTACTTTTCATCTCACTTTTTTTTTTATGTACACAATCTTCTATTTCTTTACATAAATCTTATTACACAAAACACAAACACTTTCTCAATCAACCAAAAATGGAGCAAAACTCAAACACACCTCATCCAAACACAAACACATCCGCTCCATTCGGTTTCGCGCCATATAAGAGCTATGTGAACCTCCTCAACTCTCAAAACTCACCACAAATATCATTTTCAGAAAATTTTTCAATCTCACCTCATCCCAATGCAATTCCCAAACTTTCAACAAAACATTTTCAACACTTTCGCTTCGATATCACAAACACTCACACAAGAAACGGTTGCTGAAACGCAAGTGGGGGGTAGTCGGAAACCTAGAGTGAGAGGGAAAAATAAAGGGAAAGTGGCCGCGTAAAATGAAGAAGAAACTCCAATATAGTGGTCACCGGAGGAGTACGCGTTGGCGGTGATGTGGTGCATGACTTCCAAAAATCCAACTTTAGGAAACGACATGAGAAGAGTTGGATTTTGGAAATGTGTACTCATAAAATTTCGCACAATTTTGAAGAAAGAAGGGGCATATCGTAATCACGATATGTTTAGTAGCAAATGGACTTCAATCAATAAGAAGTGCACCAAGTTTAATTCGATCTACAACAAACTTTATTCACACAAGCCGCAGGGGAGCAATATCACGTCGAAACGGGTCATGTTTTTTAGTACGAAAAAATTTGGGAGATTGTGAGAAAAGAACAAAAATGGCTTAAGACGCCAACATCGTCGAAGGTACAATCAAAGATGTCTTGTGGTCCGGGTTCAGTTGATGTTTCTGACGCACGAACTAACATCGACCTCAATAACGACACCGATGAGATCCCGGACAACATCAAAGAAATCTCATCGCCACGACGACCGGTCAATGTATGGTCTCATTAGATGGATTTACAACCAACAATTTGGAATTAAATTATAGAAAAATTGAACATGAATCTTCATGGTAATATGATCAGTGGTGTTTACCGCTAAAGACGATGCCAAAGGTGAAAGTCCAGTGGCGGAGCGAGGATCAAAGTAAAGGGGTATCCCATTTTTTTTTAGGGTAACCAAATTTTTTTCCGGGGTACTTGGGTTTCTCCGGTTCGGTTTTTGTTTTAAACCCAAATCTTAATCGAATCCTTAGCTAACCTCAAGTCTTGTTATATAAACATGAAGTTGAAGTATATTTTGATATTTGAATCGACGTGAGACTCAAAGTAGATATCAAATAAAGAATGAGCATAACAAATTTATATAATAGAAAAAAATGGTTGGGTTTACATGTGTTTAGTGATGTGGGATAGAATAGCTGGGAAATAAAAAAAAAGTAAACAAAGGATATGTAAGAAGCAAGAATTGATCCTGAGACCTTTACTTCAAGAAGCTAGTGTCTTAACCAGTAGACCAACTATTTGTTTGTGTTTATAAGTAGAGGGATGCGTATATATACACTATACCGATTTTTTTTAGGTATACGTAAACAAATATTACACTACCGAAAAAAATTTAAGGGGTATCCCGGGATCCCCTTGGATCTGCCCCTGTGAAAGTCCCCTCATCTGGCCTGCCATCATAATGCATCTCAAGAAAAGAAGGATCTATAATGCCAAATTGGCTCCTACTACATGGAAAATACATGTATATGCAAAAGGAAATATGATTAAGATTTATTTTTCTCACCTAGCAGTTCCTGATCAAACATTAAATGAATATTTGAGTAATATAGCAAATTAAGTACAATAAGTTGTTGGCTAAGTTAATAAAAAAGTAAATTAAATTTTCTCAATTAGAAAGAGTTGTACAAATTATCCAAGCCAATCCAATTCAACAATGGCCCAAATGCAAGTATATGGCTACATTATATCCATCTTCATGTAATTGTGAGAATATACAAAGAGAATCCAACAAAATAATCATAAAAATAAGCAATACTAAACTTTCACCCGGTGAAAATGGTGATAAATAACATTGACCTTGAAAAATTAAGACCAAAAGGTACTTTATCACCATGTTTCACACTTATACACACAATGATCTAGAAACATATATATACCTAATGAGCTTGACAGAGAGATAGATAGAGAGAGGACAATTACAATTTAGGACTTTTTGGTTTCTAGATTGGGAGAAAGTTACATTGGAATGGAGATAATGGAAGAGAAAGAGATCAAATGAGAAATTACTCAAATTCCAACCCTGAAAGCGCCAAACCGATCATTAATTTTAAAGAGTAAACAAATTTTAAGGAAACAGAGAGGCAGGGAGAGAGATGTAACCTGAAGTTCGATGTGAGAAAATAGTTGACTTTTAGGAAACTTACACTAGTCGCTAATGGGTGATATACGTTAAAAGATTCCAGTAAAATAAAATACAGATAAAGATAGATTGGATGCAAACCTGAAACCGCTTTTCCAAACCCTATTTCCTCTACATACCAGATAGAGTTGTGATTGTGTACCTTGGTGGCGATGGGGAAATAAGGAGGCAGAGCGGCTGTAGTGGTGGGAAAACTATTCGGGGTTGGGTTTTTTAAAGATAAAAGGGTGAACGAAGCAAGCCCACCTGGGTCTAGGTTTTAAGGTGGGATGGTCTGATGCAGGTGGTTGTAGATGGTTGCACGCAGAAGGGAAAATGTGGGTAACATTAGGGCCATGGTGTGATGGCCTATAGTGGCGAGGATGATGGGTGCTTAATGGAGACAATATAGTGGTGATTACTTAATGGTCATGATGACGCGGGATATAGGAGAGGGCAGAAATATATATATATATATATATATATATATATATATATATATATATATATATATATATATATATATATATATATATATATATATATATATTTCTGATCGAGACAATAGCGGTGGCTGAAGGCGGTAGAGACGATAGCGACTCTTGGTGGTTGAAGGGGGCGGCGATTGGGGCGAATCTTGGTGGTACCAATTATGGGATAAATCGTTTGAGTAGAGATTGTGTGGTTTAAACATTAGAGTGTTTACAAAGAGAGAGAGAGAGAGAGAGAGAGAGAGAGAGAGAGATATGAGATGGTGGTATCAGTGGAGGTGACGATGGTGAAAGTTGTCAATGGTGGAGAAGGAATAGAGTGAAGCTGGTAGTTGAAGGGGGTAAGTGGTTGAAGGCGGCGTTTAGGGTTTCTCTTCAGCGGTGAAAATTAGGTGGAGATAAAGTGTGGAGATGGAGGAAGACGGTTAAAGAGTGTGGAAATGAAGGCCATGGAGAAGTTCATCATAAAGACGTCAAATATAAGGGAGAGTGGCCGAAATCCACGTATATTTGCCAAGATTTCAGATTCAACAGACTCATCCGAGTCAAACGTATTCTACCCCAGCTTTAAAAAAATGAATTGAATTACCGTCCTTAGCCTTTTACCTTTTGAATTTTGTTGACCAAATAAGATTTCAATGCATAAATTTATTGTACATATTGCATTATGGTCTTGTACGACTTAAATTTCAGCGTTTGACCAAATATGATTTATAAGGTATAATAGATATATAGGAAAATGACATATATGCCCTATTAAGTTTCTAGGGTTTACCCATTTAGCCACTTAACTTATTTTGTGGCTTTATGAGGGAACGAACTTGTGGGCAACCTGTCTATTTAGTCCCCTAGACTTGTTTTAACCGATTTCCTTGACACATCTACACTATTTGCCACATCATTCAAGTCAACACTTCAAAAAGGACGAGAAGAAGAACACTATTCCTTTTAAACCTAAAACCCCTCTCTCCTTTCAAGATCTCCTCGTTCTTTCGCCTTCCCCTACCAAGAGATCAAAAACCAGACTTGATGTCTCTGGGGAGGAAATTAACATATCTGGGTCTCGTCGCCGCCGCAACAACCGATTTTCTAATATCGGTTCACCTAGAAACACCAGAAGACACATGTGGCGAATGGAAGAGATTCGATAGGATAAAGATTCGAGAGGATAAAGATCTGATTGTTATTGATGAGTCCATCGTTCTTAACAACAAACCAATGAAAATGAGACATAGTGGTAGATCGAAGAAGGAGAAATTGATTTCTTTCTGTTTCATTCCATCCCCAAGTAAGAATAAACAGATTTATCTTGATTCACTTCTGGTTCTGATCTAGGGTTCTATTGATTTACTTCTCATCTTGATTGTAATGTTATTTCAGGAGGAAACGACGAGGATTACGGGTAAACGTTCGATAAAATCAGATTCCTGATAAATGATCTGATAACGTGGAATGATGTTGCAAAATCAATCCTCTCGTTTGGGTTCAGTTCACTATGTTTCTTTTCTTCATATTTCACAACAGGCATTAGCTTTAGGTAAGTCAAGCACTTTTACCCCTTTCGAATTTTACAAACTTCAACACCACTCAAAGATTTGATTTTCGTTTTCAACATGCTTTCTTCAATATCTTATCTAGGTCTACACCTTTTGAATTTCTCAAATTCCATTATCTAAAGGTCATAAAGAAAGAGAAACTTTAAGCTTAAAGAAGATGGCATTCTAACCTTAAGCTTAAAGAATATGGCATTCTAAAAGCTGATGTGCCAAATACCGTGATCAAATTGTATTTAGTAGAGCCGATAAATGTGTAGATGGTGTATTTGCCGATGTCAGAGGAGCTGGTACAGTGACAAGTTGAATTGAAGCATTTGTTGACTTTCAAAGTAGTTAACCAACGAAATTAAGGTCCAAGTTTGAATGTTGACTTGAATGATGTGGTAAATAGTGTAGATGTGGCAAGGAAACCGGTTAAAACAAGTCTAGGGGACTAAATAGACAGGTTGTCCACAAGTTCGTTTCCTCATAAAGCCACAAAATAAGTTAAGTGACTAAATGGGTAAACCCTAGAAACTTAATAGGGCATACATGTCATTTTCCCTATATATATATATATATATATATATATATATATATATATATATATATATATATATATATATATATATATATATATATATATATATCGGATGACACAAGCGCGTGACCTCCCTTCCACATCCCCTTCTAAGGCACGTGTCGCAATATAATGTAATTCTTTTTTAATTTTTTATTTTTTTTAATTATGATAAAAAACAAAATTCTTAAAATTTAATTCTATGTAATGAACACAATCATATATATATATATATATATATATATATATATATATATATATATATATATATATAATTCTCCGAAAATCATAAAAATTTAACAAATACTTGTACTCATTATACAAGTGATTTTGTAAAAATAAGTTTTCAAAAATAAGTTTATAAAGTATTTATTTTTTAATTTTAAGAAATATTACTTTTTTTAAAAATATTGAACTTAATATGTATCAAAATGTGATGATTCAAAATATATATGATTTAAAAAAAAAAACTTTTGATTCAACTTTTTATGATCCTTAATTTGTTATGATTTAAAAATATTTAGATTCAAATATTTTATAATGCTTAATTATATCTTAAATGATTCAAAATATATAATGATCCATAATTTTTTTTTGAACAAAAACTTCATTTAACTGAATATATTATTGATCCAAAATACATGATTCAAAAATGATATGATCCACAAAATCCTATGATTCAAAATAATTTGATTAAAAAATAGTATGAACGGAGAATATTATAATCCTTAATATTTTTATTATTCAAAATTTTGATAATTGTTAAAATTTAATAACTTGAACCGATATTTAGTTTAAAAAAACCCAAAAAATCAAAAATTAAAAAACAGAAATAAACAAAAACAATAGAATCTTCAAGGATGTAGTAAAGACAATAAAAAAATGAAAACCTAAAAACCAAGTGTGTGTTTATATATATATATATATATATATATATATATATATATATATATATATATATATAATTAAAAAAACAAAAATAAATAAAAAAACTCACTTAAATGACGTTCAATGGACGTTCGTCACACGCGATTAAATTCTCGAGTCCGTATTAATTATCACGAACGTGGGTCGCTGTAACATCCCAATTTTCAAGGCCCAAAAATTTTGTTTTTAAATTAAGTCCTTTCATGAAATAGGATACCAAACATTGTCAAGTTACATCAACTTATAAAAACATAACGTCATGTTTCAAAATCACAATATCAAGAGTTATGAAAATCAGAGTACAATCCCAGAAACTCCGTGCGGAAATCATATGTGTGTGTGAGGCGCTGCTACACCGCCAGCTCTTTCCCTTTGGACGAAGCGGTACCTGAAACCAAAATTGAAACTGTAAGCACAAAGCTTAGTGAGTTCCCCCATCATACCACATAACAAAGCTACATGCATATTGTCGGGCAATTCTGGGGTGTCCGACCTACCCATGTCAAGCCATTCTGGGGTGCTGACCTACCCATGTCAAGCCATTTTGGGGTGCTGACCTACCCGTGTCAGGCTATTATGGGGTGCCGACCTACCCTTCGGTCTGTCTCAGCCGAATACGGGGACTGTTTCACCCCCTACCGCTAGCATATAATATCATATCATAATCAAGCTATCAGACATATCTGGGGTGTTCGACCTACCCATTGGTCCTAGCGACCGAATCGGGGACTAATCCCCTCCTACAGATACTATCTCACAATACATGGCATACTAGCATACACATATATCAAGCATAAGCAACCCAGATGATTATCACAAAGACAATCATCACAACTAAACAATTACCAGTGGGCCGGCCTTGGTGCCTTAGACCTACTCCTACTGGAAGGTAACTCACCTCGATGTCGTGTAGTGTCTGAACCGTCCTCGGTGTGAAAATCGACTCCCCTCGACTCCTCAATCCCTACACAACAATCCTTCTAAGTCATCACATATGATATACAACCCTAACTAGGGTCAACTCAGATTCAGTCAAAGTCAACATTAGTCAAAGTTAACATCCAGTTGACCTGACTCGCCGAGTTGGCCTACCAACTCGTCGAGCCCATACTCCTTTAACCCGATACAATCCCCGTCTCTACTCGTCGAGTCTAGCAAGAACTCGACGGGTTCTCCTTCAATCATCATCGAGAGTATCTTCATCCGACTCGCCGAGTTCAACCTTGAACTCGTCGAGTTCATCTCCTTCCTACGAATACATCTAGTCTATGACTCGCCGAGTTGTATGAACAACTCGTCGAGTTTATCTTCAAAGGTTGGGAGATTGCCTTGGACTCGCCGAGTCTGTTCATACACTCGTCGAGTCCTATGATTCTCAGGTCCCTTTACGCGTCTAAACAACTAAGGGACTTTCCATCCTAACAACTGGTCCATCCACAGAAAGGATTTGGTGGTCAATACACCCCGACTCGCCGAGTCCCAAGAACGACTCGTCGAGTCCAACCTTGACCATTACTATATAGTCGATTTAAATGGGTCTTAACACATCAAAACCATAGATCTGGCCTTCTAATGTCCATTTTACACGTAAAGCTCCAAACTTGGTGCACATGCATGGGGTCTTTGGCTCAAAATGCCATAAAAGGTGCTCTACAAGATGCATGGGGCTCTCATGGCCTTAAAGTTGGCACCTTTATGCCATGAGACCCCTCCAATGACTCAGATCTGGAGTCAATATTCCATGTACACCTTCCAAATCCGAAAATGGCTTGGAAAGCCCTAAATGTACCCAAAGTCCAAGCTTCTAAAGATGAATAAATACATGGAAGACCAAAACAGGGGAATTTTACCTTGATTGAGCTGGATATGGACCAAAACCTCTGGATCTCCAAGCCTCAACTCGAACTCTCAAGCTTCTTCCTTTTTCTCAAGCTTCACAATCCACCAAATGCACCAAAATGGCCTTAGAACATACAAAAACAGCTAGGGTTTCGATATACAGCTCTCTGGGAGTGATAGGGACGATGGAGGCTAAGATAAAGTGTTTAAATAGGGTGAAAACCCTAAATATTAGGGTTTTGTCCAGACAGCTCCTACTCGTCGATTCGGTCTCCCGACTCGTCAAGTAGGTCACTTAAACCCCCGTTCCAACAGTCGAGTCTACTCGACGAGTTGGGCCTCCAACTCGCCGAGTCCCAGAGTAAACTGTAATATTTTCATGAAATTAAATACGTACCAGGAATCGGGTGCTACAGTCGCGTGTGAACGCGTCAGATCCAAGTATTTGATTTGATGTTTGTGCCATTGACGAAATCGGTGGTGGAGCATTGTCTTCGCAGTCCTCGTTATTTTTTGAGTTCTCACCGGAACCACACCATATATATATATATATATATATATATATATATATATATATATATATATATATATATATATATATATATATATATATATATATATATATATATATATATCACTACTAGAAACATAACCTTCAGCGACAAAATTAGCTACAAATTCTATCCGTAGCTAATTAGTGACGGATTACCGAGGGATCAGCGACGGAACGCACACATATTTCGACCAAAATACTTATAGACTTTTAGAGAGGTATTACCGAGGGATCAACAACTGAATTGCAAGAATTTATCGACAAAATCGCTCCCTCGCTAATCCGTCGCAAATTAAAACATTTTAGTGAGTGAACAACGACAGACTACTAAAAATCACACGCCTTTTTTTCCCATCCCTCGCCAATCGCTCACAGAAATGGACGCCTCCTTTTTTTTCATTCCCCGCTTTTCTTTCTTTTTTCTTTCCCTCGTTTTATTTTCATTCCCAAACTCTAAACAATTTTCTCCAAAAGCCCTAATCGACCTCTGTCGACTCAAATTCCTCCTCCGCCCGGAAAATCACCTCCACCACCGTCCACCTGCGTCGTCCCTCTTTGAAGTATACTTGAAAAGTATAGGAAAACCTCATAAATCACATCATCGCTTGCTTTCCTCTTGGTCCATATGCTTTCCTCGTTGACTCACCGTTTCCCTGCAACAACAATTGGTCTATTGGTTCATCATTTATCGTAAACTCTAGCTTTCATCACCTTCCTAGTCTGGTTTCTGGTTGTCTATAAGTTCTATTTTCATGTAGCTCTCTTTCTTTTTAGATCAAATCAGAACTCGTTTTTCTAAGCTCTACCTTCCATAACTCCATAATTTTGGTTTTCCTAGGGTTTTCTTGTTGATGACGTACATTTTGTTTTTCCTATTACAATTTAATAATCTCACAGGATGAATTTGTATGATATGAATTTGGTACCGAGTGTAGGAATTTGACAAGGGGCTTGATGTCAAAACGACAAGAATATATGGAGTGGCCAGAAGATGTGTTGCCCGAGCAATTAACAACTACACCACTCAGCTACTCGACTATGGCAAACAAACATCTCAGTGTAATCTGTCACACCCCAAAACCGTGATGGCGGAATCGTTCCGGGGTGGAGGACGTCATGCGTAGTATCACAACAAATGTATCATAGCAAGCATAGTAAACACAACCAGACATTTAATACATATATGAAAGAGGTTTACATGGTTTTAATACATAGTTTTGTTCATATCAAAAGCAAAATAGAAAGACGCGACTCTAACACTTCGACTTCTCCGAGTTCCTGGAAGTACCTGTTTACTAATTCCCTGAGAATACAAGCAGTTTTGAAAGAGTATCAGCATAAAGCTGGTGAGTTCATAAGCATTTTGGTTTTGGTGGAAAATGTTCTTTGAATCCTTTTGAAAAGTGTTCCTCAAGAAAATCCTATATTTTCTTATGAAAAGCGGTTTTGAAAGAGTGTCCATTAGTAGAAAATAAACCATCAGTTTTAGAAATGCCGGTGTTATCTTGGGAAAATCCTATATTTTCCCTAAAAACAGGTTATCCGTACTAGAGGTAGAGATGTAAGTTTTGAAAACCCATGATTACTATCGGTATATACATGAAAGTAGTTTTATTAATCAAAATAAAACAAGTGAAGAGTAGAGTCCATAAACAAGGTTAGTTTATACTTATTTGCGAGTCGTATAACCATACTTGATATGACCGAGAGACCTTTATAACGTTCTTCAGGCGTTAAGCTAAATGACATTTGTTCACCACAGGCGTGCCCGCCTAACTGTAGCTAGCAGTTCTGGTGTGGGATTGTCAGTCCCGAATAGATCTATTCACAAATCTCACGCTCTCCCTCCAAGAGACTCTGGTTATACTAAAAGGATTTATCACTATACACCTAAGGGTACAGTATTGAAGTAGCGCCTCACAATTACGTATAATCTAGTTTATTAGCGAGAAATCAGTATAAAACAGTAATTATCCTTGAATAAATGTACTTTATACTTCTGAGAAAACATATAACATAAACTAAATCTACCATAGTTTATATATATTCATTTATGAAATCTGATTAAGTAGAGACTACCTAGAGGGTTATCCCAAACTATACCCATTATAGTTTATTAGAGTTGATATGGAAAATGCTTTGTAAAAACCTTTCTGAAAGCTATGAAGTTGGATTTCCAAAATAGAAGTTTCCCTTATGTTCAACATATTACAAAAAGAGATAAAATATCCGAATATGTTATTAAACGTGGAAATCGTTGGACTGCATTAATAAGTTTAAAACTTAACAGCATACTTAGCGTTTGGCTTGTATTCCCCCCTGAAAACATTAAAAAACACGGAAAATGTAGGGGTATGAACTCACTTTTGACGGATGATTCGAGCGGATGATCGGTTACGAGTGTTGAGTGTCAATTGAGGTTTCGCACTCAAGTGGATCCTAGTAACATATAATAGCACATATATGTATTAGATTTAGGTATTCCATGACAAAACATGACGGGAAACCACCCTAAAGACTTGGAAATGCTTGTCGGGACCTTATGTGATCAAACAAAGGAGGTGTATGGTCATTAGGGTGTGTGTGCGGCCAGGGTGTGCGGTCAGGCTGTGTGTGCGGTTGCACACATGAGTGTGCGGCCGTACAGAGGGTGTGTGCGGCCGTACATAGGAGTGTGCGGCCGTACACTCCTCATTTGTGCCCGAAATGTCGATTTTTAGATGTTCTAGTGCTAATACCAAGTCCTACTAGTGAATGAAGGCCAAACTCTTCACTTTGGAGAGATTTAAGGTGTGTACGGCCACCTTATGAAGGTGTGCGGTCGTACACCTTCATGTGATGAAGAACATGATGAACTTTGATGGTTAAGGGCTTAGATCAATGGGTCCTTCATGTATGATAAGCTAGGTGATGGAAAACTCACGTTTTTGAGGCCTTGAGAGCGTTCTTGGATGAAGTTTTTAGAGAGAGAAAGTAGAGGGAGAAAGTAGAGTGCAGCCAAATGAAAGGAATGAGTGAAGGGGTCACCCTATATAAATAGGGATGAGTGTGCGACTGGAGGATGGGTGTGCGGCCACACACTCGTGTGTGCGGCCATACACTCGGGTGTGCGGCCACACACTCATGTGTGCGGCAATACACTCGGGTGTGCGGCCACACACTCATGTGTGCGGCCACACACTCCTTTTGATGGAGTGTTTGGCCTATTTGCAACCCTAAATCTTAAACCAACCCATCCCTAATTCAAACTTTGGTTGTACAAGGCTTTAGATCATCCAAACAGGCTCAAAACAATGCTAAAGATAGCTGAAACGAGTTTAACATTGATAGAATTTGACTAAGGTACAAGATAGAAGTTTCGGGTTGTCACATCATCCCCCCCGTTAGAGGGAATTTCGTCCCGAAATTCAAGAATAGAGGTATAACTCATAGACTTGGAAAAGATGGAGGTACTTAAGTTTCATGGAACTCTTGTGCTCCCAAGTGAATCCAAGTTCCTGTTTGACGTTCCAGTGGACCTCCGCTATCGGGATGTGACGTTATTTCGTTCGCTTGACTTCTCGATCTGTGAGCTCAGTGGACGCTCGTCTAACTCGAGGTTGTCGGGGGGAATTCGTAGGTGTCTCATCGGACGGACACTTATTTGGTTCGACACAAGAGAGACGGGATGGACGCTGCTAAGCGCTCGAGGTAACTGGAGTTTGTACGCTATGGGACCGATCCTAGCTAGGATCTCAGACGGTCCAACGTATCTTGGATTTAGCTTTCTACACTTTCCGAAGCGTATCAGACCTTTCCAGGGTGAGACCTTTAAAAGGACACGGTCACCAACTTGGAATTTCAAGGGTTTTTGTCTCTCATCGGCGTAGCCCTTTCGTACGAAACTTTCTGCCGTCTCTCGGATGATGACTTGCGAGAGTGCTATTGTGGACTTGACTCTTGTCTAGCTGTGTGTTGCCCACCTCAGCCCAGCGCAGATGGGGTCTGTACTTATGGCTGCAGAGGGCTTCGAACGGTGCAGCCTTGCTACTGGAAAGGTCGTCGTTGTTTGCAAAAAGGTTCAATTAAGGATAGATGAGTGTCTCACGACGCATCTTCAATTGTCTGGATTGTTCTCTTATCTCGTCCATTTCTTGGTGGATGATACTCTTCGCATGAATACTTTCGGGTTTTAGAAGAGTGATGAGTTTTCGAAGTTCGCATCCAATTTGTCGTTACGAGTGACGGGAGTTTTGCGATCGAACTATTTAAGACAAAGGGTTTGGTGCATACAAGTCATGTATAACTACAACTGCCCCTAGCGTATTTACTTAAGCTATCATGATTTGCTTATTAGGGCTTTAAACCTTATGAGGATTACGTGATTCAATTCGGACGAGAAAGCAATCACAATTATGAACAATTATTGGGGTTTTTGAAAACGTACCAAAACAAGGCAGGATCCTTCGATGCTTCTGTTGGATAAGGTGTATAAGTCCATAACTATTTCTGGTATGTACTTGACCCGACCCGGCATGGTCCATTTGGGTTGCATGACACCATGCAATTGGATAAACTAAAATGAGAGAAATAACACTTATGGTTTCTAATATATTAATAATATTATTTAATTAGTTTGATCAAGAATTAATTTAGAATTAATTAAGTGATCAAAAGATAACTAATTAAATATATGGGTAGATTATGTAAATCTTCCATATATTATATAGTGGGCTAAGAGGCTCCATGGATTATCAAGTTGGGTTCCACCCATAGGATGCTCCATGGATGCTCCATGGGAGTTACAAACCCATGGGTCATGGAAATGAAGAGTCATGACACATTAGGGTTTACATGGTGTAACCCTAGATGTGTCAACACTATATAAGAAACTCATTCTCCACCAAAATCGGACACACATAAGAAACAAGAGGGCTAGAGCCGATTTTGCAAGTGTAAGATTCTCTCAAAGTTTACTCCTTTGCATTTGGTGTTGTGTGAAGCATTTGAGGCATCACACTTGGGGTGCTAGGCTCATAAGGTTTCAAGGATCATAATCAACAACAAGGTAAGTTATTCTATCTTTCATTCAAGTTAAAAATGTTCCCCATGTATGCTAGATAGAAATATAACATTGGAATTCAACTTTGCATGATTATTAGACAAACATAGATCCAAGGTTATTAGGGTTGTATGTACACTTAGGAAGTGTTAGAATGCTCAAAACCCATCAGTGGTATCAGAGCCTAGGTTTGTTTGTTTGTTTTTTTTTTTTGTGCAAACAGCTTGAAAAAAAAATCGTTTTTCTGTTTTCTGCTCGTATGAAAGTTTGCACATTTGTTGCTGGAAATGGACTAGAAACATTACCCTAAACTGTTTTGATGTTTTAAAGCTTGTTTTAGATGGTGTAATGTTTATGCTAATCCATTTACAATGGCAATTATTAAAATTACAAGTTTTTTTTAAGTGTAATTTTTGATTCTTGAAAGTGTTCATATTCATGTTCTTGAACTTATGAAGATTAGATGATCATAGGAATTGTTTGTAACCTTCATGGTAGTTTAATTCATGATCATAATGTGTTTTAATGGAGTCCATAACTTGTCCTCAAGTTATGGAAAACCAAAAGTCTCACTTTTATTAAAGCCATTAAAAGAACACAAGAGTTATAAAAATGAAGAGTCTTCATTTTTATTACTCAATTAATTCATAAGTTATAAGAAATGAAAAGTTTTGGAAGTTTACAAAACTTGCCCTCAAGTTTTGGAACATGTAAAGTCTTGATTAAAACTTTAGTTCCAACCCTTAGAATTTTAAAAAGTTAAAATTCAACCCTTATACTTTATAATATTATAAGTTACTAATATATATATGTATAACGTCAAGTCGTCTTACCGCTAGTACGCCTCATTCACGAAGCCGGTCTATAAGGGGGTATAAGGTTGTTGTCTATAAAATGGCAACTTAATGGGTGTCCACTCTCACCCACCGCTTCCTTGATCGGTGGAGGGTCGTTAGCCGAACGGGTAAGACAAGGACTTATAAATTCTCATTAAAAGTATGATGAATATTATAAAGTAACTAAATGCTTTTATTAAATTCCCAATCTTAGTTACTTTAGGAAAATGTGAATAAGGTGCTAATCCATGAAATTACACTTTACACTTTGTTTAAGTCGTTGGTGGAGCGTGTGTGGTTAACTGACACACTAACTTGGACTTAACAAGGTAGGTAAAGGGTGACTTAAGGTTTACCATTGATGAGTTTTGAGCATTCTAACACTTCCTAAGTGTACATGCAACCCTAATAACCTTGGATCTATGTTTGTCTAATTATCATGCAAAGTTGAATTCCAAGGTTATATTCCTATCTAGCATACATGGGGAACAAATTTTTACTTGCATGAAAGATAGAATAACTTACCTTGTTGTTGCTTATGGTCCTTGAAACCTTGTGAGCCTAGCACCCCAAGTGTGATGCCTCAAATGCTTCACACAACACCAAATGCTTTTGGAATGACTTTAGAGAGAATACACACTTCTAAAATCGGCCTAGCCCTCTTGTTTCTTATTGTCGCCGATTTTGGTGGAGAACATGTTGCTTATATAGTGTGTCACATCTAGGGTTACACCATGTAAACCCTAATGTGGCATGACTCTTCATTTCCATGACCCATGGGTTTGTAACTCCCATGGAGCCTCCATGGAGCATTCAATGGGTTTAACCCAACTTGATTATCCATGGAGCCTTTTAGCCCACTATACAAGTTATGGATGATTTACATGATCAACCCATATATTTAATTAGTCATCTTTTGATCACTTAATTAATCCTAGATTAATTCTTGATCAATACTAATTAAATAATACTATTAATATATTAGAACTTATAATATATTAATAAACCACAAGTGTTATTTCTCTCATTTAGTCTATCCAAATGCATGATGCCATGCAACCCAAATGGACCATGCCGGGTCGGGTCAAGTACATACCAGAAATAGTTATGGACTTAGACACCTTATCCAACAGTCTCCCACTTGGATAAGTCTAATAACTATAACTGCAAGTATGACTTCAGGAACCGATCAGCAATCGTAGCTCTTTTCAAGGTTTCTCGGAACTGAGAAGATGATGATACGCCATTTCAGATAAGTGATCATATAATCCTCTGTTCTAGATATCAGCCGGACAAATACATGGAACAATGTCTTACTTATTGTCCAGCAGTTTGTTTCCCGATTTCCGATTTGTTTGACAAAGAACTTAATTGAACACATCAACTTAGTTCTGATCGGGCCCGGTACATAGGTCAAAACAAAATCATCGAGGGGCCCAGATATCAGCTTCTAATCTAAGAAGGAACAGATAAACTTCGACTCATATGTTTGTTCTACTACTCATTGAATTATACACAAGAGCACGTTTTATAACATCGAGTTACCAATGCGTTTTCGTACAATCAATGCATAACCAACTCATAAGTAACAAATCATATATCTAGGTTTGAAGACTTATATGATATTACCGTCTCACGATCACTCGAGATAAATTCCATGAAGTGATTCCAGTGATTGTGGGTTGAGTCCAATGCTCAGAACTTATGAGCACTCATGAGTGTTGTAGCCATGTCCAACAACTTAGACCTCTGCAACCAATCATGACAGTCTTGATTCATACCTACTTCCGCCATATGACCGACTGTGGAGGTTCGAATAATATGATATACCAAACATAATTATTCTTGAAGTCAAAACATGCAAAAGAAATATAGTAAACGATCGACAAGAGATAGCAACACTTTACTCATAAATAAAACACCTTTTATTCATCATCTAATGTCAATTACACTTTACAAATTTCAAGGTTATCTAACTACTAAATCTAATATCATCCTTCAGCCCTATGCTCCGAGCATGCTGGAGATGCTTAACCCGAGTCAGTCCCTTCGTGAGGGGATCTGCTGGATTCTCATCCGATGATACCCTCTTTGCCACGAGGAGTCCTTCTTCTATTCAATGTCTGATGAAATGGTATTTTCTGTCGATGTGTCTGGATCTCCCGTGATCCCTTGGTTCCTTGGCTAAGGCAACTGCACTTTCACTATCACAGAAAATTTCCATTGGCTCTTTAATAGCTGGTACAACTCCAAGGTCTCCAATGAAGTTCTTCAGCCATATCGCCTCCTTTGCTGCCTCGCTAGCTGCTATATACTCTGATTCGCAAGTTGAATCAGCCAATGTCTCTTGCTTGGAACTCTTCCAAGAAATTGCTCCTCCGTTTAACGTAAAGACCCAGCCTGACTGAGAGCGGAAATTATCCCTATCAGTCTGAAAGCTAGCATCACTATACCCTACAACTCTCAAGTCTTCACTCCCACCGAGGGTAAGGACCCAGTCCTTAGTCCTCCGTAGGTACTTGAGGATATTCTTTACCGCAGTCCAGTGTGCCTTTCCAGGGTTCCCCTGATACCTGCTAACCATGCTCAAAGCAAAGGCTACATCAGGTCGAGTACACGTCATAGCATACATGATCGATCCTACAGCCGAAGCATAAGGTATTCGACTCATTTCTGCTATCTCAGCCTCAGTACTAGGGCTTTGTGTCTTACTCAATCTGGCGTTACTCTGGATGGGTAACTCTCCTTTCTTGGAGTCCTGCATGCCGAATCTCTTCAGCACCTTATCCAAGTAGGTACTCTGACTAAGTCCAATTAGTCTTTTACTCCGGTCTCTCAAGATCCTTATCCCTAGAATATAGGCAGCTTCTCCTAGGTCCTTCATAGAGAAACACTTCCCAAGCCAGGACTTAACTTCCTGCAGAGTTGGGATGTCATTTCCTATGAGTAGTATGTCATCCACATACAATACCAAAAAGCTAACTATACTCCCACTAGCCTTGACATATACACAAGATTCAGCTTCAATCCTAGAAAAGCCAAATTCTTTGACTTTCTCATCAAAGCAAAGATTCCATCTGCGAGGTGCTTGCTTTAACCCATAAATGGATTTCTCAAGCTTACACACTCTATTAGGGTACTCTGTATTGACAAAACCCTCTGGCTGACTCATGTAAACATCATCAGCCAACTTTCCATTAAGGAAAGCGGTTTTGACATCCATTTGCCATATTTCATAGTCATGAAATGCAGCTATGGCTAACAGAACCCTAATAGACTTAATCTTGGCCACTGGAGAAAAGGTCTCATCGTAATCAACTCCCGGAGTTTGTGAGAAACCCTTTGCAACCAGTCGTGCCTTATAAGTGTGTACATTACCATCCATGTCGGTCTTCTTCTTGAAGATCCATTTGCACCCTATAGTCCTACGACCTGGTACATTCTCAACCAAGTTCCAAACTTGATTGTCATATATGGACTGTATCTCGCTGTCCATTGCCTCTTTCCACTTGGCTGACTCAGGGCCTGCCATGGCTTCCGCGTAACTGTTAGGTTCATCCAGACCTATCAGTGTCTCATCACTGATAAGTGTATCACCTTCCGCAGTAATATGGAATCCATAGTAATGCTAAGGTGCATTCCTAACCCTTGTGGAACGCCTCAGAGGTACAGACTTGTCAATTGGCTCAACAGGAGTTTCCTCCTCAAGTTGAGTGCTAGGGTTTGAAGTTCCTTCACCACTTGACTCTTGAATTTCTTCAAGGTCAACTTGCCTCCCACTGTCTCCTTGGCTTATGAACTCTCTCTCTCGAAAGAAAGCCCTCCTAGCTACAAAGACCACATTCTCACTAGGTCTGTAGAAGAGGTAACCAAAGGATTTCTGTAGGTAGCCGATGAAAATACAGCTCTCACTTCGAGGTTCGAGCTTATCATGAGTCTCGCGTCTCACGAAAGCCTCGCAACCCCAAATCTTAATGTGGTCTAGTTTGGGTACTTTACCAGTCCACATCTCATGAGGAGTTTTGGCAACTTTCTTTGTGGTAACTAGATTAAGGATATGGGCGGCAGTCTCTAAGGCATACCCCCAAAATGAGATTGGTAGCGAAGCTCGACTCATCATGGAACGAACCATATCCAACAAGGTTCGATTACGCCTCTCAGCTACGCCATTCAACTGCGGTGTCCTGGGAGGTGTCAATTGTGAGACAATCCCACATTCCCTAAGATAGTCGAGGAACTCTGAACTAAGATACTCACCACCTCGATCGGATCGAAGCATCTTAATATTCCTGCCCAATTGATTCTCGACTTCCTGTTTAATCTCTTTAAACCTCTCAAAAGTCTCTGACTTATGCTTGATTAAGTAGACATATCCATATCTACTGTAATCATCAGTAAAAGTCAAATAATAACGATTAGCATCCCTTGTGGCATGTTTGAAGGGCCCACACACATCCGTGTGTATAAGATCCAACAAACCTTCACCCCTCTCACAAGAACCTGTGAAGGGTGACTTTGTCATTTTTCCAAGTAAGCATGATTCGCAACTATCATCTGACTTTAGGTCAAATGACTCCAATACTCCATCCTTTTGGAGTTGGCCTATGCGTTTCTTGCTTATATATCCAAGACGACAATGCCATAATGATGCTTTATCCAAGTTATTATCATTAACAGAATCAATACACAATACATTATTTCCTAAGTTATCAACCACAGATACAGTTTCATACACACCATCACAAGGTAATGCTTTAAAATAAAGAACATTATTAAAGAAAGCATTAATCGAACCAACTTCATTATCAAATGAAAAGGTGAAACCTTGTTTATACAATGCATGAAAGGAAATAATATTTCTTGCCATTTCTGGCGAATAACAACATTTATTCAAATCTAAACTAATCCCACTACTTAGCGATAAAGTATAAACTCCAATCTTGGTGACAGGTAAAGCTTTCCTATTCCCCATGATTAAGTTTATTCTTCCATGCTCCACATTCTCACTTCTTCTTAGTCCCTGCAAATCAGAACATATATGAATACCACAACCGGTATCAAGGACCCAAGAGTTAGAATGGGGTGAGTTATTAGATAAGATAGTGTAAATACCTGCATGGTTGGGTTTAACTTTCCCATCCTTCACATCTTGCTGGTACTTTGGGCAGTTCCGCTTCCAATGTGACTTTTCATGGCAATAGAAGCATTCAGCCTCTTTAGGGTCAGAAGAAGGAGTGACAAAACCTTTCTTGGTTCCACTTGAAGAAGAGCCATCAAGGGTCCTAGCCTTGGTACCCTTCGAAGAGCTCTTTCTCTTCTTCCCTCTACCTTTCCCGATTGCCAAAACCGGGGCGGAGTTTGGAGTAGGAGTGTTAACAACCGACTTACCCTTAAGACCTGTTTCTGCGGTCTTGAGGAGTCCCTGAAGTTTGCTGAGTGTGACCTCTTCCTTATTCATGTGATATGTCATGCGGAATTGATCATAGCACGATGGTAAGGAGTGCAAAATGATATCTATTGAAAGCTCCTCAGGGAAGTTCACATTAAGCTTCAGCAACCGATCCACATACCTTTGCATTTTCTACATGTGGCTCGTGACGGATTCCCTGTCCTTCATCATGGTTGTTATGATAGAGCATATGATTTCATACCTCTCTTTTCGTGCACTTTGATGGTATCTTTCCATCAGATCTTGGTGCATTTCAAAAGGGTAGAAGTCCTCATAGGACTTTTGGAGTTCCGCTGTCATGGTGGCCAACATGATGCATGCCACTTTTGTAGCATCCCTTTCATGTGCCCGTAAGTCAGCGATCTCCTGGGGAGTTGCAATGGTCTCATCAATCTCCTTAAGCTCCTTGTCAAGGACATATTCTTTGTCCTCGTAGCGGGTAATCATCCTGATGTTTCTGATCCATTCATTGAAGTTGGATCCATCAAAAGTGACTTTCCCACACAAGTTCATAAGGGTAAAGGAGCCATTAGGATTAGAGCCAGAAGCAGCATTGTTTGAAGACATCTGAAAGAAGAGAACAAGATTAGTTTAGATATTAAGAGAGTCCTTAATAAAACACCCAAATGTAATATTAAGGCTAGGATCCAATCACAATATATTATAACTTAGAAGAGGTATGCCGTAATCCAAGCTATAACATATTTGAAAGGTAGGTGAATGACGATTCACCAATTTCCACCATGAAAAACGAAATATAAATATTAGGTTTTTAATTGGTTTTTAGAAATTCGTAGATTCTTTTGAGATTCAATGAACTTTTCAAAGGCATGTTTCAATCTCGAGTGTGCCCTCCAAGTTTTGTGACTGGGATACCGAGGATCACAAAACGAGGTGTGAAGTAACCATGCAAATCACTTGGTACCCTCAAGGTTTATCACTCAATCGATGTGCCGGTAAACCACACACGCTCCACCGATGCTATGGTAAACCTTAAGTCACCCTTTACCTACCTTGTTAAGTCCAAGTTAGTGTGCCGGTTAACCACACACGCTCCACCAACGACTTAAACAAAGTGTAAAGTGTAATTTCATGGATTAACACCTTATTCACATTTTCCTAAAGTAACTAAGATTGGGAATTTAATAAAAGCATTTAGTTACTTTATAATATTCATCATACTTTTAATGAGAATTTATAAGTCCTTGTCTTACCCGTTCGGCTAACGACCCTCCACCGATCAAGGAAGCGGTGGGTGAGAGTGGACACCCATTAAGTTGCCATTTTATAGGCAACAACGTTATACCCCCCTTATAGACCGGCTTCGTGAATGAGGCGTACTAGCGGTAAGACGACTTGTTGTTATACATATATATATTAGTAACTTATAATATTATAAAGTATAAGGGTTGAATTTTAACTTTTAAAATTCTAAGGGTTGGAACTAAAGTTTTAATCAAGACTTTACATGTTCCAAAACTTGAGGGCAAGTTTTGTAAACTTCCAAAACTTTTCATTTCTTATAACTTATGAATTAATTGAGTAATAAAAATGAAGACTCTTCATTTTTATAACTCTTGTGTTCTTTTAATGGCTTTAATAAAAGTGAGACTTTTGGTTTTCCATAACTTGAGGACAAGTTATGGACTCCATTAAAACACATTATGATCATGAATTAAACTACCATGAAGGTTACAAACAATTCCTATGATCATCTAATCTTCATAAGTTCAAGAACATGAATATGAACACTTTCAAGAATCAAAAATTACACTTAAAAAAAACTTGTAATTTAACGATTTTTTTTTTCAAGCTGTTTGCACACAAAAAAAAACAACAACAAACAAACCTAGGCTCTGACACCACTGATGAGTTTTGAGCATTCTAACACTTCCTAAGTGTACATGCAACCCTAATAACCTTGGATCTATGTTTGTCTAATTATCATGCAAAGTTGAATTCCAAGGTTATATTCCTATCTAGCATACATGGGGAACAAATTTTTACTTGCATGAAAGATAGAATAACTTACCTTGTTGTTGCTTATGATCCTTGAAACCTTGTGAGCCTAGCACCCCAAGTGTGATGCCTCAAATGCTTCACACAACACCAAATGCTTTTGGAATGACTTTAGAGAGAATACACACTTCTAAAATCGGCCTAGCCCTCTTGTTTCTTATTGTCGCCGATTTTGGTGGAGAACATGTTGCTTATATAGTGTGTCACATCTAGGGTTACACCATGTAAACCCTAATGTGGCATGACTCTTCATTTCCATGACCCATGGGTTTGTAACTCCCATGGAGCCTCCATGGAGCATTCAATGGGTTTAACCCAACTTGATTATCCATGGAGCCTTTTAGCCCACTATACAAGTTATGGATGATTTACATGATCAACCCATATATTTAATTAGTCATCTTTTGATCACTTAATTAATCCTAGATTAATTCTTGATCAATACTAATTAAATAATACTATTAATATATTAGAACTTATAATATATTAATAAACCACAAGTGTTATTTCTCTCATTTAGTCTATCCAAATGCATGATGCCATGCAACCCAAATGGACCATGCCGGGTCGGGTCAAGTACATACCAGAAATAGTTATGGACTTAGACACCTTATCCAACAACCATAGCATCGGTGGAGCGTGTGTGGTTTACCAGCACATCGATTGAGTGATAAACCTTGAGGGTACCAAGTGATTTGCATGGTTACTTCACACCTCGTTTTGTGATCCTCGGTATCCCAGTCACAAAACTTGGAGGGCACACTCGAGATTGAAACATGCCTTTGAAAAGTTCATTGAATCTCAAAAGAATCTAGGAATTTCTAAGAACCAATTAAAAACCTAATATTTATATTTCGTTTTTCATGGTGGAAATTGGTGAATCGTCATTCACCTACCTTTCAAATATGTTATAGCTTGGATTACGGCATACCTCTTCTAAGTTATAATATATTGTGATTGGATCCTAGCCTTAATATTACATTTGGGTGTTTTATTAAGGACTCTATTAATATCTAAACTAATCTTGTTCTCTTCTTTCAGATGTCTTCAAACAATGCTGCTTCTGGCTCTAATCCTAAAGGCTCCTTTACCCTTATGAACTTGTGTGGGAAAGTCACTTTTGATGGATCTAACTTCAATGAATGGATCAGAAACATCAGGATGATTACCCGCTACGAGGACAAAGAATATGTCCTTGACAAGGAGCTTAAGGAGATTGATGAGACCATTGCAACTCCCCAGGAGATCGCTGACTTCCGGGCACATGAAAGGGATGCTACAAAAGTGGCATGCATCATGTTGGCCACCATGACAGCGGAACTCCAAAAGTCCTATGAGGACTTCTACCCTTTTGAAATGCACCAAGATCTGATGGAAAGATACCATCAAAGTGCACGACAAGAGAGGTATGAAATCATATGCTCTATCATAACAACCATGATGAAGGACGGGGAATCCGTCACGAGCCACATGTAGAAAATGCAAAGGTATGTGGATCGGTTGCTGAAGCTTAATGTGAACTTCCCTGAGGAGCTTGCAATAGATATCATTTTGCACTCCTTACCATCGTGCTATGATCAATTCCGCATGACATATCACATGAATAAGGAAGAGGTCACACTCAGAAAACTTCAGGGACTCCTCAAGACCGCAGAAACAGGTCTTAAGGGTAAGTGAGTTGTTAACACTCCTACTCCAAACTCCGCCCCGGTTTTGGCAATCGGGAAAGGTAGAGGGAAGAAGAGAAAGAGCTCTTCGAAGGGTACCAAGGCTAGGACCCTTGATGGCTCTTCTTCAAGTGGAACCAAGAAAGGTTTGTCACTCCTTCTTCTGACCCTAAAGAGGCTGAATGCTTCTATTGCCATGAAAAGTCACATTGGAAGCGGAACTGCCCAAAGTACCAGCAAGATGTGAAGGATGGGAAAGTTAAACCCAACCATGCAGGTATTTACACTATCTTATCTAATAACTCACCCCATTCTAACTCTTGGGTCCTTGATACCGGTTGTGGTATTCATATCTGTTCTGATTTGCAGGGACTAAGAAGAAGTGAGAATGTGGAGTATGGAAGAATAAACTTAATCATGGGGAATAGGAAAGCTTTACCTGTCACCAAGATTGGAGTTTATACTTTATCGCTAAGTAGTGGGTTTAGTTTAGATTTGAATAAATGTTGTTATTCGCCAGAAATGGCAAGAAATATTATTTCCTTTCATGCATTGTATAAACAAGGTTTCACCTTTTCATTTGATGATGAAGTTGGTTCGATTAATGCTTTCTTTAAAAATGTTCTTTATTTTAAAGCATTACCTTGTGATGGTGTGTATGAAACTGTATCTGTGGTTGATAACTTAGGAAATAATGTATTGTGTATTGATTCTGTTAATGATAATAACTTGGATAAAGCATCATTATGGCATTGTCGTCTTGGACATATAAGCAAGAAACGCATAGGCCAACTCCAAAAGGATGGAGTATTGGAGTCATTTGACCTAAAGTCAGATGATAGTTGCGAATCATGCTTACTTGAAAAAATGACAAAGTCACCCTTCACAGGTTCTTGTGAGAGGGGTGAAGGTTTGTTGGATCTTATACACACGGATGTGTGTGGGCCCTTCAAACATGCCACAAGGGATGCTAATCGTTATTATTTGACTTTTACTGATGATTATAGTAGATATGGATATGTCTACTTAATCAAGCATAAGTCAGAAACTTTTGAGAGGTTTAAAGAGTTTAAACAGGAAGTCGAGAATCAATTGGGCAGGAACATTAAGATGCTTCGATCCGATCGAGGTGGTGAGTATCTTAGTTCAGAGTTCCTCGACTATCTTAGGGAATGTGGGATTGTCTCACAATTGACACCTCCCAGGACACCGCAGTTGAATGGTGTAGCTGAGAGGCGTAATCGAACCTTGTTGGATATGGTTCGTTCCATGATGAGTCGAGCTTCGCTACCAATCTCATTTTGGGGGTATGCCTTAGAGACTGCCGCCCATATCCTTAATCTAGTTCCCACAAAGAAAGTTGTCAAAACTCCTCATGAGATGTGGACTGGTAAAGTACCAAAACTAGATCACATTAAGATTTGGGGTTGCGAGGCTTTCGTGAGACGCGAGACTCATGATAAGCTCGAACCTCGAAGTGAGAGGTGTATTTTCATCGGCTACCCACAGAAATCCTTTGGTTACCTCTTCTACAGACCTAGTGAGAATGTGGTCTTTGTAGCTAGGAGGGCTTTCTTTCGAGAGAGAGAGTTCATAAGCCAAGGAGACAGTGGGAGGCAAGTTGACCTTGAAGAAATTCAAGAGTCAAGTGGTGAAGGAACTTCAAACCCTAATAGAGTGTGTAAGCTTGAGAAATCCATTTATGGGTTAAAGCAAGCACCTCGCAGATGAAATCTTTGCTTTGATGAGAAAGTCAAAGAATTTGGCTTTTCTAGGAGTGAAGATGAATCTTGTGTATATGTCAAGGCTAGTGGGAGTATAGTTAGCTTTTTGGTATTGTATGTGGATGACATACTACTCATAGGAAATGACATCCCAACTCTGCAGGAAGTTAAGTCCTGGCTTGGGAAGTGTTTCTCTATGAAGGACCTAGGAGAAGCTGCCTATATTCTAGGGATAAGGATCTTGAGATACCGGAGTAAAAGACTAATTGGACTTAGTCAGAGGACCTACTTGGATAAGGTGCTGAAGAGATTCGGCATGCAGGACTCCAAGAAAGGAGAGTTACCCATCCAGAGTAACGCCAGATTGAGTAAGACACAAAGCCCTAGTACTGAGGCTGAGATAGCAGAAATGAGTCGAATACCTTATGCTTCGGCTGAAGGATCGATCATGTATGCTATGACGTGTACTCGACCTGATGTAGCCTTTGCTTTGAGCATGGTTAGCAGGTATCAGGGGAACCCTGGCAAGGCACACTGGACTGCGGTAAAGAATATCCTCAAGTACCTACGGAGGACTAAGGACTGGGTCCTTACCCTCGGTGGGAGTGAAGACTTGAGAGTTGTAGGGTATAGTGATGCTAGCTTTCAGACTGATAGGGATAATTTCCGCTCTCAGTCAGGCTGGGTCTTTACCTTAAACGGAGGAGCAATTTCTTGGAAGAGTTCCAAGCAAGAGACAGTGGCTGATTCAACTTGCGAATCAGAGTATATAGCAGCTAGCGAGGCAGCAAAGGAGGCGATATGGCTGAAGAACTTCATTGGGGACCTTGGAGTTGTACCAGCTATTAAAGAGCCAATGGAAATTTTCTGTGATAGTGAAAGTGCAGTTGCCTTAGCCAAGGAACCAAGGGATCACGGGAGATCCAGACACATCGACAGAAAATACCATTTCATCAGACATCGAATAGAAGAAGGACTCCTCGTGGCAAAGAGGGTATTATCGGATGAGAATCCAGCAGATCCCCTCACGAAGGGACTGACTCGGGTTAAGCATCTCCAGCATGCTCGGAGCATAGGGCTGAAGGATAATATTAGATTTAGTAGTTAGATAACCTTGAAATTTGTAAAGTGTAATTAACATTAGATGATGAATAAAAGGTGTTTTATTTATGAGTAAAGTGTTGCTATCTCTTGTCGATCGTTTACTATATTTCTTTTGCATGTTTTGACTTCCAGAATAATTATGTTTGGTATATCATATTATTCGAACCTCCACAGTCGGTCATATGTCAGAAGTAGGTATGAATCAAGACTGTCATGATTGGTTGCAGAGGTCTAAGTTGTTGGACATGGCTACAACACTCATGAGTGCTCATAAGTTCTGAGCATTGGACTCAACCCACGCTCACTGGAATCACTTCATGGAATTTATCTCGAGTGATCGTGAGACGGTAATATCATATAAGTCTTCAAACCTAGAGATATGATTTGTTACTTATGAGTTGGTTATGCATTGATTGTACGTTAACGCATTGGTAACTCGATGTTATAAAACGTGCTTTTGTGTATAATTCAATGAGTGGTAGAACAAACATATGAGTCGAAGTTTATCTGTTCCTTCTTGGATTAGAAGCTGATATCTGGGCCCCTCGATGATTTTGTTTTGACCTATGTACCGGGCCCGGTCAGAACTAAGTTGATGTGTTCAATTGAGTTCTATGTCAAACAAATCGGAAATCGGGAAACAAACTGCTGGACACAAAGTAAGACACTGTTCCATGTATTTGTCCGGCTGATATCTAGAACAGAGGATTATATGATCACTTATCTTAAATGGCGTATCATCATCTTCTCAGTTCCGAGAGACCTTGAAAGAGCTACGTTTGTCGATCGGTTCCTGAAGTATTGCAGTTATAGTTATTAGACTTATCCAATTGGGAGACTGTTGGATATGGTGTATAAGTCCATAACTATTTCTGGTATGTACTTGACCCGACCCGGCATGGTCCATTTGGGTTGCATGGCACCATGCAATTGGATAAACTAAAATGAGAGAAATAACACTTATGGTTTCTAATATATTAATAATACTATTTAATTAGTTTGATCAAGAATTAATTTAGAATTAATTAAGTGATCAAAAGATAACTAATTAAATATATGGGTAGATTTTGTAAATCTTCCATATCTTATATAGTGGGTAAGAGGCTCCATGGATTATCAAGTTGGGTTCCAACCATAGGATGCTCCATGGGAGTTACAAACCCATGGGTCATGGAAATGAAGAGTCATGACACATTAGGGTTTACATGGAGTAACCCTAGATGTGTCAACACTATATAAGAAACCCATTCTCCACCAAAATCGGACACACATAAGAAACAAGAGGGCTAGAGCCGATTTTGCAAGTGTAAGATTCTCTCAAAGTTTACTCCTTTGCATTTGGTGTTGTGTGAAGCATTTGAGGCATCACACTTGGGGTGCTAGGCTCACAAGGTTTCAAGAATCATAATCAACAACAAGGTAAGCTATTCTATCTTTCATTCAAGTTAAAAATGTTCCCCATGTATGCTAGATAGGAATATAACCTTGGAATTCAACTTTGCATGATTATTAGACAAACATAGATCCAAGGTTATTAGGGTTGTATGTACACTTAGGAAGTGTTAGAATGCTCAAAACCCATCAGCTTCCTCCTTCACTGAGGTCAGACTCCTCCAGTTTCCTCATTGTTCTTTTCTGTTGGGCAGTCTATTGTGAAGTGTCCCATTTCGCCACATGTACCGCACACTTGAACTATGCTAGCGTCGGTAGTGGAAATGATGTGCTCAGTCGAGGCCTTTGCGAAGCGAGCTTCCTGGCCATCCTCGGCCCCTGGACAATTTCTTTTGAAATGTCCGGGTTCGCCACACTTGTAGCAAACCTGACCCATCTTTTCACCAGAAATCGAGGCGTTTGACGGTGCTAGTGCTCTGCAGTAACGAGCGGTGTGTCCTTGCCTGTTGCAGTTCTTACATCGAAGTTCGTGGCATTCTCCTACGTGGTGGAAGTTGCATTCCTCGCAATTTGGAAGTTTTCCAGCATATCGCTGCACTGGCGTTGGCACTGGTTTGGCGGATGTTGTGGCTGTAGGAGCTATCACGGGTTGTTGTCTCTTGGCAAGTTTCTGACACAACTTGCGCTCCCTCTTGTTCCAAAATTTTCGTTTGGCGCTCTTAGGTTTGGGAGTCGGAGTGTCCTCCTGGAAAAGCCCTTGTTGGTTTCTTGAGGTGTTGCTACAGTTCGAGATGTGGAAACTGTTCACATTCCCACTTGGGTTGTTAGCGTTAAGAACAGCTAGGGCGGCTGCTACGGCTGTCGTGACAGTAGCTTGGAACGTAGCTGAGTCCACCTGAAGGACTGGTGTCTTATTGGTGGTTTGGGTACGTTCCTTCGAAGGCATGATCTGCTACATGTCAAGAAAAGAAATTTGTGAGCAACAATGGTTGCCCCTGGATGTATCCTAAATGTTTATCTATGCATTGAGATTTCCCGTTTTGCTATCTGACTCTCATTGACTCGGCCCACATCCCCATGATATGGTCTTAGCAAGGATAGAATAGATTTGAGCACACAAAGTTCACATAAAATAAGTTTACGAACTCCTGGTTGCTCAGCTCCTTGGGCTGGCTGAGTAACTCTCACATTTTCGTCGGCTCTTGGAGATTTGGCTATAAAGGTAGTTCCAAGGATCAAGTCGATACGGGATTCAACTTGGCACTCGGAAGAAATCCCTGGAACGCCTTTGGGGAAGACAGTGGGAAAGTTGCAGACTTCGAAGATGCTCTCGAGGTCTTTAACTTCTTGCGTCTCATTGGCAACATGAGCCAGAAATGCGTAGCATTCTTTCCGTAGATGCTCTTAGGCTTCCACGCATGAAATAATACTAGGGTTCGAACAGACTTATCACTGAAACCAGTGAGGACTCCTATCAGAAGGAAGATTGAGACGAATCGCTTTCTCGAAGCAAAGGTCATCGGCACGATGGGAGACTCATTCGTCCTATGCCGATTAGGACATTGAAGCTTTTCATGGAGACTGATATGAAATTGATGGGGAAAAGGAATAATCGTCTAAGCACATCTTATGATTCATGTTTTGAGGACAAAATAGTGATGGGACCTTGATAAGGTTGCTCAATTTGAATGCTACCGCTCCAAGGTATACTTTTGACAATGATAATCTTTGACTGAAATATAATAGTTGCCACCACTGTCGATATTAAGATTACACGAAATTTGGAAAATTTGACCTAGAAGTAGGTCTACAACATACCAACAAATGAAAATTTTGACAACATAAAGAACTAGTGAATACTGCAAGACAAGAATGTCTACAGAGAAAGGAGCTACTTAGAACATAAATATGAAAGTCATCCCTTAGACCAAAAAGGAAGGTTGAGTGGAGTATCCCCTATCGGCGACAGGTACTCCTCAAGTGAATCCTTAATTCGGCCAGCTGACGCTCCACATCAAGCAAGCATCTCTCGTATTCTGACTGGCAGGCTCGGAGCTCTATGGCTTCGGTACGGGTTGTAGCTAACTCTCGCTGCAGAGCTTCATTGTTCCTTGCAGCTCTCGCGTGAGCAATCTCGAAGTGAAGAATGCGATCTGTGCTGGTGTTCGAATCCGCTTCGAGCTCCTCAGTTCGCTGAAGGGTTGCCATACCTAGCTCCACATTGCGAGCCACTCGGCGTATCAGGATTGGAAGGGCCCTGTCCGTGGGTCCTCCTTCGTTCAGATTGTAGAGGTTGCAGTTTCCGTCGCATGGGAGGGGTTGGTCTTGCTCATGGCTCCACCTATTCAAACTCCCGACCCACATAGGAGTTGGACATTGGAATCCAACTCGAGGGTTAGGATTTGGTATTGGGGTCACTTGAGGTAGGTTCTTGACTTCGGGTTCCTAGTCAGTCTCTTCAGGTAATGGTTCGGCGAATCCATCGTCCAAAGGGATTTCGTGATTTCCTTCCGGCTCTGGCTCGATCCATCCATCATCTCCTTGGTTGGGAAAGTACGGGTCGCCAGGAAGATGGAATCCAGCCATGCTATCGACGCGAGGTGATGATAAAGGGATAGTTAATGGGCATCGAATCTAATAATACTCCCAATGTATTATAGCTACAAGATTGATTCTTGAAGATTGGATTCTTGGGTAAGTTTCCGGTCCGGTCACTATAGCATCCTAAAATAATAGCATCCTAAAATAATAGCATCCTAAAATACTCATATAGTATTTTAACCCTTATGTTCGGTTCTAGAATTCTTCTGGTATCTAGGTAAGTTTTAGGCTTGCTGCAACACCACAGTCACTCCCAAGCACATGTTGGTCATGTCTCGACTGAATATAGTTGATCAGGCTATATTCACCCTAGACATGATTACATAACTGCCCAGGTTTAACCGCGATGTCCAACATCCAATTACTTTTGTTTTGTTCTACTTACGACACGGATTCTGATACTCGGGTATACTTATATACTTTTATAAAAATACTTGTATTTTGAAAGTATACTTTTAGTTTAGAGCACTTAGGCCCCTTAGTATTTATAGTTGTATACCATGTAAGGTTCGGTATACTTAGTTTGCTATAAACAAGGGCTCTGATACCAATCTGTCACACCCCAAAACCGTGATGGCGGAATCGTTCCGGGGTGGAGGACGTCATGCGTAGTATCACAACAATTGTATCATAGCAAGCATAGTAAACACAACCAGACATTTAATACATATATGAAAGAGGTTTACATTGTTTTAATACATAGTTTTGTTCATATCAAAAGCAAAATAGAAAGACGCGACTCTAACACTTCGACTTCTCCGAGTTCCTGGAAGTACCTGTTTACCAATTCCCTGAGAATACAAGCAGTTTTGAAAGAGTATCAGCATAAAGTTGGTGAGTTCATAAGCATTTTGGTTTTGGTGGAAAATGTTCTTTGAATCCTTTTGAAAAGTGTTCCTCAAGAAAATCCTATATTTTCTTATGAAAAGCGGTTTTGAAAGAGTGTCCATTAGTAGAAAATAAACCATCAGTTTTAGAAATGCCGGTGTTATCTTGGGAAAATCCTATATTTTCCCTAAAAACAGGTTATCCGTACTAGAGGTAGAGATATAAGTTTTGAAAACCCATGATTACTATCGGTATATACATGAAAGTAGTTTTATTAATCAAAATAAAACAAGTGAAGAGTAGAGTCCGTAAACAAGGTTAGTTTATACTTATTATTAGTCGTATAACCATACTTGATATGACCGAGAGACCTTTATAACGTTCTTCAGGCGTTAAGCTAAATGACATTTGTTCACCACAGGCGTGCCCGCCTAACTGTAGCTAGCAGTTCTGGTGTGGGATTGTCAGTCCCGAATAGATCTATTCACAAATCTCACGCTCTCCCTCCAAGAGACTCTGGTTATACTAAAAGGATTTATCACTATACACCTAAGGGTACAGTATTGAAGTAGCGCCTCACAATTATGTATAATCTAGTTTATTAGCGAGAAATCAATATAAAACAGTAATTATCCTTGAATAAATGTACTTTATACTTCTGAGAAAACATATAACATAAACTAAATCTGCCATAGTTTATATATATTCATTTATGAAATCTGATTAAGTAGAGACTGCCTAGAGGGTTATCCCAAACTATACCCATTATAGTTTATTAGAGTTGATATGGAAAATGCTTTGTAAAAACCTTTCTGAAAGCTATGAAGTTGGATTTCCAAAATAGAAGTTTCCCTTATGTTCAACATATTACAAAAAGAGATAAAATATCCGAATATGTTATTAAACGTGGAAATCGTTGGACTGCATTAATAAGTTTAAAACTTAACAGCATACTTAGCGTTTGGCTTGTATTCCCCCCTGAAAACATTAAAAAACACGGAAAATGTAGGGGTATGAACTCACTGTTTGACGGATGATTCGAGCGGATGATCGGTTACGAGTGTTGAGTGTCAATTGAGGTTTCGCACTCAAGTGGATCCTAGTAACATATAATAGCACATATATGTATTAGATTTAGGTATTCCATGACAAAACATGACAGGAAACCACCCTAAAGACTTGGAAATGCTTGTCGGGACCTTATGTGATCAAACAAAGGAGGTGTATGGTCATTAGGTTGTGTGTGCGGCCAGGGTGTGCGGTCAGGCTGTGTGTGCGGTTGCACACATGAGTGTGCGGCCGTACAGAGGGTGTGTGCGGCCGTACACAGGAGTGTGCGGCCGTACACTCCTCATTTGTGCCCGAAATGTCGATTTTTAGATGTTCTAGTGCTAATACCAAGTCCTACTAGTGAATGAAGGCCAAACTCTTCACTTTGGAGAGCTTTAAGGTGTGTACGGCCACCTTATGAAGGTGTGCGGCCGTACACCTTCATGTGATGAAGAACATGATGAACTTTGATGGTTAAGGGCTTAGATCAATGGGTCCTTCATGTATGATAAGCTAGGTGATGGAAAACTCACGTTTTTGAGGCCTTGAGAGCGTTCTTGGATGAACTTTTTAGAGAGAGAAAGTAGAGGGAGAAAGTAGAGTGCAGCCAAATGAAAGGAATGAGTGAAGGGTTCACCCTATATAAATAGGGATGAGTGTGCGGCTGGAGGATGGGTGTGCGGCCACACACTCGTGTGTGCAGCCATACACTCGGGTGTGCGGCCACACACTCATGTGTACGGCCATACACTTGGGTGTCCGGCCACACACTCATGTGTGCGGCCACACACTCCTTTTGATGGAGTGTTTGGCCTATTTGCAACCCTAAATCTTAAACCAACCCATCCCTAATTCAAACTTTGGTTGTACAAGGTTTTAGATTATCCAAACAGTCTCAAAACAATGCTAAAGATAGCTGAAACGAGTTTAACATTGATAGAATTTGACTAAGGTACAAGATAGAAGTTTCGGGTTGTCACAAATTAATTTCACAAATTTCTTCATCTGATTCTTTGCTTCTAGATTTTATCAACTTTGAAGATGAAAACATTATTATATATTTGCAGATAATCTCACAGAAGCGCTGCTCTTTCTTTCTTATTTTATGGGAGAGATTCATGAGGTATGTGATAGTAACCAATTTGACTTTATTATCTAACAAGTTAAAAGACTAAATTGCCCCTGTTACAGCGGCTACATGTAGGATTCACTTCGGATAGAAGTGGGAACACGATTAATGTTCATTGGTTCACAAAAAAATCAGAACTTCATCATGTAAAACTCCTAAAATCGTTACCATTATGTAATCTAAATTAAGAATATGTTTTAACTTGAAAATAAGTTTCTCGCCAATCACACCATCTTCATTTTGATTGCAGTGGCTTCTAAATGCAGAGAGGATCTGTAACATCCGGACTGTCGGACACCTTAATGGGTGTTTAAAATTGAGACTTATAGAGTGACTCGATGAGTCATGAGTCCGACTCGCCGAGTAGGCTCGGTTTGGCCACGTGGATTTAATGAGTGGACTCGACGAGTCAGAGAGTTGACTCGCCGAGTAGGTGCTGGGCAGAGAAACCCTAAATTTCGGGGGTTGGGGCCTATTTAAGGACACTTATAGCCTCATTTACGGCTCACCAACCATTCTTCCACCCTTAGAGAAACCCTAAACGGCCATAGAGCTTAAAGAGAGAGTTTGAGCTTGCATTTGAGTGTTTTGTGCATTATTTTTGAAGTGAAGAGGAGGATTCAAGCAAGGGACGTGAAGGAGGCCAGTAGATCTGAGGTTATCTTGACCAGAAGCTTCTGACAAAGGTAAAAAGTTCTCACCTTTCTCCTTGTGGTGATTAGATCTCATGTTTTTTTGATAAATAGGGTTTTCTACCGCCTTGTTGTTGAGATATGAGTACATGGAGTCCCTTTCTAGGTCTAGACTTCAGATCTGGACCTTGTGAGGTCCAGAGGGTCCAAAGGCTCAAGCTTTATTCAGTTACTTAGAGAGTTATTGTGTTTTGGTGCCCTTGTTGGAGTTGTGATGGCACTTAGAGCAATATATGCCATGCATGGTCATAAAGATCAAAACTTTACGGGACTTTTGGACCTTAGGAGGCTAGATCTAGGGTTTGGAGTAATGGATCTGACCTTGGACGTCTGAAAGGGAAATTAGATTGAGTAAACTCGCCGAGTCCATGAGCTGACTCGGCGAGTCGGTTCGGGTCTGTCCCGGGGTTCACGGCCAAGCGATAACTCGTCGAGTTGGGGGTCAACTCGACGAGTTGAGTGTAATCTTCACGAAACTTCTGAGGATACGAGTGGACTCGACGAGTTGCATGAGTGCACTCAACGAGTCGGATCAAGCAAGGACTGTTGACTTGAGTTCAACGCCTGTTGACTTTAGGGTTGGGTCAATCGTGAGTAGTGGAGACCATGGAGGGGTAAAATGGTCTTTTACCCACTTCCCTAGAAGAGAGAGAAATAGTAACCTTTGGTTTAATTAGAGTTTAGAATTCGAGCATTGATTAGAGATATTTACCCTATGTGTTAGGTGGTGGCTAGTTCGAGATTCAAGTATGAGGATAACTGCTTGCGTGCTTCGAGGTGAGTCTTCTCACTATACTTTACCTAGAGTGGTACTTATGTGCGACCGGAGGGTCTTATGTGCTTACATTGAGTATTGTGTTATCATGCCTTATGTTTTATGCTGTGCATTATGTCTTTGTGATTTATGTTATGCGGAGCTTTACAGACAGGACCAGAGGGTCCAACGAGCCATGAGACCGGAAGGTCCTCACTGAGACCGGACCGGAGGGTCCAACGAGCAGTGAGACCAGTGGGTCCTCACAGAGACCGGACCAGAGGGTCCAACGAGCCGTGGGACTGGAGGGTCCCACTGAGACACATTGATCGGAGGGTCTTTCAGAACTGTAGCCTCGAGTGGCTAATTATTTTGTGTGTGGTATTTTGGGGAACTTACTAAGCTTCGTGCTTACCGTGTTATGTGTTTCAGGTTTTCTCAGGACCGTAGGAAGGCACCGGCTTGATTGTACACACCAGTGAAAGAGTTATGTTTTGAGGATCCTGGATTTGAATCAAATACTTCTGGAGTTGCGATTTGTAAATTAAATAAATGGGATTTTCGTGAAATGTGTTATGAGAATTATGCGATTTTAAACGAAATTTTATTTGAAAATTTACGGTGTTACAAGTTGGTATCAGAGCCTTGGTTTGAGGGATTCGGATGCACCTTCGGGTATGTCTGGACTCAAACTGAGGATTTGAGAAATTTTTTCAAAAGAAACGATGTTTATAAAACGAGCAAGAGTTTCCAAGAGAAAACGAGAAGGAGCAATGTGTACAATCAGCCAGAGCTCGAACAGTGATTTCCCAAAATACCATTATTTTGTGTTATGAGATACTATTTATGCATGCTAGAGGATAGGCTAGGTATTTCATATTTTAGGGCTAAAGTTGCCTGATTTGTGATGCCTTAGCCTAGGAGTTGTGCTATCTGTTATGTGCCTTGAGTATGTGCTGGGTAAGAGTACCTAGCAGGAATATTATAGAAATAGAGCTTTGAGTAGAGGAGTAATCTAGGAGAGATACCTAGATGAGCATTGGAGGAGCCTACTGAGAGAGTAGTTCGATACCCGCATGGGGTAGAGTTGCTTGAGTTCGGTTACACCTTTTGAGTACGAGTAGAGCAAATAGAGTGGTAACCTAGAGTGGTTTTACGTGCTGGTGGAGATTATTCGATGCCCGTATGCTGCTTGCTTCGTGCTTTGTGGAACTCTCAATGATGGGAGTCCGCTACTAAGTGAATATGACGATATTCAGGAGGTAGATGGTTGACATCATGAGGAGTTCTTCAACAGCTGATGGCAAAGAAGTGTGAGAACCTAGGAAGAGCCTAGGGAGTGACCTTAGTCAGATGAGTACGCTGATAGAGGAAAGTATTCACTGGGGAGCGACCAGGTTTAACGGGATTGGTGATCGAGAAGGTAGAGCAGCTACTTAGGAAATCTGGGATGATCCGTGTGGAAAGTATGGGTAGATGTGGCAGGTAGTATGGGCCCGTACTACTGAAAGCAGAGGACCCATACTCGAAACAGGGAGAATTCCAGAGATTCTAAGTAGCAGATTGAGAGGAGATAACATGGTTCGAGTACCATGACTCGTGGTGGTTAGTGCTTCTGGTTTTACCAGTTATCCCGTTGTGATTGATTAGACTGAGATCAGATGTGATAAAGTGTCGGGCCATGTTGAACGAGTTTCTATGGAGCATACCTTGAGAGGGAAATCGAGTTAGCTTTCGAGAAATTTTTGGTGAGATGCCAGTTGGAGTCGCAAGACTCGGGAATGAGTAGAGATGGTGCTTTATGGGGGATTTCGGTCTGAGTTGAGCAATCGTCCGATAGTGGAGATGTCACTTTCTGTGATCAAGAGTTGTGCTATTTCGGTTTCCTGTGAGGGGCAGAAGAGATATTGAGCTTCCGGTTTCTGAGCGTGGAGGTAAAACGTGTGGGGTAGCATGGGTTGCGATCTTTCACCCGAGTATCTGGGCAATATATCTGCCGTAAGGTAAGATTATAGCATGAGAGATCTATTAGTGGAGACTGAGATGAGGACAAGGAGATGCCTTTGTCGAGTCAGGCATACATTTAGCAGCGGTTTCAAGTGATCAAGAGGAGTATACTGGGGCGGTAGCCCTCGCTGTCTACATTGTGTATCGGCTGTGAGAGTGAGGCCTCTTGCTTTTATGAAGGTTTATGCGATGGGAGGCTGGTCGAGGAATCAGAGACGAGGTGTGTGATAGTGCATTATTTCCAGATTGAGAGTCACGACTGTTTCAGAGCAGTTGGGGGTATTCGGCGATGTGTCGGTCTGAGGCTTCGAGATGACTAGAGGCAGTCACATCGAGGGGATTCTGAGATTTTTGTCTAAGTTACGGGATATTTGAAGTTGTTTGGTTTTCATCGGAAGATCATCGAGTGTTACGTTGTATGAATCTGATAGTCAAGTGTGATGTACCTGGCGAAACAGTTTGTGGAGTAGACTGTTGGTATGCCTATTGGCGATGGTTCGAACCCCGAGTGGGGGAGAACTGAATATTTTATTAAGAGGATCAGAGATTTGTTCAGGTGCGGTTAGAGAACTGATTATGGAGATCTGCGGTACGAGAATTGTGGGACTTGGGTCATTAGTGGATAAGACAAGGTGCAGAGTGAGATAATGCAACCACAGTAAGTATCTGTTGGCTAGGGACCTTATTGTGGTTAGGAGCTCTTCAAGTTGTAGTGGTTGAGATTCGAGGCGTTTGGCTCATTGAGGTCCGGTTTCGACTGCTGAGAATTTCTAGTTCATTATATATGAGTTATTATATGCACTCCAGGAAGGGGCAACAGTTGTTGGCAGTCAACTTCAGAGTCGGTATGAATATTCTCGCATGGGTTTGAGCCATAGAGGATGGGGTTTCGGATGGTCGTCAACGTGTTCTTGACATTGACGATTCCTCCGTGTTTCAAGTTGTGAGTTGGAGTATTTCGAGGTTGCGAGTTGTGCTAGTGGAAGATCAGTGGATGAGACAAGACATTGTGAGATTCTGAGAGGGTGTATTGTGGTATCCGAGTATGATGCCATGAGTGAAAGACCGGCGTATGAGACAAGACATCATGAGATTTGTGATGGTGTACCAAGGAATCCGAGTAGAATGCCCATATATTCGGATTATTTTGAGACTTGAGTGATGAGATGGCAAGTGAAGTATCAAGTGGCTATGGTTTCAGCGGGAGCCCTTTAGCTAATGTCATCAAATGGGAGTATCCCAGAATGTGAATTGCAGCGAAAAAAATGTTGGTCACGACGGTTGTCGTCAGGAGTGGTAATGCTTAACCTGGGTGGGTGCATGTACCTATCTATGTTGAGCCGTAGAGTATTCGATAGTGAACTCAGTGGGGTGATGACTCGAGGGGGAGATTATGGGGATAAGAGGGTGAGTGGGTCCGAGTGGGAGTAATCACTTCGGATTATCAGGGGGAAACCATGTAATGAGCCCATGGCCAGTCTGCGAAAAAGTGTTGTGATATTGCGGGGAGTCGTAGTGTTCACCAGTCTGCGAGAAAGTGTTGTGATACTGCGGGGAGCCGTAGTGTTCACCAGTCTGCGAGAAAGTGTTGTGATACTGCGGAGAGCCGTAGTGTTCACCAGTCTGCGAGAAAGTGTTGTGATACTGCGGGGAGCCGTAGTGTTCACCAGTCTGCGAGAAAGTGTCGTGATACTCCGGGGAGCCGTAGTGTTCACCAGTCTGCGAGAAAGTGTCGTGATATTGCCGGGAGCCGTAGTGTTCACCAGTCAGCGAGAGAGTGTTGTGATACTACGGGGAGCCGTATTATTCGCTAGTCAGAGCATGACATAAAAGAGTTTTTAGGCTTGGGTAGCCTTAATCTTTGAGTTTCGGGAACCTGGTGGTCGGACCTGGGGCGAGACTGGGGTCTCCGTATGTGTCGGGAATCATTATATTCTGAGCTAAGTTGTGGTTATCGCAATCGAAAGGACTTGGAGAAATGATGTACGCGTGAGTTGCGTGTCATGGGTCATGAATTAGGTGCTCCATTGGGACGAGTGATTCCAATTCTGTGTCGGACCAGACTCTCGAGTATGAGTTTGGCTTTCTTGGTGTATTGAGTAGGCGAATGAGATTCCAGATTCAGAGAAGGGTTTCATTTTTCGGGGTATTGTGTGTCATACGATGTCTTAGACCTGAGTGGGTCAGTTCGGTTGTATGGGAAGGACCGCAAGATGCATGGAACTAATGAGTAGTAGACGACAGAGGTCGAGGGTGAGACGATTTCAGTTGGGATTGTAGTATTCGCTTGGGATAAAGCGAACTTCGTGACTTGTGTGTCACAATGGGCCGAGATAGTTATGGTGAGGGCAGGATATTGAGAGGATGCTTCTGAGCTTATGATTGTTAGATGTCAGAGGATGCTTCTGAGAAAGCATGATCATTTTCTTGTGTTTAAGGGCATGATATTGAGAGTTCTTTGTTCAGATAGGATTTCGATTGCACTACAGTGGATGGATCTCTGGTGTAATGTGACCCTTTCGTTCCTTGGAGTATGATATGGATCGTTTAGTATGTCTGGTATGAGTGATCGGTAGCTACTTTTTCGGCTTTGACTTGTTTCTATCAGTCGCAACTAGAGAATCAGAGGGGCAGTGAGTTATCAAGGTCTGTTATTCGAGGAGCAAATAACATGGTGATAGCTTGAGAGGGCGGTCTGGCAGTGAGACAGGCCACTAGAGTTTCCAGATTCTGGAGAGTCAGAAGGGGTATCGTAGCAACAGAAGGGTATGTCCTCTTCCGGGTTGGGAGTTCCTATTTGGTTTCAAGGGTCTATGGAGGAAGTTAGTTTTGTGGTATGAGATCCTTTCGGTGGTACTTTTCGGGTTGTTGGGTTCGATCCATGTAACATTGAGAAGCGATTTCGAGGGCGAAATCTAATTTAAGTGGAGGAGAATTGTAACATTCGGACTTTCGGACACCTTAATGGGTGTTTAACCTTGAGACTTATAGAGTGACTCGATGAGTCATGAGTCCGACTCGCCGAGTAGGGTCGGGTTGGCCACGTGGATTTAATGAGTGGACTCGACGAGTCAGAGAGTTGACTCGCCGAGTAGGTGCTGGGCAGAGAAACCCTAAATTTTGGGGGTTGGGGCCTATTTAAGGACACTTATAGCCTCACTTGCGGCTCACCAACCATTCTTCCACCCTTAGAGAAACCCTAAACGGCCATAGAGCTTAAAGAGAGAGTTTGAGCTTGCATTTGAGTGTTTTGTGCATTATTTTTGAAGTGAATAGGAGGATTCAAGCAAGGGACGTGAAGGAGGCCAGTAGATCTGAGGTTATCTTGACCAGAAGCTTCTGAGAAAGGTAAAATGTTCTCACCCTTCTCCTTGTGGTGATTAGATCTCATGTTTTTTGATAAATAGGGTTTTCTACCGCCTTGTTGTTGAGATATGAGTACATGGAGTCCCTTTCTAGGTCTAGACTTCAGATCTGGACCTTGTGAGGTCCAGAGGGTCCAAGGCTCAAGCTTTATTCAGTTACTTAGAGAGTTATTGTGTTTTGGTGCCCTTGTTGGAGTTGTGATGGCACTTAGAGCAATATATGCCATGCATGGTCATAAAGATCAAAACTTTACGGGACTTTTGGACCTTAGGAGGCTAGATCTAGGGTTTGGAGTAATGGATCTGACCTTGGACGTCTGAAAGGGAAATTAGATTGAGTAAACTCGCCGAGTCCATGAGCTGACTCGACGAGTCGGTTCGGGTCCTTCCCGGGGTTCACGGCCAAGCGATAACTCGTCGAGTTGGGGGTCAACTCGACGAGCTGAGTGTAATCTTCACGAAACTTCTGAGGATACGAGTGGACTCGACGAGTTGCATGAGTGCACTCGACGAGTCGGGTCAAGCAATGACTGTTGACTTGAGTTTAACTCCTGTTGACTTTAGGGTTGGGTCAATCGTGAGTAGTGGAGACCATGGAGGGGTAAAATGGTCTTTTACCTACTTCCCTAGAAGAGAGAGAAAGAGTAACCTTTGGTTTAATTAGAGTTGAGAATTCGAGCATTGATTAGAGATATTTACCCTATGTGTTAGGTGGTGGCTAGTTCGAGATTCAAGTATGAGGATAACTGTTTGCTTGCTTCGAGGTGAGTCTTCTCACTATACTTTACCTAGAGTGGTACTTATGTGTGACCGAAGGGTCTTATGTGCTTACATTGAGTATTATGTTATCCTGCCTTATGTTTTATGTTGTGCATTATGTCTTTGTGATTTATGTTATGCGGAGCTTTACAGACCGGACCAGAGGGTCCAACGAGCCATGAGACCGGAAGGTCCTCACTGAGACCGGACCAGAGGGTCCAACGAGCCGTGGGACTGGAGGGTCCCACTGAGACACATTGACCGGAGGGTCTTTCAGAACTGTAGCCTCGAGTGGCTAATTATTTTGTGTGTGGTATTTTGGGGAACTCACTAAGCTTCGTGCTTACCGTGTTTTGTGTTATGTGTTTCAGGTTTTCTCAGGATCACGGGAAGGCACCGGCTTGATTGTACACACCAGTGAAAGAGTTATGTTTTGAGGATCCTGGATTTGAATCAAATACTTTTGGAGTTGCGATTTGTAAATTAAATAAATGGGATTTTCGTGAAATGTGTTATGAGAATTATGCGATTTTTAACGAAAATTTTATTTGAAATTTTACGGTGTTAGAGGATCACAGGAAACAGATGGAACTTGAAGAATCCCGAAAAGTTGGGCTTGCTCCTGCAGAAGTTGATGAAGATGGAAAAGAAATTAATCCATATATTCCTCAGTATATGTCATGTGCTCCTTGGTATCTCAATGCAGAGAGACATGTACGCGTTTTTCCATTTTCTTTTTCTTGCATTCTCATTAATCATGTCACCATATAAATAAAAGTAAAACCATCTTTTTTGTGCCCTAAAGAGTTTAAAAGATCAAAGGAAATGGAAGTCAGATCCCAATTACACAAAGTCATGGTATGGCAAAGGAGCAATAGTATACCAAGCTGATAAGTACAAAATGGGTGCATGCGAAAAGTAAGCAAAATTTATTTTGCTTTTCTAGTTTTTATAACTTGATTGCTAAATTTGTTAATTGTTTTAAGCCGTGGAGCTATAACACACATAACCAAGAAATGCATGGACAGGCCACGTAAGCTAGGGGAAAATGGACAAGTAAAAACATAGCACCTAATGAGAAAATAGAGACTTTTGAGATTGATTATGATGGAAAAAGAGACAGGTGGAATGGGTATGATGCATCATCTTATGCTCATGTGATTGAACGATATGAAGCTCGTGATGAAGCTAGAAAGAAATTCTTGAAAGATCAACAACTTAAGAAGTTAGAGGAAAAGGATAACACTCAAAATGTGGAAGAAGCTGTTAGTGATGATGAAAATAATGAAGAAACTTTGGTCTTGGAGGCCCTCTCACAGATTCAAACACTGACATTATTGCATTAAAGAATTACATGGATGCTCAGTATTATGGTGAGATTGGTATTGGAACTCCCTCTCAAAAGTTCATTGTCATCTTTGATACTGGAAGTTCTAATCTATGGGTGCCTTCTTCAAAGTGCTACTTCTCAGTGAGTTTTGACTTTTCTTATTCAATATTTATCTCAATCTATAGCTTCAATCACGTGCTTATAATTCTTGATATGGATACAGGTTGCTTGCCTTTTTCACTCAAAGTACAAGGCGAGCCATTCAAGCACCTACAAGAAAAATGGTGTAGTCTCTTTTGATTTTTTCTCGATGACATTTTTGTAATTAACAGTATTTTCTTCATATGTCAATTAGGGACATCTGCTGCTATTCAATATGGAACTGGAGCTATCTCTGGTATCTTTAGCCAATACTTTGTCCAACTTGGTGATCTTGTTGTTAAAGAACAGGTAAGAATTAAGAAATTTTGGTTTTTGATTCACTTAACTACTATTTTCTCATTATACTTTTTATTTTAATCTTTTTTTTTTTCAGGATTTTATAGAGGCAACAAAAGAACCTGGCATCACTTTCTTAGCAACCAAGTTTGATGGTATTCTTGGCCTTGGATTTCAAGAAATCTCTGTTGGAAATGTTGTTCCTGTGTGGTAGTTTTCTTGCCCTGTTTCTTATTGACTTAATTAATACATAACTTAATCAAGACATATATAAAGCAATGTTTCTTTGAGTTATTTCTAACAGAGGTGGTTTATATGTTAGTGTCATTTCTAAATAAAGGGTAAAATGGTCATTTACTCAGATTCAGATTGTTAATTAAGATATTTGCATACCCTTTTAGGTACAACATGGTAAATCAAGGTCTTGTTCCAAAACCCGTATTTTCTTGTGTTTGGTGGGGTCGATCCTAATCATTTTAAGGGCAAACACACATATGTACCTGTGACTCAAAAGGGTTATTGGCAGGTAACTATCTTATTATAACATATATATATATATATATATATATATATATATATATATATATATATATATATATATATATATATGTATAAATCTTTATCTAAATTTCATTTTTCTTTTTTGTTTTTAGTTTGATATGGGCGATGTCCTTATTGGAGATACAACTACTGGTAATCTTAGGATATTCTTGTTTATTCATCTGAAATTAAGAATTATAAAAAAATGTAGATTTTTTTTATTTACCAATGTTTTTCAATTTCAGGATTTTGCAGTGATGGTTGTGCAGCAATTGCGGATTCTGGAACCTCTTTGTTGGCAGGTCCAACGGTATGTTTTAAAAATTAATGTTTTATAAATGAGAATTATAAAAAAAAAATGAGAAGTTCTATGTTGTGAGTAATAACCTTTATTGATTTATCTTTATTTATTTATTTTTTTTTTATAAATGTTTTCTCAAAAATTAATATTATTATATGTTGTTGAATTGCAGGGGGATAACCAGAATAGAGTAAGTGGACAAGCATTGGAGTTCAAGCAACTGAACATACATGCATGAGAAGCATTTGAGAAGGGCAATGATGTCCATATGCAAGCTGCTCCTTCACAAGCTGAATTGTTGTATAAGAATTATAAAGTGAACAAAGAGAAGTTGAAATCTCAAGTGAAGGAGCAGCTTGACGAGGCTCTTCCAAGAGATATTTTATTGGGCCAAAGTGAAAAAGAAGTTGAATATGATCGTGTTGGAAGAATCATCAAAGGCCAGGTATTTTTATATTTTATATTTTCATTAAATTACAAATTTTGGTATGAATATAACTAAAAAACTGTTATTTTATTGTAAAGTTATTTGGGTTTTAATACTATGCTCAATGAAATTCTTTTTAGGGTTAATCTCATAAAAGGCCTTATATTTTGTGTTTTTTTCCGGATCAAACCTCAAATTTATTATTTGCCTTATATTACCTTGTTCATTCCATTCCTTTGTCCATTTCATTCCATCTAAGCAATGACCCTTAGAACATACATCTTATTAGGTGTATTTGTAACTCAAATTTTAGTTGATAAAGGCGGTTGCATGCAATCAGAGAAGGGCCCATGGCAAGACAAATTTGATGCTTATGTTTAAGAGATTACAAATTTGATGTTTATGTTTATGTGTATTTGCTTTTTGGTTGGAATCAGAATTTAATTCCATTCCAGTCCCGCATTTGGTTTCAAATGAGTAGACACTAATCTCTTTTTCATCAACAGAAAAGCATTGCTTCCAACAAAGACCCTGAATCTAGCAAAAAGCATGAAGACATCAAGCAACCAAGTCTCCTTCCATTGCAGGAAAAACTAAGTGGAAATTGGTTCTCTTCTCCCAATTCCATGGGATTGAACGGGAATTGAAATCCAATTCCATTTTGATCCTTCTTTTGGACGCAAGATATCAAACAATGGAGAAGGTGTATGTGGAAATGCAAAATATGAGAGGAAATTTAGAATTATGGTACATTATACTTTGAAATCAAATATCAATCAATGTTAAACTTTGATATTTGATGTTTATGGATGTTTTGGTAAACTTTGATGGTTAGATTCTTTTTGTATTTTAATGTTAAAGTTTGGTTTTGGATTGCATAATCATTGGATGTTTTTGGTATTTAAATGTTAATATTTGTTTTGGGATTATATAATTATTTGATTTTTTGGTATTATTTTGTTTTAGATTCAAAACAAACAAAACTATGATATTATGTATTTGCAAGGGAATAGCTACGGAAAGAAAAAAAAATGACATCTTAATTTTGCGAGAGATCAACTACGGAAAGAAAAAAAAATCACATCTAAAGTTTGAGAGGGATTAGCGACGGATTAAAAAAAACAGATATAGAGGTTTGCAAGGGATAAGCGACGGAATGTTGTTATTAGGTTTTGTCGCCAATGTCCTAAATAACAGTATTAAGTGCTATTTTGCTATGGATATTTTGTCGCTAAGGTCGTCGCAAGAGAAAACTAATCAGTCGCTAAATCCATCGCTAAGTTATTAGCCACCCTTTAATTCGCTATGGAGTATGTTTGTGGTTGATCCGTCGCAAATGATATTTAGCGACGGATTGCGACGAATTGGTCCGTCTCTAAAACTCATGTTTCTAGAAGTGTGTATATATATATATATATATATATATATATATATATATATATATATATATATATATATATATATATATATATATATATATATATATATATATATATATAGAGAGAGAGAGAGAGAGAGAGCTAGGTTCAAATGTTGATTGACATCTATTGTGCAGACGTGTGGACAATGCTATTATGTGAGAATGACAAAGAAAATATGTTGTTTGATAATGTGAATACGTTCAATCTTACATAATTATGGTTGTTATCACATATTCTCACTAATTAAATCGTCTATAAGGTTATTATAGACTTTTTTATTATTATTCTCAATGTTGTTAGAATGTTTATTGAGTCGTATTCTGTAAGAATGAAAATAAGTGAAAAATGATGCGTGAGAACAAAAATGAATAAGAATTAGTGAGCCATAACTTTGATTAAAAAGTATTGGGTTTGACATTTAATTAAGTGACTTTAGAATTTTAATTCGATTTTAGGCTTTGATTAAGAAGTATTCATTCTAACATTATTACATTCTAATAGAATTTCATTCTCACTCATTCTCATTGTAATACCTTTTACAATGTTTCAGAATTTTAGGGTTCAATAGCAGCATTCTTTAAAAATTGCAAGGTTTATCTTACAAAAACAACAACATTCAAGGAGAAATCTGGCAGAATGCATTCTTAAATTTTAAATAGTTTTGTACCGTCAAGAATTGCATATTTCATTTTCTTAAGAATGGTTGATATCATTCACAGAATGAATGAATTTAATTTTATTCTTTAAGAATATATTTGTATTTTTCATGTTTGTATTCATTTTTTTTCATCCATTGGTTCATAATAGTCCTTACTACCACACAATACATGTCATTCACATTATAACCTAACCTTATATATATATATATATATATATATATATATATATATATATATATATATATATATATATATATATATATACCTTGAAAATTTGGATGTTACATAATTGTTAGGCTACACGGTGTGGTTCGGTAGAAAGCTCGGCAAAACTAATGTGGCTTCGGCGAACACTGCACCGTAACCATGGCAAAGACAATTCGGCACTATGTGCGTGTTCGGCACGGAGCGTTTGAGAGCTTCTAGCTTCTAGCGTTTGATAAAACGCTCCGTTTTGAACAGAAAGTCTCGTTCGGCACTACAAGCTTCTAGCGTTTAGTTTAAACAAAACGCTCAAAATCCAAATGCTACTTCATGTAGCGTTTAACAAAACGCTACAAGCTATGAGCTACCCGCTACCAGCTAATTTTGCCGAACACGCCCTATAACTCGACATATATCTCGGATATAACTCGACATATATCTCGGATGAGAGAGAAATAGTTTTGAATTGGAAATTTCAATATTGGTCCTTGAGAATTCTCTTTTGCTACACTTTTTACCCCAAACTTAAAATAGAAAATACTCTATTTACCCTTTAACTTTAAAAAAATTGACATTTTAATTTATTCCCTTTCATTCCATGTCTAATACCCTTTATTAATTCAAATAAATCCCTTCTATTAAAGTTAACTATTATTATATCTAAAAAATATAAGTTAATTTTATAATACTCTTTAGTTTTAAAATAATTTGTTTAAATTAATTATTTTTAATATAATTAATTTACACAATTTTTTTTTAAAAAAAGAATAGCAAGCATGGCAACCCATGCCTTCTAAATGACAAATTTTTGTAGTAACATGACAAATCTTATGTGGCGCCTAGGTGGACTGTGACAAGTGTGACACCATTCCCACCAGCCTTAGCAACCAAAGATCTGTCTATACTAGTTCCAACATCTACTTTATGGTGAACAATATGGCCTATTCCCATCCCTCTAATCCATAACATCTTCTCCCTTTCAAATCAATGCCATATCAGTCATTGGTCAAACATTTTTTTTATTCTGGTCAACCATAACAATATGTATGAATACTAAAGCTAGATCGTACAATACATGATGCAGTAAGATGAGGATGGAACGGGATACGTATCCTACACATGATGAAAAACCTTGGTACCGAGTCACTGGAAGGGTGTTTCCGGTAGTACCGAGTGAAAACTTGCTCCTGTCTTGCGCCTTCATTTGGGTAATTACACGATCCCGCGGCCATAAAATGTAACAAAACTTTGTTTTAGAGAGTGTTTATGCAACAAATGAAACATGTGGAGGAAAATTATAACTTTTAACATACAATAAGGAGTATTTTTGTTCTCAAGGAACCATAGGTTTGAAGACATTGAAAGATTATACATTCTTATAATGGAAATTCAAAATGATTGTTTCAAAATATAAAAAAGATAACCAAAATTTTGATTCCATCCCCACCTTAAACAAAATGGAGACATGAAATATTATACATTGTTTTAATTATAATACTTTATACGAAACGAGGACATTAAATCTTTAGATTTATACTGAAAAATGGTTAGACATGAATATACGACTGAACTTTTCTTGATGATATTGACTACGGAGTAACATAGATGTATCATAGTGATATTAGTATTAATGTAGATATTGTTAGGAGTGAAATGCGGTTATTATTGTTTATATTGTATTTATATCAATATTACATAACAATGGAATGATAAAATAATTTGAGTGATTAATCAATTTTCAAATAGATTAAGTTGTCTAAATGGAACAATTAGAAGATGGTTACTATTTAGATTATTTATCCCCACTTACAATCATGATTAACTAATTTTCCTAGTTAATTGAAAAAAAAAATATTATTATCATAATAATGGAATGCAACCGAAACTTGAACAAAATACTAGAGGAACTTGAAACAAATTACTAAAAACTTTTCCACTTAGATTGTGTCGATTTGTTAAGACACATGATGAATAAACGATTGAATCGTGTTCAAATCCTGATATTATTCGGTCTTTGTAACCATAAAGATTTATCTAAATTGATTCATGGGCATGAGTTCACAACAAAGATTAGTCGGCATGCAAAACTTGTTCTTGTTCTGAAAACCATCGTTAGCAAGGTTTTATTTCAAAAAAAAAAAGTGATATTTAAGGAAAGGGTTCCGTATGGTATTTTTAAGGAAAGGGTTCCGTATGGTATTTACGAGATTCACTACCATTAATAACCTGACCTCCTTTTGAAAGTCTATTAGCAATAATGTTAAGCAGAATAAAAAGAAGGAAAGTAAACGGGGAAGCATAAAATGAACATATGAATAAATAAAATTGGTGTTTTTGAAAGAAATGATAAATATAAAGATATAATTTCGGAATAGTAACCTTTTTGGGCCATATTTTTGTAGAGTAAATTTTGGCACATAGTTTTCAAATCTCCCAAAATTTAATATCTAGAAACCAGTACAAAAGCCAAAACTTGGAGGGAAAGGGATAAGATTATTTTCAACAAAAATCTCATGGATGACACACACTCTAGAATGATCGATATCAAAATATTCACTTTTACAGATGGACGGTTACGATTTCCCCATGTCACACTTATCAGCACCTCCTCAGTTATAAAATCTGCAGAATCTGTTCTCCATTCTACTCATCTTCTTCGTTAGCACTCACCGATAGAGAAAAACCCCAAAATCATGTCTAAGAAAGCGATGGAAGTTGTAAAGGGCATAGATCTACAAAGGTACATGGGCAGATGGTATGAAATAGCTTCATTCCCATCGAGGTTTCAGCCCAAAGATGGGATCAACACAAGGGCTACATACACATTGAAAGACGATGGCACTGTTAATGTTCTAAACGAGACTTGGAGTGGTGGCAAGAGAGGATTCATTGAAGGAACTGCTTATAAAGCTGATCCCAAAAGCGATGAAGCGAAATTGAAGGTGAAATTCTACGTTCCACCATTTTTGCCCATCATACCTGTTACGGGTGATTACTGGGTGTTGTATCTTGATGATGATTATCAGTATGCTCTGATAGGTCAGCCTTCCAGGAGTTATCTCTGGGTACGTTTCCATTTCCATTTCCATTTCCTGTTGTTTTTTGTTTCCAATTTCATTTAGTGGAGATTCTGTTGAAATTCAATACCATTTGCAGTCATTTGGTTTTGGGAATTTGAGATTTGTAATCTGAAAACTGTGGTTTGGGTATGTGTAGATACTATGCAGGCAAACTCATCTTGACGATGAGATATACAACCAGCTTGTTCAGAAGGCGACGGAAGAAGGGTATGATGTGAGCAAACTGAAGAAGACAACACAGACAGAACCACCGCCGGAATCTGAAGATGCACCGGCGGACACCAAAGGGATTTGGTGGTTTAAATCATTATTTGGCAAATAGACCTTGAAAACAAGAACACTCTTAATAAATGAACGTATATTGATATTGAATTCAGTTGAAGTGTGGAAGAATGTAGTGGTTATGTAGTTGTACATATTGCCTACCTGTGTGTGGTACAACTTCTTTCTAGTTCATATGGTAATGATTAATGAAAATGTTGTTGGTGTTTGAATGTTTGATCGCAATTTGGAGGTTGAAATTATGTTTCTGGGTTTTTGCATTTTGGAGATTGAAATTACGTTTATGGGTTTTTGCGGTGGGTCTGGTGGCATGTGGGTGGGTTGCTTGTATGGAAACGGGATTAGGACATGTCTGTGAAAACGATGACACAAGAAACCAAATCAATTAACTTTTATCTTGAATAGACGAGTAAACTGGTTTTGCTGGTTTTATGAAGCTATGAAGCTGTGTGCACGCTTATTGACCCTAACGCCTTGTTCCGTAGTTTCTGAGTTTAACAAAAGAAAGAAAGTAGTTCCCGAGTTTAACAAAAGAAAGATTTGCTGGTTTTATGAAGCTGTGTGCACGCTTATTGACCCTAACGCTTTGGTATGTAGTTCCCGAGTTTAACAAAGAAAGAAAGTTAGAGAGAAAATCCCGAGTTTCGTTTAACAAAAGAAAGAAAGTTGGAGAGAAAATCCCGAGTTTAACAAAAGAAAGATTTGCTGGTTTTATGAAGCTGTGTGCACGCTTATTGACCCTCACGCCTTGTTCTGCAGTTCCCGAGTTTAACAAAAGAAAAAAAGTTAGAGAGAAAATCCCGAGTTTAACAAAAGAAAAAAAGTTAGAGAGAAAATCCCGAGTTTAACAAAAGAAAGAAAGTCGTTTAACAAAAGAAAGAAAGTTAGAGAGAAAATGTCAAGTTTAACAAAAGAAAGAAAGTTGGAGAGAAAAAAAAGGAAAGTAAAAAAGAGAGAAAGAAAGTAAAGAGAAAAAAAAGAAAATAAAAAAAGAGAAAAGAAAGAAAAACAATTGTTAAAAAGTTAGAGAAAAAAAGGAAAGAAAAAAAAGAGAAAGGAAACAAAATTTCCCTTTATATTTTCGAGTTGGAGAGAAGTGAAAGGAAAATTAATTATTTTGTTCTTTCTTTTCAAATTCAAGAAATTCTTTCAAATCGGAAGGAAAGTTAATAGGGAAAGTGATCATTTTATTTCTCTCCACTTTCTTTTTTTAATGAAACTGAGGGATATCAATTTCTTTTATTTTCTTCTCATTTCCACCTATTTTTTTTCCTTTCTCTCGTTAAGTTGAACTCTGAAACGAGGTGTAAGGCTAATGGGTGTGGACTCAGCTATGAACCCAGTGACTTCGGCAAACATCAGGCTGAGGCCTCGTCATGCCGAGCTTGGCTCGACAACTCGACGATGGTTCACCGATGAGAGAGATTTTTTTTTTCCTTTTAACTCATTTATTAGTTAAACCTCTTTTTCAAAAATTGTCTTCTTTCCAAAAAAATCAAATTTCAAAAATATAACTGTTTTTTTTTTTCAAAATTTCAAATTTTAAACCCTCAATTTTCAATTATAAATACCTTCATCTTTATTCTCCCTTCAACCCATTCAAATCTCTTTAATTCTATTTTTTTAACTTTCATATTTTTTCATCCCTTTTTACACCTCATCACTAAAAATGACTCTTGTTTGGTCGACTGAAGAAAAGACTTTACTCGATCGTTCATTGATTGATGTAGCAGAAGATCCACACCACAATGATTACACTTTGACTACTTTTTGGAGTAGAGTCGTCGTCATATACAACCGCCAAGCCTTTCAACCTCAAAGAAAAGATCTACTCTACGCCAAATGGAAAAACGCACATGCACTCGCAACCCAGTTTACCATTGTGTTTCGCAGGGTGATGCATGATACCGGAAAAGGTGAAAACGAAAATACTTTGCTAGAGAATGTTCTAGACGCTTACCTTGTTGAAACTGACAAAGATTTCAAGCTTGTTGAGTTTTGGAAAATTGTGAGGTAGAGCCCCAAATGACGTCAAATCTGAAGTCTGTCTTCTAATTTTTAGTGGGTTGTATGTTTGAATTTCTAGTGTGTCGTTTCTTAATTTCTAGTGGTCTTTTGATATTTTTAATTTCTATGGTTTTTTTTTTTTTTTTTTTTTTTTTTTTTTTTTTTTTTGAATTTCTATGTTTTTTTTTTATGTTTATGTTTTTTTTAATGGAATTTAAGTTTTTTTAAAAAAATAATATGTTTGCAATATTTATTTTCTAAATTAATTAAAGAAAATATATATTTAGCATGGTAAGTGTGGCAACCCATGCCATGCAAATAACAAGTTTTGGCTAAAATGTGGCAAAAATGACGTGGCGTCTACGTGGACTGTGACAAGTGTGGCACCACACCCACTAGCCTAATCCGTTGAATAGGTACGATTAAGGCTGTCAAGATCGAAATTTTACTAAGATCGTTTTATATGTTGTAAGATTGGATCGGGATCGTAAGATCCTATCAAAATGAACTCATATTCAAATTTGATGGTAATGTATTGGATGTGCAGTATATATTATTATTTGATGTCGATATGAATTCAACTTTAACTTTTTAAATATGAACCATAAGTTTTGTTGGTGCAAATCGTAGAAATTTGTAAAAATTAGGAATAAAACATCTCAATTGCAAAATGAAACAAGATCATTATGATCTATAATTAAAGGCTTACCGAATACCATGAGTGTAAAATGTCTAAATTGTGATGAATTGATGATCTATGAATCTTTTTGCAACTTGTGATGCTCCATTTTTTACTATTTAATAAACTAGAGAGGTGGTATTTTGATCGTATTAAAATTTTAAGATCATAGTCGGGATCCTAAGATCCTACTATAGATCTTGCTTCATATAGATCCTAGTGAGATCGGGGTCGTTTTTGGCCTGTAGGATCTTAAAATTGTAAGATCAAGATCGGGAACACTATTGATTAAACGAGAATGAAATAGATAATTATATTTATATTAGTTATTTTTTGCTCGATCAAAAAATTAGATTTTTTATTTTATTTTGAACGGTGGAATTTTATAAAGGCAAAGTTAGCAAGATGCTAGAAGATTACATAATACAATTCAGATATGTAGGAGAGTAACACCAATCTAAAGAATTACAATTCAATCTATGATTTTAACCATTCGAAAGAGATGATTTGTATATCATCCGTCGTCTTCATCATAAACCCACAAACATGCTTGAACATCAAATCATTACATGTCTTCCAAATCGACCAAAATAAGTATTGATCAAAGACCAACATAATTTTCTATCCTTCTTGCTCAGATTTAAGTTATCCATACCAACCATAAGCTCTGATGATCCGTTCCTTGACAGGAAAGAAAACAAATAGCCCCCACAAAAGAACAATAAAAAAGAGATAATCAACACTTTCAACAACATCACTACGTACAAAGGTCAGATATCATATGCACCCCCCCCCCCCCCCCGAACAACAAGATTTAAAGAAACGTGAATCCTATCCAGGAAGAGTCTCCAAGCAAAGCAATTGACTTTAATCGGTACCCAAATCATCCAATTAAACATATAAGAAAAAACATTCGCCTTGACATCCGCAATTAACAATCTCAATGATCGAACAGAGAAATTCCTAGAGAAATTGCCCTTCCAAACCATATGTCTTTAGCTTCCGACTTAACAATATAACTGAAACCCGTTATATTGTTATATTCTTTGTTTTTATGGACGGTTCTGTTGGAAAATTTAGTATAAATATTTATATTTTTACTAACTTTGGACATATATAAATATATACATATGTTGTATATATAACCAACTCTAAGTGGGTTTGTGTTCTCCTCCACGAGGACTTCGAAACGATATATTATATGTCCAAAATGGAGTATATGTGAATGAGATATCGATACTCAAAGAAGGGTATTTGAGAATAAGTTTAGCAAAAAGGGATGAATGTGGGAATGAGTCCCATATTGGTAGAAAGACCAAACTCAACAAGGTTTATAAGCTTGAATGCATGAAAGACTTACAAGCTTGTGTCTATGGTTTTACTATAATTCTTATCCGCGCGCAGGGGGGGTGCAAATCTTGGATTTTGTAGACCAAAAACACCGAACTTGTGCATGGGCGCGACCTACGGACACGAATGCAGCTCCGAAAACTCGGGCAAGCGCTACCCTCGTTTTTGCTAAACTTGACAGTTTTGGTCCCTATTTTGAATTTTGTAACGGATGCATTAATTATGTAATTAATGAAATTTATTGGCATTGAGCGTACACGATTCAAGTATAAAAGGAGACATTACCATCTCATTCAACACACAAATGAAAATACTCTTCTTTCTCCTCCTTCTCTGTACTCCTGCTTCCGGCGACTCTTTCAGGCAACTGAAATATCCGGCAGTACACCACTGTTAAGGTTGCTGTACCCTGGGAACAGACGGGGGAATCTGTTTAAGGGAATCGAGTCCAACTCGATCCTCAGCCACCACGTTTGCTACTAATCTTTTTCTTTCAGGAAACTTTCAAGAGGAAAAACGAAGTCCTTACACTAACAGTCTTAAACACAATTCTATTTTGTTCTAAAACTTTCGTTTTCTTTTCTGTTCTTTTATTATAAATTGATTTTGTATCGATTTTTTCTGTAATCTATTTAACTGTGGTTACGACTCTTTCAGAATGTTTGGAACTCCTGTTGCTACTGGAACTCCTACTGCTGGTGCTACCCCTCCTGTGAACCCAAATGCACCGGTTCCAAACATCATGGCTAATCATGCTGAGAGACCTGAAAAATTTTCTGGCCTCAACTTCAAGAGGTGGCAACAGAAAATGCTATTCTACTTGACCACCTTGAACCTCGATCGGTTCCTAACAGAAATTGCTCCTGTAATTGGTGAGGGGCAAGCTGATGCTCAATCTGTGAATGCAGTGGATGCATGGAAGCATTCAGAATTTCTGTGCCGCAACTATGTGTTGAATGGGCTAACTGATGCACTTTACAATGTTTATTGTAAAGTTGCAACTGCTAAGGAACTATGGGAGTCTTTGGAAAGGAAGTATAAGACAGAAGATGTTGGAACTAAGAAGCATGTTGTTGCTAAGTTCTTGGAATACAAAATGGTTGACTCAAAATCTGTTATGAGTCAAGTCCAAGACCTTCAGGTCATCATACATGATAACAATGCAGAAGGGATGGATCTTAATGAGTCATTCCAAGTTGCACCAATGGTTGAAAAGGTTCCTCCTGGTTGGATAGACTTCAAAAACTACCTTAAGCATAAGCGAAAGGAGATGTCTGTGGAGGAACTGGTGGTGCGTCTTCGGATTGAAGAAGACAATCGAATGGCCTTGAAGAAAGGCAGTGAAGTTGAATCTTCAAAGGTTCATATGGTGGAATCTGGTCAAACTTCCAAGAGCAAAAGCAAGGGACCTCACAAAGGTAAAACAAAGGGCAAAAACCTAGGCCCCAAGGCAGGAAATTTCAAGAAGAAGTTCAAGTGCTACAACTGTGGCCAACCGGGTCACAAGGCTTCGGAGTGCCCGCAACCTAAGAGGGAAAACCGTCAAGCAAACATGGTGAATGACAACATGGAGTTGGTGGCCATGATAACTGATCTCACGGCTATGGTTTCTGAAGTGAATCTCATGAATACAAATTCAAATGAGTGGTGGATTGACACGGGGGCTACTCGTCATGTGTGTCATGACAAGAGTGTTTTCAACACCTACAAAGAATTTGAAGATGGTGAAAAGCTCTACATGGGAAATGCAGCTACCGCGGATATCAAAGGTGTTGGTGATGTCATTCTAAAAACGACTTCGGGGAAAGAAGTGAAGCTTAGGGATGTTTTGTATGTTCCTGAACTTCGTAAGAATCTAGTGTCGGGTGGTTTGTTGAACCAATTTGGTTTTAAGCTAGTGTTTGAGTCGGACAAGTTTGTTTTGTCCAAAAATGGTATGTTTGTGGGAAAAGGATATGCCTTGAATGGCATGTTCAAATTGAATGTAATGGTGACAAACAAAATGAATAATGAAAGTTCTAGTTCTGCTTATTTTCTTGAGCGTTCAAATGTTTGGCATGGTCGCTTAGGACATGTAAATTACAATTCTATTAAGCGATTAATTAAACTAGAATACATACCAAAACTTAATATTGACTCAAATCACAAATGCCCCACATGTGTTGAAGCAAAACAAACTAGATTATCTTTCCAAACCATCAAAAGAAACACCGAACCTCTTGATTTAATTCACACTGATGTGTGTGATTTAAAGTCAATTCCTACTCATGGTGGGAACAAATACTTCATTACATTCATCGATGATAGCACGAATGTAACGCCCGTGTTTCTAGGCTAGGCATTAATATTGATATAATAGTCTAGGTTAACCTTTGTAACTCATTTTAAAGAAATGAAGAGGAATTATGTGATAATTATGTGTTTTATGCTTAATTATTAGGATTTAATTAATTAAGAATAAAAATGAGCGTCGAAAATAAATATTAGATAAAGCCGATATATATTAAGAAAGTTGTAGTGGTTGTGACAAGGATTCCGGATATATAAAGAATACCGAAATCCGAGTTATAACGAAGAAGTTATGACCTGTCAAAGTTCCACGACAAAACCAGCACGGTGCCGAATGACGTAAAAAGTGAGTTTTTGATAAACTACTTTTTAGCCTTAGTGATCTAAATGAAAGTCGTAGTGTTCGTTAAATCGAGAGTATGCATAAAAAGAACGCCCAAATCTGACTTCGTATGAGGAAATTATGATTTTTCTAAGTTTCAGCTTAGCAGTAGACAGCTAAAAACTCGAATTTTAGATCGAGTGATTTTTAGCCGACACAACCTAAACGAGAATCGAAGGTCTCGTCAATAGTAGTACAACGGTAAAAAGACAGACGAAAACGGACGTCGGATGAAGAAGTTATGAATTTTTAATGGATTTCCTGTCCCGGTCTGTTAAAAATAATAATATAAAAATTAAAGTCAAAATTAGCCGACGAAGTCTAAACGGGCTTGTAGAGCGTAATTTTACCTACGCGTGCATATAAATAACGTAAAAAACGGAGCCCGTATGCGAAAGTTATGGATTTTAGAAGTTTTTGCACAAAAATCGAGAAAAAATGCCAAATCCGAGAAATTTCGCATGGTGGGACTTCGGCCACGTCACCTTCGCTCCATGCGCGCCACGTGTCAGAAAATGTTGAGTCACCGAGGCCAGCTGGCGAGGCGTGTTGCATCCCCTCGCATCCGAGGTGCGGTCCAATAGTGTTGGATTAGGTGTCTAAGCCCATAACTATAATTGGTATGTACTTGAATTGATAACAACACAGTCCTTTTGGGTTGCCCTCAACCTAGCAACTGGACAAGGAAATTATGAAAGGAGAGATATTAATTTATAAGATTAATAAATTAATATATATATAATTGATTTATTAATATGTTAATGGATTAATATATTAATTAGAAATCATTGTGTTTAATTAATTGTTAGTCAGAAATTAATCAGAATTGATTTTGGGGTTAAAAGAATTAATTATAAAGTGCAGGGACTAGTTTGCAATTAACTGATAGTTGAATGGAAGGATCCAGAACTCCCTTGGAAGGGGGTGGACGAAAACCCTAGGGGAAACCCTAGAGAATTCGTCCAAGGGGTCCAAGATAAGGCCTTGGGTCTTGCTTAGGCCCTAAGCAAAGGATAACTAGGGTTTTCCCTAAACCCTAGTTCCCTCAACTATTTAAGGAGCCTCCTGGCTCACATTTTAGGGTACTCATTCTTTGGAAGAATACCTTGGCCGAAATTGCATACTCCCTCCCCTCTCTCTTCTTCTACTTTCCTTCTTGCTAGTCATTGGGTGTGATTCCATTAGAGGCATTACGCTTGTGGTGCTAAAGCTTCCAAGAAGATCAAGATCAAGATCAAGGGAATATCAATTGTTTGCTATAACAATTGAAAGGTATGTAAACCCTAAACCCTAGTTTGTTAATTTCGAAATTAGCCTCTCTCCTCTAGGGTTCTTGTTTTGCAATTCAAAGTTGTATGTTCAATAGTTAAAACATAGATCCAAAGTAGGTTGCATGTGAACTTAGGAATTGTTTTCTAGTTTATTTGTTGTACCTAAAACCCATCAGTGGTATCAGAGCCATTGTTGTTTTAAATTGAATTGCTACAATTGTTGAATTGCAAATTAGGGTTTATAGCTATTAAACCCTAAAGGCCAAAATTTCGATTTCTAGGGTTTTGGATGAAAAGGGTTTTTCGAAAAACCCTAGCCTCCAAAGAACCCTAATCGAAATTAGGGTTAGGGTTTTGAAAACCCTAGCCTACTCCCTTGTGAATTTCGAAATATGCTAGAGGATAACTAGGGTTTCTTGTTTTGGATAATTGTTACTTAATTAGATTAATTGGATAATTATCCTTACCCTATTTTTCGAAATTTAGAGGGATAAGGATTAGGATTAAATTAATGGATTAATTTAATTAGATAATCCTTACAAGATTTAATAATTTGATTAATAGTTAATTAAAAGATAAATATTAAATCTAGTTAATTGGTTTATTTAAATTTAAATTTAATAGCTTAAATTTCGAAATTTATAAACCCTTGAAGTTTTAAAATGTTTTAAAACACACCTTATATATATACTATAATTAAAAGTTTAATATTATATATGTATAAGAATATGGTCAGTCAAATCGCTAGTATGCCTCATTCACGAAGCTAATCTATAAGGGGGGTATAAGGAAACTGCCTATAAAATGGTAGTTGAATGGGTGTCCACTCTCACCCACCGCTTCCTTGATTAGTGGAGGGTCGTTAGCAGAACGGATTTGATAGGACAACTACTTCTCATTAAAAGTATAATGATATTAAAGAAAGTACTAGAACATTATTTTCAAAATCCCAACTCTAGTTACTTTAGGAAAAATGTGAAAAGTATGTTAATCCATGAAATTGCACATTGTGCTTTATTGGTCGTTAGTGGAGCGTGTGTGGTTAACCAGCACACTAAAAGGCACCAATAAAGAGTAGTAATGGGTATCTCATAATTGTCATTTTGATGGAGCGTGTGTGGTTTACCAGCACATCAATAGTTAATGATAAAGACAATGAGGTTAGCAAGCACATTTGCATGGTTATTCACATCTTGTTTGTGATCCTCGGCATCCCAGTCACAAATAGAAGAGCATAATCTGAGATCAAAACATGCCATTGAATGGTTTCAATGTATCTCAAAATAATTAGGAATTTCACTTCGTTTGTTTCGTCTAATGGTGGAATTGGTGAATCGTCATTCACCTACCTTTATGAAATTTGCACTTGGATCTCGGCATCCCATTTCTAAGTTGTGAATCTTCATAGTTGGATCCTAACCTTGATATTATATCTTTGGGTTATTTTATTAAGGTATCTTGAAATCTAACTAAAACTTTCTTTCTTTTCAGATGTCTACTCCTGGAAACACTTCTGCTTCGTCCTCCTCCAACCAAAACTTCTCCTTGCTCAATATCTGCTCCAAAGTCGTTATGGATGGCTCAAACTATAATGATTGGATGCGCAACATCAAGACGACTCTTCGTTTCGAGAACAAAGAATATGTTCTTGAAAAGGAGCTCAAAGAGCTTGATGAGAATGAAGCTACTCCTGAAGATCTTGCTGCCTACAAGAAACATTACGATGATGCTACCAAAGTGGCATACATCATGGTGGCAACTATGTCCCAAGAACTGCAGAGGTACTATGAGGACTACTGGCCTTTCGAGATGAACAAGGACCTTATGGAAAAGTACCATAAGCGAGCTCGTCAAGAAAAGTTCGAAGTAGTCAAGTCACTCATGGCTTGCAAGATGAAAGATGGGGAGTCGGTTGTGTCACATGTGCAAAGAATGCAACGCTACATAGAGCGTTTGGTCAAGCTCAATATTCACTTTGATGAGGAATTGGCCATTGACATGGTCTTGAACTCACTTCCTGAATGTTATGGTCAGTTTATTCTAACTTACCATTTGAACAATACTGAGCAGACCTTGGCCCAATTGCACAACTTGTTGCAGACAGCTGAGGCAGGGATGAAGGGTAAAAGTATACCCTCCACACCTACGAGTGCCCCTGTTTTGGCTATTGGACAGGGAAAGGGGAAAAAGAGGAAAGGTCCTCCCAAGCAAAACTGGAAGAGCAAGGCTCAAGCTGGGTCATCTAGTAATGGCCCAAAGGCTAAGCCCAATGGTTCCACTCCCCATGTTTCTGATCCAAAAGAGGCAGTTTGCTTTTACTGCAACCAAAAGGGGCATTGGAAGAGATCTTGCCCACAATATCTGCAAGATATCAAGGATGGCAAAGTGAAGCCATCTTCGGCAGGTATTTACACTATTTCTGCTAATAACTCATTATCTTCTCGTTCATAGGTCCTTGATACAGGATGTGGTTTTCATATCTGTTCTGATTTTCAGGGTCTAAAGGAAAGTGAGGAGATAGAGCGAGGAAGGATAAACCTGATCATGGGAAACAGAAAGTCTTCACCAGTAACCAAGATCGGAGTTTATCAGCTTCTGCTTAGTAATGATGTTAGATTAGATTTAATAAATTGTTGCTATTCGTCTGAGATGACGAGAAGCATTATTTCATTTCATGCATTGTTCAGACAAGGTTTTACATATTCTTTTAATGATTTGAATGGTTCAATTTCTGTTTATAAGAATGGTGTTTTTATGTTTGAAGCTTTGCCTTGTAATGGTGTGTATGAAACAGTGACTTGTGTTGGTAGCTTAGGAAATAGTGTACTTAATATTGACTTGTCTAATAGTGTAGACAAGGCATGCTTGTGGCATTGTCGTCTTGTACACATTAACAAGAAACGCATAGCCCAACTCCAAAAGGATGGAGTGTTGGAATCATTTGACCTAAAATCAGATGATATGTGTGAATCTTGTCTTTTGGGAAAGATGACAAAATCACCATTCACAGGGTCTTGTGAAAGAGGTGAAGGTCTGTTGGATCTCATACACACGGATGTGTGTGGGCCCTTCAGATCAACTACAAGAGATGCTAATCGATTCTATGTGACTTTCACTGACGATTATAGCAGATATGAATATATCTACTTGATCAAGCATAAGTCAGAAACTTTTGAAAAGTTCAAAGAGTTTAAGCATGAAGTCGGAAATCAATTGGGCAGAAAGATAAAGATACTTAGATCCGATAGAGGCGGGGAGTATCTTAGTATCGAGTTTAACGACTATATGAAAGAATGTGGGATAGTCTCACAATTGACTCCTCCTAGGACACCACAGTTAAATGGTGTAGCTGAGAGGCACAATCGAACCTTGTTAGACATGGTTCGTTCTATGATGAGTCGGGCTTCGCTTCCTATTCACTTCTGGGGGTATGCCTTAGAGACAGCCGCCCACATCCTCAATCTTGTCCCTACAAAGAAGGTTGCCAAAACACCTCACGAAATGTGGACAGGGAAAATTCCCTCGTTAGCACATATTAAAGTCTGGGGTTGTGAAGCTTTCGTAAGACGAGAGACTCACGACAAGCTAGCAGCTAGAAGTGAGAAATGTGTTTTCATTGGTTACCCAAAGCAGTCTTTTGGATATTTGTTCTACAGGCCTAGTGAGAACGTGGTCTTTGTAGCACGAAGAGGAGTCTTTCTTGAAAGAGAGCTCATATTCAAAGAGGACAGTGGGAGCACTATTGACCTTGAAGAAATTCAAGAGTCAGCCAATGAAGGAACCTTAGATGACACTAGCACTCAACCAGAGGAAACAGTTCCTGTTGAACCAATTGATAACTCATTACCTCTTAGAAGATCCACTAGGGTGAGTGTGCCACCTGAGTTGTATGGTTTTCATATTACTTCAGATGGTGACACATTCATAAGTGACAGAACACTGGTAAAGTTAGATGAACCAGTCACTTATAAGGAAGCAATGGCAGGCCCAGAGGCTTCCAAGTGGAAAGAGGCAATGGACAGCGAGATTAAGTCCATGTATGGCAACCAAGTTTGGAATTTGGTTGATAGTGCACCAGGTCGCAAGACAGTTGGGTGCAAATGGATCTTCAAGAAGAAGACAGACATGGATGGGAATGTACATACATTCAGGGCTCGACTGGTTGCAAAAGGTTTTACTCAAACCCCAGGGGTTGACTATGATGAGACTTTTTCGCCAGTGGCTAAAATTAAATCTATTAGGATATTGCTCGCCATAGCTGCCTTTCATGATTATGAAATCTGGCAGATGGATGTCAAAACTGCTTTCCTTAATGGGAAGTTGGCTGAAGATGTTTACATGAGTCAGCCAGAGGGTTTTGTTGATGCAAAGTTCCCCAATAGAGTGTGCAAGCTTGAGAAATCCATTTATGGATTGAAACAAGCATCTCGCAGTTGGAATCTTTGCTTCCATGAGAAAGTCAAAGAGTTTGGTTTCTCTAGAAGTGAAGATGAGTTCTGTGTGTATATCAAGGCTAGTGGGAGTATAGTAACTTTTCTGGTGTTATATGTTGATGACATATTACTCATTGGTAACGACGTTCCAACCTTGAAAGAAGTTAAGTCTTGGCTTGGAAAGTGTTTTGCCATGAAAGACCTTGGAGAAGCTGCCTATATTCTTGGGATTAGAATATTGAGAGATAGAAAGAAGAGACTAATTGGACTTAGTCAGAGCACATACTTGGATAAGGTACTAAAGAGGTTTAGTATGGAAAATTCCAAGAAGGGAGAGCTACCTATTCAGAGCAATACCAAATTGAGTAAGACTCAATGCCCGAGTACAGATGTTGAATAGATGACATGAGTCGTGTACCTTATGCTTCCGCTGTCGGATCGATCATGTACGCTATGACATGTACTCGCCCTGATGTGGCATTTGCTTTGAGCATGGTCAGTCGCTATCAGGGAAACCCAGGTAGAGCTCATTGGATAGCAGTAAAGAATATACTCAAGTATTTGCGAAGGACAAAGGACTGGGTCCTTGTACTTGGTGGCAATGATACTTTGAGAGTAGATGGTTACAGTGATGCCAACTTTCAGAAGGATAGAGATAACTTCCGTTCTCAGTCAGGCTGGGTATTTTTACTGAATGGAGTAGCAGTTACTTGGAAGAGTTCCAAGCAAGATACGATGGCTGATTCTACTTGTGAATCAGAGTACATAGCAGCGAGTGAAGCGTCGAAAGAAGCAACTTGGTTGAGGAACTTCATCGGAGATCTCGGAGTTGTTCCAACCATCCAGGAGCCTATGGAACTGTTCTGCGATAATGAAGGAGCGGTTGCCTTGACAAAGGAACCGAGAGATCATGGTAAGACCAGACATATCGACAGAAAGTACCATTTCATCAGACATAGAGTAGAAGAAGGCCATCTTATAGTTAAGAGGGTGTCATCTGAAGATAACCCAGCAGATCCCCTCACAAAGGGTCTGAGTAGGGCTAAGCATATTCAGCATGCTCGGAGCATAGGAATGAAAGATGATATTAGTTTTAGTAGTTAGATTAGTTTTGTTCTGAAACTTGTAACAAAATAAATGTAATTGACTTTTGGTGATTAAATAATAAAGTATTATTTATAAGTTTGGTTTCTGCCTTTTGTCAATTGTTTATTATTGTGTTTCATTTTTGCATGTTTTACTTCCCGAATAATAAGATTATTCAAACTCCACAGTCGCTCGTACTTTTGGAAGTAAGTAGTGAATCAAGACTGTCATGAACTGGATTGTAGATTGTCTAAAGGATAGACATGGCAATAGAATTGCTGCAACATTCATGAGTACTCAGAAATTGAGATTTGAGTATTGGATAAACCCTCGCTCAGAGTATCACTTCATGGAATTCATCACGAGTAATACTGAGACGATAATATCTTATAATTTTGAAACGAAGATATATGAGTTGTGATTTACAAGTCGGTCATGCATTGGTGATACGAAAACGCATCAGTAACTTGGTGTTATAAAACGTATTGTCATGTATAATTTGATGAGTAAAATATACAAGCATATGAGTCAACGTTTATTCGTTCCTTTTGCCCTAACCGGAAAAGCGATATCTGTGGGCCCCTCGATGATTTGGTGTTGACTTACGTGCTGGGCCCAGCCAGGACTAAATTGATGTGTTCAATTAGAAGTCCTACATCATCACAAATCAGGAATCGGGAAACATAGATTCTGGACAAAGAGATTGATTACATTCCATGTCTTTTGTCTAGGGATATCTAGCAGAACGAAGGATTATATGATCACTTATCTTAGGACACGTAACTGACTGGGTCAGAGTTCGGCAGCAGCTTTTGGAAGCTACAATTTGCTGGTCAAATTTAGAAGGCATACTAGCAATTATAGTTACAGACTTATCCAAGTGGGAGACTGTTGGATTAGGTGTCTAAGCCCATAACTATAATTGGTATGTACTTGAATTGATAGCAGCACAGTCCTTTTGGGTTGCCCTCAACCTAGCAACTGGACAAGGAAATTATGAAAGGAGAGATATTAATTTATAAGATTAATAAATTAATATATATATATATAATTGATTTATTAATATGTGAATGGATTAATATATTAATTAGAAATCATTGTGTTTAATTAATTGTTAGCCAGAAATTAATCAGAATTGATTTTGGGGTTAAAAGAATTAATTATAAAGTGCAGGGACTAGTTTGCAATTAACTGATAGTTGAATGGAAGGATCCAGAACTCCCTTGGAAGGGGGTGGACGAAAACCCTAGGGGAAACCCTAGAGATTCGTCCAAGGGGTCCAAGATAAGGCCTTGGGTCTTGCTTAGGCCCTAAGCAAAGGATAACTAGGGTTTTCCCTAAACCCTAGTTCCCTCAACTATTTAAGGAGCCTCCTGGCTCACATTTTAGGGTACTCATTCTTTGGAAGAATACCTTGGCCGAAATTGCATACTCCCTCCCCTCTCTCTTCTTCTACTTTCCTTCTTGCTAGTCATTGGGTGTGATTCCATTAGAGGCATTACGCTTGTGGTGCTAAAGCTTCCAAGAAGATCAAGATCAAGATCAAGGGAATATCAATTGTTTGCTATAACAATTGAAAGGTATGTAAACCCTAAACCCTAGTTTGTTAATTTCGAAATTAGCCTCTCTCCTCTAGGGTTCTTGTTTTGCAATTCAAAGTTGTATGTTCAATAGTTAAAACATAGATCCAAAGTAGGTTGCATGTGAACTTAGGAATTGTTTTCTAGTTTATTTGTTGTACCTAAAACCCATCAAATAGGAGTCCGACGCGTGCCCTTTTTGACGTGTCCGAGCTTCGCATGGTGCGCCACGACCCAACCCTCGGACCATAGACTTCGGTCCAATCAGAAGCCCACACCTGGACCCTCGCACGTGTGAGCCATCTGCCTGACCTTCGCATCTGCTACCGCGTGGAGTCTTCTCAGCCCTTGGATCAGAAGCCTCACCCCTATAAATAGAAGGGTGCGAGACCTCCCGGGTATATTTTGGAAAAGTGACACTTTTCACCCCTTAAACAATATTTCTTTCATTCAAACTTCCCCCAAAGCCCCGATATTATACCAAACACCCGAAACACGCCCCGAAGTGCCCGAAGACCCGGAAAAATTTATCTTTTCGGTTTTGAAGCCCAACCCTCGCAGAGCCCGGTTTCTCAATAAAACTCCCAGTTTTATTAGAAACGATCGTTTTAGGAAACGAAGTGCTGCCCGATTATCATTAAATCAAGTGAGTGTATAGTCACTTTCATCTTACACATAGATATGAAGTATTTTATATAAAATACGTGCTGTGTGAATATATATTGTTTGTTTAATTGAGATGGATGTTGAAGGAATGATTTATACAGGTTTTTAAATAATTTAAACTGTATATGTAATTTTTTTATCTACAAAAATGTTGGGTAAAACATGGGTAGATGAAATAGTTGGTATGTGATGAAAGATGAGTTGGATAGATGAAATGATCGGTGATATAGATAATGAGATGAGGGTGAGTGGTGAAATATGAGAAAAGCACTTACCCAAACGTTGGCCCCCGTCATTCAGCAGAGTATGGATGACAACCATGGACTATTCTAGATGATCTGTGGAACACTAGCAGGCTCGCAACCTGTAAGTGTGTGAACTATATGTGTTGGATATAGTGTCTAAGTCCATAACTATATTTGGTATGTACTTGACCCGACCCGGCATGGTTCATTTGGGTTGCACTTCACCCGAACAATTTATGGATAATCGTTTGAGAATAGTATAAGTTATGATTTATTAATATATTATAAGTCCTAATATATTAATATAAAATCATATTATTTAATTAGTATTGATCTATAATTAATCTAGAATTAATTTAGAGATCAAAAGTATGACTAATTAAATATGGGCTCTTGTATTTATATAGTGTGGGCTAATGCTTATTTGGAATGGGTTAGGCTTGCATGGAAAGTCCATGGATACTCCATGGAGCTTTAACCCATGGATCTCATGGAAATGAAAAGACATGGGTATTAGGGTTTACATGGATGTAACCCTAATTCACCACACTATATAAAGGAGGCTTTGGTTCTTGAATTGCACTAGTTGATGTGTGTAAACTAAGAGGGCCGATTTCAAGAAGTTTGTGACTATTCTCTCAAGTTTCCAAGTTTGTGGTGATTTGTGACTTCCATTTGAGGCATCCACATTATTGGTGCTAGGCTCTCAAACTCCAAGCAATCAACTACTACTACAAGGTAAGTAATTCTACTAGTTTTATTTGATTCAAGTACCCCATGCCATGCTAGTTAGGATAAGAACCTTGGAAAAATAATTATTTGCATGTATCTTAGTCAAACATAGATCCAAGGTTTCTAGGGTTGCATGTACACCATAGGAGTGTTAGAATGCTGAAAACTCATCAGTGGTATCAGAGCCTGGTTTGTTTATTTGATACTTGATGCAAAAAAAAAAAAAAAAACTTGAAAATCGAAGTTTTGTTCAAAAGCTCGTATCAAAATTTCAAGTTTTGTATATGTACTTACGATTCTTGAAATTTTTGATATGAACATTCATAAACATATGAGTTTAGAAGATCATAGAAATTATGTGCTAATAATTGATTAGATTAATTCTTGATCTTTATGTGTTTTAATGGAGTCCATAACTAGTTCTTAAGTTATGGATAACCAAAAGTCACATTTATAAATAACCATTAAAAGAACACATAGGTTACAAAAAATGAAGAGTCTTCATTTTTAATAATCATTAACTCATAAGTTATGAGAAATGAAAAGTCTTGAAAGTTTACAAAACTTGCCCTCAAGTTTTGGAACATGTAAAGTCATATTAAAAACTTTAGTTCCAACCCCTAGAATTTTAAAAGTTAAAATTCAACCCTTATACTTTATAATATTATAAGTTTAATAATATTTATATATGTATAAGATCAAGTCGTCTTACCGCTAGTACGCCTCATTCACGAAGCCGGTCTATAAGGGGGGTATAAGGTTGTTGCCTATAAAATGGCAACTTAATGGGTGTCCACTCTCACCCACCGCTTCCTTGATCGGTGGAGGGTTGTTAGCCGAACGGGTAGGACAAGGACTTATAAATTCTCATTAAAAGTATAATGATAATACTAAAGTAACTAAACTTTATTGAATTCCCAATCTTAGTTATTTTAGGAAAATGTGAATAAGGTGCTAATCCATGAAATTACACTTTACACTTTGTTTAAGTCGTTAGTGGAGCGTGTGTGGTTAACCGGCACACTAACTTGAACTTAACAAGGTAGGTAAAGGGTGACTTAATGTTTATCATAGTATCGATGGAGCGTGTGTGGTTAACCGGCACATCGATTGAGGGGTAATACATTAAGGGTACCAAGTAATTTGCATGGTTACTTCACACCTTGTTTTGTGATCCTCGGCATCCCAGTCACAAAACTTGAAGGGCACACTCGAGATTGAAACATGCCATTGAAGAAAGTTCAATGAATCTCAAAGAATCTAGGAGTTTCTAAACCAATTAAAACCTAATTAAATATTTCGTTTTTCATGGTGGAAATTGGTGAATCGTCATTCACCTACCTTCAAATATCTTATAGCTTAGATTACGGCATCCCTCTTCTAAGTTATAAAATATTGTGTTGGGTCCTAGCCTTAATATTACATTTGAGTGTTTTGTTAAGGACTATCTCTATATCTAATCTAATCTATTCCCTCTTCTCTTCAGATGTCTTCCAATAACAATGCTTCTGGCTCAAACCCTACTAGCTCCTTCTCTCTCATGAATCTTTGTGGGAGAGTCATATTTGATGGGTCCAACTTTACAGATTGGATCAGAAACATCAGAATGGTCACTCGGTATGAGAACAAAGAATATGTTCTCGACAAGGAGCTGAAGGTACCCAAGCCAACTGCTACTCCTGAAGAGCTTGCTGAATATGAGGTACATGAAAAAGATGCTACAAAAGTGGCATGCTTCATGATGGCCACCATGACAGCCGAGCTCCAAAAGTCCTATGAGGACTATTATCCTTTTGAGATGCACCAGGACTTGATGGACCGCTACCATCAAAGTGCTCGTCAAGAGCGATATGAAATAATCTCCTCCATGATAACAACCCGAATGAAGGATGGTGAACCCATCACGGGCCACATGCAGAAAATGCAAAGGTATGTGGACCGTTTACTGAAGCTGAATGTGAACTTCCCTGAGGAGTTAGCAATAGACATCATTTTGCACTCCTTGCCATCGTGTTATGATCAATTCTGCATGACATATCACATGAACAAGGAAGAAGTCACCCTCAGCAAACTTCAAGGACTCTTGAAGACTGCCGAAAGTGGTCTAAAGGGTAAGTCGGTTGTTACTACTCCTACTCCTACTCCAACTGCGGCCAATGTCTTGGCAATCGGGCATGGCAGAGGGAAGAAGAGAAAGAACCCTTCTAAGGGTACCAAGGGTAAGACCCTTGAAGGCTCCTCTTCAAGCAAAACCAAGAAAGGTTTTGTCACTCCTTCTGCTAACCCTAATGAGGCTGAATGCTTCTATTGCCATGAAAAGTTGCACTGGAAGCGAAACTGCCCAAAGTACCAGCAAGATTTGAAGGATGGGAAAGTAAAACCCAACCATGCAGGTATATACACTATATTGTCTAATAACTCACCTCATTCTAAGTCTTGGGTCCTTGATACAGGTTGTGGTATTAACATATGTTGTGATTTGCAGGGACTAAAAAGAAGTGAGAATGTGGATCAGGGAAAGATAAACTTGATCATGGGAAACAGGAAAGCTTCACCTGTCACCAAGATAGGAGTTTATTCCTTAGTGCTAAATAGTGGGTTTACATTAGATTTGAATAAATGTTATTATTCGCCAGAAATGGCAAGAAATGTTATTTCCTTTCATGCATTGTATAAACAAGGTTTTACCTTTTATTTTGATAATAATAATGGTAGTATTGATGCTTTCTTTAATAATGTTCTTTATTTTAAAGCATTACCTTGTGATGGCGTGTATGAAACTGTATCTGTTGTAGATAATCTAGGAAATAATGTATTGTGTATTAACTCTTCCACTAGCTTAGATAAAGCATCCTTATGGCATTGTCGTCTTGGACATGTGAGCAAGAAACTCATAGGCCAACTCCAAAAGGATGTGTTAGGGTCGAAATGTTACAATTCTATTAAGGGGATAATAGCAGGCTGTGTATACGTGACGTATGGTATTTTGCCCGGTTTTCCAGGTGATGTGACAGACACTTTTTGACGCATGGCTACCTTTCCGCTGTACAGGTCCGATTTTCAAGGTGCCACGTCGGATCTCATTAAATGCATCTCGCTTCAAATTCAAATCATTTAGGGTTACATATAAAAGGGGGTTCAAGAGTACTTTATACGTTTATGCGATCAAAACTCAAAACTTCCCAAATTCTCTGTTCTTCATCTTTTTCAAACCCTAACAATGGCGACTACTACTCATGTCGATCCTTCTACTGAAGATACTTCTTCTGCACCAGTTATGAAGATTCAATCTATCAATTATTATGTGGATGGTGAACTTTCTCAATGTCCAGAAGAATTCAAGATGCTTATTGTTTCTTTAAAACACTCTGTTTTATCCAAAGCAATGTTCAATTCCTTTTCTGTTCCGGTATCCTGGCTTTCTCAAGCAGGATCTACTGCCACATACAACAAAGCCTCTGATTCGATTACTTTTCACCAAATCAATGACAAAAAGGTTAGGCTTTCCAAGAAACTGTTTTGTCAGATTCTTGACATTCCAAATACACCTCCTTTTGTTGAATTTCAATTCTCCCAAATAATTCATATGTTTAATGAAATGGGATATCAGCCCCCATTGTCAAAGATAAGTGACTTTAAGAAGTCTGGGCTTCCAAAATTATGGAATTTTTTGTTTGGGATATTTTTGCGTTGTTTAACCGGAAGAACAGTTGGATTAGATAAAGGAAGGATGGAGGTTTATGCCATGGTGGCTGGTTTATACTATGATCTTCCAGCAGACTACTCTACACAGCTATGGAAGGAATTCCAAAAAGGAGTAGAACATACGAATGTTATTCATGGCATTTCGTGTGCTAGGTACTGGAGTCTAATTCTGCAACATTTTTACAACAAGGAAGGCATCTTGGTTTCAAATGAAGATGAGAAGGTTACTTTTCAATCTTATCACTTTCCGAAAGAAGTTGTTGACAATGATGATGAATTTCCAAACGTTGCTCGGATTCCAGACGCGATGCTTAAAAGGGTGGATCCTACGAATCCTGTTTTGATTGCATATCTGAAAACATTCGATTCTTCTATTCCTACGGGAATTTTGTTGCCACGAGACGAAAAGAAGATCAAAAAGTCGAAGAAAGCTGATCCTGCTTCACCTGAAAAGAAAACGAAGGGTTCAACAACCTCTAAATCTTCAAAGAAGAAGACAGAAAATGTTGCAGTGACAGTTGAAGCAACACAAGTGATTGAGCCAATAGTGGAAGAGACTCAAGAGAACGTGATTATTCCTTCGAAAACAGGGATGTTTCGAAGAATCAAGATGAAATCCACTCACAAACGAAAGTCACCATCACAGAAGTTGATTCGCAAGCCTCAAATTACTCACCAAGGAGTTTTAATTCGTGAGGTACCTGTTCCTGTTTCTCCCGGATCCAAGAAAAGAGCAGCAGAAGATATGGCAAAACACTTGTCACAACCGAAAAAGAAGAAGACGAAGAAGACTCGAAAGATTGTTTTATCTACTGAGTCTATAGAAGAGGATGAACGAATACCAGAAACTCTAGAGTTCACTTCTATTATTACAAGTTCCATTCCTGAGAAGACTGTTATCATACCACCCGAAGTTTCGATTACCAAGTCAATTTTTGAGGAGGTTCGAACTTCAGGCATCCCTGCACACGTATCTGATACGGATGCAAATGTCAACATGGGTGAAGGTGGTTCGAAAGATGCAGATCAAGGTCCAATTATCTCTACTCCTTTCGAATCATTGGTTTCTTTTACACCAACATCAACTATTCTTATCACATCAACCACTGTTTCACCAACCTTTGAACATATCATCAATCAACCAATTACTTCCATTTTTTCCTCTCAATCCACTGATACACCCAAACCATCTTCACCCACTGAAACTGATAATGAAGGGTTTGGTGGAACATTCGAAGACCTAGAGTTTCATGATGAAGAAGAAGAATTTCCTGATCATATGTTAATGACAATGAAGCAATACAAAATTCTTAATCAAAAGTTGAACTCCATCCTTCAATCTCAAGCTGATCTTAGCGGAGGTTCATCTATTTCAAGTTTGGAGGTTGATTCTATGCTCAAGATGTTTGAATCAAGAGTAATCAACAAAGTTTCTGGAATGATAAAAGCCTCTGAGTCTGTTATTTTAGAAAAGGTTGATTATACATATCAGAATTCTGAGCTTCGTGTTAAAACTCTCAGATCTGATTTTATGGGAGAAGTTAAGGATCTGCGAAGCATAACAAAAGAACGACATGTTCTTTTTGTTCAGGAAGTCAAGAAAGTGAGGGAGGATGTTAACTCCCAAATTCACGAACTTCGTGAAGACATGAAAAAGGAAATTTTATCTGTTCAACATGATTATGCGTCCTTGAATCAGAAGGTCGATATCATTTGTGATGCTATCACTCGATTTGTCAAGCTATACGAAGGTTTGAGTCCTCAAATAACTCAAATCTCCAAGTCTGAAAGTGAAAATTTTGAAGGTGTGATCAAGTTGTTAAAGGAGTTGAAGGAGATCTCAATAAAACCAGTTTCGTCACCGTTGATTACTCCAGAATTTTTGTCCCAGAAGTTTGTGCAGTTCGAAGCCATACTTAACAAGCAACTTGCTCCACTATTTCGCATATCTAGTCTTCTTCCCACAACTACTGCCCCTCCTGTTTTCACAGGGGTACAAGGGGGAGAAAGGAAGTCAACAGAAGAAGAAGCGAAAGTGGTGGGCAAGGTATTTCCATCTAGCATCCCTTCAACAAAACCAGTAATTGTGTCTGCTCAACCAGTGACCTCAACAATCGTAACAACATTACCAATTACAAGAACAATTTCGAAAGGAATTGTAATTGGTAAACCTTTGGAATCTGGTGGAAGTGGTTCGAAGCTAAAAGACATAACTGAAAAATCTACTTCGAAAGACAAAGGAAAATCAATTCTGGTTGAAAAATCTAAAGAAGAAAAGAAGGCTGAAGCTGAAGCTGAACTCGAGAAAATGAGGCTTATTCAAAGCATCATGACTCAGAGGGCTGGTGATCCGAAGGGCATGAATAAAGGTGATCCAGCAAAACATTACAACTATGAAACAATCGAAGCCTTGGTTGCCTTTAATCACATGTACTCATTTGATAAGAAGCCAAAACAGAGTTATGTGGTTACAAACACTGATGCATGCCAGTTGGATTTCCCTATAAATGAGATGATGTTCATCATGCCTCAGTTCAAAGCTGAAGGGAATTTCAAAGAAAAAGATGAAGGGACTCATATGAAAATTCGTTTTCATGCAGTACTTGGCAAAGCCCCTGAGGATGTATGGTCACTGATCAAGATCAAGAAGGTGATAAGCATGAAAAAGGATGTGGTCTTTGAAAACATTGTTCAAAATGTTAAATATGTTGTGGCCAGGGCAAATGGAAAAACATGCGAATTCACTATTGCAGATTTTCCTCTGATGAACTTGTATGACCTTATACAAGTGGCATTGCTTCTGAAAGACAAATCCTTTTCTTTTCTGCAAGATACAGATCCAGAGGAATTCAAACTTGGAGTTGCTCACATCAAAATCTTCATTGAGAATTATTATGAGTGCCTAGCACTGACTGATGTGGAGTTGGCTACTGCAAAAGGAATGGAAGTAAAAGTTCCAATGGCTCCTTCGTTGACTCAGTCTGAGTTAAAGAAATATGCTGATGGAGAAATATGTTTAAAGCCATTTGGAATAGTTTTTGCTGGAAAGGATAAAGCTGGAAAAGCGAAGCGGTTTTTGTTCCAAGCTAGCGAAGTGGAGAGATATTCTACATCTCAATATACGAACTTGATTGTTCGTATGAACCACTGCAAAAAGAAAATTATTTCTTGGTATACTGAGGTTCGAAGAGTTTTGCTGTACTCCATTACTCTACTTACAAACTGAAGACTTCGACTTTGATTACAAAGGGGGAGATTGTTAGGGTCGAAATGTTGTAATAGTCGAAGTTTGTATTTAGGGTCTTCGAACATTTATATAATGTATTTTACTAGGGCATAATATTCGAAGCTTCATGTTTAGTCCTTAGTATATTTTTTGTACGCTTTTCTCTTCTATAAATAGGAGTGGTTACTAGTGTCTTAGTAACGAAGTCTTTACAGAATATTCATTATACTCTGTAAAATTTACAAAAGCGTAATAGAGCCAAACAGATCATATTTACATCGGTGTTCAAATCTTTCAATTCTACTTTGAATTTACTCTCTAATTCGTTCAATACTTGATTCATTGTTTCATCAGGATGGAGTCTTGGAGTCATTTGACCTAAAGTCAGATGATAGTTGTGAATCTTGTTTGCTTGGTAAAATGACAAAGTCACCTTTTACTGGCACTTGTGCTAGGGGTGAAGGTTTGTTGGACCTCATACACACGGATGTGTGTGGACCCTTCAGAACCGCCACAAGAGATGCTAATCGGTTCTATGTGACTTTTACTGATGATTTCAGTAGATATGGATATGTCTACCTAATCAAGCATAAGTCAGAAACCTTTGAGAAATTCAAAGAGTTTAAGCAAGAAGTGGAGAATCAGTTGGGCAGGAACATTAAGATGCTTCGATCCGATCGTGGTGGTGAGTATCTTAGTACTGAGTTCCTTGACTATCTTAAGGAATGTGGGATTGTCTCACAATTGACACCTCCTAGGACACCACAGTTGAATGGTGTAGCTGAGAGACGCAATCGGACCTTGTTGGACATGGTTCGTTCCATGATGAGTCGAGCTTCGCTACCAATCTCATTTTGGGGGTATGCCTTAGAGACTGCCACCCATATCCTTAATCTAGTTCCCACAAAGAAAGTTGTCAAAACTCCTCATGAGATGTGGACTGGTAAAGTACCCAAACTAGACCACATTAAGATTTGGGGTTGCGAGGCTTTTGTGAGACGCGAGACTCATGATAAGCTCGAACCTCGAAGTGAGAGGTGTATTTTCATCGGCTACCCACAGAAATCCTTTGGTTACCTCTTCTACAGACCTAGTGAGAATGTGGTCTTTGTAGCTAGGAGGGCTTTCTTTCGAGAGAGAGAGTTCATAAGCCAAGGAGACAGTGGGAGGCAAGTTGACCTTGAAGAAATTCAAGAGTCAAGTGGTGAAGGAACTTCAAACCCTAGCACTCAACTTGAGGAGGAAACTCCTGTTGAGCCAATTGACAAGTCTGTACCTCTGAGGCGTTCCACAAGGGTTAGGAATGCACCTGAGCATTACTATGGATTCCATATTACTGCGGAAGGTGATACACTTATCAGTGATGAGACACTGATAGGTCTGGATGAACCTAACAGTTACGCGGAAGCCATGGCAGGCCCTGAGTCAACCAAGTGGAAAGAGGCAATGGACAGCGAGATACAGTCCATGTATGACAATCAAGTTTGGAACTTGGTTGAGAATGTACCAGGTCGTAAGACTGTAGGGTGCAAATGGATCTTCAAGAAGAAGACCGACATGGATGGTAATGTACACACTTATAAGGCACGACTGGTTGCAAAGGGTTTCTCACAAACTCCGGGAGTTGATTATGATGAGACCTTTTCTCCAGTGGCCAAGATTAAGTCTATTAGGGTTCTGTTAGCCATATCTGCATTTCATGACTATGAAATATGGCAAATGGATGTCAAAACCGCTTTCCTTAATGGAAAGTTGGCTGAGGATGTTTACATGAGTCAACCAGAGGGTTTTGTCAATACAGAGTACCCTAATAGAGTGTGTAAGCTTGAGAAATCCATTTATGGGTTAAAGCAAGCACCTCGCAGATGGAATCTTTGCTTTGATGAGAAAGTCAAAGAATTTGGCTTTTCTAGGAGTGAAGATGAATCTTGTGTATATGTCAAGGCTAGTGGGAGTATAGTTAGCTTTTTGGTATTGTATGTGGATGACATACTACTCATAGGAAATGACATCCCAACTCTGCAGGAAGTTAAGTCCTGGCTTGGGAAGTATTTCTCTATAAAGGACCTAGGAGAAGCTGCCTATATTCTAGGGATAAGGATCTTGAGAGACCGGAGTAAAAGACTAATTGGACTTAGTCAGAGTACCTACTTGGATAAGGTGCTGAAGAGATTCGGCATGCAGGACTCCAAGAAAGGAGAGTTACCCATCCAGAGTAACGCCAGATTGAGTAAGACACAAAGCCCTAGTACTGAGGCTGAGATAGCAGAAATGAGTCGAATACCTTATGCTTCGGCTGTAGGATCGATCATGTATGCTATGACGTGTACTCGACCTGATGTAGCCTTTGCTTTGAGCATGGTTAGCAGGTATCAGGGGAACCCTGGCAAGGCACACTGGACTGCGGTAAAGAATATCCTCAAGTACCTACGGAGGACTAAGGACTGGGTCCTTACCCTCGGTGGCAGTGAGGACTTGAGAGTTGTAGGGTACAGTGATGCTAGCTTTCAGACAGACAGGGATAATTTCCGCTCTCAGTTGGGCTGGGTCTTTACTCTAAACGGAGGGGCAATTACTTGGAAAAGTTCCAAGCAAGAGACAGTGGCTGATTCCACTTGTGAATCAGAGTATATAGCAGCAAGCGAGGCAGCAAAGGAGGCTATATGGCTAACGAACTTCATCGGAGACCTTGGAGTTGTACCAGCTATAAAGGAGCCAATGGAGATTTTCTGTGACAGCAATAGTGCGGTTGCCTTAGCCAAGGAACCAAGAGATCATGGGAGATCCAGACACATTGACAGAAGATATCACTTCATCAGACATCGAATAGAAGAAGGAATCCTCGTGGCAAAGAGGGTATCATCGGATGAGAACCCAGCAGATCCCCTCACGAAGGGACTGACTCGGGCTAAGCATCTCCAGCATGCTCGGAGCATAGGGCTGAAGGATGATATTAGTTTTAGTAGTTAGATAATCTTGAAATTTGTAAAATGTAATTGACATTTGATGATAAATAAAAGTTGTTATTTATGAGTAAAGTGTTGCTATCTCTTGTCAATCGTTTACTATTATTTCTTTTTGCATGTTTTGAATTCCAGAATAATTATGTTATGGTTTATATCATATTATTCAAACTCTCCACAGTCGGTCATATGTTGGAAGTAGATATGAATCAAGACTGTCATGGGTTGGCTTGTAGAGGTCTAAGATGTTAGACAAAGCGGGGCTACAACACTCATGAGTGCTCACAAGTTCTGAGTATTGGATTCAACCCACGCTCACTTGTATCACTTCATGGAATTTATCTCGAGTGATTGTGAGACGGTAATATCATATAAGTCTTCAAACCTAGAGATATGATTTGTTGCCTATGCGTTGGTTATGCATTGATTGCACGAAAACGCATTGGTAACTCGATGTTATAAACCGTGCCTTTGTGTGTAGTTCAACAAGTAGTAGAGCAAACATATGAGTCGAAGTTTATCTGTTCCTTCTAGGATTAGAAGCGATATCTGGGCCCCTCGATGATTTTGTTTTGACCTATGTACCGGGCCCGGTCAGAACTAAATTGATGTGTTCAGTTAAGTTCTATGTCAAACAAATCGGAAATCGGGAAACAAATGTTGGACAATAAGCAAGACCATGTTCCATGTATTTGTCCGGCTGATATCTAGAACAGAGGATTATATGATCACTTATCTAAAATGACGCTTCATAGTTCAACAGAGTTTAAAGAGCTACGATTGCTGATCGGTTCCTAAAGTCATACTTGCAACTATAGTTATTAGACTTATCCAAGTGGGAGACTGTTGGATATAGTGTCTAAGTCCATAACTATATTTGGTATGTACTTGACCCGACCCGGCATGGTCCATTTGGGTTGCACTTCACCCGAACAATTTATGGATAATCGTTTGAGAATAGTATAAGTTATGATTTATTAATATATTATAAGTCCTAATATATTAATATAAAATCATATTATTTAATTAGTATTGATCTATAATTAATCTAGAATTAATATAGAGATCAAAAGTATGACTAATTAAATATGGGCTCTTGTATTTATATAGTGTGGGCTAATGCTTATTTGGAATGGGCTAGGCTTGCATGGAAAGTCCATGGATACTCCATGGAGCTTTAACCCATGGATCTCATGGAAATGAAAAGACATGGGTATTAGGGTTTACATGGATGTAACCCTAATCCACCACACTATATAAAGGAGGCTTTGGTTCTTGAAATTGCACTAGTTGATGTGTGTAAACTAAGAGGGCCGATTTCAAGAAGTTTGTGACTATTCTCTCAAGTTTCCAAGTTTGTGGTGATTTGTGACTTCCATTTGAGGCATCCACATTATTGGTGCTAGGCTCTCAAACTCCAAGCAATCAACTACTACTACAAGGTAAGTAATTCTACTAGTTTTATTTGATTCAAGTACCCCATGCCATGCTAGTTAGGATAAGAACCTTGGAAAAATAATTATTTGCATGTATCTTAGTCAAACATAGATCCAAGGTTTCTAGGGTTGCATGTACACCATAGGAGTGTTAGAATGCTGAAAACCCATCAATATGTTCATCAGTCGTACTCTAAAAACCCTTTGACATGTATTGCAGGGAGATTCCTGTGAATAATACTGTCGATAAATAAGAGCTATGGACTTAGCACGTGTTGTATAAACCCTGGCAGCTATGGACTTAGTGCCTGTTGTATAAACCCCGACGATGATGTGATTTCGTGTCTATTCCTTAGGATGAATCCTTAGGAATGAGTGATAGTTGATTCTTAGGGTAAATCCTTAAGAAATAAATAAGATAATGGGGTTGGGGTAATTTGGTTGATTGTTTGATGTTTAAGCATAATAAATTTATTTATTGTGGGTTGAGAACCCTATATGCTCACCAGGCTCCCAAGTCTGACCCACTCAGCTTTTTATATTACAGGTAGTGGACCCTGAGCATAGTCGGATGATGATGAGAGATTTTTGGATTATAGGCCAGTAGTTGTAAATAACTGTTGTAAGGCTTATAATGTCTTGTTTATGCTTTTGATCTGTATCAGAACATGAAATCCCGAGGTTTTGATATAAAATGAAAATATATATTTCTTAAAGAAAGGTTTTGATAAACTTTTATCATGTTTTGTTTTGGGAACAAATTCCGCAACATCTTTTAAAAGGATTACTCTGATTTTATTTTAAAAAGCATAAATTAAATCGGTCTTTTCTGATCGAGAAATTTGGGGATGTCACAACGAAATATTGCTACATATATTTACTTAAGAGTAAAGATGAAGCAATAGACAAGTTTGTCTTGTACAAAAATGAAGTTGAGAATCAACTCAACAAGAGAATTAAAGTACTTAGAAGTGATAGGGATGGAGAATATGTTTCTCCTTATGCTGAATTTTGTGCGAAAAATGGAATTCGTCATGAATTCACATCACCCTATTCACCTCAATCCAATGGAATTGCTGAAAGAAAGAACCGCACCTTGAAAGAAATGGTCAATGCCATGATAATAAGTTCGGGTGTAAACCAGTCAATGTGGGGGGAAGCTATTTTGTCGGCTAACTATCTATTAAATAAGATACCTCGCAAAGAAAAGAATGAAACACCGTATGAACTTTGGATGGGAAGAAAGCCATCGTATAAGTACTTACGAGTGTGGGGGTGCCTAGCTAAAGTTATAGTACCACCGCCTAAGGTACAAAAGTTAGAACCTAAAACAGTGGATTGTGTATTCACTGGATATGCACAAAGTAGTAGTGCTTATCGTTTCCTTGTGCATGATTCTAAGAATACAGAAATACATAAGAATACCATAATGGAATCAAGGAATGCTTCATTCTTTGAAGATGTGTTTCCTTGTTTGAACAAGGAAGTTGAAAGCCCATCTTTACCAAACAACGAAGTTGTTCGAGAAGAAGAACAAGCTCAATCCGAGGAAGAAGAGATAGAACTCAGAAGAAGTAAGAGGGCTAGAGTTGAAAAATCATTTGGTGATGATTTTTACACCTATGTGGTGGAAAGTGAACCTAAAACCTACCAAGAGGCGGTTAATTATTTTGAGGGACCTCAATGGAAACAAGCCATCAAAAATGAGGTAGAATCTATCTTACAAAACCATACGTGGGAACTAGTGGATCTACCTCCAGGTAGAAAGCCACCGGGTTACCGCTGGATTTTTAAAAGAAAGATGAAACCTGATGGCAATATTGATAAATACAAGGCAAGACTAGTAATCAAAGGTTATAGACAAAAGGAAGGTCTAGATTACTTTGATACATATTCGCCGGTGACGCGAATAACATCCATTAGATTAGTTCTTGCCATTGCAGCTATTAGAAACCTGCAAGTTCATCAAATGGATGTGAAAACTGCTTTCCTAAATGGGGAGTTGGAAGAAGAAATTTATATGGAGCAACCTGAGGGTTTCATTGCCTCGGGACAAGAGAACAAGGTTTGTAAACTTGTTAAGTCTCTATATGGATTAAAACAAGCTCCAAAACAATGGCATCAAAAGTTTGATCAAGTCATGATGGAAGGTGGATTTAGAATCAATGAGTGTGGTAAGTGTATCTATGTGAAAAGCACCACTCATGGGTATGTCATCTAGTGTTTATATGTTGATGATATGCTTATCATTGGGAGTGATGACAAGATAATAAGATCTACGAAAGATATGCTGAAATCCAGGTTCGACATGAAAGACATGGGTTTAGCAGATATGATTCTTGGAGTCAAGATCACAAGAACCCAAAGTGGTTTGATTTTAAGTCAAACACACTATGTGGATAAGATTCTTGAAAAATTTGCTAAGGGAGATATTGGCATAGCTAGAACTCCAATTGACACTAGTCAACATCTATGTAAAAATAGAGGTGAAAGTGTTAATCAAGTGGAATATTCAAGAATTATTGGCAGTCTGATGTATCTAATGAGTTGTACCAGACTTGACTTAGCATATGCTGTGAGCAGACTAAGTAGATACACTAGTAAACCCAGTTATGAACACTGGAAGAGTATTACTAGGTTGCTAAGGTATGTAAGATACACGCAAGAATATGGACTGCATTATGGCGGACATCCAGCAGTTATCGAAGGATACACAGATGCAAATTGGATATCTGACATAAAAGATTCCAGGTCTACAAGTGGATATGTGTTTACACTTGGAGGTGCTGCTGTAGCATGGAAATCATCCAAGCAAATAGTTATATCTAGATCCACGATGGAATCTGAATTTATCGCCTTAGATATTTGTGCTGAAGAGGCGGAGTGGCTACGTCAATTTGTAGAGGACATTCCTGAATGGCCTAAGCCGGTAACGGCCATATGTATACATTGTGATAACCAATCGGCAATTGGTAGAGCTCAAAGTACAATGTATAATGGGAAATCAAGGCACATTAGACGTAGACATAAAACGATACGACAACTAATCTCTACGGGGTTATCACGGTTGACTGGGTAAAGTCAAAAGATAACATTGCGGATCCGCTTAAAAAAGGCTTGAGTAGAGATGTAGTTTATAAGTCATCAAGAGGAATGGGACTAAAGCCCATGAATGAATAAATTCATACGAAGGAAACCTTACCCAGAAGACTGGAGATCCCAAGATCTGGGTTCAAAAGGAGAACCTATTTGTATGAGTGAGGCAGGTCACTGTGGGGGAGAGTTAACACTACTTCCTAGTCCATTCCTATACGTGGTGACAAAATTAGGCTAAACATATGGTTTTTAATGATTCTTGGAATCACCTATGTGAGAGAGAAGTGGGGTCGCTTCGAAGGGAATTATAGGGGCACAATTCCTAAAGCTCTTGCAGAACCACGTTAGTGTTCATGACCAAAACGAACACGTCTATGAGGATATGGCCTTGTCAGGAAGAGTCCTGTGAGATTTACATTGTCGTCTACATAAATGGCACCTTAGTTCAAAGACATCGAGATCTACTAACTGCTAGGAGATTAAGTGTAACATCTTAAGGGAGGGTTCAAAGGGTAATACCTACCTATCCTATGCAAGATTCAACTGTTGAAAATTCCGTTTGGAAATTGGATGTGCAGAGATCGATCTCCATTCATGTGGGGGATTGTTGGAAAATTTAGTATAAATATTTATATTTTTACTAACTTTGGACATATATAAATATATACATATGTTGTATATATAACTAACTCTAAGTGGGTTTGTGTTCTCCTCCACGAGGACTTCGAAACGATATATTATATGTCCAAAATGGAGTATATGTGAATGAGATATCGATACTCAAAGAAGGGTATTTGAGAATAAGTTTATCAAAAAGGGATGAATGTGGGAATGAGTCCCACATTGGTAGAAAGACCAAACTCAACAAGGTTTATAAGCTTGAATGCATGAAAGGCTTACAAGCTTGTGTCTATGGTTTTACTATAATTCCTACCCGCGCGGAGGGGGGGGGGTGCAAATCTTGGATTTTGTAGACCAAAAACACCGAACTTGTGCATGGGCGCGACCTACGGACACGAATGCAGCTCCGAAAACTCGGGCACGCGCTACCCTCGTTTTTGCTAAACTTGACAGTTTTGGTCCCTATTTTGAATTTTGTAACGGATGCATTAATTATGTAATTAATGAAATTTATTGGCATTGAGCGTACACGATTCAAGTATAAAAGGAGACATTACCATCTCATTCAACACACGAATGAAAATACTCTTCTTTCTCCTCCTTCTCTGTACTCCTGCTTCCGGCGACTCTTTCAGGCAACTGAAATATCCGGCAGTACACCACTGTTAAGGTTGTTGTACCCTGGGAACAGACGGGGGAATCTGTTTAAGGGAATCGAGTCCAACTCGAGCCTCAGCCACCACATTTGCTACTAATCTTTTTCTTTCAGGAAACTTTCAAGAGGAAAAACGAAGTCCTTACACTAATAGGTTCAACTTAATTTGAAGCATGAAGCAAAATAAAAAATAGAACACTTCAAATTAGAAAAAACATTTTAATTTAAATTATTAAAATTTTACTTCTCCTTCTCTCAATACTTTCTCTCATCCCTAAGGATATGTATTAGATGCATCCAATTTTGCATCAAATGCACCATTTATCTTAGAAGTTGAAGCAAAAACCGTAACTAGTATACAAATCTATTCATAAAGCTCATATTGAAACACCCAAATCTTCTGAAACAAGAAATACCCAAATCTAGGCATTATATCGATCACATAATGTAGGGGTGTCATGAAATGGAAACTATTGTGACTACATGCATCTAAAATTGAAAGCAAACCTAGATCAATGTAGTCATATAGATCCAAAATTGGAAGCAAGCAAAGGTGGAGCAAGGACAAAGCACATACATGTTAGGGGTGGGGCCATGATGACATGAAGGCTTTGTGAAGAAGAGGGAGGGGCCAAGATGAGGATGGTGGCTGTCGATGCAGCGCCAGAGGAATAAGGAAGGGGTCCCGAGAGTGTGAGATGAGAACGGTTCTTGGAGGTAGAGTATGGTCCATATGGAGGGATGGTTAACCTTGGGGATGCTAAGAAAAGGATTAGGGTTCTCGTTGAGATTTAAAAAGATTACATAATTGGTCTCCTATAGTTATTTTTTTATAAAATTGCACAAACGATAAAATAAGTGTATTTTTGTTATTTTATTTAGAATTAACGTCTAATATCTAACATAGTTACATATAAGGACTAAATGTGCTTGATTTGGAAACCCAAAGGACTGGCTTGTATAACGTTACCAACGTTATCCTTAGATTGCCACTATTTGAAAAGCACAAGGATCAATCTTGAAATCTTGTTTGTTAGGCAAACAAATGGTAAAGACGGTATGGATGCAAATCCCAATAACCTTTTAATCACTTCAGTTTTATAATTAATACTCATATTAGCACAATAATTAATATTCTTTAAAAGTGCATGTTGTTGGCACATCAACAATTGATTTTGAATGAATCTACATATTTTCTTAAGGGTGATTCTAACCTCAATCCAAAACCTAATCCTACCAAAAACCCTAAAATTAAAATTAAATCTTACATTCACAACCAATACCAACATTGGCATCGACCACCACTAGCAACTGTTGCTGAAATCAAATGCTAAAATCGAAACGTGAAACAAAATGAAAGAAGGGAGAAGGTGAGTTGATTTGCTTTCATTCTTTTTAACTCAAACCAAATCAAAATCTTAAAGAAAGTGGAAGTAGGGAGAATATGAAAATGATGAACAAACAAACACATACATATACACACCTAACGCCTTGTTCTCGAATGTTTTAATGAAAGGATGAAATGGAGAGGATGAAATGGAAAGAGAATGGAATGTAAGAAAATGGAAGATGAATACAAATAATTAAGTGTATGAGAAATGGAATGGAATAGAGGGATTTAACTTATTTGAGTCTTTTTTTTTATCTTTACCTCCTAATCCGCCCAAAAATGGCTAATGAAAAGACACATATTTTGTTTCCCCTCCCCTTACATTCCAATCCCATCCCATTTCTTAAAAAAACTCAACATTACATTTTCCATTTGATCTACTTTCTCTCCCTTCCATTCCACTCCTTAAAATAACTTAAGAACATGATATAAGTCTTTATCCTGATTCCCTATCACATATACTACTTTCTTAGAGGGTGTTTGGGAATACTTTTTAAATGACTTTTGCCTTTTAACTTTTCTAAAAAGTTATAAAGATGTTTGGAAGATGCAAAAGTTCTTTTCAAAATAACTTTTTGTAAAGAAGAAAAGAGTGAGTTTTCAAAAGTCAAGAAAGTGTGACTTTTTGTAACTTTTGGACTTTTAAAGCTAAATCACACTCAAAAGTCAAAAAATACTACCCAAACACTTTTTAAAACCCACTTTTGGCTTTTGTTTCCTCAAAAGAACTTTTACAAAAAGAACTTTTAGGTTTAAAAAGTAATCTCAAACGCCCCCTTAATACTAAATATCCTTAAACTCAAACCTTTCGGCGAACCACCTTAGCCGATTTCTCTGGATACGTTTTCATTTCCTGTTGTTTTTTTGTTTCTAATTTCATTTAGTGGAGATTCTTGAAATTATTCAATACCATTTTCAGTAATTTGGATTTGGGAATTTGAGATTTGTAATCTCAGAACTGTGGTCCGGGTGTGTGTAGATACTATGCAGGAAAACCAATCTTGACGATTAGATATATGACAAGCTGATGCAGAATGCGATGGAAGAAGGGTGTATGATGTGATGAGCAAACTGAAGAAGACAACACAGACAGAACCACCGCCGGAATCTGAAGAACATAGCGTGGTTGTGTGTAGTTGTACATATTACCTATCTATGTGGTATGATTTCTGTTTACTTCATATGGTAATGAAAATGGTGTTGGTTTTTTTGACTGTTTGATTGTAAATGTGATGTATTTGGAATGAAAAATGGGATTTTTCTGTTGGTAATTTGGAGCTCGAAATTATGGTTGTTCTATGGTGATTTTGCTGATGGCATGTGAGTGGATTGCTTGCTTGTATGGAAATGGGACCTGTCCATCTGAAACCGATGGAACACTACAAAGTAAATCAAATCGATTTTCTTATCTTTGAAATTTGAATAGACAATAGATCCATTTTCCGGTTTCATGAAGTTGTGTGCACTGCTTATCAACCCTTGTTGTTTTTAAAGCAATTTTTTTTTCAAACCTTTTTGTAATAGGAGCTTTCGGGAAACTCTTTCCTTTATACCAAAAGGAAGATGATCGAGGAGATCATTAACAATGGAATGAAATAATGAGAATGAATGTATGTGGTAACGAAATGGGATCAATTAATCATGTTATTTGTTATGTATCAATAAATCAAATGAACTTAAAATCATAAAAGAAATTGTTTTTATAGAATAATTTTTAATTAAATAAAAATTATATTATGAAATAAACTGTATGTAGATATATTTTATTTTGTTTTAAATATAAGTTATATGCATGGGGGCGTTGAGGGAGGGACAAAGTGGACAGCTACATATGACTTAATTATTATTATTATATTGTATATGTATATATATTTATTTAAAAATAAAAAAACTTATAATAGCGATAATGACCATTTTTTCCTGGTTCGTCCAAAGCATTTGAAGATATTTAAATCTTCAGGACCGACCCTGGTCATATGTATTTCAAATAACTAAAAAAAAGAATAATTCGCTTAAAAAAAATTAGTTATAGAATAATAAAAATGATTATTATAAAATTTAAAATAGAATTATAATAAAATAATTTTTTAATTATTTTTAAGGTTAAAAAACAATATATATTAACAATCATATAAATAAAAATAATTTATAATTATGATATCTGATTCTATCTATTGAAAGTCTATGAAATAATAATAAGGTTTAGGAATGGTATTAGATACAAAATGTTCCACTTTATTCTATGATTTATTTTCATTCCCTCAGCTCTTTCTCTTTCGGTTATAACATACCAAATAATATTAGGGTTGACAATCGTGTTGGGTTTGGGTTGAAAGTTGTGAGTTGGCAGGTCAGAATGTATCAATTCATACACAATTCATATAATTATTTGTGTCGTGGATTGACAGCTCGGAATGCATCAACCCGTACACAACCCATATAATTATTTGTATAACTCATTGGGGGGTCATGGGGTTGACGAGTTGGAAACATCAACCGGGACACGACCCGTCAAACCCGTTTAATTATATGAGTTCGCGGGTTTGTGAGTCAGATTCGGGTTCGAGGGTCAGGTTCACGGGTTAGCGGGTTGGTGGGTTGACACATGAACCCAAATATTATACGCATAATAGTGAGGATTTGTTTGATTTAGAGCACACAACACACATAGGCTAATAAATATAGTTGCATAACTTAAATCTAATATATTATATGGTGAACCACCTCCGCGTGAGCTGCTTTAAAACGATAATACTCTTTAAAAAAATTATACCGGTTGACAAGGGGTTGACACGTGAACCCAAATACTAACCCGAAAACAACCTGTTTATTTGAAGGTTTGGTGGGTTGGCAGGTCAAAAATCTCAACCCAACCTGTTTATTTTTGTATCGGGTTCGTCGTATTGCGAGTCGTGTAAAAAATTGTCTCCCTAAATAATACCTTATTGTTTTTATGACAAATATTGATAGATAATCAAAAGTTTATGTCGTATAATAAAAGTATGTCTAAGTATTTTACTTATTTAATCATGAAAACTTTAAATACCAAATTCAGTAAACGCCACTATAATTTATTTCTTTTATTTAATCATCAAAAGATTAATTTTAATGATTTAATTACTAAAAGTTTTTTCTCCATGGAACAAAAACCATTGCAATTTTGATTGTTGTGCATCATTGTTATCGAAGGAGTTTTGGAAATAGAACCATAGATCCATAACTTGATTAAGAGTCCCGTTTGTGCCATTCAGGATCATCAACATTTTTATGAACGGAAGTTCCATTAATATGACACACCAAAACTCATGCATTTGGTTTCACTAAATAACTTGTCAAATATTGTAGTGGTTGATAAAGATGAAGGGATAGAATAAAAAATGCTTTGATGTTAGTAATGACAAATGGTTTCTCTGAGTTTTTAATGGGAGGAGAGAATAGGGGAGGAAGGAGGCAGCGATTTATGAGATGAGGGAATAGTAGAGATAGGATTAAAAGATATACATTAATACAGTATTTTTTTTGTTCAAGGGTTTCAGGTTTGAACTTCTGATATCCTCTAAGGAATTGTGACATCTTAAAAACAGAGTTGAAGAAATCTTTCTTGCTGGTCTTCCCACACCTCTTATTTGTCCTAAGGTATGCCGATGTGAGTAAGTAATAACATAGTCATGCAACATTTAAAACAAAAACAATTCATTTGCAAATTTGTATTATAAATACTCTAGAAGAAGAGCAAATTTGCCAAAAAAAGTTGATTCCTAAATGGTTCTACATTCTTTAGTTAAATGTTCTATTTAGATTGTGAGGATGTTTGAGTGTTCATCTAAAAATTCTTTATTAACTTAATTGACTTTTTGAAAAGTCAATAAGTTAAAAAAAATGTTTGGATACCTAATAAGGACTTTTAAAACTCCTTTTTGTTTAGCCTTTAAAAATGAGTTTTTAAAAAGTAACAAATTGTAACTTTTTGAAATGACCTATAACGTATTAGGATAAAAAAACAAATAAAAGAAAATTTTAAATCAAACACTTTTTAACTTCTTGACTTATTGACTTTTAACACTAAGAGGATGTTTGGCTAAGCTTATGAAAAATCAAAAGTATTTTTCAGCTTATAGCTTATAACTTATAAGTTGATAAGTTAGGGGCCTCTTACTTATTGATTTTGACTTATTACCGGTATGACACTGGTATAAGCTATTTTTATCTAAACACTCTTTTTAGCTTATACCGGTGTGAAACTGATAATAAGTCAAAAAACTCCATTTTTAAGCTTTGCCAAACACCAAAGTTAATCTAAACATTTTTTTTAAAAACATTTTCTCACATTCATAAATCAATAAGTCATTTTTGTCAAAAAGTACTTTTTAACATCAAAATAAAATCTCAAACACCCTCTTTATTAACACTAATTAAGATTTATCTTTTTATTCAGAAACACGAGGAAATGAAGAAAGGACGTATTTTTACCCATAACATAGTATCAAATATTTTAACATCTTTAATTCTCACCTCAGAATATATTCATATCCTCAAATTATATAATTTCCACTATAGTATTAAACTTTCAATGATAATTTCAGAAAAGAAGTTTAATCTCCCAATCTATATATAAAATCCCAACAATTGGAAAATAAATCTTCAACTTTTGACTGTTTTTGACAACCGTTGTCGACCAGAGAATCTCTAGAGGGAGAATGGAGACTACTAAAAAAAATAAAATAAAAAACTTATTAATTCAAAATATTTTTGCAATCTCAACAACTGTGAGGTTATCAATTCTCCACATCACCTTTTATCTATCCCCCCATCAATTATATACTCCCCAGAATCTCTCCTTCCATTATTCATCACCTCCCTATTCACAGTTCACACACAGAAACTTCATGGCTAAGAAAGAGATGGAAGTTGTAAAGGGCGTTGATCTACAGAGATACATGGGCCGATGGTACGAAATTGCTTCATTTCCATCAAGAAATCAGCCTAAAAACGGAACCAATACTAGGGCTACATACACACTGAAAGACGATGGAACTGTTCATGTTCTAAACGAGACTTGGAGTGATGGAAAGAGAGGATTCATTGAAGGCACTGCTTATAAAGCTGATCCCAATAGCGATGAAGCGAAATTGAAGGTGAAATTCTACCTTCCGCCATTTTTGCCCATCATACCTGTTACGGGTGATTACTGGGTGCTGTTTCTAGATGATGATTATCAGTATGCTTTGATTGGTCAGCCTTCGAAGAAGTCTCTCTGGGTATGTTTCAATCTCGCATAGTTTGTGTTAAATAGTTTGTGCAAATGTATTGAAATTGATTGGTATAATTGGGGTTTGTGTAGATATTGTGCAGAGAAAACCATCTGGATGATGAGATATACGAGCAGCTGATTGAGAAAGCGAAGGGAGAAGGGTATGATGTGAGCAATCTGAAGAAGACGACACACACAGACCCACCACCGGAGACTGAAGGTGCTCCCGCTGACACCAAGGGCGTGTGGTGGTTGAAATCAATATTCGGGAAATAAGAGATGGTCGATATCGTGGTTTACTGAATTTAGATGTTGGTTATGTATATTTAGTTCATGTAGTAATGAATATGTTGTATTCGTTTTTGTATTTTTCATCAAATCATGTATAATTCTAAAAATACATATCACAAATCATATGTGGCCATGTAACACAAATTCGTTATTCTTTGCATATACCTCATTAACTATCAAATCACTTGATACTCACTTGGTTTTTTAGATCAACATGTCCTAAAAGGAAGATGCCGTTCAAACTTATGTCTGGGGCGCCCATGGCCGCATAGTATTCCTCAACCCGCCCTCCTGTGGCCGGGTACGACCCATAATAAATATGCTTACTATTGGTGTTGGGTATTGGGTAGATGATTTAAGCTTATGAGCCTGCCTTTGTTAATTTTTCCCTATGGGCCTTTTAATTATGTTTTTTAGATCAACATGTCCTAAAAACTCTGGATTTTTATGTTCGTTAATTGTCCTCATTATAACTGAATCGACATTGAATAGGATGTGATGGATTTTTATCTCTTTTTACTAACCAATACTATATTATCAAATATTTTATGTTAATAATGTTTACATCGATGGGTCGAGGATTGACTAGGATGAGCATGAGATAAATCACTTTTCAAAGCGGAAGTAATTCGATTTTACGTACCCACCGGGGTTGGGATAGAGATAGGGATGAGAACAGGGACGGACCTATGGGGTCCATGGTGACAATGGCAACCCCTGACTTTTCCGGCCGCAGTGGAAAATTTTTTGAAATTTTTATTTTTTCTACTACCGTGCAACCTCTAACTTTCTCGTGCAACCCCTACTGTGAAATCCTACGTCCGCCCTTGGATGAGAACAAGGATGGGGACGGAGATGGTAAACCTAATTCAACTTATTTTTTTTAAACCTAAAACTAATATGTTATAAGAAAACATCACTTGATATTCTCATTGATCATTAATGTTGCTATTGCTAATTGTTATTTAAAACATAATGTTTATTTAATTCACCACCTCAATCAAAACAAGAGGTCATCTCATGCTCATATTCCTGTGATTCGTGAAATCATAAAATAAAACTCTTGGTAGTCATTTGGTAAAAATATTGACAAGTTGATATTGAGAACCCATACTTGTCATTTAGCTATTTTTTCCCAAACAAAGTGAATTCCAAGTTCAATATGCTTTCGTATGTTAATTTTGAACACGACTACTGAAACATGTAATGGCACTATGGCAGTCACATTATCACATCAAACAAGTGTGTCCATACTGGTATATGAAACTCTAGTTATAAATTTCGAATCCGTCAGGTTTTAGAAATGGTGTTTGCTACTCCTCGGTATTTGGCTTTGGCGCTAGAACATTATATAGTGGGTGCATTTTTAAAAACCATGAAACATTAAAATGAGATTGGGTCCATGGAAAACACAATATCCAGACGAGTACCGATGCAATATGTCCGGTTAGCATCCATATAAGTAGAAAGTCAATTAGTCAAGAGAATGCAGATTTGTAGACATAAACAATGAAATCTTGAGTGCCTCGAATGTATCGAATGGTCTCTTTTAGAGGTGTCATGTAATCATTATGAGGAGTAAGCGTGTGAAGATAAATTTGATGGGGGACATAAGAAATGTCTGGCCGTATGAATGTAAAGCATTATGGGGCTTGAACTAGAAGACGATAGAGAGGGTTTGATCCAAAAACAAAGGGCCTATGTTTACACTTAATTTACATTTAGTGTTGATAGGCGTCGTTGTTGGTTTACATGTCCGACATGCTGGATTTCGGTAGCGTGTTCTCTTTGTGAATGAATCAGTCAATAGCCGTTTCGGATGACATTATTGTTGAGAAAATAACTAACATACCTATATCTTTCTTGGAAACTTCAACACATTTTTCCAAAAAAAAAAGGTTCCCTTAATGTGTGAAAGGATGTGGCAAGAATAATATCATTGAAATAAAATAGTAAGAATGATACCGTCGACATAAAGTAGTAAACACACCATATCTTCGACCTTCCCGATAAATATAAAGGGGATGATCGGAGCTACAACTAAGAAAAGTTGTAACTCTACTTTGTCTTATAATTTATAAGAACTTGATGCCACAAGTAAATCATCCATCATCCCTAATGATCCAAGGATGATTTTCGATCTTTTTCGGGGTGTTTTTAGGTGTTGCTGAATATGATGTGACCCTACCACTCAATCATTCACTTGCTAAAAATATCGTGAGAATTATATGTGTTCAAAAGCTCCAAGGTATAACCAACTTACCAACCATCTCAGTTGTCTAATCTTGCCACTAACTTCATTGATATTATTCATTATGAAGTTAGTTCCACTAAAGTCATTTTTCAATTCATATTAATCGTTGTTACTTTGTATTATTCATTATGCATGATTTTGGATGTAACTTTATTTAATTAGTAAATCGTATAGCTTGCACATGTGAGTATTTCGTGTTAAGTATAATGGGTGGTAAATAATAGTTACTTCACAATAATACAGACATGCTATATAGATTTGAAACCAACGATATGGTAAATAACTAATAGTTAACATCAGTTTAAACCCACAAATCTTCATCATTCTCATTGAGGGATTGTGTGATGGAATTCATTTGGCAACGAAGCATATATTATTAGACTTAAATATCTTTCATTCAGAATTTGCATCGTTCCAAAATAAACTTGGGCCCTAAAATCTTCATCTTCACAGACAAGAAAAATATTAAAATTCTAAAATATCATCATTCCTAATAAGTGAGGAATTAAATTTCCTATTATATTAAAAATGTAGGGCGAGCTTCAACTTTCCTTTTCAACCCTTGCTATTCAGTAAATCAAACCAACAAATTTTGGTACTGCATTTTACGCCTAGCTTGAATAATAAAAATTGAAATAGATTTGTCTTATTTGATTTCTCCCTTCTCATATTCAACATAACCACAATAATTAAATCCCACACGAAATGGACAATGGAAAACCATACAAAAAATTAGATGAATTTATCACAAAACTTGGCACTGAGAATAAAAGTTTGTTCTGTCACAAAACTTGGCACCGGTAATAGAATCTCACAAGAAATGTAGTACGTAAAACTATACAAAAATTAGATAAATCTATCACAAAACTTGGCACCAATAGTGACAGTTGGACTAGAGGTGTTGTCGAAGGTACAATGGTTTACACAAACTCGAAGGTACAATCATGTAACGAAACTCACATTTTGATTGAAAGAACAAATTGTTGAACAATACTAAGAGATATTAGAACATGACTACTGAAAGAAATTGAACTCAATCCACGAAGTGATTCCATGAACAAACTTTCCACATTTGTTAAACCACAACACTACCCTATACCCATACCAATGGGTAAGGGGGATATAAGAAGTATAAAAATACAATAAGAGGATAGAATAAAACATAAAATAAAGAAATAAAGAAATATTGTAGTGTGTCCAAGCCGAAAAGATCCCTACATATAAGATCCTTGAATTTTAAACATAAGTCTGTAATGAACAAAAAAAAAGCAAAGATGTGTGCCTACAAATATATTAATAAACGAGATAAGTCTGTAAGTAGATAGGGGAATGGTCAATCGGTACAACATGAATCGATAAACAAGTATTGGAAGTAGACTTTAAAGCAAGCAGATGGCATACAATACTAACACTTGTTGAAAGTAGTAGGAAACATGAGTAAGTGGATGAAAATTGATAAGCAAGCAACAACAAATAAAAGGAAATTATTCCCTAGAATAGGTCACTACGACTCGATCACCTTAATTCTAAGACCAACTTCAATGACAAAACACTAAAATGGTGATGTTTACACACTAAAATAATGTTTCCAATCCAACCACATACTAGAACGGTGATTTTTAGTGGCTATGTGTTTAACCTTCATATTTGGTGTATGAAGCTATCCAACACACTAAAATGATGATTTTTAGAGGTTGGTTGGAACGAAATAGTCTTTTTTTTTCTCTAAAATGTTGTTTTAGTGTTCCATTGGAGTTGATCTAAGCCTTCATTGTTTCCTATCTAAGGTCATGTCCTCAATAAGAGCTAACCCCTTCAAGTTCAATCTCCCATTATCTTCCAACTTTATCATCAGGCGAACTCTCTTCCTCACACCTTTGATTGTGATTGTCACCACTCTCTTTATAACCGCCGACGTTTGTTTTCTATGAACATGTCCAAACCATCATAATATTCATTTCCTTAATTTCTTTATGACTGATGCCATTGCCAATGGATTTCTAATTATCATGTTAGGAATCCGGTACAACAATGTTCTTCCACATGGTCGCCTCACCATATGTATTTATACGACCTCCATCTTCCTCTCATGTTCCTTTTTTAATTGGCCAACATTCAGACTCATACAACAAAGCTAGACACATACAACAAAGTTGGCATAATCACCACTTTATAAAATTCCCCTTTTAGTTCAAGGGCATGTTTTTGTCACACAAAACTTTCATCGATGCCCTCCATTTTAGCCATCATATCTTTATGTCATGTGTAACGTGATCCTCCGCATCCCATTTCTTATGGATCATAGACCCTAAGTATTTGAAACTCACTTTTAGATGTAAAATATGTTCACTAATGCACACATCTATACCTCAAGAAATTTAAAGTTATCTTAAAAAGTCAAGATTCACTAGTATCATAGAAAAGGTGTATCACGGAAATTAAGTGTCTCGCAAAAAGTTGTAAACTCAATATTTTCTGAAAAATTCTTCTACGAATTGAAGTAGTTTTTATCACTTTATGAAATCCATATTCTTTTAATATGTGATTATTTTGTGATTACTATTTGAAATATATACAATCCTATACACAACCTTTTCCTGGATTTTTGTGATTAGTCCAAAAATTCAATGTGATAAAAAATTTATTTTATATATAATTTTAGCATTAGGGTTGAAACTTGAAAAGGGCAAAATGGCGTTATCGCGTACAAAAATTTATGAATAATAAATCCTCTAAAGAGCTGGTCGGGAAGTGCAAAATCCCTTTCTTCATCATAAATACTCACACGATAGATTCCCAAGAAACTCTTCAATAAAAGAGCTTTACTCCATGAGATCACATACAGCTTCCACACACACTGAGAGATAACCGAATCGCGAGGGGACGAGAGATGACAAGGAGATCTGGGTCTTGTTTCCGGTGTTGTTTAGTAATTTTGGCTGTGATTTCAGCATTGTGTGTATCTGGGCCAGCTCTTTATTGGAAGCTCAAACGGGGGTTTAATTTGAAACCTGGTTCTTCGATCCATTGTACTCCATGCGTCTGTGATTGCCCTCCTCCGCTCTCCCTTCTCAAGCTCGCTCCTGGTAATCAAACCCTTTTTCTTGTTTTCGATCTGATTATTAGTTTTTTGACCCTATATGATTTGGGTTTATCCAAAATTTTAAATTTCAATAGAATTTGATGATTAAGCCCTCGCTGTTTCTTCTATCCATGTCTCACTTTCATTTTCCTCGTTAGTTTGGCCGTATTTGATCTGGGATTCTAATAAGTTTTTTGTTCTGTGCGAAATTAGCTAATCCGTAATTTGATTTCTACTTCTTTTCTGGATTTTGAATATGAGGAGAAAGATCTAGGTTTTGGACTTTTGGTACTTCAAAATACCCATAATTCTTGATTATTTAAGATCAAATTATACTAAAAATGGTATATCTACATTTCTTTTTGCAGGCTTGGTCAATCTTTCTGTCACAGGTGAGCTCTCACCAACTCATTCTTTATCTTTGATTACCTTTTTATAGTATAATATAATCTAATGATTCTTTTCCAAAAACCAGATTGTGGGAAGGATGATCCAGATCTCAAAGAAGAAATGGAGAAACAATTTGTGGATTTACTATCAGAAGAGCTTAAACTACAGAAAGCAGTAGGTGAAGAACACATTCGCCATATGAACATTACATTTGGTGAAGCAAGAAGGGTTGCTTCCCAATATCAAAAAGAGGCTGAAAAATGCAACACTGCAACTGAAACATGCGAACAAGCAAGAGAACAAGCTGAGGCTCTCATGAGACAAGAAAAAAAGATCACTTCTTTATGGGAGAGAAGAGCTAGAGAACTTGGTTGGGAAGGAGAATAATTTTTTTTACCAATATATTTATTCTTGTTTCCTATTTATGCATTTTAGTTTGTGTTGTATTACTGATTATAGGCATAGTTCTAATTAAATATTACTTTAGCTATGTTTGAGCTTGCATCAAGAAGACTCTTTTCAAGTAGTATATCATTTGAGTTTATTCTAAATAGGATTTGGACTCATTTCCAGTTCTTCTATTATCCCTAAAAAAAGTTAATTCTTTTTTTAGCAATCACTGAACATAAAGTAAATCAGGTACATAATCGTCTATTGGCACTTAGCATAAAAAATGCCTAAAACAACCCAATGGATAGTGGAACTAAAACTTACATAATATTGCCCACAACACCTCGTCTCATTGTCATTAGGTGAACTAAAACTCACACGGTATTAACAAAACGTTTAAATTCATATTGGAAATTTGGAATTAAAACTCCCACAATGTGGATTTAGTCTAACATGAGCAACCTATTAGGTGGTTGTCATATAGTCATTGGGCTTATAAGGAGCCCAACACATATTGAATTTTGACAAGGAAGAAGCCCAATTCATATTGAAATTAAAACCACCACAACCCTTTGACATTATTTACAAATATACCACCATGGGGGTAGTTCTATTTTTAAGCATGGTGCTACAAGCCACATAAGTATCAAGAAAAAGATATGCCTTTGCATTATGACCATTAAACTGCAAGAAAAACATGCGTTGCGGAAAAAAACTAAAGCAAAATTAATATAATATTCGCCATCACATCCATGATGATAAAAAAACCAAGAGCAACTCTAAATTACATACGAGGAAAACGATAAAAACCTAAGTTGTTGAAATTGTAGACTCTTTTAATCTTTCTCTACGAGTCAAACACCTAACTAGAATCATCATTCGGCCCGAAACCATAATCATCATATCCGAATTCTCCATCCATTATGATTGTTGACTCTTGCTCCTAAGAATCATAAAAATTGCACAAAAATGTTAGTTAGGGTTCCTTGGACCGAGTTTGACTCATTTTGAATGTTTTCCATGGCGACTGAGTTGACTCATCAAAGAGGAAATAATTTCAACAAAAAAATAGAAGAAAAGATTGTACCCTTTTCATCATTCCAGTCATAAGATCATCCAATGAACCATAACCATTGTTTGCAACAAAACCACCTTGCAATTTTGTCTGATCAAATGGAAAATCTTCATTGGAGCGCATACTTAGCTTCTCGGTTTGTGTAAGGGTTGAACCACCACCACCACCACCACCATTTGATCTACCATGGCTCACCAGACCACCACCCAAACCACCACCACCACCAGCTGAAGAGGCTAGTGTGCTAAAAGCATTGTGAGAGTATTGGATATAATCTTGTTTACTACCACTATATATCCCGATTTTTTGGATGTGATTTTGGTTTTGATTTGATAAAGATTGATTAGCATTGCGAATAATGTCACCAACCAAACCACCACCACCACCACCACTAGGTTCAAGAGGCACAGAGGCGGTGGTGGTGATGTTGGAAGCAAATCCGCCATTAACAGTAACAGGATAACTGTAGTTTTCGATTGGCAGTTGATTTGAAGAGAAGTTTGTTGACTGATTATCAAGAAAGGTTGAACTAGTTGAAAGAAGATTAAGAGATTCTGGGCCTGTAGAAGATAGCTTTAAAACAGATTGACTTCCAAGAACTGCACTTGGATCCGTGAAGGTGCTAGAACCTGTAAACATTCAAAAAAATTCAAATCGTTTTGTTGGAAACCCATAAATATTCAAAGATATATCATGGTATTGAAATCTTGTTGAATGGGTGTACCTGTAAAGATCCTAGATTCATCAATGGAATTGAAATCAGCCAGTTTGGTACCTGTAAAGATTCAAAGATTCATGACTCATCAATGAATTCATAATCTGTCAATGGGGGGTACTTGTAAAGATTCATATTCCACCACGGAATCGGAATCGTCAATGGTGCTTGTTAAGATTCAAGAAACAAGATTCATCAATGGAATCGAAATCCGTCAACCGGGTACTTGTAAAGACTAAAGATTTAACAAAGGAATAGGAATTCATAAATGGGATACTTATAAAGTTTCAAGATTAAACAATGGAATCGAAATCCATCAGTGGGGTACTTGTAAAGATTCAAGCTTCATCAATGGAATCGGAATCTGTCAATGGGGTACTCTTAAAGATTCAAGATTCATCAGTGGAATTGGAATCTGCCAATGGGGTACTTGTAAAGATTCAAGATTCATCAATGGAATCAGAATCTGTCAATGGCATACTTGTAAATATTCAAGATTCATTTATGGAACCAGAATCTGTCAATGGGGCACTCTTAAAGATTCAAGATTCATCAATGGAATCGGAATCTGTCAATGGCGTACTTGTAAATATTCAAGATTCATTTATGGAATCAGAATCTGTCAATGGGGTACTCTTAAAGATTCAAGATTCATCAATGGAATCAGAATCCGTCAATGGCATTACTTGTAAATATTCAAGATTCATTTATGGAATCAGAATCTTTCAATGGGTCGTTCCTAAAGATTCAAAAAAATTTAAATGGAATCGGAATCTGTCAACAGGGTACTTGTAAAGATCTAAGATTCATCAATGGAACCAGAATCTGTCAATGGGGTACTCAAAAAAGATTCAAGATTCATCAAATGAATCAGAATCCGTCAGTAAAGATTCAAGATTCATCAATGGAATCAGAATATGTCAATTGGTTGTTCCTAAAGATTCAAGATATATCAATAGAATCAGATTCCATCAATGGGGACACCAAAAGATTCAATGGAATCGATACCCATCAATGAATTATGTCTAAAGATTCAAGATTCATCAATAGAATCAAAATCAATCAACTGGGTACCTGTAAAGATTCGAGATTCTTCAACCGAACCAAAATCCGCAAGTTGTGTATTCGGTTTATTATTATATTGTTGATGCTCAAGATCAAAAGATGTTGGAATCCCCTGAAAAAAATTCAAATTTTGGTGATTTGGGGGCATAACCGATACAACTGGCTGCAACTTGTTTTGGGTATGGTTTGGTTGGACCATAGGTGGGCCCGTGAGGCTATGAAGGGTCACACCCGTTGCACTGTTGAGCCTACCAAGCATGCCAGATGGCGCATACGTGCCACCTGGCAATCTTCCTGTAGATGATATTGTCCTAAAATCTCCAAGTCCATCAAGAGAATTCATCCGTATGTAAGAAGATGCATCTTTGCTTCCACCAAATGCAACCACCATATTAGCTTGATGACTGATCCTCTTTAGGTAAAGCCTATATTTCTGTAAACAAAAGATCAAATTAGCATAATTTGATTTTTTTTTCCACCTAGGTTTCCTATCTTTTTCTTGTTTAGGCAAAAAGAATAATTTTTTCTTTCAAAGTTAATTGTAAATGCCCTTGTACACAAAAGGGTAAAACGGTCATTTACTCACATCAAGATGGTTCATTTGGACAAAGAAAGAACCAGTTTGAAAATAATTGTCAAAAGAAAGTCTATCTTTTTCCCATTTAGTTACCAAGAATGAATGTTTTCTATCAACCTTAATTGTAAATGCCCTTGTAAACAAAAGGGTACAACGGTCATTTACTCACATTTATATGGTTCTTTCGGTACAAAAAAGAAACAGACTTTTGAACATATAATTCCCAAAGAAAAGCTATTTTTCACATTCAGTCACCAAGAATGAACTTTTTCTTTCATAGTTACTTATAAATGCCCTTGTAAACAGAAGGATAAAATGGTCATTTACTCACACTAACATGGTTCATTCGGTCCAAAAAAGAAACGTACTATTGAACTTATAAATTCCCTTAGTAAACACAAGGGTAAAACGGTCATTTATTCGCATACCTGGAGATGACTTGCTACATTTTCCCTAGTAATTCCATCCACATTCATCAAATCAAGAATCCTTTTAGGCACAGCTTCTGCATAATTTACACCAAAAATCCAACTTTTAGTCAAATTGTTGTACACACCCAATATGTAAAATTACCAAAAAGGACTCACTCTCAATCCCCAATTGATTAACAGCAGCAACAAACTTTCTATGAAGATCAATTGACCAAACAACACGAGGCTTCTTTGGAGCCGATGGATCATCACTTTCATGTCCATTTTCTTCAACATCTTCATCTTCAATTCCTCTTTTTCTATTCGACTTCACATTCTGATCTCCATTTTCAGTCCCTTGATCTGATTTATCATGATCATTGTTTGACTTTGACTTTGACTGCGATTTTGACTCAACTTTTCGCCTAATCACATGCTGCCATATGTTTCTTAGCTCCTCAAGGCGAACTGGCTTCACTAAATAATCACAAGCACCATGAGTGATCCCCTTCATTACAAGCTTTGGGTCACTGTTTCCTGATAACACTGAAACCATTTCGAAAAAACTTCATTAATTTTCGAAAAACAACCTTAAATCACAAAAAATAAATTACCATTTTATGATATTTGACAAATTGTTTAGTCTCAAATTGCAAAATTGTTCATAACTGTCAAATTGGATCCTTTTTGTCAGTGCAAATTTTTGGAATTTCTCAACTGAACAGTGAAAAAAAATTCACAGTTTTGTAACTAAAATGTAATTTTGTAATTTTTTGGATTCAGTTTCAAAATTGGTGGTCATTTTATGCCACTGAACAAAAAGATTGTAAATTTGTTAAATATTACATTATAAAATGGTAATTTATTTTATTATTCCTTAAAATTATGGTAAAATTAGAGTGTTTGGGGCTTACTGATAACGGGTAAGTCCATTTCGAGGCCAACGAGTTCGAGAAGCTTGAAACCATCCATGTCTGGCATGTAAACATCACTAATGATCAAATCGAATCGGTTTCTATTTTCCCTTAGCATCTTCAATGCTGTTATCGCTTGATTTGTTGTTGTAACTGTGAAAAGTAAAAATCGAAACCATTGATTATGAACACATGAAACATTCGTAAGGTCAATGGATTGAAACCCTAAAAGAAAAAGGTCAAATTCGTCATCTGTAGTCCATAATTGGTTCAATATCCATACTTGAAAATTGTTGACTAGAACTACAAATTAACACAGAATTCGCTGATAACTCAAGGAAGAACGATTGTTTATGAAAAAACCCAAGTCAATTTGAAGCACAAAAAATTGAAAAAACAAAAACGAAAAAAACTAACCTTGATATTGACATTTTCTTAGAAGCCCGTCTAATAATTTCAAGCAAGTTGGATCATCGTCAACAGCAAGAACTCTCATGCCAATGGGAAACCTGTCAATTTCATTACCCAAAACACCCCCTCTAACTTCCTCAACTGTCATCTTTTTTCCTTTTGGTGAAAAAACTTTTAAAAGTCAGTCCAGGGTGATGAAACAGTGGAAACAGGGAACAAGAATCAAGAATCAAGAATCAAGAAAGACACAAAGATTTAGAGAATTTTGGATTTTTTTGAACTTTGCTGAAGACAAACAAACAAACCCAGAAAGGAAGAGGAGCGAAACGAACGAACGAACTCAAAGATTTTAGAGAGAGAAAGCGGATCTTAGAAAGAGAAAACAAGATAGTGACTTGGAATAGAGCTCTCAACGCAAATGGACAATCATGGGAACTTTGCCAGAACAAATAGAATGGCTTTCAATATAAATAATACAAGGAATCAAATTACTTTACTATTTCACTCATCAAAAACCCCCTACTTTCTCTCAAGAGTTTTTGTCTTCAGATTTTTGTTTAAAGAAATAAAAAAAAATCTATTTTTATAAACCTTAAATCCATAAGTTTTAGAATGAAAAAAAGAAAAGAAAAAAGATAAGGATAACTCGATTCCAATTAGAGTGTTTCTTGTCAATTTCTCGTTCTAGCTCTCATGTGAAAAATGAAGCTATGCACTATAGACTAAATATAGGCTTAAAAGTTCCAATTATGAATTAATCTTAGTCGTTGATTCTTGTGTGGGTCCCATATAGTAATGTAATCATATGTTACTCACAATAATGGTAATAAACATATTTTTTGGGAAGAATTTTAAGGTTGATACCAATGATGTCTTCTTCTTACGGAATTGACACGAAATGCCCCTACAATTGGTTGGAAAGAGCAATTTAAAAGGCGTATGTTTGGGGTAATATGGTAATTTGGAGGTAGGAAATAATCTAAACATGATCACGTCATAATTGTTTTTATTGTGTTTTAAATGTCAATGATATGAAAATTTCCTTTTAAAGGGGAGAAACGAAAACTATTTATTAATTCTGCTTAATTAGATGGTTGAGAATCTCAAAATATTAATGATGATTTATTTGAAATCATAAAATTTAGTAAATTATGTTTGTAAATAGAGAAACTCGTAAATAAAAGGAAAATACATCTATAAACTCACTAAAAACCTTATTTATATATGAATTTATTTAGGAACCTAAACAATCATGGTAATTTTACATTTAATCATCCTTTTTTACCTTTTGAAGCCACAAAATAACTCATTGCATTCAAAGTTATTAATTGATTATATTTGACATTAAGGCTAAGGGGTGTGGTGTTTTTTTACCAATGGTAAAAGGTTGCCACCTAAGCGCCACATAGGATTTTACATTTTTTAGATTTTTTATCTACGAGGTAGGGTGTGGTGCCTACAAACTTTTTTTTTAATTCAAAAATCTAAATAATTACATAAAACTTAAAATTAAATATTAATTAAACTAACATAACATTTCATAAATTGAAAACATTACATTTGATTTAACAATCATAAAAAAATTACATTAACTAACATAATAAAATAATTCAGTCTGAATATTCACCGATATCATTGTCAATTGACTTATTTAAATCAATTTCATTAACCCGATATGTCACACCACCAAACCAGGATGACGGAAACGTCTGGGGGTGGATGACTTTCATGAACAGTATCACAACATAATGTACAATAGTGATCAAAGCAAACACAACCATCATAAATATAATTGAGAATGTTACATTGTTTCCAAGTATTGTATGTTTCAAACCAGTTACATTATGACGACAAAAATGAATAGTATGACGCTGTAACATCCCATCCTCAAAAGCCTTGTGTTTACCTGTTTAACGGTTTCCTGAGAATACAAGTAATTTTGAAAAGTGTCAACAATTAAGTTGGTGAGTTCATAAGAGTTTTGTATGTAAAAAATCTGTAACTATTTCCTTGTAAAATGATAGTGTTTGTTCCCAGAAAATCCAATATTTTCTTAAAAATGAGTTGTAGTCTTAAAACCCTAAGATCAATAGTGTATAAGTTTTTCTATACTTAAAATAATATTACGTAGTTTTATTCTTATGTAAAACCATTTGAACGCATGTTACCCCGTAAACTAAATGTATTGTTGATTTTCCATGTGAGTTATTACAACCATGCTAAAACCGAAGTTGGTTTGCTACGACGTTCTTCAGGCGTTGGAATGTTAGACATTTGTCACCCCAGACCTGTCGGTCTAGCTGTAGCTAGCAGCTTAGGTGCAGGATTGTCAGTCTCATATAGATTTATACACAAGTATCACACTCTCTTACCGAGATTCTGGTTATAATTCAGGACTTTAGTGTGTACTCTGGTAGGTACGGTGAAGACTTTGTCTCACATAATCGTTTCAACAAGTTTACATATAGTGTTATGAAAACCCTTGTAAGTGTAAATATCACATTTCCATAGTATTTACATATTGTAAAATAATTATACTTTTATATAATTATTCGTCTTGTCCCAAAACGATAAAATAGTGTTAATGACCCATAAATTATACCTATTATAGTTTAATATAAATGTTTTGTTGTGCCAATATATACTCACATATATACAAGTTAACATGTTTAGATGTTCATAAATAACATATAATTCACATTTAACACAAGTACATGAACATTTAGTATGATGAAGTCAATTTTTCTAGTTTTTGGCCTTTTTACGTCACCAAACGCTAAATATTGAGTTATAAACTTTGTAAAATTTATTTTTACATTTTTGTGGAGATTAAGTCAAACTATCCTTATATGTTTAAAACAACATAGTTTAGGGAAAATCTCACAAAAATGGTACCATAACCTAGTCATGACCATTTTTGCTAAAACCCTAATGTTTCATAAAAATTGTGGATTTTTAGGTTTTCTTTTTGTAAAACCAAATCATTGGTATTTATAACTAGTTTCATAACATATGCCCAAAATGACATATTTTGGTTTATATCCCACAAAAATGATGTAATAACTTGGTTATAACCATTTTTGCTAGAAAAGTCATATTATGTTCATAAAAACCATAGTTTTTATAGTTTTGTTTTTATGACATTTTCTCAAGAACATATAGCATGTTTATACTCATTTTTCATAGTTTTGCATTATAAACCACATACTACACATAAATGTTCATAATACTAGGTAATAACATTATTTCATGTAAATAATACTTTTACACAACTTGAAGACAAAGCATGTATAACAACTTGTATTATTATACAAGTTTACTTGTATTCCCCCTAAAACTTGGATAAAAACGAAAATGAAGGGTATGAACTCACCTTGAGTGTGTTTCTTGGTGGATAAAGAGGTGAAGATGAAAGGTTTCAAGCTAAGAACACGTGAAGGTTGAATTACCCTATGGATATTAACACATATTAATGTGTGTAATTGTAACAAAACTAGTATATATATGTATAGAATCACTAGATTAGTAAGGACAAACTTACCAAAAGATCAAGAACCAACTTATGGGAATTAACCTTGAGAGAGTGATCTTGTTCTTGAGAAGAAAATGAAGGTAAATGAAGAAGATGAAGTGGATGGCGGGGGGGGGGGGGGGGGGTCGTCGGCCGAAGTTAAAGGAGGGGGAAGGAGGGTGAGGGGATGGGGTGAGTAGGGGGTATGGGGGGAGGGTGCAGAGTTTGACTTTATTAAAATATTATTTCTTTATAAAAGGTGTCATCACCATGTAAGACAAAAATTGTTTATTTTTATTTTTATAAAAGAATGGGTAATTTTTATACAAGTTGGTGATGTAACATCCCAAAAATTTTAAGCCAAATTTAAACTTTTTCAACCATAAAACCAAATAATGCTTTACAAAAATGTTTTCAAAATATTATCCATCAGAGTGTCCCAATAACGAAATCATAAGGATGCGGAGCGGTACGGTCACACCTTCGCCTTGTCATGATCTCCTAAAGTATCTGAAACAATAAACTGAAACTGTAAGCCCGAGGGCTTAATGAGCTACCCCCAAAATACCAATACCACAACGATAATACCATATCAATAACAGATAATCAACAACATGCATACTGGGCCTTCGGCCTGACTGGACCGCCCGACTGGGCCTACTGTCTATCTGGATCTATCCCGAGCCTTCGGTATGACTGGACCGCCATACGGGCCTACAGTCTACCCGGGCTGCTCGTAGGGTATATTGGCCTTCAGCACAAAGCAGGACCGCCTCAACCCAAACATCAAGCAAATAACCATGTGCACAAGACTAACATATGCTAGCATATACAAATATCAGATATAACTATCTCACAGATCATCGATCATAGCAATCTCTCCTAACCAGAGCACCGACCTAACCAGGTCACTAACATACCAGTCCTAACGGATCATAAAAGCATAACAACATATTGTCTATCCTGATACCGATCTAACAGATCATAACCACATGTAGCATACTGTAACCAAGATAACAACTAAAAGGGTCGGCCTTGGTGCCTTAGACCCTATTGATATAGTGAGGATAACTCACCTTGCAAAAGTCGGCTCGGTAACTAAACTCCAACTCTCAGATCACGGCCACAAACTCCACCACCTATTATCATATTAGAACCATACTCGTAAGTTCTTCAACCTTTCAAGGTACCCCATAAGTCAACTAGTCAACCCCTGGTCAAAGTCAAAGTCAACAGTCAAGGTCAACAGTCCATGTTGACCCTTACTCGTCGAGTACCCTCGGCTACTCGCCGAGTTCCTCGAGATACTTTTCCACTCGCCGAGCCCTCGGAGTGACTCGTCGAGTTCCTAAGGTTCGCGATCGAAGCCCTAAGGCCCATCGTCAAGTTTCCCTTCTAGCAACTCGACAGGTTCACGTGCATTGATCAATTTGGGGAAACCTTAACCGACTCGCCGAGTTGTTCATCCAACTCGTCTAGTCTACGACAATCTTCATCGGACTCGCCGAGTTGTTCATCCAACTCGTCGAGTTCAATGCTTATCTTCATATGACTCGCCGAGGCGACTGTGACAACCCGAAAATTTTTAAATTTTTGCCTGGTAAAGCTCCGCCAGTCAACTCAACTGAGTGTCAGACTCATTCCTGCTATCATTTAGCCTCGTTTAGAGTCTGTTTAAAGGTCCAAAGGTCAGTACATTCAAGCATTGAACATAGGAATGGATCGCGTACACTTCTAGCATCAAAATCGGGCCTTACACTCCAACACAAGGAGTGTACGGCCGCACACATGGGTGTGCGGCCGCACACCCCTCTCCTGGCAGCACACTCTCGTGCATAATGGTGGTACTTAGCCTTCATTCATCTCTTTTCACCCTCCTCAGTCAAGAACACGATTTCTCTCTCAACTATCACCCTATTTGCAGCCTAGATCTTCGAGTTTGGTAAGTGTTCTTCTCTTGATTTGTTGTTAATCCTTTTAAACTAGTAACACCCTTTGATTTCATCCATTGGAAATCATGTTTTGGCTAGATCTTCAAATCTTCATCCATTTCACCAAGAACACCAAGAACACACACTTGTTCTCGGCGATTTTGAGCCTTCTCGAGCCTCCGGATCGTAAGTACTCCTTCCCTACACTTGAATCTTGCTTAGAACACTAGATTAACACCTTAGAAATGTCCAGAACTCAAGAACACAAGGTGTGTGCGGCCGCACACACTCATGTGGCCGTACACCCCTCAAACACCTTCAAAACACCCTCAAAACACCCCTAAGGGCTTCCATATTGTAAGTACCATTCCCCAAGCTTGTTACTCACTAGATATGAGCCTTAGAAAACATCCAAACCAAGTTCATCAAGGAGTGTGCGGCCGCACACACTCCATGTGGCCGTACACCCCTTTGTTTAGTGCTTAATGGCCTCCAAAGTGCCTTTCTAGCTTCAACACTTGATGAGCATTAGTCATACAAGCCTCCCTACCCTTGGAAAACGTTTTTGTGCACTCTCTACCATGAGTGTGCGGCCGCACACTCCCTGGCCGCACACTCCTCAAAGTGGTCGTACACTCCCTTAATTTGAATCACATGTGATTCCAACACTTGGTCAAAGTGTTTCCTAGTCCTGTAAGGTGTTTCCTTGCATTTGGTTGCTTCTAAACACTATATGTATGTCAATATATGCCATTATATGTCATTTAGGACTCGTTAAGTTTCGGGACTTCATTCGTGGAACTTCTCATCCTTACGCGCATATTCGTTTGAATCACCCACATAAGGTGAGTTCATAGCCCGTAATCAATCTTTTAAACTGTTTTAAATGCTTTTAGGGGGGGGGGGGAATACAAGTTGAACACAATGATAATTGTGTAATTGTTTGTTATAAACATTTTCAAAGGATTGCTTATGTCATTTATAAGTAGTCAAAACATTTCAAAAACTCTTTTAAAGTTATGTTACTTTATAGTTTAACAAAAATCCGTTTTTAAAGTACAAGCATAACTTAGTAGAAAAATGAGTCTTTTCAACAACAGTTCAAGTAAATTACTAGTAAACTATAAGGGGTATAGTTTAGGGGTTCAGTTCATACTATAACTAGAAGATACTAAGATGCTAGATACTAGAGGATACTAAGATACTATAACAAGAGAAGATACTAAGATACTATAACGAGAACATACTAAGATACTATAACAGAACGAACTTAATAAGGTGCTGCAGCATGGGACAACTACAGGATCCAATAATACCAATAAATCACTAACTCAATGTTCTAGGCAATTAGTGATAGTTATATTGGGTATACCGGATCAAATAACTTTAATGTGAATTTACACGGCCTAGCAACTGGTTTGCGGAAGTCATGTTTAGTTCCCAGAATCTCTTGCAGGGAGAGCGTATAGTATGGGTACTAGTCTTCACATTATGACCTTAATAAAACAAACATGTTTTAAGGTAATCAGTACGTCAGGATGTCAATTTAAAAGACAATTGTGTACTTATATTTTTCCAAATACTTTCATTTTGTGACAGTTCCACTTGAAAGTCAATACAAACTATTTTCGAGTCAAAATAGTTATAAACTAGGGAAAAACTTACATTTTACAACCGACACACAGAACAGTCGAGTCTAGTACATTCAGTAGAAGGGGGGCCTATAATGCTAAATTTATGATTCCTTAGTGTATGCATTCAGGGATATATATTAATCGGATCCGACAGGTAGTAGGATGTGTGCTTTCCGCTTCATTTCCTGTTCCTTGTTTGGTTGTGGGCTTAGAGCAGATACACCCAGCCTACTATCTATCCGATCTTAGATATATATATGTTTCCGTATACACCAAGTAATCATAAGGGGTACTAGGTATGGGCCAGGTCATAGGACACTAATTCAACGTACCGTTTGATATATAAAACTAGAAACTTACTAGTAAAGGGTTTAATCCATTTTATTAAACCAGTATAACTTAAGGACCTTAAGTGGTTAATCCTATAATACCTTATTTTATACATCAGAGTTATATATAATTAATACCCGATAGGTAGTTAGGTGTGTGTTTTCCGCCTCATTCACTGTTCCTTGTTTGGTTGTGGGCTTAGGGCAGATTCACACAATTAACTATTTGTTCGATATTAGATTATATATAGCTAGTATAAACTAAGTGATTATAGAAGGAACTACTGTGGTTACCATTTTATTATAAGAAATAAGGTTTTCTTAAAGAATCTTTTCATCAAATATAAAGGAACTATTACATTTAACTCCGTGAGTACCGAGTGAATACGCTAGGGTTATATACAATAATGATCTAACAAACAATGGGATGTGTGCCTTCCGCCTCATTTCCTGTTCCTTGTTTGGTTGTGGGTTTAGGGCAGATACACACAACCAATTGTTTGTTTACTCTGAGTTTTATATAACTTGTATCTATTTAATACTCATAGAAAGGACTGTTGAGTCATTTTTACTTATCTTTCATCAAGGCAGGAAATATAGGATTTTCTGGAGGAACATGCAACTTTTCTAAAAAGAACTTACTACAACTTACTATAACTTCTACAACTTTATTACTACTCACTTACATCACCTAAATCTTATGAACTCACCAGCTTAAATGCTGATCTACACTTTCAAAGTAACTTGTATTCTCAGGAGACCAGTAGACAGGTACGCACACTGGGATTCAGAAGATGGAGCAGTATAGCTTCACGTCTTTTTGTTATTTGCTATGTATTCTATATTATGTGAACCACATACTTTGTAAACACTTTCTTTCTAAATGAAATGGTTGTTTATTACTCGCTTACTATGATGCATGTCTTGTGATACTAAACATGACGTCCTCCACCCCATAACGTTTCCGCCGTTCCGGTTTTGGGATGTGACAGATTGGTATCAGAGCCTTGTTTATAGTGAACTAAGTATATCAATCGATAAAAGATATACAACTATAAATACAATGGGGCCGAAGTGCTCTGGATAATTATATATTCTAAATATATAAGTATACCTTATAAAAGTATACATACTTGCTTATACATATATACATACTAGAACAAGTATCACAACAAGAACAGAACAGAAGAAGTTAAAGGTTGAACACTATGGTCAAACCTGGACAGTTATGTAATCATAGCTAGGATCAATATAGCCTGATCAACTATATTCATTCGAGATGTGACCGACATGTGTTTGGGAGTGATGTGGTGTTGCAACGGTCTTAAAACTTACCTAATACTAGTCAAGAGAATACTAGATCAAGTACATAGAGTTAGAATACTATAGGAGTATTCTATGATACTATAACGCGATAACAAGTTTAAAACATACCAAGTACATTACATTAAAATACTATAGGAGTATTTTAGGCACTATACCAATAACTTATGTGATAACTTAAAAGACCCTTACGGATAGGTCTATAATCTTGCAATGTATACTCCAAAGGTTATATATAATTGAGATTTTATAGACTTAGAATTTGTGATCTACGCTTCACTACCTGTTCCTTGTTTGGTTCTGGTTTTGGAGTAGGATCACTTATTCGAAGGTCTATTTAATCTTAAATTATATACAACTTGTATACATTGTGCAATTTTAGAAGGACTCTGTAAGGATCACCCCATAATGTTTCACTTAAATCTCATAGATTCTTTAGTCACATCCATTCTCGCACGACAAACCCAGATAGATGTAACCACTTCCTCATAGCAGCCAACAGATGAGTCAAGGAGGAACAAGAGCAAGTTCATGAGAAGCTTTCAAAGAAGGATCAACCGAAGTAACCAGAACGTCTTATGCGTCACACTAATAAATAATAATCTTGTTAACTTAATGAGTTAGTGGAAACACTGCTCACATTATGTGTTAGGATTATTTTCTTACATGCAGCTGATAACAGTTATTCAGGTCACAAATATTCATTCGAGGATAGCCATTTCTAATTCATAAAGTTTATTCGGTATAGACTTTTTTTTATGAATTGTTTCCAGAACACTGTGGAAGTCAGGACCCGATACCCTCAGAACTAGGATAACCTTGTCTTTCAGCTTTCGACTTATGTCCACTGCTTTGGACTTATTTCATCTCATATTTGCATTCTTTTAGCAAAGATGCCTCCTCGCAGATCAATCAGACGCACTACTCCGATAACTCCAACTCCACCGCCACAATTCGATCCGGCTACTCTTCAAGCAGCGATGTCCTCCGCAGTGGCAACTGCTCTAGCTCACTTCGGTGAAAGTGGTACCCTCGGATCTGGTAGTGGTACCCACTTAACCAACCCCGGAGTTACTCACGGACACCCAAGGGAGTGTTCATACAAGGACTTCATGAACTGCAAACCCAATTCCTTCGATGGAAATGGTGGAGTCATCGCTCTGATGTGATGGCTCGAGAAAACAGATTCGGTCTTCGAAATCTGTTCATGCCCAGAAGGGAGCAAAGTGAAGTTTGCTGCCTGCACCTTCTCCGACAGAGCCCTGACATGGTGGAACAACCATGTTAAGTCACTGACCCGATCAGTGGCTAACTCAATAGGTTGGGAGAACCTGAAAGAGTTAATGATGGAAGAATACTGCCCCTTGGGCGAAGTTCAAAAGCTGGAACAAGAACTATGGGAGCTCAAGATGGTCGGCTCAGACATAGTGGCCTACACTGACCGGTTCAGCGACCTAGCAGCTCTATGCCCCGGGATGGTTACCCCGGAGAGCAAGAAGATAGAAAGATACATCTGGGGTCTATCTGCCCCGACCCAAGGAGATGCGCTATCTTCTAACCCAACCACATTCGATAGTGCCAAACGCCTGGCACAACGACTCATCGACCATGGAGTCCGCCATGGTGTGGAAGTCCCCGTTCCCGAGCCATCGAGGGAAGAGGACAATATCCATAAGTCGGGGAACAAGAGGAAGAAGAAGCGAACAACACAAGAACCCCTGCAGGAGGAACAAACGAGTACTATGTACGCTGCCACAACACCTGCTACTCCAACACCTGCCAGTCGATGCCCTTCCGAAGTGTGGAAAATGCAACTACCACCACACCGGAATATGCCGGAAATGTAGTGTCTGAACTGCCAGAGAGAGGGACACACAATCCGTTTCTGCAGGGCACCGATTCAACCGATCTCCCAAGTCCCCGGAGTTGAAGAAAACCAAGCCTGCTATGGCTGTGGTGAGAGTGGACACTACCAGAAGGACTACCCGATAGCAAAGAACTCAGGAGCGGATGGACGAATTCTGATGATCACCGCAGGAGAATCCACCTCGGAATCGCCAGCGAGTAGCGGTACGTTTTCGATGTAGTAATTACTTTGAAAAATTAATTTATATTTATATAAGATTAAAACTTGGGGATAACACTTAAAAGTAATTATAATAACTCACTTATTGAAATAAGTCACAGTATTCAAGAGAACTAAGAGATCCGTTCTGAGAAGCTATGATGGCTTAGAATGTACATTAAGGGTTGTGCATAACTAAGATTTTGCAGACTTAGAGTGAGTGATTCCGCCTTAATTCCTGTTTCTTGTTTGGTTGTGGATTTGAGGCAGAGTTACTCAGTCGACCGTCTAATTCGTCTTAATTATTCATAACTTGTATATTCCAGGCGTTCGTAGTGGTACCAAGGAGGATCGTAGTTAAAGTATCAATACTAGTTATCAAAGCACTTTCGCGGTATGTACGCGCACATCGCGGTACGATACGTAGAAGTATTAACAACAAGAGGAAAACAGAAAACACTAGAACATTTACAAAGAGTACACTTTCGAGCACACTAGGAAGTACATCATCGTATAACAAACGTTTCTTTCAAATCGGCCAAAACTTTGTTCAGTAAAGAGTCTGTTACTATCATTCGTCATGAGTTGGCGTGGTCCTCACCATACTAAGTTCATATGTTTCTATCGCCTCAACCGTCTAATGCACGAAACCTTCGTCATTCGTAACGACAGTCCGACCTAAACCTCAGTTTGTCTTTCGTATTCTAATCCCCGAAGTACTCGTGCGAAGAGTACTTTGTTTTTCGAAACCTTGCCGTTGTATGTCCCATAGACCTTTTCGAAATACCACTCGTCCAGCGGACCAAGTTCGAGCACAGAGGCTAAGGACGAATACAGTTCACCTATCACTATTTAGTGTATACGCGAGGGTGGTATATGATTATGATTACGCAGATCTAGTATGTGTGTTCCCGCCCTATCTCCTGTTCCTTGTTTGGTTGTGGACCTGGGGCAGAGTCACACATCCGACCGTCTAACTAATCCTAATTATATACGACTTGTATACATGAGGTAATGATAGATGGACCGAGTATGAATCCTATCATGAACAGTAGGGCAAATTTGCCAGGTCTACGAGTGGGTATTCTGCCAATCAGAGGAGCGCAACCCCAGTAGTACGGCTAAGAAAGCTAATTTCGGGACGAAATTCCATCTAACGGGGGGATGATGTGACAACCCGAAAAATTTTAAATTTTTGCCTGGTAAAGCTCCGCCAGTCAACTCAACTGAGTGTCAGACTCATTCCTGCTATCATTTAGCCTCGTTTAGAGTCCGTTTAAAGGTCCAAAGGTTAGTACATTCAAGCATTGAGCATAGGAATGGATCGCGTTAGGGATGTCAAAAACCCCCGCGGGACCCCGTTCCCGCGGGACCCCGATACCGTACGGGACTAATTTTTTAAAAAATTCGGGAGTGGGAGCGGGGGCGGGGGCGATATTAACTCCCGTTTATTTTCGGGACCGGGGGCGGGAGTGAGTATTTCCGTCCCGTACTCCCGCGGGGGCCCCGTTTATATTTATATAAAAAATATATATGTTTATAACTTTAGTGATGTTTTATGTTTGATCAATTCTTGATTTATCAAGGGCTTACATGTTTGTTTATATACAAAAGTTATTAAAAATAGTATTTTTAGCCTAAAACAAAGCAATTTTTTAGCAAAAAAAATCCATTTTTAAGCCTATAAACCGGGAGTACCGGGGGAACGAGGGCGGGACCGGGGGCGATGGAGGTAACCGGGGGCGGGACCGGGGGCTGTGTAAGCGGGGGATCCGGGGGCGGGACCGGGAGCGGGGGCAACAAGGGATTTCGGGAGCGGGGGCGGGGGCAACCATTTCCGCTCCCGTTTGGTCCCGTTGACATCCCTAGATCGCGTACACTTCTAGCATCAAAACCGGGCCTTACACTCCAACACAAGGAGTGTACGGCTGCACACATGGGTGTGCGGCCGCACACCCCTCTCCTGGCAGCACACTCTCGTGCATAAAGGTGGTACTTAGCCGTCATTCATCTCTTTTCACCCTCCTCAGTCAAGAACACAATTTCTCTCTCAACTATCACCCGATTTGCAGCCTAGATCTTCGAGTTTGGTAAGTGTTCTTCTCTTGAACTGCTGGGAAATGCAGTGTCTGAACTGCCACAGAAAGGGACACACAATCCGTTTCTGCAGGGCACCGGCTCAACCGATCTCCCAAGTCCCCGGAGTTGAAGAAAACCAAGCCTGCTATGGCTGTGGTGAGAGTGGACACTACCAGAAGTACTGCCCGATAACAAAGAACTCAGGAGCGGATGGACGAATTCTGATGATCACCGCAGGAGAATCGACCTCGGAGTCGCCAGCGAGCAGTGGTACGTTTTCGATGTAGTAATTACTTTGAAAATTTAATTTATATTTATATAAGATTAAAACTTGGGGATAACACTTAAAAGTAATTATAATAACTCACTTATTGAAATAAGTCACAGTATTCAAGAGAACTAAGAGATTTGTTCTGAGAAGCTATGATGGCTTAGTATGTACATAGGGTGCAAAACCCCGGGATTAGGGTTTCATCTGCCAGTTCCTACTCGTCGAGTCCCTTCTTAGACTCGGCGAGTAGGCCACTAAATACGCGAACCAACCCGCTGCTACTTGACGAGTAGGGCAACCAACTCGTCTAGTAGGCCTTGAAAACAAAAGGATTCTTATTTAAATCAATACCTGAGAATCGGGGCGTTACAGGTGGTTTTTATAAAAAATATGGTAAAAATGATGTATATTTACTTAATTTGAATCATTTAAATTCAAATTATTGTAAAAATCATTATCATCAAAAATAATAACACATTACACGAAAGTTAGGATAATTCCTAATTCTTATCGTTAACGTTTGAGTGTTTAAGCCAGGTATAGAATCTGTCGTATTTGGTGACGAATTCACCAAAAATTTGTATATGTAACATTTGTTATGAATTTGTCATGTAGTATAAGGTTTATGAACTCAACTACATTATGTTATGAATATTATTTATACCTAAATAATATAAAATTGAATTATTGAATTTTTACATTACTAACCCTAATTAGGGTTTATATTCGATAATTGGCAACCACAAAGGTACTTTGTATTATAACTTGTCAATAGTACATTAGAAACATTAGGGAATATCACATTTCTCCGAAAATTCTAATACGAGTTGAGTTGACCTGGTTGACTTTTGTTGACTCTGTTTGACCAAAATTGACGGTTGTCACACGATATATGTGTTCTGCCAAATCGTTGCGAAGCTCGTGGTGTTTTTGATTGTTATGTATCGCCCTTCTTCTTGCACGCCATGGGATGGAACCAGGCGGTATTGGCGCACTGGATGATGCACTTGAGGATGCGTTTTCATTTGGTTGAAACTGACAAATTATTTTGTGCTCGTCTTCCAAAATCATATTATGTAAAATGATACACGCATAGACTAAGCAGTTATCGCGGTCAAAAATATAATAGCGGTCACCGACCGCTATTTTAAATCCCGGTTTTCACGGCGGTATAGCGGTGATATAGCGTTTTTTATATTATTTAGAATTTATATATATTAGAGTATTAATCAGTAAATCATACTTTAAAGTTCAACCCAATCCAGTTGATTAGTTAATCATAATTCACATATCATATTTGGTTAATCATACTTCACATATCATAATTAGTTAATCATACTTCACAGATCGGTTACCAATGCCCCAGTTAATCATACTTTAACACAATTAACAAGAAAACATATGAAATACTTACTATTTTATCATACCTTAACACAATAACAGTTATCAAATAAAATGATTAAGTAATTTGATAGTTAATCATAGGGTAAATAGCAATAAAGACACTCAGTTTACACCAAAATTCTATTTTGACACTTGTTTGTTTTTTGTCTCAAATTTGACACTGTGTTTTCCAATTTGTTACAATTCTAACCACTTGACCGGTCAACCAGGTTACAAGCTGACGTGGCATGATGACGTATCAGTTTTGATGACGTGGCATACTAACATGATATGCTGACGTGTCAAAATTTACTTTTTATTTTCCACAAAAAACACTAAGTTTTCATTTTTTTCGATTTTGACACTAAGTTTAATTTTTTCTTTCAATTTTGACACTACGTTTTTTTTCCAAATCGAACATCATTTATCAAATTTTGTTCAATTTTGACAATTTTCCATTTGAAACCGTATAAAGATATTTTTTTATTACATTTTAAACTGTATAAATATATTTTTTTCGTTTAAAAACCACATTTTTATTTAAATATGCATATTCAAAGCATAAAGCATAATGTATAAATATGCATTAGTTATATCATGAGAATCAAACTAACCATAAGCTTCTAATAAGACGTAAAAATTTAATGGGTTGCAAACTTGACATCCGGGTTTGATCGACTACACGCCTCCAAACCTCCAAACTCATTTTAAAGTTGCATATTTAATATAAAATACGGTTTTTATATAACTAATACATATTTATACATAAAATTATGGTTTGAATAAAAAAAAACCTTGTATTTATACAAAACTATGGTTTTTAATTGAAAAACACGTATTTATACGGTTTAAATATATTAAAAAATATTTATACGGTTTCAAATAGGAAGTTGTCAATATTGAACAAAATTGGAAAAAATGATGTTCGATTTGGAACAAAAAAAATAGTGTCAAAATTGAAAGAAAAAATTAAACCTAGTGTCAAAATCGAAAAAAATGAAAACTTAGTGTTTTTTGTGAAAAAAAAAATCAATTTTGACACGTCAGCATGTCATGTCATTATGCCACGTCATCAAAACTGAAACGTTAGCATGTAACCTGGTTAACCGGTCATGTGGTCAGAATTGTAACAAATTGGAAAACACAGTGTCAAATTTGAGACAAAAAAAACAAAGTGTCAAATTAGAATTTTGGTGTAAACTGAGTGTCTTTTGTACTATTTACCCTTAATCATAATGTAGTACTTCAAGTTTTCAACACAATTAGCAACACAACACATACATGGTTTCAATGGAAGTCATGACAGTCACAAAATTACAATTTTATTCAATGGAATGACACAAAAGTTTTAGTTAGGGGCTAAGAAAAAACAATTTTATTCAATGAAATGACACAAAAAAAATGTTTTTTTTTATGTAAAATAGCCCAAAAATGGAATTTATTCAAATAGCGGTTATAGCGCCGCTATAGCGGTGACCATAACCGCTGTAAATAGCGGTAAATCGCGACGCTAATAACGTCACCGCTATTCTAAACTGCTATTTCAAAATAGCGTTTCCTTACCTCCGCTAACCGCTATAGCGCCGCTATTGACTACATAGCGCATACATAATACAAGCGAGCTTGTCCACACTTCGAGGACGAGCCGGATGTTGTAGTATGCGTCAACGCTTCTTGAGGACTCCAAATGCTCGTTCCACATCCTTCCTAGCCTTTTCTTAGTATGTTTTATACTTTATGCGTTTGGGATCATCTGGACATGTTAGCGTTTTCACAAACACAACAAATTCAGGGTAAATACCATCAGCAATATAATACCCATAATCGTACGTCGTTCCATTCACTTGAAATGGACAGTTAGGTGCGGACCCATCACAAAACTCGTTGAATATGGGCGACATGTCTAAAACATTAATATCGTTGTTTGAGCCGGGAGCACCAAAAAAAGCATGCCAAATCTAAAGATCCTGTGACGCAACAGCTTCAAGTATGACTGTCGGGTGACCCTTATCACCCTGTGTAAATTGCCCTTGTCATGCATTAGGACAACTACCCTAAGCCCAATGAAGACAATCTAAACTTCCAAGCATACCAGGAAAGCCATGAACACTAGCATGATGAGCATATAATGATTGAACGTTAGAAAAAGTGGGTTTACGCAAATACCTTGGACCGTAAATAGTGACAGCGCATCTGCAAAACTCATCTAAACTGCCCCTAGGTACACGCTCGGACATTTGAAAATATTCGTCCCATGAATCAGAAACAGAACCGTAAGCTAATTGACAAACCGCAATTGCACATTTTTGTATTTCTAAAAACCCATCCGCACCTCTTGCATCTTGGCGTTGTCTAATATATTCAGAAATGTTAGTAACGTCACCAACTATACGAAGAAATAAATGTTTTGCCATTCGGAATCGACGTCGAAACCGGTGTTCCCCGTAAACATAATTTTCATCGAAATAGTGTGCCATTAGACGGGTGTGTGCATACCAACGATCTCTGAGAAGTATCTTCCGCGTCCTAGGTTGGATTTCCTCTTCTTCTTCTTCTTCTTCTTCTTCTTGTACCGTATCCATAATCACTTCCCATGATTTCATAACAACCAACGGTCAGCAACAACTTACAATTTTCTAATGGATTTGCCATTTTTATGAGATGATTTTTTAGAAATAATAAAGTGGGTTTGAGTGAATATGTTTTGGTTTATGGTTATACATATATATAGTGGTAAAGAAGGAAAATTGAAAAAAAAAAGAATAAATGCAGCAACGATCAAGAAAAACGGGCAAAAAAAAATACAACGTTCATTTTTTTTAAATTTTCACCATCGGTAATATCTCACCACCGGCACTTCAACGGCGGTGTAGAACAAGACGCGGGGCGGTGTTCACCGCCGGTAAAGAGGTCCACGTCGGACTACCGGCGGTGATATCCGCACAACACCCCTTAGCCTAAAAGATGTTGATTTACTTTAATTTACTTCTAAAATTATTTGTTTATTTCACTAAGGACTCTGAACTCTTAACTTCATCAAAAAAAAAAATCTCACCGTATCATTAGGTGATACAGATTGCTTCATAGTAAATAAAAACATGTTATGTTTCGTTACTTTTGTTAGGTTGAGAACCAATTTTGTTGTGTAATACTATGAAAATGTTTAATATTTTGTGTTCTTATTTTAGTAGTAAAAAACAAAGAATTTATAAATAGTGGCATCGCCATGATGTAAGATGTTTTTAGGTTGTTTGTGATTGTTTATGACCTAAAAATGGGATATTTTTATTTTTTGGATCTTCCGACAATTTTCTTTTATATTTTATTTTAGATAATTGGTTAAGAAAATCTTATCATATTCAACTTTCTTGGTTAATAATATATATTTAGGTAAAAATAATGTTTTACTATGATGTATTCACATGTGAATAAATAATAAAAATTTAGAAAAAACCTTGTTTTTAGGCCCTAGAATTCCTGAATGGATGAAAAACACATTAAATCATGGCAAACCTATGAGTTTGAAAATTGGTCGAAATTCAAGACTAAACATCACTGCATAAAATTTTGTGATGATGATATCACTAAGTTTTCATTTCTACTAGCGTTGACAACATCATAATTTGTTAGTTTTATTCACATGTGAATAAAAGGATATAAAAATTCATGTGAATAAATCTATAAAAATCCTCGAGCTAAATTTTCTAAATATGTCACTAAATTTTCAATCATACAAAGTTTCTTGATGTTCTTACTAAACTGTGAATAAATCATTAGTTCATCTATGAATAAATAACTACAATAATTGTTTCGTGAATTATTTGTATATAGTGTAATTATGTTATTTTATATGAAAATTTTACATTATATTAGTATAGACTACATGTAGTGGTTAATAAAAACCATTGGCATGTGAATTTGACAAGATAAAATTTGATGAATATTAAGCAATATTAACATGTGAATATAACAACAGTCGAAACTCCAGTTTTCGACTCAAAAAATACTAACTTTCGATCCCTAAGCCATTGTTAAGACCGGTTGTTGCACCCGATTTAAACAACTTAATTTATCACTATTGGTTGCACTAAAAATATAGCATAGGGAAGCATGGTCGAATCATCAGGGACACAACCTAACGATCAATGCCTTTTTGCATCAGACACAATCTAGTCAAAACAGAAATTATTAAAAGGGGGTTTTGAATTAACCTAAAAACAAAACTAAAATTGGCAGTGATATTAAATTAAACGAAAATCAATATTAAAAACGATTTCAGTTCTGCTGTAACTTTCCTAATCATGCAATCAGTTCAGATCTGATTATTTAGAATGTGTTTCATCTAAGCTGGTACTGAGAAAAACTAACAGATTCTAGTATAATCTCTTTTACCTAAACCAGTTAACCAAAACAAGCCCTTTGAATTAAACCTAACTTTTTTGCTGTTTAATTAAACAAACTCTTAATTAAATCAGAAAAGTTGCATTAAGTTCTGTGTAAAATTTCCAACAATACCCAATACTTCTCACAAGCTCGGAGGCGTAAATGTATGATTTTTACAGTTCATATCAGAGTTAAATCCCAAACACGGAACCAATCTGATACTTGTTACTTTTACAAGTTGACAAGAACAATTACGGATTCTATTAACTGATTAACTGGAATGATACAAACCCTAGCTAGGTGATCAGACTAACAAGAATTAAAACCAAACATTCATTAAGCTCAAAACGGAAAAACGTAGATAGAAACACAAAACGAAAATCAAATTTGATAACTGATCACATGAAAACTACTAGTCTATATAGAATTGAAAACTAAGATTTAGCCAGACATGACATAAAAACGAACTAAAAATAGATAAAAGAAACATTTACTAATAAATCTAGATAAACTAAATGTGTGAATGATTCGCAGCCTTCAGATCTTCAAAAGTCGCTGAAAGATATCAGAAATCGCCTTCAGAAGTTGTTTTCGTCATCTGGAATCGTCTCCTCTTCACATCTGATAATGAGGGTTGTATTTATACTCAAGGTGTAAACTTCCAGAGAAAGAAACTGGTAACATGTGATCGCAGGTAGGCCCTATGCGATCACAGGTTTCCTTAAAAACGCGTATCGGGCCGATTTAATGACGTACATTGTTGTTCTGGGCTTTTTTTGGACAACATGTGCTCGCAGGAACATGTATATGTGATCGCAGGTTTGGGCTTTTTACTTCAGATGACTTCCAGACGACTTATTTTGACCCCGGGAAGCTTCGTGGCAAACATGCGATCGCAGGAAAAACATGAGATCTTACATGCGATCACATTTTTGGCCTATGTAATCGTAGATTTAGCCTTTTTTACAAACATGAAAGTCGTCCAAAATTGTGTCTATCTTTCAGAGCATTTGTAATCTCGTCAATCAGAGTTACGGTTCATGAGATATGGTCAAAATACTGACATGGGGTCAAAGCTGCCAGCAATATATTTAGCTTCAGATTGTAGCAATCTATCTTCATATGATCAGTTTGATCGAATGTTTCTTAACCAAAACATCTTTCAAGAATTCCTCAACATCCTCATTCAATTTCAACTCCATTGAGGCTCCAAATATGCATCCAACTGCTCCCAAAGTACTGCTTCACTCAAACTATATGAAATTGACACAAAAATGCTAGCAGTACGATAATTCTAATAAAATACATGAGTTGAACATTATTTAAACAAATGACATGAAAATGTACAAAATATGATGCTAAATTATAATAAAAACTATCCTAAAAGATGCATAAAATGGCATCTATCAAATCTCCCCAAGCTTGAACCTTACTTGCCCTCAAGTAAGAAAAAGATAAAACATTATAAAGAAATGGAAAGATGTAGATGACCTAAAAAGAATTTAGAATAAAATAAAGGAAATTAAAAACTTAAAATAAAATACTTCACTCTTTTTTTCTCCACATGGTCAGCTTTCACACCGAGGAAGCTCCAATGAAATCACTACCTAAACAACAATCTCAATAGCTTATTGCAGATTCAGAATTCATATTTAATAAGTCAAACCAAGCTTGAGCAAATAATTTTTACGCCAAATTAAATTTGTGAAAATAGTGTATTTTAAAAATAATTCCACGAAAATTCGTTTATAAAAACTTAGCTTAACCAACCCCTCATATTTTCCAAACTTGTCCAGTAAACGCGGTAAACTCCATTATGAACAGAAAATCCAAGCTTACCCCTATGATTCCACTATCTAGGGATAAATCTCATTATAACACACATATTCTTTGTCTTGATCAACTCTTCAGATTTAACTTTCTTGCTTCTTGATTTCGACTTGAACTTGTCTTGGATTTAACTTTGAATTTCAGATTTTTTTCAAGTTTCTTGATGTACCATTTCTAACATATATATATATTGACTGGGCGCGAATTTCACTTTCAGACCCATCATATCTTCAATACTTCAAAAATGATAATAAATTGTGGGTATAACAAGATTTCCCTCCTAACCTCAAAAGGCACAGAAACTATAGGGTTCAGTACTTTAAGGAAAAATAAAGGTTATCCAATCTAGGTTCTTTTTAAGGCATCTAAGGAAATTATTTCTAAAACACTGTTCGTTTTTCCATCCTACACTTTCATTGTAAAAATTATCCGACTCATATGTTGGTTCATATTGGAAACATTTAAAGCACTTGAAAAGATAATTCTTAAAATTGATTGTAATGAGATTGTTATTTTCGGTTACTATCACACTTCATCTTAACAGAGCTATCAAATGTAAAAATAAATATATCCTCATCTCTTGTAAAATTTTTAAAATTTTCATTTATAAAGATTTTTAATTTTAATATGCAGAAAATAAAAAATAAAAATAACTAGAAATAAAGTCTTTTGGGTTTTTTTTTCTTTATGAATGCAGAAAATAAAAACAGAAAATAATATATCTTTTTGATTTTTTTAGATTTTTTATGCAAATGCAATGCCGAAAATAAAATGCAAAAAGAAAAATAAAATTTGAAAATTTTAGCTTAAAAAACTGAAAATTACAAAATTTTAACAAAAAATGCAAAATTTTATACTAACCCCCTCCCTAAGCTTAAAATAATGCATTGTCCTCAATGCTCAAAGAGGAATGAACAGCTCAATAAAGCTTATAAAAGCAAAAAAAAAAAAATACAATTAGGATTGAATGTACCTGATAAGTTTGCAGAAATCTGATTTTGACGATGAATGTGACGAAAAATCTGAATTTCAGCAACTCTGTCGATCCTCTGATTTCCCCAAGCTTGCTTGGAACTGCGACCATCTCTTTATTGAAAGCGAAAAAAAAACTAAAAACTACTCATCGAGTTGCCTCCTGGAAAGCCGCCCATTTTTAAAGTCGTTGGCTTGACTTTGCCTAACCAGATTAACTAACTGGTGTGGTTGGGACTTCTATGAAGCTCAACTCTTTTCCTTGTCACTCCAGATCTCTTCAAATATGGCAAGATTGGTGGATCTGGAACTTGTTCAACAAACTGGAAAGACTCAAAATTGTCTTCAGATAAGTTCTTCTGATTTTCAAACTTCTTTCTCTGTCCGATCTTCCTTTTCTTTCCAGAATTCTTCTCCTTCTTCTCTTCAATTTTTCTTCTTTTTAGATTTTTCTTTTCAGAAACTTCCTCGATAGAAATCATCACTTTTTCTTGAATCCTTTTTCCAGAAATCTTCTTTTCTTCCTCCCCAAGCTTATTTCTGATCAGCTCCATCTCAGAAACTAATTCTCATCTTTTACCCCAAGCTTTCCTTTTTCAGCTCTTCTGATGTGACATATAAGTTTCTGTCTGAAAATATTTCTTGCACAGAGACATTAGAAAACTCATAGCATCCCTCAAACAAAGGACATCTGACACCCAGATAATTAACAGAAACTTTATCAGAAGTATCAGAATCATTAATATTAAAGTTCACCACATCCCCATCAAATTCCATTGAAAGTGTACCAGCAAAAACATCAACTTTTGTTTTAGCAATTTTCAGAAAAGGTCTTCCCAGAATAATTGAGTTTTTATCTGATACATATACAATTCCCAAGTCTAGAATGTAAAAATCAGCGGGAAAAATCAAACTATCCACTTGGACAAGAACATCCTAAGTACACCTTTTGAATGTACTGTCGAGTGATCAGCCAACTGGATAATTGTCTCGGTCTTTTGTAAAGTTCCCATTTTTAATTTTTCAAAGACAGAAAAGGGAAGGACATTGACTAAAGCTCTAAGGTCAAGCATGGCATTTGAAAAAGTGTCACACCCCCGGACCAGACGGCGTAAACGTCCGGAGGCGGGTGACTTCATTGTGCAGTATCATAACAATTGAATATAAATGAAACAGAGCAATCCAAACATCATACATTGAGATAACAAACTTACATTGTTTACATATTGTATTTGTTCTTCGAGTTACACAAAAGAGACATAAGCAGAAAAATCCAAACTACAGCTAATTAGTCCTGCATCCGCGCCCCTTGTTACCTGCTTACTAGATCCCTGAGAATACAAGTCGTTTTGAAAAGCGTCAACTAAAAAGTTGGTGAGTTCATAAGCATTTTTGTATAAAATCGTTCACACTTGTTTAGAATCGTTCTCATTGTACTTTCAGAAAATCCGATATTTTCTATGAAATCGTTTGAATTCTTGCCTTGAAAATCATGGATATATGTGTGTGCATGTATTTACTTTTGTTCATCCTTATAAGGAGTGATTTTGAAAAGTAGTGTAATTTGTAAAAGCGAGCTGTGTCCGAGAATAGTTCTTTTGAATAGTAATAGTCAACCGTTTCCAGAAAAATCCCTTATTTTCAAAAAGAGACTATGATTGAAAATCTTGTTCCTCTTATCGAGTAAAATTGAGTGTGCGTTCTAGTTTATCGTTATCGAAATCGAAGAAAATCGTTTTCTCCAGAAAATCCTATATTTTCTGTTATAAAATATTCGTAAGTTCTAGTTCCAAATATGTATATGTGTGGGTTAGATTATCGTTTTCAAAATCGTTTGCAAACGTTTTCCGTAGAGTCCTACACTTTTTAATTTGTAAAATAGCAGTATTACGACTCTATACTTGTTAGGAGAAAGAATCAACATGGCAATTGTGGACATTCTACGCGATGAAAAAGGACAGTCAACGCAACAAATGCGGACCATCACTTATCATGTATAGGACGGTCAACACAACGTGCCAAAATTTATTTATGAGGTTTTTCCTTACATAAATTTCTAGATGACATAACATATTCTAGTGAGTCGTTATAACCATACTAATCTGACGGAGTATCTGTTTTGGCGTTTCTCAGGCGCCCTCGGTTTAGAAAAGACATTTTTCACCCTAGACTGGCCTGTCTAGCTGTAGCGAACAGCGAAGGTGCGGGGTGTCAACCCCGTATAGATCTATACACAAATTCCCGCTCTCCCTCCAGGAGACTCGGGCTATAACTCCTTACAGGACTTTAGACGTACACTAATATTTTTATATTTAGGTACTTTTGAGATTTGTCTGACTAGAATATTAACAACCTTTTGAGCAATCGTTAGAGATCCATTATTTGTTAGATAAATAATGAAATTCGTACTCATTGAATAGAAATATCGTTCTCGTTCCATATCGTTAATTGTGCTCGTTAACTGATTGCTCGTGTTCGTTACTTTTCGTTTATTGAAAAATAAGTCATTTTAGTCAACAGAAAAAAAATGTCAAGTTATAATTTGTATAAATTTATAACTGCCGGTTATGACACGCATTTTCTGTTTCATGACATATAGGACATTTCTTATGTTCTTGGAGGTTTTACGACAGCAGTTTATGACATGCAAATAAATCTGTCATAAAGGCTCTATTCGTGCATTTCCTTGGTGAAATTATTTATCAAATGTTCATAAATAATCCCTAATGGTTTGCAAATAGTCACCAAGTTCCCATTTTCGAAAATTACTAGAAATAGTGTCTACTTATCAAGGTCCCTTTTTATAACTTTTATCTCTAGACATGAAAGCATAGATAAAGGGGTTAAGTTGAACACACCCAATAGTTGGGAGGCTCTTTTGTACACAAAGTATCCTCTGTTCTTTATGAAGTTGTGAAATCTTACGTTCATGAGAATATTACTAAAATAATAATTTAATAATATTTCACACACACATACACACATACGTATACATGCAATTATTCAAGTATTTAGGCAAGATTTGACTTGTATTCTCCCCCAAAAACATTAAAACATTGTAAAATGTGGGGTATGAAGCTCACCTTGAGTTGGTTGAGGAGTTGTTTGGAGTTATGGAGTGAAGATTCCAAGCCTAAACTTTGGCTGAGACGAGGAACTTCCCTGGGAGGAATGTTTTCCTAAAGGTGATTATCACATATTATTATGAATAAAATAATATGGATTCATCTTGAAAATTATAAAATATTAGATGAGTGGGGAACTTACTTTAAAATTTCCTGGAAGAAGTTGAGAAATTTTCCTTCAGCAAGATCCTTGTTCTTGCCTTGGAGATGAGTTTTGGGGGAAAAATGGGAAAAGTGAGAGAAAATATGAAGTCTATGTTGGATAAGGTGTCTAAGTCCATAACTTATTTGGTATATACTTGACCCGACCCGGCATGGTCTATTTGGGTTGCACTTCACCCAAACTGTTTATGGATAATTTTATGAGAATTGTATACTTACGATTTATTAATATATTATAAGTTATAATATATTAATATAAAGTCATGTTATTTAATTAGTTTTAATCTTGAATTAATTATGAATTAATTTAGTGATTAAAAGGAAGACTAATTAAATCATGGGCTATTATATTTATATGGTGTGGGCTAATACTCATTTGTTAATGGGCTAAGCTTATATGGAAGTCCATGGAGCTTTTAACCCATGGATCCTTGGAAAGGAAAAGACATGGGTTATTAGGGTTTCACCCTAACCATGCACACTATATAAACAAGCTCATGTTGCATGAAATAACACCCTAGTGTGTGTGTAATAGTGGTGGCCGATTTCTAAGTGTTAGTATACTCTCTCATACATTTTCCAAGTTTGTGGTGATTTGTGATTTCCATTTGAGGCATTCACATTATTGGTGCTTGGCTCTAAAACTCCAAGGAATCAACAATCAACAAAATGTATGTAATTCATCTAGTCCTTTTATGTTTAAAAGTACCCCATGCCATGCTAGATAGGTTATAAACCTTGGAAAATAATATTTTGCATGTACCTTAGACAAACATAGATCCAAGGTTTATTAGGGTTGCATGTACACTTAGGAAGTGTTAGAATGCTCAAAACCCAACAGTGGTGTCAGAGCCTAGGCTTGTTTGTTTGATACTTGATGCAAAATAGTGATAAAAAGTCGTTTTTTTGCTGTCTGACTGAAGAACTTGCCGAGTCCATGGGGGGACTCGCCGAGTTCATGTGTAAACTCATCCTACTCGCCGAGTAGGTTCGTGCACTCGGCGAGTAGGAGCCTCAGAATGCAGATTTTCGACGTTTGCTGCTGGAAATGGACTAGAAACATTACCCTAAACTGTTTTGGTGTTTTAAAACTTGTTTTAGTTGGTGTAATGGTTGTTCTAATCCATTTACAATAGCTTATATCAAAATTTCATGCTTTGTATGTGTTCATATAATTCTTGAAACTTTGATGATCATGTTCTTATGAATTTAGAAGATGATAGGAATTATTTGCTGAATTGTTTAGGATTAATTCTTGATCATTTATGTGTTTTAATGGAATCCATAATTTGTCCTCAAGTTATGGATATCCAAAGGTCACTTCTTTTAAACACACATTTAAAACACATAAGTTACATAAAATGAAGAGTCTTCATTTTTATGAACCTTTAATTCATAAGTTATGAAATGAAAAAGTTTTGGATAGTTACAAAACTTGCCCTCAAGTTTTGGAATTTGTAAAGTTTCACACACTTTAATAAACTTTAATTCCAAACCCTTAGAGTTTTAAAAGTTAAAATTCAACCCTTATACTATTTATAACATTAATAGTTAATTATTATATATGTATAAGATCAAGTCATTTTACCGTTAGTAGGCCTCATTCACGAAGCCGGTCTATAAGGGGGGTATAAGGTTGTTGCCTATAAAATGGCAACTTAATGGGTGTCCATTCTCACCCACCGCTTCCTTGATCGGTGGAGGGTCGTTAGCCGAACGGGTAGGACAATGACTTTAAATTCTCATTAAAAGTATAATGAATATTATAAAGTAACTAAACCTTTTATAAATTCCTAATCTTAGTTACCTTAGGAAAATGTGAATATGGTGCTAACCCATGAAATTCACACTTTGTACCTTACCAAGTCGTTGGTGGAGCGTGTGTGGTTAACCGGCACACTAACTTGGACTAGTAAGGATCACGAAGGGTGACTTAATGTTTATCATAGATCGGTGGAGCGTGTGTGGTTAACCGGCACATCGATTAGGTGATAATATTAAGGGTACCTAGTGAGTTTGCATGTTTATTCACACCTTGTTTTGTGATCCTCGGCATCCCAATCACAAAACTTGAGAGGGCACAATCGAGATTGAAACATGCCATTGAAAAGTTCAATGAATCTCAAAAGATCTAGGAGTTTCAAAATCCAATTAAAACCTAATAAATTATTTCGTTTTTCATGGTGGAAATTGGTGAATCATCATTCACCTACCTTCAAATATTTTATAGCTTGGATTACGGCATCCCTCTTCCAAGTTATAAAATATTGTGTTGGGTCCTAGCCTTAATATTTCATATTGGGTGTTATATTAAGGACTTGAATCAACTAACTTGATTTTCTCCCATTGTAGATGTCTGGTTCAGACAACTATGATCTTCCCAAATCGCTTGAAACAAGCTTTCCTCCTGAAGATGATGTCCCTCAACATCATGCTTCACTCCCCCCACCTCCTCCATTTATTCTCCCTGACCCACAAGCCGAAGACTTGAAAGGTTCAAGATCACTCAAGCTCTACTAGAAATAAAACATAAAGATGGAAGACCTGTGTGCACTCATGTCTTAGGAATGAAGTCACACATAGACAGGTTGAGAATGTTGGGTGCTGTTATTTCAAGGAAGTTCGCTGTTGACTGGGTTCTTCAGTCACTTCCTGAGTCATATAGTGAGTTTATTAAAGACTACCATATGACAGATCCCGACATAACCCTAATAGATCTTTCTTATTTGCTTGTTGCTGCTGAATCAGCAATGATTTGGCGCAATGGTCAAGCAAATATTGATGGAAAATCTATTTCTCAAACTTCCATGGACATGGACAATGGTAACATTGGAAGTCCAGAAAAGCTTTCTCGTCCCAATGGAAGGGGATCGGCCTTGGTCAACCCGGTTGACCAAAAGGTAAAGGGAAAGTCTAAGTCTGTGATTGTCTCGTGTACCATTCCCAAAGAGTCTATATGTTTTTATTGTCATGAGAAGGGACATTGGAAGCGAAGCTGCCCTGAATACCTGAAATATTTGAAAGCAAGTAGAGACAAAATGTTTGACTCGGCTTCAGGTAAGTCCACTATCTAACTTTGTTAAAGTTCCTAATTGTTGATTCTTATTACATGATGTGACTAGGTTGCATCTTGATGTTTAGCAGGATCGAGCAAAAGGAAGGTTAAAATAAGAGTGTGCTGAATCTGATCACGAAGATGGATTTCTATCGCATGGTTCGAGGATCGGATTTTTGAGCTACTACTTAAAAGTTATGATAGATTGCTAGGAAATATGTAATATCATAGTTTTCATTTGAAGATGCATTGTAAGGAATATTTTTCCGCATTTTAATAATGAAATAAAAGTTTAGTTTAGTTTATTTTATATTATATCCCCTTACAATGGCATTTATGGAAATTGATGTTTGTATGTTTCTAGCAATATTGGAAATATGAGTTTGATTCTCTCATATGTGGTAGTGTCTGAATTTTCCAAATGAGGAAAGGTTCTCATCACCCAAGCTTCAGTTAGACAGAAACTTGGAATCATACAAGTTGTATTGTATGATGAATGAGAATTTTCATCTTTGTAAAATTGAGACTAATTCATTGATCACATGCATATGTGAGTCAATTGAAGGACTAAGGAATTAGGTACACTGGGTGTGTGCTGGTCAAGGTCCACCACAAAGATCAATTCGTCATGATTTACTAAAGATTAGTAAATATGGTTATACTTATAAGGTTAAGTATAATTATGTAACATTGGAAAAGTTTCAACGTATGGCAGAACGGATGAGAAGAATCAAATTTGGCAGAGAGATAAAAGTTTCTCAAATCTGAAAAGATGGGAGAGTACTTTAGTATCATGTTTTTATGATCATCTTAATGATTATGAAACCATATCACAAATTCATAGTCTAAGGACATCTTAGTGCATTGTTATGACTAAGATGAGGGGTCATGAATTGTTGGAATGGTTAAAATCAAGAAGATGGATCATACATGTTTTTATGATTAATGATTATGAAACCATATCACAAATTCATACTCTAAGGACATCTTAGTGCATTGTTATGACTAAGATGAGGGGTCATGAATTTTTGGAATGGTTAAAATCAAGAAGATGGATCATACTTCGTTCCAAAACAACTCTTAGAGTCATAATCCAAGATTGTAACATTGAGTGACATAAAGTAAGGTTTAAAACACTTATCAAATGTAGTGTAAAATGTTTTCTACTCCTGTACATTTGAAATTGGTAAGTTGTGATGTCTTGGATAAGACAAAGACCAACTAAGACCAATTGTGTGAAGTGTTTATCTTGATAAGAGTCCGCACTATTCCTTGAATATTTGTTTTGTCAAGGAATGGTCCTTGACTAGGGAAACTTATATGTCAAGAGGACAGTGGGAGTCTTTAAGATCCTGAAAGGATTTCAAGATATCAAGAGTAAAACCTGAGTTTTATCACTAGCACACGACTTAAGGTTTGCAACCTATTAAGTTGACATAATTCTTGTTTTTGTGTCTGTTCCTATTAAGTTGACTATGCATATGAGTTTTGTTAGTTCTAAACTGTGTGCATAACAACTTGGAAGCATTGGTGGGCCTTGTGCTACCAGGTGACAAGAAATTAAGATTGAACAAGTTCAATCCATGTAAGGCTAATTTGTCACTAACCTTGTCTTGTGATTATGGTTTTGACAAATTCACATGGATAGAAACTCATAAACTATAAAATCTAAGTGTCATAAGGTTTCTCTCCGATTCATGAAAATGATGGTGAGGAAATGCTTTCACTAAGAAGATTTTAAGTAGATAGCAATTGTGATGTTTGCATTCTCAAAGTCGTTAGTGGAGCGTGTGTGGTTAACCGGCACACTAACATGGACTTGTGAGAAATGGCAAAGGTCTAAACAATTAAGACAATGATTACGGCATCCCTTTTCATAGTTCTGGAAATTGTTTAGACACACATGTGAGCTATCTAAGAAAGGGTGTACGAATCTAAATTTCAGAAGTCCAGCTGATTTCTGGAAATATGTCAGAGCTAGTGGGAGCATAAGTGTTATGCTGATAATCATCATGTTAGTGGGAGCATGATTATTATGTTTAGTGTTGCAAGTTAGCAATGTTAATTATAGAAAAACAAAAGTTTCAATTCGTAAAGTTGTAGGGGTTGAAAAGTTGTTTTGCTATAATTAAGGGAGAGGAAATTATACTTCATTTCAATTCTAAAAGCTTAGATTGAGTTTTTAATCATCTTTAGTCAAGGATATATATATATATATATATATATATATATATATATATATATATATATATATATATATATATATATATATATATATGTATTTTATGTTGGAATGGTTCAACTTAAAGAAATTCTATATATATATTGCGTTATCAAAATTCGATTATGATTACGGCATCCCTCTTCATAGTTAAATTTTGAAAACATGGCAAATTAAAAATATTGTAGCAAAAGACTGGTCTAGTATATGTCTTTATGTGAGACATCATGAATCGTGTTCCATATACTTCGGATATAGGATCGATTTCATGTGCTATAATATTCATCCTTATTGTAGCAAAAGACTGGTCTAGTATCATGTCTTTATGTGAGACATCATGAATCGTGTCCCATATGCTTCGGATATAGGATCGATTTCATGTGCTATAATATTTATCCTTTCTAAATTTTCCAAATGCTTAGGGAATTAAGAAGGGAAAAGTCTAGAATTGGATATGACTAAAGTGATTAAGCAATTGTCGAGGACAATCTAAGGTTCTCCAAAGATTGGTTGCTCGGGGACAGTTGGAAGTAGGATATAAATTGTTGGAAAGGACCATATTGACATATTCTGAAAAGAGGTAACTCTTGTTCGGAAGTGATAGTCAAAATGGGACTATGGAAATTTCTCCATAGGTGGAAGTTATTCAATCTGTGTAAGATTAGAAAACCTTAGTGCAAGAAGGATGTTCAAAGCAATGTACTTTGAATATGAGACTTCGTTTCCATAGAGTTGATCTCCTTTGGAATACTCTGTAATGACTGTTGACAAGTTTTGTGACTTTGTGCATAATCATTACAAGAGGAACATTGCATAAAAGTTTAAAATCTAACATTTTTTTTGGTAAATGGTAGGAATTAGGAATTTTTACATTTACAATAAGGATTTGGGATTGTGAAATGAGCATCATTGGAATCATGTTCAATTGATCTATTTCACAAAGTAAAGATCATAGACAAACATAGTGTGCATACTTGGAGTATGGCATAACTATTGTTTAGAAAAACAAAGTGTACATGCTAGGAGCATGGGACGACTGTTGTTTTTGTTCAAGTATTAAGTTGATTATTTGAAACATTATACAATGAATAATGTGTAATCAATATGGTGATAAATAAAAGGTGGTTTTATTTATATTCAAAAGGGTTCTGAGACCATATTGGATTCGATTATTATTGTGTTTCACTTTGCATGTTTTGACTTCCAGAATAGTTAGGTTATTCTTTCCGAATGACTAAGTTATTTAAACACTCCACAGTCGTTCATATGTTGGAAGTAGGTATGAATTAAGACTATCATGAATCGAGTTTGTAGATGGCTAAACGTGTTTAGACATAGCAATGGTTGCTACAACATTCATGAGTACTCATAAGTTATGAGTATTGGAATTAACCTACGCTCACTTGTATCACTTCATGGAATTTATCTCGAGTGATCGTGAGACAGTAATATCATATAAGTCTTCAAACCTAGAGATATGAGTTGTTACCTATGAGTTGGTTGTGCATTGATTGCACGTAAACACATCAGTAACTTGATGTTATAAAACGTGCCTTTGTGTATAATTCAACAAGTAGTAGAAACAAGTATATGAGTCGAAGTTTATCTGTTCCTTCTAGTCCTTGGAGGATTAGAAGCGATATCTGGGCCCCTCGATGATTTTGTTTTGACCTATGTACCGGGCCCGTTTAGAACCTAATTGATGTGTTCAATTTAGTTCTTTGTCAAACAAATCGGAAATCGAGAAACAAACTGCTGGACAATAAGTATGACGTTGTTCCATGTATTTGTCCGGCTGATATCATGAGAACAGAGGATTATATGATCACTTATCTAAAATGGCGCTTCATAGTTCAACAGAGTTTTCGAGAGCTACGATTGCTGGTTGGTTCTTGAAGTAACATACGCAAATACAGTTATTAGACTTATCCAAGTGGGAGACTGTTGGATAAGCTGTCTAAGTCCATAACTTATTTGGTATATACTTGACCCGACCCGGCATGGTCCATTTGGGTTGCACTTCACCCAAACTGTTTATGGATAATTTTATGAGAATTGTATACTTACGATTTATTAATATATTATAAGTTATAATATATTAATATAAAGTCATGTTATTTAATTAGTTTTAATCTTGAATTAATTATGAATTAATTTAGTGATTAAAAGGAAGACTAATTAAATCATGGGCTATTATATTTATATGGTGTGGGCTAATACTCATTTGTTAATGGGCTAAGCTTATATGGAAGTCCATGGATGATCCATGGAGCTTTTAACCCATGGATCCTTGGAAAGGAAAAGACATGGGTTATTAGGGTTTCACCCTAACCATGCACACTATATAAACAAGCTCATGTTGCATGAAATAACACCCTAGTGTGTGTGTAATAGTGGTGGCCGATTTCTAAGTGTTAGTATACTCTCTCATACATTTTCCAAGTTTGTGGTGATTTGTGATTTCCATTTGAGGCATTTACATTATTGGTGCTTGGCTCTCAAACTCCAAGGAATCAACAATCAACAAAAGGTATGTAATTCATCTAGTCCTTTTATTTTTAAAAGTACCCCATGCCATGCTAGATAGGTTATAAACCTTGGAAAATAATATTTTGCATGTACCTTAGACAAACATAGATCCAAGGTTTATTAGGGTTGCATGTACACTTAGGAAGTGTTAGAATGCTCAAAACCCAACAGTCTAAACCCCTTTACTGTCGTTGCCTTGAGGAGTATAAGAAAAAAGGAGGGAATCTTTGGTGCATGGGGATCTGATGGTCCATGCATTGTTATTTGGTGGGTAAAGCATTGAATACTGTGATTTGCATGGGGAAATGGAAGATTACATCAAATCACAAGGTCAAACCTCCTTGTCCTTATCTTGATTTAGGATAGGATCTTCCTAAATCCTAAACTTTTATTTTATGTAAATATGATTTAAATAATTAAATTTGGCATAAAATAGAGGTTTTAGGGGTCTCAGTTAAGTAAAACACGAGTTTGGTGGGATTCCTGACGTCAAAGAACCCCAAAATGGAGAAAAGGTCCGGAATAGTCCAAAATCCGGAGCTAAAAGGTGAATTCCGGAGTCATAGGGTAATTTCTGAAGCTACAACTTAAATTCCGGAGGGGATGGTTAGGGCTGCGAGGGTCCGAAGTGGGTAGCAAGGGAGTTCCGGAGTCAACAGGCGAAGTTCGGAATCATTCTCGGATCCAAGGTGAGGAGCGAAGCTGTCCGGTTCAGCTTGGAGGTCCGAACCGCCCCACATCTTCCGGAGTCAGGAGATAGTTCCGAAGCAACTAAGGGTCCGGATGAGAGGCCTAGTCCGAAGCAAGAAGAGTTCCAGAGTGACTAGGGTATTCCGGCCAAGAGGGTTCCGGACCAAGAGGTTCAGGACCAAGAGGGTTCCGGACCAAGAGGTTCAGGACCAAGAGGGTTCCGGACCAAGAGGGTCCTTTTGGGTTTCCTCTTCCGGTTTTGAGCTGTTTTCGACTGAGGAAGGTGCTTAGAGAGATTTGAGAGAGATCTGAGATACGTGGAGAGATTTGGGAGAGATTCGATATACTTGGAGAGATTTGGGAGATATTTCACATACTTGGAGAGATTTGGGAGAGATTTCACATACTTGGAGAGATTTGGAAGAGATTTCACATACTTGGAGAGATTAGGGAGAGATTTCACATACATGGAGAGATTTGGGAGAGATTTCACATACTTGGAGAGATTTGGGAGAGATTCGACATACTTGGAGAGATTTCACATACTTGGAGAGATTTGGGAGAGATTCGATATACTTGGAGAGATTTCACATACTTGGAGAGATTTGGGAGAGATTTCACATACATGGAGATATTTGGGAGAGGTTTCACATACTTAGAGAGAATTACACTCTATCTTTCCATGGTCCATTAGGAACCATAAAGTACACTTTTAATGTGTTAGCACAAGTCTCATAATAGTTATTGCTTACATGAGGACGGAATTTCCTAGCCAAAATGCTAGTTGTGACAAAAAGTAAGGTTCCCTAATTTACAAGGAATTGAGAAAATCCCCGGATCCTTGCACTTTGGATGTAAGCCCTTTTGCAAAATGGCAAACATATTTTCGTCAGCTTTGACAGTTTCATTAAATTCCATCTTTTTCTTAGAAATACTTAAATTTTTCAGAAACTTGGCATAACGAGGGATGTGTTGGATAACATCTAAGAGTGGAAGATTTACCTCAACCTTGCGGAAAATTACTATGATGTCTTCATCATCTCTTTCACGCTTCGAACTCTTCAGTCTTGATGAGAATGGAGGTAAGGGCTTGTACTCCTTCAGATTCAGCTCGACTGGTTTTGGAGTTTCTTTCACTTCAAGCTTTTCAGATTCTTCTTCAACCAACACCTCTTCATATTTCTCAGCTTCTTTTTCTGTTTCTATCTCCTTCTTCTACTAGAACTTCTTCAAATTCTTCTTCATCTTCGCCTGGTTGAGATGTGCTTGGGCCTCCATAACCTTTTCCACTTCTCAAGGAAATAACACTAACATTGTGCTTTGGATTGTTTCTATGTGACCCGGTAACTTTCCTTAAGATTCCAGACGACCCAAAAAAGTGGCAAGCTGAGACACCTGTTGTTCCAGATTCTTTATATTAGCTCTGGTTTCAGTCTGGAATGTTTGGGTGCTCGTGGCAAGACTCTTTACTATATATTCTAAGGCCACATTGGAGCTACTGGGTTGCTGATTTGAATTTTGGTTCTGATAATTCGGGTTCTAAAATTTTTGTTGATTCGCATTTTGGAAGTTGGGCTGGTAATGAGAATTCTGCTGAAAGTTCATCTGCTGAAAACCCGGTGGTGGCTAAAATTGTTGTCTTTGCTGAAAATTATTATTCTGATAATAGTTTGGAGGTTGATTATAAGTCTTCTGTTGCTGGTATCCTCCGACAATTTTGACTGGAGCAACATCCTCTTGTAGAATCGGCCATATATTAGTAGGATGGTCAGTCTTCAAGCAGATACCACATGGTTTCGTCGCAACTGCTTTTTTTTTGTCAGGAGCAGAACAACGTTTGTCAGTTCAGATATTTGAGACTCTAGATGAGCATTGCTAACTTTTTTGACACCCCTTGGTTGATCTGGATACCACTCGTCTTCATTGTCGGAATGCTTTGACTCTATCGCCAGCTTTTCGATCAGCTCTTGAATTTCGGTTGGTGTCATATCTCCTAAGGAAACACCACTGGAAGCATTTATAAGGCGCCTCTCCATGGGTGTTAGGCCTTCACAAAAGCAATTATAGAGTTGGTAGTCACTGATCCCATGTTGTGGGCACCGAACTAGTAGCTTCTTGAACCTCTCACAGTAAGTGTGTAAAGCTTCTATTTTTCCTTGTTTGATACCAAGGATTTCTTTTTTGAGACTGGAGACTCGCGTTTCGGGAAAATACTTCTCTAAGAATAGCTTCGCGAGCTCTGTCCAAGTGGCAATTGAACCGGATGGAAGTTCATACAACCATTCCCTTGCTGGATCCTGAAGTGAAAAGGGGAATGCCCTTAACTTTATCTGATCTTCTGTAACAACATACAAATTCATTTATGAACAAACCACATGAAATTCCTTGAGGAATTCATATGTGTCTTCGTTTTCTAGAACTCTGAAAGTGGAAGAAGATGAATCAAACCAGATTTGAGTTCGAAGTTCTGGGCTTCCGGAAAAGTGATGCAGAGGGGCTGTTGATTGACTTTGTGAGTGACCCACTCTTTGAGAGTCTTTTCTGCTTTGTCTCCACTCATGTCTGATTCTTCAGATTTGGATTCTGAAGAATCTGTGGGTTCAGATTTGACCGAGGGTGGTGGAGAGTATGTTTTATAAGGACTATCAGAAGGTGAAGATGGGGGTAATTTCGGAAAACACGGATCTGATTCGCTGCATAAGGGAGTGCCTTGTTGTGTGATATTTCTGGAGGCACTGAAGATGATGAACCAGCTGATTGTTTTCTCTGTGCTGCTTCTTTCTTCAGTTTCCTTGCAGTTCGTTCGATTTCTGGATAAAAAACTAAATATGTACCTGATTGAAAAAATTTGGGCATAAAACTATTAGAAAGCATCGTGTCCCTGACAACAGCGCCAATTTGTTAAGACCGGTTGTCGCACCCGATTTAAACAAATTAATTTATCACTGCTGGTTGCACTAAAAATATAGCACATGGAAGCAGGGTCGAATTCTCAGGGACACAACCTAACGGTCAATGCCTTTTTGCATCAGGCACATTCTAGTCAAAACATAAATTATTAGAAGGTGGTTTTGAATTAAACTAAGAACAAAACTAAAATTTGCAGTGATATTAAATTAACCGAAAATCAATATTAAAAACGATTTCAGCTCTGCTGCGACTTTCCTAATCATGCAATCAGTTCAGATCTAGTTATTCAGAATGCGTTCTATCTAAGTTGGTACTGATAAAAACTAGCAGGCTCTAGTATAATCTCTTGTACCTAAATTAGTTAACCAAAACAAGCTCTTTGAATTAACCCTAACCTTTTTACTGTTCAATTAAACAAGCTCTTAATTAAATCAGAAAAGTTGCATTTAGTTCTGTGTAAAATTCCCAACAATACCCAATACTTCTCACAAGCTCAGAAGCGTAAAGGTATGATTTTTACAGTTTATATCAGAGTTAAATCCCAGACACGGAACCAATCTGATACTTGTTACTTTTACCAGTTGACAAGAACAATTACGGATTCTATTAACTGATTAACTGGAATGATAAAAACTCTAGCTAGGTGATCAGACTAACAAGAATTAAAACCAAACATTCATTAAGCTCAAAACGGAAAAATCTAGATAGAAACACAAAACGAAAATAAGATATGATAACTGATCACATGAAAAGTACTAGTCTATGCAGAACTGAAAACTAAGGTTTAGCCAGACATGCAAAAAACGAACTAAAACTAGATAAAAGAAACATTTACTGATAAATCTAGATAAACTAAATGTGTGAGATGATTCGTAGCCTTCAGATCTTCAAAAGTCGCTGAAAGATATCAGAAATCGCCTTCAGAAGTGGTTTTCGTTGTCTGGAATCGTCTCCTCTTCACATCTAATAAAGAGGGTTGTATTTATACTCAACGTGGAAACTTATGGAGAAAGAAACTGGTAACATGCGATCGCTGGTAGGCCCTATGCGATCGCAGGTTTCCTTAAAAACCCGTATTGGGCCGATTTAATGACGTACATTGTTGTTCTGGGCTTTTTTCGACAACATGCGATCGCATGTACAGGTATATGCGATCGCAGGTTTGGACTTTTTACTTCAGATGACTTCCAGACGACTTATTTTGATCCTGGGAAGCTTCGTGGCAAACATGTAATCATACCTGCGATCACATTTTTGGCCTATGTAATCACAGATTTAGCCTTCTTCACAAACATGAAAGCCGTCCGAAATTGTGTCTAGTTTTTAGAACATTTTAAATCTCGTCAATCGGAGTTATGGTTCATGAGATATGGTCAAAATACTGACATGGGGTCAAAGCTACCAGCAATATCTTTAGCTTCAGATTGTAGCAATCTATCTTTATATGATTAATTCGATAGAATGTTTCTTGACCAAAACATCTTCCAAACATTCCTCAACATCCTCCTTCAGTTCCAACTCCATTTAGGCTCCAAATATGCATCCAATTGCTCCCAAGTACTGCTTCACTCGAAGTATCTGAATTGACACAAAAATGCTAGCAGTACGGGAATTCTAATAAAATACATAAGCTGAACATTATTTACACAAATGACATGCAAATATAAAAAATATGATGCTAAATTATAATAAAAACTACCCTAAAAGATGCATAAAATGGCATCTATCAGCCATTGGACTTTCGACTCCACAACTCCAGTCACTTCTTAGTATCGAATCTTATTCATTCGACCTCACAATCCAATTCTCTACTTTTGACTCTCAAACTTTCGGCTTCAAACCTTTGTTCCTTACTCGATTGTCGACCAAAAAAGTTTATACTTTCACATACTCCAAGTTGAAACTTTCAATTTCAACCATTCACAGTCGAAAATCAATGCTTTCGACTATAAACAAAAATCGACTTTTGATTCGACACCAACAGCTTGACATCCAAAATTAAGATCGATTATAAGAATCGAAAACCAAATACAGCTGTATGTCGAGTACAAAATCGAATCCAATCCATATATCGAGTATGAAAATGAATATGGGATTATGAGTCGAGTACCTTCTCCTTTTTCGACATCAACACCATATAACGAGTACCCCTCTTTGATATCAAGTAACTCTGCTAGACATTACATACCAAAATCAAAAAGATCAAGTGCTTCTCTACTCGTCAATGACCACAAATCAAAAACAAAAACCAAAATCAAAATCCAAATCACCAAACATTGTCGTTCTCAACACCCAACATCGAATACTTCCCATCGAAAACCCAATGAACTCTCCAAATCGAATTCAAAATAAAAAAACCCCAATAACTTGATATCGAATCCTTGTACTCTGTATCGAATTCAACCCATAGAGTATCTGCACACGAAATCAAATCTCAGACTTCAACCAATCGACCCATAGAAAATACAATATTAATCCATTTTGAATCCTTATTATGAGAATGAGATGATATGTGAAATACAGTTAACACCATTGCATCTCCTTCTTCGTTTCCAGAAGAACAAAATCGAATTTTGACATTTAAGTTGACTTTTCACTTCAATTTTAAATCGACCCTCATCTTCCATTTACAATAGATTTGTTAGGAAGTAAAGCGGATAACTAGCAAAAAACTATATGCACACAAGACACAATATTTACGTGGTTCGGTCAAGGTGACCTACGTCCATGGGCAGGAGGAGAGTATTCTTTTATTTCTGAGCTCTCAAACAGAGGCTAGAAGTACAATCACACAGAGATTCGCCTATCACTCTAGAATTCAAGATACAAAATGAGCTAGCATGCATCCCTATTTATACTTGAGGGATCAGATCTAAAACCCTAATGGTCCAAGCCCATTGGCCCATAGGCCCATGAATGGAGGAAACCAATCATATTCTGCCATGCAGCATCTTCTGGAACATTCTTGAGCATCATAGAGGACTTCATTGCATACTTGGCTCATCAAGGACCAAGATGGTCCAACTTGCACCATGATGGCATAAAAAGTGTATGGATGGCGCAACAGGATTCAAGTGTGGCACAAGAACATCAAGATTGGAGCAACAACACAACCTTGGCGCAACAAGAGCATACATGGCGCAAGATCATACTCCATGGCTCAAGAGGAATACCTCATGGCGCAATAGGGATCCTCATGGTGCAAGAGGGAGCATAATGGCGCAAGAAGGAATGCCCTTGGCGCAACAACATCCTTCTTGGACCATCCCTTCAACATATGGCGCAACAAGGTTCCCTTGTTGCTCCATATCACTCCCAAGTGCTCCAAACCTCTTCCAGTTGCTCAAAACCCCCTTCTGTACGATCCGTTCCTTTGGCACTTCATTAGTTCCTTTATCAGATGATCCATTCCTTTCTCAGATGATTCCTTCCTTTGTCACATGCTCCATGAACCCCAAGTGCTCCATTGAGTTTCAAGTGCTCCATGAACATGATCCAAATGCTCCATGAACATGATCCAAATTCCCGAGTCACATTTAACACGATTATTAAAATCGAAGTCAAAACTATTTTCTTAGTTTACCATTCAAATTGATATTCAATCATTAGATCTGAAATCAATACTCATAGATTAGTCGAAAATCGAGCACTCATCTTCTAACTCGAAATTCCATTTTCCCAATTTCTTTTGACTCGAAATTCTAAATATGAAGACTTTTCAACCCATCTTTGATTAGATCCAAGCGATAAATGATATATAACTTTAAAATTGTTTTTTGCTTTTTTCTTTTATTTATTCAACCAATGTCTGTGATTTTTCCTTATCACCTACCAATTGTATAAGAGATTTTTGCAGCTTTATATCAATAGCTATCCCCCATCCCTTTCATTCTTGAAAACTAAATCATCTATTTCCAGTTAACATAGATTTTTGGGAACCCACTTGAACTTCAACACTTTAGAAAACTCTTTAAAAATTCTTCTTCCTTTTAACAAATAAGAACCAAATGACGAAAATTTAACATCATTATCTTGAGAATTGGACGAATTTCTTGGTTCTTTGGTGGGAATTAAAAAATTTCCAAACTACCACCCATGAGACTTCTTCTAATTTTCCAACAACAAAATTCATCATCATTTCGAATTCGAGAATCATCAACACTTTTGACTTTGAAATTTGACACTTCAGCAACATTTGACAAATTTTTCTTGGGAATCCAAATTTTCTTCACAAATTTCGACATCAAACCAACATTTAAAGAACTTTTCTTAGGAATCCATAATTTCTTTGTTTTACTCTTGTTCTTCTTGTTCTTCTTTTTCACCCATTTCGATTTTGAAGATTCAGAATCAAAAGAAATAACATCCTTTACAACTTCGAAATTATTCTTTTGAATCAAATCCTTTGGGGTTTGATACATCTAAACTTCATGAACTTTGGATTTTCTATAAGGTATCCTACCTTCAAACAAATCACATAAACATGATGATTCTTTAGTTTGAATTCCAATAGAGCAAAAAAATTTCACAACAACAGATTCGCTAGAATTACTTTCATTATTTGTGATGTCTTCAACAAGAACAAAATCATGAATATCAACGTGAACATTTTGAGCTTTCTCATTTTCTGGAGCATGATGAACATGATGAACACAATGAACATCTTTATGAACTTGAGGAACATCTTCAACATATTCAAGAGCACGAAGATCACTTGGATCTTCAATCAAAGAAACATATTTCTTGATGAACAATTCTTTTTCTCTTCCCTCTTTTTATCACATTCCCAAGTTATCATGTTCATTATTATTTCAATCAGACTTTCGATCTTACAAAGGGGTTGAAATATCAATTTTCCAGAATCATCTTTCTTATTACCATAAGAAGTTAAAGTGTTCCATGTAATCAATCCACCTTTCAACAATAATCCATAATATTGTTCTTCATTGACTTTGTACTTCACATATTCAATCATCACGATCCAAAAGTCATACTCCAAATACACCATATTTGATCAATTAAAAAAAAGGATTAACATGACTTGGATATTTCAGGAGAGAGAAAACAGATTTGAAAATGAGTTATAGAGAGAGAATACGAATTTGAATGAACTTCTAGAGAGTGAAAGCAAATTTGAAAAGAATTCTAGAGAGGGAAAATCGAATTTGAATCAAAACCAAGAATAAAATTTGATTTCTAGAATAAGAACACTCTAAAAAAACAAAAAACTTACAACATTGAAGATTGATGTAAGATTCACCAAATTAGATTGTCATCTTGGATCAATTTCTTGAAAAAGTTGTTAAACCTTCAAGAACCTGCTCTGATACCAAATGTAGGATCCCGAAATAGATAACGAATGTGGAATAGTAATGATCAATGTGAATCAAACATAATGGAAGAACAAACAATGTAAATAATTCCCTGTTTAAGCTCAATTAGTCTTGAAAGAGTTTACAAAGTGGGTCATGTAATAATTCTCTCCGTAAACTAAATCTCTCATGTTACATAAATGGGAGCATCTCACTTCCTGTTTATAGGAAAAGCTCAACCCATTATACATCTAAAGAGGGTAAGCTAATTACAACATCCAAGGAGAACTTTGCACCCCAACAACAACTATATTGTCTTCATCAAGAATGTTTTATCTTTTGGGCTAGGGAACTATCACCCTTTGGGACATGAACCAAACATTGATGAAATGTTATTCACGTGTTGAAGTATAACTGTCTCATAATGAACATGAAAATCCACATATAAAATGTTAATAGACATATATATATATATATATATATATATATATATATATATATATATATATATATATATATATATATATATATATATATAAAGAATGATTTACTCAAATGTGAAATATTATATGGTATATTCACAAAAAAATATACCATATAATATTCGTATATGAATAGGTCATGCAATATTCATATGTGAATATTACATATATATTTATATGTGAGTATTATATGGTATATTTTGTGAAGATACCAAATAAATTGAATGTATAATATTATATCCACACATGAATACAACCTTAAACATGAATATTCTTTATAATATTCATGTGACATCTCCAATTTCACGGCCAATTAAAACTCTTTTTATACTTATTTAAAACAATGTATTTTTTAAAGAATATATTAGTGCATAATTTGTCGCAAAACATTTTCGAAGAAATGTTTTTCATTGATTACTAAAAACCTGGTATGTCATAACTGATACAAAACATAAGCATAAACATAGTCATTACAGACTTTACACATCTTATTATGTTATGAACTATATCTCCTCAAATCTCTCATCAGATCCAATCATCTCTATCCATGTATCTTCGTAGCGCTACCTATGATACAAAGGAACTGAGTGGGTCAGGCTAGGAAGCCTGATCATAGGTGTTTCAACCCTCGATAATATAACTAGTTTGTTTAATTATCTATCTTACACCAAACAATTAACCCGATTACACATCTCCATTTTCTTCTATATTCATCTCTAGGGACCTAGTCTAAGGATCAACATAAACATCATTGCAGATAATGTTGTTTCAGGGATTTATTCATAATACATGTCAGTAGGAAGTAGAGTACATCAAATGAACACGTAGTTCATCACCTACATGATATGAACCTGCCTGTATCCCACGGGACTGTCTTGAATAGTTTGTGGTCATCACATATACTCTGTTAGATGACTACATCGTTACTACACTAGTACCATTTCTACATCGTTAGTAGACTAGTACCATTTCTACATCATTAGTAAACTAGTACTATTTCTACATCGTTAGTAAACTAGTACTATTAATACATCGTTAGTACACAAATATTGTTTCTACATCGTTTGTACACTAGTACTATTTCTACATCGTATGTACACTAGTTCTATTTAAAATCGTCGCCTATTATCATCGTTTTCATCTCTCATTACCCATCACCCTCATCATCTATCATCTTTCATCACCAGTCACTACCCAATATTATAAGCATAAAAAAATACATATACGGTAGAAACCATATAAAGATAATCTTATATTATTTCATCTAACACATAACTTCTTAATTAAAGATAATAAGCACATATAACATTTAATCATCTAAGTACTTTATATTTATGTGTAAGATGAAAGTAACTATGCACTCATCTTGTTTTAAGGTGAAAAACTTTAGTTAGATCAGCGCTGCAAATACGTTTCAACTTTTCTTTTAAAAGAATCCAGATATAAATATTACTACATTAGGTGATCGTTTATATTATTCGCGACTATAATTATAGTTTCTTTAGATTTATCAGTAATCTCAAACGAAACATCGACTTATAGCCGATAAGAAACAACCAGGTAAGATCATGTCAGAGAGAGGATCGGTTTGACATATAAATATATACTGTTTGGAAAATCCACTTTAAACACCTCACTAATCTTATTTTGTCATCATTCTCGTAAGTAGATCGATCAATATAAAGATTGTTATTACTGATAAATCTTATTTATAAGTTCATAATAATGATTATAAACATAAATATAAGTTATACTAAAAGCACGGGAATCATAACTCAACTTACATGTTGTTTGACAAAAAACCGAATATTACGTGAGCAGAACTTCGATACCAAAAACTCTATTTCTCGGGGCTCTCTGGCGCTCCAAAGCTTCGTTGTTAACACCTAAGAAGTACTAGAACAAGGCCTACAGCCTTGGGAAAATTTGAGAGAAATTGGATGAGAATTTGTAAAGAAAATGAGTGAAAATCGCCCTTTATTTATAGGCTACCAGGGGTGCTAAGCTGAGCGTAGGGATATTGCTATGCTAAGTGTAGGGCATGCCATGTGTTAGCATCTGGTCACAAGCCGTGCGGAGGAAGGGTTTGCCTGATTTTGCCACTTGTCGTCCATCCGAAGCGCCATGTTTCGAAATCTCGTTCGCCAAATTTTAATTATTTTGTAAAATTCATAACTTTCGTATACGAGCTCCGTTTTTTACTGTATTTATATCCACGCATAGCTATAGACGAGTACTAAAACTTTCATTTAGACATCATTGAGTAATTTTTACTTTATTGTTCGTGATTCGGTTCAAGGAGGCTCAGGCTGTAAATAACGTTGCGAAAATCAAAACTTCTTCATACGAGCTCCGTTTTCAACGTTCTTTATATCGTTGAATTCATATTGAAGAATAATACAACTTTTATTTAAATTGTTTCGGCTAACAATCAACCGATTTTGGTTTTGATTTCTATGTCGCACACAATTATACCGTGTCGCATTCGAAACTTTGAAAACCATAACTTTCTCATACAAAGTTAGATTTTGACGTTATTTATATTGACGAGTTCCAATTGACGAGCACTACGACTTTCGTTTATATAACTTGGGCTAAAAATCAACCTATCTCCGGTTTTTATGTCAAATGTCAACTTCTCGTTTAATTTGATCCATGTTATTTTTTTTTGGAAATTTTAGAATTTTTTTCCACTTGTCAATTGTTGTGTTTTTTATATAAATGTGACCTACTAAATGCCACCTCATATTAATTAATTTTATTAATATGTTAATTAATGTACATTAATATAGATAATAACCTTCCATTTGTAAATTTTTATATTTTAGGTTTGGAACAAAAGGGAAAAGAGGTTTTTTAAAATACATATTTGAACTATAATAAAAGAAAATATTATTGATTTTGAAATCAAACTCTTAAATAAACAACGAGTTTAATCAAATTATATAGTAAACGAATCTGACACCTAGGTACTAATTTTTTACCCTAATAAATAAAGATCATTTTTATCAAATATCAACTTCTTATTGAATTTGATAAATGTCATTTTCTGAGAATTTTATAAATTTTTTTCCACTTGTCATTTTTGCATTTTTTATTTTTTATTCAAATTTCACCTAATAAATATCACCTCATATTAATTTATTTTATTAATATATTGATTAATATATATTAATATAGATAGTAACATTCCATTTGTGAGTTCCTATATTTTAGGTTTGTAACAAAAAAGAAAATATGTTCTTTAAAATACATATTTGAACTACAATAAAAGAAAATATTGTCGATTTTGAAATGAAAGCTCTTAAATAAACGAGTTTAATCAACTTCTGTAGTATACGAGTCTCACACCTAGTTATTAACATACATAGTTGACATATATTTTCATAATTTATTACTTGCTATCTATTAGTGAACAAAAGATAATACAAATATTTACTCGGGTAAATTACATCAATCGTCTCTCGTGCATATGTCAGAAAGCGTGTTTAGTCCCTATCTTCAAAAATTAACTCGGACCGTCCCTCGTTTGCTTAAAACTTGCATGCTTCATCCCTCTGGACATAAAAAGACCCTTTTGCCCTTATTTATTTCTTTTTTGATATGTTTATTAATTACAAATTATTAATCTATTAAAAAAATATTTAATTGAATATAAACACCATCTCCATTATTGATTAAATGTCAAAATTCTTCCCAGTTCTTTCTCAACTTTAGCTACCACCACTTATCACCACCTATGACCACCGTCAACCACTACCTATCACCACCAGAAACCACCACTTTTCACTCATATTTCTCTCCCACCACCTATTTTGGAAGATGTGTCTTATGTCCGATCACCATTGAACGTATCCCAAATTTTTCCTTCCCAAAAATCCGGCGACCCCCTAAATTTAATAAACAAGAACCTGAAATTAAATCTAACTAAACCCTAAACCTGAAAATCAAACTATAAACCTATAAATAGAAACTCACGAGTTGTAGTATAAGAAAGAGGATTCAAAATCAAACGCATTGGCGGTCACCCCAAATCCCGTTGCTGTCGAAGAACCTCAGGTCGATGATGCTAACCACCAAAAAACGTGAAGAATCGGACCTCCGACAACCACCCCTTCATCATGCACACTTTATTTCTTATGTTACTGATCCCCAAACAGGCGGTGGAGCTCGATCAGAAACCCTAGGTGGCGGATCAAAACCCTAGACGGCGGCAACGTATCCATCTCTATGTAGAACCCGTCGGAAACCACCTCTCCCCCTCTACGATGCTATTGATCTAGACTTTACTCTTTTTTTCGACAACATCTCCATTAGTGGTTTGGATTCAAAGAAAGGTGACAGGTGCGACGGAAACAGAAAGGGGACCGCCGAGAGTCTTGGTCCATATGGAGAGGAGATCACCAGAGTCACTATGATGAGTCTATTTCATCTTAACAAGACATCGAACAAGCAACGATTACAAAAAAATAGAAAACCCCTAACCTTCTTCCGTTAAAGAAGCAGATCGAAGATTAGAATCCGAGAAGAGTTATCGATATGAAATTGATATCCTCGTTTCTAGGGCTGACGGAATTGGCTGGAGATGGTGATAGATGGAGAGAAAGGTTCACCGGAGGTGGAGACGATGGTGGTGGCCGACGATTTGTGTCTGCACTTTCCCTCTCATTGAATATGTGTGTTTATATCTGATTAAAAGTGTGGGGAAAGTGAAGGGGCTTTATTTTTTTTATTTTTAAAATATAATAATAATAATAAGGGTAAAAATAAATTAATTATAAAATAAAAACACAAGGGTATTATCGTCATTTCAACTCTGGAAAGGACTAAGTTCGCAATAAAATCACCTTTGAGGGATGAAGCGTGCAAGTTGAAACCAAACGAGGGACGGTCCGAGTTAATTTTTGAAAATAGGGACTAAACACGCTTTCTGACATATGCACGAGAGACGATTGGTGTAATTTACCCTATTTACTCACACTCCACTGTCAGACTCTCAGAATCCCTACTTCGGCTTTCCGAAGTCGGGGTGCGATACACAAACCAAAACCATGATGTACAGGTACAATTATCAACTTTAGCAGCCAACATTTGATCGTACTAAACCTACTAAAAACTAGACCTTACATTTTGATACACGACATGAACATGATACGAGTTTTTCATGTATAAGTTTCAAAATTTTGTTTTTCATGTCTATTTGTGTCAACGCGAATTTTAACTCATTACACATGTCAAACATGAATTTATCTGTTTAACCACGTATAAGACACATATTAAATTCATATGGACTCGTGATAGGTACATACACAAAGTAATGAGTTAAAGTGTACATTTTCTAAAAGTCTAAGGACCAATATGGAAAATTTGGAAATAGATTTCTTAACGGGGCTACACTAAGATTTATGGCACGTTTGACATTGAAAAAACCTAGAAACGACAATGATGTATACATGAAAATGGTTGATTTGATGTTTGTAAAGTTAAAGAAATATTGGACCGAGTTAAGCTTAATTTTGCCTCTAATTGTAGCTTTTGATCCTTGATACAAGTTACAAACTGTGGAATAACGATTTACTAAACTTTATAGAGCGAAATCAGTTAAAATGAACGATATTTTATAATCCGTTTTTGTTTTTTTGTTTTTTTTTTTTTTTTGTAGAATTTTTTAATAAAAAAACGATGGCTCAATCTCAAATAACGTGAATGAACCTAAATAAAGTTTATATGAAATTGATAGCTTTATACGTACAAACGAAGAAAATAGTAATAGTTATATAATTCCATGTTAATTGTGTCAGTTATATAATCGCATGTTAATAATTTTTAAGTTTGTTCCGGTTATATAATCGCATGTTAATAATTTTTTAGTTTGTTCCGAATTTAAAATTTAGAAAAAAGACCATTGTTTAGGAAGGGTTCATTATTTAGAAAAAAGTCTAATATTTATAAATGATACATACACTAAAGTCCCAATATTTGTATCGGTTTGACAACAAAGTTTTAAATTTTATTTTTTTTACAGTAAAGTCCTAACAACCAGCATTTTTTTTGACACTTTTACCTTTTTTTTCCGGTAATTAGAACTTTCTTGTCAAATCGTGAATTATGACTTTACTGTAAAAAAAACAAAGCTTATGATTTTCTTGTCAAATCGTTAAAAATATTGGGACTTTAGTGTATTTTTGTAGCCCAAGAACTTTTAATTGTGATTTTCGTCGTAGCACCACTATTTTTCTTACCATCATCATCTTTACTTTGATACAATCACAAGCAGGGGAAATAGATGCAAAAGAGAGAGCGATAGAGGATGAGAAGACTTGTAAATCTTTCTTCTTGGTTAGCCGCCAAATTTTGAACTGAAAAGTGGGGACAAATTGTACAAACACAAACGACATACACCTAGTCAAAAGGGTGTGAATGTTGAGAAAGAGTAAGAAGGGAGTTTCATTTTTTCTGGTTTCTTAGTTTTCCATTTTTAGGACTGCAAAAAGCCAACACAACATTGGTTCTTTCTTTCTTTTTTTCTTTCTTGATTATCTCTATTTTTTCAATGTCGGTTTGTTAAGATTAAAAAAAACTATTTAACAAGAAACAAACGTTAATGGTTTTAATAGAATCTAGTTGAGCAAAGCAGGTTTCAATAACTCTTATGCTTAAACACTATCATACCATTAAATTTCTAACCAAAAATGGATATATATACTACAGTCCCACTATTTTCAACAATTTGACAAAAAAGTCCTAAACTTTATTTTTTGACAGTAAAGTCCTAATTCACGATTTGACAAGAAAGTCCTAAACTTTTAATTTTTTGACAATAAAGTCCTAATTACAGGCTAACCGGAAAAAAAGGGTAAACATGTCAAAAACTGCCGGTAATTGGGACTTTACTGTCAAAAAAATAAAGTTTAGGACTTTCTTGTCAAATCGACGAAAATATTGAGACTTTAGTGTATATATCACCATTTATAAAGAATTAAGTTTATATATGCTCTGAAAATTTAAGTTTATATATGTTCGAAATTCTAAGTACACCAGTCTACTGTTTAGAACAAGAGACTTTTATTTTATCATATGTTTTCATGATTTTTAATCTTCTCATTTTTTCTAATAGGCGTTCGACTCATTTGGTTATGAATATAGTGTTTCCACGAAAAAAAATCGAACATGAGCTATATTTAGAGGAGTCTCGGATACCAAGAACAACATAGATTAATATTTTTGAATATTGTAGAGAATATCTATAAAGAGGGATAATTGAATCAGAATAAATTTTATTGACATAAACATCCCAAATATATAATTACAGAAAACCAGTATAAAAGGAATACAAGAATTACAGAATAATTTCCTAAGATAAAGGTTTGACTATATATGAATAAATATAGCCGATTACCCCCTCAAGCGAAATTGGTAGCAGACCAACTCGTAAGCGTTCTCGAAACGATTCAAATAACGGTCTTAAGAGAGGTTTTGTAAAAATGTATGCCACCTGAAGCTTGGTAGAAACAAACTTTGTGTGGAGTTTTCCGATAGATACAAATGATGGGTTTTGATACAAAATATAAGTTCGATTTTCATAAAACCGGCAACGGAAGCTTTCAAAATAACAATATTATTTTTGAGTTTATAACAAAACCAAACCATCTATGATCCATTTATAGAGGTTAGAATGATATTAAAAAACCATAGGATGTTTTAGAGATAACCTTTGAAGCCTTTGAACCCACTTAGTTTTGGGGTGTTGATGAAGATGTAAAGATCAAAGAACATGATCTTCTCTAAAAGTATCTACCATCAAGAGTCCCACAACATCATTCTAAGTCATAAAGTTTCCACCTTTATGACTTTCCATGTCTAGAAAAGGTCCAAAAGCTAAAACCTTAACTTATCAATCCATTAAGACATCATGACACTGTCATGGAAGGTATAGAAGGATTAAGATTACATTTTTATGGATCCTAAAGGCTCCATAATGGATAAAGTTTCCAACTTTATCCATTAGAATGGTCCAAACCACCAAGATCTAGCCTTTAAGCATCAAATGGAACCAGAAGTGCATCTTTCAACTTAATCCATTAAGTCCTAGTCTCCAACCTTCTGATCTGAATCACAATGATGTTTAGATGGATAAAGTTTCCAACTTTATCCATAACAAGGTCACAAACTTTCAAGATATAAACTTTATGCACTAAAATGACCAAAAGCTCATAACATCCAAAACTAGCTAGATCTAACAAATGCATCATCAAGATTCAAACTTTATACCTCTAGAAGATAGATCAAGGTGAACAAAGTCCAGATCTACAAGCTCCAATGCAACCAACACTTCTATAAGAAATTCCTTCTTCTCCAAGGTGCAACATGCATACTCCAAAGCACTCAAAATCACCTTCTTTTAGCTCAAAAGGCTCATCCAAGGTTAGGGTTTCATGAAAGGGGTATTGGAAGGGTGGAGGCTGAGAATGGAGTGGGTTTGGGGGAGTTAAGGAGCTTAAATAGGGCTTAAACCACGAAAATAGGGTCTGGGCACTGATTGTGTACGCCCAGCATACTCAGGATTCCATTAGTACGCCCAACGTACACCTTCTTGTACGCCCAGCGTACTCAGCTTGGCCCAAAACCACCCAAACTTCAAACGGTCATAACTTCTTCGTTCTAACTCCGTTTTCGACGTTATTTATATCCACGGAAAGGTATTGAGGAGCTCTACAACCCTATATAATTACTTTTGACTTAAAACACATCGAACTAAAATCCATAATTCATAAAAGAAGTCTGAAACATTACATTCCCATTTTACCCTTTGACTCCAAAGTGCAAACCGAACTATTGGGTCACATATCTACATTACCCACATCCAAATGGGCCTAAATCTCACCTTTTTAAAGGCCCTAATCCTTATAATGACCGCTCTTCGGGCCACAACCTCGAATTAAGAATTGATTCGGAATAGGGCGTTACAGAAAAGGGATGTCGTAATCTAATTATAAATTATATAAATGTAGGTAAATGACGATTTACCAATTTAATATTGAAAAAAGAAATTTTAACGAATTTTTTTTTAAATGAAATTCGTAGATATTTTGAGAATCATTGAACTTTTTAATGGCATGTTTAATCTCGATTATGTTCTTCCATTTGTGACTGGGATACCGAGGATCACAAACAAGATGTGAATAACCATGCAAATTAACTTGGTAATCTCGATGTCATTTATCATCTCATTTTAATGTGCTGGTTAGCCACGCGCACTCCATTAATCAATGTTAATTTTCGAGACACCCATTGCCACTCTTTATTTGTCCCTGTTAGCGTGTCGGTTAACCACACACGCTCCACTAACAACTCATAAAGTGCAATGTATAATTTCATGGGTTAGCATAAAAGTTCACATTTTTCCTAAAGTAACTAAGATTGGAAATTTTATAAAATATGTTTAGTTACTTTATAATTCATTATACTTATTAATGAGGATTAGGTTCTCCTATCAAACCCATTCGGATAACGACCATCCACCATACACGGGAGCGGTGGGTAAGAATGGATACCCAATGACGGTCATTTTATAGGTCGTTTCCTTAAACTCCCCTTATAGTACGTCTTCGTGAATGAGGCGTACTAGCGGTTCGACTGACTCGTATTATACATATAGTAATATTAGATTTTTTAATGTTACAAATAGTATAAATGTGTATTTTTAAAACTTTTCAAAATACTAGGTTATATTACAAATTTCGAAATTAAGGAATTAATTTGTTTAATTTAAAATTAAACCAATCATGAATTCAACATAAGGATATCAAATTATTTAGAAAAAAATATTCAGTTTTATACAATTAAAACATTATTAAAGGTAATTATCCTAATCAATTCATGAGATAATCATAAAACCGAATTTTATGGATCTGACAGCCCACCACGTCGTGGTAAACAATTACCACGTCGTGGTAGAACAAAATCGTAGGTCACCACATCGTGGTGAAAGTCGCCACGTCGTGGTGGCGGAACAGAATGACGATTCTGTTTTGCTTCTCCTTGTTTTGATTCAACAATTGTATCAATTCAATAAAAAACTAAACCTATGCTCTGATACCACTCATGTGTATTATGCAAAACATATAATTCCTATGTGTGCATGCAACCCTAATACTTGATCTATGTTTTCTCTAATTATACATAAAACTTATGTTTTCTCTAATTATACATAAAACTTTGAACAACAAAATAGAAACCCTGGAACACTAGCATATTTTCGAAAATACAAATAGGCTTAGGAGAATCAAACCTTGATTGATATTGACTAATAACAATGAAAAACTTGTGTTGTTGAAGCCTTGAGAGCAAGCGTCACCAATGCCACGCCTCTAGTGGTTCACACCCAACACTAGCAAAGGAAGATGATTGAGAGAGAGGAGGGAGGCTTGGAAAATTCGGCTATCTCTTCAAAAGAATGAGTGGCCGAAATTCTTAGGGTTGGGGTTTTATTTATAGTGCGGTCAGAAACCCTAGATAAGCCCAAATCCAAGATTATCTTAAACCAGGTAATTATCCACCTTCCTATTTATCCACCAGGGATTATCTAGAATCCCTTAGGCCTCAAGAAACCGAACATACCAAATTGGGGGGGGGGGGTTCTAGATTGCCACTTGCTCAACTATTGAACAATTGCACTTCAGTCCCTGCACTTTCAGTTAATTCTTTTAATCCCAAAATTAATTCTAATTAATTTTTGATTAAATATTAATATTTATAATTAATATATTATTCTCATAATATATTAACAAATTATTTATTTCAATTTATTAATCAAATAATAAATCAACCTCTCTCTCAAAAAATCATCCTGTCTAGTTGCTAGTCTTGAGGGCAACCCAAAAGTACTGTGCTACTATCAATTCAAGTATATACCAATTATAGTTATGGGCTTAGACACCTAGTCCAACATGGGAAGTATCTCATGTTGGTATAGATATATTTGAATGATGTCATCTTTTGGTCAGCTGATCTGAAGATGGTTGCCAACTTTGCTAAGCTAATAGTTAGTCGATTCCAAATGATCATGAATCATGAATTGAGCTTCTTCCTCGGACTGCAAGTCAAACAAACAAATCGAGAAATCTTTATTCACTAAGAGAAATACATTGCCAAACTTCTGACGAAATATTCAATGGATTCATGTGCCTCTACAAAAGTTCCAATGGGCTTCAGACACAATATCTTTTTCAATCCATTTGGTGAAGCCATTGATCAGAAAAAGTATAGCGGAATGATTGGATCATTGCTATACCTCACTGCAAGTTGCCCTGATATCATTTTCTCGACATGCCTTTGTGCTAGATTCAAGGATAATACGAAAATGTCTCACCTCTTGGCCATAAAACAAATTTTTCGGTATCTCAAAGGAACAAAGAGCCTCAGAATTTGGTACCCTGCAAACGAAAGCTTTTTTTTTGCAAGCTTATTCAGATTAAAATTATGGTGGCCTACAGCTTGATCGGAAGAGCACATATGATGCTTGTCAATTCCTGGGTGGAAGGTTGGTTAGCTGGCCGTCTAAGAAAAAGAACTGCATTGCTCTCTCAACAGCCGAAGCAAAATACATTGTCGTTGCTAGCTGTACATCACAAGTTCTATGGATGAAATCGTAGCTTCTAGATTATGGTTTTCGATTTAAACAAATTTTGATTTGTGATCTCTCACAATCCAATCCAGCACTCCACCACCAAGCATAATGATATTTGGTACCATTTTATTTAGGATAATGTTTTCAATGATAACATTGAACTTATTTTTATCCCTACTGATGATGAGATCGCTGATGTCTTCACCAAGGTATTAGACAAGACCAAATTCAATAACTTTCTGAACAAAATGGGAATGATGCTACCTGATCCTTAGTTTTTTCACGAAGTTTGTACTCTCTGATGACAACATCGGAAAGTCAAATATTTCTGAGCTAAACATCTTTCTCTTTGGAAATATATCTTCTCGGGAAATAAATGATCATTATATGTCTTTTTATCTAACCTTTCATCTAGTCTTTAGCTCTTTTAGGATGTTACGGTCAAAGCAAGTCATTCCAAAATTTTCCTTTTCTATGATGTTGAGAAAGTTTTTGATTGTAGGATCCGAAACTTCACATTCTTATCCTTTTAGTATATTTAAATCTCGAAATTCAAATCCAAATGGTAATGTGATTTCGCTTCCTTCTCTTTCCGATCTCTATTCCTTTAGCTCTTGGAATTTCTCAAATTTATTCTCAAAGTTCAAGTCCTGTAAGATTTTCCATGTAACTCATATCTGTGATATCCATTCTAGAAATTGTGCCATTTCTCAGAACAATATCAAGCATTTGTGAATGTTTTTTTTCTCGGAAATATCTGATGTCTGTTTGTTTTTCGGAATTTCTTAAATCTAACCTTATCCTTTGAATAAAGAAATAATATTTTTGATTTTTTGAATTTTCATTTAATCTTGAGTTATTGAAACGCCCAATTTTCTTAACGGTTAAATGTTTATCTACAAGGTCCCAATAAACATGCTTTGGCATAGTAAATAAGAAATTGGTTGAGTGTTTTCTAAAATGAACTGATAGTTACTCTTTTTGAACAAACAAATGCCCCATAATATTGGTATTGACTGTCAGTTTAGGGGGTAATTAAGTACCCTGCATTAAATGTAATCCGTTTCGGATTCGGGTGTCATTATTGGTTCTCCGACACGACCCGGAACAAAGCCCAACTATAAAAGGATTTTGAATCCTAAATCATTCCTTCTTCACACTTTTATCTTTCTCTTGGCTTAGAACCTTTTCTCCGTGATCTGTGATCTCTGATCTCTGTGTTCTTCCTCATCCTCAAGCATTCAACAATGGCATCCACAATTGCCTAATCACCATCGAAGAAGAAATCCTCAAAGGGATATGCACCATCTTCTTCTGTTGAACCCATTCTAAAGGACACAACATAACTTTTCACTCTCGACCCAAATGATTATGATGAATCTGTTCGTGTCATGATCGAGTTCATTTTGCGTCGTCCTATTGCCATCCTACTAACCAAAATTCCAAACCCTAACTTCCTTCTCCGTCTGCTTCATAAAGCATTTGAATGGATCAAGATCGACAACGACGTTCTTGAGTGCTTGATTACTGATGACATGATTGATCTTGTAACCAAAGATGACTTTCTCGGAGCCATTTGGGTTTCCCAAAATGCAAAGGGTTTTCGAGTAGTTAAACCAACAGAAGATGAATTTCAAGAGTTCTTGAACCAAACTGGGTTTAAAGGGATTTACAAATCGATGCATATCATCATGAAGGGCTTGTTAGGAAATCATGGAGGATCAGACTCCATGAGCAAAGATTGGTTGTACCTTGTGTATAACATCTATACCGGTCGATCAAATGCAGTCAATCTACCTGAGGTTCTATGGCAGGATTTTCGGAAGTTTTCCATCCGTCGGAAAGCGAATGAGATCTCAAGTCTGAGATTCTAGGCACTCACTTTTCAACAGATCCATTCATACATATGCAAACCTATTTCGTTGATTACCGACCCACCTGAGTTATATTGCAATTTTAAAATTATTAAATCTTACCGTCTGCCAAACCAATCTGCTTTTGGCCCTATTCGACGTTTACCTCAACACATGTTGGATAATCTTCTTTCCGACTCTCCGTTCAAAGCACAACATATCGAGATTTCAAAATTGGTTAGCCCATCAATTCCTACCCAGATCTCGGATGTTCAGCCCTCGAAAGGTGAGAAATCATCAAAGAAAGGAGGTCGTATCAAGATGAAATCCAAGAAACGCCAGGCCTATCCCCCTCCTAAAGTCAAGGCCAAAAAAGAACCAAAACCAATGATTCCTCTCAAAAGGACACAACTCAGTTTTGGACCTGACTCTGGGTCACAACCAACCCCACTCGCCCACTCTTCCGATGCACACATCAGACTTTCAAAAACACAAGCACACATACACTTGGAGTGCACTCATAATCTACCCCATCCTCTCAAAAGGATGATTCTGGCATTGAATAAAGTGTTGGGTTTTAAGCACTATAACACTCCTATGATGCACATGCAACCCTAGATGCTTTGGATCTATGTTTTCTCTAATTATACATGTGCAATTTGAATTTTTCCAAAGCATACATCCTAACTAGCATACAATAGAGGATATACCATATAAAATCAAGTTAGATGAATACCTATTGATCTAGTTTGTAATTCTTGGCCTTTCAAGAGCTTAGCACCTTAAGTGTGATGCCTCAAATGGTTCACAAACACCATGGACAAAGGAGGACTTTGAGAGAGAGGTTAAGCACCACCAAAATTGGCTAGAGTTCTCTTAGAACTCTTAGAATGCTTAGGTTAACCGATTTTGGCTAAGGGATAACACATATATAATGTAGGATTCCAAGAGTCATGGGTAAACCCTAATCCATACACTTAGGTTATGAACCATATCTCATGTGGGCTAACTCTTCATGGATACTTACATAAAACTTAGCCCAACATGGATCAATAGCCCAAACACTATATATATCACTGATTTACATAATCAGTACCCGTTAATTTAATTAGTCTCTTTTGATCACTAAATTAATTCCAAATTAATTCTTGATCAATACTAATTAAATAATATGATTTCACAATTAATATATTATACTTGTAATATATTAATAAATGATAAATAACCTCTTTCTCAAATATCCATCCTATCAGATTGTTCTGGTGAAGGGAACCCAAATGGACCATGCTACTCTCGGGTCAAGTACATACCAATTACACTTATGGGTTTAGACACCTAATCCAACATAAAGTTCCTTGCACGCCCTGGAACGCAGTCATGAGTCCTTGATAACCCTTTGTTTTCAACATAAGCACCAACTGGGACCCCTGCCAAAGTTCCTAAAATTTCTGAGCAAGGGGTAGTCCCTCCGACCTTGGAAGCCTCAAACAAACCGATACCCACCACGAGTAGAGGACGTTCGAGTGTTACTAACAAATATTAGAATGAAATTCTTGACATGGCTCAAATCAGGTGTCCAGATCTAACAAGAGAACAGATTGAATATGTTATTCTCGAAATGAGTCATCGAGCTCTTCGAAGCAAGCTTACAATGGTGAAACCAACAGATTTTGAAGTTGATGCTCTCATTCCTGATCTCATCCAACAGAATCATGTCGATGATGTTCCTGGTAATACGGATGATCCATCGACTGATGATGCCAAGAAGAATACAATTCGAGAAGTGCCCGGTCAAAAGTTTATCTCGGAAGAGCCTCCTCAGACCAAAGAAGCTGCTACAGGAAAAGTTCTCGAATTAAACCCAACGTCTGTTGATGCTCCCCACGATGAAAAAGATGATGCAAGTGTTTAGATCGTGTTTTCTGATGAAAAGTGGATCTTACAAGTATTCTTCCTCCTCGTTCGAAGTTCCAATTCCTTCAAGCCTCTTCCTCTAACCCACAAATATATCTCCATTATTAATCTTCTTCAGAAGACTTGGATCTAGGTGGTGGTGGAAATAAAGAACCTTCCAAGTCTCCTCTAGCTCAAGGAGCAACATAAGGATATCCATATGATAGTAATGGCAACAATGACGATGAATCGAGCAAGTCTGTAGATAAATCCGAATCCGATATTGGGTCATCGGATAAACTTATTGATGATCTGATCCATTTTCTCTTCTGGATATGCAAGATAAAATCGAGAAAGTTGATGCCAAGGTCGTTGTGACAACCCAAAATTTCTAACTTGTGTAAACATTCAAATTTATCAGTGCTAGACCCATTTTGCTCCCATTTATCACTGCTTGGGAACCTGTTTTGAGTATCCTAACTCTAGTGAACCAAAGAAATTAGTATTTGGAAGTGTCAGTTTAAGTTCTAAACTATCTAGCAACCGTAAACCTCCTCAAAAAGGAGTTTACGGTCGAGACCTTGAGTTTACGGTCAGAGTAACCGTAAACTCCTCCCTATATATATAATGGTTGATCATTTCAGCCATTCTTTTCACTTTAAACACTTCAAAGGCTTTCTCTCTCTACTCCCTCTCTACCTTCATCGAGAATCCTCAAGAACACGGTTGTGTTTTGGACCGAAAACACCCCCATTTGCCTCCAAATCGTAGGTACCATTCTCCTTTACATCTATCTAATTACAATCCTTCATTTTGGACTTAAGATCATCACTCTTTGCATGAACAAAAGAGTTTACGGTCCTATGAATCTTCATAGAACGTAAACCCTTATAAAGGGTGTTCTTATAGCCTTTACCCTTCCTAAGGCTAAGCATGGTCCCTAGAATCCGATGCCTTTGAAGGAAGCCCTTGAAAACCATCATTTGTGCAAGATTGATGAGTTTACGGTCTAGTGTATCTCCTTAGACCGTACACCCTTCAATGACTGTAAACCCATGGACCGTAAACCTTATGACCGTAAGGTCATTAGACCGTGAACTCCATGACCGTAAGGTCATTGGACCGTAAACACTAAGACCGTGAACACTTGGATCGTGAACTCCAATGGTCATACCTCTTTGACCGTAAACTCTATAGGGTGGCCATATACCCTAGTTATGCAATCATATGTGATTGTATCCCATAAATCTTAGAGTTTCCTAGCCAATAAGGGTGTTACCCTTCTTATTTAGTCGTCTATACACTAAATTCATACACATACATGTCTATATGTGTCTATTAGGATCATTGTGTGCTTAAGGTTACACTTGACACTCTGCACTCCTCTTCCAACCACACGTCAGAACCACTCACTACAGGTGAGTTCATACCCCAACATTTTCCGTGTTTTTAATGTTTTCAGGGGGGGAATACAAGCCAAACTCAAAGTATTTTATTAAGTTTTAAACTTATTAACACAACTCAACGATTTCCATGTTTAATAACTTACTCGGATATTTTATCCCTTTTGTAATATGTTGAGCATAAGGGAAATTGTTATTTTGGAAATCTCACTTCATAGCTTTCAGAAGGTTTTACAAAACATTTTCCATAACAACACTAGTAAACTATAATGGGTATAGTTTGGGATAACCCTCTAGACAGTTTCTACCAAATCAGATTTCATGGATGAATATATATATAAACTATGGCCGATTTAGTTTATGTTATCTGTTTTCCCAGAAGTATAAAGTACACTTATTCAAGGATAATTACTGTTTTATACTGTTTCTCGCTAGTAAACTAGATTATACATAATTGTTAGGCTCTACTTCAATACTGTACTCTTAGGTGTACAGTGATAAATCCTTTTAGTATAAACAGAGTCTTCTGGAGGGAGAGCGTGAGATTTGTGAATAGATCTATTCGGTACTGACAATCCCACACCTAAACTGCTAGCTACAGTTAGGCGGGCACGCCTGGGGTGGACAAATGTCATTTAACTTAACGCCTGAAGAAAGTTATAAAGGTCTCTAGGTCATATCAAGTATGGTTATACGACTAGCAAATAAGTATAAAATAACTTTGGTTTACGGACTCTACTCTTCATTGTTTTATTTTGAGTAATAAAACTACTTTTATACATACTGATGGTAATCAGGGATTTCTAAACTTACGTCTCTACCTCTAGAACGGATAACTTGTTTTTAGGGAAAATATAGGATTTTCCCAGGATAACATTGGCATTTCTAAAACTGATGGTTTACTTTCTACTAATAGATACTCTTTCAAAACTGCTTTTCATAAGAAAATATAGGATTTTCTTGAGGAGTACTTTTCAAAAAGGATCAAAGAAACATTTTCCACAAAAACTAAATGCTTATGAACTCACCAGCTTTATGCTGATATTCTTTCAAAACTGCTTGTATTCTCAGGAAATCAGTAGACAGGTACCTGTTGGAATTTGAGAAGCTGGAGCAATAAGAGTCTTATGTTATTACTTTACATACTTTTGATGTACCTAAAACAAGATTTCAAACTGATGTAAACATTTTACTTATATATGTATCCACTGTATTGGTTGTGTTGCTATGTTTCCTATTATTCATTGGTTGTGATGCTAAACATGACGTCCTCCGCCCCTGAACGTTTCCGCCGTTCCGGTTTGGGGGTGTGACAGATTGGTATCAGAGACCTTGTTTATATCGAACTAAGTATACCGAACCTTACATGGTATACAACTATAAACACTAAGGGGCCTAAGTGCTCTAAACTAAAAGTATATTTTTGAAATATAAATTATTTTGTAACAAGTATACTAGTATGCATACACAACAGAACCAGAGTCATAGGTGGAACAAAACAAAAATATTTGGATGTTGGGACGTTGCGGTTAAGCCTGAGCAGTTATGTAATCATGTCTAGGGTCAATATAGCATGATCAACTATATTAATTCGAGACATGACCAACATGTGCTTGGGAGTGATTGTGGTGTTACAGCAAGCCTAAAACTTACCAAAAACATTCATCATAAAATACTGTAGGAGTATTTTAGCTAGAGCCAAATTCAGTATACAGATTCACTCCAAGTGTTAATACCACTTTCTTCTTAAGCGATAACTTACTTGCGTTAGTAACCTTTCCATGCTTATCGCTAGGTAGTATACTTTTATTATCAGGATGAGATATATCTTGTTTTACATATCTCGAGGACTTACCATCCTCTTCTTCCTGATTGTTTCTAGAACAAGATGCCTCCCCGACCAAGACCCATTCGAAGAAACGACGACACTCCACCACCACCACCCCCTCAGTTCGACCCCGTCATGTTCCAGGCAGCAGTTACCGCCGCCGTAACCGCAGCGATGACACAAGTGAACGCTGGTGGGGCTGGAGGTGGAACCGACCCCTAGCGGCCAGACGGAAGTCAGGGACATCAAAAGGAGTGTTCATGCAAGGACTTCATGACCGCAAAACCCAAGCCCTTCAACGAAAATGGAGGTGTTATCGCTCTAACTCGATGGTTCGAGAAGATTGAATCCATCTTCGAAATTTGCGCATGTTCCGAAGCCAACAAGGTGAAGTTCGCCGCCTGCACCTTCACCGACAGAGCCTTGACCTGGTGGAATGGTCGAGTCAAAACCCTAACCTGCCAGTGGCTAATGCCATGGGTTGGGAAAGACTGAAGGAACTCATGCTTGCGGAATACTGCCCGAGGGGAGAAGTGCAAAAGTTGGAGCACGAACTCTGGAACTTGAAGATGAAGGGATCCGACATCGCTGCCTACACCGCTAGATTCTGTGATCTGGCTCTCCTCTGTCCGGGAATGGTCACCCCGGAAAGCAAGAAAATCGAGAGGTACATCTGGGGACTGACACAACCAACCAAAGTAAATGTCTTGGCTGCTAGACCGGCCACGTTTGAGAGCACCAAGGATCTGGCACAGACTCTGATCGATCATGGGATCGATCTGGATGAGGCATCACCAGTCGCCGAGCCACAGAAGGATAGTGGCGAGAAGAAGAAGAAATTTTGGAACAAACGCAAGGGCCAGTCTCCTCAGGAACCCTCCAAGAAGCAGCAAACAGTGGCAGTCCACGCTGCTACTACTCCTACTGCTGCTCCCACTGCTGTTCCAACCATCCAAGCTTCTACCGGTGGCTATGCTGGAAACCTACCTCTGTGCAACAAGTGTAACTTTCATCATCACGGACCCTACCGTGAATTAAAATGCAACAACTGTGTAAAGAAGGGACACACGGCTCGATACTGCAAGACACCTGCTAAACCAACCAACCAACCAGGCTCCTGGGGCGGGTGCTGATCAAGCCTGCTATGGCCGTGGAGAGGTTGGGCACTTCAAAATAAACTGCCCCAAAGCGACAACGGGTGGCAATACAGGAAGAGTGATGGCGATGGGCCAAGAGGAAGCAGTCGCTGATCCTATCGTTGTTACGGGTACGTTCCTCCTTGACAACTCTTATGCATGCATTCTTTTCGATTCTGGTGCGGAGAGAAGTTTTGTTAGTCATGCATTCAAATATCTAATCAAGTGTAAATCCTAACCTCTAACCGAAACATTTACCGTCGAGATGGCTAACGGAAAGAAGGAGAGCACTAACGATATATTCATAGGCTGTACTCTTACTCTAGACGGTCATTCCTTTTCCATCAACCTTATACCTGTATCCATTAATAGTTTCGATGTCATTATCAGCATGGATTGGTTAAGCCCCAATCGTGCTGATGTCCTTTGCTACGAGAAGGCTATCCATCTCAATCTTCCCTCTGGCGAAGCCCTCACTATTTTCGGTGATAAACTCAGTTCGAGCCTTCGTATCATTTCATGCATCAAGGCCCAGAAGTATCTGCGGAAGGAGTGCCATGCATTCCTAGCTCATGTTGTCGACGAGACGCAAAAAGTTAAAGACCTCGAGAGCATCCCCGAAGTCTGTAACTTTCCTGACGTCTTCCCCGAAGATCTTCCAGGAATTCCTCCCGAGCGTCAAGTCGAGTTCCGTATCGATCTAATCCCTGGAGCTACTCCTGTAGCTAAATCTCCCTATCGTTTAGCGCCTGCAGAAATGCAAGAATTATCCAGCCAGCTCCATGAGCTGATCAGCAAAGGATTCATAAGACCGAATTCCTCACCTTGGGGAGCTCCGATCTTATTCGTGAAAAAGAAAGATGGATCATTTCGGATGTGCATCGACTACTGAGAGCTGAACAAGCTTACCATCAAGAACCGTTATCCCCTACCCAGAATCGACGAACTCTTCGATCAACTTCAGGGAGCCAGTTACTTTTCGAAGATAGACCTAAGATCAGGGTATCATCAGTTGCGGGTTCACGAGAATGATGTGCCCAAGACAACATTCCGAACTCGCTATGGACACTATGAATTTGTGGTAATGCCCTTTGGTCTAACCAACGCACCGACAGTATTCATGGACCTGATGAATCGGGTGTGCCGCCCTTTCCTAGACAAGTTCATGATCGTGTTCATTGACGATATACTTGTTTATTAGTGGAGCGAGGATGATCATAAACAACACTTGAGGTAGGTACTCGAAACACTAAGGGCGGAGAAACTATATGCAAAATTCTCAAAGTGTGAGTTTTGGATCAGGAAGGTAACTTTCCTTGGTCACGTAGTTAGCAAGGAAGGCATACACGTGGACCCTTCCAAAATCAAAGCGATTGAGAATTGGTCTGCACCAAAGACACCCACAGAAATCCGGCAATTCTTGGGTCTCGCGGGCTACTATCGCAGGTTCATCTAGAACTTCTCCAGAATCGCTAAGCCCTTAACTACCCTGACACAGAAAGGTGTAACCTTTAGTTGGGGAGCCAAGCAAGATACTGCATTTCAAACATTGAAGCAGGCCCTGTGTAGCGCACCTATCTTGTCCCTGCCCGATGGGACGGAAGACTTCGTTGTCTACTGCGATGCATCCAATCAGGGCCTAGGCTGTGTGCTCATGCAACGAGGAAAGGTTATCGCTTATGCCTCGAGGCAGTTGAAAACACACAAGGTCAATTACACAACTCACGATCTAGAATTGGGAGCAGTGGTCTTTGCATTAAAGATCTGGAGACACTATCTCTACGGAACCAAGTGCACCATTTTCACCGACCATAAGAGCTTGCAACATATCTTTGATCAGAAGGAGTTAAACATGAGACAGCGACGATGGGTAGAGCTACTCAGTGACTACGAGTGTGAAATTCGCTACCATCCCGACAAGGCCAATATGGTAGCAGATGCCCTCAGCCGCAAGGAGTATTCAGATTGTAGAGTGAAGGCATTGACTATGACCATCCATTCCCGATTACCCACACAAATCCGAGAGGCTCAGCTGGATGCCTTAAAACCAGAGAACACGTCGGATGAAGCCTTGAGAGGAATGGAAAAGAACTTAGAGGTCAAGGGAGACGGAGTTTACTATTTCATGGATCGTATTTGGACCCCGAAGTATGGTGGTTATAGAGAAGTTGTCATGAACGAAGCTCACAAGACGAGATACTTCGTTCACCCAGGTTCAGATAAAATGTATCTGGATCTCAAACGACTCTATTGGTGGCCGAACATGAAAGCAGAAATTGCTACCTTCGTGGGCAAGTGCCTGACTTGTGCCAAGGTAAAAGTAGAATATCAAAGGCCCTCAGGTTTGCTTCAACAGCCGGAAATACCTGAGTGGAAGTGGGAAATGATCACCATGGATTTTATCACCAAGTTACCTAGATCTCCGAGTGGGCACGACGCCATCTGGGTGATTGTCGATCGGTTGACTAAATCCGCCCACTTCCTGCCAATCAAAGAAAATTTCAAGATGGAGAGACTCACGCGGATCTACATTCGAGAAATAGTTCGCCTTCATGGGGTACCTGTATCCATTATCTCCGACCGAGATAGCAGGCTCACCTCGAGGTTTTGGCAATCGCTACAGAAGGCTCTTGGAACTAAGTTGGATATGAGCACGGCTTATCATCCTCAGACAGATGGACAGAGTGAGAGAACAATTCAGACATTGGAAGATATGTTGAGAGCCTGCGTCATCGACTTCAGCACGTCATGGGACACTCGTCTTCCTTTGGTTGAATTTTCCTACAACAACAGCTACCATACCAGCATCAAGGCTGCTCCATTTGAAGCCCTCTATGGCCGTAAGTGCAGATCCCCTCTGTGCTGGGCTGAAGTGGGTGACACGCAGCTAGCCAAGGGTCAAGTCCCTGACAGCACTCTCACTGGTCCTGAGATCATCCGAGAGATGACTGAAAATATCGTACAAATCCGAGAACGATTGAAGGCCTCACGAGATAGACAAAAGAGCTACGCCGATAAACGACGAAAACCCTTGGAATTCCAGGTTGGAGACCGTGTCCTGCTAAAGGTCTTGCCCTGGAAAGGCATGATACGCTTTGGAAAGCCTGGAAAGCTAAATCCAAGATACATAGGACCCTTCGAGATCCTCGCTAGGATCGGTCCCGTAGCCTACAAACTTCGTCTACCCCGAGAACTTAACAACATTCATCCTGTCTTCCACGTTTCGAATCTTAAGAAATGCTTATCCAACGAAACCCTTGTGATCCCTCTCGATGAGATTGAGATCAACGAGAACCTAAACATTGTGGAAGAACCGGTCGAAATCATGGATAGAGAAATCAAGCGAACGAAACAAAGTCGCATCCCGATAGTGAAGGTTCGCTAGAATGCCAAGCGGGGACCTGAATTCACTTGGGAGCGCGAAGATCAGATGAAACAGAAATATCCGCATCTCTTTCCTAATTCATTATTTGTATTCTATGTTCGAATTTCGGGACGAAATTCCCTCTAATGGGGGGATGATGTGACAACCCGAAATTTCTAACTTGTGTAAACATTCAAATTTATCAGTGTTAGACGCATTTTGCTCCCAGTTATCACTGTTTGGGAACCTGTTTTGAGTATCCTAACTCTAGTGAACCAAAGAAATTAGTATTTGGAAGTGTCAGTTTAAGTTCTAAACTATATAGCAACCGTAAACCTCCTCAAAAAGGAGTTTACGGTCGAGACCTTGAGTTTACGGTCAGAGTAACCGTAAACTCCTCCCTACATATATAATGGTTGATCATTTTAGCCATTCTTTTCACTTTAAACACTTCAAAGGCTTGCTCTCTCTACTCCCTCTCTACCTTCATCGAGAATCCTCAAGAACACGGTTGTGTTTTGGACCGAAAACACCCCCATTTGCCTCCAAATCGTAGGTACCATTCTCCTTTACATATATCTAATTACAATCCTTCATTTTGGACTTAAGATCATCACTCTTTGTATGAACAAAAGAGTTTACGGTCCTATGAATCTTCATAGACCGTAAACCCTTATAAAGGGTGTTCTTATAGCCTTTACCCTTCCTAAGGCTAAGCATGGTCCCTAGAATCCGATGCCTTTGAAGGAAGCCCTTGAAAACCATCATTTGTGCAAGATTGATGAGTTTACGGTCTAGTGTATTTCCTTAGACCGTACACCCTTCAATGACCGTAAACCCATGGACCGTAAACCTTATAAGGTCATTAGACCGTGAACTCCATGACCGTAAGGTCATTGGACCGTAAACACTAAAATCGTAAACACTAAGACCGTGAACACTTGGACCGTAAACTCCAATGGTCATACCTCTTTGACCGGAAACTCTATAGGGTGGCCATATACCCTAGTTATGCAATCATATGTGATTGTATCTCATAAATCTTAGAGTGTCCTAGCCAATAAGGGTGTTACCCTTCTTATTTAGTCGTTTATACACTAAATTCATACCTATACATGTCTATATGTGTCTATTAGGATCATTGTGTGCTCAAGGTTACACCTGACACTCTGCACTCCTCTTCCAACCACACGTCAGAACCACTCACTACAGGTGAGTTCATACCCCTACATTTTCCGTGTTTTTTATGTTTTCAGGGGGGAATACAAGCCAAACTCAAAGTATTTTATTAAGTTTTAAACTTATTAACACAACTCAACGATTTCCATGTTTAATAACTTACTCGGATATTTTATCCCTTTTGTAATATGTTGAGCATAAGGGAAATTGTTATTTTGGAAATCTCACTTCATAGCTTTCAGAAGGTTTTACAAAACATTTTCCATAACAACACTAGTAAACTATAATGGGTATAGTTTGGGATAACCCTCTAGACAGTTTCTACCAAATCAGATTTCATGGATGAATATATATAAACTATGGCCGATTTAGTTTATGTTATATGTTTTCCCAGAAGTACAAAGTACACTTATTCAAGGATAACTACTGTTTTATACTGTTTCTCGCTAGTAAACTAGATTATACAGAATTGTGAGGCTCTACTTCAATACTGTACTCTTAGGTGTACAGTGATAAATCCTTTTAGTATAACCAGAGTCTCCTGGAGGGAGAGCGTGAGATTTGTGAATAGATCTATTCGGGACTCACAATCAACACCTGAACTGCTAGCTACAGTTAGGCGGGCACGCCTGGGGTGGACAAATGTCATTTAACTTAACGCCCGAAGAAAGTTATAAAGGTCTCTAGGTCATATCAAGTATGGTTATACGACTCGCAAATAAGTATAAACTAACTTTGGTTTACGGACTCTACTCTTCATTGTTTTATTTTGAGAAATAAAACTACTTTTATACATACTGATGGTAATAAGGGATTTCTAAACTTACGTCTCTACCTCTAGAACGGATAACTTGTTTTTAGGGAAAATATAGGATTTTCCCAGGATAACATTGGCATTTCTAAAACTGATGGTTTACTTTCTACTAATAGATACTCTTTCAAAACTGCTTTTCATAAGAAAATATAGGATTTTCTTGAGGAGTACTTTTCAAAAAGGATCAAAGAAACATTTTCCACAAAAACTAAATGCTTATGAACTCACCAGCTTTATGTTGATATTTTTACAAAACTGCTTGTATTCTCAGGAAATCAGTAGACATGTACCTGTTCGAATTTGAGAAGCTGGAGCAATAAGAGTCTTATGTTATTACTTTACATACTTTTGATGTACCTAAAACAAGATTTCAAACTGATGTAAACATTTTACTTATATATGTATCCATTGTATTGGTTGTGTTGCTATGTTTCCTATTATTCATTGGTTATGATGCTAAACATGACGTCCTCCGCCCCCGAACGTTTCCGCCGTTCCGGTTTGGGGGTGTGACAGTCGTCACAGTCAATGCTCAGGTCGGATCACTTGATTCGAAATTGGTCCTAGGTCTAAAGTCCATTTCAGAAGTCAAGAATGTCACTCCTTCCATTCAAGAACGAGAGCAACAACTGGTTCAACTCATCTCCCTATGTCTTAAACATGCTCTTGAGGAATCCAACCACCGATACTTGGAAAATTTGGATACTCGCGTTGAAATGATGAACAAACTGCTAAAATTTCATGAAGACTTAGTAGTTGCTACTAACGAACTCATCAAGAAGACACATATGCATCATGAAAAACATATTCAATGTCTTGAAAAGAAGATCCGAGTGAAGGATATCATGAATCTTATAATGCAACAAGTGTTGATCAAAGTGATTCAGTTTGCCAAACACTTCATGGATTTTCCGAATTACAAGTTTAATGAAGTCCTTCTGGTCATGGAAGAAACTTTCGACACTCTTAAGGCTCAGACTCCAACTGCTGACGTGTATGACAAACTCTCCAAACAGCTCAATTTGAGCTTTCAAAAGGTATGACAATGAAGAAAATTTATGTCACTGACCACCATTATGAGGTAGTAGAGAGAGAGAGAGAGAGATAAATCTAATAGCTTAGTATTGTTATGTTTGATTAATTCATAAATATAATCAGATATGCTGTTCCATTTAGAAATAAATCGACATTTAGGCTTAAAAAGTAAGCGTCCCAAAAGTTGTACCGTCTTTTAAAATGGTTAATATATTCTGAAAGTACTCGTTGACGTGATTCCAAAGACATAAAATTCATAGAAATCCGACTCCGATTGGAGGAGGTATGATTTTTGTAAGAAATAAAATCAACTACGTAAATAATTATTACGATGTCGAAACGAAACATAGAGATCAGTTGAGATTTGACAAAAGTTATAAAAAAGGAGAATCATAGTACTCCTCGAGATAAGAACTTTAGGACAAAGAATGCCGAAAATGGGATCCGTGTGAGAGAGATATGATTTTGGTAAAATCATTTATTTTTACCCCTGTTAGGCAAAAAAATGAAAGTCAAAACTAGCTAAAACAACCTAAAGGAAAGTTGTAGTACTAGTTTTGATCAACACATAGATATAAAGAGGGGAAAAATCGGAGCTCGTCTGCATGAGATATAGATTTTTCAAAATCTTTTTTAAGTGAGCAGCGTGCACCTGACACCAGATTCGATCATATTGCGAGTGACGTGGCCCCAAGTGAGAGTGACACATGGCGACTCCCGAATCGAGCCACGATGATCATGTGCGACGCGCACAACTAATTTGTCGTGTACAACCCAAAATCTCGACTATAAATAGTAGGGCATGCAGTCCCATTTCTGCACCCCTAAGAGCAACTCTCTCTCCCTCTGTTTGAAACCACTTCAATCACGAAGCAAATTCCAAAGTCCCGAGACCTGATTCTACCCTACGTCAACGGTATCATGCATCGAGGGTGAGTTCACGACCCCAATTTTACTATTTTCAAATGTTTTAGCAGCGCGCGGGGGGGGGGGGGATACATGCTGCAAAACTACTTTGTCAAATTTACAAAAATATATTTATCTTATATCAGTAGTTTATACAAAGCATGAAAGGATAACATAGTACCTCTAGTTTTAGGCAATGATATTATGCCTAATCGTTATACTGCCCGCTATACTATGAAAGGATTATACCTAGATGTTATGCTGACTGTTTTCCTAGGATAACATACTACCTAGAAGTAATGTTGGCCAAAAGTTTAAGGATATGCATTGTACTTAGTTGTTACACTGTCCTAATTATTGTATATATACGGTAAAAGAAAATATATGTATATATATATATATATATATATATATATATATATATATATATATATATATATATATATATATATATATATATATAGACACACACACACACAAGAATAATTATGGAATATTCACTAATTATAATTATCTCAATATATATATATATATATATATATATATATATATATATATATATATATATATATATATATATATATATATATATATAGTGATAATTATAGAAGGAAACGTAAGGATAGGCAATGTACTTAACTGTACCATAACTATCAATGAATATCTATAAAAAGATAATTATTATATATAGGGTTAATTATATATATGAATAATTATGTAAAGAAATTGGTATCACAGAAAGACTAAATAAGAAAAGATAAAATGATAATCATACTTAATGTAAAACAAACAATATTAAATGAGCTGTTATTATCCTTTAGCCTGATTAAATTCGGCTAACCCCGGTCCTATAATCGTTAATATTGCGAGAGCCAGAAAGATATGTATAGATCTATACGGAGCTGACACCCCCACCTACAATTTCATTAAACAATGCTGGCATGATAACTTTCTTAAAAGTATAAAAATATTATCCGACGTCCGATGAAGCATAATGCTGAGCATATATCAAAGCTACAAGTTATAGTGAACTAGTAATTCCTTAGGAACTACGACTATAGCCTAGTGCATACACTGTAAATTAGCTAAATATAATAAAAATTATTATTATTAATTACCATATGGATAGATTACTTACGGGAAAGGTGTCTAGTTTGCACTGTCGCTTGGGTTGCTGGATTTCAGAACGATTATATGCTAAAATGGTCCTGCCCTCCAACACTTCTCACCTGGCTGATCCTTACTTGATAGTCTTGAAGTACAAAACATAGAATTGATAAAATACCCTTAATCAAACAATAATTAGATAAAGAGCTATCTAAACTCTTATAAATATACCTAAATGTCATAAAGATCGTCCATTTAAACCAAAACTTAATATTTTAAGTCAAAAACGAATCCTAGGGTTAGTATAGTACTGCGGCCGTACCACAACTAGACCTAGAATGTACAACTAAGTTTATTATGGTCCGTCCAATGCAAACCTAAACGTGGATGTCATAGGTGACAATCTAAACGCTTAAGGATTTATGGATCGATAACTTAGTTCAATTAGTTGATTTAAGAAATAGACCAGGACCTACTGCTTGAGGATTCTTAGATCGCTGACCTAGATCGACTTCTTGGGGGTTGGAGATTTAGACCAAGACTTATTACATGAGGATTCAACACTTAGATTGATTTGTACGCTTTAGGATATCAGAATTGACAGATTAGAGTCAGGTATCTGACATACCCCCATATAGAGAATCACAGGAGATACGGTACTATATAATACATACTTATAATAGGAAATTATGTGTAATTTATGAATCTCATGTTATCTCTCATAAACATATTTCCTATTTGATGTCTTATGCATGGTATCAGAGTGATATGGATAACATATGGGCTTGTGTGTTGTATCCTTTACTGGAAGAGGACCAGGTTGTGTCACACACCCCAAAGACGGAGAGTGAATATGATCCTACGATGCCATTACCCCTACCACAGTATCAATCGAATAGGATGGTGATCCATTCGAGGAAAAGAAGGAGCCCATTGAGGAGTATGAGTCATTCGAGGATGAGGATTATCCCGTTGAGGAGGACGAGCAGCATGATGAGGAGTTTGGCGGGGATCCAACAGATGGCTCACCTTATCTAAATTCATCTTCCCATGATGACCCTGTCGAGCATGTTGAGACTCAGGAGGAGGACACTGTTGAGTCGGAGCCATCCCAGGAGGTTGTGATGCCATTACCCCCATCTACTAGCCAATCCTTCAGATTTCATGCTTTAGGGCCTAGGACAATAAACACCCTAAGAAAATCCACCCCTGTTTCATCTAGGAAAAGAACAACATCATATTCATCGTTACTGATGGGTTTTGAGCATTCTAACACTCCTATGGTGTACATGCAACCCTAGATGCTTTGGATCTATGTTTTCTCTAATATACATGCAAACTTTGTTTTTCCAAAGCATCATCCTAACTAGCATACGATGGAGTATCTTTACTACAAAATTGTAGCTAGATGACATACATTTTGTTGTAACTTGAAACCTTCTTGAGTTTGGCCTTTAAGAACTTAGCACCAATAGTGTGAATGCCTCAAATGGAATCACAACACACCTTTGGACAAAGAATGACTTTTGAGAGAATATCCTTACACCAAAATCGGCTCCATGATCTTTCAAGAACTAGTGCACCATTTTTGAGGCTAAGGGGCTTCTTATATAGTGTGGCTTAATTAGGGTTACACCATGCAAATCCTAATGTGCATGACTTTCCACATCCTTAGGCTCCATGGGTTTTAACCTCCATGGAGTATCCATGGGTCACCACATGGTTTTAGCCCAACATAAAGAACTATGGATCATAAGCCCACTTTATAAGAATGAATGATTTACACAATCAATCCCCATATATTTAATTAGTCTCTTTTGATCACAAAATTAATTCCAAACTAATTCTTGATCAATACTAATTAAATAATATGATTTCATATCAATATATTAGAACTTATAATATATTAACAAATCATAAATAACCTCTTCTCAAAAGTCCATCCTATCAAATTGTCCTGGTGATATGCAACCCAAATGGACCATGCTACTCTCGGGTCAAGTACATAACAATTATAGTTATGGGCTTAGACACCTAATCTAACAGTCTCCCACTTGGATAAGTCTAATAACTATTATTGCAAGTAAGACTCCACAACACGACTAGCAATCGTAACTCTTAAAAGCCGCCGTCGAACTCTGACCTAGTCAATGACACGTCCATTAGATAAGGGATCATATATTCCTCCATTCTAGATATCGTATGGACTGAGACACGGATTTAAAGTCATTCTCTCTGTCCACATATATCACTTTTATCCCTCTAAGGGTAAAAGGAATGGATAAACTTCGACTCAAATGCTTGCTCGTATTTACTCACCAAATTACACACAACAATATGTTTTATAACACCAAGCTACTGGTGTGTTTACATACGCTAATGTGCAACCGAATTGCAACTACAACTCACATGTCTCCGTTTCAAGAATATAAGATATTATCGTCTCACAATCACTCGTGATAAAATCCATGAAGTGATTCAGATGAGCATGGGTTGAATCCAATACTCGAATCTTATTCCAGGAGTACTCATGAACTCCGTAGTGACCTTGTCCTAGACAAACTACAGACCCATTCATGACAGTCTTGCCTCAATACCTACTTCCAAAGTATGATCGACTGTGGATGGTTTGAATAACCTAGTTATTCGGGAAGTCAAAACATGCAAAGTAAAACACAAGAATAATACTAATCCTATTGTTGGATTAGATGTCTAAGCCCATAACTATTATTGGTATGTACTCAACCCGAGAGTAGCATGGTCCATTTGGGTTGCATGGCATCGGAACAATTGGATAGACAAATGAGAAAATGTTATTTATGATTTATATTAATATATTATAAGTTCTAATATATTAATATGAAATCATATTATTTAATTAGTATTGATCAAGAATTAATTTGGAATTAATTTTGTGATCAAAAGAGACTAATTAAATATATGGAGATTGATTATGTAAATCATTCATTCTTGTATATGTGGGCTTATGATCCATAGTCCTTCATGTTGGGCATAACCCATGTAGTAACCCATGGATACTCCATGGAGGTTAAAACCCATGGATCATGAAGGAAATGGAAAGTCATGCACATTAGGGTTTACATGGTGTAACCCTAAATGAGCCACGCTATATAAAGGACCCCATGGTTCATGAAATGACACTAGTGGAGACACAAAGAGGGCAAAGCCGATTTTCATAAGGAGAACCAAAGTAACCTTCTTCTCAAGTTATTCCATTTGTTGGTGGTGTTGTGTGATTCCATTTGAGGCTTCCACACTATTGGGGCTAAGCTCTTAAAGGTTCAAGACTTCAAGCTCCATCAAAAGGTATGTCATCTAACTAGACTTTTGTAGTATATTTGCTCCATAATATGCTAGTTAAGATGATGCTTTGGAATTTTGTATCTTTGCATGTATAATAGAGAAAACATAGATCCAAAGCACATAGGGTTGCATGTACACCATAGGAGTGTTAGAATGCTCAAAACCCATCACCTATATGGCCCAAAAACTTTTGAGTCATATTGATTACTCATTATTCATTGTATAATTTTTCGAATAATCAACTTAATACTTGAATTAAAACAATAGCTATGACATGCTCCAAGCATGCACACTATGTTTGTCTAAACAATAGTTATGCCATGCTCCAAGAATGCACACTATGTTTGTCTGTGGTCCTTACTTTGTGAAATAGATGAATTGAACACATCTTCAATGAAACTCATTTCACAATTCCAAATCTTTATCACCAATGTAAGAATTCCAAATTCTTGTCACTACCAGAATGTGTTAGATTCTAAACTATCATGCAATGATTCCTTTGTAATGTCTAGGTACCAAAAGTCATGGAGACTTGACCAACGATATTACAAAGTATTCCTTTGGAGATTGTTACAAGACAATTCCATGGAAGCGAAGTCTCAAATTTAAAGTACATTCCTTTGAACATTCTTCTTGCATAAAAGTTTCTAACCACAGATTCTTAATATCCAACACCCAATATGAAAACATTCCATATTTTCCATATGACAACTCATTATTAATAGAATACTTTCAATTTATAATAATGTCGATATAGTCCATCCATTACTGTACTTCCAACTGCCCTTAAGTGACCAATCCTCGGTGAACCTTAGATTGTCCTTTAACAATTGTTTAAACACTTTAGTCATATCCGGTTCTATCTCTTTTTTCCCTCTTAATACCCTATGCATTTGGAAAATTAGAACACGATAATATTATAGCATATGCAATCGATCCTATACCCGAAGCATATGGGATGCGATTCATGATGTCTAACATAAAGGCATGATACTTGATCAGCCTTTTGTTATAATATCTCTATTTGCCATGTTCTCATAATTTGAATTATGAAGAGGGATGCCGTAATCATAATCAAATTTTGAGAACGCAATAAACATTTCCACATATATAGAATTTCCTTATGTTGAATTCTATTTGCCATGTTCTCACAATTCGAACTATGAAGAGGGATGCCGTAATCATAATCGAATTTGAGAACGCAATTAACATTTCCAACATAGCATTTATATATACCCTTGACTAAATTTGATTTAAATCTCAATCTAAGCTTTTAGATTTGAAATGAAGTATGAATTCCTCTCCCTTAATTATAGCAAAACAACTTTTCAAACACTGCAACTTGCGAATTGAAACTTTTGTTTTCTATAACTAACATTGCTAACTTGCAACATTCATCATAAATGATTATGCTCCCACTAGCATAATAATCATTAATTTTACTAGCATAACATTTATGCTCCCACTAGCTTTGATATGTACACAGAAATCAGCTGGACTTCTAGAAATCAATACTTATTGACTTTCATTACCAAAGTTCAGATTTCTGATACGAGATGCTTTGATAAGACTTTATCTAGGCTTCTCAAACTCATACACCTTTCCTTAGATAGCTCACATATGTGTCTTAACAATTTTAGAACTTACAGCAATAAGTCTCAAATGTTTAGACCCTTTGCCATTTCTCACAATTCAAATTATGAATAGGGATGTCGTAATCATAATTGAATTGGAGAATGCAAATATCACAATTCTATCTCCTTAAAATCTACTTAGTGAAAGTGTTTCCTCACAATCATTTTCATGAATTGGAGAGAAACCTTATGGCACTTAGATTTTATGGTGTATATGTTCCTATCCATGTGAATTTGTCAAAACCATAATTACAAGACATGGTTAGAGACAAATCCAAACTCATATGGACTGAACTTGTTCAATCTTAATTTCTTGCCACCTGGCAGCACAAGGGCCTACCATTGCTTCCTAGGTTGTTATGCAAACAACTGAGAACTCATAGAACTCACATGCATACTCAACTTAACTGGAATGGGCACAGAAACAAGAATATGTCAACACGATAGGTTACAAACCTGAAGTCGTGTGCTAGTGTTTGACAATAGGTTTATTCTTGATTAGTTCTTGAAACTTGTCAAGATCTTTAAGACTCCCACTGACCTCTTGACATAAAAGATTCTCTTGTCATGAACCATTCCTTGACAAACAAGATTCAAGAGTTAGTGTGGATTCTAATCAAGACTAACACTTCACACCATTGGCCTTAGTTGGTCTTTGTTTTACCCAAAACATCACAACTTACCAATTTCAAATGTACAAGAATAGAAAACATTTTACTCTACATTTGACAAGTGTTATAAACCTTTTTTAAGATTATGTCACTCAAGGCTCAATCTTGGAGTATGACTCTAAGACTCGATTTGGAACGAAGTGTGACTCATCTTTTAGATTTAACAATTTCAACAATTCACGAATCCTCTTATTAGCCATAGAAATGCACTAAGATGACCTTAGAGGATCAATTGTGATATGGTTTTCATAGTCATTAAGATGATCATAAAACACGATACTCAAGTACTCTCCCATATTTTCAGATTGGAGAAACTTTTATCTTTCTGCTCATTCGTTATGCCATACATTGAACTTTTCCAATGTTCAGAATTATACTTAAACCTGTAAGCATAACCATATTTACTAAAATTTAGTAAATCATGACGAATTGTCTTATCGTTCTTTGTGGTGGACCTGACCAGCGCACACCCAGTGTACCCCATCCCCTAGTCCTTCACTTGACTCACATATACATGTGAACAAGGAATTAGTCTTAATTTCCTAAAGATGAAGTTTCTCATTCATCACACACTACAAGTTACATGACTCCAAGTTTCTATCCAACCGAAACTTGGGTGATGAGAATCTTTCCTTATTTGGCAAATTCTCGACACTACCACAAACGAAGGAATCAAATTCATATTCCAATATTGCTATCAATGGAAACATATAAGCAACAAATTTTCACAAATGCCATTGTAAGGAAATTTTAAAAATAAGATAAATTTCAGACTTAGCCTTTCTCTTTACCATTTGGTCAAATGACTTGACCATGGCCGATCCCTTTCCATTGGGAAGAGAAACCTTTTCTGGACTTCCAATGTTACCATTCTCAATGTCCATGGAAGTTTGGGATGTAGATCTTCCAATCAAATTTGCTTTACCAGTATGCCAAATCATTGCTGATTCAGCAGCAACAAGAAAATATGTTAAGATCAATAAGGGTCATCTCGTGATCTCCCATATAGTAGTCCTTAAAGAACCCGATATATGACTTAGGAAGTGATTGAAGAACCCAGTCAACAGCAAATCTTCCTCGAGACTTCGACAACCAACTTTCCTAGCTTGTCAATATGTAACTTCATCTCCAAGACGTGAGCACATACATACTTTCCTTCCAGCTAATAGGGCTTTGAGTGACCTTGAACTTGTAGGTTAGGGAGAATTATTGGAGGAGGTGGAGGAAGTGAAATTTCACTATGAAAGAACCCCTTTCTATACTTTCATATTTCTGAAAGACCCAAACTTTCATACTTGACAATATAGTTACTCCATAACATGCTACATGCATATTCATAAAATAATATTTTTACATTGATAAAGTCATTACAAAAGATTGGATACAAACCGACTATGTTTTAAGATTTTACATGACAACCCAGGATATTTTAAATCTATACAAACCTAAACCAAAATACAAAAATATAATATTACAACTATTCTAAGTCTTCCAACTATACTGGGTGCTTATTGCCTACATTATGTTAAAACATTGGGAGGGGTAAGCGATAACGCTTAGTGAGTTCAATAATAGATACAATATAACGTTATGCCATATATATACCAATATGGCAGAAGCAAATAGGAGCAAGGAACAACAAAGGCATAATGTGATAAGTTTTCCCTAACAATTATTAATTTGATTCAAAGATATACAATCATTGAGACATAACAATTTCCATACTTGATAAACATCAATAACGCTTCGGCCCAAATGGCACTGAAGACAAACAATTTCTTATTAACATTAAGGTAGATTTCAGGTTTTCACGCCCTGTCTAACCTTCTGCCAATGCCATAGAATAGAGTCATTCACTTACTGGGGGACATGCTCTACATGGCCAGAGGCTACATACCAGTACCACTGTGAATCTGAGTTCTTAAACTGATCACATGGTCAAAGGTATAACTTTGCTATCATAAATAGCAGAAATAAAAATAACACGGGAAAATACTCAGGAATTTATTCTACAGAAGCCAAAGTGATGCCTATGTCATACACTTCATGGTCAACGGTTCATACCAATACCCAAGTCATGCCTATGTCATACAATTCAAGTCAGAGGTACAGCCTTGCTATAAAAATAGCGGATACAACAACTCGAGAGGATAATATGGAAAAGCACATAGCACATATAACACATAACATACAATTGTTTCTACATATTAAACTCACCTTGAATTAACCGGGGGTCAAAATAATAATTTGGGCAGCACATCGGCTCTAAATATGACTTTCGTCGTTGAAAACCGGGCTCTGCGAAGGTAGAGCTTCGAAACCGAAAAGATAAATTTTCTGGGCTTCTCGGGAATCTCGAGGCGTGTTTCGGGCTTTGGAATAAGTACTGGGGCTTCGGGGGAAGTTAGAATGAAAGTAAATGTTGAAAAGGGGTGAAAAAGGCCAAAATTCAAACTCTTAACCGGGAGGTCTCGCACCCCTTATATAGGTGCGAGCCTCGGATCCAAAGCGAGGAGAGGGGGGCATGTGTGCGAGGCTCGGAACACGCGGCAGCAGGGCGAAGCTTCGGCCGGAGAGCTGGCTGCTTCGGATTTGGCCTCCTCCTCGGTCGAATCAGGAGCTTACACGAGGGTCAGATCACGTGGGAGCATGCGAGGATCACGTGGCTTCCTTCGGACACCTGTGCGACACGCGTCGCTTCTCGGAGCTGCCACTCAGCAGCTTCGGACACGTGGCCAGCTCCGAGCGAGGGTGACGTGGCAATCACTATTCATGCGATTTTTCTCGAAAATTGTGCCAAATCTTGTAAAATCCATAACTTTCTCATACGAGCTCCGTTTTTGACGTTCTTTATATGCACGCGTAGAGAAAATTATGCTCTACAACTTTCGTTTAGACTTCGTCGGAAAATTTTGACTTTATTTTTATATTATTATTTTTAATAGACCGGGACTGGTAAATCCGTTAAAAATTCATAACTTCTTCATCCGACGTCCGTTTTCGTCAGACTTTTTACCGTTGTACTACTAAAGACGAGACCTTCGATTCTCGTTTAGGTCGTCTCGGCTAAAAATCACTCGATCTAAAATTCGAGTTTTTAGCTGTCTACTGCTAAGCTGAAACTTGTAAAAATCATAACTTCCTCATACGAAGTTAGATTTTGGCGTTCTTTTTATCGAACTTCTCGGTTTAACGAATACTACGAATTTCATTTAGATCACTAAGACTAAAAAGTAGTTTATCAAAAAATCACTTTTTACGTCATTCGGCACCGTGCCGGTTTTATCGCGGATCTTCGATTGGTCATAACTTCTTCGTTATAACTCGGATTTCGACGAGGTTTTCGCCTACATGTTTCTAACGAGATTATCTACAACTTTAAATAATAAAATTTTACTTATTTCAAATTATATATTTTCACTAAATTTCACTATTTGGCTTTTAATTGGAATCTCATAAGACTTCCAATAATTTGTGAGTGATTCCAAAAATAGTTTTACTTCATTTCTAGTAAAAACTATCTGTTAGAACTCAACACTCAATTTCACATAATATTTCATAATATTATTAACTTTTCAAATTACATAACACGATTTCAAAACGTGTATGTTACAAATACCTCCTCCTTTTGAGGATTTCGTCCCCGAAATCACAACGATTTGAACAAATGAGGATATTTCGCTCTTATCTCATTCTTATTTTCCCTAAGTATAAGTTTATTATCCCGTTTCATCTTGGATAATGGAACCGTTTCATCATATATGCTTGTACGTAGATATCTTACATGAAATACATCATGAATACCTGCCAAATCTTCATGCAATTCCAAGCGGTATGTTTGTTAGATAATTTTGAAAAGTCCAACAAATCTAGGACTCAATCTCCTTTTCTTCTCAAATTTCATAATACCTTTCCACGGGGTTACCTTCAGTATCACCCACTTGGAATTCTATGGATCGTCTCCTCCATTTCTACAGGTCTTTTGTTGATCCTGGGCTACTTTCATTCTTTCTCGTATAATTTGAATCTTATCAGTGGTGTCTTGAATCATTTCAGGACCACCAAGGATTTTCTGTCCTACATTATGCCAACATAATGGTGTTCACATTTACTACCGAACTCTAAGACACATGCACGAAGCATATCTTCTACTGTTTGGATTGTTCTCTCCGTCTAACCATCGGTCTGGGGATGATAAGCTGTGTTGGGAGCAACTCGAGATCCCAATTTACTTTTCATACTAGCCCAAAAGTGAGAAGTGAAGCGAGTATCACGATCGGAAATAATCTTTAGTGGCACACCATGTCTCGCGATAATTTCGTCTAAGTAAACTTACGCGTATTTCTCCAATGGAGCCGTTTCACGTGTGGCGAGAATATATGCACTCTTCATCAGCCGGTCGAAAATTATCCAAATGCTATCATTCACAGTTTTCTTCTCCTCTTTCAAGGTATTAACTGTATAAGCCGGATAAGTAGAATATCCCTTCGATATAAATTTATGAGTTTTTAAGAAAGAAATTTATTATTTTCCCCGTAGACATAAATAGAATCCCTCCTTTCGATAGGGATGCATATCATCTCTTCGTAGCACAAGAGATCTGCGTAGTTCTTTGACAATCGATTCATGTCGAGAATAATATCAAAGATAGGAATTAGGTTAGCAGGAAGATTATAACTTTCAATTCCTATAACACTATCTCTATAGACTTTATCAGCAAGTAATAATATATTTCCTATGTTATCTATGTGAAATGATTGGACAATTGCGTAACAAGCAATTTGAAAAGAATGTGCGAATTTATAAGGCACGAAAGAATCTGAGGCATTATAATCAAATAAGATGTGAGCAGATCTAAAGTTTACGAGAAAATTACAAGTCACAACATTCGAGTCCTAACTTACTTCCTCCGTGGTAATCTAAAATATACGATTTTTAACTTTTGGTTTGCCAAACAATTGTCAAACTCTTCAAACTTCTTAATTACTAGCGGTGCTCAAACCTGCACCCGCTCATCATTCTCTATTGGGCTTTCGATCCTAATCTTTGAGTTAAAACTCAATTCTCATTGCAGACTCCTGCTCCTTCTTGGTTTATAGACTAAACCCAAGATAAGGTCTTTACTTTTGCTATAACAACAACTCGAATGGTCTTATTCTAATGACCTTTGATTTTATAACGCACAAGACACATAACGAACCAAACTCTTGTATAAGAATCAGATCGAATGAATCAAGCTGATGGAATAAAGAAAATGAAAAAAAAAGAGTTTGATCAACACGTGGATGCTTTGGAACAGAAAGAATAGCACCACGTATCTCTAATTCGTGCTTTCGGACATACACATCTTTTAGCTTTTGGCACCTCCTCCTTTTGAGTTGGAGTACTCTTTGATTGTTGAACGGAAAACTTGACTCCCCGCCATTTGACTAGTAAGAGTAGGGCGGAAACATTTCTTGTGGCCAGTAACACTACATAGCAAGTCACATCTCTGGCTAATGATTGCTTAATTCTTTAATGAAGATTGTTATATTTCTATCGACTACCTCGACCATTTACTTCTTCAGTATTCCTACTGAAGTGTTGTCACTATATAAGACATGGTTCTCTGAACCAATCAACTCCTTTCGCAGATTTATACTAATCGGACTCGATTCTTTATGACATTAAGATTTGAACGATAATTATCTTCTTAGTCATTACCGAAACGAAGGTAACGACACACATGAATAAAACGGAATCATTTACTAGCTTCCTGGTAACCTTGTGACTTTGCCTGATCCAAGCGCGAGTCCTGTGCTTCCAGTAGTATAGGCCTCTACTACTATTCACACCTACTCATACTCGTCCCAAGTATTGTCTCGCAGTTCCCAAGTCACCATTCAAAAGTTTTCACAAAGCAAATTTTCACACCTAAGTGCGTTCAAACAAGTACATACAACAATTTCTCCTAGACTAAACTAGGGTTTTCGTGTTTCTATCAAACATATATTGGATTACCTATACTCGCCTTCTAGGATTCTTCTCATGCATATACTCGATCTAGAATATTCTAATATTTTTCCATAGGTCGATAGAAATTTTACTTCCATTTCTTCATATAAATTCTTTCTCGGGTAGTGTCTACTCTGCAAGACATACTACACCCAAAATTTCCTCTAGCAGTGTAATGACAAATAGTTTCCAACTACTTACATCATCTTCTACTCATGCAAATCATCATACATATTTGTTGGTTTCATTATCCTTTCATGACATCGTCATTCATGTATCTGAGTAAGTTTTCTTCTCATGGTTGTATCTTTTAAGTCTACTTCATAGGAGTCTATCCTAAGAAGTATGCATTATAGCTGCATCTCAACAAGCTCTACTAGCTTCAACTTGGTTCTCTGTCATTCTTAACTACAACATTTCTTCTCATACAATAATATGAGTGTATAACTTCTTCAACTAAGTACTCTACCTTACTCTAACAAGTAAGCCACTCAGCCTTTTCACAACCGAATAACCTATTTCACTATCCCAATCTTGTATGTTAAAGTCGGCTTAACACACAATGGAACTTCCATAAGGATGTGATAGAAGTCAATCATCACTCAGTATTATTAAATACTAAGTCTGAGCATCCTGTATAGGGTTACTACTCGAACTACATACTTCATCACAAAGTCTTGGCCTAATAAGTCTAAAAACTTCATTAGCCTTTTCCTTGATCTTCATTTAATTCTTCTAAATCTTCTACTACATTAATTTCAATACTGTTGAAGTATTTATCACCACCCTCGGTTCTTCCGACTCTATAAACTATCACTGCTTTAATCTGGACAGCGGTTGAACAACTTCATCGGTTATGCCAAAACATTTATCTCATCCAAATGTATTTCAAACGCACATCTTTCTTCCAAAGATGTTATTATATTATCTTACATATTTTAAATGCATAATACCACTTTATAGGTATTAATACACTATTTACGATAACATTCCATATTTATTATTTCACGATATCCTTCGATCGTTTATCAATAAACTTATCAATATCAATTATCATAAGTATCTTTATTACTTCGAAAAATTTCATGTAAATTCTATTACGAAAATTCTTAGAATTCTATACATAAAATTTTCTAAACCAAGGTCGGCAACAGACCTTAAACTTTCTCAAATAATAGCAATATAGGTATGAAACCTAAAGCATGCTATATTTACTTATCCTTTAGCACATATTAGAATATAAGGCATATCTCCTCTTAATATTCTAGTGCTTACCCCATTAGGTATTCAACCTAAAATATATCAGATACATATTGTATCATCTTCACTTAACAATTCATGTTTAAATCTAGAAATTCTCAAAATTCCTAGTTCATATATACTAATTCTCTAAAATTTTTGAAGTAAGTTAATGTCTTAGAATACTAGGGTTTATCACTACCCAATACCCCACTTAAGTGTTTCCTATGGTTTGTATCCATATATTTACAATGATTCCAGTTCATATATTGAACTTCCAATAGTTTAAGTCTAAATACCAATCCATGGGATTTAGTTCACTTAAACCACTACTCTGATACCATGATTGAAAGAACCCCTTTCTATACTTTCATATTTCTGAAAGACCCAAACTTTCATACTTGACAATATAGTTACTCCATAACATGCTACATGCATATTCATAAAATAATATTTTTACATTGATAAAGTCATTACAAAAGATTGGATACAAACCGACTATGTTTTAAGATTTTACATGACTACCCAGGATATTGTAAATCTATACAAACCTAAACCAAAATACAAAAAAATAATATTACAACTATTCTAAGTCTTCCAACTATACTGGGTGCTTATTGCCTACATTATGTTAAAACATTGGGAGGGGTAAGCGATAACGCTTAGTGAGTTCAATAATAGATACAATATAACGTTATGCCATATATATACCAATATGGCAGAAGCAAATAGGAGCAAGGAACAACAAAGGCATAATGTGATAAGTTTTCCCTAACAATTATTAATTTGATTCAAAGATATACAATCATTGAGACATAACAATTTCCATACTTGATAAACATCAATAACGCTTCGGCCCAAATGGCACTGAAGACAAACAATTTCTGATTAACATTAAGGTAGATTTCAGGTTTTCACGCCCTGTCTAACCTTCTGCCAATGCCATAGAATAGAGTCATTCACTTACTGGGGGACATGCTCTAACATTAACGTAGATTTCAGGTTTTCACGCCCTGTCTAAAAATCACTCGATCTAAAATTCGAGTTTTTAGCTGTCTACTGCTAAGCTGAAACTTGTAAAAATCATAATTTCCTCATACGAAGTCAGATTTTGGCGTTCTTTTTATCGAACTTCTCGGTTTAACGAATACTAAGACTTTCATTTAGATCACTAAGGCTAAAAATTAGTTTATCAAAAACTCACTTTTTACGTCATTCGGCATCGTGCCGGTTTTATCGCGGATCTTCGATTGGTCATAACTTCTTCGTTATAACTCGGATTTCGACGAGGTTTTCGCCTACGTGTTTCTAACGAGATTATCTACAACTTTCAATAATAAAATTTTACTTATTTCAAATTTTATATTTTCGCTAAATTTCACTATTTGGCTTTTAATTGGAATCTCATAAGACTTCCAATAATTTGTGAGTGATTCCAAAAATAGTTTTACTTCATTTCTAGTAAAAAAATATATGTTAGAACTCAACACTCAATTTCACATAATATTTCATAATATTATTAACTTTTCAAATTACATAACACGATTTCAAAACGTGTATGTTACACACTAAAGCACAAAGAAGGGATTAATCTTTCACCTTGATTGCCTTGTGAAAAATCATCTTTATAAAAAAAGATTCAGGAAGACCATAGTTGTCTGAACTAGACATCTATAATGGGAGAAATTCAAGTTTAGTTGATTTTAGTCCTTAATATAACACCCAACATGAAATATTAAGGCTAGGACCCAACACAATATTTTACAATTCGGAAGAGGGATGTCGTAATCCGAATGCAAAATATTTGAAGGTAGGTAAATGATGATTTACCAATTTCCACCATGAAAAATGAAATTTATCATTAGGTTTTAAATGGATTGAAACTCCTAGATCCTTTGAGATTCTTGAACTTTTCAATGGCATGTTTAAATCTCAATTGTGCCCTTCAAGTTTGTGACTGGGGTGCCGAGGATCACAAACAAGGTGTGAATAACCATGCAAATTAGCTTGGTACACCCAATGTTACAACCACCTAATTAATGTGTCGGTTAACCACACACGCTCCATTGATCTATGATTAATATCAAGCTACCCTTTGTCACACATTGTCAGTCCCAGTTTAGTGTGCTGGTTAACCACACATGCTCCACTAACGACTTAACAAGGTGCAAAGTGCAATTTCATGGGTTAGCACCAAATTCACATTTTCCTAAGTAACTAAGATTGGGAATTTATAGGTGTTTAGTTACTTTGTATTTCATTATACTTTTAATGAGAATTTAAATGTCCTGTCAAACCCGTTCGGCTAACGACCCTCCACCAGTCAAGGAAGCGGTGGGTGAGAGTGGACACCCATTATACTGTCATTTTATAGGCAGTAACCTTATACCCCCTTATAGACCGGCTTCGTGAATGAGACCTACTAACGGTAAGACTGACTTTACTCTTATATATATATATATATATATATATATATATATATATATATATATATATATATATATATATATATATATATATATATATATATATATTAAAACCTATAATACTATAATAGTATAAGGGTTGAATTTTAAACTTTTAAAATTCTAGGGTTTGGAACTAAAGTGTTCAAAAGGTGAAACTTTACAAATTCCAAAACTTGAGGGCAAGTTTTGAAACTTGTCAAAACTTTTGGAATCCATAACTTATGAGTTTAATATAGGTTTTTAAGAAAAGACTCTTGAAAATCCATAACTTGAGGACAAGTTATGGAGTTCATAAAACCATTTATGGGAAAAAGACTCTTCAAGTTCATAACCTATGATTTTAATGATCTCTTTAAAAGAAAAACCTTTCATTTTCCATAACTTGAGGACAAGTTATGGAGTTCATCAAAACCATTTAGATCAAAAAATTTCTAACAAGAAAATCAAATTTTTTTTGTCTATGATCTAAATTAAACTCATAAGAACAAGACAATTCATATCAAACAAATTTCATGTAATTAGCCTAACCATATAAACTAATAAAAAACATGAAACTTTGAAAATTATCTTTTAAATTGGATAAGCATGATCATTACCACATCAAAAACAGGTTTATAAGTTCAAAAACAGTTTAGGGTAATGATCCTAGTCCAATTCCAGCTTTAAAACTCGAAAATCTGCATCCATGAGCACCAACTCGTCGAGTGCATGAACTGACTCGGCGAGTTGGTCAGATTATAGGGTGGACTCGTCGAGTTCCCCAGTGGACTCGACGAGTCCACTGTCCAGACAGTAGAAAATCCTTTTTTCAAGCTTTGAAAACAAGTAGCATCAAGTATATTGGAAAACAACCCTAGGCTTTGATACCATTGATGGGTTTTGAGCATTCTAACACTCTTATGCTGTACATGCAACCCTAGATGCTTTGGATCTATGTTTTCTCTAATATACATGCAAACTTTGTTTTTCCAAAGCATCATCCTAACTAGAATACAATGGAGTATCTTTACTACATAGTTCTAGTTAGATGACATACCTTTTGTTGTATTTTGAAACCTTTTTGAGTTTGGCCTTTAAGAACTTAGCACCAATAGTGTGAATGCCTCAAATGGAATCACAACTCACCTTTGGACAAAGGATGACTTTTGAGAGAATATCCTCACACCAAAATCGGCTCCATGATCTTTCAAGAACTGGTGCACCATTTTGGAGGCTAAGGGACTTCTTATATAGTGTGGCTTAATTAGGGTTACACCATGCAAACCCTAACGTGCATGACTTTCCACATTCCTTAGGCTCCATGGGTTTTAGCCTCCATGGAGTATCCATGGGTCACCACATGGGTTTAGCCCAACATAAAGAACTATGGATCATAAGCCCACTTTATAAGAATGAATGATTTACACAATCAATCCCCATTTATTTAATTAGTCTCTTTTAATCACAAAATTAATTCCAAACTAATTCTTGATCAATACTAATTAAATAATATGATTTCATATTAATATATTAGAACTTATAATATATTAAAAAATCATAAATAACCTCTTCTCAAAGTCCATCCTATCAAACTGTCCTGGTGATATGCAACCCAAATGGACCATGCTCCTCTCGGGTCAAGTACATACCAATTATAGTTATGGGCTTAGACACCTAATCCAACAGTCACCTAGGGCATCAAAGAAGCTATACCATACCCATCAGTGGACCTCTCAAGTGGATTAATGGATTAAGGAGGTGGGCATCGAATTTTATGAGATTTGAAAGTCCTCACAGACACCATTACGAAACCACATTCTAGAGGATCCTACTGATAGGGCGATTTCAGTGTTGGTTCCACGGGTAGCTCGACATGATGGCAATATACATCGTATATAGATGAATATTATATCATTGATGAGAGATGTGAGGATGTTGACTGATAGAGTGCAGGAGTTAGAGTAGAGTAGGGATGTGGATGAGATAAGGATCCTTCATGCATACGACCATTTGGAGGAGGCTCATTCTCAGGTTCAACTTAAGTATATTGAGATAGGTGGATTGGAACAGCGTGTGGGAGAGCTAGAGAAGAGGGTCATAGTGTCAGAGATCAGTGCTATTACTGCAGAGGCGATGATTGGTTACCTACAGTATCAGATGGCACAACTAGTAGCACTGCTAGTGGTTTATTTTGGTATATGGTAGATAGTTTGAGTTAGAAAAGCTTAGAACTATAATTTTGGGTTTGGAGAATGGAAAATTTAGTAGATTATAGTGTACTTCTATGTCTTTTGTATGTAACATAGATGCTTTTCCTGTTCAAACCTCTCTTTTGTATACTTTTGGGAAATCTTGATGTAAAAAATGTAACCAAAGTTAATGGAAATTAATGAAATATATGAATTTCACTAATGATCTTGTTGCATTATAAAATTATCGTACACTTGATTTGTTCTCTTTATATAGTTAACTCTTTTAAATAATTCTCAAACAAATCTCAAATAATTATAAGGATTATAAAAACTAACATATACACTGAATATAGAATCATGCCACACACAAGGGGAAACCCAGGACCGCAAGACCCTAACCCTGAACCCATGAACTCAACTGTGATTGAGGCTTTAGTGGCCCAATGTGTCGTCGATGCAATCATGAACTTAGAAACCAATAGGGATACAGGTTCGGGAGGTAATGGAGGAGAAACTTCTCATAGAGAAAACCAAGGTCCATCCAGTGCTTGGTCATATAAGGATTTTATGTACTACAAACTGAAATCCTTCCATGGAAACGAAGGTGTAGTCGATTTAACTAGGTGGATAGAGAAAATGGAATCGGTCTTTGTGATTAAATTTTTTGTGGAGTATTGCAAGGTGAAATTTTCCACTTGTACCCTGGCAGATGCAACCATGAGCTGGTGGACTAGTCATACAAAAACCATGGGCGTTAGTGTCGTGAATTCCATGGCTTGGACCGAGTTGAAACAACTCATGATTGGAGAATATTTCCCCATGAAGAGTTGCAGAAGTTAGAACAGGAATTGTGGAATTTGATGATACTGATATTGCTGTTTACACGAACCGTTTTAACGATCTCGCCACCTTATATCCCATAATGTTCACTCTGGAATATAAGAACGTGGAAAGATATATTTGGGGTCTGCCCCCGGCCCATTCAAGGTTTAGTTACTACCTCAAGGCCAACCACGTATGAAAGTGCTAAGAGACTTGCCTTCGGCCTGAAAAAATCAAGAGATTCGTCGCAACACAATGGTCCAGAAGCCTAATCTCCCAAAGGCAGAGGGTAAAACGAGAAATTTTGGAAAGGAATCTAAAGGAAGGGATAGACAACCATCATAAAATAAACGAGAAGCGGTTTAGGCATTTGCTGTTACAACAACCCAGGCAGGGAATACCACAGGAGGTAGTGCGAAGTGTAATCAATGTGGGTATCATCATACCGGAGCTTGTTGGATTTGTACCAATTGTGGCAGAAAAGGTCATCTTGCCAATAGATGTAGAACTCCAACAAACTAAGGAACCACAATAGATGCAAAAGGTAGAGCATGTTTTGTGTGCAAAGAGGTTGGCTATATCAGGAAAAATTGTCCAGCGTTGAAAGGACATAAAAGAAATGCTAGAGGTCGAGCGTTTGTTATAGGAGCTAAGGAGGCCGTCCATGATCCGACGATAGTTACGGGTACATTTCTAATCAATGACTTATATGCAAATGTACTTTTCGATATCAGTGTCGATAAAAGCTATATTACTCCCAAGTTTAGGAAGTGATTATGTAACGCCCGTGTTTCTGGGCTAGACATTAAGTTCGTTGTAATAGTCTAGGTTAACCTTTGTAACTCATTTTTAATAATAAAGATGTATTATTTGAGTATTATGTGTTCTGTGCTTAATTGTGTGACTTAAATGAATTAAGGATAAAAATAAGCGACAAAATGAAATGTTAGATAAACCCGATATCTATGAAGTATGTGGTAGTGGTCGTGACGAGGTTTCCGAATATATAAAGAATGCTGAAATCCGAGTTATAACGAAGAAGTTATGACCTGTCGAAGTTTCGCGACAGAACTGACACGACGCTGAATGACGTAAAATATGAATTTAAGATAGAATGATATTTAGCCTTAGTGATCTAAACGAAAGTCGTAGAATAAGTTAAACCGAGAGCGTGCATAAGAAGAACGTCTAAATCTGACTTCGTATGAGGAAGTTATGATTTTTCTAAGTTTCGACTTAGCGGTATGCAGCCCGAAACTCGAATATGAGATCGAGTGATAATTGGCCGAAACAATCTAAACGAGAATCGAAGATCTCGTCGATAGTAGTCCAACGGTAAAAAGACAGACGAAAACGGACGTCGATGAAGAAGTTATGATTTTATAACGGAGTTTTCCTGTCCCGGCCTACTAAAAATAATATAATAAAAATAAATTCAAAATTAGCCGACGGAGTCTAAATAAAACTTGTAGAGCATAGTCTCACCTACGCGTGGATATAAAGAACGTCGAAAACGGAGCTCCTATGAGGAAGATATGATTTTCTGAAGTTTTTAAATAATTAAAATATATAAATTTAATTATTTATTCGGATAATATCCGAAGAGCTGACTCACCTGATCTAATCTGAAAGGTACGCTCAGCGTACTAGGTGTACGCCCCGCGTACATGTAGACACCGAGGTACCCCCTGCGTACGAGATGGTTACGCGCAGCGTACTGCTGCATTGTTCGGTTCAGAAGAGGCCACGTCGCCCCACCCGCAGTTCGCCACCTGGAAGCCTGATCCGAACTACGCCCCGCGTAGAGCTTCGTACGCCCAACGTACGTGCGAGGTTCAGCCCCTATAAAAGGGCATGCGAGGCTGCCGATCTTTTTTGCTTAAAATCTTTCTCTCTCTCCCATATTTTCTTGTTTTGCGTGCAAGAAATACCCCCGAAGCCCCGGTATCATTCCCGAGACCCGAAGCAACTCCCGAAGCCCCGAAGATCCCGAGAAGTAAAGTTTCTGAGCCGAAACTCTGCCCGTGAGAAGCCCGGTTTTCAAGAAAACATCCCGGTTTCATCGAAGATTATTGTTTTAAGAGACGAGGTGCTGTCCGGTCATCGTCTTATCAAGTGAGTGTATATTCGTTTTCTTCTAACACATAGATATGAAGTATTCTTTATAAAATACGTGCTATGTGTTTATATATTATTTGTTTATTTGAACTAGTTGTGGAATGGATGTTTTGTACATGTTTTAAGCTGTATATAAATGTATATATTTTATCTACTAATATGTTGGGTAGAACATGGGTAGACAGTTGGTGTGTGATGAAATAAAATGATGAGAGGCCTCGATGTTGTTGTTGATCTAGTCATCTAGCGGAGTATGGATGACGGCCACAGACTCTTTCTAGACAGTCCAGTGGAACGCTGGCAGGCTCATAACCTATAGGTGTTGTGAACGATGTGTTCACCGGTGTACTCTATCCCCCTCATGGTTGCCTTTAGGACATTTATTGTGGAGGAAACCCCTTTGCAGTAATGTCCGTCCCGATGAAAATCCTAGATTAGGTCCCTTGTAATAGTTGATGTCATAGGGACGTAAAGTGAGGATAACGGGATTGGGTAATCGGGTTATTGTTGGTTGGTGAAATTAAATATAATTATTTATTGTGGGTTGAAAACCCTATATGCTCACCAGGCTCCCAAGCCTGACCCACTCAGATTTTCTTTGTATTACAGGTAGTGGCACGAGAGCATAAGTTGGATGACATTGTCAAGATATTTTTGGATTATAGACCAGTAGTTATATGTAACTATTGTAAGGTCTATTTTGTATTGTTTATGCTTTTGGTCTGTATCGGAACATGATATCCCGAGGTTTTGTTATATAATGAAAATACATTTCTTTATGAAATGCTTTGATAAATTCTTATCATATTTTGTTTTGGGAACAAATTCCGCAACAGATTTCTTTAAAAGATTACTCTGGTTTTATTTTAAAAAGCATAAACGAAATCGGTCTTTTCTGGCCGTGATTTTGGGGATGTCACAGATTAATCCATCCATCTAATAAACTTAGGGAAGCCTATAGAGTAAAAATGGCTAACGGTCAAGTTGGCAGTACATTCATAAGTAGTACTTATGCTTGACTCTTATATATGAAGTGTTAGTTCAAAATTATGGGTCTATATACACTAATAAACACGCAAAGAGAGAATAACTAAGCGTCGGTTTCAAATTCATAAATGAAAGATAAAACAAGTGTTTGTTGGGTAAGTTTTTCTTCTAGCTTCATGTGAACGAAGGTCTTATTCATTTGTATTATGATATTTTAAATTTATATTTATACAATGGGGTATAATACTCCATTAATAAGAATAAGAGTAAATTACACGAATCGTCATTCATGCAAGTGCCAAAATGCACATGCAGTCTCTATTTTCAAAAAATAACTTGGATCGTCCCTTATATCGTAAAAAGATACATGGTTCATCTCTTGTTAGTTTAAATTTGCGTGCTTCATCCCTTCTGAGACATAAAATAAGTAAAGTGCCCTTTGCAGTTTCTTTTTCATTTATTTTTGACATTTCAAATTATTTATAATTGTTAAAAAATATTTTAATTAAAACTGTGGGTCCACCTAATATCCCAATCTATCTTTCTCTCTCTCTCTCTCTCTCTCTCATGCACACACACTTTTTATATTTTGTTGAATAATACTTTACCACAAACATCACCGAAAATCCGCACAAATCACTCCCCATGTTCCACCTCCTCCTTATGCCACTTATTTCCCGAAAAATAACCACAAACCACCTCTTTATACTGTCACCCTCTAAAACAGAAATCAAAGTACAATCCCCACCAGTAGACCTTCTTATGCATACTTGCTACCCTTTCACCAGAAAATAGAGAGGCGGATAAGGTTTGGTTCATCGTTGGTGGTGGGCAGCTGGCGATGAAGAATCTGCAAATGTTCAGAGTTGAATATATCGAAGGTAGTCTGGTGACCTGGTTTCAAGGAAGGCAGAAGGAAAAAGGGAAAGAGTAAGGGAATGATGAGGGTGGGTTGGTGTGCGGTGCGGTGGTCTTCATCCGACGACTTGTACTTTCCCGATCCTTTTTCTTCTTCGACGATGATGATATGGTGCATGAGGCTTCGTTGTGGTGGATGGAAAATGATGGATCTCAAGCGTTGGAGACAAGGGCTTCTCTTGAGATTGAGATTGATCCATGACAAATTATATGGTGGATGAGGCTTCGTCTACAGTGGGGTGATTTTATTTTTCCAGACTTTGATTTGTCGAATAAGAATTTGGATTTGATCGTTGAAAGGGGCGGAGGATGGGAGGTTTGGGGTGTGACTTTTGTCGGCGTCGGGAGTAGCTGAGAAAGAGGGATATGAAGGTAAAGGAGGTTGGGGAAATGGAAGGGGGATGGGTGGGGATATTTATTTATTTACTTTTAATCTAAAAATATTAAATAAATTAAATTAAATTAAAAAAAAGAAATTATTAAGAGTAAATTAATCTTTTTATGTCGTGAGGAATGAAGTTTCAAGTTTTAAGCAAATGAGGGACGATCCGAGTTAACTTTTGAAAGTAGATACCAAACATGCATTTTGACACATGCATGAGGGACGGTTCGTGTAATTTACTCTAAAAATAAAATTTTAAAATGATTATAAAATGTTAAAAATAAAGATTTTGATATAATTGTGAGTAAATTACACGAATGGTCCCTGTGGTTTGGGCTAATTTACGCGCTTGGTCCCTAACTTATTTTTTTAACGCGGACCGTCCCATATTGTTTGTTTTTGTTTCCCGCTTGGCCCCTATTTGACCTAAAAAGACTATTATGGCATCATTAAAATTTTCTTTTTAATTAATTTTATTATTTATTATTTATTTATATTACTAAATAAATAAAACCCAACCCCTAGACCTCAGCCCACCCGATAACTTTCATCTTTCCCCCTTTTCTTCTCCTTCTTGTTTCCAGTCTCACGTTTCTCATCCTCATTTCAAATCCAGATCGACGATGCTTCCAAATTAAGATCGACGATGGCTGGAATAAGGGGCTTTGACGATCCGTGTAACGTCTCAAAAATAAGACCCAAAAATTTAATTTTTAATTTAATAAAACCAATATTCCAAAAACATCATCATAAAAATCCAGATAAAACAAATGTATCAATCATCATATCATATCAGAGTAAATCACAAAATGCAGAACGAGGTGGTGTGTGCTCTACAATCATCCCGGGCTCTTCCCTTTGGAACCAAAAGTACCTGAAACATAAACTGAAAACCGTAAGCACAAAGCTTAGTGAGTTCCCCAACATACCACATACCATACATAAATAAACACATAACGGGCCCTACCCACACTCGCATAACATACACATCATATAAGCAAATTCACATACAAGAGTCACACATACATCTAGTATCCTAGCATCACTGATCATGGGCCGACATTGGTGCCTTAGACCCGCTAAATATGGTGAGGAAACTCACATCACACTGCCGAAACTCACAAAAAGAATCCCTGGCTGCGGGCCGCTAAAATCCCCGCACTAACATTTACAAAAATAACATCCAATTAATAATTGGATCCTAACTCACCCTAAGAGCCCAAACTAGGGTAAAAGACCTTTTTACCCGTCCCTATATTTGGCCCAAGGCCCAAGCCCAATCCAAATTGCCTAAAGGCCCAAATACTAAAATAATCACCTAAGGCAACTATGGTCCAATTTTCCAAATTAGGCGCAAACCCCATTATGGGCCTTAAACCAAGGTCCAAAAATATTCTTAGCCCAAAACAATATTCTGATGGCCCAAAATAAAGCCCTAGACTCCTAAGGACCAAAATAGGCCCAATACCGAAAAGCCCAACTTCCAAAGCCCACTGTTGAGGGGCGTACTCAGCTTGTACGTTAAGCGTACTTGCTTTAGGGCTTGTACGTGCGACGTACTAGCTTGTACGCCCATCGTACTCCCCCTGATTGGCCAACTTTCTCATTCAGCTCTTAAACGGTTAAGACTTCACTTCAACACTTTGATTCAAATTCCTTAAGGTGGTTTATCACGTAAAGTTGCCAACTTTACGTGCATGCATGGCTTGATGAGGCTCTTACAGCTCAAAAGAGCTTAACAAGTGACTTAATGAATGCATGAGACCACCAATACCATAAAGTATTCATTTTTGTGCCAAATGAACCCTCAAAATATCCAGATCTACAAGGTTTAGCTTCTAAAACGTCCTTAACTCATCAAGACCAACCAAAAGGGACGAAAAAGGACCATAACAAGCTAAAGTGTAGATCAAAGCAAAGAGTAGACAAGGTATGGACTTTATACCTCAAGAGACACCAAAAGATGGAGCTAAATTTGGATCTCTAAGCTCCCCTCCAAGGAATGAGTCTTCCAACTTCTTCATCTATCACTTCAACGAGAACAAACCCCACCAAAGATCTAAACCAAGGCTCAAGAGCACCTCACAAAGCAAATGGACGAATTAGGGTTTTCAAGGGTAAGGAGGCTGAGTAAACATGTCCAAAAGAGGCTATCACATGGATTTTATAGGGTGCAACACCCTAAAATTAAGGTTTTCATTAAACGCACGTACACCCTGCGTACACAAGTGTACGTCCCTCGTACGTGTCCGAAGGCGCAATTCAAGCATCGGGCTAGTACGCTAAGTGTACCACCCTGTACGCCCCGCGTACTAGCCTTAAGGACCATTTTGCAAACTTTTTCGATTAGGGATAACATATTAAACTTACCAATTTTCCAACCGTTACAATTCTCCCCCACTTGAATCAGACTTCATCCTCGAAGTCCGCTGCACTGAATAAGTCTGGATAATGCTCCCTCATCTCATCCTCCGACTCCCAAGTCCACTCTGAACCTTTGTGGTGCTGCCATTGCACCTTTACCAATTCCACGACCTTGTTCCTAAAGGTTTTCGTCTTTCGATCAAGAATCGCCACTGGTCTCTCAATATAATTCAGATGGTTATCCACCTGAATGTGCTCCAACGGTACCACTACGGAATCATCCACTAAGAACTTCTGCAACTGAGAGACATGGAACGTGCTATGAATCTGACTGAGCTCATCTGGAAGATCCAAGCGATATGCAACCCGGCCCACCTGAGCCAAAACCCTGAAGGGACCAATATAACCGGGGCACAGCTTGCCCTGCTTCCTTAGCCGAATGACACCTTTCCAAGGTGATGCCTTCAGAGAACCATATCTCCCACCTGAAACTCTAAGTCTAACCGGCATCTGTCGGTATAAATCTTCTGTTGACTCTGAGCTGTCTGGAGCCTACTCAGAACCTGATGAATCAGCTCAGTGGTCTTGAGTCCCACCTCGGTACTCCCCATGACCCGTTGACCGACCTCGCCCCAACAAATATGAGTCATGCATTTCCTCCCATAAAGCATCTCAAAAGGAGGTCGATCGATGCTGGCGTGATAACTGTTGTTATATGAAAATTCCGCTAACAGAAGATACGTATCCCTACTTCCACCAAAGTCCAAAACACACGCCCGAAGCTTATGCTTTAATGTCTGAAACGTCTGCTCGCTCTGACCATCGTTCTGCGGATGGAATGATGTGCTGAAATGGAGACGAGTACCCAACTCGACAAGGAACCTCTTCCAAAACCTGGAAGTAAACCAGACATCTCTGACAGAAACCACCGAAACCGGCACCCCATGACGTGCCACAACCTCCCTAATATAAATCTCAGCCAATTTGTCTGCTGAAATACTCTCGTGAATCGGAATGAAATGCACGCTCTTGGTCAACCGATCTATGATGACCCCAATTGGATCCACTCCACGCGCAATCCGGGGTAACTTCGTGATGAAATCCATAGTAATATCCTACAGTTTCCATATGAGAATCTCCAACGGATGCAGCTTGACGTGAGGTCTCTGATGCTCGGTGTTAACTTTCCTGCAAGTCAAGCATCGCTCCACATACCAAGCCACATCTCGCTTCATGCAGGGCCACCAATCATCAGGATGAAGATCCCTATACATCTTCGTCACCCCGGGATGAATGGAGAACCTAGACTTGTGTGCCTCTTCCATCAGAACCTGACGCACACCGCCCCAATACGGAACCCAAACCTACCAATGCAGAGTCAACAACCCACGACTATCATAATAGAAGGAAGCCACCTGCCCCACAATACACTCACTCTTCTGGTGCTTTGCCTTCATAGTGAAAGAACCCTTTCTATACTTTCATATTTCTGAAAGACCCAACTTTCATACTTGACAATATAGTTACTCCAAAACATGCTACATGCATATTCATAAAACAATATTTTATATTGATAAATCGGTTACAAACTATTGGATACAAACCCACTATTTCATAGTGTTATATATTACATAACTTCCCAGGATTCTATAGATTTATACATATGGGAATGCAAAATACAATAGTTTCAAACTATTCAAAAATCTTCTATCAATACAGTAGTTTCAAACTATTCAAAAATCTGCTACCAGTATATAACTATACTGGATGCTTATCTCCTGCAAATTAGTTAAACATTGAGAGGGGTAAGCGGTGACGCTTAGTGAGTTCAATAATAGATACAATATAACGTTATGCCATATATATACTGTAATATGCCAGAAGCAAAGAGGAACAAGGAACAACAAAGGCATAATGCGAAAAGCTTTCCATATTAATCAATGAGACATAACAAATTCCATACTTGATATAAAATCAATAAAGTTTCAGCACAAATGGCACAGTAAATACTCAAGAATATCATTTTGCTAGAATATTTAGGCTTTCAGCCTTATCTTAGCATACTACCGAAGCCAAAGTGATGCCTATGTCATACACTTCATGGTCAACGGTTCATACCAATACCCAAGTGATGCTTATGTCATACACTTCAAGTCAGAGGTACGGCCTTGCTATAAAATAGCAGATACAACAACTCGAGATGATAACATGGAAAAGCACATAGCACATATAACATATAACATACAATTGTTCCTATATATTAAACTCATCGAGAAATAAACGGGGGTCAAAATAGTAATTTGGGCAGCACTTCGGCTTTAAATATGACTTTCTTCGTTGAAAACCGGGAGTTTTCTTGAAAACCGGGCTCTGCGAAGGTAGAGCTTCGAAACCGAAAAGATAAATTTTTCGGGCTTCTCGGGAATCTCGGGGTGCACTTCGGGCTTTGGAATAAGTACCGGGGCTTCGGGGAAAGTCGGAATGTAAGAAAATGTTGAAAAGGGGTGAAAAAGACCAAAATTCAAACATGTAACCGGGAGGTCTCGCACCTTTTATATAGGTGCGAGCCTCGGATCCGAAGCGAGGAGAGGAGGGCATGTGTGCGAGGCTCGGAACACGCGGCAGCAGGGCGAAGCTTCGGCCGGAGAGCTGGCTGCATCGGATTGGGTCGGCTGCTTCGGTCCAATAGGAGGAGGACACGAGGGTCGGATCACGTGTTGCATGCGAGGATCACGTGTGGCATGCGAGGATCACGTGCTTCTTCGGACACCTGTGCGACACGCGTCGCTTATCGGACATGCCACGCAGCAGCTTCGGACACGTGGCCAACTCCGAGCGAGGGTGACGTGGCAATCACTATTCATGCGAAATTTCTCGAAAAATGTGCCCAATCTTGTAAAATCCATAACTTTCTCATACGGACTCCGTTTTTGACGTTCTTTATATGCACGCGTAGAGAAAAGTATGGTCTACAACTTTCGTTTAGACTTCGTTGGAAAATTTTGACTTTATTTTTATATTATTATTTTTAACAGACCGGGACTGGTAAATCCGTTAAAAATTCATAACTTCTTCATCCGATGTCCGTTTTCGTCAGACTTTTTACCGTTGTACTACTAATGACGAGACCTTCGATTCTCGTTTAGGTTGTGTCGGCTAAAAATCACTCGATCTAAAATTCGAGTTTTTAGCTGTCTACTGCTAAGCTGAAACTTGTAAAAATCATAACTTCCTCATACGAAGTCAGATTTTAGCGTTCTTTTTATCGAACTTCTCGGTTTAACGAATACTACGACTTTCATTTAGATCACTAAGGCTAAAAAGTAGTTTATCAAAAACTCACGTTTTACGTCATTCGGCACCGTGTCGGTTTTATCGCGGATCTTCGATTGGTCATAACTTCTTCGTTATAACTCGGATTTCGACGAGGTTTTCGCCTACGTGTTTCTAACGAGATTATCTAAAACTTTCAACAATAAAATTTTACTTATTTCAAGTTTTATATTTTCGCTAAATTTCACTATTTAGCTTTTAATTGGAATCTCATAAGACTTCCAATAATTTATGAGTGATTCTAAACATAGTTTTACCTTATTTCTAGTAAAAACTATCTGTTAGAACTCAGTACTCAATATCACATAATATTTCATAATATTATTTATATAAAACACGATCTCAAAATGTGTATGTTACAAATACCTCCTCCTTTTGAGAATTTCGTCCCCGAAATTACATCGATTAAAATAAATGGGGATATTTCGCTCTTATCTCATTCTTATTCTCCCAAGTATAGTTCGGGCCTCGATGGTGTTTCCATTTGACAAGCACCAACTCTACTTCTTTATTACGTAGCTTAGTCGTTCTTTCGTTTACGATCTCTTCAGGCTTTTCTACATAAGTTAATTTATTATCCAGTTTCACCTCGGATAATGGAATTGCCTCATCATAGATGCTTAGGCATTTGCGCTGATAACTCACATGGAAGACATCATGAATACCTGCCAAATCTTCAGGCAATTCCAAGCGGTATGCTTGTTTATCAATCCTCTGGAGGATTTTGAAAGGACCAACAAATCTAGGACTTAGTTTTCCTTTCTTTCCAAATCGCATAAGACCTTTCCATGGGGATACCTTCAACATTACGAAATCCCCCACCTGGAATTCTATTGGTCGTCTCCTCTTTTCCGTATAGGACTTTTGTCGATCCTGGGCGGCTTTCATTCTTTCTCGTACAATTTGAATCTTGTCGGTGGTGTCTTGAATCATTTCAGGGCCTCCAAGGATTTTATGTCCTATTTCACGCCAACATAATGGAGTACGGCACTTGCGACCATATAATGCCACATATGGCGGCATTTTGATTGAAGCGTGGTAACTGTTATTATACGAGAATTCGACAAGAGGTAAGTATTTATCCCAGTTACCACCGAACTCCAAGACACATGCACGAAGCATATCTTCTACCGTTTGGATTGTTCTCTCCGTATGTCCATCTGTCTGGGGATGATAGGCTGTGCTGAGAGCAACTCGAGATCCTAATTCACGTTGCATACTCGCCCAAAAGTGAGAAGTGAAGTGAGTATCACGATCGGAAACGATCTTTAGTGGCACACCATGTCTTGCAACAATTTCATCCAAGTATACTTGTGCGTATTTCTCCATTGGAGCCGTTTCACGCATGGCAAGAAAATGAGCGCTTTTAGTAAGGCGGTCGACGATTACCCAAATGCTATCATGCTGTCTAGCAGTCTTTGGCAATTTGGTAATAAAATCCATGGACAGTTCTTCCCATTTCCATACAGGTACACTAAGGCTTTCTGGGGTTCCGTAAGGCTTTTGGTGCTCTGTTTTGACTTGTAAACATACTAAGCATTCATGTACATATCTTCCAATGTCTCTCTTTAATCCAGGCCACCAATAATCAGCTCTTACATCATAGTACATTTTACTTGTACCAGGATGTATTGACAGTTTAGACTTATGGGCTTCATCTAAAATCTTCTTTCTTAATTCACCAATCTTCGGAATCCATAGCCGATTCTTGAATACCTTCAATCCTCGTGGATCATCAAGTAAAACATCGGTGTAGTGTACCATTCCTTCTTTCTTCACATTTTCTGGCTTTAGGGCTTCTACTTGCCATTTCTCTAGTTCATCTAGGATAGTGAACTTTACTGTGGTGTGAGTAATAGCATAACACATACTATTACGATAAACCTTTCTGCTAAGTGCATCGGCAACTACATTAGCCTTTCCAGGATGATATAGGATTTCACACTCATAGTCTTTGATCAGATCCATGGCTCGTTGTTGTCTCATATTCAGAGTTTGCTGACTGAATATATACTTGAGACTCTTGTGGTCGGTATATAATTGACATTTTGTACCAAAGAGGTAATGTCTCCAAAGTTTTAGGGCAAATACCACTGCAGCGAGTTCGAGATCATGAGTGGGATAATTCTTTTCATAATCTTTCAGTTGTCTTGAGGCATAGGCTATCACTTTACCACGTTGCATCAACACACAACCGAGTCCTAATCTTGAAGCATCGCTATATACAGAGAAATCATCATCATCTTCTGGAAGTGACAAGATTGGAGCATGGGTCAAAAGATCTTTTAGAGTCGAGAAAGCTTTTTCTTGGGCTTCACCCCATTCGAACTTCACTTCCTTTCGTGTAAGACTCGTGAGAGGTACGGCTATACGAGAAAAACCCTTAATAAATCTCCGGTAATATCCCGCAAGACCCAAGAAACTACGAATTTCGGAAGCATTACGGGGCACTTCCCAATTTTGAATAGCTTCAATTTTAGTAGGATCTACGGATACACCGTCACCAGAAATAACATGGCCGAGAAATTGAACTTGGCGAAGCCAAAATTCACATTTCGAGAATTTAGCATAAAGCTTCTCCTTTCGAAGAAGTTCTAACACCGCACGAATATGAATGGCATGATCAGCTTCAGTCTTGGAATATATTAGAATATCGTCTATGAATACAATGACAGATTTATCGAGCATTGGGCGGCATACCCGATTCATCATATCCATGAATACAGCAGGAGCGTTCGTTAAACCAAACGGCATAACAAGGAATTCGTAATGCCCATATCGAGTACGAAAAGCAGTCTTCGGTACGTCCTGCTCGTGAACTTTCAACTGATGATAGCCAGATCTTAGATCAATCTTGGAGAAATAGCTAACACCCTGAAGTTGATCAAATAAATCGTCAATGCGAGGTAGTGGGTATTTATTCTTGATAGTCACCTTTTTCAGCTCACGATAATCAATGCACATCCGCATCGATCCGTCCTTCTTCTTGACAAACAATACCGGAGCACCCCAGGGAGAGGTACTTGGTCGGATAAAGCCTTTGTCAAGTAATTCCTGCAGTTGGATCATCATTTCTTTCATCTCAGTTGCCGCAAGACGATAAGGAGTCTTAGCAATCGGAGCAGCACCAGGCACAAGGTCAATTCGGAATTCTACTTGCCTGTCCGGAGGAAGACCAGGCAATTCTTCGGGAAAAACATCTGGATATTCCTTAGCAATGGGAACATCATTCACTGTTTTCTTATCTTCTTTCGGGACATCGACTGTGTAGGCCAGATAGATAGAACATCCTTTCGATATGAATTTACGGGCTTTAAGGAAAGATATTATTTTTAAGGTTCCTTGTTCACCATAGACATAGATAGGATTCTCCCCTTCAATGGGAATGCGTACTATCTTTTCATAACACAAAAGGTCTGCGTGGTTCTTCGACAACCAATCCATGCCGAGAATAATGTCAAAGTTGGGCAAGGAGATAGGAATTAGATTAGCAAGAAAATTGTAGCCTTCAATTTCTATAACACAATTCCTATAGACTTTATCGGCAAGTAATGATATACTTCCAGCAGTCTCTACGTGAAAGGGTTGCGCGAGTGCATAGCAAGCAATTTGAAAAGAATGCGCAAATTAATAAGACACAAAAGAATCTGAGGCACCAGAATCAAATAAGATGTGAGCAGGTCTAGAGTTAACAAGAAATGTACCCGTCACAACATTCGGGTCCTCGCGTGCCTCTTCTGTGGTGATCTGGAATGCACGACCCTTAGCTTTTGGAACCTCCTCCTTTTTAGTTGGAGTACCCCTTGATTGTTGAACAGGAGCTTGACTTTTCGCCGGTTGTTGAACGAAAGCTTGACTTTTCGCCGGTTGTTGAACGGAAGCTTGACTTCCCGTCATCTGACTAGTAAGGGTGGGGCAAAAACGCTTCCTGTGGCCAGTAACACCACATGCAAAGCATGTAACACCTTTCATTGGACACACTGGCCTCTTGTGTCCTACTTCTCCACATCCAAAACAGACCACGGTTCTTTCCTCTAGTCTGCATTCGCCCGAATGATTCTTTCCACAATTTCGACAAGCTGGTGACTGAAGAGAAAAAGATTGTGACCTGCCGCGGCCACGAAAAGCACTCTGAGATTGTACTTGCTTGCTAGGTTCAGATCGAACGAATTGAGTTGGTGGAATAGGGGAAGCAGGAGCAGTCCTTTCAGTACGTGGATGTTTCGGAACAGTAAGAGTGGCACCACGTATTTCTAAGTCATGCTCACGCTTTCGAGCATACTCAACAGCTTTATCAAATGATAGTACTTCCCGATTGGCAACGAAATCGTGAATTTCGTGCCGTAGTCCTTCTAAGAATAACTGAATTTTCTCATCTTCAGTTGGAATATACTTTACGGCAAACCGTGCTTTTTGATTGAACTGAGTTTCATACTCATTCACAGTCATTCCTCCCTGTTTAAGCTCGAGGAATTCTTTCTCCAACCTCCTCCTCATGTCTAGAGGACAGTACTTCTCTCGCACACGAGTTTTGAACATTTCCCAGGATAAATTCTCCTGGTCAAACTTGCTGAGAGCTTCATAGGTTGCTTCCCACCAGACCAAGGCTTCTCCGATGAGCATTGCAGAAGTATAGTTAGCCTTGTCTTCAGCATCTACATGAGAAATACGAAACACTTTTTCTGTGTTCTGGATCCAAGTAAGAACAACAATTGGATTAAGAACACCAGAAAACTCTGTAGCACCGCTACTCTTGAAATCTTTAAACGAGGGACGCTTCACTTCTCCTCTCGAAGATTCTCCAGTGGCTTTCTCTTTTCCTTTATCACCACTCTTTTTGTGTTCTTCGAGAGTCTGTCGAATAACACCGGTAAGTTTACCCAAGAGTCGCTCCTCACGAGGAGATACTGGAGTATTCACTTCCTCAGGTTGAGGACCTTCACCAACCTCGGGGGTATGGCTACTAACCTGTTCAGCCATTGCTCTGAAATAGGGAGTAATATTGTATTTTAGAATATTAGGGTTTACTATTACCTAATACTTATATATATATATTTCCTATGGTTTGTATCCCTATACTTACAATAATTAAGTTCATATATTGAACTTCCAATAGTTTAAGACTAAATACCAATCCGTGGAATTTAGTTCACTTAAACCACTGCTCTGATACCATGATTGAAAGAACCCTTTCTATACTTTCATATTTCTGAAAGACCCAACTTTCATACTTGACAATATAGTTACTCCAAAACATGCTACATGCATATTCATAAAACAATATTTTATATTGATAAAGCGGTTACAAACTATTGGATACAAACCCACTATTTCATAGTGTTATATATTACATAACTTCCCAGGATTCTATAGATTTATACATATGGGAGTGCAAAATACAATAGTTTCAAACTATTCGAAAATCTTCTATCAATACAGTAGTTTCAAACTATTCAAAAATCTGCTACCAGTATATAACTATACTGGATGCTTATCTCCTGCAAATTAGTTAAACATTGAGAGGGGTAAGCGGTGGCGCTTAGTGAGTTCAATAATAGATACAATATAATGTTATGCCATATATATACTGTAATATGCCAGAAGCAAAGAGGAACAAGGAACAACAAAGGCATAATGCGAAAAGCTTTCCATATTAATCAATGAGACATAACAAATTCCATACTTGATATAAAAAATCAATAAAGTTTCAGCACAAATGGCACAGTAAATACTCAAGAATATCATTTTGCTAGAATATTTAGGCTTTCAACCTTATCTTAGCATACTACCGAAGCCAAAGTGATGCCTATGTCATACACTTCACGGTCAACGGTTCATACCAATACCCAAGTGATGCTTATGTCATACACTTCAAGTCAGAGGTACAACCTTGCTATAAAATAGCAGATACAACAACTCGAGATGATAACATGGAAAAGCACATAGCACATATAACATTAACATACAATTGTTCCTATATATTAAACTCATCGAGAAATAAACGGGGGTCAAAATAGTAATTTGGGCAGCACTTCGGCTTTAAATATGACTTTCTTCGTTGAAAACCGGGAGTTTTCTTGAAAACCGGGCTCTGCGAAGGTAGAGCTTTGAAACCGAAAAGATAAATTTTTCGGGCTTCTCGGGAATCTCGGGGTGCGCTTCGGGCTTTGGAATAAGTACCGGGGCTTCGGGGAAAGTCGGAATGTAAGAAAATGTTGAAAAGGGGTGAAAAAGACCAAAATTCAAACATGTAACCGGGAGGTCTCGCACCTTTTATATAGGTGCGAGCCTCGGATCCGAAGCGAGGAGAGGAGGGCATGTGTGCGAGGCTCGGAACACGCGGCAGCAGGGCGAAGCTTCGGCCGGAGAGCTGGCTGCATCGGATTGGGTCGGCTGCTTCGGTCCAATAGGAGGAGGACACGAGGGTCGGATCACGTATTGCATGCGAGGATCACGTGTGGCATGCGAGGATCACGTGCTTCTTCGGACACCTGTGCGACACGCGTCGCTTCTCGGACATGCCACGCAGCAGCTTCGGACACGTGGCCAACTCCGAGCGAGGGTGACGTGGCAATCACTATTCATGCGAAATTTCTCGAAAAATGTGCCCAATCTTGTAAAATCCATAACTTTCTCATACGGACTCCGTTTTTGACGTTCTTTATATGCACGCGTAGAGAAAAGTATGCTGTACAACTTTCGTTTAGACTTCGTTGGAAAATTTTGACTTTATTTTTATATTATTATTTTTAACAGACCGGGACTGGTAAATCCGTTAAAAATTCATAACTTCTTCATCCGATGTCCGTTTTCGTCAGACTTTTTACCGTTGTACTACTAATGACGAGACCTTCGATTCTCGTTTAGGTTGTGTCGGCTAAAAATCACTCAATCTAAAATTCGAGTTTTTAGTTGTCTACTGCTAAGCTGAAACTTGTAAAAATCATAACTTCCTCATACGAAGTCAGATTTTGGTGTTCTTTTTATCGAACTTCTCGGTTTAACGAATACTACGACTTTCATTTAGATCACTAAGGCTAAAAAGTAGTTTATCAAAAACTCACTTTTTACGTCATTCGGCACCGTGTCGGTTTTATCGCGGATCTTCGATTGGTCATAACTTCTTCGTTATAACTCGGATTTCGACGAGGTTTTCGCCTACGTGTTTCTAACGAGATTATCTACAACTTTCAACAATAAAATTTTACTTATTTCAAGTTTTATATTTTCGCTAAATTTCACTATTTAGCTTTTAATTGGAATCTCATAAGACTTCCAATAATTTATGAGTGATTCTAAACATAGTTTTACCTTATTTCTAGTAAAAACTATCTGTTAGAACTCAGTACTCAATATCACATAATATTTCATAATATTATTTATATAAAACACGATCTCAAAACGTGTATGTTACACATAGCCTCAACCCGAGCCTCACGAATCCGCTCCAATAACGGAGTAATCACAGTCATCCTCAAAAATATGTATATGATCGAAGTCGCGACCGTGTTGCGGCTGAGAGCATCGGCCACCATATTGGCCTTCCCTGGGTGATAAAGGATCTCATAATCATAATCCTGCACCACATCCACTCACCGACACTGCCTCATATTCAGATTTGGCTAATCATCAGATACCTGAGGCTCTTATGATCCGTGTAAATGGTACAACGGACCCCATAGAGGTAATGCCGCCAGATGTTGAGGGCGAAAACCCCAACCCCCAGCTCTAAATTATGTGTCGGATAATTCTCCTCGTGAGGCTTCAACTGTCTCGAAGCGTAAACGATCACGCGACCCCTATGCATCAATACCACTCCCAAACCCGTGATCGACGCATCATAATAAACCACGAAATCCTCAACACCCTCCGGCAGGGTCAGAATCGGTGCCTCGCACAACCGTTGTCTCAAGGTCTCAAAAGTTGCCTGCTGCTTAGACCCCCGGCGAAAAGTAACCATCTTCTTTGTCAACCGAGTCAAAGGAACAACTATCTTGGATAAATCCTAGAAAAATCTTCGATAGTAACCAGCAAGACCAAGGAAACTCCGAATCTTGTATGGAGACCTCTGAACCTCCCACTGCATCACGACCTCGACCTTGGCCGGATTGACCAGATAACCCTTCTTGTTGGCAAGATGCCCTACAAAGTGCACCTCGCGCAACCAAAAATCACGCTTGGAGAACTTCACGAAAAGTCTCTCCCTCCTTAAAGTCTCCAGCACTTCCCTCAAGTGCTCCTCGTGCTGCTCCTGAGTCTTGGAATAAACAAATATATCATCAATTAATACAATCACAGACCGATCCAGCATCGGCCTGCACACGCGGTTCATGAGATCCATGAATGCGGCTGGAGCATTGGTGAGCCTAAAAGGCATCATCATAAACTCGTAATGACCATAACGAGCCCGGAAAGTTGTCTTCTGCATATCCTCCTCTCTAACCATCATCTGATGATAACCCAATCGCAAATCAATCTTGGAAAACCAAGATGCACCCTAAAGCTGCTCAAAAAGATCATCAATCTTCGGGAGTGGATAACGGTTCTTCACTGTTACATTATTCAGCTCCCGGTAGTCACTACACATACGATGAGACCCATCCATATTCTTCACAAACAAGATCGGTGCTCCCCAAGGCGAACTGCTCGGTCGAATGAATCCCTTGTCTAACAGCTCCTGCAGCTGTGTAGACAACCCCTGCATCTCGGCAGGAGTCAACTGATACGGTGCTTTGGCTATCGGAGTCGTACCAGGAACCAGATCAATCCTGAACTCCATCTGCCTCTCCGGAGGCACCCCAGGAAAATCCTCTGGAAACACATTCGGATAATCCTGCACAATAGGCACATCATCCACGGTCGCTTTAACCTTATCCCGAGTATCCATAACATAGTCGACAAATCTAGAACAACCCTGCTGAAAATAACGCTTGTCCCTCGTTGTAGAAAACAAAATAGGCCTACGTTGTGCTCTCTCTCCATGAACCACTAACTCTCCCCCGCTTGGGGTTCGAAGTCGAACTAACTGTTACTCACAATCGAACACCGCCCCATTGGGGCTCAGCCAATCCATACCCACAATAACCTTGTTCCCACGCAAAGGAATGAGAACCAAATCAAGCTGATACTGCGATCTCGACATCTAATGGACAATCCAGCTCCCTCGGAGCTCCATCAAACCTCTTACTAAGCGCAAGCGATACGAAGGATCGGGTAGCCCCCGAATCAAACAACACCAAAGCATAAATACCATTCACAATGAACGATCCTAAAATAAAACACATAAATATAACCAGACAAATATATATAAATAAAGAGATAAGGAGAAGATACATACCCATCACCACGTCTGGAGCTGCACGAGCCTCATCGGCCGTCAATTGAAAAGCCCTGCTCTTCACTAAAGGTGCATCTGCCAGGCCCGGGCGGCCGTCAGTAATCTGAAGCGTTGTAGGAGCGGGTGCTGACACCGGTCCTGCTGCAGCCAAACTCGGAAAATGGGCCTTCTTGTGGCCCCTCTGATTGCAATGGAAGCAAATTAGATAAGATACCAGGGTGGTGATGGTAGTAGGATTGCAATCCCTGCTAATATACCAGTCCGACTATACTTGAACCAGCCAGAACCACCCACCTTGCACGCCCCATCGTGCATCCCTCTCGCATCAACAAACTTGGACCTCATGCGCGAACCCCCCAATGCTTGAACCGCATTCGGATTCCTTATCCTCTCCATCTCGAGATCAATATCCCTCTCCCTAGCCCTCACTATCATATCATCTAGCGTCCTGCAGCTGGATCGGCTCAAAAATTGTCGATACTCCTCAACATCTCATGATACCTAGCCTTCTTCATATCCTCATCCTCCACATACTGCAGAACCAAAAGCGCTCTCTCCCGAAACATCACGGTGATCTCAGCCACCGTCTCAGTAGTCTGGCGGAGATCCTGAAACTCTCACACCAGCTGCTGCACCTCAATCACCGGTGCAAACTCAGCCCTAAATCTGGTCACAAAATCATCCCAGGTCATCGAATCAACCACAGAATTACCAACTGAGTGTCCGACCTGCTCCCACCAATCTCGTGCCCTGTCCTTCAAAAGACAGGAAGCAAGTCTGACCTTTTCCCCCGCGGGGCAACTGTTAGTACAGAAGGCGTTAGCACCATCCGCTAACCCCCTCCTGCTCGCTATCGGGTCCTTCGCCTCGTGATAGTACTAAGCTCCACATGCTCGGAACTCCCTGAAGGACAAAGAACGTGCTCCCACCTATGTTACCATCTCAGAACGAAACGAGATCAACCAATCATCCAAAATCTCCAGAATGTCATCCTTGACCGTACCAAAGATCATAGGAGTCTGCTCAAGAATGCAACACATAATCTCAGACGAGATGAACTCCCTAGTCTGATCATCTAGCTGCCCGGCTCCAGAACCTGAGCCCGAACCCTCTCCAGCACCAAAACTGCTAAGGGGTCTGCCCCGTATAGTCACCATACTGAAAATAAACCATGTAAACCATCAGAATAAGCATCAATATTTGAGGGATCACAAACTCTACTAGCTTCCTGGTTTCATCGTAGCTCTCCTTGACTCGTATACGGATCATCTGCTTCTAGTAGTACGGGCCCATACTACCTTCCACATCTATTTCTACTTTCCTCAAGAGTTGCCTTGAACCCACCAAGTCACCCCATATCCATAAAATAAACCCTCATCAAACAATGCTCCCAGCACTAGATCTCATTTTAGGTTTTCCTAGGGCAAGCTCCACACCACTCTCCGCCATCAGCTGCAGAAGGAACTCCCATTAACTTCATCTAACTAGCTTACGAATACAATTACATATCACTAAAACTAGATAATTCTTCGAATGAGAGGTCTCACACTGTAACATCCGGATTTTTCAGGTATAGTGTTGTGTGTTTTAATTTGAAGATATGTGGAGAGACTCGACGAGTTGAGGGTCCAACTCGCCGAGTCAAGTAGAGATATTCGCAGGGAATTAATGAGTGTACTCGACGAGTCGGGAAACTGACTTGCCGAGTAAATGCTGGGCAGAGAAACCCTAATTTCTCGGGGCTGGGGCCTATTTAAGGGGACTTATGCCCCCATTTCCGCCTCACCAGTTACCCTACACCCCTTATAACAAACCCTAATTACTATTTGAGCTAGAGAGTGAGAGAGAAGCTCATTTTGAGGTTCTTGTGCATCATTTGAGGAAGAGGAGGAGGTTATCAATCAAGGAGTTGGAGGAGAGGCTGTTGGGTCCAGTGATTTCCTGTCCAGAGCTCTTGAGGAAGGTATGAAAGTTTTCACCTTTCCTCTTATTTTGGATAGATCTCATATCTATGGAGTTTTAGGGCTTTTTGCCATCTTTTGTTTGCGTCCTTAAGTAGCATGAGTTATCAGGAAGTCTAGACTTCAGATCTGGACCTTGTGAGGTCCCTAGAGTCTAGATGTCCCAGCTTTATTCATCCATATGAGGGTTTTTGGGCTTAATCATTCATAAAGGGCGTGTGTTGGCATTTTGGAGCAAATACATCATGCATGAACGTAAAGATTGAAGCTTTACATGATTATTGAGCCTTGTGATAACAGATCTAGTGTTGGGAGTGATAGATCTATTTTAAATCTTCTGAATGGGCAATGGGTCTGAATGAACTCGCCGAGTCGATGAGCCGACTCAGCGAGTTGGTTAGGGTTTGTCCCGGAGAGCTGAATCATGCGATAGCTCGGCGAGTTGGGGGTCAACTCGACGAGCTGAGCTGGACTTCCACGAGAGTTCAGAGGAAATGAATGGACTCAACGAGTCACAATGGTGCACTCGGCGAGTCGGGTCAAACATTGACTGTTGACTCGAGTTTGACTTCTATTGACTTTAGGGTTTGGTCAACATGAGTAATGGAGACCATGGAGGGGTCTTTTACCCAATTTGAGAGTTAGAGAGAGAAGGATAGCATGTGGTTGCTTAGAGTCGAGAATCGAGTATTAATTAGAGATATTTACCCTATGTGCTAGGCGGTGGCTAGTTCGAGATTTGAGTTCGAGGATAATTGCTTGCTTGCTCGCAAGGTGAGTCATCTCACTATACTTTACCTAGAGTTGTGCTTATGTGTGACCGGAGGGGCTTATGTGCTTACATTGAGTATTATGTTATCCTGCCTTATGTTTTATGTTGTGCATTATGTCTTTGTGATTTATGCTATGCGGAGCTTTACAGACCGGACCAGAGGGTCCAACGAACCATGGGACTGGAGGGTCCCACTGAGACACCTTGACCGGAGGGTCTTACTGTGTTATAGCCTCGAGTGGCTTCAGAGTTGTGTGTGGTATTTTGGGGAACTCACTAAGCTTCGTGTTTACCGTGTTATGTGTTATGTGTTTTAGGTTTCTCAGGATCGCGGGAAGGCACCGGCTTGATTGTACACACCAGTGAAAGAGTTATGTTTTGAGGATCCTGGATTTGAATCAAACAATTATGGAGTTGCGATTTGTAAATTAAATAAATGAGATTTTCGTACAATGTGTTATGAGAATTATGCGATTTTAAATGAAAAAAAAATTACTTAAAAATTTACGGTGTTACACACACTACAACGGTTGGACTCAAATAAGAGTTGCGCAATAGAGTTAAAACCTAACCTCCTAAAATTATTTAGTTCCTATAATATGTAACTTAGCATATTCGCTTACCAGTTAGCCGAAGCTAGTGAGAACTCCTAAAAAGCATAAAGCAAGCATCATTAGAGCATCAAGTAATCATAACCAAGCATCACCTAATCAGGCCATCCTATCACTGACTGATCAGTACTAGTATGCAAGTCTGCAAGCTCATACAATAGGCATACAAAGCCATCTCTCCTGGCATTCTATCATGCAAATAATGAGCAGATCCTTACCCCTACTAGCATGCGATTCACAGATTCACATATCAAATCATATCAGATAACATGTATGGGTATTTTGGGAAAACATACTTGAGCTCGTTCGATTGCATGCACCACACCCTTTCTTGTATTATAAAACTTTTTTTCTCTTCAAAACATTTCTTTTTGAAAAAAACTTTACCAAATCCTCAGTTTGAGTTCGGACACACCCGAGAGTATGTCTGAATCCCTCAAACCAAGACTATGATACCAACTTGTAACGTCCCAAAAATAAGACCCAAAAATTTCATTTTTAATTAAATAAAACCAATATCCCAAAAACATCATCATAAAAATCCAGATAAAACAAATGTATCAATCATCATATCATATTAGAATAAACCACAAAATGTAGAACGAGGTGGTGTGTGCTCTACAATCAACCCGGGCTCTTCCTTTTGCAACCAGAAGTACCTGAAACATAAACTGAAAACCATAAGCACGAAGCTTAGTGAGTTCCCCAACATACCACATACCATACATAAATAAACACATAACAGGCCCCGCCAATGAGTGTATCGGGCCCCGCCCACTGAGTATAACGGGCCCCGCCCAAACTCGCATAACGGGCCCCGCCCAACATACAAATCATATAAGCACATTCACATACAAGAGTCACACAGACATCTAGTATCCTAACATCACTGATCATAGGCCGACATTGGCGCCTTAGACCCGCACAACATGATGAGGAAACTCACCTCACGTTGTCGAATCTCATAGAAAGAATCCATGGCTGCTGGCCCGCTAAAATCCCCGCGCTAACAATTACAAAAATAACGTCCAATTAATAATTGGATCCTGATTCACCCTAAGAGTCCAAACTAGGGTAAAAGACCTTTTTACCCTTCCCATTATTTGGCCCAAGGCCTAAACCCAATCCAAATTGTCCAAACGCCCAAATTCTAAAATAACCACCTAAGGCAACTATGGACCAAATTTCCAAATTTGGCCCAAACCCTTTCATGGGCCTTAAACAAAGGTCCAAAAATATTCTTAGCCCAAAACAATATTCTGATGGCCCAAAATAAAGCCCTAGACTCCTAAGGTCCAAAATAGGCCCAATACCGAAAAGCCCAACTTCCAAAGCTCACTGTTGAGTACGCGGGGCGTACTCAGCTTGTACGTTAAGTATACTTGCTTTAGGGCTTGTACGCACGACGTACTAACTTGTACGCCTATCGTACTCCCCCTGATTGGCCAACTTTCTCATTCAGCTCTTAAACGGTTAAGACTTCACTCCAACACTTAGATCCGATTTCCTTAAGGTGGTTTATCACGTAAATCTGCCAACTTTACGTGCATTCATGGCTTAATGAGGCTCTTACAGCTCAAAAGAGCTTAACAAGTGACTTAATGAATGCATGAGACCACCAATACCATAAAGTTTGCATTTTTGTGCCAAAGGAACCCTCGAAATGTCCAGATCTACAAGGTTTAGCTTCTAAAACGGCCTTAACTCACCAAGACCAACCAAAAGGGACCAAAAAGGACCATAACAAGCTAAAGAGTATATCAAAGCAAAGAGTAGACAAGGTATGGACTTTATACCTCAAGAGTCACCAAAAGATGGAGTTAAATCTGGATCTCTAAGCTCCCCTCCAAGGAATGAGTCTTCCAACTTCTTCATCTATCACTTCAAAGAGTACAAAACCTACCAAAGATCAAAACCAAGGCTCAAGAGCACCTTACAAAGCAAATGGACGAATTAGGGTTTTCAAGGGTAAGGAGGCTGAGTAAACATGTCCAAAAGAGGCTATCACATGGATTTTATAGGGTGCAACACCCTAAAATTAGGGTTTTCATTAAACGCATGTACGCCCCGCGTACACAAGTATACGCCCCGTGTATGTGTCCGAAGGCGCGATTCTAGCATTAGGCTAGTACGCTAAGCGTACCACCCTGTATGCCCCGCGTACTAGCCTTAAGGACAATTTTGCAAACTTTTTCGATTAGGGGTAACATATGAAACTTACCAATGTTCCAAGCATTACAATCCGCTGTGCGATAGGAAACATGTGGTTGATTTTTGTGGAGGTTGTGGTGGTTTTAGGTGAAGTTTTCATGGTGTACTATTGAAGCAGGTGGCTTGAATAAGGGTGGTTCAAGTTTTAGTGGAGGTGTTGTTTGGCAATGGGTGTTCTGATGTGATTCACGGTGTTTGTGTTAGATTAATGTCTAAGTCCATAACTATATTTGGTATGTACTTGACCCGACCCGGCATGGTCCATTTGGGTTGCACTTCACCGGCACAATTTATATGGATAGTCTTTTGAGAATAGTATATTTATGATTTATATTAATATATTATAAGTTCTAATATATTAATATGGAATCATATTATTTAATTAGTATTGATCAAGAATTAATTTAGAATTAATTAAGTGATCAAAAAGAACTAATTAAATATGGACTCTTATATATATGGAATGGGCCAAGTTCATTTAGGTTGGGCTAAGCTTTCATGGATGGTCCATGGAGCTTTTAACCCATGGATCCTATGTAAATGAAAGGTCATGGGTATTAGGGTTTACATGGATGTAACCCTAATCCTCCATAATATATAAAGGGGTCCTTGGCTCACAAAATTGGGACAAGTGTGTGAAAATAAGAGTGGGCCGATTTTAGTGTGCATACATATTCTCTCAAGTTCTTCCAAGGTGTTTTGGTGATTTGTGATTCCATTTGAGGCTTCCACACTATTGGGGCTAAGCTCTTAAAGCTTGAAGACATCAAGCTACATCAAAAGGTATGTCATCTAACTAGAACTTTGTAGTATAGGTGCTTCATAATATGCTAGTTAGGATGAAACCTTGGAATAGTTAATATTTGCATGTATAATAGAGAAAACATAGATCCAAGGTTTATAGGGTTGCATGTACACCATAGGAGTGTTAGAATGCTCAAAACCCAACAGTGGTATCAGAGCCATAGGTTGTTTTCTGTTATATTGATGCAAATGTTTTATTTTCAAAGTTGGAAAAAAAAGAAAAAAAAACATGACGTTTGTCAAATTTTAAGATAATTACTTGTTTTTGTGAAAAACTAATTATTTGTAAAATTTGAATCATTTGCTATATGAGTTGAATTAGGTCAAATTTAGTAAAAGATACAATGATATGATTATTTTATTAGTTTTAAAAGTTTGATTTAAAGAGTTTTTTGAAACCTCCATAAGTTATGGATATGAAAAGGTTTTTAAAAAAATTGATTCAAAGTTTTTTATGGAGTTACAAAACTTGGTCTTAATGTTTTAAAGAATTTCATAACTTGTTCTTAAGTTATGGAACATGAAAAGTTTCATCATAAAACAAGTATTTAACTCCATAAGTTATGGAATCCAAAAGTTTTCAAGAGTTACAAAACTTGCCCTCAAGTTTTGGAATTTGGAAAAAGTTTTTTTATGATAAAAAAAAAAGAATTGAATTCTAAAACTCTTGGGTTCATAACTTAAACAATTAATTAAATGGTTTTAATTTTGAATTTAATAATTGGAATTATGATGTTTTATTGAATAATTCAATTAACTCTTATGGACTTTATTAATAGATAATTAAAGTGTTTAATTAAAAGAGAATTAATAATTCCATAATGACATGGTTTAAATTTAATTAAATTAAGAGTATAGTTTAATTAAGAGATTAAACCACCAAGTATTTTAAATGTCTAAAATACACCCTTATACTATTATAATATTAAAAGTTTAATATATTATATGTATAAGAGCAAGTCGTCTTACCATTAGTAGGCCTCATTCACGAAGCCGATCTATAAGGGGGGTATAAGGTTACTGCCTATAAAATGGCAGTTTAATGGGTGTCCACTCTCACTCACCGCTTCCTTGACCGGTGGAGGGTCGTTAGCCGAACAGGTAGGACAAGGACTATAATTCTCCCTTCATTATAAGTATAATGATAAATACTAAGTAACTAAACACTTATAAATTCCCAATCTTAGTTACTTAGGAAAATGTGAATAAGGTGCTAATCCATGAAATTACACTTTGCACTTTGTTTAAGCTGTTAGTGGAGCGTGTGTGGTTAACCGGCACACTAACCTGGACTTAACAAGGTAGGCAAAAGGTAACTTAATGTTTATCATAGTATCGTTGGAGCGTGTGTGGTTAACCGGCACATCGATTGAGGGGTAAATATTAAGGGTACCAAGTATATTTGCATGGTTACTTCACACCTTGTTTTGTGATCCTCGGCATCCCAGTCACAAAACCTGAAGGGCACACTCGAGATTGAAACATGCCATTGAAAAGTTCAATGAATCTCAAAAGAATCTAGGAGTTTCAAAACCAATTAAAACCTAATAATACATTTCGTTTATCTTGGTGGAAATTGGTGAATCGTCATTCACCTACCTTCAAATATTTTATAGCTTGGATTACGGCATCCCTCTTCCAAGTTATAAAATAGTTTGTTGGGTCCTAGCCTTAATATATCATATTGGGTGTTATATTAAGGACTTAAATCAACTTTACGTGAATTTCTCCCATTGTTGATGTCTGGTTTAGACAACAATGATCTTCCCAAACCAAGCTTTCCTAATGAATATGACTTCCCGAGTTTGGCTCATGGAAGTCATACTTCTCTTCCTTCACCTCCTCCAATTATTCTCCCTAACCCACAAGTTCAAGGTCACTCAAGCCCTAATGGCAAGCAAGGTCTATGTGTGATCACATCTTAGAGATGAAGTCACATATTGACAAGCCGGGAGAGTTGGGTGTCAAAGTTTTGAGAAAGTTGGATGTTCAATCACTTTCTAAGTCACATAGTGAGTTCCTTTGGGACTACTATGAAACAGACTATTACATGAACCTTAATGATCATATCTATTTGCTTGGTGCTGCTGAATCAGCAATGATTTGGAACGATAGTAAAGCAAATTTGATTAGAAGATGAACTTCCCAAAAACTTTATGGACAGTGACATTGGTGACACTGGAAATCCAGAAAAAGCATTCTCTTCCCAATGGGATTGACCATAGTCAACCCGGTTGACCAAATGGTAAAGAGAAAGGCTAAGTCTGAGATAGTCTCATTACCAAAGGGTCCATATGTTTATTTTGCCAAAGGAAGGGGCGTTGATTGCAAAGCTGCCAAATTTACCTAAGGATGTTAAAGTCAATAAGTTTGACTCTACATCAGGTAGAGCCCATTATCTAACTCTGTTAAGTTCTATTCTGAGATCCTCATTACATGATGTGACTGGGTCACATGTTGATGTTTTAAGAATCAAAGAATAGAGATAAATCTTAAAGGAAGTATATGTTGATTCTGATCGCGAAGGTGGATTTCGATCGCATCAGAATTTTGAGCAGTTGCTTAAGAAGTTATGATATATTGCTAAGGAATATATAACAACAATTTTCCATGTGGATTGTAAGGATAAGTTTTTCCGTAAAGTTTTAAAATAAAAGAAAATTGTTTAATTTTATTTATTTGAAGTATCCTTACAATGGCATTTGTGGAAAATTGTTGCTTATATGATTCCACTGACAGCAATATTGAAAAATGGATTTGATTCTTTCATTTGTGGTAGTGTCTAAATTTACCAAATCAGGAAAGTTCCTCATCGCCCAAGTTTCAATTGGACCGAAACTTGGAATCTTGCAAGTTGAATAGTATGATGAATGAGAACTTTCAAGCATTGGAAAATCAAGACTAATTACTTGTTCACATGGATGTGTGAGTCAAGTGAAGGACTAAAGGGATCGAGTACACATTCTTGTGCACTGGTCATGTCCGCTACAAAGCTCGTTAAGACTATTTGATTTACTAAAGTTTAGTAAATATGGTTATACTTACAAGTTTAAGTATAATTCTAAAACATTGGAAAAGTCTCAATGTATGGCAGAACGAATGGGAAGAATCAAATTAGGCAGAAAGATAAAAGTTTCTCAAATCTGAAAAGATGGGAGAGTACTTTAGTATCATGTTTGTGATCATCTTAATGATTTAGAAATCATATCACAATTAGTCCTCTAAAGGTCATCTTAGTGCATTTTTATGACTAAGAAGAGGAGTCATGAATTGTTGAAATGGTTAGATCAGGAAGATGAGTCATACTTCATTCCAAAACAATTCTTAGAGTCATACTCCAAGATTGTAACTTGAGTGACATATCTTAAAGAAAGGTTTAAAACACTTGTCAAATGTAAGAGTAAAAGTGTCCTACTCTTGTACATTTGAAATTGGTAAGTTGTGATGTTTTGGATAAAACAAAGACCAACTAAGGCCAATTGTGTGAAGTGTTTGTCTTGATAAAGAATCCGCACTATCTCTTGAATATTTGGCAAGATAGTCTTATATGTCAAGAGGATAGTGGGAGTCTTAAAGATCCTAAAAAGAATTTCAAGAACTAATCAAGAATAAAACCTGAGGTTCTTCACTAGCACACGACTTGAGGTTTATAACCTATCGTGTTGACATATTATGTGCCCATTCCAGTTAAAGTTGGCTTTGCATAGGAGTTCTGAAAGTTCTCAATTGGTTGCATAACAACTTGGAAGCAATGGCAGGCCCTGTACTGCCAGGTGGCAAGAAGTTAAGATTGCATAAGTTCAGTCCATATGAGTTTAGATTTGTCATTATCCTTGTCTTGTGACTATGGTTTCGACGATTCACATGGATAAGAAAACATACACCATAAAATCTAAGGGTCATAAGGTTTCTCTCCGATTCATGAAAATGATGGTGAGGAAACACTTCCACCAAGTAGATTTGAAGCAGATGGCAAAAGGTCTAAACAATTGAGACTATGATTACGGCATCCCTTTTCATAGTTCTGAAATTGTTTCGACACACATGCTTGCTATCTAAGGAAAGGTGTATGATTTTGATAAAGTTTTATCAAAGCATCTCGTATCAGAAATCTGAACTTTGGTAAGAAAGTCAATAAAGTATTGATTTCTAGAAGTCCAGCTGATTTCTGAGTACATGTCAAAGCTAGTGGGAGCATAAGTGTTATGCTAATAATCATCATGTTAGTGGGAGCATGATAATTATTGTTAGTGTTGCAAGTTAGCAATGTTAATTATAGAAAACAAAAGTTTCAATTCGTGAGGCTGCAGGGATTGAAAAAGTTGTTTTGCTATAATTAAGGGAGAGGATATACTTCATTTCAGTTCTAAAGGCTTAGATTGAGACCTTAATCATCCTTAGTCAAGAATATATATATGAATTTCATGTTGGATTGGTTCAACTTAAGGAAATTCTATATATTGCGTTCTCAAAATTCGATTATGATTACGGCATCCCTCTTCATAGTCAAATTTTGAAAACATGGCAAATAAAAATATTGTAGCAAAAGACTGGTCTAGAATCATGTATTTATGTGAGACATCATGAATCGTGTACCATTTGCTTTGGGTACAGGATCGATTGCATGTGCTATAATATTTGTCATTTCTAAATTTTTCCAAATGCCCAGAGGCATTAAGAAGGGAAAAGGTCTAGAATTGGATATGACTAAAATGATTAAGCAATTGTCGAGGACAATCTGAGGTTTACCAAAGATTGGTTGCTCAGGGACAGTTGGAAGTATAGTGCTAATTTTGGAAGGACCATATTGACATATTCTGAAAAGAGGCATCTCTTATTCAGAAGTGATAGTCAAAATGAGAATATGGAGTTGTCTCTATAGGTGGAAGTTATCTGTGTAAGATTAGAAAACTTAATGCAAGAAGCATGTCCAAAGCAATGTACTTTGAATATGAGACTTAGTTTCCATGGAGTTGATCTCCATTGGAATACCTTATAATGAGTGTTGACAAGTCTTTATGACTTTGTACATATTCATTACACGAGGGTCAGTGCATATAAGTTTAAAATCTAAACAGATTTCGATAAATGATAGGAATTTGAAATTCTCACATTTTTCGATAAGGATTTGGGAGTGTGAAATTAGAATCATTAAAATTATGTTCAATTGGTTTATTTCACAAAGTAAGGATCATAGACAAACATAGAGTGCATACTTGGTGTATGGCAAAGCTATTGTTTAAGAAAAACATAGTGTACATGCTTGGAGCATGGGACAACTAGTGTTTTTAATTCAAGTATAAAGTTGATAAAACCGAAACAATGAATAATGAGTAATCAGTATGGTGATAAATAAAAGTGTTTATTTATATCCACAGGGTTTGATACCATATTTGATTCATTTATTCTTGTGTTTCACTTTGCATGTTTTGACTTCCAGAATAACTAAGTCGCTCTTCCTGAATGATTAAGTTATTCAAACCATCCACAGTCGATCATATGTTGGAAGTAGATATGAATCAAGATTGTCATGGGTTGGTTTGTAGAGGTCCAAGTTGGTGGACAAAGTGGTGCTACACACTCATGAGTGCTCATAAGTTCTGAGTATTGGATTCAACCCACGCTCATTTGAATCACTTCATGGATTTTATCACGAGTGATCATGAGAGGATAATATCTTATATTCTTAAAACCTAGAGATATGAGTTGTTACTATGAGTTGGTTATACATTGATTGCACGAAAACGCATTGGTAACTCGATGTTATAAAACGTGCCTTTGTGTATGATTCAACAAGTAGTAGAACAAGCCATATGAGTCGAAGTTTATCCATTCCTTTTACCTTCGGGATAAAAGCGATATATGTGGGCCCCTCGATGATTTAGCGATGACACATGTGAGTGCTTGGCCAAGCCAGGACTGATTTGATTTGTTCAATCAGTCAGTCATCATAAATCGAAAATCGGGAAACAACAAATGGACAGAGAGAATGATTATAATCTATGTCTCAGTCCATATGATATCTAGAATGGAGGAATATATGATCCCTTATCTAATGGACAAGTCATTGACAAGGTCAGAGTTCGACAGCGGCTTTAAGAGCTACGATTGCCAGTTAGGTTTTAAAGTCATACTCAATAATAGTTTTAGACTTATCCAAGTGGGAGACTGTTGGATTAATGTCTAAGTCCATAACTATATTTGGTATGTACTTGACCCGACCCGGCATGGTCCATTTGGGTTGCACTTCACCGGCACAATTTATATGGATAGTCTTTTGAGAATAGTATATTTATGATTTATATTAATATATTATAAGTTCTAATATATTAATATGGAATCATATTATTTAATTAGTATTGATCAAGAATTAATTTAGAATTAATTAAGTGATCAAAAAGAACTAATTAAATATGGACTCTTATATATATGGAATGGGCCAAGTTCATTTAGGTTGGGCTAAGCTTTCATGGATGGTCCATGGAGCTTTTAACCCATGGATCCTATGTAAATGAAAGGTCATGGGTATTAGGGTTTACATGGATGTAACCCTAATCCTCCATAATATATAAAGGGGTCCTTGGCTCACAAAATTGGGACAAGTGTGTGAAAATAAGAGTGAGCCGATTTTAGTGTGCATACATATTCTCTCAAGTTCTTCCAAGGTGTTTTGGTGATTTGTGATTCCATTTGAGGCTTCCACACTATTGGGGCTAAGCTCTTAAAGCTTGAAGACATCAAGCTACATCAAAAGGTATGTCATCTAACTAGAACTTTGTAGTATAGGTGCTTCATAATATGCTAGTTAGGATGAAACCTTGGAATAGTTAATATTTGCATGTATAATAGAGAAAACATAGATCCAAGGTTTATAGGGTTGCATGTACACCATAGGAGTGTTAGAATGCTCAAAACCAACAGTTTGAAGGATGGCTTCAATGATGACTTCTACTAAAAGATATGATTGCAAGTGGTGGTTTCCTCGATTGGAGCAGGTGGTTTCGATTTTGGTGGTTAGTGTTTCACGGTGGTTCCGATGGTGTGGGGGTGGTCGGCTGATATGATGATGGGGGTGTGAAGGTGACAGTGGCTGGTGTTCTCGGCTAGGATGATGGGTGTGATTTCCACAAAGAAATCAAGCAAGAACAAACCCAAATCAGTTGCTTTTCGATTTTGAGTCTTAAGTTTCGCTTTTGATAATCAAGCAAGAACAATCCCAAATCAGCCATCACCATCATCACGAAATTCCACATATTTCAGATGAAGGGAAAAGAGTGCCACTTTAAGCCTATGGTTTGGTTTCTTCAGTCAAGAACATGGTAAAGCAAACAAAATCAAATCACATACAAATTCATCTTTTTGGTTATTATTCAAATGACTAATGATACCCGAGATTTTGTTCCAAATATATCTGAAACTAGGGATTAAGATCCAGTGTCGATTTACAAATTTGAAAAATCAAACTTTTAAATTGGTGATCAGACCTACAAATCGATGTTCTAGAAATCACAATTGACTCAAAATATGATTGATTTTCATAGTTGTAGAAGATCTGGAACTCATTGAAATGGGTTTAAGAGTTGTTACCATAAATTTGTATCTGACCACATATGACCAGCAACGGTATGGGAAATGAACAATGGTTTGTCGGTTGCTGGTTCTTTTGGGTGAAGAGAAGGACATGAGAAAGAATGAAAGGGAGTTGGGTAGCTCCATGTTAACTTACTTTTTATAATAAAATAAAAGAATTATTAAAATAATTGTTTTATTAGAGTAATGATATATAAAAAATCAAAAAAGAAATAAAGAATGACAATATCGTCATTTTAAGCCTAGTAGGGACCAAGCGCAACAAAACCAAACAATAGGGACGGTCCAAGTTAAAAAAAAATAAGTTAGGACCAAGCGTGTAAATTACCCCAAACGACTTTACTTTAAATTTGAATATTTTAAAATTTTATTAAAAAAATAAATAAATGTAATATTTCATATATTAAAATATATCAACGAATATCTCAACTAATAACATATTATTCTCAATCATGTCAATTTCTCATAACAGGGTAAATTTGTACAAAATGCCAGAAACACGTCGATTTCTGAATGCCTTGAGTGGGGCTGGAGTAGGTCCATCTGACACGTCATTTGCGACAAAAGTGGCAACAGACTGGACCCAACATGTGGGTAAAAACCAACCCATATGGTAGACGCAAAACCACTGTTTACTTTGACCATGTGCATGGGTCCCACTCCTCCTTCCAACAACCTTATTGGTTCTCACTATGACTAATATATGCTGTTGGGACCCACCAGAAAACTATGAGTGAACTCCTGCCCAACTCAAGGCATTTTTTAATGATTCGGAACAAACTCAAATCTTATAATTGACAAACATGACCCAATTTAAAGGTTTAATCTACTTTTTTATTTGATTCATAGCAATCTTTGAATATAAGAGTCTTAATTGGTTCGAGTATATGTAATTGATGAAGACTTTTTGTAAGTGTATTAATCGACCATACGTCATAGACAAAGATACATCATACAAGACTACATGGTGCAAAATAAAATTGAAATACAAATTATTATTTTAAAAAATGTCATGCCAAGTGGTGTTCATACTTAAAGTTCGATATGATATTAACAGTATTTTATGTGTTTATCTATTTATTTTATTATTAAATATGGATTAATAAACTCATTGTTATTTGATGTTATAAATCATGTTTTAATTTGATTGTTTTGCGTTAATAAAGAATACAACATTAAGTGATCTTGTATCGTGTTATATAAAATATTATCGTGTCGTGCCAGAAAAATAAAATTACATGATTGTCCGATTTAACACTCCTAATATTAGTCAATGAAAATCATCTATTTTTATTAACGAAATTCCTCGCTTACCAATGTAACCCCCATTTTTGGTTTACTGCTAAAATTACTTCTCATTAACTTACATGGTGTCATTGTAACATCCCAAAATTAAGATCTAAAAATCTCATTTTTAATTTTATAAAACAGTAATCCAAAACATTGTCATAACATCAAAAAAGATCAAAGTATGTCACTACATCATAGCATATCAGAGTAAATCTCAAAATGCGGAAAAAGATGGTGTGTGTTCTGCAATCATTCTGGACTCTTCCCTTTCGATCATGGAGTACTTGAAATATAAACTGAAAACCATAAGCCTAAAGCTTAGTGAGTTCCCCAAAATACCACATACCATACATGATAAACACATACTGGGCCCCCGCTCCACATCGGGCATCGCCCGGCATCGAGTCCCACTCGGCCTCGGACCCCGTCTGACATCGAGCCCCGCTCGGATTACAGATCTGTCATTTATTAGGTCACGCCTGACATCGGGCCCCGCCCGGTACATATAATAAACATATAACATATAATCATGCTAACACATGCAATAATCACAAAACAATAGCACACAATATAGTCATCGGGCACGCCCGGGATCGAGCCTCGCTCGATATACATACCAGCACATAACACATGCAAGAGTCACACAGACATCTAACATACTATCATAATAATCATGGGTCGGCATTGGTGCCTTCGACCCGCTAAACACAGTGAGGAAACTCACCTCAGACTGCTGAATCTCACAGATAAATCTCTGACTGCTGGCCTGCTAAAATCCCCGCGCTCTAATCACAAAATAACATTCAATTAATAATTGGATACCGACTCACACTAAGAGTCCAAATTAGGGTAAAAGACCTTTTTACCCTTTCCCTAACTTGGCCCAAGGACAAGGCCCAATCCAACGGTCCAAAAGGCCTAAATTCCAAAACAATCACCCAAAGCCCAAATATGGTAATTTTCCAAATTAGGTCCAAGTCCCTTTGTGGGCCTTCATCCAAGAGAACCCAAAATAAAAACATCAGCCCAACTAAAACTGGATAGCCCAACAAGATCCTAAACACCTAAGTCTAAACATGGACCAAACCGAGAGCCCAAATGTCCGAACCCATCTGCTGAGTAAGCGGGGCGTATTCAACTCATAAGCTTAGGGTACTCGCTTTGGGGCTTGTACACCAAACATACTCCCCTGCTTAGCCAACTTCCATTATTCAGCTCTTAATCGATTAAGACTTCACCCAACACTTAGATCTGACTTCCTTAAGGTGGTTTATCACGTAAAGTTGGCAAATTTACGTCCATGCATGGCTTAATGAGGCTCTTAGAGCTCAAAAGAGCTTAACAAATGACGTAACACATGCATGAGTCCATAAATACCATAAAGATTGCATTTTTATGCTTAAGAGACCCTTAAAACATCCAGATCTACAAGGTTTAGCTTCTAAAACGGCCTTAGCTTATCAAGACCAACCAAAAGGGACCAAAATGACCATAAACAAGCTATACCTCAAAAATCAAAATGACCAAAAGGGACCAAAATGACCATAAACAAGCTATAGAGTAGATTAATGCAAAGAGTAGACAGGGTATGGACTTTATACCTCAAAAATCACCAAATGATGGAGCTAAATCTGGATCTCTAAGCTCTCCTCCAAGGAATGAATCTTCAAACTTCTTCTTCTACCACTTCAAGATGCACAAAACCCACCAAAGTTCAAAACAAGAGCACAAGAGCACCACACAAGGCAAAGGGACGAATTAGGGTTTCCAAAGGGTGGAGGCTAGTCTAAAATGTCCAGATGAAGCTATCTCATGGCTTAAATAGGGTGCAATACCCTAAAAAATAGTGTTTCCTTATCCACACGTACGCCATACGTACTCTATGTACGTCCAACGTGCGTGGACCAAAGGCGCGATCAGACATGGGCTAGTACGCTAAGCGTATCATCATGTACGCCCCGCGTACTAGCTTGAAGGCCAAAAGAAAGGAAAATGGTGCTTAGGTTTTAGAAGAGACATACCCGAAAATGAATGTTACAATTATCCCCCACTTGAATCAAACTTCGTCCTCGAATTCTGCTGCTCCGAATAACTCTGGGTTGTGCTCCCTCATCTCATCATCCGGCTCCTACGTCCACTCCGAACCCTTGCGGTGCTGCCATTGCACTTTTACCAAATCAACAACCTTGTTCCTCAAGGTTTTCGTCTTCCGTTCAAGAATCGCCACCGGTCTCTCAATACAATTCAGGCGGTCATCCACCTGAATATCCTCCAACGGTACCACTGCGGAATCATCCACTAAGCACTTCCACAGCTGAGAGACATGGAACGTGCTGTGAGTCTGAATGGGCTCATCCGTAAGATCCAAACGATATGCAACCCAGGCCACCCATACCAAAACCCTGAAAGGACCGATATACCTGGGACCCAACTTGCCCCTCTTTCTAAACCGGATGACACATTTCCAATGTGACACCTTCAGGAGAACCATATCCCCCACCTGGAACTCGAGATTTGATTAACGTCTGTCGGCATAACTCTTCTGCCGACTCTGAGCTGTCTAGAGCCTACTCTGAACCTGCTGAATCAACTCAGTGGTCTTGAGTACCACTTCAGTACTCCCCATAACCAAATGACCGACCTCGCCCCAACAAATCGAGGTCCTGCATTTCCTCCCATAGATCATCTCAAAAGGAGGTCGATCAATGTTGGCGTGATAACTGTTGTTATATGGAAATTATTCTAACGGAAGATACGTATCCCAACTCCCACCAAAGTCCAAGACACACACCCGAAGCGTATCCTCTAGGGTCTGAATAGTCTGCTCGCTCTGACCATCGGTCTACGGATGGAATGTTGTGCTGAAATGGAGACGAGTACCCAAATCTTCATGGAACCTCTTCCAAAACCTGGAAGTAAATCGGACATCTCTGTCTGAAACCACTAAAACCGGAACCCCATGTCGTGCCATAACCTCCCTGATATAAACCTCAACCAATTTCTCTGTAGAAATACTCTCCGATGAAATACGCGCTCTTGGTCAACCGATCCACGATGACCAATATCAAATCCACAACACACGCAGTATGGGGTAGCTTCGTGATGAAATCCATGGTAATATCCTCCTATTTCCATATGGGAATCTCCAGTGGCTGCATCTTGCCGTGAGGTCGCTGATGCTCGGCCTTGACTTTCCTAAAAGTCAAGCACCGCTCCACATACCAAGTCACATCCCGTTTCATGCAGGGCCACCAATAATCAGGACGAAGATCCTTATACATCTTCGTCGCCCCGGGATGAATGGAGAACCTAGACTTGTGCGTCTCCTCCATCAAAACCCGATGCGCACCGCCCCAATACGGAACCTAAACCTGCTGATGAAGAGTCAACAATCTGTGACTATCATAATTGAAGGAAGCCACCTGACCCGCAGCACGCTCACTCTTCTAGTGCTCTTCCTTTATAGCTTCAACCTAAGCCTCACGGATCTGCTCCAAAAGCGGAGTAATCACGGTCATCGTCAAACATATATCCCTTATCGGAGCCACGACCGCCTTGCGGCTGAGAGCATCGGCCACCACATTGGCCATCCTGGGGTGATAAAGGATCTCACAATCATAATCCTTCTCCGCATCCAACCACCGACGCTGCCTCATGTTCAGATTTGGCTGATCCATCAGATACCTCAAGCTCTTGTAATCTGTGTAAATAGTACAACAGACCCCATAGGGGTAATGCCGCCAAATCTTGAGGGCGAAAACCACAGCCCCCAATTCCAAATCATGTGTTGGATAATTCGCCTCATGAGGCTTCAGCTGCCTTGAAGCGTAAGCGATCACACGAACCCTCTACATCAACACTGCCCCTAACCCGTGATCGACGCATCACAATAAACCACAAAATCCTCAACACCCTCCAACAGGGTCAAAATAGGTGCCTCACAAAATCACTGTCTCAAGGTCTCAAAAGTTGCCTGCTGCTCAGGCCCCCAGGGAAATGTAAAAATCTTATTTGTCAACCGAGTCAAAGGAACAACTATCTTGGAGAAATTCTGGATAAACCTCTGATAATAACTTTCTAGACCAAGGAAACTTCGAATCTCAGATGGAGACCTCGGAACATCCCACCGCATCACGGCCTCGACCTTGGCCGGATCGACCAGAATACCACTCTGGTTGACAAGGTGCCCCAGAAACTACACCTCGCGCAACCAGAACTCGCACTTGGAGAACTTTGAGAAAAGTCTCTCCCTCCTCAAAGTCTATAGTACTTCCCTCAAGTGCTCCACATGTTGCTCCTGGGTCTTGGAATACACCAGTATTGATGGGTTTTGAGCATTCTAACACTTCCTAAGTGTACATGCAACCCTAATAACCTTGGATCTATGTTTGTCTAATAATCATGCAAAGTTGAATTCCAAGGTTATATTCCTATCTAGCATACATGGGGAACATTTTTAACTTGAATGAAAGATAGAATAACTTACCTTGTTGTTGATTATGATCCTTGAAACCTTGTGAGCCTAGCACCCCAAGTGTGATGCCTCAAATGCTTCACACAACACCAAATGCAAAGGAGTAAACTTTGAGAGAATCTTACACTTGCAAAATCGGCTCTCGCCCTCTTGTTTCTTAGTGTAGCCTATTTTGGTGGAGAATGGGTTTCTTATATAGTGTTGACACATCTTGGGTTACACCATGTAAACCCTAATGTGTCATGACTCTTCATTTCCATGACCCATGGGTTTGTAACTCCCATGGAGCATCCATGGAGCATCCTATGGGTGGAACCCAACTTGATAATCCATGGGCCTCTTAGCCCACTATATAAGATATGGAAGATTTACATAATCTACCCATATATTTAATTAGTTATCTTTTGATCACTTAATTAATTCTAAATTAATTCTTGATCAAACTAATTAAATAATATTATTAATATATTAGAACTTATAATATATTAATAAACCATAAATGTTATTTCTCTCATTTTAGTTTATCAATTGCATGGTGCCATGCAACCCAAATGGACCATGCCGGGTCGGGTCAAGTACATACCAGAAATAGTTATGGACTTAGACACCTTATCCAACAGTCTCCCACTTGGATAAGTCTAATAACTATAACTGCAATACTTCAGGAACCGATCGGCAATCGTAGCTCTTTCAAGGTTTCTCGGAACTGAGAAGATGATGATACGCCCTTTAAGATAAGTGATCATATAATCCTCTGTTCTAGATATCAGCCGGACAAATACATGGAACAGTGTCTTACTTTGTGTCCAACAGTTTGTTTCCCGATTTCCGATTTGTTTAACAAAGAACTTAATTGAACACATCAACTTAGTTCTGACCGGGCCCGGTACATAGGTCAAAACAAAATCATCGAGGGGCCCAGATATCAGCTTCTAATCCAAGAAGGAACAGATAAACTTCGACTCATATGTTTGTTCTACCACTCATTGAATTATACACAAAAGCACGTTTTATAACATCGAGTTACCAATGCGTTAACGTACAATCAATGCATAACCAACTCATAAGTAACAAATCATATCTTTAGGTTTGAAGACTTATATGATATTACCGTCTCACGATCACTCGAGATAAATTCCATGAAGTGATTCCAGTGAGCGTGGGTTGAGTCCAATGCTCGGAACTTATGAGCACTCATGAGTGTTGTAGCCATGTCCAACAACTTAGACCTCTGCAACCAATCATGACAGTCTTGATTCATACCTACTTCCGACATATGACCGACTGTGGAGGTTCGAATAATATGATATACCAAACATAATTATTCTGGAAGTCAAAACATGCAAAAGAAATATAGTAAACGATCGACAAGAGATAGCAACATTTTACTCATAAATAAAACACCTTTTATTCATCATCTAATGTCAATTACACTTTACAAATTTCAAGGTTATCTAACTACTAAATCTAATATCATCCTTCAGCCCTATGCTCCGAGCATGCTGGAGATGCTTAACCCGAGTCAGTCCCTTCGTGAGGGGATCTGCTGGATTCTCATCCGATGATACCCTCTTTGCCACGAGGAGTCCTTCTTCTATTCGATGTCTGATGAAATGGTATTTTCTGTCGATGTGTCTGGATCTCCCGTGATCCCTTGGTTCCTTGGCTAAGGCAACTGCACTTTCACTATCACAGAAAATTTCCATTGGCTCTTTAATAGCTGGTACAACTCCAAGGTCTCCAATGAAGTTCTTCAACCATATCGCCTCCTTTGCTGCCTCGCTAGTTGCTATATACTCTGATTCGCAAGTTGAATCAGCCACTGTCTCTTGCTTGGAACTCTTCCAAGAAATTGCTCCTCCATTTAAGGTAAAGACCCAGCCTGACTGAGAACGGAAATTATCCCTATCAGTCTGAAAGCTAGCATCACTATACCCTACAACTCTCAAGTCTTCACTCCCACCGAGGGTAAGGACCCAGTCCTTAGTCCTCCGTAGGTACTTGAGGATATTCTTTACCGCAGTCCAGTGTGCCTTGCCAGGGTTCCCCTGATACCTGCTAACCATGCTCAAAGCAAAGGCTACATCAGGTCGAGTACACGTCATAGCATACATGATCGATCCTACAGCCGAAGCATAAGGTATTCGACTCATTTCTGCTATCTCAGCCTCAGTACTAGGGCTTTGTGTCTTACTCAATCTGGCATTACTCTGGATGGGTAACTCTCCTTTCTTGGAGTCCTGCATGCCGAATCTCTTCAACACCTTATCCAAGTAAGTACTCTGACTAAGTCCAATTAGTCTTTTACTCCGGTCTCTCAAGATCCTTATCCCTAGAATATAGGCAGCTTCTCCTAGGTCCTTCATAGAGAAACACTTCCCAAGCCAGGACTTAACTTCCTGCAGAGTTGGGATGTCATTTCCTATGAGTAGTATGTCATCCACATACAATACCAAAAAGCTAACTATACTCCCACTAGCCTTGACATATACACAAGATTCATCTTCACTCCTAGAAAAGCCAAATTCCTTGACTTTCTCATCAAAGCAAAGATTCCATCTGCGAGGTGCTTGCTTTAACCCATAAATGGATTTCTCAAGCTTACACACTCTATTAGGGTACTCTGTGTTGACAAAATCCTCTGGCTGACTCATGTAAACATCCTCAACCAACTTTCCATTAAGGAAAGCGGTTTTGACATCCATTTGCCATATTTCATAGTCATAAAATGCGGCTATGGCTAACAGAACCCTAATAGACTTAATCTTGGCCACTGGAGAAAAGGTCTCATCATAATCAACTCCCGGAGTTTGTGAGAAACCCTTTGCAACCAGTCGTGCCTTATAAGTGTGTACATTACCATCCATGTCGGTCTTTTTCTTGAAGATCCATTTGCACCCTACAGTATTACGACCTGGTACATTCTCAACCAAGTTCCAAACTTGATTGTCATACATGGACTGTATCTCGCTGTCCATTGCCTCTTTCCACTTGGCTGACTCAAGGCCTGCCATGGCTTGCGCGTAACTGTTAGGTTCATCCAGACCTATCAGTGTCTCATCACTGATAAGTGTATCACCTTCCGCAGTAATATGGAATCCATAGTAATGCTCATGTGCATTCCTAACCCTTGTGGAACGCCTCAGAGGTACAGACTTGTCAATTGGCTCAACAGAAGTTTCCTCCTCAAGTTGAGTGCTAGGGTTTGAAGTTCCTTCACCACTTGACTCTTGAATTTCTTCAAGGTCAACTTGCCTCCCACTGTCTCCTTGGCTTATGAACTCTCTCTATCGAAAGAAAGCCCTCCTAGCTACAAAGACCACATTCTCACTAGGTCTGTAGAAGAGGTAACCAAAGGATTTCTGTGGGTAGCCGATGAAAATACACCTCTCACTTCGAGGTTCGAGCTTATCATGAGTCTCGCGTCTCACGAAAGCCTCGCAACCCCAAATCTTAATGTGGTCTAGTTTGGCTACTTTACCAGTCCACATCTCATGAGGAGTTTTGGCAACTTTCTTTGTGGGAACTAGATTAAGGATATGGGCGGCAGTCTCTAAGGCATACCCCCAAAATGAGATTGGTAGCGAAGCTCGACTCATCATGGTACGAACCATATCCAACAAGGTTCGATTACGCCTCTCAGCTACACCATTCAACTGCGGTGTCCTGGGAGGTGTCAATTGTGAGACAATCCCACAATCCCTAAGATAGTCGAGGAACTCTGAACTAAGATACTCACCACCTCGATCGGATCGAAGCATCTTAATGTTCCTGCCCAATTGATTCTCGACTTCCTGTTTAAACTCTTTAAACCTCTCAAAAGTCTCTGACTTATGCTTGATTAAGTAGACATATCCATATCTACTGTAATCATCAGTAAAAGTCAAATAATAACGATTAGCATCCCTTGTGGCATGTTTGAAGGGCACACACACATCCGTGTGTATAAGATCCAACAAACCTTCACCCCTCTCACAAGAGCCTGTGAAGGGTGACTTTGTCATTTTTCCAAGTAAGCATGATTCGCAACTATCATCTGACTTTAGGTCAAATGACTCCAATACTCCATCCTTTTGGAGTTGGCCTATGCGTTTCTTGCTTATATGTCCAAGACGACAATGCCATAATGATGCTTTATCCAAGTTATTATCATTAACAGAATCAATACACAATACATTATTTCCTAAGTTATCAACCACAGATACAGTTTCATACACACCATCACAAGGTAATGCTTTAAAATAAAGAACATTATTAAAGAAAGCATTAATCGAACCAACTTCATTATCAAATGAAAAGGTGAAACCTTGTTTATACAATGCATGAAAGGAAATAATATTTCTTGCCATTTCTGGCGAATAACAACATTTATTCAAATCTAAACTAAACCCACTACTTAGCGATAAAGTATAAACTCCAATCTTGGTGACAGGTAAAGCTTTCCTATTCCCCATGATTAAGTTTATTCTTCCATGCTCCACATTCTCACTTCTTCTTAGTCCCTGCAAATCAGAACAGATATGAATACCACAACCGGTATCAAGGACCCAAGAGTTAGAATGGGGTGAGTTATTAGATAAGATAGTGTAAATACCTGCATGGTTGGGTTTAACTTTCCCATCCTTCACATCTTGCTGGTACTTTCGGCAGTTCCGCTTCCAATGTGACTTTTCATGGCAATAGAAGCATTCAGCCTCTTTAGGGTCAGAAGAAGGAGTGACAAAACCTTTCTTGGTTCCACTTGAAGAAGAGCCATCAAGGGTCCTAGCCTTGGTACCCTTCGAAGAGCTCTTCCTCTTCTTCCCTCTACCTTTCCCGATTGCCAAAACCGGGGCGGAGTTTGGAGTAGGAGTGTTAACAACCGACTTACCCTTAAGACCTGTTTCTGCGGTCTTGAGGAGTCCCTGAAGTTTGCTGAGTGTGACCTCTTCCTTATTCATGTGATATGTCATGCAGAATTGATCATAGCACGATGGTAAGGAGTGCAAAAGGATATCTATTGCAAGCTCCTCAGGGAAGTTCACATTAAGCTTCAGCAACCGATCCACATACCTTTGCATTTTCTGCATGTGGCTCGTGACGGATTCCCCGTCCTTCATCATGGTTGTTATGATAGAGCATATGATTTCATACCTCTCTTGTCGTGCACTTTGATGGTATCTTTCCATCAGATCTTGGTGCATTTCAAAAGGGTAGAAGTCCTCATAGGACTTTTGGAGTTCTGCTGTCATGGTGGCCAACATGATGCATGCCACTTTTGTAGCATCCCTTTCATGTGCCCGGAAGTCAGCGATCTCCTGGGGAGTTGCAGTGGTCTCATCAATCTCCTTAAGCTCCTTGTCAAGGACATATTCTTTGTCCTCGTAGCGGGTAATCATCCTGATGTTTCTGATCCATTCATTGAAGTTGGATCCATCAAAAGTGACTTTCCCACACAAGTTCATAAGGGTAAAGGAGCCATTAGGATTAGAGCCAGAAGCAGCATTGTTTGAAGACATCTGAAAGAAGAGAACAAGATTAATTTAGATATTAAGAGAGTCCTTAATAAAACACCCAAATGTAATATTAAGGCTAGGATCCAATCACAATATATTATAACTTAGAAGAGGTATGCCGTAATCCAAGTTATAACATATTTGAAAGGTAGGTGAATGACGATTCACCAATTTCCACCATGAAAAACGAAATATAAATATTAGGTTTTTAATTGGTTCTTAGAAATTCCTAGATTCTTTTGAGATTCAATGAACTTTTCAAAGGCATGTTTCAATCTCGAGTGTGCCCTCCAAGTTTTGTGACTGGGATACCGAGGATCACAAAACGAGGTGTGAAGTAACCATGCAAATCACTTGGTACCCTCAAGGTTTATCACTCAATCGATGTGTCGGTAAACCACACACGCTCCACCGATGCTATGGTAAACCTTAAGTCACCCTTTACCTACCTTGTTAAGTCCAAGTTAGTGTGCCGGTTAACCACACACGCTCCACCAACGACTTAAACAAAGTGTAAAGTGTAATTTCATGGATTAGTACCTTATTCACATTTTCCTAAAGTAACTAAGATTGGGAATTTAATAAAAGCATTTAGTTACTTTATAATATTCATCATACTTTTAATGAGAATTTATAAGTCCTTGTCTTACCCGTTCGGCTAACGACCCTCCACCGATCAAGGAAGCGGTGGGTGAGAGTGGACACCCATTAAGTTGCCATTTTATAGGCAACAACCTTATACCCCCCTTATAGACCGGCTTCGTGAATGAGGCGTACTAGCGGTAAGACGACTTGACATTATACATATATATATTAGTAACTTATAATATTATAAAGTATAAGGGTTGAATTTTAACTTTTAAAATTCTAAGGGTTGGAACTAAAGTTTTAATCAAGACTTTACATGTTCCAAAACTTGAGGGCAAGTTTTGTAAACTTCCAAAACTTTTCATTTCTTATAACTTATGAATTAATTGAGTAATAAAAATGAAGACTCTTCATTTTTATAACTCTTGTGTTCTTTTAATGGCTTTAATAAAAGTGAGACTTTTGGTTTTCCATAACTTGAGGACAAGTTATGGACTCCATTAAAACACATTATGATCATGAATTAAACTACCATGAAGGTTACAAACAATTCCTATGATCATCTAATCTTCATAAGTTCAAGAACATGAATATGAACACTTTCAAGAATCAAAAATTACACTTAAAAAAAACTTGTAATTTTAATAATTGTCATTGTAAATGGATTAGCATAAACATTACACCATCTAAAACAAGCTTTAAAACATCAAAACAGTTTAGGGTAATGTTTCTAGTCCATTTCCAACAACAAATGTGCAAACTTTCATACGAGCAGAAAACAGAAAAACGGTTTTTATTCAAGCTGTTTGCACACAAAAAAAACAACAAACAAACCTAGGATCTGATACCACTGATGGGTTTTGAGCATTCTAACACTTCCTAAGTGTACATGCAACCCTAATAACCTTGGATCTATGTTTGTCTAATAATCATGCAAAGTTGAATTCCAAGGTTATATTCCTATCTAGCATACATGGGGAACATTTTTAACTTGAATGAAAGATAGAATAACTTACCTTGTTGTTGATTATGATCCTTGAAACCTTGTGAGCCTAGCACCCCAACTGTGATGCCTCAAATGCTTCACACAACACCAAATGCAAAGGAGTAAACTTTGAGAGAATCTTACACTTGCAAAATCGGCTCTCGCCCTCTTGTTTCTTAGTGTAGCCTATTTTGGTGGAGAATGGGTTTCTTATATAGTGTTGACACATCTAGGGTTACACCATGTAAACCCTAATGTGTCATGACTCTTCATTTCCATGACCCATGGGTTTGTAACTCCCATGGAGCATCCATGGAGCATCCTATGGGTGGAACCCAACTTGATAATCCATGGAGCCTCTTAGCCCACTATATAAGATATGGAAGATTTACATAATCTACCCATATATTTAATTAGTTATCTTTTGATCACTTAATTAATTCTAAATTAATTCTTGATCAAACTAATTAAATAATATTATTAATATATTAGAACTTATAATATATTAATAAACCATAAGTGTTATTTCTCTCATTTTAGTTTATCCAATTGCATGGTGCCATGCAACCCAAATGGACCATGCCGGGTCGGGTCAAGTACATACCAGAAATAGTTATGGACTTAGACACCTTATCCAACAAGGATATCATCAATAAACACAATCAGAGACCGATCCAACATCGGCCTGCACACACAATTAATGAGATCGATGAACGCGGCTGGAGCATTGGTGAGCCCAAAAGTCATCACCATGAACTCGTAATGACCATAATGAGTCTAGAAAGCTGTCTTCTGCACATCCTCATCTCTCACCCTCATCTGATGATAACCTGATCGTAAATCAATCTTGGAGAACCAAGATGCACCCTGAAGCTGGTCAAACAGATCATCAATCATTGGGAGTGGATAATGGTTCTTCACCGTTACCTTATTCATCTCTCGGTAGTGAATGCACATATGATGGGATCTTCTTCTTCACAAACAATATTGGTGCTCCCCAAGGCGAACTAATTGGTCGAATGAATCCCTTGTCTAACAGCTCTTGTAGCTGTGTTGACAACTCCTGCATCTTGGGTGGAGCCAGCCGATACAGTGCTTTGGCTATCGGAGCCGCAACTGAAACCAGATCAATCCTGAACTCAACCTGCCTCTCCAGAGGCACCCCAGGCAAATCCTCTAGAAACACATCTGGATAATCCCGCACAATCGGCACATCATCCATGGTCGCCTTACCCTTATCCCGGGTATCCATAACATAGGCAATAAATCCGGAACAACCCTGCCGAATATAACGCCCGACCCTCGCTACTGAACACAAATGATGCCCACTCTGAGCTCTCTCTCCCTAAACCAATAACTCTCCCCTACTTGGGGTTCGAATCCGAACTAACTGCTGCTCACAATCGATCACTGCCCCATTGGGGCTCTGCCAATCCATACCCACAATAACCTAGTTCCCACGCAAATGGATGGGAACCAAATCAATATGATACTGCTCGCCGAACATCTGAAGAATACAACCATGATGAACCCTCGCTACCCAGACAGATCGATCATCTGCAATCTCGACATCTAATGGACAATCCAGCTCCCTCGGAGCTCCAGCAAACCTCTTGCTAAGCACATGCGATAGAAAGGATCGGGTAGCCCCTGAATCAAACAACACCAAGACAGAAATACCGTTCACGAGGAACGATCCTAAAATAAAACACATAAATATAAGCAAGTAATTCAATATAAATAAAGAGAAAAGGAGAAGATACATACCCGTCACCATATCAGGTGTCAACTGGAAATCCCTGCTCTTCACCAAAGGTACATCCGCCTTGCCCAGGTGGCCGTTAGTGATCCGAAGAGTCACAGGAGCGGGTGCTGACAGAGACCCTGTTGCAGTGAAACTCGGACATTGGGCCTTCTTGTGGCCCCTCTGATTGAAATGAAGCAAATCATACCAGATCCTGGGGTGGTGGTGGTAGCAGTACAATCCCTGCTATAATGACCCGTCTGGCCGTACTTGAAGCAGCCCGAACCACCCTCCCTGCACGGTCCCTCGTGTGTCCCGCCGCACTTCCCAAAGCGGCTTCGACCCTACTGGCCTCTCAATCTCATATCCTGAACCTTGGTCCTCTTGCCCGATCCCCCTAAAACATGAGCCTGATCCGACTTCCTCTTCCTCTCCATCTCAATATCAATCTCCCTCTCTCTAACTCTCGCTATCATATCCTTCAGTGTCTTGCAACTAGATCGGCTCACAAATGCCAAATATCGGTCCTTAACATCCTGTGATACCTCGCCTTCTTCATCTCCTCGTCCGCCACATACTGCGGAACCAAAAGTGCCCTCTATCGAAACATCACGGTGATCTCAGCCACCGTTTCAGTAGTTTAGCGGAGATCCTGAAACACTCGCGCCAACTGTTTCACCTCAATCACCGGTGTAAACTCAGCCCTGAACTTGGTCACAAAATCATCCCATGACATGGAATCAATAGTCGCATCACTAATTGAGCGCCCAACCTCATCCCACCAGTCTCGTGCCTTGTCCTTCAGAAGACAGGAAGCAAGTATGACCTTTTCCCCCTCGGGGCAACTGCTGGTGAGGAAAGAATTTGCAACATCTGCTAACCATCGCCTACTCGCTACCGGCTCTTTCTCCCCGAAGTAGTCCGGAGCCCCACACGCCCGAAACTCCCTGAAGGTTAACGAACACGCTCCTACCAGGGCTACCATCTCAGAATGAAATGAGCTCAACCGTTCATCCAAAATCTCCAGAATGCCCTCCTTGACCGTACCAAATATCACAGGAGTCTGTTCAAGAATGCAACGCATAATCTCAGACGAAATGAACTCCCTCTTCTGGTCATCAAACTGCCCGACTCCAGATCCAGATCCTGAGCCCGAGCCCTCCCCAACACCAGAACTGCCAATCGGCCTGCCTCGCAGAGTCACCATACTAAAAATAAACCATATAAACCATCAGAATAAGCATCAAAATATATCGAGGGATCACAAACTCTACAAGCTTCCTGGTTTCATCGCAACTCTCCTTGACTTGAGTACGGATCCTCTGCTTCCAGTAGTACGGGCCCATACTACCTTCCACATCTATCCCTACTTTCCTCAAGGATTGTCTTGAATCCGCTAAGTCACTTTATATCCATACAATTAACCCTAAGCAAGATAAGGCTCCCAGCACTGCATCTCTTCCTAGGGCAAACTCCACACCACTCTCCGCCATCATCTGCAGAAGGAACTCTCGCTAACTTCCTCTAACTAGCTCACGAATACAATTACATATCACCAAAACCAGATAATTCTTCGAATAAGAGGCCTCACACTACAACGGTTGGACTCAAACAAGAGCTGTGCAATAGAGTTAAAACCTAACCTTCTTAAATTATTTAGTTTCCATAATATGTAACTTAGCATATTCGCTTACTAGTTAGATGAAGCCAGTGAGAACTCCTAAAAAGCACAAAATTAGCATCATTCAAGCATCAAGTAATCAGAACCAAGCATAACCTAATCAGGCCATCTTATCACTGACTAATCAGTACTAGCATGCAAGTCTACAAGCTCATACAATGGCATACAACGACATCTCTCCTAGAATTCTATCATGCAAATATTGAGCAAATCCTTAGCCCTAACTAGCATGTGATTCAGAAATTCACAAATCAAATCATATCAGATAACTTGTATATGTATTTTAGGAAAACTTATTTAAGCTCGTTCGATTTCATGCACCACACCCTTTATTGTGTTAGAAAACCCTTTTCTTTAAAAACATATCTTTTTGAAAAACTTTACCACATCCTCAGTTTGAGTTCAGACACTCCCGAGTGTATGTCTGAATCCCTCAAACTAAGGCTCTTATACCAACTTGTAACGTCCCAAAAATAAGACCCAAAAATTACATTTTTAATTTTATAAAACAGTAATCCAAAACATTGGCATACCATCCAAAAATACCATAGTATGTCACTACATCATATCATATCAGAGTAAATCTCAAAATACAGAAAAAGGTGGTGTGTACTCTAAAATCATCCCGAGCTCTTCCCTTTCGATCCTGAAGTACCTGAAATCAAAACTAAAAACCGAAAGCCTAAAGCTTAGTGAGTTCCTCAAAATACCACATACCATACATGATAAACACATACTGGGCCCCCGCCCCACATCGGGCCTCACCCGGCATCGAGTCTCACTCGGCCTCGGACCCCGCCCGACATCAAGCCCCACTCGGAGTATAGATCTGTCATTTATTAGGCCACACCTTACATCAGGCCCCGCCCGATACATATAATAAACATATAACATATAATCATGCTAACACATGCGATAATCACAAAACAATAGCATACAACACAGTCATCGGGCCTCGCTCGGTATACATACCAACACATAACACATGCAAGAGTCACGCAGACATCTAGCATCCTATCATAATAATCATGGGCCGACATTGGTGCCTTCGACCCGCTAAACACAGTGAGGAAACTCACCTCAGACTGCTGAATCTCACAGATAAATCTCTAACTGCTGACCCGCTAAAATCCCCGTGCTATAATCACAAAATAACATCCAATTAGTAATTAGATCCCGACTCACACTAAGAGTCCAAACTAGGTTAAAAGACCTTTTTACCCTTTCCCTAATTTGGCCCAAGGCCAAGGCCCAATCCAACGGTCCAAAAGGCCCAAATTCCAAAATAATCACCCAAAGCCCAAATATGGCCCAATTTTCCAAATTGGGCCCAAGTCCCTTTGTGAGCCTTCATCCAAGAGAACCCAAAATAAAAACATCAGCCCAACTAAAACTTGATGGCCCAACAAGTCCCTAAATACCTAAGTCCAAACATGACCCAAACCAAGAGCCCAAAAGTCTGAAACCCATCTACTGAGTACGCAGGGCGTACTCAACTCGTATGCTTAACGTACTTGCTTTGGGGTTTGTACGCACAACGTACCTGCTTGTACGCCCAACGTACTCCCCTGCTTAGCCAACTTCCATTATTCAGCTCTTAATTGATTAAGACTTCACCCAACACTTAGATCTGACTTCCTTAAGGTGGTTTATCACGTAAAGTTGGCAACTTTACGTGCATGCATGGCTTAATGAGGCTCTTAGAGCTCAAAAGAGCTTAACAAAAGACTTAACACATGCATGCGTCCATAAATACCATAAAGATTGCATTCTTATACTTAAGAGACCCTTAAAACGTCCAGATCTACAAGGTTTTGCTTCTAAAACAGGCTTAGCTTATCAAGACCAACCAAAAGGGACCAAAATGACCATAAACAAGCTAAAGAGTAGGTTAATGCAAAGAGTAGACTGGGTATGGAATTTATACCTCAAAAGTCACCAAATGATGGAGCTAAATCTGGATCTTTAAGCTCTCCTCCAAGGAATGAATCTTCAAACTTCTTCTTCTACCACTTCAAGATGCACAAAACCCACCAAAGTTCAAAACAAGAGCACAAGAGCACCACACAAGGCAAAGGGACGAATTAGGGTTTCCAAAGGGTGGAGGCTGGTCTAAAATGTCCAGATGAGGCTATCTCATGTCTTAAATAAGGTGCAATACCCTAAAAATTAGGGTTTTGTTATCCACATGTACTCCATGCGTACTCTATGTACGCCCAGCGTACGTGGACCAAAGGCGCGATCAGACATGGGCTAGTACGCTATGCGTACCACCCTATATGCCTCACATACTAACTTGAAGGCCAAAAGAAAGGAAAATGGTACTTAGGGTTTAGAAGAGACATGCCCGAAAATGAATGTTACAGTCATAGTAACTTTTATATATATTGCCCTTGATTAAATGAATAAATGATCACTTTTATATATATTGCCCTTGATTAAATGAATAAATGATCAAATGATAAGTATACCAAAATACTAATAGAACCTCATAAAATAAAAAGAATATACATACGAATCATTTATAACGATGGAAGTAAGAGTGGATAGAATGGTCACGAGATGGACACAGGATGGAACGGCACCGGCAGGAACTCCGCATTGGTGCTTTGTTACCTTAAAAAAGACACTGATACATAGTATATACTATATATCCCGACTCTTTCTATGTTGTAATAGAAACATTAAAGAGAAAGAAAAAGGTGCGGGATGGTTTGGGATAAAAAGATGGCCAGTTCTCTGATTGCGAAATGGTTTCGGGAAAAGAAAAAATTGATGCGTCATTGATATGAACATGAGATGAAAAAATGGAAAAATAATCATTACCTCCATGGTTCCACCCTAATAGCAAGTAATCCTTTGTGTATTGTTTACCATATTATGGATAGGGATTCTAACAATATATAAGTTGTGAACCAACGTATTGTACTTGTAGAGTATTATGTTTCAATTTTTTTTTTCTTTTTATTTCTTATGTCTTCCATATTTGCATTGTCGTATTCCATTTTGCATGTGTTTTGCCTTACCTATCACTATCAATATTAATATCCTTGGTACAGATTAGATGTACTCAGCATGATATGTAAATACGAAATAAATTAATAAATAGGAACATAAAAAGGATTATAAGTATACATGAATACAAAAACAAGATAATAAATATTTTGAACTTTTGTCTAGAATTTGAATTTTGTGTAAAAGAATATAAGAGGTCATCATGTCGATCTGTACTTATGTTTTAACATTTCATATGCATCTTGTGTAACTCAATCAGAATAAGATTGGGCTAAAGGATTGTGCATCTTTTAAAAGATAGGGAATACTTCAAAAAAGGTAAAGATTTTTAATCAACCCAAAAAAGAAAATATAAGAACTTTTTTTTTTTTAATTATTAAAATACTACATAAATGATATGATTAAGTCATGGAGATCCAAGTGTTCTTGTTCAAATCACTAAAATTTATTTGCATATCGTACCATGTTTTAATCATTGTTTGTTTTAGCTTACTGTCGTGGATAAACGTAACGACATATTTGTTATTTTTAAGAAATATCTTTATGTTAATAAAGAACCTTTAAAAGTTAGCAGAAAAATGAAAAGTAATTTTAATATTTTAATAACGATTTTATATGATATTTATGATTCTTTATAAAGAAAAAAAATGTGAATAACATATAACCTAATGATATAAGAGTCACTATCTCACGAAAGACTCCGGTTTGAATACATTCTTTTTTACGAATTTGGTTCAAATGTTTTATAAATTTCTTTTATTTGTTTTAAGAAACTTTGTTTTACAACTTTTGATATATATCTTTTACTTAAAACTTTGTTTTTAACAAAATATTATTTACATCTTTTTTTATGCGTGATTTTTTTAAGGATTTTCACGTTTTTAAATCTTTGTTTTTATACGTGTTTTTATTTTAGATTTTTCCACTTTTACAAATTACCTTTTGTTACATAACTGTTTTTCATTTTTTAGATATTCATTTTCATGAGTGTAGAATTGTAAAAGCATATAGATTTTTGTACATATTCGTTTTCACAAACAAGAAAAATACATTGTTATATACATAAATTTCTATAAACGATAAATTCGGTAATGAATTTTGCGTCTTTAGTTTATGATGAAAATGATGATTTTGTTCCTTCTTTCTACCGCCTCGAACCAATTTGTGGGTCATCGGCCTGACCATCCAACTAATGGACGGGTTGGAAATCCTAGATCGGTTTGGTCCTCAATCATCACTGCAGTTGTTGAGTTTTTTCGTGTTTATTTCTTATTGAAAGTCTCGTGGGGTTAACAACAATAAATAGTAATTAGTGAGGTCAATTTATAAAGTTCATAAAGTATTTTTGAGTGATTAATTAGGTGATAGTTTTGTGAGAAATTTCGATTCTCGTTTTAGTACCACATCATTGTATTTATGGTGTTAGTTCTCCTTATAACAAAATCTCCTCATCCTCTCTCATTTCTAATGGAGTTTTCAATGTTTTTACCTATAATATTTTACGGAGGTTACATAGTTTTTTGGCATTACTTATATTTTATACTTTATGTTTCTCAGCCTAATGCAACATTTTCACAATGTTTCAAGTGACGGGTTATAGTTTTGGTCATATGAAGTTAGAGAAACTTGATGAGTTGTTGGACACTTTAGCTTTATTTTACGGCATGAAGATTGTTTAACGCTTTTATAGTAACATATTTGATTTTGGTTAGACATCTCTTAGTGGTTAGGAACATGGTCATTTCTAAAATCAAGAGGTTTTATGGATCTGCTTGAGATTGTGTGTTAATACTTGGAATATGATATTTCAATCATATGCCTATGTATCATGAAATTCAGATTATGAGAATAATCTTTCAAGGAACATTTTTAAATCAATGCATTGATCAGAAACCATGAACTATAGATTTATAGAATTCGTATTCTTCTTTTTTTTAGAACAACAGCAAAATATATAACTCAAAAACGAAGCTAGCTAAAGGCTAGCAAAGAATACAAAATTAAGGCATCAATGGATTACGCAACCACGTATTCCAATTATTGGAAGCATTCTTGTTCCTATAGGTGAACCAACGAAAAGATAAGTCTAAAATACTATCAAACAAAAACTGTTTTTTGCACTTAGAAGGGAAAAAAATAACCGCGTTCCTATTGGACCATATAACCCAAAGCACCGTCAAGCACACCGCCTCCAGGACCAGCCGAACCCTACTAGCCACCTGCGAAGTATCAATCCAATTAATAAATTGATACTGATCCACAAAACCTGGAATCGCCAAATTCAACGACAAACCGACTCTACTCCAAATTTGACAAGCCAAGTCGCAATGAAAGAATAAATGAGCCACATCCTCTTGAGCATTTTGACAAACAGGGCAAAGAATAGAATCCAACTCTACACCTCTTTCCACCAGAAGCATTCTAAGAGGTAGTCTCTACAGTAAAAGACGCCAAAAAATATATTAACTTTTAAAGGCACATAAGAATTCCATCTAGTACCAATTCCTTCCACTGGAAGCGTAGCATCGTCAATCTGTCTCCTAACCGACTTAACCGAGAAACACCCACTGGGATCAAGATCCCAAGACCACTTATCTGGGGTAGCAGACAACACCACCGAGGACAAAATAGACAAAAGATTATCTAATTGCAGAGATTCAACCCCACCTCTAATTGGCCTACGCTAGGAGAAACTCCAACCCGTAGAATCCCAAAAAATCACAAACTTTACCAACTTTGAGAAGAGAGAGGGCATATAATCTGTGAAACACAGATTTGAACACGACTCCACCACACCAAGCATCCTCCCAGAATCTCGCAATAGACCCATCACCTAGGACAATAGATATAGCATTTTTATCAACCACATCCCGATCATGGAGTTGATTAATAGAGGCCACATTTTTCTCCCATACCCCACCTTCATACGGCCGAGACCCACCTAATAAGGCCCCCGAATCTCCATACAACCCCTTAATAACTTTCACTCATAAAGAACCTGTTTCATAAAAAAACCTCCATTTCCACTTGTACAAAAGAGCATGATTGAAAGCATCCAAGCTACCAATATTAAGGCCACCTTTATCTCTAGAATTTAAGACCACATCCCATTTCACCCAATGAATACGCCTCTGACCTTCTTCCATCCCCCAAAAAATTTAGCTCTACAAGATTCCAACACATGAAAAACAGTAGCAGGTAATCTAAACAAAGAGAAGAAATAGATACCAAGGCTCCCCAAAACAGATTTGGTCAAAGTGAACCGACCACCAAAAGAAAGAAGCTTAACTTTCCAATTAGACAACCTCTTACGAAAACGATCAACAACCACATCCCAACTATGCACTCGTGTCATAGACCCACCCACTGGAATCCCAAGATAAGAAAAAGGGTCAGAAGCCACAGCACAACCCGTGAAAGAAGCTAGGGAAACAACTTCCAAATCAGCCACTCCAACCCCCATAAGGCTAGATTTAAAGAGATTAATCTTTAAACCTGACACCATAAAGAAACACCTGAGGATAATAATAAGATTCCTAACATTTCTCTCATCCCAATCACCCATAAACAAAGCATCATCCGCGTAAAAAATATGGGACAAAAACAAATTAGAATTCCCCACTCTCACCCCCCGAAAAAAACCTGAAGCAACAACATCTTCCATAGCAACATGCAAGCCTTCCATAACAATAATAAATAAGAAAGGAGAGATAGGGTCTCCTTGCCTCAAACCTCTAAATAACTGGAATTCATCAGTAGCGCTTCCATTAAGTAAGACAGAGGATTTCGAGTTTTTAAATAACCCTCTAATCCATAAACGCCACCAGATCCCAAAGCCCATAAACTGCATAATCTGGTCCAGATAATCCCAGCTAACCGAATCATAATCCTTCTCAAAATCAACTTTGAAAATGAGAAACTTCTTCTTTATCTTCTTATACCAAGAGATCAATTCCCTCACCATAAGCGGGCCATCAAGGATCTGACGACCCTTAAGAAAAGCAGATTGCTCCACACCGATAACACTAGGAAGAACATAAGCCAATCTTTTAGCTAATAACTTAGCAACAACTTTAAATTGCATCCCGATAAGGCTAATAGGCCGAAATTCCTTAACCAGTAAGGGATTATCAACCTTCGGAATGAGAGTAATAAAAGAAGAGTTACACCCCATAGGAATAATAGGTTTGAGATAAAATTCCTGAACAAAGCCAATGACATTAGACCCTAACACATCCCAAAAATGTCTAAGGAATTTGAACGAAAACCTATCCGGACCCGGAGCACGGTCCCCACCACAATCCCACACAACTTCTTTAATTTCCTCCGGAGAGAGAGGTTCTTTTAAAAACAAAACCGCATCAACCCCGAGAGAAGAAAACCGACTACTTCTATTAGACATCTGAATGTTATGAAAGTGTTCGAATTTCGAAGAATAATAATTAAAAAATTCTTTTTTAACAGAAACTGGATCCGACACCCATTCTCCGCCAACCGAAACCCCACGCACCAACAATTGCCTTACCCTTATATAGGTGTTAGAGGTGAGGAGAGGTTGATGAGTGTACGGCCAAGAGAGAGAGTGAGGAGCTTAAGTGTGTGAAACTCAAGGTGTTTTAGAGAGAGAAGAACTAGTGTGTGTGTGTGTACTATGTGTATGGAGCATCATTCTATTCATTGAATACATCATAGATTTACTTGTTCTTCTTCTCCTTCTCTTCTATTTAGATTTGGCATCATCCGTTTGATTGGGATTCCGCACCATCAAACAGATCTGATTGATACACAAGCAGATTTGGACCTTACAAGTGGTATTAGAGCTTGGATTGTATCAATCATTTTTGTCAGATCTGGAGCGTAATTGATCTTATTTTTGAAGGATTTCTGCATTTTTGGATAGGTCTTGGCAAATAGGGGGTTTGTTCTTTGCATTTTTGCTAAAAACGAGCTTTTTATCGAGTTTTGGAGCAAAAAGGGTGAAAAACGTCGTTTTTTTTCGTAACTGTTGAAGGGTTTATGACCCTTGAAGGGTTCTCGACCTTTGAAGGGTTCTCGGCCCGAAGTTCGTTTACGGCCCTCGGACGTTTACGGCTTGGGGGTTTGCGGTCCGAGGTTCACGGCCTGCCTCGCCTCGGGTTCACGGCTCAGCGGCTTCGGACGATCTCGGCCAGCATCCTCGCACGCGTGCAAGTGTTTCCTCGTTCAACGCTTATTAAAAAAAGGAAGGAGGGATTTTTTTGGAATCGAACCCGGGTGCCCCGCTTCAACATTCCACGTATCTTACCAGTTGGGCTAGGCTGCCTCTTGCTTCATTCCTCCCAAATTTAATTCAAAAGGACTCGATTTTGAACTTAATTTCGCATTTTTCACACTTTTTGCCCAAAATTAAATTTTTTAAATCTTAAAATTCCATTTTCAACCCAAGTTTTTAACTTTTTAATTTTTGACTTTTATTTTTGACTTTTGACCTTAAAAATTGACTTTGACTTCCAAGTTTGACCTTTGACTTTCTCGTTTAACTTTCAATTTTTCAAATTTAGCTTTTCTGTTTGACTTTTAAGTTTGACTTTTAAGTTTGATTTTTCAAATTTGACTTTTAAGGTTGACTTTTGAGTTTTTAGTCAAAGGGCATTTTTGGTAAACGATGAGTTCCTCAAACATTCCGGTCAATGAAGTTTCTTGTTCTCAAACTTGCATTAAAACAATTAAATTTTTACGTTAACAAATTGAGTTGATAAAAAGAGAGAACGAGGACCTAAAATATGAGAAGTATGAACTTAAGAAAGACCAGAGACCATTAAAAGAGAAACTAGATGCCAAAACAAATGACTTTAGAACCCTTCAAGAGGAATACAGCAATAAATGTGAAAATTATAACTACATTAAGAAACAATTTGCCTCTGTGACTGCCGAGCTTGACACATTGAAAAACAAATTTGAAAATGCAGATTTTAATTTTAGAAAATTTGATGTGTCAAGTGAAGTAGTTGCGTCAATGATGGAAAATAGTTTGAAATTTAAAAATAACCAGCAAAAGGGTTTAGGGTATGATAAAGTTCCTCCTCCTTTTAATCACACTTATCAGTTTAACCCTTTAACCAAAGAAGAAATGGACAGAGAGGCCCATCTTGAGTATGGAAAATCTGCCGTGGTTGTGCCAGAAAGTGTTGAGCTGAACGTTTTTGATGCTTCTACTTCCTGAGCAGGAAAAGTAGCGGAAGATGAGGACAAGGAGAACAAAACTACTTCTAATTCTGTTGATGTTGTTGATTGTCAAAAAAATGACTCCTTGAACTCTGAATCTATTGCTTCTAATCAACCTTTTGTTGGTAAATACAAGCCACCGAAAGAACCGAAACAAAGTGCCTGCTGCAAGTGTGCTTGTGGGAACAACCAGAAACGAGGCAAGGGCACGCCACCAGGGGCAGGAAGAAACAACTCCTACGTGAAGAAGCAGACTTGCTTTCACTGTGGAACACCTGGACACATTGCCAGAAATTGTCCTAATCGCGCCTACGTTCCCTACTACACACAAGGATGGCAAAATGCGCCAAGAGGGAGATTTTTCAAAAGAAGCCCCTCAAGGTCACGTTCAAACAATGGCGATTGGAACGCGCAAAAGGCCAAGAATCAAAATCCCAAGGGCAAGAAGGGAATGTTGGCCAAGAAGTCCAATCCAAGAGATGCTCCAGTGAAACCAAGACTGGTTAGGTCAAAGTCATCTCGACGATCGGCTTCAAGTTCAAAATCAAGTGCCGAGGCACCCATCGGATCGAACAAGAAATGGGTTAAACCCAACTACAGATGGGTACCAAAGGTTCAATCTCCCAAATCTCCTAATGCTTCTAACGTTTCTTCATCTTCTGTTTGTGATAAGCATGATATGTCATGGGAGAGAGTTCCTTGCACAGATGACAATGGTCAACCCAGTTTCAAAATGGACTGGGTTCCAAAAACCAACTGATCTCGCTCTGTGCTGGAGCAGCTATGGAGGCATATCTTCAGACTTCGGTTTGTTGATAGTGGTTGTTCCAGGCACATGATAGGAGGCATCTCTCAACTGAACAACACTCGGAACTTTGTTTGAGAGTATGTGTCCTTTGCGGGAAAGGAAGAAATGAGAGGATCACACATGGGGTTATGTGTTTAACGATGTGAAGAATTTTTGGATCTGTTCTGAGATTATGCGTGTTGTTCTAAGACCGTCTGGATGCAAATTCAATCAGTGAATTACGGTTTGAGTTTTCTTCTCGATACTCCTGAGTTTTTCTTACATTGATTCGTTTTAAAGATTTTTTTTTATTTTTTATTTTCTTATTGTTTCTCGTTAGTAGGTATTTTTTTTTTGAAGTGATATCAAGATAAAGTGATAACGGGCAGTCTAAACTAATGTAAGGGACTGAATCTGAATTGTCTAGAATCTGTGTTCAATGTGCTGGTAGGCACGAAGGATATGACAGTGTGGATTTAGATAGGATTGTTTGGACTGACCATACGACGCTCGGGTAGACTGAGTATTGAGATAAACACGGGAACCCACGGGATACACTAAATTAATAAGCATCTAGAACAGTGGTTCAACTTTTCCTTAAGGTACGGACTTATGTCCTTAATTCTGGTTCTGATAGGGCGACTGGGGGGTTCTGATAAAGTAGGTCTGTAGGAAATTATTTTCTTGCTTTTTATCTGTCAGTCATATGTTGCTTCCTCTGCGTGATTGGAAGAGATCCGACCTGGAATGCAACATATGCAACTCTATTTCTATGCATCTTCTTTATCTGTGCAATTCTTTATATCTGTTAGCCATATGCTATCGCCTCCGCGTGATTGAAATTATCCGACCTGGAACACAACATATGCAACATTCTACCTCTCAATCCCTCTATCCTAGTTGGCCATATGTTGTCCCCTCTGCGTGATTGAAATATATCCGACCTGGGACACAACATATGCACCTATTTCTAAATCTAACTTCCTCCTTAATAATTGTTTACTCACCTAAAGTAAGGAGTCCTTAGGAAGTTCTTGATAACCAGGGTATATTGGGAAGTGGGGAACATGTTCTAGTGCAACTAAAGTTGAATCATTTAAGAGGTTGTCTGTAGATCTCGCTGCTTAATTTAAGTGGACAACAATACCCGTAGTCGTCGTCAGCTGAATGGTATATTTGGAAAAGTTTGTCAATATTCTTCGTGTTTAAGTGGACCACAATACCAGCAATTGACCAGATCTATTCATGAAGGTGAAGGTACAGAAAAACAAGTTAAGACTGTCTCACAACTTTGATCCCAAATATTTTTGTCTTTGTTAAATTTGTTCATAGTTTTCCTCTATGCACAAATTTAGGAAGTGAATTAAAAAAAAATTCAAAAATCAAACAAAAATCAGAAAATTTTAAAATCCAAAAATAGTTTTATTTCTTGTTCAGAAAATATGAAAAATCCAAAAATATTGTGTGCTAAGCTTTCTTTTAGTTTTGTTTTGTCTTGAAAAGTGAATTCAGATGTAGATGAGACTCATGGAGACTGTATCAAGATTTTCTAAGCCAAGGCTTCATCTGTGATCATCGAAGAATTCTCATTCGAAGGAACAAGAAATGAAGACTATTCTTTCAACATTCAATCTTTCAACCCCAGAAGCAAGGTGAAGCTAACTTGAAGATTATGTGACAGATTGCATTGAAGCCTCCTCAATCAATTTGTTGCTATCTATGAACCTGCTGAAGTGATCCAGAAGATTAGATCTCTCTATTGTCCTCTCTGAAGATTCTCAAGCTGAAAGCGCTATCTTTCAAGAATCGATACATCAAGCCTCCTCACCCAACGTGCATTCAAAGCCAAATTCTGAAGAAAAGCCCAAGTGCTCAAGATGAAGCCATTTTTTGAAGATTCATTAAGTTCATCTTGAAGCTGTGAATAAATTGAAGATAAACTCTGAAGCCAAGCTCCAAATGAAGATTGACAAGAAAAGCCATCTACTTTTTAGGGGGAGCTTGTTGGGTCAGTTAGAAAAGAAAGCTATAAACCAAGGGGGAGATTTTGGGTCAAAATTTGGTTTATACTTTTCTTTTCTAGGCAATTGGGTTTTCTGTAATGTAATATATGTTTGCGGTTGTGTTTACGGCCGTGAACTGGTTCACGGCCGTGAACCTGTTCACGACCCATGTTCCCCACACACACACACACATATATATATATATATATATATATATATATATATATATATATATATATATATATATATAGGTGTTACGGGTGAGGAGAGGTTGATGAGTGTACGGACAAGAGAGAGAGTGAGGAGCTTAAGTGTGTGAAACTCAAGGTGGTTTAGAGAGAGAAGAACTAGTGTGTGTACTATGTGTATGGAGCATCATTCTATTCATTGAATACATCATAGATTCACTTGTTATTCTTCTCCTTCTCTTCTATTTAGATCTGGCATCATCCGTTTGATTGGGATTTCGCACCATCAAACGGATCTGATTGATACACAAGCAGATTTGGACCTTACAAGTGGTATCAGAGCAAATTTGGTGTCAAAACAAACTTTAGTGGTGTTTACGGTTGAAAGAAGCTTCAATTTCTTCATTGTTCAAGTCTTGGTTCTGCATTAGATCGTGTTTTCACAGATAAGGGAATCAAGAACTGACTGAAAAAACACTTATTTTCATCGTTTCTGGGAGTTTACTGTTATTGGTGTTGAAGGGAGTACGGCCGTAAACAATTTATGCAGCTGTAAATCCATTGATCTTCAAAGGCCGTAAATAGGTAATCTTCTAAAGCCGTAAACAATTAATCTTCAAGGACCGAAAACTCTTGCTTGACCGTATTCTATCCAACCGTATTCGAGTATACGGCCGTAAACAGCTTTCGACCGTAAACTAGTGTGTATTGATTACGGCCGTAAACCAGTTCTCATTTTTGTTTTAAAGTTCATTTTCATTTAATCAAGAAAATTAAAAAAAAATGGATTCACAAACTTTGAATGCTCATCAAGAATTGGACACTATCATGGGAACCACCACTCGAATTCCTCGCCTACTGTCCGCTGAAGGATTTCCAGAATGGAAATATCGAATGGAAAAGTACATTAAGATGAAAGACTTCAAAATCTGGAGAAGCATCTTAAAAGGACCAGTCCGGATCACAACAACACTCGAAAATGGAGATGTCATTGACAAGGATATTGACAATTACACTGAAACAGATTTTGAAAAGGTTGAACAGCAAGAAAAGGCACTAGCTACACTTACTATGGCTTTGTCACCAGAAATTGCTCAGGGTTTTCGTGAATACACATCTGCAAAGGCACTATGGGAAGCATTAATTGAAGTTTATGAAGGAAATGAGGATATCAAAACAGAGTCGCCAAGATATGTTGAGACAAAAGTTCAATATGTTTAACCATGTTCTTGGAGAAACCCTGGAAGCTCAACTTCAACGATTCATCACTTTGACTACTGAAATGAGTTCGGCTGGGATCTCGGTGCCAAGATCTGAAATTAACAAGAAATTGTTGAATTCTCTTCCAAAGGCACGGGATATGAATGTTGTTGTCATCAAGAAAACAAAAGATCTTAACTGGATTAGTCTGGCTGAAACCATGGCCATCATCAAAGCATGTGATCTTGATGACAAACAACGGGAGATCAATCATGTAAACTCGTATCTTGGGATTCAATCTAACAATGTGTTCTCATCATTCACCACTCCTCAAGTTCAACCATTCATTGCTCCTCAACCATCATCAAATGTCACTCCATTCATGCAAAGTGTTCAACCTCCAATATCTTATCCACAAGTTGCTTCTTCTTAAAAAGATTCTGTTCCAGCTACTGCTCCCAAGGAAAGTGATGAAAATTTGGCTCTTGCTACTGGTCTTGTCAATTGCTACAATGCTTTTGTGGCTGGTGAACTACCTCCTCAACTATCTTTCGCTGATTTGGATCAAATTCATCCCGAAGATGTTGAGGAGATGGATATTACATTGCAAATCGCTATGGCAGTGTTCCGGGAAAAACAGTTCTCCAAGAAGACTGGCAAAAATAATTGGGGTATGAATGCCGAAAAGAAGGTGGGGTTCAACAAAGGAAAACTCTGATGCTTTAACTGCCATGAACCTGGCCATTTTGCCAGAGACTGCCCGAAGCCTGACAGAAGAGAAAACAATGAAAGAACAATGGTGCCAGTGGGTAACAACAGGGGAGCTACCACCAGCAACCAGACTGCAAACCTTGTTGTAGTAGTTCAGTCGTTTGATTGGGATGACCAAATTCAGGCCCTGAACATTTCAGGAGCTGAAAATGCGCATCTTGCTCAGATCAACGACATTGCAGAAGGAGAAGCTAAGAAGGATCCGGAGGAGGAGATGATGAATCTACACTTTGCATTCATGGTTCAAAGTACCCCAGAGCCTACAAAGCTGGAGGTCAGTGAAAACTCCTGTTCTCAATCTTGTATTAAAACTGTCAAATTTTTACGTGATCAAATTGAGTTAATAAAGAGAGAGAACGAGGACTTGAAATATGAAAAGTATGAACTTAAGAGAGACCAAAGACCTTTAAAAGAGAAATTAGAGGCCAAGACCAGCGATTTTAGAAAATTGCAGGAGGATTACAACAACAAATGTGAAAATTACAATTACATAAAGAAACAAATTGATATTTTCACTGCTGAACTTGACACATTGAAGACCCGTTTTGCAAATGCCGATTTTAACTTTAAAAAATTCGATGTGTCAAGTGAGAGAGTGGCAACAATAATAACTAAAAAAAATGAAATCGAAGGATCAGAAACAAGTAGGCATAGGCTATGAGAGTGTCCCTCCCCCATTCAATCACACTTATATTAACACTCCATTAACTCAAGCTGAAATAGACCGAGAACCATTTATGGTTTATGGTAAACCAGCTGCTGAACAGGCAACCGCATATAGTGCTAGGAATTTAGATACTAACGTTTCTACTTCCGATGCATATTCATCAGTAAGCCAGGAAAAGCAGGAGAATGGAAGAATTGAGTCTGAAAATAAGTTTGTGTCAAAATTTGGTGTTCCTATTTCAAAAGTTGATGAGTCTGTTTTTGATGTTAAGACTGATGTTTTAATTTGTGATGATTTGGTGTCAAACTCAAATGTTTTTGATAATTGTAGTGTTGGTTTTGAGAAATCTACTGAATTTGAAACTAGCACATCCACATATTCTACATTTGTCACACAATCTGAATGATGCACATACATGTGTGGAAAAGTTAGAAAAGTCACTAAGAGCACGAAATCTGATAAAGGCGGTACCAGGTCTAATGATAATAAGCAAATTTGTTTCAACTGTGGTATTGTCGGCCACATTGCTCGAAATTGTCCCAACAGGGCATTTGTGCATTTTTCTGCACCAAGAAAAGAAAACGAGTCTCGAGGAAGGTCTCTAACGAGAAAGTCCTCAAGATCTCGTCTTCGTGATGATGATCAGAAAGTTCATAATGATAAGAAAAGGGTTGATCTTAAAATAAACAAACATGTTTTCACTAAGCAAGACACAGGTGCTTTGCCGAAATCGAATGTGGCTAAGCCAAGGTCGATTTCGTCAAAGGGTGCGTCTGGATCTTCGACTAATCCTAGCCGAAGATCAAAACGCTCAAAGCAAAAGAAAAATGTTTCTAAATCACCTGTGATTTCTTCAAAACCTAACTATCAGTGGATGCCCAAATCTACACTTGTCCAATCATCATCATCTTCCGACAGTTTTTCTAATATTAATGCAAAATTGAAAAATCAAAATGTTAAATCTGTGAATGTCAAGGGTAAACCCAGGGGTGTAATGACTTGGTTCCCCAAATCTAAATGATCCCGCTCATTGTGCAGGAACAGCTGCAGAGGAATGTCTCCAGACCATGATATGTCGACAGCGGTTGTCCCAGGCACATGACAACAGACATCTCCCAACTACACAACATTCAAAATTTTAATGGGGGATACGTTTCCTTTGCGGGAGGAGATGGCGGAAAGATCACTCAAAAAGGAACAGTTTCCAATGGAGTGCTGAGCTTCGAGAATGTTAACTATGCGCCTGAGTTAAAGCACAGTTTGTTAATTGTTTCTCAAATTTGTGACAAGGGCTATTCGACGCATTTCACAAATAAAGAATTTTTGTGACATCCCCATTTTCACGGCCAGAAAAGACCGATTTTGTTTATGATTGTTTGAAAATCAGAGTAACATTTTAAATAAAAGTGTTGCGGAATTTGTCCCAAAACAAAATATGATAAAGATTTATCAAAAGCATTTCCGAAGAAATGTATTTCATAAAAAGACTCGGGATGTCATGTTCGATACAGATCAAAAGCATAAACAGTACAACATAAGCCTTACTACATTATTTCGTATTTACAGGCCTATAATCCCTTATCTCTCATCCAAACATCTATGCTCATGCGCCACTACCTATAATACAAGAAACTGAGTGGGTCAGGCTTGGGAGCCTGGTGAGCACATAGGGTTTTCAACCCACAATAAATAAGTCCATTGTTTTCATCAACCAAACAATAACCCGATTACCCGTTCCCGTTATCCTCATTTTACGTCCCTAAAACACCTATCATAAGGGAATTAGCCTAAGGATCATCATCGGGATGGACACTACTGCTAAGGGGATTCCTCAACAATAAATGTCCTTAAGGCAACCATGTGGGGGATGGAGTTCACCTGGCGAGCACACAGTTCAAATAAACACCTACAGGTTGCGAGCTTGCTAGCGTTCCACTGGACTGTCTAGAACAGTCCGTGGTCGTCATCTATACTCCGCTAGATGACTGGATCATCAATAACATCTATAACGAGGCCTCTCATTATTTTATTTGGTCACACAGCAACTATCACATATACCCATGTTTTACCCAACACATTTTGTAGATATAAAATAGGTATACAGTTTAAAAAATTTAAAACATGTATAAAAATCGTTCATCCAGCATAGATAGCGAGTATACAGATAATATGCACACACAGCACGTAATTTATATAAAATACTTCATATCTATGTGTAACTGAAAGTAACTATGCACTCACTTGAAAGGCGGTGTCTCTGTACTCGAACAGCGCTTCGTTATCTCAAAATAATTTTCCCTCGACAAAACCTAGTATCAATTCCACTAGGGTTTAGTCTAACGTTAACCGCGACTAATTAATAGTTTAGCTATTATTATTATTATATAAGCGTTAAACAACACTCTATATAACTCATAATAATAGCCCAAATAATTATTTTAAGGACCTAATAACATTACTATAATTATTTAAAAGCTATATTAAAAATTGTGTAGGCGTAGCTCACTTACATCGGGTTTTCTTAAAAACCGGGCTTTGCTCGGAGCAGCGTTCCGAACCGAAAGACCCTTTTTCTCGGGACTCCGGGAGCCTCGGGGCTTCCTTTGGGTGCTAGGGGGTTAACCTAGACTTTAGGGGGGGGGGGTAGGGGTGGTAGAGAGAGAAAGTAGAGAGAGAGAGAAGTGAGAAAGGTGTGAAAAACTCGGAAGATCTTGCAGCTATTTATAGGCCGGAGCTGCTGGGAACGCGCTGCGCTCCTCGGACCTGCGTTGGGCGCTCCTCGGACACATGGCGTTCAGTCAAGCTACACGGGGCGTAGCGTTGGATAAGACGGACAAATGGCGAAGCCTCGGTGGTGCGATGTGGGGCTTCCGAGACCAAGCGAATCCGAACGCGGGGCGTTCCTTCTACGCGCTGCGTAGCGAGGCCAGGTGTCACCCATCCGAAGCGAGACCATGCTCAGCAAGCAACGGCTGAGATTTGGCCACGTCACCACCCCCTGGCAGATTTCGCAATTTTCCTTCCCGACTTCTAAAATTCGCAACTTTCGCATACGAGCTCCTTTTTTGACGTTCTTTATATCCACGCGTAGGCGGGACCGTACTCTACAACTTTCATTTAGACTCCGTCGGCTAATTTTGATTTTATTTTAAATTTTATATTTTTAACAGGCCGGGACTGGATTGGTCTGTTAAAAATTCATAACTTCTTCATCCGACATCCGTTTTCGTCTGTATTTTTATCGTTACGCTACTATTAACAAGATTTTCGATTCTCGTTTAGGTTGTGTCGGCTAAAACCGCTCGATCTAATATTCGAACTTCGGGCTGTACACTGTTAAGTCGAAACTTCGAAAAATCATAACTTCTTCATACGAAGTCAGATCTGGGCGTTCTTTTTATGGACGTTCTCGGTTTAACGTATTCTACGACTTTCGTTTAGATCTCTAAGGCTAAAAGTCGCTCTATCGTAAATTCACTATTGACGCTTCCCGGTGCTGTGCCGGTTCCGTTGCGAAACTTCGACGGGTCATAACTTCTTCGTTATAACTCGGATTTCGACGTTCCTTATATCCCCGGAATCCTTGTTTCGACCACTACAACTTTATGTAAAGACATCGGGCTTATCGCACACTTTAATTTTGACGCTTATTTTTATCCTTTATTTATTATTCATTTATAAATAAGTAATAAGCACACAAATACACATAATTCACATAGTATTCAAATATTTCATCTTTATTATTTCAAAAGAGTTACAATAGTTGACCTAGACTATTACATAATCTAAAAATGCTTAGCCCCGAAACTCGGGCGTTACAATTCTCTCCCCCTTAGGATGATTCCGTCTCGGAATCATGCATCAGCAAACAGATGCGGATAGCGACTCATGATGTCACTTTCTGTTTCCCAAGTGAGATTCAGCCCATTCGAATCTTTACATCGGACTAGCACTAAGTCGGCCATCTTGCGTCGTAACTTCTTCGTCTTACGGTCAACGATTGCCTCTGGGTCTTCGATCAGCCTCTTATTCTCATCCATTCTTAACTCTGAGATTGGAATTATGTCGGGAACTTCTCCCGTGAATTTCCTCAGATAACACACATGGAAGGTGTTATGAATACCATCGAGTTCTTCGGGCAATTCCAGCTTGTAAGCTTGGTTCCCAATCTTCTAAAGAACTTTGAACGGTCCAATAAACCTTGGACTCAACTTTCCTCGTTTTCCGAATCTTATAAGTCCCTTCCATGGTGAGACCTTAAGCAGAACCGAATCCCCAACTTCGAAGGTCATTGGTCGTCTTTTCTTGTCAGCATAGCTATTCTGACGATCCTGAGCTGCTAACATTCTTTCCCTCTCATGGAATATCTCGAAACCCATAAACTGCTTCTCTCCGGCCTCAAGCCAACAAGACGGCGTACGACATTTTTGTCCGTACAAGGCTTGATAGGGTGCCATCTTGATGCTCGAGTGGAAACTGTTATTGTAGGAAAATTCTACCATAGGTAAGTGCTCATCCCAGTTACCTTGGAACTCAAGGGTACATGCTCTCAGCATATCTTCAAGCGTTTGAATCGTTCTTTCGCTCTGACCATCAGTCTGCGGATGGTAAGCTGTACTCAGACACAACTTCGTACCCAGTTCCTCTTGTAGACTCCTCCAAAACCTCGACGTGAAACGATAATCACGATCGGATACAATCGTTAAAGGAACACCGTGAAGTCTCACAATTTCCTTCACGTAAGCATTTGCAAGCTTATCTATAGACCACCTTTCGTTGGCTGCTATGAAGTGTGCACTCTTTGTGAAACGATCCACGACTACCCAAATCATGTCGTGACCGCTCTTCGTCTTGGGTAGTTTAGTCACAAAATCCATGGTGATGTCTTCCCATTTACCCATGGGTACAGGTAAGGGTTCTAAACTCCCATACGGTTTCTGATGTTGTGCCTTAACTCTTGCACATGTCACACACTCGGCCACATACTTTGCAACATCGAGCTTCATCGTCGGCCACCAGTAGTAGGGTTTTAGGTCCCTATACATTTTAGTGCTACCGGGATGAATTGAGCACATGGTCTTGTGAGCTTCTTCCATCAGAAGATCTCTTATTCCTCCCGTCTTACGTATCCAAATCCGATCTTGGAATATCTTCAGTCCTTGACGGTTTGTACCGAATACCAACGTCTTTCCCAAACGTTCTTCTTTTCGGTCATTCTTTTCTGAAGCTTCTTCTTGAGCTTTCTTGATACTTTCCACAATTGTCGAGACAACTTCAATTCTCAACGCTCTTGGCCTTTTCCTTTCAAGATTGACTTTTCGACTGAGATCATCAGCGACAACATTTGCTTTACCGGGGTGGTAAAGTATCTCACAGTCGTAGTCCTTGAGTAATTCTAGCCAGCATCTTTGCCTCATGTTCAATTCTTTCTGATTAAAGAGATACTGGATACTCTTATGATCAGTGAAAAGCTTGCACTTTGTGCCATAGAGGTAATGCCTCCATATCTTTAAGGCGAATACTAGCGCTGCCAACTCCAGATCATGAGTGGGGTAATTATTTTCGTGCTCTTTTAATTGTCGAGAGGCATATGCTATCACCTTTTCTTTTTGGGTCAGAACACAACCCAACCCGACTCCAGATGCATCACTATAGACTGCGAAGTCTTCGACTCCATCGGGTAGAGAAAGAATCGGTGCTTCACATAACTTCTTCTTTAGCTTCTCGAATGCCTCATCGTGTTTCTCACTCCATGAATATGTAGCTCCTTTATGGGTCAAAGCTGTTAATGGAGCAAATATCGAAGAAAAGCCTTGGATAAATCTTCGGTAATATCCGGCTAATCCTAGAAAGATTCGAATCTCCGTGGGACTCTTTGGACGTTCCCACTTCATCACAGCTTCGATCTTTGCTGGGTCAACCATTATCCCTTCTTAGTTAACCACATGACCCAAGAATTGGACTTCTCGGATCCAAAAACCACACTTAGAGAACTTTGCATACAACTTCTCCTTCTTCAACACTTCTAATACCTCTCATAGATACTTGCCATGCTCCTCTTGGCTTTTCGAGTAGATCAGAATGTCGTCGATGAACACTATCACGGATTTATCGAGGAATGGTTTACAAACCCTGTTCATCAAATCCATGAATGCTGCTGGAGCATTGGTTAGTCCAAATGACATAACCAAGAACTCGTAGTGTCCATATCTCGTTCTAAATGCAGTCTTCTCAATATCCTGATCTCTCACTTTCAGTTGATGATACCCTGACCTAAGATCGATCTTTGATAAGTAGCTCAAACCTTGTAGCTGATCGAATAGGTCATCAATCCTTGGCAAAGGATACTTATTCTTTACCGTTGCCTTGTTCATCTCTCTGTAGTCTATGAACATCCTCATGCTTCCGTCTTTCTTCTTCAAGAATAGCATCGGAGCTCTCCAGGGTGATGAACTAGGTCGAATGAAACCATTGTCCAACAGCTCCTGAAGTTGTGTCATAAGCTCCTTCATCTCCGTCGGTGATAATCGGTAAGGTACCTTTGCTATCGGTGTTGTACCTGGTAACAAGTCTATACGAAACTCCACTTGTCTATCAGGTGGTAACCCGGGAAGATCTTCGGGAAAGACTTCCGGATAATCACACACAACCAGTATATTCTGCACCTCTTTCTTTTCCTTCTTAGCATCGATTACGAATGCCAAGTATGATGCACATCCCTTGGACAAACATTTTCTAGCTTTCATCAGGGAGATGATTCCAGAATTTACTCGGCGTTTGTCCCCGTACACCATAAATGACACTTTTCTGGGTGGGTTTACCCTTACTATCTTCTTTCGGTATTGAATCTCAGCATCGTTGGCGCTAAGCCAATCCATACCCAAAACGATATCAAACCCGTTCAACTCTATGGGTAATAGCTCATCGTGGAATTCGTTTCCGTTTAGGTCGATGACGATGTTCCTAATACGGTTACTAACAGGTACGAACTTGCCACTGGCAACTTCCACAATTAGGGCATTATCAAGTTTTTCTACAGGCAATGCTAATTTCCCACCAAATTTATGCGACACAAAGGAGTAGTTGGCTCCGGATTCAAATAGTATATTGGCAGGCAATCCATTTACAAGAAAGGTACCTAAAGCGACGTCTGCTGCCTCCTTCGCAGCCTCGAGTGTTATCTGGAAGGCTCTCGCCTTTGGCTTCGGTGGAATGTTGGGCCTTGCCGCGTCTTTCTTCTTCGGGCAATCCTTAGCAATATTCCCTTCTTCACGGCACTCGTAGCACACCCTCTTGTTGATGGTGCACTCACTGGCATAGTGCCCCGTTTTCCCACACTTGTAGCAGGTCACTTCCTCGCTACATTTTCCCGAGTGCTTCTTCTTGCACTTCTCGCACCATTTTGTTTTGTTCCATCCTCCTCCAAACTTCTTGGAACTGAACTTGCTCTTCTTATTGTTGGGTTTAGCAGACCCTTCAAATTTTCTCTTCTCGCCAACCTCAACCTTGCTGGCAGCCCTTCCTTTAATCATATCCTCCACATATTTGGCAGCCCAGATAGCTGCCTCCAGAGTATGTGCCTGACGTACCGGCACTGCATATTCCCATGGGAGTCCCTTAGCGTACTTGTCGATCTTTGTCAGCTCATCCGGGACAAGACGCAAGGCAAACTCCATCTTCTCTGTGAAGTTGTTTGTGTATTCATCGATTGACATGCTTCCCTTCTTCAGGGTCAGAAACTAGTTCTCTAGCTCGAGCAAGTTTTGGGCTGAGCAGTACTTGCGCTTGAATTGTACTAAAAACCCCACCCATGTAAGCTGCATGGGCTCATTGGGGCTCAAGGTCTTCCCCAGGGTGTTCCACCAGCATACTGCTCCTCCTCGGAACTGGCGTACTGCAAAAGTGGTTTGCAGCTTGCCTCTGCAACCGCATGTCATAAAAGCTAACTCCATTTCTGAGATCCAATCCATGACTCCGATCGGATCTTCCTTTCCAGTGAAAGTCGATGGCTTGCAAGTCAGAAAATCTTTGTACTTGCATCCGTTTCTCTCGACTCCATCATCTTGGCTGTTTCTTCTATTTACTGGCGGATCAGCTTGGCCCACTGACCTACTGTAGTTTCCTTCCTCCGATTGTTCGAGAATTGGCTCCTGTTGCACAATGGGCATGGTGGCTTTGTCCCTATTCTCTTGCATCATCTGCCTCATTTCTTCCCTTTGTTCAGCTAACATAGCCCGCATCATGGCTTGTACTCCAGCCATGGTGATTGGCTCAGGTGCAACTTCTACTACGACTGGTATTTGCTGTATCACTGGGGGTTGATCTAGGTTCCCATTTGCATTCACGTTTCCGCTACGGGTCCTTGCCATCTTGATCTATACACCGAATAAGGTGAATTTAGATCTTTATTTAGGACTGATGTTCAAATCATCCTTATCACTCCGAAACATTTACATGTTAGTTCTAATATCGTAGTCGTACGTTTAGAATCCTAAACACATAAGGTTTCCAGATCCGGTCGGCAACAGACCATAGATCCGAACAATTAACAACATATCATGCACAAAGCATTTAGCACATAAAAGCATTTTAGGCATAATTCCTAAAATAAGCTAGTGCTCACACCTCACAATCATCGCTTAGCATTCTAAGTTTAATTCTAGAAATCCTACAAATTCCTAGTTCGCTTAAACTAATGCTCTGATACCAACTGTGACATCCCCATTTTCACGGCCAGAAAAGACCGATTTTGTTTATGCTTGTTTGAAAATCAGAGTAACATTTTAAATAAAAGTGTTGCGGAATTTGTCCCAAAACAAAATATGATAAAGATTTATCAAAAGCATTTCCGAAGAAATGTATTTCATAAAAAGACTCGGGATGTCATGTTCGATACAGATCAAAAGCATAAACAGTACAACATAAGCCTTACTACATTATTTCGTATTTACAGGCTTATAATCCCTTATCTCTCATCCAAACATCTATGCTCATGCGCCACTACCTATAATACAAGAAACTGAGTGGGTCAGGCTTGGGAGCCTGGTGAGCACATGGGGTTTTCAACCCACAATAATTAAGTTCATTGTTTTCATCAACCAAACAATAACCCGATTACCCGTTCCCATTATCCTCACTTTACGTCCCTAAAACACCTATCATAAGGGACTTAGCCTAAGGATCATCATCGGGATGGACACTACTGCTAAGGGGATTCCTCAGCAATAAATGTCCTTAAGGCAACCATGTGGGGGATGGAGTACACCTGGCGATCACACAGTTCAAATAAACACCTACGGGTTGCGAGCCTGCTAGCGTTCCACTGGACTGTCTAGAATAGTCTGTGGTCGTCATCTATACTCCGCTAGATGACTGGATCATTAATAACATCTATAACGAGGCCTCTCATTATTTTATTTAGTCACACAGCAACTATCACATCTACCCATGTTTTACCCAACACATTTTGTAGATATAAAATACGTATACAATTTAAATCATGTATAAAAATCGTTCATCCAGCATAGATAGCGAGTATACAGATAATATGCACACACAACACGTAATTTATATAAAATACTTCATATCTATGTGTAACTGAAAGTAACTATGCACTCACTTGAAAGGCGGTGTCTCTGTACTCGAACAGCGCTTCGTTATCTCAAAATAATTTTCCCTCGACAAAACCTAGTATCAATTCCACTAGGGTTTAGTCTAACGTTAACCGCGACTAATTAATAGTCTAGCTATTATTATTATTATATAAGCGTTAAACAACACTCTATATAACTCATAATAATAGCCCAAATAATTATTTTAAGGACCTAATAACATTACTATAATTATTTAAAAGCTATATTAAAAATTGTGTAGGCGTAGCTCACTTACATCGGGTTTTCTTAAAAACCGGGCTTTGCTCGGAGCAGCGTTTCCGAACCGAAAGACCCTTTTTCTCGGGACTCCGGGAGCCTCGGGGCTTCCTTCGGGTGCTAGGGGGTTAACCTATACTTTAGGGGGGGTAGAGAGAGAAAGTAGAGAGAGAGAGAAGTGAGAAAGGTGTGAAAAACTCGGAAGATCTCGCAGCTATTTATAGGCCGGAGCTGTTGGGAACGCGCTGCGCTCCTCGGACCTGCGCTGGGCGCTCCTCGGACACATGGCGTTCAGTCAAGCTACGCGGGGCGTAGCTTTGGATAAGACGGACAGATGGCGAAGCCTCGGTGGTGCGACGTGGGGCTTCCGAGACCAAGCGAATCCGAACGCGGGGCGTTCCTTCTACGCGTTGCGCAGCGAGGCCAGGTGTCACCCATCCGAAGCGAGACCGTGCTCAGCAAGCGATGGCTTAGATTTGGCCACGTCACCACCCCCTCGCAGATTTCGCAATTTTCCTTCCCGACTTCTAAAATTCGTAACTTTCGCATACGAGCTCCGTTTTTGACGTTCTTTATATCCACACGTAGACGGGACCGTACTCTACAACTTTCGTTTAGACTTCGTTGGATATTTTTGACTTTATTTTAAATTTTATATGTTTAACAGGCCGGGACAGGATTGGTCCGTTAAAAATTCATAACTTCTTCATCCGACATCCGTTTTCGTCTGTCTTTTTATCGTTACGCTACTATTAACGAGATCTTCGATTCTCGTTTTGGTTGTGTCGGCTAAAACCCCCCGATCTAATATTCGAACTTCGGGTTGTACACTGCTAAGTCGAAACTTCGAAAAATCATAACTTCTTCATACGAAGTCAGATTTGGGCGTTCTTTTTATGGACGCTCTCGGTTTAACGTATTGTATGACTTTCATTTAGATCGCTAAGGCTAAAAGTCGCTCTATCGTAAATTCACTATTTACGCTTCCCGGTGCCGTGCCGGTTCCGTTGCGAAACTTCGACGGGTCATAACTTCTTCGTTATAACTCGGATTTCGGCGTTCTTTATATCCCTGGAATCCTTGTTTCGACCACTACAACTTTATGTAAAGACATCGGGCTTATCTCACACTTTAATTTTGACGCTTATTTTTATCCTTTATTTATTATTCATTTATAAATAAGTAATAAGCACACAAATACACATAATTCACATAGTATTCAAATATTTCATCTTTATTATTTCAAAAGAGTTACAATAGTTGACCTAGACTATTACATCATCTAAAAATGCTTAGCCCCGAAACTCGGGCGTTACAATGTCTAATTTTGAAGCCAGGCATTATCATTTCAGATGAATGGATTCTTGTAAAATCAAAATGGGATGGCAATGCATATATAATTGACATGAACAACTATCTTCCTGAACAAGTCACTTGTCTTTTCTCAAAAGTTTCCGAGCACAATGCTATGATGTGGCATCAAAGACTCGGACATGCTAACGCAAAGAACTTAAATCGTCTTGCTAAGAATGAAATAGTGTGCGGGCTTCCTGTCAAGGATTTCATTTCGTTTGAAAAATGTGTGGCATGCGCCCAAGGAAAACATCACAGAAAGCCACACCTGCCAAAACAGGTCAATTCAATCAACTAGGTGCTCCAATTGTTACATATGGATTTATTTGGTCCAGTTAACGTCCTCATCATCAACAGAAATTCATATTGTCTGGTTGTGATTGATGATTACCGCGGTTCACGTGGGTCTTCTTTCTGTCCAACAAAGCTGGGGTTACTGACTTGATTAAGAAGTTTATTGTGATGATAGAGAACCAGACCAACCACCGGGTGAAGGCGCTCAGAACTGACAACGGAACAGAATTCAAGAATGCTGTTCTCGATCACTTTTGTGTGGAAAAAGGGATAGTGCGTCAATACAGTGTCGTTCGCACACCGCAACAAAATGGTGTTGCTGAGCGGCGAAACCGAACTTTACAAGACGCCGCAAGGACGATGTTATGTGACTCCAAACTTCCGGTTTTCTTCTGGGCCGAGGCGATCAACACGGCATGTTATGTTCAAAATCGTGTTCTGATCAACAAATCTCAGATGAAGACTCCATACGAAATTCTCTACGGTCACAAACCATCTGTTAGCCACTTTCGTATTTTTGGCTGTCCTTGCACCCTCCTTCATCTGGAATCCAACCCTAAATTCAACGCCAAAGCCGATGATTGTTACTTTGTGGGGTATGCTGCTCGCACAGCGTACAGGGTCTACAATAAGAAGACGAAGCAAATCATAGAATCCTTCGACGTGCGCTGGTTGGAGGAGAACGAAACGGATGCCAGAGTTGGTCCAGATTGGTTGTTTGACTATACATCTCTATTCAAGTCGTTCAATGTGTTTTCAAATGATTTTTATGGTTCCAGTTCTGGTTCGAAGGTTGGGCTTGCAGATGAAGATGAAGAATTTGTCTATAGACCGCCGGTGGTGTCTTCTACGACTCCTACAGTGGATACATCTATTCCAAGGAATTTGTTCGATTCTCCAAGTCAAGAAAACAATCCAGATGCTGATGCCACTCCTCTTACTCCTGATGAAAGAGAGTTTATGTCCAAAGATGCTTCCGTTGTTACTCAAACATTTATGGAACTTCTCTTTCCCGAACCAATTGCTAATGAGTTCGTGGCTAGCTCCTCTCACGATTCCATATCGTCTAAGGTAAATCATTCAGCAGATGATGGATTTGTCAATATTCACAACCTTCCCGTAACGCTCAATGACATCATCCAGGAGCTACCTTCCAGAATTCAACGTGATCACCCGATCGAAAACGTCATAGGTCAGCTGGGCGACGGTGTTCAAACGCGGAGTCAGAGTGGAGATGTAAATACATATCTCTATTCTTGCTTCATATCTCAAATAGAGCCAAAGAATGTTGAAATGGCTTTGAATGAGCCCAGTTAGGTGGATGCTATGCATGAGGAGTTGAATCAGTTTGAAAAGCTTGAGGTTTGGAAGCTCGTTGAATTACCTAAGGGCAAGAAGTCACTCGACACGCGTTGGGTTTATAGAAACAAGCAAGATGATTCAGGGGTTATTGTGTGCAATAAGGCCCGATTGGTTGTACGTGGATTTCGCCAAATTGAGGGTCTTGACTACACTGAAGTTTATGCTCCGGTAGCTCCCTTGGAGGCTATTCGCATTTTCCTCGCGTATGCTTCCTACATGAACTTCACGATTTACCAGATGGACGTCAAGACTGCCTTCTTGTACGGTGCTATGAAAGAAAAAATCTATGTTGATCAACCTCCTGGGTTTCTCAACTTGAAGCTTCCGAATCACGTCTACAAGTTGGACAAGGCTTTATACGGGTTACATCAAGCTCCAAGGGCGTGGTATGCAACGCTTACGAAGCACTTGCTCAAGCTTGGTTATTCACGGGGGACGATCAATCAAACCTTTTTCATTAAGCATGTTGGTGCCGATCAGATTCTTGTTCAAATCTACGTCGATGACATCATTTTCGGGTCAACATGTCCACATCTATGCAAAGAGTTTGAAAACGTGATGAAGAAAAGGTTCGAGATGAGTTCTCTGGGGGGGAAATCAACATCTGACGGATGTCAATTTCTTGGAGATAGGCTAGTGTCATGGTAGTGCAAGAAACAGCATACAGTCTCAACCTCAACGGCAGAGGCGGAATACGTAGCTGCTTCTGCCTGTTGTTCTCAAGTTATCTGGATACAACATCAATTACTGGATTACAGTTTGAATTTTCTAGAAACCCCTATTTTTTGTGATAATGTAGCTGTAATTCAAATTGCTAAAAATCTGGTCCAACACTCGAAAACCAAGCACATCGACATCAAGGTGCACTTTATCAGAGACTATTATGAGCGTTCGCTCATTCGGTTGGAACAGGTTCCCACTGCTAATAATGTGGCGGATATGTTCACAAAACCGTTTAACAAAGCACGATTCGATGTGCTTGTGGGATTTTTGAAAATGATACGCTTTGAGGACTAATTTCTATTTTAGGTTAGTTTAAATTTGCGCATTTGATTTTCACTCTCGCCCATGCACAAATTTAGGGGGAGAAATTAAACAAAAACCAAACAAAAATTATAAAATTAAAAATCCAAAAACAGTTTTTTTTATGTTAGTGTTGTGATGGGAAGTGATATATTCATGTGATAACAGGCAATTTGAATATGTGTAATGTATTAAAGTTGAATTTTCTAGGCTTTGTGTTCGATGCGCTGGTAGGCATGAAAGATTTAAATGGACTTGACTAGGTATAGATGAACTTAAGGAATCTAGAGGTTTGACAAACTTTAACCTAGATAGTTCCGTTTAGCCTGACAATACGACGCTTGGGTAGGTTGAGCAGGGAGATATACATGAGAATCCACCGGTGTCACTAAAGTAATTTGTATCTAGAACCATGGTTTAACTCTTCCTCGATGTACGAAATCTGTCCTTAATTCCGGTATTGACAGGGTGACTGGGGAATTCCGATAAAGTATGTCTGTAGGAAATTATTTTCTTGCTTTCTTTCTGTTAGTCATATGTTGCCTCCTCTGTGTGATTGAAATACATCCGAACTGGACTGCAACATATGCAATTCTATTTCTCTGCATCTTCTATCTATGCAATTCTTCCTATCTGTTAGTCATATGTTGTCTCCTTTGCGTGATTGAAATACATCCGACCTGGAACACAGCATATGCATCTTTCTACTTCTCAATCCCTCTAAATTTGGTTAGTCATATGTTTCACCCTCTGCGATATTGGAAGAGATCCGGCCTGGGTGTATAGCATATGCATTCTAAATCTGACTTCTTCTATAATAATTGTCTGCTCACCTAAAGTAAGGAGTACTTTGGAAGTTCCTGATTATTGGAGTATGTCAGGAAGCGGGAAACATGTTCTAGTACATTTAAAATTGAACAATCACTAGGTTTTCTGTAGATCTTGCTGCTCAATTTAGGTGGACAACAATATCCTTGGTCGTCGTCAGATGAACGGTCCCTAGGAATTTTATCTATAAATGTAAGGTCACAATGCCTTGTCATTTATAGTTTGTCAAAAATTTGTCATAATCTTTTGTGTTTAAGTGGACCACAATACAGGCGATCGACCAGATCTAGATATGAAGGTAGAGGTACCGATAAACAGATTTGGACTGTCTAAAAACTTTGATCCCAATCTCATAAAAAAATTTATTAGCATTAGTTGAGGTAAAATTAGTATTAATTCATTTTAATTTCAAATTTTATTTTTTTTATGTTTATTTTTATCTTGATAAAATTCAAAAAATAAAAATAAAAATAAAAATAAATAATTAAAAAAATAATTAATTAAAAATCTTGCTTAGTTTAATTTTTTTTAGAATTTGTTTTATTTTATTTTATTTTATTTTTCAGTCCTCAAATGAATTATTTTTAATTGTTTTTGGGTATTGGGCTTAATTTTTGAAGCTTGTTGGGTTGTAGTCCATGGGTTTTGGACCGGGTCTTGGGTCCAAATATATAAGGTACTGAATCCGGCTGTAAACTCATTCACTCTCATTTTTACATTTACGGCCGTAAACCTCTCTCAAATCCTCTCAAGGCTGTTCATCGATTCATCCTACTTTGTGTTTATATCTCGAAATTGACTGTTTACGTTTGTAGGTCAAATGGTTGGACTCAAATTTGCAGATAGTCACAATTTGGCGATCTTCTTGGTTGACCCTCCAGTAGCTCATGGTAAATTCAAGTCTATGATCCATGGCTTGAAGAAATGCTGCTTAGCCACTGCTCTGACTCTTAATCCAGTGGTCTATCAAAGTCTGATTCAAGAGTTCTAGATGACTGTTGTGGTAAAAAAAGGGGATGATGGTTCAAAATCTATTGAAGCTACTGTCAAAGGATGCAAAGTCATAGCAATAGAGCAAATCATCCGGGAGGTGCTAAGAATTGACGATCAACCAGGTTTCCCGAATGAGATTGCTATGGATCAAGCTCAAGAACTTCTTGGTAAAATGGGATATGAAGGGGATTTTAGCTCATGTCTTTGTGAGCTGCATCTCAGGAAGGAGATCTGGGGCAGACAAAATCTCTCTACGGAATACAGGCGCAATCACTGCTCTGGCTGCAGGGTTTGATTTCAATTTCTCCAAGTTCATCTTGGACGAACTTGTCGAGAACCTTGAAGGAAAGAAAATAGACAAAATCTTCATGTATCCAAGATTCCTTCAAGTGATCATCAATGAGCAATACCCAGAGATTGAGAAAGCAGGAGAAACACTTGATATGAAATCTCTTGGATCAAACACTGTTGGTTTAATCAAACAAAACCTGAAAATATCCTTTAGTGAAGTTTGGAGCATTTACGGAGCTAAGTGATTCATCTGAGTCTGAAGAATCCCTTGAACAATTGGAATCCGAGGATGATGTGATAACTGTCTCTGACCATGAAGATGAGAGAGTTCCTCATGTTGCAATTGTAGCAGAGAAACATGATAATATGGTAAATGTGGAAGTGCAGAGTGACTTTCATGAAAGTGTAAATACTAGTGATGATGGTGGTGAAGAAGAGAGATTTGAAGATGATGATTCAATTTTTGGAGGAGACATGTCAGGACTAAATGATTTTGACCTGAATTTCGAACTTGCAAATGATTTTGGCCCCACAAATGAGGACCTTGACATGTTCCTTGACAATGTCAATGAAGTTGCTCAACCGGCAACGGAGACACAGGAAGTTGAAAATGTTCAAGAAGCTACGCCTCCTTCTTCTGCACAGATGGCCAGTACTCCAATAGATACAGATACAACATCAAGGCTTCCTCCCCCTTAATGTTGATGTTCTAATTTCTATGCCATTTGTGAGTGATCCGCCTGTGACACACACCTCCTAGCCTCCATTGAAGCTAAGAAGACATGATCCGAGGCCGGGGGTACTAATTCAGGAACAGACTGATGGGTTTTAGGTACAACAAATAAACTAGAAACAATTCCTAAGTTCACATGCAACCTACTTTGGATCTATGTTTTAACTATTGAACATACAACTTTGAATTGCAAAACAAGAACCCTAGAGGAGAGAGGCTAATTTCGAAATTAACAAACTAGGGTTTAGGGTTTACATACCTTTCAATTGTTATAGCAAACAATTGATAATCCCTTGATCTTGATCTTGATCTTCTTGGAAGCTTTAGCACCACAAGTGTAATGCCTCTAATGGAATCACACCCAAACTAGCAAGAAGGAAAGTAGAAGAAGAGAGAGGAGAGGGAGTATGCAAAATCTCGGCCTTAGGGTTTCTTCAAAAGAAAGAGTGACCAAAAACATGAACCAGGAGGCTCCTTATATAGCTGAGGGATTTAGGGTTTAAGGGAAACCCTAGTTATCCTTTGCTTAGGGCCTAAGCAAACCCAAGGGCCTTATCCAAGCCCCTATGGACGAAATTATTAGGGTTTCCCCTAAAGATTTCGTCCACCCTCTTCCAAGGGGGTTCTAGAGCCTTCCACTCAACTATTAGATAATTGCAAACTAGTCCCTGCACCTTATAATTAATTCTTTTAACCCCAAAATCAATTCTGATTAATTTCTGGCTAACAATTAATTAAACATAATGATATCTAATTAATATATTAATCCATTAACATATTAATAAATCATTTATATATATATATATATATATTAATTTATTAATCTTATAAATTAATATCTCTCCTTTCATAATTTCCTTGTCCAGTTGCTAGGTTGAGGGCAACCCAAAAGGACTGTGCTGCTATCAATTCAAGTACATACCAATTATAGTTATGGGCTTAGACACCTAATCCAACAGTCTCCCACTTGGATAAGTCTGTAACTATAATTGCTAGTATGCCTTCTAAATTTGACCAGCAAATTGTAGCTTCCAAAAGCTGCTGCCGAACTCTGACCCAGTCAGTTACGTGTCCTAAGATAAGTGATCATATAATCCTTCGTTCTGCTGGATATCCCTAGACATAAGACATGGAATGTAATCAATCTCTTTGTCCAGAATCTATGTTTCCCGATTCCTGATTTGTGATGATGTAGGACTTCTAATTGAACACATCAATTTAGTCCTGGCTGGGCCCAGCACATAAGTCAACACCAAATCATCGAGGGGCCCACATATATCGCTTTTCCTGTTAGGGCAAAAGGAACGAATAAACGTTGACTCATATGCTTGTATCTTTTACTCATCAAATTATGCATGACAATACGTTTTATAACACCAAGTTACTGATGCGTTTTCGTATCACCAATGCACAACCGACTTGTAAATTACAACTCATATATCTTCGTTTCAAAATTATAAGATATTATCGTCTCAGTATTACTCGTGATGAATTCCATGAAGTGATACTCTGAGCGAGGGTTTATCCAATACTCAAATTTCAATTTCTGAGTACTCATGAACATTGCAGCAATTATATTGCCATGTCTATCCTTAGACAATCTGCAATCCAATTCATGACAGTCTTAATTCACTACTTACTTCCAAGAGTACGAGCGACTGTGGAGTTTGAATAATCTCATTATTCAGGAAGTAAAACATGCAAAAATGAAACACAATAATAAACAATCGACAAAAGGTAGTAGCCAAACTTATAAATAATACTTTATTATTTAATCACCAAAAGTCAATTACATTTACTTTGTTACAAGTTTCAAAGACTAATCTAACTACTAAAACTAATATCATCTTTCAGTCCTATGCTCCGAGCATGCTGAATATGCTTAGCCCTACTCAGACCCTTTGTGAGAGGATCTGATGGGTTATCTTCAGATGACACCCTCTTTACTATAAGATGGCCTTCTTCTACTCTATGTCTGATGAAATGGTACTTTCTGTCGATATGTCTGGTCTTACCATGATCTCTTGGTTCCTTTGTCAAGGCAACCGCTCCTTCATTATCGCAGAACAGTTCCATGGGCTCCTGGATGGTTGGAACAACTCCGAGATCCCCGATGAAGTTCCTCAACCAAGCTGCTTCTTTCGACGCTTCACTTGCTGCTATGTACTCTGATTCACAAGTAGAATCAGCCACCGTATTTTGCTTGGAACTCTTCCAAGTAACTGCTCCTCCATTCAGTAAAAACACCCAGCCTGACTGAGAACGGAAGTTATCTCTATCCGTCTGAAAGCTGGCATCACTGTAACCATCTACTCTCAAAGTATCACTGCCACCAAGCACAAGGACCCAGTCCTTTGTCCTTCGCAAATACTTGAGTATATTCTTAACTGCTACCCAATGAGCTCTACCTGGGTTTCCCTGATAGCGACTGACCATGCTCAAAGCAAATGCCACATCAGGGCGAGTACATGTCATAGCGTACATGATCGATCCGACAGCGGAAGCATAAGGTACACGACTCATGTCATCTATTTCAACATCTGTACTCGGGCATTGAGTCTTACTCAATTTGGTATTGCTCTGGATAGGTAGCTCTCCCTTCTTGGAGTTTTCCATACTAAACCTCTTTAGTACCTTATCCAAGTATGTGCTCTGACTAAGTCCAATTAGTCTCTTCTTTCTATCTCTCAATATTCTAATCCCAAGAATATAGGCAGCTTCTCCAAGGTCTTTCATTGCAAAACACTTTCCAAGCCAAGACTTAACCTCTTTCAAGGTTGGAACGTCGTTACCAATGAGTAATATGTCATCGACATATAACACCAGAAAAGTTACTATACTCCCACTAGCCTTGATATACACACAAAACTCATCTTCACTTCTAGAGAAACCAAACTCTTTGACTTTCTCATGGAAGCAAAGATTCCAACTGCGAGATGCTTGTTTCAATCCATAAATGGATTTCTCAAGCTTGCACACTCTATTGGGAAACTTTGCATCAACAAAACCCTCTGGCTGACTCATGTAAACATCTTCAGCCAACTTCCCATTAAGGAAAGCAGTTTTGACATCCATCTGCCAGATTTCATAATCATGAAAGGCAGCTATGGCGAGCAATATCCTAATAGATTTAATCTTAGCCACTGGCGAAAAAGTCTCATCATAGTCAACCCCTGGGGTTTGAGTAAAACCTTTTGCAACCAGTCGAGCCTTGAATGTATGCACATTCCCATCCATGTCTGTCTTCTTCTTGAAGATCCATTTGCACCCAACTGTCTTGCGACCTGGTGCACTATCAACCAAATTCCAAACTTGGTTGTCATACATGGACTTAATCTCGCTGTCCATTGCCTCTTTCCACTTGGAAGCCTCTGGGCCTGCCATTGCTTCCTTATAAGTGACTGGTTCATCTAAGTTTACCAGTGTTCTGTCACTTATGAATGTGTCACCATCTGAAGTAATATGAAAACCATACAACTCAGGTGGCACACTCACCCTAGTGGATCTTCTAAGAGGTAATGAGTTATCAATTGGTTCAACAGGAACTGTTTCCTCTGGTTGAGTGCTAGTGTCATCTAAGGTTCCTTCATTGGCTGAATCTTGAATTTCTTCAAGGTCAATAGTGCTCCCACTGTCCACTTTGAATATGAGCTCTCTTTCAAGAAAGACTCCTCTTCGTGCTACAAAGACCACGTTTTCACTAGGCCTGTAGAACAAATATCCAAAAGACTGCTTTGGGTAACCAATGAAAACACATTTCTCACTTCTAGCTGCTAGCTTGTCGTGAGTCTCTCGTCTTACGAAAGCTTCACAACCCCAGACTTTAATGTGTGCTAACGAGGGAACTTTCCCTGTCCACATTTCGTGAGGTGTTTTGGCAACCTTCTTTGTAGGGACAAGATTGAGGATGTGGGCGGCTGTCTCTAAGGCATACCCCCAGAAGTGAATAGGAAGTGAAGCCCGACTCATCATAGAACGAACCATGTCTAACAAGGTTCGATTACGCCTCTCAGCTACACCATTTAACTGTGGTGTCCTAGGAGGAGTCAATTGTGAGACTATCCCACATTCTTTCAGATAGTCGTTAAACTCGATACTAAGATACTCCCCGCCTCTATCGGATCTAAGTATCTTTATCTTTCTGCCCAATTGATTTTCGACTTCATGCTTAAACTCTTTGAACTTTTCAAAAGTTTCTGACTTATGCTTGATCAAGTAGATATATCCATATCTGCTATAATCGTCAGTGAAAGTCACATAGAATCGATTAGCATCTCTTGTAGTTGATCTGAAGGGCCCACACACATCCGTGTGTATGAGATCCAACAGACCTGCACCTCTTTCACAAGACCCTATGAATGGTGATTTTGTCATCTTTCCCAAAAGACAAGATTCACACATATCATCTGACTTTAGGTCAAATGATTCCAACACTCCATCCTTTTGGAGTTGGGCTATGCGTTTCTTGTTAATGTGTCCAAGACGATAATGCCACAAGCATGCCTTGTCTACACTATTAGACAAGTCAATATTAAGTACACTATTTCCTAGGCTATCAACACAAGTCACTGTTTCATACACACCATTACAAGGCAAAGCTTCAAACATAAAAACACCATTCTTATAAACAGAAATTGAACCATTCAAATCATTAAAAGAATATGTAAAACCTTGTCTGAACAATGCATGAAATGAAATAATGTTTCTCGTCATCTCAGACGAATAGCAACAATTTATTAAATCCAATCTAACATCATTACTAAGCAGAAGCTGATAAACTCCGATCTTGGTTACTGGTGAAGACTTTCTGTTTCCCATGATCAGGTTTATCCTTCCTCGCTCTATCTCCTCACTTTCCTTTAGACCCTGCAAATCAGAACAGATATGAAAACCACATCCTGTATCAAGGACCCATGAACGAGAAGATAATGAGTTATTAGCAGAAATAGTGTAAATACCTGCCGAAGATGGCTTCACTTTGCCATCCTTGATATCTTGCAGATATTGTGGGCAAGATCTCTTCCAATGCCCCTTTTGGTTGCAGTAAAAGCAAACTGCCTCTTTTGGATCAGAAACATGGGGAGTGGAACCATTGGGCTTAGCCTTTGGGCCATTACTAGATGACCCAGCTTGAGCCTTGCTCTTCCAGTTTTGCTTGGGAGGACCTTTCCTCTTTTTCCCCTTTCCCTGTCCAATAGCCAAAACAGGGGCACTCGTAGGTGTGGAGGGTATACTTTTACCCTTCATCCCTGCCTCAGCTGTCTGCAACAAGTTGTGCAATTGGGCCAAGGTCTGCTCAGTATTGTTCAAATGGTAAGTTAGAATAAACTGACCATAACATTCAGGAAGTGAGTTCAAGACCATGTCAATGGCCAATTCCTCATCAAAGTGAATATTGAGCTTGACCAAACGCTCTATGTAGCGTTGCATTCTTTGCACATGTGACACAACTGACTCCCCATCTTTCATCTTGCAAGCCATGAGTGACTTGACTACTTCGAACTTTTCTTGACGAGCTCGCTTATGGTACTTTTCCATAAGGTCCTTGTTCATCTCGAAAGGCCAGTAGTCCTCATAGTACCTCTGCAGTTCTGGGGACATAGTTGCCACCATGATGCATGCCACTTTGGTAGCATCATCGTAATGTTTCTTGTAGGCAGCAAGATCTTCAGGAGTAGCTTCATTCTCATCAAGCTCTTTGAGCTCCTTTTCAAGAACATATTCTTTGTTCTCGAAACGAAGAGCCATCTTGATGTTGCGCATCCAATCGTTATAGTTTGAGCCATCCATAACGACTTTGGAGCAAATATTGAGCAAAGAGAAGTTTTGGTTGGAGGAGGACGAAGCAGAAGTGTTTCCAGGAGTAGACATCTGAAAAAAAAAAGAAAGTTTTAGTTAGATTTCAAGATACCTTAATAAAATAACCCAAAGATATAATATCAAGGTTAGGATCCAACTATGAAGATTCACAACTTAGAAATGGGATGCCGAGATCCAAGTGCAAATTTCATAAAGGTAGGTGAATGACGATTCACCAATTCCACCATTAGACGAAACAAACGAAGTGAAATTCCTAATTCTTTTGAGATACATTGAAACTATTCAATGGCATGTTTTAATCTCAGATTATGCTCTTCTATTTGTGACTGGGATGCCGAGGATCACAAACAAGATGTGAATAACCATGCAAATGTGCTTGGTAACCTCATTGTCTTTATCATTAACTATTGATGTGCTGGTAAACCACACACGCTCCATCAAAATGACAGTTATGAGATACCCATTACTACTCTTTATTAGTGCCTTTTAGTGTGCTGGTTAACCACACACGCTCCACTAACGACCAATAAAGCATAATGTGCAATTTCATGGATTAGCATACTTTTCACATTTTTCCTAAAGTAACTAGAGTTGGGATTTTGAAAATAATGTTCTAGTACTTTCTTTAATATCATTATACTTTTAATGAGAAGTAGTTGTCCTATCAAATCCGTTCTGCTAACGACCCTCCACTAATCAAGGAAGCGGTGGGTGAGAGTGGACACCCATTCAACTACCATTTTATAGGCAGTTTCCTTATACCCCCCTTATAGATTAGCTTCGTGAATGAGGCATACTAGCGATTTGACTGACCATGTTCTTATACATATATAATATTAAACTTTTAATTATAATATATATATATAAGGTGTGTTTTAAAACATTTTAAAACTTCAAGGGTTTATGGATTTCGAAATTTAAGCTATTAAATTTAAATTTAAATAAACCAATTAACCAGATTTAATATTTATCTTTTAATTAACTATTAATCAAATTATTAAATCTTGTAAGGATTATCTAATTAAATTAATCCATTAATTTAATCCTAATCCTTATCCCTCTAAATTTCGAAAAATAGGGTAAGGATAATTATCCAATTAATCTAATTAAGCAACAATTATCCAAAACAAGAAACCCTAAAACTTCTAAGCAAATTTCGAAATTTACAAGGGAGGAGGCTAGGGTTTTCAAAACCCTAACCCTAATTTCGATTAGGGTTCTTTGGAGGCTAGGGTTTTCGAAAAAACCCTTTGATCCAAAACCCTAGAAATCGAAAATTTTGGCCTTTAGGGTTTAATAGCTATAAACCCTAATTTGCAATTCAACAATTGTAGCAATTCAATTTAAAACAACAATGGCTCTGATACCACTGATGGGTTTTAGGTACAACAAATAAACTAGAAACAATTCCTAAGTTCACATGCAACCTACTTTGGATCTATGTTTTAACTATTGAACATACAACTTTGAATTGCAAAACAAGAACCTAGAGGAGAGAGGCTAATTTCGAAATTAACAAACTAGGGTTTAGGGTTTACATACCTTTCAATTGTTATAGCAAACAATTGATAATCCCTTGATCTTGATCTTGATCTTCTTGGAAGCTTTAGCACCACAATTGTAATGCCTCTAATGGAATCACACCCAAACTAGCAAGAAGGAAAGTAGAAGAAGAGAGAGGAGAGGGAGTATGCAAAATCTCGGCCTTAGGGTTTCTTCAAAAGAAAGAGTGACCAAAAACATGAACCAGGAGGCTCCTTATATAGCTGAGGGATTTAGGGTTTAAGGGAAACCCTAGTTATCCTTTGCTTAGGGCCTAAGCAAACCCAAGGGCCTTATCCAAGCCCCTATGGACGAAATTATTAGGGTTTCCCCTAAAGATTTCGTCCACCCTCTTCCAAGGGGGTTCTAGAGCCTTCCACTCAACTATTAGATAATTGCAAACTAGTCCCTGCACCTTATAATTAATTCTTTTAACCCCAAAATCAATTCTGATTAATTTCTGGCTAACAATTAATTAAACATAATGATTTCTAATTAATATATTAATCCATTAACATATTAATAAATCATTTATATATATATATATTAATTTATTAATCTTATAAATTAATATCTCTCCTTTCATAATTTCCTTGTCCAGTTGCTAGGTTGAGGGCAACCCAAAAGGACTGTGCTGCTATCAATTCAAGTACATACCAATTATAGTTATGGGCTTAGACACCTAATCCAACACAGACCTCACCCATTCAGCCTGCAATCACAACATCAACTACTACTCCAACTGTTTCAACTGCTCCTGATCATGAATGACCAAGAACCATCTTTGAAGTAGGGAGTGCTTCAGCTCCTGGAGGCTCCTCCTTTCCAAGGCCTGATCATGACATCGCCTCTGAAAGACTTGCTCAGGCCTTGGCAGCACAAGAAGCAACAGGCCTTCCTCCTCGCAGAAAAGGCATATATATTGAGGAAGGTAGATCTGGGGGAGTTGAGCCTTCCAACACAGAGCTCAAGGTTGAGATTGGTGTGTTGAAACAGACAACCATCGAAAAGATGTTTTGATAGGTAATCTTGACATTCATCTTTCAGATGTTGAAGCTGACAACAGGGCCAAATCAAAGCAAATAACGGATCTCCAAAATCACCTTGGAGCTTTGACTGCATGCTACTATGACTTGAAGAATAAACTTTATGAAGAACTTGGTGACAAATTCAAGTCATCAGTGGATTTGCCTGCCGCCACTGAAGGTCTTTCTAGTGTCCCTGTCCAGCCTTCCCAAAATGACAACCCTGTGGTTCCTCCACCTCGCAGAACCACACGAATTGTCGATCGATTCGAAATTGAGCATGTCAATGCTAATTCTCGAATCACTATCAAGCATGCAAAGAGAAAAGTCACTGTTGACAAGAAACAAGGATTACTCTTCATGAGGAGCTCTGATGAGAACCGCAGTGGAGACCAACCTCAGCTCACAGTGACTGATCTTAAAAAACGAAAGTTTGGTGATGAGTTTGGAAATCGATCGGGAATTAGGATGTGGGGATATCATGCTGATTTAAATATGTGGTTGGTGAAAAGGAAATTTGGCGCTCCTGAATACTACAAAAATGCATAAGATTTTTGTTCCTGGACAAAAATCGATCTTACAGAGCTTTCAAATGCTCCATTCCACAATCCCTCCAAGGATCCTCAGGCTTCTAACTTCAAACTCTTTCTGGAGAAACAGGTGAAAGATAATTTTTCTGGGATAAAGACTACAGAATCTCTAGTTAGAAAAGACAAGGATGTGCTAGATCCTCGAACCAACGAGCCAATGAAGATAGTGTTGTGGCCTGCTACTAAACAGACACAAGAAATCCCAATTCCTCAACATTTTCAAGATGGATATATGGATCGAATGGAATTCTGGGCCTTTGATGAGGCCACAGCCACTGCAGTTATCAAGTTCTCCGACAGTGACACTGTTCTTCGACTTGCTGAAGCTAAGGATCTTCTGAGGTTCAGGGAGAGAGACATTCACACCTTGGAAAGTCATCAAATAGTTTGCAAATCAGACATCTTGGAGACAGCTGCTAAAGAGTACATAGGAATGGTTGCAAATATCATTGCCAACAGGCTTTGGATGGGGGCAATAGATAGATCGGACGTGAGGCTGCTAGAGAGCCCATGATAAGAGAAGATCGAGCTTATGCTAGCCACAAACCAAGGGGGAGATTGATAGCTCATAGATTAGTGGTTTGGGCTAGGGAATCATTTGTATAAGTTTTATAGGGTCTTGGTCATGTTTTGAGGTGTTTTGTAGCTTGTTAAAGTGTGTTTACGGCTGAGTTGGTGTTCACGGCCATAAACAGGTTTACGGCCGTAAACCTGTTTACGGCCAGTCTGCTCCTATATATAGTATGTGTCAGAGTCTGTCAGTGTGTGACGTATCATAGTATTTACGATCAGTGTGTGTGTATCTTCAGGGTGTACCAGACGTTTTTCTGAATGAACGTGTGCATTGCTTGATAATTCTCTTATTCTACTCATTCTTATTATTGTTTGTTTTGATCACTGGTTTGGATCTTGTAATTGGGACCTTACATACATTGGACCAGGTTTTGAGAAGACGGAGCATGTTCAAGACTCGTCTTTTATTTTGATATATATATTTTTGGTTTCTTACAAATACATTCAGAACACATATGTGTAAACTATATTATTAATGTAATGGATGATGTTGTTGCTTGTTTTACTATTGTGCATTGTTATGATACTGTACATGACGTCCTCCACCCCCGAACGTTTCCGCCGTTCTTGTTTGGGGGTGTGACAGATTGGTATCAGAGCATTGTTTATAGTGAATTGAGTATATCAACCCATAAAAGATATACAACTATAAACACATCGGAATTAAAACACTCTGACCAAGAGTTTATACTTTTAAAATAACAAAATATTTTACTAAAAGTATACATACAAGCATTCATACTAGGATCAGTGTCATAATAGAACAGAACAAAAGTATTGTGGTTGTTGGACAGCACAAGTAGGCTTGGGGACATATAATCAGGTCTGGGAATGATATAGCCTGATCAACTATATCTATCCGAGAAGTGATTAGCATGTGCCTAAGAATGGTTGTGGTGTTGCGACAAGTCTAAAAACTTACCAACCCTACTACAATGAAAACTCTAGAGCAAAACATAAATTTAAAATACTATAGGGGTATTTTGTGGTACTATAATTACTTATGTGAAAACTAAAAGGTCTTTACCAATAGGTCAATAGTTGCTGAGTGGATACGCTAAGGTTATATGTGACTAAGGTGTCATAGACTGAGAATCTGTGATCTTTGCTTTAATTCATGTTCCTTGTTTGGTTGTGGACTTAGAGTTAGGGCCACTTATTTGAAGGTCTATTCTATCAAGGTTACATATGACTGGTATGCACTACGCAAATATTGAAGTAACTGGTAAGGATCATCTTATAATTATCTTAAGTAGTACGTCTATTATATGTTTCTTACACCCCTTTTCCCGCTTAGATAACATGGCTGGATTCCATCTCCCTGGCGACCCGTACTTTCTCGATCAAGGGAATGGTGGATGGCTTGATGCAGAGCCTGAAGAAGAGAAACCGGCGGTCCCAGCAGAAGAAGACCCCGAGGAGAATTCTGATGAGGAGAACGAGGATGATCATGAAGACTCCGACTCAGACCCCGAGGTCTATAATCCACCCCAAGTTGCTCAGAATCCTAACCCACGTCCGACTTTTCAAGGCCCGACGCCTCTGTGGGCGCTGGACTTGGGAAGGTGGAGCCACGATCAGGGACAACCACCTCCCTAGAATGGCGACCGAAGCTTCTACAACCTGAATGAGGGAGGCTTAGCAGACAGAGTACTTCCTGTCTTGGTGCGTTGTGTTGCTTGCAATGTTGAGCACCGAAGAGCAAACTTCGACCAAGTCATGGAGATCCGTGCTAACTCCGGAGTGAACACAGTTCATCTTCGTCATCTGACCGATGACCAGAACTTTGAAAGTTCTCGCACTGGCGCCCTACAGGTGAAACTGAATGTCTGTCGATCTGAGACTAGGGATCTTCGTCAGAACCAGGTGGCACTACAAAGGCATGTATGGGAAATGGAACATCAATTGGCTGAATCCAGGGCTGAATCAGGTACCAACCAGAACAACTCCCCTCGCGAGTAGAGTCTGATCTACTCTCTCTTTTGGATATAAATTAGGTCTATGTATAGACTCTAGTATAAATTTCTTGTTTATGTAAGACCTTGAACTTTCAGTTTGTTAGGTCTTTGTGCTGTCAAAATTTTCTCATCTCTGGTATGATGTAAGACCTACTCCAAGGTTAATTTTCCCGAACTTATACATCTATAATGCCAATAATATTGACAAGCATCCAATCCTATTGGGAAAAATCTGTATTCAAATACTTTCATCTTTCTTGTGGTAACTCTTTATTGGAAACACTCAAACAATTCATATTGGTCTATGGTGTGTTAGATCATGGAACACTCTCATTATTCTCACTATTGAACTCTTACTATTATCTTCATCTTTGTAAACTTACAGTCGAAAGATGCCTCCTCGTAGATCAAATAGACGCACTACCCCCGATAACTCCAACTCAACCACCACCACCTCCTCCACAATATGATCCAGCAGCTCTCCAAGCTACAGTGGATGCGGCTGTTACGGCAGCACTAGCTCAATTCAACACCACCAGTACTAGCGGATGTGCAATGACTGTTAACTCCACCCAGGGTGGTAGTCACGGGCACCCTAGGGAGTGTTCGTACAAAGACTTCACCAACTGCAAACCCAGAACCTTTAATGGGACTGGAGGAATCATTGCTCTATCGCAACGGTTCGAGAAAACTGAGTCGGTCTTTGAGATCTGCTCCTGTCCGGAAGGAAGCAATGTAAAATTTACAGCCTGCACCTTCTCGGACAGAGCCCTCACATGGTGGAATAGCCATGTCAAGTCACTTACTCTCGTGGTGGCTAATACAATGGGTTGGAAGCTCTGAAGGAGCTAATGATTGAGGAGTACTGCCCGAGGGGCAAAGTTCAGAAACTTGAACAGGAATTCTGGAGCCTAACCATGAAGGGCTCCGACATAGTAGCCTACACTGCCAGGTTCAGTGATCTGGTGGCTCTATGTCCAGGAATGGTCCCTACTGAGGGAAAGAAGGTCGAGAGGTATATTTGGGGGCTAGTGCCTCCATATTAGGGGAATGTGTTAGCTTCAAACCCCACTACCTTCGACAGTGCCAAGCGATTGGCACAACGGCTCATCGATCATGGAGTCCGCATACTAACAACAACCCTCGTTGTCCCAGAACCAGCCAAAACAGCCGACAACAAGCGGAAGTTTTGGTACAAGAAGAAGAGCAACACAGTGCAGAACTCTGCCAAGAAGCAGCACATCGTGGTTGTTCATGCCGCAACAGCACCTGCTGCCACTGCGCCGGCGAAACAGTATGTTGGGAACTTGCCAAAGTGCAACAAGTGCAGCATCCACCACAATGGACCCTGCCGGGAAATGCAGTGTACAAACTGCAACAGGAAGGGGCACATTGTCCATTTCTGCAAAGCTCCGGCTAGGTCAATCACCCAGGTCCCTGGCGTTAGAGTGGGCCAGGCTTGCTACGGGTTTGGTGAGGTTGGTCACTACAAGCGGAACTGCCCGAAAGCAGTGAATGTTGGTGGAGTGGGAAGAGTTTTGGCGATAGGCCATGAGGAAGCGATAGCAGACCCTACAGTGGTCAATGGTACGTTTCTCCTCGATAACTCTTATGCATGCATACTATTTGATAGTGGAGCGGAGAGGAGTTTCGTGAACCAAAATTTTGCACACTTACTTAAACAACAACCACGAGCACTAAAAGAACCGTTCACTGTAGAAATGGCTAACGGAAAGTCTGAGAGCACTAGCTATATATACATAGGATGTACCCTAACTTTAGATAGCCATTCATTTCCAATCGACATCATGCCTATCTCAATTAAAAGTTTCGACGTCATTATCGGCATAGATTGGTTGAGTCTTCATCGTGCTGACATCATGTGTTTTGAGAAGGTCGTTCGTCTTAATCTACCGTCTAACGAAACCCTAGTTATCTATGGCGACAAACCAGGACGAACCTTAGAATCATCTCTAGTATACAAGCCCAGAAGTACTTACGAAAGGAATATCATGCATTCCTTGCTCATGTGGTTGATGTGACCCAAGAGGCGAAAGACATAAAGAACATCCCAAAAGTACGCGACTTTCCCGACATCTTTCCCGAAGAACTACCAGGATTACCACCACAACTTCAAGTCGAGTTCAGAATCGACTTAGTTCCAGGAGCTACCCCAGTAGCCAAATCGCCTTATCGACTAGCACCAACTGAGATGCAGTAATTATCCGGTCAACTGAACGAACTGCTCAACAAGGGCTTTATTAGACCAAGCTTCTCACCCTGGGGAGCATCGGTCTTGTTCGTAAAGAAGAAAGACGGATCGTTCCGTATGTGCATCGACTACCGAGAACTAAACAAACGGACCGTTAAGAACTAATACCCTCTACCACGTATAGACGACTTGTTCGACCAACTGCAAGGGGCAAACTACTTTTCCAAGATTGACCTGAGATCCGGGTATCACCAGTTACGAGTGTTAGAGGAAGATGTTCCCAAAACAGCCTTCCGAACTCGTTATGGTCACTACGGGTTTGTAGTGATGCCTTTCGGATTAACCAATGCGCCCGCAGTGTTCATGGACTTAATGAACCGGGTGTGTCATCCTTACTTAGATTAGTTCGTTATTGTATTCATCGACGATATACTTATCTACACTCGTAGTAAGGAGGAACATAGTCAACATTTACGTCAGATCTTAGAAACCCTACGAACAGAGAAGCTTTATGCGAAGTTATCTAAATACGAATTTTGGATTCGAAGAGTCGAATTCTTGGGTCACCTGGTTAGCGAAGAGGGAATACACGTGGATCCTTCCAAAATTAAGGCTATTGAGAACTGGTCAGCACCTAAGACGCCTACAGAATTTCGTCAATTTCTAGGCCTCGCTGGCTACTATCGCAGGTTTATTCAGAACTTCTCTAGGATCGCGAAACCGCTTACTACATTGACCCAGAAGGGTGTGACCTTTGACTGGGAAGAGAAACAAGAGAAGGCGTTCCAAACGCTGCAGCGAGCCTTATGCAGCGCACCGATATTATCCCTCCCAGAAGAGATAGAAGACTTCGTGGTTTACTGCGATGCATCCAACCAAGGGCTTGGCTGCGTTCTTATGCAATGGGGAAATGTCATCGCCTATGCCTCAAGATAGCTTAAGACGCATGAAGTCAACTACACCACACATGATCTTGAGTTAGGAGCAGTGGTATTTGCTCTGAAGATCTGGAGACACTACCTGTATGGTACGAAAAGCACTATCTTTACAGACCAAAAAAGCCTTCATCACATATTCGACCAGAAGGAGCTCAACATGAGTCAACGACGGTGGGTCGATCTACTCAATGACTACGAATGCGAAATTCGTTATCATCCCTATAAAGCCAACGTAGTAGTTGACACCCTAAGTCAGAAAGAATACTCTGGTCGTAGAGTCAAATCATTGACTATGACGATCCATTCACCTCTGTCCACACAGATTAAGGAGGCTCAACAGGAAGCCTTGAAACCTGAAAATGTGGCTGGTGAATCCCTTAGAGGAATGGATAAGAACTTAGAAGTCAAGGGTAACGGAGCCTTGTACCTCATGGATCGGATCTGGACACTGAATCTCGGTGGTTTCAGAGACGTGGTCATGACCGAAGCACACAATACTCGATATTCCGTTCACCCAGGTTCAGACAAGATGTATCTGGGTCTCAAAAAGTTATATTGGTGGCTAACATGAAAGCAGAGATTGCTACCTTCGTGAGTAAGTGTCTTACTTGAACCAAGGTTAAGGTCAAATACCAGAAACCCTCTGGTTTACTTCAACAACCGGAAATACTTGAGTGGAAGTGGGATCGGATCACGATGGACTTCATAACTAAATTGCCCAAGACAACGGGTGGTCTCGATACCATATGGGTGATCGTAGACAGGTTAACCAAGTTCGCACACTTCCTGCCAATCAAAGAAACCGACAAGATGGAGAAAATGACAAGAACTTACATCAGGGAGATTGTACGACTGCATGGTGTTCCCATATCTATTATCTCTGATAGATACAGTAGATTCACTTCAAGGTTCTGGCAGTCGCTACAAAGTTCCCTGGGAACTAGGCTGGATATGAGCACAACCTATCATCCGCAAACCGACGGACAAAGTGAGAGGACTATTCAAACTCTGGAAGATATGTTGCGAGCCTATGTGATAGACTTTGGAAAAGCATGGGATACTCATTTACCCCTTGTCGAGTTCTCCTACAATAACAGTTATCACACAAGCATAAAGGCAGCTCCATTTGAAGCCCTCTATGGCCGGAAGTGCAGATCCCCTTTGTGCTGGGCTGAGGTGGGTGACACGCAGTTAGCTAAAGGACGAGTTCCTGACAGCACTCTCACGGGTCCGGAAATCATTCGGGAAACGACAGAGAAGATTGTTCAGATTCGTGAACGATTGAAAGCATCTAGAGACCGACAAAAAAGTTGCGCTGACAAGAGACGGAAACCTTTGGAATTCTAGGTTGGTGACCGTGTTCTATTGAAGATCTCACCCTGGAAGGGCTTAATACGCTTCAGAAAGCGTGGGAAGCTAAATCCAAGGTATATAGGGCATTTTGAGATTATCGCTAGGATCGGCCCTGTAGCTTACAAACTCAAACTACCTCAAGAACTTAGTAACGTACACCCTACCTTCCACGTATCAAACCTGAAAAAGTGCCTATCCGATGAGACTCTTGTTATCCCACTCGATGAAATCGAGATCAATGAGAGCCTCAACTTCATGGAAGAACCGGTAGAAATCATGGATCGGGAGGTCAAGCAAACGAAGCAAAGTTGTATCCCGATAGTGAAGGTTCGCTGGAATGCCAAGCGGGGACCTGAATTCACTTGGGAGCGGGAGGATCAAATGAAACTGAAATATCCTCATCTTTTCCCTTAGTCTATCTGTATTTGCTTAAACTCTAATTTCGGGACGAAATTCCCTTTAACAGGGGGATGATGTGACAACCCAAAATTTCTATCTTGTAAAGTCAATCAATTCAATCAAAAGTCAGACTTGTTTCTGTTACCTTTTAACCTTGTTAAGGGTCTGTTTGAGAGTTTCTAAGCCTAATACACTCAAGGATTGTGTGTTAGGAAGTGTTAGCTTGATATCATTGACTTGAAATCGAGCCGGAAACACCATCAAAAGGAGTTCACGACCACATCTAGGTTCACGGCCGTGAACCCTTCCTTGGCCGTGAACTCATGCCATATATATGAGTTTTGGCCATTTTCTCTTCACTTCTTCAAACTCTAGCCGTGAACATCACTTCTCTCTCAACTATCGTCAATCGTGAACACTCCTAAAGGCCTAAAAAACGTAAGTATCTCATCCATCTTCTTGTTGTCCCTTTAAAGCACTTGATTTCCACCTTTGATTCAACACCTCTTTGTAAGATCTTCAAGAGTTCACGGCCGTGAACCCTTCATAGGGCCGTGAAACCTTCTTAGGATCTTGGGCCCAAGACCGTGAACCCTCCATCTTTGGCCGTAAACCCTTCATAGGATCAAGCTTGGGCCGTAAACACATCATGTGTTCTTAGGCCGTGAACCCTCCCAAGGTCGTAAACTCCTAGAGTTTGGCCGTGAACACCTTTCAACCAATCATTGGTGATTCTAACACTTCATTGAAAGTGTTTCCTAGTTCCTAAGGTTGTTTCCCTTACATGTTAGTTGTTATATACACTAATTGTATACATATATGTGTTATTATATGCTTAATAGGATTCGTTTGTGCTCAAGACTTCACTTGGCATACTTAGCATCCTAAATCGATCTTTCATTCGAATCACTCACTACAGGTGAGTTCATACCCCTACAACTACGTATACGTATGCTTTAACAGACTTAGGACTATTGCAAGATACCTTGACTCCTGTTCCTTGTTTGGTTATGGGCTTGGGGTAGGATCACTAGTCCGAATGTCGGTTAATCATAGTTATACTTATTAAATACATATATGAATATTAAACCCATTTTTAAGGATTATACTTAATTTAGTTGCTTGGTGAGTAAGAGTCTTTTCTATAAATCAGTAACAGTCAAACAATCATACTAGTAAACTATAATAGGTATAGTTTAGAGGATTACTACTTACTATTTCTAGAACAGTGAAACTTACATGAGTCAGTTCATACATGAGTCAGTTCTTACATATTATGACTAGAACAGAAAGGAACATACATACTATAACTAGAACAGAAAGGAACATACATACTATAACTAGAACATAAAGGAACATACATACTATAACTAGAACAGAAAGGAACATACATACTATAACTAGAACAGAAAGGAACATACATACTATAACAAGAACAAGATAACAATAATGTGAAACTACTACTTCACGGCATAGCAATATACTTGTTATGTCGCGTTTTGTAACCAGAGTCTCCTGGAGGGAGAGCGAGCATTGTGTGTATAGATCTATATGGGACTGACAATCCCACATCCTAACTGTTAGCTACAGTCCGGCAGACAAGCCAAGGGGTGACAAATGTCACATTAGTTTCGACGCCAGCATGTCGTCATGTTAAATACTTGTCAATCAGCATGGTTATAACCACATCACATTTTAACCTTAATTAACAATTTGGTTTTAAGGTAGTTAGTGCTACAGTAGTTGTTTTATACAACACTACTATACATTTTCATTTTTTCATTACATTCATGCAGTGATAATCTAACTTTGAGAAATGCAAACTATTTTCTAGTAAAGATAGTCATAAACTTGGAAAAACATACACTTTTACAAGAAAACAAACATACAAACCAGTTGAGTCTTGGTAGAAGACTACATACCATTTTAGTAGAAAATATAGGATTTTCTAGGAAGTATACAAACATTTACATCAAAACACTTACAAACATTTTCATGAAACAAATGCAAACTATTGACACTAAAATACTTATGAACTCACCAGCTTAAATGCTGATCTACTCTTACAAAATAACTTGTATTCTCAAGTCACCAGTAGACAGGTACATTGGACTAGGTTTTGAGAAGACGGAGCATGTTCAAGACTCGTCTTTTATTTTGATATATATATTTTTGGTGTCTTACAAATACATTCGGAACACACATGTATAAACTATGTTATTAATGCAATGGATGATGTTGTTTCTTGTTTTACTATTGTGCATTGTTATGATATTGTACATGACGTCCTCCGCCCCCGAACATTTCCGCCATTCTGGTTTGGGGGTGTTGCAGGAATCCACACCCCGCCAATAATAATAAGATTAGAAGTACAAACGACACTAGTTTTACTAAAACATCTGGATCCCAAATAGAAAGGAGCCCACCCGATCTCCTACGAGCGTTACTAAAAGCAAAATCAAAATTAACGTTCCCCCACATACTCCTAACCTTAAACAAATCCAACTGAGTCATTCGAGTTTCTTGAAGACATAGAAAAGACACCCCATACTTAACACAAATGGATCTAACCCATTTTTTGTCACATAACTGGGTACCACAAATATTCAATGAAAGACAATTCATTGATCCACTTGAATAACACCAATACCAGCCAAAATCTGCCTAAACTTCTCTTTATTACCATTCATATCATACCCAAGAAGACCCCCCATTTCGACATATTGTTTCATAATATCATAAATATCTTCAACATTGTCCGGAACTCTTTTTTTCAATAATCTAGACGAACCATGAGAACCTGGAGACGAATTCTTGAACGACAAAGAGGCCGGAACAACATCATCTTCATGCCAAAGAATGTCATCACGTCTAAACCCGGGAGGCTGTGACAAAGAAACAGAATCAGCCCCCTCAAAAACTCCATCTTGCATCCTATCAGATTGTGACGTATGTACTGTAGTTGTTGGAATTGGCACCTGCCATGCTGCTACAGTAGGTGTCAGCGAACAAGCCACACCAACAGCCGGACCATTACCCGTATCAGCAACTTTAGGAGCAATAACATGATCAGTAGAATGAACATCCACTTGACCAGAAGGTTTTTTCCGAGAAGTTTGGAAAAAACAGCCCCTTCTATCCACAAAACCCGCCCCTCTTTCGTTACCATTCGGGTTTTCTAGGCCACAATCACCAACATTTGGTTGATTAAGACCTGCTGGAGTACAACCATCATCTTCAACATCCAAATCAAATTCCTCATTATCCGAATCACTAGATAGAACCGGCATTTCACGATCCAACACCTCATCATTACATACTATATCAGGTTCCCAGTTAGATAGTTCTCTAAATACAAGCTCTATGAGATTCCTTGAACCACCACCATAAGTTTATCATGAATAAGAGAAGATTTGACAGTTTTAATACAAACTCTCTTAACCGCAAGAGGAGTTTGAATATCATCTTCCAAAAAATAGACTTCACCCCAACGACCCGCCACTTTAGACACAACTATATCATTCCAAGCGCAACAAGGTAGCCCAAGAATTTCAATCCAAACCACTCTTTCCAATACTCTAAACCCATTCATCACCGGACGAAAATTCGAGAAATAAGCACGGAGTGCATCGGTCTTCTTAAATTTAGAACATACAAGATCAGAATCAAAAGCCACATACACCCAATCACCACCCAAATATCTAATATGTAACTCATGGAATCCTTCTTCTTTAAGTAACAACAACAACTTAGGAATAAGCTTCACATTCCTAACCTGACAAAAAATAGATGGTTTCAAAGCCAAATCATTAGAAATATCCTTACCCTCTAGAACCAATGAAGGAGTTACAACTTTATCCGGCGTAGGACGACCACCACCTCGAACCACATTAGAAAATGACCCCTTGGAATGATCCATAAACCCACCTGACACCTCTTGTAAATGGCTCTTAGATGGAGCCACCTGCTCCCTGGCCGTACCCCTTTCAAATTTCGCCAAAGATACAAACACATGAAAATTATCTATCCACAGATCACGTAACTTAGCCTCTAATTTCCCCTGGTTTTGAACTTTGATAAACCGTACAAAGGCAAAATGTTTCCCAAGTTTAGACAATTTACGGGCAATATACACATCTGAGACATTCCCAAACTTTTCACATACTGACCAAAGCTTTCTAGAATCAACATGAGGAGGGAAATTTGTGAGAAAAACGGGATAGATACCTTATCAACATTCCATGCAGATTTTTTCTTCCTTTTGGCGATCTCCCAGTCCCGGTTACCCTTCCCATTCATCTGGTCGATCAAGATAGAGATCAGCGACAACCACTGAACCAAAAAAAGGCAGGAGGAATAAGAAGAGAGTAGCGATGCAATCCTAGAGAAGAGAACAGGTCGACCGGCGTTTGACCCCGCCGGGAAAAGAAGGCCGACATCACTGGAGGAACTCACAAATAAGATTAATTAGGAAGATCAATTCAATATTAAATGTCTATTTTATCCCACAAATAAGAGATACGGTTTCAAGGAAATTATCGGGAAAATATAATCTAAAATTAATATTTTCTAAAATACTTTTCTTAGTAAATAAGTCTTTTATGGTTCCATCCTTTAGGAAGATTTTCAGACTGAGTTGTCATTGTATGGTGTTAACATATGTTATTCACTTTATTTATTTGTTTAGTTTATTGGTTGTTGATTTGTAGATTTTGGTTTTAGGTGAAACAAGATAATCAATGTTCTTCTAGGTTGTGGAGGAAATATGTGTACATGAAGTTGTTGGAATGGAAAATCATTGAAGATAGTTTCACTGAAACCATACAAGATTTTGAAGACAAGATCACAAGATCAACCCGATGGGAGATATAAAAGGTTTTTTACATGTCCTCATTTTACAAACAAAATTAAATATATACGTTGGAAACCCCCATAATGAACAAGATTATAGATCATCCTCCAACGAAAAACGATTATATTGTTTGTGTGATTTTTCTTTGATCGTATCATGAGATTTCATTTCATAACATTTATTCTCTTCAACAAGTTTTTCCCTTTTATGAATCATGAAGCAATATCTCATTGACTAAATATTTCCTTTTGAATCATCTTTTTTCCTTCGCGAATCATCTGGCATTATCTAATTGACCATTTCGGTTTCACATTTATTCTCAACATATACTCAATTATCATGATATTAGACTACTACTACTATAAGAACATTAGTAATCTTTATCTCTATCATAGTATTTTACTATGTTGACCACAGTCCCAAACTAGAAGGATAAAAATCAAGTTGTTTAGTCTTTTATCACTTATATTACAAGAACATTTATCTATGTAACAGAAAATGTATGTTACGTGTACAAATACATTTTAAGTGTTTATATAGTTTTGATATTATTGGATGAATGTTGTTTACAAGTAGCCTTAACTATAATTACTTCCTTATACTATACAATGTATATCGATGTTTTTTATGTTTTTTGAATGCTTTTGTTTTTATAATTTCTATTGTAAGTATTATGAAAAATAAAAGATATTTAAAGTATAGATGAACACTCACTATAAGCATGAAATGGTCATAAGTAACCATCATTGCATGGAAGGAAAATAGGCTATTTGGAAACTTCTTGAAATCCATTTAATGTAAATATATGTCTTTTATGGGGAAACTAATTCTAGATACCCACGAAATGCAATCACCCTTTTAGTGGAGAAATTGATTACGAATCAATTAACTAATTAATCATAACCTGCTTCTATAATTATAGTACCTTCCATTCGAAATTAAATTTGTCTCTTCAACTTTTTATTCTACTGGTGATAATAATGGCCTTGATCTAATTGGTTACTGTATAAACAAGTTATTGTTCCCATATGTATAACCATCTTATTCATGCCATCTCACAAATTCTTTCATGCACAATGTCTACTTTCTACTCAAACAAAGAAGTTATGTTTTTTCATTCATAAAGGTATCTCATACAATATGGAAAAAAAAAGCTACAGTAGATTTGTTAGAAGAAACTATACAAGATTTTGATGAGCATATGCATATATTGGAGATTATTTATTATTACATAATCTCTTGAGGCACGTCGATGGCAGAACTCTTGCTTTACAAGTCAATAAAATTCCATACAACGTTTATTCAATATTTATTGGAGTTGAGTTATTTTCTTGGAGAGATGATAAAAACAAAGATAACTTTGTTTGACGACGGGATGAAAGTGTTGGATTAAGGTGTCTAAGCTCATAACTAAATTGATATATACTTGTAATTAAAATCAAATTCCATTTTGGGTTACCCTCATAACCATAAATAGCTAGAAATGATATTAGGAGAGAGAGAGAGAGAGAGAGAGAGAGAGAGAGAGAGAATGATTTGTAAATATATTATATGATTAATATATTAATTAGAAATAAATAATTGACATGTTAATTTATTTTATGATTAATAAATTAATGTGAGATCAATAGTTAAATAATTGATTTGTTAATTTATATGAGTAATAAATTAATAAGAAATCAATAAGAATTAACTTAGAGTTAATTAGATTTAACTGAAATTAATTTCTGGATTAATTGGAATTAATTAAAGGTGCATGGGGTGAATTGTAATTGTTCAATAATTGAACAAAATAAGTAATTCTAGAACCATCCATGGTATGAACAGTTTTGGAGGAGGTTCTAGGGTTTCTGTAAGTCTCCTAGTTGCAGATAAGGAAATGATTTGAATTGGGATTAAATCTATGTTTTAATTAATTCAAATTTGGATTCATCTTCAAGTTATCTAAACTATAAACAGGACTCCTTGGCTTGCAAATTCCATGGATAACATTCGTAAGAGGCATATGAACGAAATTTCTTCCCCCTTCCTCTCTCTCTTCTTCCTAGCGTCTCTAGGATTTTGGGTGTGAGCCATTAGAGGCATCATACTTTTGGTGCTTGTTTTTTAAAGTTCAAGGAAGGATTCAAATTCTTTTTACTATAATAATTCCAAAGGTATGTAACCCTAATCTCATGAATTTCGATTATGATCTAGGGTTCTAGTAGTTCATTGTATATTGCTATTAATTGTAAAGACATAGATCCTTAGGTTGCATGTACCTTTAAGTGTTAAAGAGAATTTTCGCAAGTATATTGAAGTTGTAACTTGTAACCTTAAAATTCCATCAGAAAGACAGAAGGGTTGATAGAGTTTTTTTTTTTTTTTTGCTTTGTCTTTCGATGTTCTGTCATTTTTGTTATTTAGTTTTGTCATGTATGTTTTTTAATGTTTAGGTTTAAGATTGTAATATATATCTTTTGTTTAAATATATAAAAGTTTTACCTTCATCTATATATAGATCATTGTTTAATTATTGTTAGGCATTTTGTTTGTTTACTAATTATAACATTGTTATTTTGAATTATGTTTGTTACTTATTAACCAAATGGTTACAATAATACATTTTTTAGTAGTATGATATTTAGTGTTGCTTTATTATTTCATTTTATTTGAATACTTATAAACATTGTTATTATGAATCATACTAAATGGTATAGAAATGTTTTTTACTTATTGATTGAATGGTTAAGATATTAATTTTTTGTTTAAGATTTCGTTTGATTTCCATCTTATTTTTAGGGGTTAATTTTGCTCACTGTGTTTTATAATTCAAAAGAAAGTATAAACAAAAGTAACTACTTTGGTTTATTTTTATAATTGAAACATAATATTATTGTATTTATTTACATTACAAGAACTGATAGAAACTAAAAAAGAAATATGAGAACATGATTTGATTCCATCATACTGGAATAGTTTATCCAACTCGACACCTAACTTATTCAGTAACCAAATAAACTTTAAGTTGACATACAAAATCAAACACATTTCCTCGGTAAGTGACCTTCCCATTGAACATATGATAGTACTTTTAGTTAAGACCGTCAGGTGCACCGAATAAGATTTTATGCCTAAACATTTTGTTGACCTGTGAATCGAATTTCATTTGAAAAAGGTTACATGAAATATAAATTTATTAAAAATTTATTAGATTAATGTATATATGACTTAAATTATTTTTAAAGAGTAATGACATTAAATTATATTGATGTTTCACTGATGTAGATGGTTTTAGGTAGTTTTTGCCTTTGTTTTTTACAATAAGAATAATATTCCTTCTTATTTTCATGGATGTCCTCAATGAATTGTATCATAAAGAAATGAAAAATACAAAAAATGATTATTTTATATAAATTAGAATAAACAAGAAACAATATATATTCAAACATTGAAACTTTATATCTACATGAGTTTCTTAAGTAGTGACATGTTAAACTTTAGTTTAAGCACCATCAACACCTTCTCCAATGTTCTTTGTTGTTGCATTTCCATATTGATACTTCAGCAAGGTACAAGCCGTGTAATACCCCTACTTATATAGTTAGAAGAGGCAGCAAAAGTTGAAAGTATTTGTAATTTATGTTAGCAGATTATATCTGTTGCGTCCCATGTCTTGCACCTTTTCATACTTTCATGATAAATCTCCAAAACACACTTTATTTCTCTTTCAAACTCAATTATTTTAGAAAATGTTTAATTTGCCATTGATAGATATGTAAAGGATTCTTAGTAATGTAACTTTATGGGTAAGTGTTGGTGTATGTTAATCATAAGCTTATGTAGAAAATGTGTATTATATGCATCATTAAAGTTTAGAAATAATACATTCTTGTGCATGTGTTGAGATAATAGTTTCCAAAATTTTCTGGTTTGGATGAGACATTTTAGTGTCTGCACGCTTTGAGAGTCTAAATACATTGATCATATGCAATTATTAGAAGCATTAACTTATGTTTATGTGAATCATTTACTTAATACATGTTATTTGGGTTGCTTCTACAATCAACTTTAACTTTAAATGCATCATTCTATCAAGAAGTTATAACATGTATTCTCTACATGTCTTTAAATGTCTTAGGCGTAAGAATACCATAATGATATTCTCTACATAACATACCTCTTGCAACATGTAACTAACACATGGTGCAAGAAAGACTACAAACACGAGGTTGCTTTGTCTTTGGAATATATAATGAGAAACTAAATGTCCACGGAACATTGATAATGGATATCATCATAGCAAAGCTTTGCTTCAATCTGGTAAACAGGAAAAAAAAGATGGAGGCAATGAGGAATGCAACACTTTCTCAAGTTAGTAATTTGGATATCACAATCTATTATGAATAAAATTGTACTGATAATGTTCTTATTGAGCACCTAGACGAGGTCTTGGCATGCTTTGAAGAAGAGAAGAAGCATCTCGAACCTTTTGTTTCTTTAAATAAGAAAGTCTAATGTTTTTTTATGTAATGCTTTTGTTTGAACAAAAATAAATAAAATATTTATGTTTAAATATTGTTCTATCTAGACTTTGAAAAAACTATTGTAAGTTCAAAAAAAAAATTGAACGGTCATTGTAAGGTCAAATTAAACAACTTATTTCGAAAATCAGTGTTTTCGAACCCGTGTTCAGATAGGCTTACCTCCTAATGTAATAATAGGTTTGCAATCAAAGAAATATGAAAAGATTATTAGCAAGTAGTGTGAATTAGACTTTTCAAATGCAATCAAGGTGGAGGAAATTGATTTGTCCACAATTCGGTTCATCTAGAGGTAAAGGAATGATCAGAATTTTAATAACATATCCATAACAAACATCACGGACAACATAAAAGCAAATACATTTCTCTAGATTACAAATAAGGGAAATTGAAGGAGTTATTTTTTATTGAAATTCCTATACATGATTACATGTCACATACATCATTTATGGCAAATTTAACATGCAAACTTTCTCATAAACCTTGATTTTGACAACCCATAATTCCTTAAATTGGTATGTTAATAAATATCTTTTGTTAAATATGCATATCTTTAAAAAAAAACCAATAAAATCTTTGCCCACAAGTAGTGAACAACATATAAAACCAAAATCACAAGACAACAATTCGTGGGGTTTTTCCATTACATAAAATTTCTAACATCTACTTAAAAAATCAATGATCCTAATTACACAAGAACCCCAATCGAATACGCCGAGTAGAAACAACAACAAAACTCACTCGAATTCAACCAAAAACGATCAAACAGCCAAGATTTATGCATAATTTCTCAAACATCAACACAAAAATACATCTACGTTTTACCAAATCTCAAACATTTGTTGTGTTTGACACCTGTCATACTTGGTCCCGAAGAACTTCTTTGCTTACTTGGCTTTGAAACCGAGACCTTCTCCATTGCACTTATAAACTTGCGCAAATGCCTTATGTACTCTGGGTATGTTTCAATGTTGCAATGGCCTCCACCTTGAACCCATAATGGGTCATATTTTTCTTTTGCAAGTTCCCATAATCGTTTCCCATGTGAAAAGTCAACAATATCATCGTTTGTTCCCTGTCATTTTATATAAAATCAGAAATAAAATTCAAGAAACAAAAATGGTAAAAGACCAGAAGGGCAAAGAATAATTACATGTATAACTAAAACCGGACAGCTAACTTTCTGTATTTTGTCGATGTTCTGCGTAAAAGAAAATGAACAGAGTGAGTGACATTTGGTACAAACGAAAGAAAAAACTGGACAAGCTTTTTAGGGCTATTTTCAATCATGAGTATGAGGGCGTTTATGTCTTTTTCACAAACGAGAAATCCAGAGCCTGTTTATGTGTCCCATTTTGTTCTACCTTTTTATGATTTTTGTCCCATCGATAGCAGGAATGCAGTACAACATGTTCTGTCATGTAAAACAAATTGACCGAGACAAAAGTTGCAAATTTTCGTCTGAGTCATGTCTAAGCCAAATGCAGTACAACCTGTTCTGTTCTGAAAAACGATGTGGGCAGATTGAGATTTACCTTGAATATATCGAACCAAAATGTCATCTTGACATTATATAACACTCGTATTCCTGAAAGAATGGCGCTATGTAGAACCACGCCTCTCAACCTTTGTAAGCGAGCTGCCAAGTGTAACGTGGGCCCACTGCCAACGGATTGGCCGTATAAGATGATGTCTTCTTGTTTAATTCCATATTTGTCCTTCAAACAGTTGTACACTGCCTCTATGTCGTAGTATGTGTTGAGTTCAGACGGCTATATAATCCATAAAACAAAAGAAACAAACAATATTTAGATTTTAGAAAGTCATTTTGTGCCTCTTTTCAAGTAGTTTTTACATATAAAAAGAAAGTGTGAGATGCAATTATATCTTTGGTTTATTGCTTACCTTCCCCGTTGATGCTCCATATCCCGAGTAGTCATAACTGCAACGTACAAATTTATACCATATAAGCCAACAACACGAAATAAATCTAGAAAAATCTGTAATATACATTTTTTTATCATCAAAAGAAACTAAATTAAATGGAATTCATAAAATAATACTCGTAAGGGTTCGAGTCTCAACAACCGTAGGTATGGGAGTTTAAATTCCAATATAGATTGGGCTCTTATTTCAGTATACCTGATTTACATCTCACATGATGCACTGGGTGTGTGCAGTGTGGGCCAACACACAGGCAGCACAGGGGTTGATGAAAGAATAACCTTTTTGCAGAAAAGATACTAAACCAATTAAGACAAGAGATAATCAAATGGGAACTATGCGCGACTTCTAGCTTCATGGAAACTATACAATTACATGTGCAAAAGTGCAAAAAAGAAAACTATAAAGTAACACGACCCGCCAACAATGAAAATTAAGATGATAAGAAAAACACATGTTATTGGTCCCACTCGTCTTCTTCCATTCCTTTTTTAGCACCCACAATCATGTTAGCTTTGTCTTCCAATTGACCCGCTACTAAAAAGAGAGAAACAATTCGTATAACTATTCAAATCAAACTAAATCCGGATCTTCTCACGAAATTGACACCATGTTTTACTTTTACTTTTACTTCCATGAAGTTCATTTAGCTTTAAAGACTTTGTTAGGTTTGCTTAGAGTTATCATATCATATCCATGAAAACAGATCAAATCAGAACACATTATTGCACTATCAATGAGCTCAAAAGTCAAAACACCAAGAACCAAATTCTTTTACTTTTGATCAAACAAATACCCAAATACTGCAAAACCAACATCGAAACACACCTAAGATTAAACAGAAACACTTATATTCAATACAACTAAACCCCTCTTATTCGATCCACAAGTGTAAATTTAATCAAGCTACAGTACACAAAGATTCTTCGATTGAAACACATGAGAACAGAGATCAACCAAATATGAGAAGAAGCATAGAGATCATGAACACCCATTCCAATAGAATCACTTAAAAACCCAAAAATAAAAGCAATGAAAAGATGTAATGAAACAGGAATTGGGAAAGATAAAGATAAAGATACCTCATGATATTGAGTCTGAGGTGAGCTCTGAGCTCGATAAATAGTTCTTGCATCTGCCCCAAATCAGCAGCGTTGCCATGAGAGTAGAGAAGGGTGAATTTACCAAAAGGGTGTTTCCAGAAGGTAGCAACGATTTTGTTCCCGACCTTTGTATCAAGCAAATGAACGTCGACGTTTTTATCAGCTGTTATACCTGTAATACAGTATCTTTTATCGCCATTTGGTGTATCTTCTTCGTCTCTAAAAACATCATACGATGGTGGTTCTGGTGGGAAAAATGCAAATTTTGCAGCTATGTTTGAGGTTACATTTCCCATTTAACAACAAAACCCCACCTCATAAATATCATTAATTTCCCCAAGATACAGAAACCCCTTTTTCGATTTCTGTAATCGTTGTAAGATAGAACGGGATTTTCAATCTGGGTTTGAAATTTTTGAATAGTTTTACTTCAACTTTTCGAATGGGGAGGTGTTCGATTTTGTGTTTGAGTGGCGTGGAAAGGAAGATAAATGATCCGATCTGAGCGAGTAGAAGATGAAAAAAAGATAATGAGAAGCAAAAGAAAAGAAGGAAAGATGAATGAAGAAATGATGTTGTTGATATGATGATGATGATGATGATGATGATAAATAGATGATAGCAAAGGGTGTGATGGTGATGATCTCAATATTTTTATGTACTGTAGACACTTGTTCATTTATAAATGGTCTCCCTTTCGATGTATTATTTGAAATGTCAACTTTACCCCCAAACTCTATCCATGTTCTTCCCTTCATCAATTCTTCTATTAATTTATCAGCTACAAAACAATAATTGAAGCAATCTAAAAGATTGAATACTTGTTTACGTAATAATATTTATTTCTTTTGTAAAATAAAAAGCTTTTTTTATAAATAGAGTGGTTAATTATATATATTATTATAGAAATAAAAATACTCAAATTTATAATATTATATCAGTTGTTGTTTATTTATATGTAATAATGGTTTACCTTTTTTACTATATATTATACTAAATATTTTTTAAACAAAGTTGTCTAAAAAGAAACTTTGTTACAGAAAATTGAAAATATATGAAAAATCTTTAAATAAACAATCATTAAGCTCAAATCTAAACTGGGGTAATATCATTATAAAAATAGAATGAAATCTGATAATGATATTAAAACTTTTGTATTGTATAAAGCAAATATAGGATTGGATTTATACAATGATTGTGACAATTTACTTCTTTAGGGTCGTATTATTTTCTAGTGTAAGTGAATTATGAGAGAATTATACTTTAGGAAAGGAAAGATGACTTTAAAGTGATAAAAAAGAAGGCATATTGAGAAGGGGAGGCCAATTTGGTCTTTTAACACAGCACTATGGTAAGTTGGTACCTTGTTATCATCGAAGACAGGGGAGAGTCATTGGGTTAAACACTGAAAAATATAATATTTCCTCATTTCCATAAATTATACCTTCGATATTCAAAAAATATAATAAATTTAGAGCTAAATATATTTTTTAATGTATAAACGTTTTATTTTTCTTAATTCATGTGAATATAAGGCTTACATAGAATATGTAATTATTTTTATCTTATGATCAAAAATGGAGTATAATATATATGCAATATTTTATATGTGTCATGGAGTATAATATATATGCAATATTTTATCTCAGTTACAAAAATTGATAAAATAAAATAAATATTATTACATATATTGATTTTTAAAATGTTTTATTTCTTGGTAATTATTGGGAAAAGGAGTCAAACAAGATCTGCAGGCACGATAGAAGTAGGTTTGACCAAGTTGTCAGAGTCAGAAGAACATTCCACATTTGATTCTTCCTCCTCCAAATTTGGTTTTTACCTCTCTACCGCATACTCCCATAGTTGACTACTGTCAGGATATTTAATTTTTCAAATTATAATGTTACATAATACATTATTTTACTTTAAAGTTATTTACTTATTTATATTTAAAAAAATACGAACACCACCTTGACATTCCATTTAAAATATGATAAATTATAATATTTGCGTATAATATAATTTGATATCTTACTTGTATATTTTTATTTTGTTACCGATAAAGCAAAAATGCATGAATAAGTTATTTATTTACAAGTCTTTTTTAAATAAGTCAAGACATAACAATTAACAAAACACTAAATTAAACCAACATTCTCATATAAAAGATCTTTCAAAATTGTGGGACGAGAAAGTATATTAGTAGGGCAAATAGGAGAGCATTTCACTTAAGAAGATAGCTAACTAAAGTTGTTATAAAATTTGGCTTAACAAGGATACCTCCCTTTAGATAATGGACTTTGAACACAAGTGTCAGAAGCACTGGTGGAACTCAATGGAAGCCAAGGGGGCCATGGCCTCCCCCTTTTTTTGCTTTCTAAACTAGTAACATATTATCAAGTATCAATATATTATTTGGAAACTTCAATTTGCAACAGTTAGCAAAGACCAGAGACCATCATTTTTTGAAGTAAGGAAATTATTTATTTATTTCGTTTAAGCAAAATGGATCTCATCACTTTCCACCTTCTACTTTTTACCATACTTCCATTCTTTTCTTATCTCATTTCCTAGTTTGTTATTTTCCATGCAATGTAAATATCATTAATATTGTTAATATATTAAATTTCTATAAATATCAAAACACGTCAATATAATAATATAAAAAATAATACTTCGTTAATAACAAATCGATTTCATGTAGAGAATTGTTGTGACCTTATATATCCCACAATAAAAGAAAAACCAATATCAACAAAATATTTACTTTTCATCTTGATTTTTTTTAGTATACATAATAATAGTGGTCAAAATTCAATTGATTTTAAAGTTGAGCGTGATTGGTATATCTATCCAAATTCAATAAAAAAAAAGTGTTTGATTAAAATTCAATAATAATAGTAGTATTTTATTATATTTATATAAACATCAATCTAAATATAATTCAGGTCATTGATTAAATTTTAGGTTGGAGCTCGGATTAGGCTTATTAACTCGATCTCAAGTCATCATATTAACGAGTCGGCCTTGAGGACTTTGACTCGCTTATATCTCTACGTCTAATGTTCCTATTACCGAGTTTTTGAATGACTCATTAGTTTTGTACTTCAAAATAGATTTTCCGAAAAGATTAGCTTAGAGGAAATAGTCCAAGACTTCAAAAACACAAAAGGTCGAAGAGTTACACTTTGATAAGCGATGCAAGAATATTCCATCTTAATTATTTTGTTAAAATTTTGATGTCATATCTTTGAATCAAATTAAAATAGTTTTATACGCTTCTATTTTTAAGTTTTGGTTTCGGCCCCCCCTAAGTCTATTGCTCATGTTCTGCACATGGTCAGAAGCATGACGAAACCTAGGACATATTTAGGCGCCAGCCTAGCCCCGACCATGGGACAACGCCATTAGAAGACAAAGACCAAGCCAATTAATGTGTCCGCCAAATCCTCCATACAGCCTGAAAGCCTAGAAGTAACAATCACGTCTTACGCCCCTATAAATGTTTGGCCTAAAGGCAGCCTTACCATGTACAACAGATCGTGGATATGATCACCACCATCATATCCACACTATAAATATCTACCTTGGTGTCGTGTATAAGGTATGCAATCATTCACTCTCACACTCCACATCTTATTCACTTTGATAAGCCTCACTAACCCACGCATTAGAGTGCACTCTTCGAACGTCCTCCTATAATGCACTTGTGTAGCGCTTGTTATGAGTATGTTCCCTTTTTGTCCTTCATATTTTATTAATTGCAATTTGGCCCTTGTATTTAGTACGTGGGGCGTACCATATGGTATGCTTAGCGTACTAGCTGAGACGCCTTCTCCTTCCCGTGATCATCAGAAGTACCTGAAACAAAATCAACAACTGTAACCCCGAAGCTTAGTGAGTTCCCCCAAAATACGAACGACATACATATATAACCATATCATATAAACAAATACAACATGCATAATGAGCCATCAGTCTGACTGGACCGTCTCACAGGCCTTCAGTCTATCTGGACCACTCTCCGAGCCTTCGGCACGTCTGGACCGCCTCTCAGGGCCTTCAGCCTATCCGGACCGCTCGTCGGGCCTTCGGCCTAACTAGTATGCCCTAACCGGGCCTGCAGTCAATCCGGTCCGCCCTGGGTATCTTGGCCTACAACCCAAAGCAGGACCTGCCTCAACCCAATCCCTCAAACCAACAAACATGTGCACATACGTATCATATGCTAGCTAGCAAGTACAGATAGTCATACAGATCAAACAGATCACTGACATGGCAACCATCCTATTACCAGTATACCGATCTAACCGATCACTAACATAGAAACCATCCTATAACCAGGATATTGATCTAACAGATTACTAACATAGTATAATCCTATATCCAGGATACCGATCTAACAGATCACTAATCATAGCAACCATCCTAAAACCAGAATACAAATCATAAAGGGTCAGCCTTGGTGCCTTAGACCCTGTTGATATAGTGAGAAGAAGTCACCTCACAAGTATCTCGAAGTGATAACGTCAAACTCCACCAAATGCAGCTCCAAGTCCAACACCTACATCCACCAATGATCCACTTCCATAAATTCCTAAATTATCGAAATACCCCCCAGAAGTCAAGCTGGTCAACCCTTGGTCAAAGTCAAATTCAACGGTCAAAGTCAACAGTCCATGTTGACCCGACTCGTCGAGTGCAGCTAGCAACTCGTCGAGTTCCTTAAGAACTCAGATATCACCAAAACCCTAATAGACTCGCCGATTTTCCAACCAACTCGTCGAGTCCATGTGTGTCCAGATGTCGGGGAAAACCTTAACTGACTCGTCGAGTCCTCTTACTGACTCGTCGAGTTCATGCATGTAACAACCCGGAACTTCTATCTTGTACGCTTAGCCAATTCAATCAATATTCAACTTGTTTTGTTAATTTATGGTGCTATTTAAGGGTTCATTTAAGTGTTCTAAGCTTGTATATAACCAAGGTTGAGTTTAGGAATGACTCAGAGTGTTGAATAGTGAGAAAATCAGGCTATACACACCTATTGGAGGAGTGTACGGCCGTACACATGGGTGTGCGGCCGCACACCCACTCCCTTGGCAGCACACTCACTCTTGACAGCACTCACACTCATATATAAAGGGTAGACCCCTTTCCTTTCATTCCTTTAACACCTTGGCAGCACACTACACCATTTCTCTCAAGTTTCTTCAACCACAAACCCTCCCAAGGCATCAAGAACGTGAGTACTTCATTCTCTATCTTGCTATCCATGAAAGACCACTCTCTCCAAGCCCTAAGTGTGCAAAATCGACATATTCTTCGTGTTGGAAGTGAGTGCGGCCGCACACCCTCTTAGGGTGGCCGCACACCCTTAAAACACCCTCCAAAGTGAGAGTTTAACTTCCATATTCGAGATAGACATGCCCCTAGCCTTGTTGTACCTTGGAAATGGCATTTTTGTACATTTTTGTGTGGGGTGTACGACCGCACTGATGGGTTTTGAGCATAACATCAATCCTATGGTGTTCATGCAACCCTAATTGCTTGGATCTAGGTTTTCTACTTTGAACATGCAATAAACTTCCAATACTTACAAACCCTAGATCTATCATATAAGAACTGAAATAAGGGTTTAGTAATTACCTTTGATTGTTATATAGCAATAACAATCAATCCTTGCTTTGATTGGCTTCAGAAAGCTTAGTGCCTCAAGTGTTGCACCTCTAATGGAGTCACAAACACCACTAAGCAACAACAATCATAATTAAACCTTTCTCTCCTTAATTCATCCTACATATTGCTATAGTGAAGGCAACCCAAAAGGACCATGCTCATAATTGGGTCAAGTACATACCAAAATAGTTATGGACTTAGACACTAATCCAACAGTCTCCCACTTGGATAAGTCTAATAACTATTTTGCATAACTTCAGAACCTGATCAGCAATCGTAGCTTTCAAAAGTCGCTGTCAACTCTGATCTTATCATATACGTGTGTCCTTTAGATAAGGGATCATATATTCCTCCATTCTCAAGATATCGTATAGACGCGAGACATGGATTTAAATCATTCTCTCTGTCTATGTATTGTTTCCCGACATCTGATTTATGACGACTGACAACAGACTACAATTGAACACATCAACTTAGTCCCGGCTTGGCCAAGCGCTTAGGGTGTCATCACTAAATCATCGAGGGACCCACATATATCGCTTTTATCCCACTTTGGGTAAAAGGAATGGATAAACTTTGACTCAAATGCATGCTTGCACCTACTAATCGAATCACACACAACAATAAGTTTTATAACACCAAGTTACTGGTGCGTTTACTTATCATCAATGTGTAACCGACCAGCAGATAACAACTCACATGTCTCGGTTTCAAGAATATACAATGTTATCGTCTCACTAATCACCCGTGATAAATCCATGAAGTGATTCAAGTGAGCGTGGGTTTAAGCCAATACTTTAATCTTATCAAAGCACTCATGAACTCTGCAACAAACTTGTGCTATGTCTAAACACTTTAGACAATCTACAGACAAATTCATGACGGTCTTCCTTCATACCTACTTCCAACGTATAACCGACTGTGGAGGTTCGAATAACCCAGTTATTCTGGAAGTCAAAACATGCAAAATGAAACACAACGATAATACTCAATCCTATATGGCCCCAAACTCTTGAGTATAAATGAAACATCTTTTATTTAGCCACCATATTGATTACTCATTATTCATTGTTTAATGTTTCGGAAAATCAACTTTATTACTCGAATTATAACCACAATTGTCCCATGCTCCAAGCATGCACACTTTGGTTTCCTATGGTCCATACTTTGTAAAAATAGATCAATTGAAAAACTTTTCCAATGAAACTCATTTCACAATCCCCAATCCTTATCACTAGTGTAAGAATACCAAATTCTTGCCACTTTTAGAATGTGTCAGATTCTAACATTTTATGCAACGATCCTTTCGTGAAGTCACAACACAAAAGTCACAAAGACTCGGCCAATGAAATCACAAGGTACTCTATTAGAAATTGTTACAAAACAATTATATAGATGTGATGTCTCTCACTCAAAGTACATTCCTTTGAACATCCTTTTTGCATAAAATTTTCTAATCTATACATAAATTCTTAATTTCCAACTCCCAATTATGGAAACATTTCCATATATGCCATATGACAACTCATTCTAAATAGAATCTTATCTATTCATAATAATGTCGATATGGTCCATCCAGTACTATACTTCCAACTATTCACAAGCGACCAATCCTCAGCGAACTTTGGATCGTCCTTTGATAGTTGTTTAATTATTTTAGTCAAAACCGATTCTAGTCCCTTTTCCCTCTTAATGCACTAGGCATTTGGAAAATTTTAGAACGGTCAAATATTATAGCATACGCAATCGATCCTATACTCGAAACGTATGGAACACGATGCATAATGTCTTACATAAAGACGTGATACTTTACCAGTTTTTTGCCATAATATTTTGTTAGTCATGTTCTTACAATTCGAACTATGAAGAGGGATGCCGTAATCATAATCAAATTTGAGAATGCACTATGTATCCTTGACTAAATTTATTAACATTTCTCGATCTAAGCTTTAGAATTTTGAAACGAAGTATAATATTCTCTCCCTTAATTATAGTAAAACAACTTTTCAACCCTTGCAACTTTGCAAAGTGAATCTTTGTTTTCTATAATTAATATTGCTAACTTGCAATACTTACCATAATAATCATGCTCCCACTAACATGATGATTATTTTCTTACCAGCATAACACTTATGCTCCCACTAACTATGACATGTATTCAGAAAGCAATTGAACTTCCAGAAAACAATGCTTATTGAATTCCTTAAGTTCATATTTCTAATACCTAATGCTTTGATAAGCTTTTATCTAAGCTTTTTAAGCTCATACACCTTTGCCTTAGATAGCTCACATGTGTGTCTAAACAATTCAGAATTTATGTTACTAAGTCCCAGATGTTCAGACTAATTGCCAAATCTCACAATTCGAACTATGAAGAGGGATGCCGTAATCATAATCAAATTTGAGAATACAATTTTCACAATTGCTATCTTCTTAAAATCTCTCTTAGTAAAAGCATTTCCTCACAATCATTTTCATGAAGGAGGGAAACCTTATGACACTTAGATTTTATGATGTATGTGTTCCTATCCATGTGAATTGTCCACAACCATAATCGTAAGACAAGGTTCACGACAAATCCAAACTGATATGGACTGAACTCGTTCAAACTCGATTCCTTGCCTCATGGTAGCACGAATGCCCACCATGTCTTCCAAGAAACTCACCTCTACATATCAATGTACTTTCCATTGATCAATGTGCTTTGTCTTTGTGCATTCAAATGAGAACTCATAGAACTCGCATGCACAATTAACTTAACTGGAATGGCACAGAAACAAGATAACGTCAACACGATAGGTTATATACCTCAAGTCGTGTGCTAGTGATGATCAACTAGGTTTGTTCTTGATTTGTTCTTGAAACTTTTCAAGACCATTAAGACTCCCACTGACTCCTTGACATATGAGGTTCTCTTGTCAAGAAATATTTCTCGACAGGCAAATATTCAAGAGTAAGTGTAGCTTCTTATCAAGTTTAACACTTCACACAATTGGTCCTAGTTGGTCTTTGTCTTATCCAAGACATCACAACTTACCAATTTCAAATGTACAAGAATAAGAAACTTTCTTATTCTACATTTGATAAGTGTTACAAACCTACTTAAGACTTGTCACTCAAGTCACAATCTTGGAGTATGACTCTAAGACTTGATTTTGGAATGAAGTGTGATTGACTTATTGATTTAACTATTTCCATAATTCTCGATTCCTCTTCTTAGACATACAAAGCACTAAGACTCACTTAGAGGACCAGTTGAGAAATAGTTATTAATCATTAAAGCTTATCATAAAACACAATAAAAGGTACTCTCCCTTCTTCTTAGAATAGAGAAACTTTTATCTTTCTGCCTACTTGATTCGTCTTATTCGTTCTGCTATTGATTGAAACTCTTTCAATCAATTCAGAATTATATTTAATCTTATAAGTATAACCATATTTACTAAACTTTAGTAAATCATGACGAATATCTTTATCACTCTTGTGGTGGACTTGATCAACGCACAACCTAGTGTACTTGATCTCCTAGTCCTTCTATTGACACTTTGTCAAAAAATAGTCTAATTTCCAAATATGAAGTTTCTCGTTCATCACGCAACCAAGTTGTATGATTCCAAGTTTCTGTCCAATTGAAACTTGGGCGATGAGAATCTTCCTTTATTTGACAAATTCTCGACATTTCCACAAATAACATAATTAAGAATCAAATCCATTATTGCTGATAATAGAAACAATTAAACATCAATTTTTCATATACACCATTGCAAGGATAAATAAATAAGAGAAAATCAAATTTTATTTTATTGCGGAAAAATATGTCCTTACAATGCAGTTCAACTGAAAACTATGCTATTACATATTTCTTAGCAATCTATCCTAACTCTAAAGTAGCAGCTCAAAAATCCAATCTTTGAACCCATGTGATCGAAAATCATTTCTTCACGATCAGATTCAGCATGCTTCTTCCTTAAGTTTCATTTCTTTTCTTCGATCCTGCAAAACATCAAAATGTAATCTTATCACATCATGTATTAAGAATCAAAGAATAGGAACTTATAGAGTTAGTTAATATATTTTACCTGAAGTAGAGCCATACGTCTTGACTCTCCCATCTCTCAGATCTCTCAGGTAAATATGGCAGCTTCGTCTCCAATGCCCCTTCTCTTGGCAATAAAAGCAAATGGACTCCTTTGGCGCAGCACATGGGACAATCTCATACTTAGTCCTTTCTGGACTTCCAATGTTGCCAGTGTCCATTGAAGTTTGGGAGTGTGATTCACCAGACAAATTTGCTTGACTAACACGCCAAATCATTGCTGATTCAGCAGCTATAAGCAAATAGGTGAGATCAATGAGGGTCACGTCGTGTTCCATCATATAGTACTCTCTTACGAACTCACTATATGATTCAGGAAGTGACTGAAGAACCCAGTCAACAGCCAACTCACCTGAAATCTCGACACCCAACATAGTTAACCTGTCAATTTGTGACTTCATCTCTAAGACGTGTGCACACACAGGTTTCCCATCTTCGTGTTTACTTGCCAAAAGGGCTTGAGTGAGCTTGAAATTTTCAAGCCTTCGAACTTGTGGGTTAGGGAGAACAATTGGAGGAGGTGGAGGAAGTGAAGCATGATATCTTGTTCCTCGATCATATCGTGGAACGTCATCTTCATTTGGAAAGCTTGTTCCATGGGATTTGGGAAGACCATTGTAAGATTTATACATCTACAAAACGGGAGAAAATTCAAGTTAGTTGATAAGAGTCCTTGATGTAACACCCAAATGAAACATCAAGGCTAGGACCCAACACAATATTCTACAACCTAGAAGAGGGATGCCGTAATCTAGTTGCAGAATATTTAAAGGTAGGTAAATGACGATTTACCAATTTCCACCATGAAAAACGAAAAAGAATTTTAAGTTTTAAATGAATTGAAACTCCTAGATCTTTTGAGATTCATTGAACTTTTCAATGGCATGTTTAATCTCGATTATGCCCTTCTATTTGTGACTGGGATGCCGAGGATTACAAATAAGGTGTGAATAACCATGCGAATCTACGTGGTGCACTCAATGCTACTATCACCTAATCAATGTGCCGGTTAGCCAAACACGCTCCATTGATCTATGATAAACATCGAGCCACCCTTCGCCACCAATGTCAATCCCAAATTTGTGTGCCGGTTAACCACGCACGCTCCACTAACGTTCGACAAGGGTACGAAGTGTAATTCCATGGATTAGCATACAATTTCACATTTTGCCTAAAGTAACTATGATTTGGGAATTTGTAAAAGTATGTAGTTACTTTGTACTTCATTATACTTATAATGGAAGGTTTTCGTCCTATCCTACCCGTTCGGCTAACGACCCTCCACTAGTCAATAGTGCGGTGGGTAAGAGTGGATACCCATTCAATCGCCATTTTATAGGCAATTTCCATAAACACCCCTTATAGACCAGCTTCGTGAATGAGGCCTACTAACGGTAAGACTGCATTTTTACTCATACATATATATAATATTAGACTTTTAATGTTATATATAGTATAGGGTGTATTTTACATTTTTTAAAATACTAGGTGGTTTAATTTAATAAATTATACTTTTAATTTAATTAAATGCAAACCAAAACTTTATGGGTTTATTAAATCTCTTTTAATTATACACCTTAATTAATTAATAAAACCACAAGGGTGTAATTTGAACTTTTCAAAAATACTAGGGTTTTAGAATTTAATATTTCAAAATTAAACTTTTAATCAAAAAATTTAAATTCCAAAACTTAAGGACAAGTTTTGAAACTTTTCAAAACATTAGGGTTTAACTATTTAAATTTCAAAAACAAAACTTTTAAGTTCAAATTTAAACTATAAAACCTAAAGGGTGAAAATTCAAACTTTTTCAAACTTACTAGGTCAAATATTTGTCTAATAATAATCCTATATTATCCATATTTAACCAAATCCATCAATTTTGATAAAAGATAAACATTCCAAACATGAAAAATCGATTTTAGGCAATAAAAACGAGTTTTGGTAATTATCCTTAACAAAATCTGCTCAAAAACTCGAAAATCCCGTCAACAGCACCCTGGACTCGCCGAGTCCACTGATGGACTCGCCGAGTTGGCGGCGCAGACAACAAAAAATTTTCGATTTTCTGATCTTTGGCAGTCTAATTTTGCATCTATTCAATAGAAAACCGACCTAGGCTCTGATACCTCTGATGGTTTTGATCATAACATCAATCCTATGGTGTTCATGCAACCCTAATTGCTTGGATCTAAGTTTTCTACTTTGAACATGCAATAAACTTCCAAGACTTACAAACCCTAGATCTATCATATAAGAATTGAAATAAGGGTTTAGTAATTACCTTTGATTGCTACATAGCAATAACAATCAATCCTTGCTTTGATTGGCTTCAGAAAGCTTAGTGCCTCAAGTGTTGTACCTCTAATGGAGTCACAAACACCACTAAGCAAAAAGGATGAAGAAGGAGGAGAGAGTAGACACCAAAAACGGCTGGAAACCCTAATCCAAGTGTTAGCTATGTTTTTGGTGCCTAAGGGTTCCTTATATACTTAGGCTATTAGGGTTTTGCACTTAGAAAACCCTAATTTGACTGCTTAGGCCCTAAGCATCCCATGGACCCCTTTAGAATATCCCTTGGACGAATTCCTTATGGGCTTCCCATAGAATTCGTCCAACTTATATTATTAGGTGATCCATAGCCCAATTGCAATTATCTTATAATTACAAATTCAGTCCCCTTAAGTTTAATTAATCTCTTTTAGCCACAAAATTAATTCTTAATTAATTCTTGACTAATATTAATTAAACTATATGATTTCTCCTTTAATATATTATTCTCATAATATATTAATAAATCATAATTAAACCTTTCTCTCCTTAATTCATCCTACATATTGCTATGGTGAAGGCAACCCAAAAGGACCATGCTCATAATTGGGTCAAGTACATACCAAAATAGTTATGGACTTAGACACTAATCCAACACGCACACACCTGTGTACGGCCGCACACACCCTTGTGCGGCAGCACACCCAAGTGTGCGACCACACACTCATTATAGGACCATAAACCCACTTCTAAGACCCTAAGATGGTACTACAACTAAGTTTGGACCAAGAACACTTCATGGATGCAAGTGTAAGCCTTGAAAACACCACAAGAACACCTCCCATCATGAGTGTACGGCCGCACACCCATGGCCATACACACCTTTAAGGTGGCCATTCACTCCCCTCATGCAACCCTACAAGGTCCTAACACTTGGTGCAAGTAGTTTCAAGTCCCTAGAGTGATTTCCAATGGTATCTGGTAGTGCAAAACCTTCATTTGACTCCTATGTGTGCGTGTGTGTGTGTCATTACATGTATTAGGATCAAGTTGAGTTCAAGGTTTCACTAGACACTCAACATCTCGTACCGGACTTTCGTGAAAACCACTTGCTCAAGGTGAGTTCATACCCCTACATTTTTACTGGTTTTCAAACGTTTTCAGGGGGGAATACAAGCTAAACCATAAATGCTTTTGTTAATACAAAGAGCTTTTAACAAGTATAAAACCCATGCAATTCTCATACATTAACCCTTTTGTACTGTGTCGAGCATAAGGGACGTTTTCACTAAAATTGCATAGTTTTTCGGACTCGATATTCACTACACTATACATGCAAACTATAATCGGTATAGTTTGGTATTTTCTAAAATATAACAAGAACAGAAACTTTCACTACTAAACGTATGCGCTAATACAAAAATGGTTTACAGTTTACATCACTGCATTATCATGGTACTCATAACTGTAATATTCACTACATACGGTATACATACGGATTTTCTCTACGATAAAACGCTACGACACTACATGTAAACTAGATTGTACGATACTGTGAGGTGCTACTTCACTACTGTACCCTTAGGTGTACAGGGATAAATCCTATCATAGTATAACCAGAGTCTCCTGGAGGGAGAGCGTGAGATTTGTGAATAGATCTATTCGGGACTGACAATCCCACACCCGATCTGCTAGCTACAGTTAGGCAGGCATGCCTGGGGTGACAAATGTCATTTAACTCAACGCCTGAAGAACGTTGGAAAGGTCTCTAGTCATATCAAGCATGGTTATACGACTCACATTATGTATAAATCACCTTTAGTTTACAACCTGACACTCTTCAACAGTTTTATTCATACTAAATAGAACTAACACACACTACGTATAATGGCTGAAGCCATGGTTTTCAAACAAAATCGATTATGCAAGGGTTTCATATACAAAATACTTATACTTCATGATTAGTCTTAGCTAGTCACATGAAGTAGTATTTTCGCATATCACTACAGTTTTCAGTAACGAACATTCATGGTTTTATACAAAACTTATAATACTACATTCTCACTAAATATCGGATTTTCTTAGAAACATACAGATATTCATGGTTTATTACAAAACTTATAATACTACATTCTCACTAAAGAAAATATCGGATTTTCTTGGAAACATATAGATATTCATGGTTTATTACAATACTTATAATACTACATTCTCATTAAAGAAAATATCGGATTTTCTTGAAACTATACAAACACTTCTACAAGCTCATCAACAAGTTTTCATTACAAACTACTGCTTATGAACTCACCAGCTTTATGCTGATATTTTCAAACTACTTGTATTCTCAGGAAATCAGTAGACAGGTACCTGCTGGGTTTTTGAGGAGTTGGAGCAATAAGAGTTTAATGTTTATATTCATACAAACTATATGATGTAATTCAAACAAGTTTCAGACAATTTCCAAATTGATGTAAACATTTTTATTTAAGTATTCATTGTAAGGGTTGCGTTGCTATGATTGCTATTATACAATGGTTGTGATGATATACATGACGTCCTCCACCCCAGAACGTTTCCGCCATTCTGGTTTTGGGGTGTGACAGATTGGTATCAGAGCCCTTGTTTATAGCGAACTAGTATACCGAACCTTACGTGGTATACAACTATAAACACTAAAGGGGCCTAAGTGCTCTACACTAAAAGTATACTTTCAAAAATATAAGTATTTTTATAAAAAGTATACGAGCATGCATACATAACAGAATTTGTGTCATTAGTTGAATAACACAAAAAGTATTTGGATGCTGGGACACTGCGGTTAAATCTGGGCAGTTATGTAATCATGTTTCGGGTGAATATAGCCTGATCAACTATATTCAGTCAAAACATGACCAACATGTGCTTGGGTATGACGGTGGTGTTACAGCTGGGCTAAAACTTACCAAAAACATTCATCATAAAATACTATAGGAGTATTTTGCTAGAGCCAAATTCAGTGAGGAGATTCATTCTTAGTGTTGCTACCTATTTGTTTCCTAGCGATAACTTAGTTACATTAGTAACCTTTCTTGTTTATCGCTTGGTAGAGCACTTGATTATCAGGATGAGATATATTTTGTTTCATATATCTTGAGGACTTACCATCCTCTTCTCCTTGATTGTTCTAGAACAAGATGCCTCCCCGACCAAGACCCATCGGAAGAAACGATGACACTCCACCACCACTACCACCCCCTCAGTTCGACCCCGTCATGTTCCAGGCAGCAGTTACCTCCGTTGTAACCACAGCAATGGCACAAGTGAACTCTGGTGGGGCTGGAGGTGGAACCGACCCCCAACGGCAAGACGGAAGTCAGGGACATCAAAAGGAGTGTTCCTACAAGGACTTCATGACCGCAAAACACAAGTCCTTCGACGGAAACGGAGGAGTCATCGCTCTGAATCGATGGTTCGAGAAGATCGAATCCATCTTCGAAATTTGCGCCTGTTCCGAAGCCAATAAGGTGAAGTTCGCCGCCTGCACCTTCACCGACAAAGCTTTGACCTGGTGGAATGGTCGAGTCAAAACCCTAACCCTGCCAGTGGCTAATTCCATGGGTTGGGAAAGACTGAAGGAACTCATGCTTGCTGAATACTGCCCGAGGGGCGAGGTGCAAAAGTTGGACCACGAACTTTGGAACTTGAAGATGAAAGGTTCTGACATTGCTGCCTACACTGCTAGATTCTATGATCTGGCACTTCTCTGTCTGGGAATGGTCACCTCGGAAAGCAAGAAAATCGAGAGGTACATCTGGGGACTGACACAACCAACCAAAGGAAATGTTTTGGCTGCTAGACCGACGACATTTGAAAGCGCCAAGGATCTGGCACAGGTTCTGATCGATAATGGGGTTGATCTAGATGAGATGGCAGCTGTTTCCGAGCCACAAAAGGAAAGCGGTGGGAAGAGGAAGAAATCATGGAACAAACGGAAGGGTCGGTCTTCGCAGGAGCCTTCCAAGAAGCAACAAACAGTGGCAGTTCATGCTGCTACTACTCCTGCTGCTACTCCAGCTGCTGTTCCAACCACTCAAGCTCCTACCGGTGTTTATGTAGGAAAGCTACCCCTATGCAACAAGTGTAACTTTCATCATCACGGACCCTGCCGTGAGTTGAATTGCAAAAGTTGTGGAAGGAAGGGACACACAGCTCGATTTTGCAAGGTGCCAACCCAACCAACCAACCAGGCTCCGGGAGCGGGTGCTGGTCAAGCTTGTTATGGATGTGGAGAGGCTGGGCACTTCTGAAGAAAATGCCCCAAGGCAACAACTGGTGGCAATACAGGGAGAGTTCTGGCAATGGGCCAGGAGGAAGCGGTCGCTGATCCTACCGTTGTTACGGGTACGTTCCTCCTTGACAAATCTTATGCATGCATTCTTTTCGATTCTGGTGCGGAAAGGAGTTTTGTGAGTCATGCATTCAAACATCTAATCAAACATAAACCCCATCCTTTAACCGAAACGTTCACTGTCGAGATGGCTAACGGAAAGAAAGAGAGCGCTAGCGACATATTCATAGGCTGTACTCTTACCCTAGACAATCACTCCTTTCCCATCGATCTTATGCCGGTATCCATCAAGAGTTTCGATGTCATTATCGGCATGGACTGGTTGAGCTCCAATCGTGCTGATATTCTTTGTTTCGAGAAAGCTATCCGTCTCAATCTTCCCTCCGGTGAAACCCTCATGATTTACGGAGATAAACTTAGCTCGAACCTTCGTATCATTTCATGCATCAAGGCCCAAAAGTATATGCGGAAGGAATGTCATGCATTCCTAGCTCACGTCGTTGATGAGACGTAAAAAGTTAAAGACCTCGGGAGTCTTCCCGAAGTCTGCAACTTTCCTGATGTCTTCCCCGAAGACCTCCCAGGAATTCCTCCCGAGCGTCAAGTCGAGTTTCGTATCGACTTAATCCCCGGAGCTACTCCTGTAGCTAAGTCCTCTTATCGTTTAGCGTCGGCGGAAATGCAAGAGTTATCCAGCCAGCTCAATGAGCTGATCAGCAAGGGATTCATAAGGCCGAGTTCCTCACCCTGGGGAGCTCCGATCTTATTCGTGAAAAAGAAAGATGGATATTTTCGGATGTACATTGACTACCGAGAATTGAACAAGCTGACGATCAAGAACCGCTATCCTTTACCCAGGATCGACGACCTTTTCGACCAACTTCAGGGAGCCAGTTACTTTTCAAAGATAGATCTAAGATCATGGTACCATCAATTGTGAGTTCACGAGAATGATGTGCCCAAGACAACATTCCGAACCCGCTATGGACACTACGAGTTTGTAGTGATGCCCTTTGGTCTGACCAACGCACCGGCAGTATTCATGGATCTGATGAATCGGGTGTGCCGCCCTTTCCTAGACGATTTCGTGATCGTGTTCATCGATGATATACTTGTCTATTCGCGGAGTGAGAATGATCATAAACAACACTTGAGGCAGGTGCTGGAAACATTAAGGGCGGAAGAGCTATACGCGAAATTTTCAAAGTGTGAGTTCTGGATCAAGAAGGTAAATTTCCTCGGTCACGTGATTAGCAAGGAAGGAATACACGTGGACCCTTCCAAGATTAAAGCGATTGAAAATTGGTCTGCACCAAAGACACCCACAAAAATCCGGAAATTCTTAGGTCTCGTGGGCTATTATCACAGGCTCATCCAGAACTTCTCCAGAATCGCTAAGCCCTTAACTACCCTGACACAGAAAGGTGTAACCTTTAGTTGGGGAGCCAAGCAAGATACTGCATTTCAAACATTGAAGCAGGCCCTGTGTAGCGCACCTATCTTGTCCCTGCCCGATGGGACGGAAGACTTCGTTGTCTACTGCGATGCATCCAATCAGGGCCTAGGCTGTGTGCTTATGCAACGAGGAAAGGTTATCGCTTATGCCTCGAGGCAGTTGAAAACACACAAGGTCAATTACACAACTCACAATCTAGATTTGGGAGCAGTGGTCTTTGCATTGAAAATCTGGAGACACTATCTCTATGGAACCAAGTGCACTATCTTCACCGACCATAAGAGCCTGCATCACATCTTTGATTAGAAGGAGTTAAACATGAGACAGCGACGATGGTAGAGCTACTCAGTGACTACGAGTGTGAAATTCGCTACCATCCCGGCAAGGCCAATGTGGTAGCAGATGCCCTCAGCCGAAAGGAGTATTTAGGGCGAAAGGTGAAGGCATTGATAATGACCGTTCATTCCCATCTATCCGCGCAAATCAGAGAGGCTCAGCTGGAAGCCTTCAAACCAGAGAAAGTGGAGGATGAAGCATTGCGGGGAATGGACAAGAACTTAGAGGTCAAGGGAGACGGAGTGTACTATTTCATGAACCGGATCTGGACCCCAAAGTTTGGCGGGTACAGAGAGGTTGTCATGAATGAGGCTCACAAGACGAAATACTCCGTTCACCCAGGTTCAGATAAGATGTATCTGGATCTCAAGCAGCTCTATTGGTGGCCAAACATGAAAGCAAAAATTACAACCTTCGTGGGCAAGTGCTTGACTTGCGCCAAGGTGAAGGTGGAGTATCAGAAGCCTTTAGGTTTACTTCAGCAGCCAGAAATACCTGAGTGGAAGTGGGAAATGATAACAATGGATTTTATCACTAAGTTACCTAGATCCCCGAGCGGGCACGACGCCATCTGGGTAATTGTCGATCAGTTGACAAAATCCGCTCACTTCCTGCCAATCAAAGAAAACTTCAAAATGGAGAGACTCACGCAGATCTACATTCGAGAGATAGTTTGCCTTCACGGGGTACCTGTATCCATTATCTCCGACCGAGATAGCAGGTTCACCTCAAGGTTCTGGCAATCGCTTCAGAAGGCACTTGGAACTAAGTTGGATATGAGCACATCTTATCATCCTCAAATAGATGGTCAGAGTGAGAGGACAATCCAGACATTGGAAGATATGTTGAGAGCATGTGTCATCGACTTCGGCATGTCATGGGACACTCATCTTCCTTTGGTCGAATTTTCCTACAACAACAGCTACCATACCAGCATCAAGATTGCGCCGTTTGAAGCCCTCTATGGCCGCAAGTGCAGATCCCCTCTGTGCTGGGCTGAAGTGGGTGACACGCAGCTAGCCAGGGGTCAAGTCCCCGATAGTACTCTCACTGGACCTGAAATCATCCGAGAGATAACAGAAAAGATCGTACAAATCCGAGAGCGACTGAAAGCCTCTCGGGATAGACAAAAGAGTTACGCCGATAAGAGACGAAAACCCTTGGAATTCCAGGTTGGTGACCGCGTCCTCCTGAAGGTCTCAACCTGGAAAGGCATGATACGTTTCGGAAAACGTGGAAAGCTAAACCCAAGGTACATTGGACCATTTTAGATCCTTGCTAGGACCGGTCCCGTAGCATACAAACTACAGTTACCGCGAGAACTCAGCAACATCCATCCTGTCTTCCACGTGTCGAACCTAAAGAAGTGTCTGTCCGACGAGACACTTGTGATTCCTCTCGACGAGATCGAATTGGGCGAGGGTCTGCACTTTGTGGAAGAACCTGTTGAAATCATGGACCGAGAAGTCAAGCGTATGAAACAGAGCCGCATCCCGATAGTGAAGGTTCGCTGGAATGCCAAGAGAGGTCCTGAATTCACTTGGGAGCGCAAGGATAAAATGAAGCATAAGTACCCTCACCTCTTTCCAAGTTCATGATTTGTACTCTATTCTTGAATTTCGGGACGAAATTCCCTCTAACGGGGGGATGATGTAACAACCAGGAACTTCTATCTTGTACGCTTAGCCAATTCAATCAATATTCAACTTGTTTTGTTGATTTCTGGTGCTATTTAAGGGTTTATTTAAGTGTTCTAAGCTTGTATATAACCAAGGTTGAGTTTAGGAATGACTCAGAGTGTTGAATAGTGAGAAAATCGGGCCATACACACCTCTTGGAGTAGTGTACGACCGTACACATGGGTGTGCGGCTGCACACCCACTCCCTTGGCAGCACACTCACTCTTGACAGCACTCACACTCCTATATAAAGGGTAGACCCCTTTCCTTTCATTCCTTTAACACCTTGGCATCACACTACACCATTTCTCTCAAGTTTCTTCAACCACAAACCCTCCCAAGGCATCAAGAACGTGAGTACTTCATTCTCTATCTTGCTATCCATGAAAGACCACTCTCTCCAAGCCTCAAGTGTGCAAAATCGACATATTCTTCGTGTTGGAAGTGAGTGCGGCCGCACACCCTCTTAGGGTGGTCGCACACCCTTAAAACACCCTCCAAAGTGAGAGTTTAACTTCCATATTCGAGATAGACATGCCCCTAGCCTTGTTGTACCTTGGAAATGGCATTTTTGTACATTTTTGTGTGGGGTGTACGACCGCAAACACCTGTGTACGGCCGCACACACCCTTGTGCGGCAGCACACTCCAAGTGTGCGGCAGCACACCCAAGTGTGCGACCACACACTCATTATAGGACCATAAACCCACTTCTAAGACCCTAAGATGGTACTACAACTAAGTTTGGACCAAGAACACTTCATGGATGCAAGTGTAGGCCTTGAAAACACCACAAGAACACCTCCCATCATGAGTGTACGGCCGCACACCCATTGGGCCGCACACCCATGGCCGTACACACCTTTAAGGTGGCCATTCACTCCCCTCATGCAACCCTACAAGGTCCTAACACTTGGTGCAAGTAGTTTCAAGTCCCTAGAGTGATTTCCAATGGTATCTGGTAGTGCAAAACCTTCATTTGACTCCTATGTGTGTGTCATTACATGTATTAGGATCAAGTTGAGTTCGAGGTTTCACTAGACACTCAACATCTCGTACCGGACTTTCGTGAAAACCACTTGCTCAAGGTGAGTTCATACCCCTACATTTTTACTGGTTTTCAAACGTTTTCAGGGGGGAATACAAGCTAAACCATAAATGCTTTTGTTAATACAAAGAGCTTTTAACAAGTATAAAACCCATGCAATTCTCATACATTAACCCTTTTGTACTGTGTTGAGCATAAGGGACGTTTTCACTAAAATTGCATAGTTTTCCGGACTCGATATTCACTACATTATACATGCAAACTATAATCGGTATAGTTTGGGATTTTCTAAAATATAACAAGAACAGAAACTTTCACTACTAAACGTATGCACTAATACAGAAATGGTTTACAGTTTACATCACTGCATTATCACGGTACTCATAACTGTAATATTCACTACATACGGTATACATACGGATTTTCTCTATGATAAAACGCTACGACACTACATGTAAACTAGATTGTACGATACTGTGAGGTGCTACTTCACTACTGTACCCTTAGGTGTACAGGGATAAATCCTATCATAGTATAACCAGAGTCTCCTAGAGGGAGAGCGTGAGATTTGTGAATAGATCTATTCGGGACTGACAATCCCACACCCGATCTACTAGCTACAGTTAGGCAGGCATGCCTGGGGTGACAAATGTCATTTAACTCAACGCCTGAAGAACGTTGGAAAGTTCTCTAGTCATATCAAGCATGGTTATACGACTCACATTATGTATAAATCACCTTTAGTTTACAACCTGACACTCTTCAACAGTTTTATTCATACTAAATAGAACTAACACACACTACGTATAATGGCTGAAGCCAGGGTTTTCAAACAAAATCGATTATGCAAGGGTTTCATATACAAAATACTTATGCTTCATGATTAGTCTTAGCTAGTCACATGAAGTAGTATTTTCTCATATCACTACAGTTTTCAGTAACGAACATTCATGGTTTTATACAAAACTTATAATACTACATTCTCACTAAAGAAAATATCGGATTTTCTTGGAAACATACAGATATTCATGGTTTATTACAAAACTTATAATACTACATTCTCACTAAAGAAAATATCGGATTTTCTTGGAAACATATAGATATTCATGGTTTATTACAAGACTTATAATACTACATTCTCATTAAAGAAAATATCGGATTTTCTTGAAACTATACAAACACTTCTACAAGCTCATCAACAAGTTTTCATTACAAACTACTGCTTATGAACTCACCAGCTTTATGCTGATATTTTCAAACTGCTTGTATGCTCAGGAAATCAGTAGACAGGTACCTGCTGGGTTTTTGAGGAGTTAGAGCAATAAGAGTTTAATGTTTATATTCATACAAACTATATGATGTAATTCAAACAAGTTTCAGACAATTTCCAAATTGATGTAAACATTTTTATTTAAGTATTCATTGTAATGGTTGCGTTGCTATGATTGCTATTATACATTGGTTGTGATGCTATACATGACGTCCTCCACCCTAGAACGTTTCCGCCATTCTGGTTTTGGGGTGTGACAATGCAGAATCAATTATGGGCAATCTTCATCTGAATCGCCTAGTCGGTTATGCAACTCGTCGAATTCATGCAATCCATTTCTTATCCAATCGTTTTTTTAAGCCACCCTAAAGCTCCATATTGCAGATATAACCTCCTAGGGCATGGTTTCCACGTAAAGTTGCAAACTTTACGTGCATACATGGTCCTAAATGCCAAAACCAAGCTATGGGAAAAGTTTAACCCAAAGAGAGAGGCCCAAGCTTGCTAAATCAGATAACTTTATGGCTATAGGAACCAAAAGGAGTCCATATCTAAAGTTACAACTTCAGATCATGCCCAATACCCGAAATGACTCCCAAATATACTAAAGATGGCCCGAAACCTAAGCATGAAGAGATCTAGCTAAAGATAAGCCAAGGTAACGACTTGTTACCTTCAAAATGATGCCAACATGAAGTAGAGTCAGATCCACAAGCTCCTATTTGCTCCAAGATCCTTATACTTCAAGCCTTCTACACAAAATGCACCAAAAGCACTCTTTAATCCTTACAAACACTCACAAATGAGATCTAATCTGTTTAGGGTTTCTACCGGCCGTCAAGAGCTGGTAAGGGGCTGGAGGAAAGGACTTAAGGTCCTTTAAATAGGGTCCAAACCCTAAAAATTAGGGTTTCATTTTCCAGCTCCTACTCGTCGAGTCAGGGTCCTCCTACTCGTCGAGTCGGGGTCCTCCGACTCGTCGAGTAGAACTCATAAAATATGTGGCCTGATCCGCTTCTACACAACGAGTTGGGGGAAACCAAATCGTCGAGTAGGTCCAAGAATATGACTTTTAGCTTTTATATTTTATACCTGGGAGTCGGAGTGTTACAGGGGTAAAATGGTCTTTTAACACTAATTTTGGACTGATGGTTATTGATTGGAATCCAATTATTAATTGGATATTATGTGGTATTAATATCTCGGGGATTTGTCGGACCAACAACCAGAGATTTATCAGGGTGATTCAACAGTTCGAGGTGAGTCTCCTTATTGTGTATAGCGGGTCGAAGACACCAATGTCGGCCCATGGTTTTGTTATGATTAGGATGCTAGATGTCTGCGTGACTCTTGCATGTGTTATATGATTGTATGCTTACCGGGCGGGGCCCGATGACCATTTTGTATGCTATATATCTTTATGATTATTGCATGTGTATGTGTTTATATGTATGTCGGGCGGGGCCCGATCTGTATACCGAGCGGGACTCGATGTCCGGCGGGGCCCGATGGCGGGCGGGGCCCATTATGTGTTTATTATGTATGGTATGTGCTATTTTGGGGAACTCATTAAGATTTGTGCTTACGGTTTTCAGTTTATGTTTCAGGTACTTCCAGTTCCAAAAGGAAGAGCTCGAGATGATTGTAGAGCACACACCACCTCGTTCCACATTTTATTGATTTACTCTGATGTGATATGATGATTGATACATTTGTTTATCTGCATTTTGTATGATGATGTTTTTGGGGTACTGGTTTTATTACTTTAAAAATGAAAATTTTGGGTCTTATTTTTGGGACGTTACAACTTGCCTTTCTCTTTAGTTGAAGTATGAGTCATCATTGTTGTGACGAAGACTCTCACATTGGTGATATCAAGAAGCGAACCTTATCCCTTTCGAATATCCCATGTATCATCGTTGGAGCCATCTGTGGGAGCCAAAAAATATAGGTCCCAAGGCTGGTAGTTAATCTACGAAGAATTGTTAGCCTACAGATATTTTGTCGACAAAAAAAATACCATGCACCATCAAACTCAAATAAGCTTAATGTTCAGTCATGTCATATCTAACCTAGGTTTCATGTCACCTATCTCGAGAAGAATGTGAGATCTGATAAGACCAACGGCCCAAACCCTAGCAAGGATCTGAAATCTGCTTGTATTCGAGAAACATGAATTTTCCAAAGTTAAATACTTGAGCTATATTAATTGAATAAAAAACTAAACAAGGGATGGAGCACTATATTTATAGTGTCCTGCTATAGAAATCCAAAATCAACAGGAAGTCTTAAACATGGAAAGTAAATCAAACTACCAAAATAAAAGATATGTAGATAATTATGGAATTAGATTTATGGCTTATCCCAACTGCCTCCCTAATGACGCATGCGATACACCTGACCAAACCGACCCATTCTTTGGGTTGTATCATTACTCCCCTCCCAAAAATGAACCTCTTCCTCAAGATTAAAGTCAGAAAATTGTTGATTAAGCCACTCATACGGCTCCCAAGTCGCTTCAAACTACGAAAGATCCTTCCAACGAATAAGAACTTCTCGAACAACACCACATTGTCGTACACCTTTGACCTCCCCAGATTGAAGCAACACCTCCATGTCTTCAATTAAAGTTGCTGGTAGGTTTGGTATAGTCGTCCGACTCCCAGTGACTTGTCGTAAATGAGAGACATGAAACACAACATGAATGCGGGATGTATCCGACAGCTTCAAATGATAGGCGACTTTCCATATTCTTTCTAATACCTCAAATGGCCCAAAATATCGGGGAGCCAACTTCTCATTTCGACGTCGAGCCACTGACCATTGGCGGTATGGTTTGAGTTTCAGAAACACCCAATCCCCAACTGCAAATTGAACATCGCGCCTATGCTGATCAACCTTATTTTTCTTACGTTGTTGTGACCAGAACAAATACCCCCTCATCTCCTGTAAACCTGATCTCGCTCTTACAAGTACTGGTCCATCGTACTGACCGGTGTTGGAAAACTACCATAATGTAGTAAATAAGGCGGGTCCCGACCGTATAAAATGCAGAAAGGCGTGGTCTTTTTTGAAGTGTGAAAAGATGTTTTGTACCAGTATTCCGCCCATGGTAACCAGGTGACCCACTTCTTTGGTGTATCAGCAATAAAACAACGCAGATATGTCTCAACACATAGGTTTACTACCTCCGTTTGACCATCTGCCTGGGGGTGACAAGCGGTACTTCGTTTGAGAGTAATTCCCAACAGTCAAAACAATTATTTCCAAAAATTACTTAGAAAAACCTTTTCTTGGTCAGAAACAATAGACTCAGTGGAACATCCCAAAAATTCAGATAAAATTTTCATTTTAAATTCATTCCAATCGTACGCTAATCATATCAAACAGTCGAAAGTATGTCATAGTAAAATATTATTAGAGTACAAAATCCCAAAATACGTGATGCGGAGAAACATAGGTGGATGTAGTGCGATCAATCCGGTCTCTTCCCTTTCGAGTTTGAAGTACCTGAAACATAAACTGAAAACCGTAAGCATAAAGCTTAGTGAGTTCCCCCAAAATACCCCGTACGATACATATATAACAATCAAAAACATACTGGGTATATTTCGCCCCCTTAGGTATCTTTCAACCGGTACTAGGTCTATTTCACCCCCTTTGGTATCTTTCAACCGATACTGAGTCTATTTCACCCCCTTCGGTATCTTTCAACCGGTACAGGATCTATGTCACTCCCTTCGGTATCTTTCAACGGGTATCGGGTCTAGTTCACCCTACCACTAACACATATAATCATAAATGAGGCCCCATAAATTTTTTATTCTAAAATATTATGTAGTAAATTTGCTATCATTAAATTCAAAACTCAAAGTTGCTAACATCTCATAAATTCATTACCATAACATCGTGTATCCATTCATTAGATGTTCCAGTTTCTAGGATCATACATGTTTACTGGAATATCTTCTTTGTCACCATCATTACCATCCAAGGTGATTATGTCTTCATCTACAGAAGACATATCTTCTGGTACTTGCTGTTCACAAGACACTATACTATATATAAGGAAAAACCAAGAACATTTTTTTTACTTTCTTTGCTTCATTATGATTTCATAAATAAATCATTCAAATAAAAATGAGCATTTAGTTAGGGAGAGAAAGAAATTAAGCACATGTGGGATTTGGGAAATTTAAAGAGATAAAAGATATTAACATTTAGTTTGAGAGTCAGTTAGAGGACTTAGAGAAGGACAAAGAGACTACCAACAAATCACTGATATATCAAGATTCAAGATAGAAAAAAGGAAGTTTTCGGCGAAAGAGACGAGCAACAACAACGATTTACTAGTACCGTTATTAGGTTTGTTAGGGCTTGATCTTTTGGTGAGTTTTATAAACACCATAACATGTGCTTGAACTTATATATATATATATATATATATATATATATATATATATATATATATATATATATATATATATATATATATATATATACTTTCCCTTAAATTGTTGATAAATTATAGAATTTATGATAAGATTTTGATTTTTTGATTTTCGTTGAATTTTTTCACAATTAAAATTACAACCAAAAGTTACATTGTGGATATAGTTAACTATTTTTCTTAAAATAAAAACACATAAAATGTATTTTATGAAAATACCAACACCATTACTATATATTTTCCCTAGATTTGGAGGCCCCTTAAAATCGGAGGCCTCGTGCAACCGCACCACTCACACACTCCAAGGCTGCCATTGCTAAAACCCTATTATAATTTTTCCTTCATTTAATACTTCCCATCTTTACAAATGGCTACAATTCTTTCATAAGTCTTCAGATCATCCTAATAGCTAAAATTTAATTCCTTTTACTCCCTAATGACACTGAATTCAATCCATCTAACCAATGTTAATTCTTTATAACATTTGAGGATTTAAATATATAAAGAGAAATGTATTTCAAATTTCCAACATATTTTTTAGACAAGCTAACACATGTACCCACTATAGTACTTCTATATCTACATCTTTCATCTCTAACTAAACTTGAACCCTCAACATTTGATTGAATGACACATTTCTATCAACTTCTGATACCATTAGACTATAAGCCTTTGGTAAATTACCAACATATCTTAATTCTATATTTTGAGAGGTTGATTAACACTAAGTTACATAATTAAACACTATTTTATCCCTTAATGGTATTTTCATTCTTCTAAGGTTATAACCATTTAATCTTAAATCTCATATTTTACATTTTTAAAATGAATTTTGCTATTTTTTCAACCACTCCGACTACAAAAATAAAAAAAAATAAAGAAAAAAGCTAAGTGACACATCATCTCGCAAAATGGTAATACAATTCTACTACTAATAATAATGTTGTAATTTGTAAAGTATTTTTTACAAGATGGATGGTTAGTTTTGTGACATCTATTGGTATCATTTGTTGAAAGGATAATCATCTCTAATAAATGAAGGTTTATTTACCACATGTTTTTTTTTCATTTTGCCACATGGCTTTTTTTTAGTTTTTTTATTTTCTTATTTTTCATTTGTCATTTTTTGAGGTTTTTCATTCTTACATTAAATTTTCAGAATTTATGGTTATATATGTGGAAGGTTCTCATTCTATTCATTTAAGGTTATCATTTTATTAATTTGAAAATAAATTCACATAAATGTTACAAACTCATTGATTTACTTTCTTTTTTCAACTACTTTATAAAATGTTTAATGTTATATACTGATATTAAACTTTTTATTTTTAATAAACCCGTATAATATACGGGTCTCACACCTAGTTACTATTTAATCATTTTTGTGGTTTAAGAACAGTCGCCTCATCGCTTTATTGTTTTGGACAACTTAATCAATTATTCAAATATCATCATCTATAAACGGTATGCCTTAATATTGGCTTTCGATCCTAGCCAATATTGGATAAAAAATAATTGTTGTCCAAATCATTAGTTATAAACAGATTGTTTCGTATTTGGTATTTCTATTTATCCAAGACATGGACAAAAGCTTAACATCAACGAAATTGAATTGGTCAACAAAGTAAATAGGTGTGTGTGCCCTAGCAACAGCCAATGTCTTAAACAAAGTTAAAGATGGTTCTTTTTCATCAAGTTTTAGCAAATTACTTAAATAGTCCTTTTGGTACGTATGGTTCCTTTACATCAAATGTTGTGGATACGCATTAGAATCCAAATGTCATGCATAATAATATTATGATATCAAAATCTATGAATATAGTTTTTAAAATAATTAGTTTTACAGCAAAACACAAGCAACAGAACTAAGGAAGCAAAACCAAATTTTAAAACAAAGCCTTATAAACAAGATCTAAACAAGATAATAATTATAAAGTATTTTTACATTGTTGATAAAACAAGAACTCGTAATCAAACAATTGATTATTTATAGTCTACGATAACAAAATTAACAAACAATTAACATATAACTAAATAAAATATCACTCAACAAGTATACTTTTACAAACTACTACTTATTTGAAAAAAAATACAAATCTTTATTAGGTGAAAAAATTCTTCTAATTTCTACTTCACACACGAGATAACTTGGAATGACAACTAATAACTTAGAATTTACTATTTAGGTCATTAAACTTTTAATTGTATCCAATAAACAAACAAATATACTATGTATATGTAGAATTTAATATATATATATATATATATATATATATATATATATATATATATTGATTTTAAAAATTTAAGCGATTGCAATTTTTATCGGTTAAAATGATAAAAAAAACATTATCATTATTTTTTCCACGTCTAACTAATAGATTATTATAGTTAATTTTCTCAAACCACAACTTCAACTACAAAGATATTTACCGATTAAAATGACAATGTCACAACACAATATGGAGTTGCTAATGGTTATTGGTTTTGAGAAAAATGATTACAATAGACTTTTAGTTAGATGTGGGAAATGAAATAATCATGTTTATTGTCATTTTAATTGATAAAAATCGTAATCACTGGTATTTTATAACCAAAATAAAAAGTTTTGATTTTCTTATTGGATACAGTTAAAAATTTTGTGACCTAATAAACAAGTTTTATGTTATTGGTTGTCATTTTTTTTTTATACTACACAAAATAGTAAAGTTAAAATAGTTTAATACAAAGATTTGTTACGACAAATTTTTATACTTTGTTTTGTCTTTTTTTTTTTTTGTATCAAGTAAATAAAACTTGTAGAAATATAAGTTTTTCTTATTGTTTTATATAAATTATAATTTTGAAATAAATATTAGAAAGAAGAAAACAAACCGCATCAAAGTTTATTGAAAATAGTTAAATAGATCGTCTCAAGTGAATGGGCTCTAACTTTTATTAAATGAATTGGGCCAGTTTTGCTTGGGTTATGTAGTTAACTTAAGACTTGAGCCTTGAGGAGTCAAGAGTTAAGAGTTCTATGTCGTAAGTCGTAACATGTTTTTTAGTTTATTTTTCTATACGGTGTTCGTGATTTTTGAGGGGATTAAAGGTGAACTTTGAGTATGAATATTTGATTATTATAAATTTATGTCGCAAATAATTGATTTTTTAGTTTTAGTGATTATTTTTGTGATTAGTATGAAATATCATATATCGATTCTCATAAATTGACTAGTTATATCCTTCTTTTCAACACTATGTCAAGTTGTCTACTAATTAAAACTAATACTTTTTTTTAGACTACAAAAAAAAAAAAAAAAAAATCATGTTTTTTGTTAAAAAAAGTGCATGCCTTGAAATACTAAATTGTGCATACCATGATTTTTTTTTAATAGTGATTAATACCCTGAAATCTTTTTGGTAAAACAGTGTATACCATTTAATCTTCTTTTTAAACAGTGCATTGCATGACGGATTTTTTGGCTCATGCCCTAGAATCTTTTTGGTAAAATACTAGGGGTGTGCATATCAATATAGTGATATACCATGAAATCTTTATGTTAAAAGAGCACATAAACTGGAATCTTTTTAACAAAACGATATCACCGAATATTTTAGACTACAAAAAAATCATGTTATCCAGACAAAAGCATATCTGTAGTCATTTTTAGACTACAAAAGTTTGACTCAAGACTTTGTGGGCTGTGGCTTCAATCATAATACTTCTAAGTTCAAGAATAATCTAATTTCATATGTTTGTTGGTATCATAAACCATCTCGTGAACTCTCTAAATAATACGATGACACAAGAATATTCAATTTCATTACAATCTTGACACTTTCAAAATTTGCCGGCCTATTGATTAGTTAAACTAAAAAAGATTCATTTTGTGATATTTAAAAGTAAATTAATGTAATTACTCCCGTCTTCTTAGGGTAGTTGAAGACTATGACTTCCATTAGCTACCTCGACCATATACAGACAATCACTTAGGGACAAAAACCGATAGGTTTCTTTTTTACTTGACTAATATTGGCTGAAACTTGTTTTTTAACATATTATACACATTTTGTACGTTTAAGAAAATAATATAACACAAGTAAAATCTCTCATCCTAATATTACTCATATCTATCTTATCTGTGGAAAGTACAATCCTTTTTAATAAATGAAGTTATTTTTGTCACATGTCATCTTATCCTTCATTTTGACATTTGTCATTTTGTGAGAATTTTAGAAATTTTATTTTTCACTTGTCATTTTTTAGGGATTTCCATTTTCTTAAAATAAAATTCATAAAATTGTAATGGGTTCTATAAGGAAATAAAATCATCTATTAATTTGGCAATAAATTCTCATAAATACTTTAAACGATTTAATTTCTTTTGCAAATTTTTAAAAGATTACATTCTGTTATGTAAAGTATTACATTATAAAATATTTTATATTTATATATTGATATTAGATTTTTATTTTTAATAAACTCGTGTAATACACGGGTCTCGCATCTAGTATCTATATAATAACATTCTAGGACTAGATAATTACAAGAATAAATACAACAATAAGATAAGATTTGAGTAATACTAATCTTAGTATGAATATATTTTAGGTATTCTGAAAATTCTTAACGGTTATTTAAATATAAAGAAAATTTAATACTATTATCCACAAGAAGTATAGTTTACAACATGTAAGAAATCATAAACAACAAAACCTTACGCATTTCCGGAAGAAGCATAGAAACACTTGGGTTATAATATGTTCATCAATTAGTAGTCTAATAGGAACTGATTGGCATGTTTTGGAATTTTTTCTTTGTCACGTTTTAGTGTTGTTATTATTTAATTTTATTTTGTAATAATGATTCATATGTTTCAAAATCCATCAAGAGAAGGTATATCACAAACTTTGAATCGGTCAATAGAAACGATATAGAATAAAGATGAATAACAAGAATCCAAGACTATGTGACAATTATGGATCATTTTCACACACTTTTCCTCGATGTTCTAACTTTTTAAGCAATTTACTTTGGGATTTTCTCTCCTTTCTTCAATGTTGTGTAAGCTTTTTCCTGGTGTATGTGAGGATGACAAACCAAGTTTTTGTTTGGCCATAGGTTGGTCCAAAGAACTTATTAAGAAGAATATATGAGTGGTTCGTACACAATATCCCTTTTCTTTGTCTAGGACTCTACCAATTGATATTTTCCAAAACTAATTCAAAATAAGTTTCTTTAATTTCTATCTTCAGTTTTTGAATACATAAAGAGTTTTCTGCAAATATTGATCAATGAACCTATAAAATCTTTCCAAATGTATCTTACAATCTACGACTATTTTTTACAAAACTAGTTTAATATTGTTGACATATGTTCATGTTCCAAATGTCTTATCAATTAGTAACCATCAATGCATTTTGCACTCAATAAAAAATACAAAACAACTAAGGTACAAGTTTTAAAACACATGGTACAAGAGAAAATAAGAAAGAGAAAGTAGAGAGAGATAATGAAGTGGGTTAGTGAAACCAATCAATTCACTCGTTGAAGCGGGAGTGGTACCCGCCGCTAACTCTATTGCTAATTAAGATTTTACATTTGATTGTTTTGTATTTTTTTTTAATTGAGTGGGTTGAGTGAGTTCAAAAAGATAAAGTTTCCGTATGTTGTGGGTTCGGAAAGATGAAGAAAAATAAAAGAGAAAAAATGATGTGACAGTGGGTTCAGTGGGGTTGGGAGGGAATGACTCCCTCCTCCCTGTTTCTTATCATGTCGTTTTCAAAAGATATTTTAATTATTTGTTAAGCCATAAACTGTATTAAATTAAAATACAACTTTTTAAATCAATCCCAACACACAATAACTCCTTTTTCAACTATTTATAAAGAATCCATGTAGCCAATGAATAAGCCATTGGAGAAAAAAAGTTTCATGGAATTCCTCAAAGCTCATAGCCTTCTCATTCTTGTGGTTTTAAGCCTCACCATGTCTAGTATCACAACTGTCACAAACTCTATGTCTTCTTCTCATAACCCAAACAAGGGAGCATACTGGCCTTCATGGGCCAAAAACTTTCCACCATCATCAATCGACACCAATCTTTTCACTCACGTCTATTATGCTTTTCTTTCTCCAAGTAACACCACATTCAAGTTCGAAACAGATGATCCAACTGCTTTGTTGCTCAAAAACTTCACCACCACCCTTCACACTAAAAACCCTAATCTCAAAACCTTGTTCTCCATTGGAGGTGCCTCAGAAGGCTCGCTAATCTTTTCACGCATGGCTTCAAGTCATAAATCAAGAAAAACTTTCATCCTTTCCACTATAGAAGTCGCACGAAAGTTTGACTTTGATGGGGTTGACTTAGACTGGGAGTTCCCAAAAACACCAAAAGACATGAAGAACTTTCGTCACTTGCTTCATGAATGGCGTGTTGCAGTCAAGAAAGAAGCTAAAGCAAATGATACGCCTCAACTTCTTCTTTCTGCAGCTACTTACTACTCCCCAGAAGTTAACTTAGATAATATACATCGTAAGTATCCAGTGGATTCTATAAACGAAAATTTAGACTGGATAAATGCAATGTGTTATGATTATCGTGGTTCATGGGATCTCTCTGCAACCGGGTCTCCAGCCTTGTTATATGATTCGAATAGTAATGTGAGCACAAGTTACGGGTTACAAGCATGGATCGAAGCTAAGATTCAAAGAGAAAAGTTGGTGATGGGGTTGCCACTCTATGGTCGAACATGGCAGCTAAAGGATCCAACTTTATATGGTATCGGAGCTCCGGCTGTGGATGTGGGACCAGGGGATGAAGGTCAAATGCCTTATGTAGAGGTGGAAAAGTTCAATGCTCAAAACAGTGCAAAAGTGGTGTTTGACTTGTCAACGGTGTCGACTTATTCTGTTGCAGGGACTTCTTGGATTGGTTATGATGATGTTAGATCAGTGGCATTAAAGGTTGCTTATGCTCGAACACAAAAATTGGGTGGATATTTCTTTTGGGCAGTTAATGGTGATCAAGATTGGAAAATCTCGACAGAAGGTATAAATTCAGTTTTTTTAATGTCGACTTAGTTATTCTCCATATCCAAAATAGATTTATTTATGAATGATGAAATGTTAATTGTGATGTTATTATTTGGAGTTTATGCAGCTTCAAGAACATGGAGTCTTTGAAGAACGATGGGAAGGGGTGTCAAATAGATGAGTGGAATGTGGATCATTGTATTTGTCTGATTATATATTAAATGTTGAAGTTTGTATTTTAATTATAACTAGAAAGGTTACCCCCGCTACGCGGGGGCCAGAAGCTTTCAATGTTGTTTCCGAATTGATAAATATGACAGACATAGAAAGTGCAAGGATGAAAAGTCCGGGCTTTGCCCCGGACCGTTTTTTTCATGTTTTTATGAAAAAATGTAAAAGTTTTGACTGCAAGAATTAAAGGGGTAGGAATTAGCAACTTTTTAAAACCGTTAAAGTTTTGTCGCCAAACTTTAAATATTAAAAGGTTCCAAAAAAGTGGAAAAATATTGATTGCAAGGACCAAAAGTGTCAAAATGGGTAAAGAATGAGGAGCAAAGTTGCCAAAAAAAATCCAAATTTAGTATTCCTAACTTTTAAGCCCAACAATAATACAGGGACCAATTCTGCCAAAAAAATGACAAGTTCACTATTCATTTTCTTTATAACTTTAATATATATATATATATATATATATATATATATATATATATATATATATATATATAATAAGTTGGAGGTGTCCATGTTTAACACAACATAAGTTGGAGGGCCAAATTAGTAAGTTGGAGGGCCAAATTAGACAAGAAAAAGGGTTGTTTACTGTTAAAATTTTTGATAACTTTAATATATATAATAATGACAAAAAAAAACCGTTATACATGAAGTTACATTAACAATTTGTATGTGTCTTTTGATAGTTTGAAGTCATTCATTTTCCTATAGTTGAAAAATATAGATATTACTACCAATTTTGTTAAAAATAAGTTACATATCATAATAGGACTTATATCTTGGATTTACATGCTTTGACCCTTTAAAACAAATGCCCTAAATCATTCCTAATAAATAAAGAACTTTTTGTCAAATGTCACGTTCTCATTGATTTGACAACATGTCATTTTGTGGTTATTTTCAATTAATTTTTTTCCACATGACATTTTGTGGTTTTTTTCATTTTATTAATTTCCACATAATATTTAAATGTAACAATTGCAATACATGTAATAATAAATGCATATCAATTTCATTAATTGACTTCCTTCTAATTTCAAATTTTCAAAATTAAAGTTTCATTAGTTTCCTTTATTTATTTATCTAAATTATTTGTTTAATTTAAAAAAATCAAACAATTTAATTTTAATAATTCAATATTTTTCTATTTTTTTCTTATAAATTCAAACTTCTCAAATGTTTAGAATTTCATATTTTTTTCTTTAAAATAAACTCATGTAATAAATGAGTCTTACCCCTAGTTTAATACAACAAAACAAAAAGAACACTGAAATAATGAGTTATTTTGAAGATCACGATTACATATTTATATTTTTACAAACCAAAATTTGAAGGTCGTTTTTGCTTTTTGTTTACAACAAAAAAATAAACCGAACCAAACCATATCTTTATATAATGTCATTTTACATCGGGGATAAAGCGTACATAGTAAGTGTTGTAAATATTATAATTTTCACTTGGTCAAGGTTGATGAAATGTACAAGTGGTTGAGAGGCATTTGTCAATAACACCAATACAAGTCACAATACATGTGAAAGTGTATTTGTATATGAAATATGATTATTTTTGCAACAATGGTATTCAATAATTCTAAAAGTATAAAGAGTAAATTACACGAATGGTCCCTATGGTTTGGGGTAATTTGCGTGTTTGGTCTCTAACTTATTTTTTTAACTCGGAAAGTCTCTACTGTTTGTTTTTGTTACGCCATTGGTCCCTACTATTTGTTTTTGTTACGTGCTTGGTCCCTATCTTACCTAAAAAAACTATTATTTAAATAGGGAAAAATGGTGGGGGTAGGTAAGATAAGGTGAGGGGAATGAGGTTAGTGGTGTGTTTATTTAAATAAATTAAAAAATCAAGGGCAAAATAGGTGTTTTAGGTAAGACAGGGACCATGAGCGTAACAAAAACAAACAGTAGGGACCTTTCGAGTTAAAAAAATAAGTTAGAGACCAAACGCCCAAATTACCCTAAACCATAGGGACCATTCGTGTAATTTACTCAAGTATAAAATTATGGCTACATATATTTAAGTCGAGCCAATTTATTCCAGTGGCGGATCTAGGATCAAAGTAAAGGAGTATTCCAGGCTACCCCAAGATATATACTAGATCCGCCAATGATTTGTTATTTATACGTGAAGTCAAGTTGTGAACCAATGGCGGAGGTAGTATAGAAGAAATAGGGTGTATGGACCCATTCGCAAATGGGCCCCACCTGCTAATTTATGTAAAAAAATCTTATTTTTTTAAAAGTAGAAAATGATGTCCATACTAAGGGTGACAATTGTCTTGGTTAGGGTTGGCAAGTCATGAGCAGGGGTGGTAATTGATGACACGACATGATAAAAATACACGACACAAAATGAAATTAGGACGAAACTGAAATTCGAATTTGTGTTCGTGTCTAATGTAAAAAACACGATGTCGTGTCGTGTTGTGTTCGTGTTCAAAATTTGACACGAAATTGAAACGATTTAGCATTTGTTTGTCGTGTTTGGCGTGTTATGTATGATTAAATATTAATTAAATAAACTAATTTTTATATTATGTTATATTTGTCGTGTCGTGTCGTGTTTGTCGTTTTTTTTAATTGGTTCATTTCCGTGTTAGTTAAAAAAACACGACATCGTTTCGTGTAGTGTTCGTGTTACATAAAACTTTGTCATGCCGTCGTGTCAGACAAAAACGCGACACGATGACCCGATTTACCACCCCTAGTCATGAGTTTGTGGGTCATAAAGTTCAACCCGAACAAAACCCATTTAAATATTCATGTCGTTTTGCTCAAGAAACCAGTGGAACTCCACGACTTCCTAACTCTGGTGACTGCTACTGTAAGAAACTACCGTTGTCGGAGGGACCGTTGCTGTTAATTATAGAGTGGACACCTCTTGATTTTCGGTACAGATTCACCACTGGAACTGATGTGGTTTACTATATGAGATGATAACATGAAAGGAGAAAATAAAAAACAAAAAGATTATAAGTTGTAACTAGAAACGTACAAGACTACAAATAATTGTCCCCATGTAAATAGTGTTTTAGTAACAGTGAGGCAATATTTGTTTTTTTAATTGTTAAGGGTGATGGATCTTCATTGATGGCGATGTTACCTTCTGTGCAACCACACTAGCTGTTTGTTTTTTCTAGGGATGAGCAAAAGTGCAACCACACTAGGTGTTTGTTTTTTCTAGGGATGAGCAAAAGTGCAACCACACTAGGTGTTTGTTTTTTCTAGGGATGAGCAAAAGGACCGAACCGGCCGGAACCGGACCCGACCCGGGAACCGGCTTCGGCCAAAATTAAGAACCGAACCGGCCCGACGGTTCCTACCGGTTCCGGTTCTACCGGTTCCCGGTTCTTGTTGTGTCTTCAAATATTGGAACCGGTCCTCGAAAAATAGCATCATACGGTTCCGGTTTTTGCCGGTTCTACCGGTTCCGGTTCCAAAAATCCACAAAAATAACGTCCCGGTCCCGGCCCGAACGGTTCCATCGGGTTTCGGTTCCGGTGCCGGTACCGGTTCCGGCCGGTTCCCCGGTCCATATGCTCATCCCTAGTTTTTTCCATTTTTTTGCCAAGTTATTTCTCTTCCTTCCTAAAAAGCTAAACACATGAAATGATTATTCATCTCATACCTCATATAAAATAAAAGAGAAATCTTCTCGGAAAGGGTTACTTCCCTAAGGCAATGAACCCCCATCCAATGTTTCCTAAGGTCCCTAGGGCTGTCTATCTAGTTTTAAACAGGCCAAGATTTTAACTGGGCTTGGGGCCTAACCCACCCAAAGCTGATACCTAGCTACATAAATCTGTTTTATTTTCGTCTGAGCTCCAGAGCAAAAAAGGAGAAGAACGGCGCAGCTCTCATTCAACCAACGCCATGGTAATCTATGTTTTCGTGAACCTTGCCATGTTAGATCCATCGTCTATTTATATAATTTTGTTGAAAGCATCTTAGCGATTGTGCTTGATTCTAGTGATGCTGGATATCTGAATGAAATGTTCTTTCTAGGGTTTGATACTTAATCTTATTGTCTGGTCTTCTTTGGATTTGACCGGTTCTCAAAATGTGGTGGCTTTTCTTCAGTTTATTTATGTTTATAATTTATGGTTGGTTTTAAGGGATTTAAGTTATTAATCATAGGTGTATTTGACTTAGGGTTTTCGAATTGTTTATCGGCTAGGATTTATTGTTCATATGGCTATGTTTGCATCTATGCCTTTATATCACAGATCATTGAAGTATAATTTCGATTTTGTAGATGTTAATTGTAGGCCATTTTCGTTGTTTATGATATTAGTTGTAATTGTTTTATAATGATGAGTTCAATACTTAGAAATATTATGTTTCTGTGTATGTTGCGGCCTATTCTGATGCTTGCAAAATCATTCTTTCTCTACTTGTAAAAATAATAGCGACTCCTATGGATTACTTACTTTTGTATAACTTAGTGATTACAAATTTTAGCCATACTTTCTTCTCTGATCTTAATCCAAAATCTTTTTTTCCTAATGATGAACAAGGTGATGATCATATGGGTTTCCAAGATTCTTTTTTTTTTTTTCTACCTGCATGATTAAAATCTCTCTATATCAATAACTTGTTTTGATGATTTGTTGCAACTGTGATTATTAAGCTCATGTTTGTATATTATTTTCAGCCGTCACACAAGTCATTCATGATCAAGAAAAAGCTTGCAAAGAAGATGAGGCAAAACAGGCCCATTCCTCATTGGATTCGCATGAGGACAGACAACACCATCAGGTCAAAAAGACCCTTCTGCCCTTTTTGTTACATGACAGAACTAGTCGTCCTATGCATTAATGGAGCAAAAATGGCAACTAAGCTTTCAGTCTAATTTTTTTGTTTGTGCAAAAGACAAGAATGCCCCTCATATATCCTGTGATGCGTAACAATAGTATAAAGGTAATGATTATTGTTGTTGACTCCATTTTTATTTATTTTAGGTATAATGCTAAGCGTAGGCATTGGCGTAGAACCAAGCTTGGATTCTGAGGTGTTTGCTAAATCAAACCATGGAAGATTGTCATCAAAACAAGAGAAGTCAACATTGATTGAATTAAGAAGTTGTTTTTGTTTCTGGTTGTGTTTTAGCTTAAATGAGTGATTTTGTTCTTATTGTTGCTCATTTCTAGTATTGAAATATGGATTATTATGGTTTTATATAAAAGACTTGGAAAATTATGTGTCAGTTTTCATTTGTGCTTATGTTTTGCATTTGGTCTCCCATGAGCATTTATGGAGATAAAAGGACAATTGTTTGTCAAATTGAGAATGCAATGGTGGTTAAAATACTAGAATTTAAACTCATTTATCTAAACTAAAGTTAAAGCAAATGATTCTACATTAAAACAAATAAATGATTTCTACATATGATGCCAAACAAATAATAATATTTTAACTTTTGTACAAAAATGGCGTGTATGGTTATTTTGCTTGATGCATTTTAGTCTTAAATGCATATTGGATAAATTGCTTATTACTATGTTGACATATTTTTGTTATTTTTGTCACATAAATGGAATGATAAAAAAGAGAGAACACATTTAGATGGCTCCCTGGTGCATTTTGAGATACCAATGGTTGATTGTGTGGAAACATGAATTTGACGATACCATGTTAATTATCTGATTATAGACAAGGTAATTGTGTGTTTATAGATTAAAAAAAGAAGGATTATGAGTAATTTTATTAGATTATGTGATAATCAAAAATTTTATTTATTATTATTATTATTATTTTTTAAAAGATTGATCGTCTTACTTTAAATGAAGGTTTGATGATTGGGGGATGTTAAGCATGTTTCTGTTTGTTTATTTGCAACAATTGTCATATGTTTAATTTTCTATAAAGATCAAGTCATGATTGATGTCTGAGAGGGGAAATGACGGCAGTGAAGTTATATAGGTATGATTTTGGCTTGATCTTAAGGGTAACGAGTACCAAATTCTGAAAGTTTTTTTTGGAAAGGGAACTTCCCTAACGAGGGTTTCCGGGTGTAGATTTGTTATCAATCTTTGCTATGGTGCAACTTTTATGTGTAGATTTTTGCAAATTTAAAGCATGATACTATAATTTGGTTTGATTTTCCACTGTAAACGTTTTAATATGAATAACTAAAAGTAGGATGCTCTCATAAACATGTTAGTGAAAGTATGTTGTTATTTGTTGAATTTCTTTTGCTAATATAAGATAGATAGTCTTGTATCCATGTTATGTTTGTTTTGTTACTAGCTAATATCATGAAAATGTAGGACTATCTTATGTAGAGAAATCGATACTTGAAGCAAGAAAATTTTGAATCGTGTACATTGTCATGGGGATGGGGTTAGTGGCGGATCTAAAAAAAGTTCAAAGCAACACCATTTTTTCCGTGAAATATACAGTAAAACCTCTATATATTAATAATGTTGGGACTCATATATTTTATTAATTTAGCAAGATATTATTATATCGATAAATTAATAAATTATTAATTTAAAGAGTTGGCACAAAATGGATGTGAATGAGTTGTTGGATTATCCAAGTGAAAATAATGAATGTTACGAAGTTCAAAGCATTGAAGAAATTATCGCGGATAGCGTTCAAAATTCGGTTGATGATGAAGTTGATGATGATTCAATACCTTTGGAACCGGTCACTCGGAAAGAAGCATTGCAAGCGGAAACAACTCTTTACAACTTTTTGTTGCAATACGAGAATACAGTGTCTTAACTCTTAAATGCAATTGGGAGATTTAAAGATGAACTCAATATAAATTTGAAGTTTACAAAAAAACAATTGACTATAGATTCATTTTTTACTAGATAATTCAAGAATTTTGAAATATTTTAGTAATTATTAATTTATAGTTTCACCGGGACCAATATATTTACATTGAGATTTCAAAAAATTATTATTTTATTATTTTTACGTTTGGGGTCCACTTTTGTACCGGTCCCAAGTTGGAACCGGATAAATTATTAATTTTATCGAGATTATTAATTTATCGAGTATTAAATTATAAAGGTTTTACTGTAAAATAATGTATTTTTCTTTTTAAAAACTATTGTATTTTGAAAGTGTAATTATTAATTGGGTAGCTGTTTTCAATATATACCAAAAATGAGATAATACACAAAATAGCAACATATTATATCTATACTAAATACAAATGTCGGTTGCCTTCTTTTTTCTTTTCTCTACCTTTTACTTTTCTTAATTTTCATTTTCAATCCTTTCCTTCTAATACTAATATAGCCGACCTTAAATCTTCATCCTATTGGACCGCTCTTACTTCTTATCTTTGTCTCCATAAGTAAAAATTTCTTCCTTCCTTTTTTCAATAGTCGGCACTTTCTACCTGCATTTTTCCTTTACCATTCCAACTGTTTGACGAGGTCTCCTTTCTTTTATGTATCTATTGCATAATTTTACTTATAATGTCTTTTTTATGCCCTATTTATGAAGCTATCCAACTTCACCAATCCGTTTACCTTTTCTCGATTTTACTGCATATGTATGCTTTCCCATTTGGATTATTGCCTTATCACTTTCTTCACAAAAAAAATTCTTTTTTGGATTGATTCTAAATGTAAAGAAAAGTTGACTTTTAGTTAATACCCTATTTATCACTTTCTTCTTTCGTCATGTGTGAAAATTAATAGACAGATTGTTGTCTGCATCCTCCTATTCTGATGTTGTTTTGTTTCATTTTACTTGGCTTATCGGTTTTCTCTTTGGTTCATACCGTATTTATCACTGAAAAAAAAAATCCCTTTTGGATTGATTCTAAATGTATAAAAAAGTTGACTATCGTTGTCATCCTCATGTTCTCAAAATTAATACATATATTGTTGTCCATATCCCACTATTATGATATTTTTGTGTTTCGTCCAAAAAAAGGTTTCTTCCTCTATAAGAGCCCTAAGGTTTTCAGGTTCTACTACTCATAAAGGGGCACAAATTCTGATTAAAAAAGTAAACACTTTTTACCTCTGAAATATAGCTTTTGAAAGTGTGTGCGCCAAATCTTAGTTTTACTATGGTAAAAGTTACAGGAAAAATACTATCTACAAAATTTCATCTGATGTCCTTTGTTTATAAAACTTATATGGAAAAAGTTGATAAAAAACTGTTATGATACAGTCAGGGAAGTAACAAATTGGCATGGACAATTTCCTTTACAGACCATCTAACAAACTTTTTTTCTTCGTTAATGTAAACACCCATAATATGCTTCTTATTTTTTGCTTTTGCTATTCTATCTGATGTACAGGTAAAATAATATCTACTAAATTTCATCTGATGTCATTTGTTTATAAAACTTATATGGAAAAAGTTGATAAAAAATGTTATGATACAGTAAGGGAAGTAACAAATTGGCATGGACAATTTCCTTTACAGACCATCTAACAAGCTTTTTTTCTTCGTTAATGTAAACACCCATAATATGCTTCTTATTTTTTGCTTTTGCTATTCTATTTTCCGCAGGTACCCTGTTCGTGTTCAGTTGCTGTATGGTGTAGTAAACGATTCGCTTAAAGGTTTATTTTTTGTATTTTCAGTTATTTAACCGTTTATTAGTTGCTTTATCATGTATTAGTGCCTTATTCTAATTTCAGTCCAGCAAACACTTTCTTTTCATAACTATCTTATCTATGCCTCCATCACGAAAGAGACGTTATACAGTCGGTGAACATATTGCATCGTCTAGCAACCATCCTACTGATTCTTTATACACAGACAATGGTGACTGTACCTATGTGTGTGAACATTGCTATGCCTTATTTTGGTACGATGAGCGTGTTAGTGCAATGTCATCCAATCGAGCACGGTATAATCATTGTTGCAAAAACGGTCAGGTCAAACTTCCATTTTCTATGATTCCTCCTCCGTCGTTGGTGACTTTATTCGATCAACCTGAATTTCTTGCCGATATACGTGCTTACAACAGTATGTTTGCGATGACATCTTTTGGTGTAAAAGTTGACGAGTCTATAAACATTGGCTCTGGTTCATACGTTTTCAAAATTGAAGGTCGGGTTTATCATCGGCTTGGTTCGTATTGTCCTCCACCTAATGAACGCCCCCGGTTCTTGCAAATATATATATATATATATATATATATATATACGACACTGAAAATGAGGTATCTAATAGGATGAGCTTCTTTGCTAATGAAAACCGAACACCCTTAAACTCTGGCATTGTCACTCTACTTATTCAAATTCTTGACAATACTAATAAACTGGTTAGACTTTTTAGGAATGCACGTGACCTTTGTAGTTCTTCTGATATACCGACTTTTTCAATTCGTCTATACAATTCCTATAACTCTTCGCGTTATGGTAATCCTACTCCAGGCTGTATAGGTGCAATTTTCAGTGACTTAGATCCCGAGTCTGACGGTTATGACATTGTTATACGTCACAGGGTCAACGGACCTCAACGAATAAACACTCTACATCCTTTGTACATGCCCTTGCAATATCCTCTATTGTTTATACATGGTGAAAGCGGTTGGTCTAATAAACTACGCCTAACTGGTGACGAGCAAGCGAAAGATAAGAAAATAACAATGAACATGTTCTATAGCTACCAATTACACGACCGACTTAATCTGTATACTTTGATCCTAAGAGGCGATCGCCTTTTTCAACAATACATGGTTGATGCGTATGCTTGCATAGAACAAGATAGACTTAATTATTTTCGATATAATCAAAATGCCCTTCGGAATGAATTCCTTCAGGGTATACATGATGCGGTTATGCGTGGTGATAGTAAGGGGAAAGACATCGGCAAATGAATTTTTTTGCCATCGACATTTACTGGCGGTCCTCGCTATATGTATAAACATTATCAAGATGCATTGGCGATATGCAGAGTTCATGGAAATCCACAATACTTCATTACATTTACATGTAATGTCAAATGGCCAGAAATTTGTAGATACATGGATAGATTTCCAGCGTTAAAAGCCGAAGATCGTCCCGATATTATAGCAAGGGTCTTTCACATGAAATTGCTTTCCTTCACTAACTTTCTCAAAACGCAGAAACCATTTGGAAAAGTTTCAGCAGGTAATCTATTTATTGATTACCAAATGACAAACGATTCCGTTTATACCAATAATTTGCGTTTTCAAATTAATTTTTTTTCCTAATGCAGATCTATACACAATAGAATTCCAAACGAGAGGTCTTCCTCACTGCCATCTCTTATTATGGATTGATCACCCAAATAAGATAAAAGATGCCAGCCAACTGGATGAATACATATCTGCGGAGATTCCAAATCCAATTACCGACCTAGTTCTCTATAGGATAGTCACTGAATCTATGATGCATGGACCTTGCGGAATTGCAAAACATGACGCCCCTTGCATGTCTACAAGATTGATACTTTCATTTTATTTACTTCTTTTTATAGTTTATTTTAACACATTTCATCTCATTTTAGTTAATCTTCATGCATATTTTCTCTTTTTGTTATTTTTTCTCCTTTACCGGGTGCTTTCCAGTCTTTTGAACTTATTTGCAGGATTTATCGAAGACTATTTGTCATTGGAGGTATGGAAGGAGTGCGAGACTATTAGGGGCTTGCAATTTGTTCGTGAACTTGAAGTGTGGCGATTGGGCTCGGTGTCAGTACAAGCGGGATGCGCGTTGGATTTTATATTGGACGAGGACTCGAGTTGAGGAAGATTAAGGAGCATTGGATCAATCAAAGAAGGCTTTGGAATGGCACAAATGGGCTCTAAAGAATTATGCATGTGGGCTGAAGTGTGAATGAGAAGATTGGGCTAGATTGCATGTTAAATGGCCCAAGTCCCACATTCAGCGTGACCCACGCGGTCCGCGTGGACCCATACGCGGTCCGCGTGGACCCATACGCGGTCCGCGTGGACCCATACGCGGTCCGCATGAAATGTGCTGACTTGATTCCGAGTTTTGACTTGTTGACTCTACTTGTGGAAAGTTGGTGGGTAGCTTTTGGGCAACTTTTTGAATCGGGAATTAAGCCTTATCTGCTAGAGTTTGGGAGCATTCTTGAGGATTATCACTTGAAGAACACACACAATTCTCTCTCAAGGAGGCTTTGGAAGATTTGAAGATTTTTTGAAGATTAGTGTAATTTCTTTCCATCTTGCAACTAGAACAATGTTTGGTACCACTAAACTATATTGCATTTCTTTTACTTTGGCCATGCTTGACTAAACTCTCATTTGGTTGATTAGGGTTTAATCCCATGGATGATTGGTTGTTTTGAAGACTATTATTATCTTGTGTTGAAATTTATGGAAATGTTTTCTAGTTAAACATCTTGTTGTGTTTATTTATCTTTGATCATGAGCTTAGATGAATGGATGCTTATTTTTGTTGACTAATTTCTTGGTTAAGTAATGGACTTTCAAATTAGTAAGCAACAAATGGTTTATATGTTTGTTTTCATTTCATTTAGACCATGGAAATGTTTCCTCCATAATGATAATGTAAGCATTTGATTATCTTTTGGACTTGGTAACTCTTTCAACTTAAAGCTAATTGATTTTCATAAGATTTTATGCTTCATTGATTTTGTGACTTCAATTAAGGAAATGTGTTAAGAGCTCCTCTAGCCATTTTAATATCTAAGAAGAGTTGAGGCAATTTGTGCTTATGAATTGCTATAGCCAAGTTAAACCAATTCACAAGTGTTATTCTATTTAGTCTAATGATAAGTCAACCATGTCATCCATGTGGTGTACCCTAAATCAACCAATTTCACTTCATTGAATTTAATCAAATCTTTTACTTTTTTACTTGTCATATTTACATTCTAGTTAGTTTTAATTTTATCAAGCAATCAAAAAGAACTAACCCCCCCCCCCCCACATTTTTATTTTATTGTCATTTTACAAGTACTTTTGCAAAAAGATTTTCCATAGAGTTATAAATTGAACCAATCTCCGTGGATCGACCCCTTTACCACTATACACTATTTTAGTGTAAAAGATTTAGGGTTATTTATTTTTGTTGGCCTCGACAACCACCAAATTTTGGCGCCGTTGTCAGGGACTGATTTATTTTTAATCAATTTGTTTCTCTATGCCCAGATCTCAGCGTACAGGTGACTTGATTTACAACCCAGAAATTGAAAAAGAAGCAAGGCGTTTGGCGAAGGAAAAGCGAATTGAACGTGGTCAAACTTCTAATCCTCACGGGGATCCGGAGGTTGAACCCGCTTCATCAAGTGACACGGAACCCGATTCTAGTCCCGACCCTCGCCAAGAAATTCCCGAAACACCACCTCTACAACAAAATCCACCCATTATTGAACCAATTGCAATGGCGGACGGAGGAGAAGTTCCAGAAAGAACTTTGAGGTAAATGATGGAAACCGATGTTACACAAACTCCAACCGGTATCAATTACCCGGTTTTGGAAGGAGGTTCGAAATTGAAGTCAAGTTTAGTCCATCACCTCCCAACTTTTCATGGATTAGAGAATGAAGACCCACATAAGCATTTGAAGATGTTCCACATTATTTGCACTAGCATGAAGCCACAAGGGTCAACCGATGACCAAATCAAGCTAAGGGCATTCCCCTTTTCATTGGCCGATAGAGCAAAGGATTGGTTATTCTATCTTCCCCCGGGGTCGATCAACTCATGGACCGACATGGCAAGAACTTTTCTTGATAAGTTCTATCCCGCTTCAAGAGTCTCAAGTCTTAGAAATGAGATTTGTGGAATTCGCCAAGGTCAAAATGAGACTTTTCATGATTATTGGGAGAGATTCAACAATTTGTGTTATAGTTGCCCACAACACCAAATTCCGGAACAACTCCTCATTCAACACTTCTATGAGGGATTGTTACCAATGGAGAGAAGACTAGTTGATGCCTCAAGTGGTGGAGATGTCTTTAGTAAAACTCCACAACAAACAAGACAACTTTTCAACACCATAGCTGCAAACTCCCAACACTTTAGCCTGCGCCAAGACATGAAAAGAGATACACAACACAAAGTCAATGAAGTGGGAACATCGAACCTCGAGTCTCAAATCAAACATCTAACCTCCGTTGTCCAAAAGCTAGCCATGGGACAAACTCCAAAAGTGATGGTTTATGGGATATGTGCAACAATGGGACATCCAACGGATATGTGTCCAATTCTTCAAGAAGATGCGGAACATGTAAATGCCACGGGAGAGTTCCAAAATTACCACAACAAGCCATCTGGTTACCAAAATGCTTACAATTCAAGTTGGAAGCCAAATCCCAACATGAGCTACAACCCAAGACCATTGCCTCAAAATGCATTGGTTAGACCTTCCTATCCACCACTACAACCTCATTACCAACATCCACAACCACACTATCAATCCAAACCACACCCTCCGCACCACCAACAACCTCCTCAATCCCAACCAAGTAGCTTCGGAATGTCCCTTGAAGACATTGTCAAATCCCTAGCCACTAGTACCCAACAATTCCAAAAAGAGACAAGAACTAGTATCTCCAACCTTGAAGCACAAATGGGAGATATAGTTACATCCATAAGCAAGTTGGAGTCCCGTGGTAAACTCCCTTCTCAAACCGAAAAGAATCCAAATGTCAATGTGGTGACCTTGAGAAGTGGCAAACAAACCGGAGAAAGTAGTTCAAAGAAGAAGCCAAGGGATGAAGAGGAAGAAATAGAAGTCATTCCCATTGAAGAACCTATAGTCAAGAATGATGCCCAAGCCGGAGCCCCAAAGAAGACAACCCCTCTAGTGACTCCAATAGCCACTCAACCGCCATTCCCCTCCCGACTTGCAACTTCGAAGAAGAAAATGGAGGAAAAAGAGATTTTGGACACCTTCCGAAAGGTGGAAGTAAACATCCCTCTACTTGATGCAATCAAGCAAATCCCGAGATATGCAAAGTTTTTGAAAGAACTTTGTACCAACAAGAGGAAGTTGAAGGGAAATGAGAAAATTTCGATGAATGAAAACGCATCCGCGGTTTTACAAATGAAGCTTCCACCCAAGTGCAAAGATCCGGGAATGTTTACGGTTCCTTGCAAGATAGGAGATGTCACTTTTAGTAGTGCCATGCTTGACCTTGGTGCTTCTATTAACGTCATGCCCTATTCGGTGTATGAATCATTGAATGTTGGACCTTTAAGTGAAACCGGTGTCATAATCTCTCTTGCGGATAAATCAAGTGTCTTTCCTAGAGGTGTTTTGGAGGATGTCCTAGTGCAAGTAAACCAATTGGTCTTCCCGGCGGATTTCTATGTGATTGATCTAGATGAACAAGTGTCCTCAAAGTCGGGTATAATTTTACTTGGGAGACCATTCTTGAAGACGGCTAGGACAAAGATTGATGTGTATGCGGGAAGCTTAACAATGGAGTTTGATGGTGAAACAATAAGTTTTAACATTTATGATGCTATGAGATATCCTAGTGATGTTTCATCCTTGTGTTTTGTTGATGTTATTGAACCATTAACCCAAGAGTTGTTCGAGTTTTCTAATGGTGACACGTTGGAGATGGTTTTGAGCAAAGGGTTTGATTGTGGAAAGTTAGCCAAGAAGTTGAAGCTCTACTCACTAGACCCCGAAGTTGAAAGATTGGTTAACAATTTGGAGAACAAGAAGACTACTCAATTTAGTGTGAAGCAAATTGAATTACCTCAAACTCACACAAGATTGCCACCCTCCCTTGTTCAACCTCCAGAATTAGAATTGAAGGTCCTTCCTCAACATTTGAAGTATGCGTACTTAGGAAACAACGAGACTCTTCCGATCATCATTTCAACTCACTTAACCGAATGTGAAGAAGAGCAACTCCTCAAGGTTTTGAGGGAGCATAAAGAAGCCATGGGTTGGACGATTGCAGATATCAAAGGGTTGAGCCCCTCCACTTGCATGCACAAAATTCTAATGGAGGATGAATGCAAGCCAAGTAGAGACGCGCAAAGAAGGTTGAATCCGCCAATTATGGAAGTGGTCAAGAAAGAGATTTTGAAGCTCTTAGATGCGGGAATGATCTATCCAATCTCGGATAGCAAGTAGGTGAGCCCGGTGCAAGTCGTTCCAAAGAAGATGGGAATCACGGTAGTCGAGAACAACAAAGGTATGATGGTCCCCACCCGTGTGCAAAACGGGTGGAGAGTATGTATTGACTACCGCAAACTCAATGCAAGCACAAGAAAAGATCACTTCCCATTACCTTTCATTGACCAAATGCTAGAAAGGTTGGCCGGGAAATCACATTATTGTTGTCTAGACGGGTACTCCGGTTTTCACCAAATCCCGATGGCACCGGAAGACCAAGAAAAGACAACATTTACATGTTCATTTGGCACTTTCGCATACCGGAGAATGCCATTTGGATTATGTAACGCCCCGGCCACTTTCCAACGTTGCATGGTTAGTATCTTTTCCGAATATGTCGAAAACATAATTGAGGTTTTTATGGACGATTTTACGGTATATGGAAATTCCTTTCAAGAGTGTTTGACCAATCTCACCAAAATTTTGAAAAGATGTATTGAAACAAATTTGGTTTTAAATTTTGAGAAGTGTCATTTCATGGTGAGTCAAGGTCTCATTTTGGGTCACATTGTGTCAAAGAAAGGAATTGAGGTAGATAAGGCCAAAATTGATATTATTCAAAGCTTACCTTACCCGACTTGTGTTCGGGAAGTTCGTTCTTTTTTGGGCCATGTAGGTTTCTACCGACGATTAATCAAGGGCTTTTCAAAGATAACAAGACCAATGTGCCAACTCTTGCAAAAGGATGTTGATTTCGAGTTCAATGAGGCGTGCAAAGAAGCTTTCGATAAGCTCAAGGAGTTGCTTACATCCGCCCCCATCATGCAAGCACCAAATTGGGATCTCCCCTTTGAGATCATGTGTGATGCAAGCAACTATGCAATAGGCGCCGTTTTGGGTCAAAAGAATGGACGAGCCTCCCATGTGATCTACTATGCATCGAGAACACTAGACAATGCTCAAAGCAACTACTCTACTACGGAGAAGGAGCTATTGGCCATAGTGTTCGCCTTGGAGAAATTTAGACAATACCTACTTGGTACCAAGGTCATTGTGTATTCGGATCACGCAGCTCTTAAGTACTTGATGACGAAGAAAGATGCAAAGCCTAGACTCATCCGGTGGATTCTATTGCTACAAGAATTTGATTTGGAAATCCGGGACAAGAGTGGATGCGAGAACCTTGTTGTCGACCACCTAAGCCGGATCACTTCAAATGAAACTCCTCTTCCTTTGCGGGACGAGTTTCCGGATGAGCATCTCTTTTCCCTTACTCAATCTACTCCTTGGTATGCCGATATCGTTAACTTTTTGGTCACGAAAAGGTATCCCGACACATTCACACGTGCTCAAAAAGACAAGCTCAAAAGTGATGCAAAATACTATGTGTGGGATGAACCTTATTTGTGGAAACATTGTCCCGATCAAATTATTAGGCGATGTGTGCCCCAACAAGAGCATCAATCCATTTTACAATTTTGTCATGAACTTGCTTGTGGGGGACACTTCGGACCTAGTCGGACCTTGAGAAAGGTCCTTGAGTGTGGACTATTTTGGCCAACCATGTCACGCGATTGTTACTTGTTTTGCAAAAGTTGTGAACGGTGCCAAAGGACGGGGAACATTTCACAAAAGAATCAAATGCCACAAAATCCCATCCTTGTTTGTGAAGTTTTTGACGTATGGGGGATTGATTTCATGGGCCCATTCCCTGTTTCGTTTGGCAACGTTTACATCTTGCTCGCGGTTGACTATGTTTCTAAGTGGGTTGAGGCCAAAGCTACACAATCGGACGATGCCAAAACGGTTATCGAGTTTTTGAAGTCTAATGTTTTTGTGAGGTTTGTGGTGCCTAGGGCTTTGATTAGTGATAGGGGGACACACTTTTGCAACAAGATGATGGAGGCTTTATTGAAGAAGTACAACGTGACCCACCGTGTTTCAACCGCCTACCACCCTCAAACGAACGGTCAAGCGGAAGTTTTGAAACGTGAGGTGAAGAGTATCCTTGAGAAAACGGTGAATCCCTCAAGGAAAGATTGGAGTTTAAGGCTTGATGATGCCTTGTGGGCCTATCGGACCGCGTACAAGACCCCGATAGGAATGTCTCCATTTAGGTTGGTTTTTGGAAAACCTTGTCATCTTCCCGTGGAATTGGAACACCGTGCATTTTGGGCGGTCAAGCAATGCAACTTCAACATCGATGAAGCGGGAAGACATAGGAAGCTTCAACTTCAAGAGTTAGAGGAGTTGAGAAATGACTCCTATGAAAACTCAAGAATTTACAAGGGGAAGACGAAGCTTTTCCATGACAAGTCCATTACCCGCAAGCATTTCGAGCCGGGACATAGGGTTTTGCTTTACCATTCACGATTGAAATTATTTCCTGGAAAGTTGAGGTCAAGATGGATGGGTCCATTTGTTGTGCTAAAAGTCTTTGAGCATGGAGCGGTTGAGATTCAAAGTGAAGAAACGGGGCAAATCTTTAAAGTCAATGGGCATCGATTGAAACCTTTCTATGAAGGTTTTAACGCAAATATCCTAGATGTCATCCAATTGGATGCCCCGGTGTACTGAAATCAAGAGGGAAGCACGTCTCGCCAAAGGCGTTAAAGAGGGGCATTTTTAGAAAACTAAAAGTTTTCATCTTTTCTAGTTCCGAATAAATGTCGTAGATGGACCATTTTTGCATTTAACATCTCTTCTTCTTCCTTCTTGCGGTCAAAGAATGTTGGATTTGAAGGCCCGGTTGTGACAACCCGAAAGATGTTCTGTTAACATAACCCATGCCGTTAATAAAATTTATTTTATTTTGGGTTTTTCCGTTCACTTTCAAATAAAATAATTCATTTAGAATTATTATTATTATTTCCTATGTATTGAAACGAAATATTTATTTGAGTGAAAACACTCTAAATAATCTTTTGAATTTCTAGACTATGACTAGTGCGGGTAATGGTCATTTACCCGGGTAAAATATTAAGCTCCGTTTAATGTCCGTATTGGGTGTATTCCCACCGGGTCACTAACTCTAGACACATAAAAGGGTGGAGTGGCCACCATTTGAGCTTTTCCCACACTTCAACTTTCTCTCTCTACTCTCTCTCTAGAAATCGAACTCTCTCAAGAATCTTCACTTTCAAGCTCCAAATTGGTAAGTGATCCTTCCTAACTAGTTGCTTATCCTAACATGCATGCAAATCCATGTCTTAAACTCTTAAATGCATCAAAAACTCGTGTTTACGGTTTGGGGAGCCTCCCAAAAACCGTAATCTCCTTCAATGGGGGTTTTGAAGCCCCAAAACCCTTCCAAACCTCTTCTAATGCTTAGATCCTTACATGCATGGAGTTAGAACCACAAGATCATGAATTTTTGGCCATAAACACGAGTTTACGGTCCTTGAATGTTCAAGAACCGTAAACACCCTTTCATGGGGTGTTGATGCTCCTTAACCTTCCCAATGCATGTCTAATGGCCTCGAAACTTGCTTAGATGATCTTAGAACCCTAAAACATGTCCAAATGAGCATGAACTTGAGTTTACGGTTTGGGAACGTCTCCCAAAACTGTAAACACCTTCCAAGGGTGTTTTAATGCTCCAAACACTTTGCATGGCTTGTATTTGAGTCTAGAACTTGCATGAATGGCTTGCAAAACACCAAAACGTATGGAAAATGGACAAACATGGACAAGGGTGGGTTTACGGCCGTAAACCCATGAGTTTACGACCGTAAACTCCCCAAGGGTGGTCCAAGGACCGTAAACCCATGAGTTTACGACCGTAAACTCCCCAGGGGTGGTCCAAGAACCGTAAACCCTGATTCCTAGTTCATTTCATGTCCCGATCACTTCCTAAGCCCTTGAATCAACCCTAGATCCTTCCTATGTGCAAGATGAGACCTTGGATCACTCAAACCACCACACCCATGAGTTTACGGCCGTAAACTCATGGGGGATGTGGTCTAGAAACCGTAAACTCCCCCAAGGGTTTACAATTGAAGAGTAAACCCTCCTAACTAGGTCATACACTCCTTAAATGCAACCCGTATCATTCCTAACACTTGGAATCAAGTGTTTTCTTGCATTGAGTGTGTATACTTGTTTAATTAGTAGTATAATAACTAATTGGATACAATTGGGTATCACCTCATATTACTTAGGACCTTTGCGTGTGATCAAGTCCTAAGTTGTCTTCTAGCAATCAAAATCGGCACATTCTCGTCAGGTGAGTTCATACCCCTACACCTTTTCCAAGTTTTTCATGTTTTCAGGGGGGGAATACAAGCAAAATCATAAAGGTTTTCATAACTTAAAAGAAACTGATGTAATTATACGATTCTCCGATGAACTTATGTTACTTTATCCCTCTTGTAATAGGCAGAGCATAAGGGATATTTTCTAAATATAATTACATAGTTTTCCTAAAACAGTATGGAACTTATCAAACCTTTCCAATCCAAATGGGAAAAACTTATCAAACTGTGCAAATTATTATGGGAATAATTTGGGGATCTTTACCACTTGTTATACGAATTTCGATTTCATGCAAAGTCAAAAATATAAACTATGTCTGATTTAGTTTATCTATGTCTAATCTAGAGTATCATGCTAAATAATTATGTTGTATTTAATTATTTATACTCTACTATGTTCCCAACTAATTCGAAACTCGAAAACGATTGAATCATCTGAAAATCTGTAAATACTAGCTTGTGAGACTTATCTTCGTTATATCCTTCGGGATACCAATAAATCCTCACCAGAAGTATAACCAAAGTCTCCTGGAGGGAGAACGTGAAATTTGTGGATAGATCTATTCGGGACTGACAATCCCACACCTAAACTGTTAGCTACAGTTAGGCGGGCACGCCTGGGGTGACAAATTTTGTAAATCGAACGACGCCTGAAGAACGTCAAGGAGGTCACGGGTCATATCAGTATGGTTATACGGCTCACAATACGTATTTAACAAACCAACTTGGTTACGGATTTTCCTTACTTTATTTCAACTATAGTTTTATGTATTAAAACTATCTACTTTCACACTGGATGGTATTCCAGGGATCTAATCTAATAGTTTTTTTTTATGTATTAAAACTACCTACTTTCGTACTGGATGGTATTCCAGGGATCTAATCTAATAGTTTTATGTATTAAAACTACCTACTTTCGTACTGGATGGTATTCCAGGGATCTAATCTAATAGTTTTATGTATTAAAACTACCTACTTTCGTACTGGATGGTATTCCAGGGATCTAATATATAGTTTTATGTATTAAAACTACCTACTTTCGTACTGGATAGTAATTCCAGGGTCATAACTTATGGTTTTCATATCCTATTCAAATTAACTTACATATAAGAAAATATGGGATTTTCTTGGATATCAACTGTTCATGAAACTAAAGGAAACTGAATCTTTTCCAGAAAACAAACCGCTTATGAACTCACCAGCTTTTTGGCTGATATTTTAAAACTGCTTGTATTCTCAGGGCATCCATAGACAGGTACTCCCACTAACTTTTGGAGAAGACGGAACATATAGAAGACTCGTCTTCACTTTTGTTCTAACGAATGTATCTAAGAAAACTTGTAGTACTTTATTTTCAAACAAATGTAAAACTTTCTCATGTAATGTAATGGTTGTGTTTACTATGCTTGCTATGTACATTGGTTGTGATACTCTACATGACGTCACTCCGCCCCGGAACGTTTCCGCCATCGGTTTCGGGGTGTGACACCGGTGTTCGTATTGGTCAAAGAGCAAAAAATTGAGAAAAATGGCAACAGCACTCACGCGGTCCGCGTGTACTCTAAGGGCCGTCCGCGTTAATAAACAAATGGACCGCGTGTGGTCCCCTAAACTGTCCGCGTCCATTTTTCAGAACACAGAAGACTTTCAAGCCAATTCACGCGGACCGCGTGTACTCGTGGCTCCGTCCGCGTGTTTATTAAAACGGACCGCGTGTACTCCAGCATTTGACCGCGTGTAAATGATGCAAGACAGAATAATTTTTGGTTTATTCACGCGGACCGCGTGTACTCGCGTCCGCGTCCGCGTGAGGTGTTGACCAACGTTGACTCGTTTTTGACCAGGTTTGACCGCAACTTAGCCCCACTTATACTCGAGCCGGCCCTTCCTTCTTCCCATTCCTTCTTCTTCCTTTCTCTTAACCTCCATTAGAACACCTCCTTCTCCTCCACTAAAACTCAGTTTCCCGTCAAGCCGCCGGTCGGAATTCCGCGAGACCACCGCCATTCTTCACCAATTTCCGAGCTCTACAAACCCCACTAAAAAACCGGGTCGATCTGTTGCTGTAACTCCGGGCGCCACCACCACTCAACCGCCACTTTCCGGCCGTTTTCTGGCCAACTCCGGCCACATCTCGCGATTCCGACCCCACCATTGTGCTCCCCTTGGACAAGGCTACAAACCCCACCAAAAATATCTCTCAAAGCTCGCCGGAAAATTTCGCCGGAATTTCAAGCCATTGCCGGATTCATCGGGTTTTCGCGGTAAATTGCTTCTCACGGGATATTGAACAAAGCCTTAAGCTTGGGGTGGAGAGTTGCAAGATTTTCAAATCCTGATTTTTCGCGCGCAAATTTTGAACTTTCAACAAAGACGGGTACTTTCTTTCCTTTATTTTAATTGATCAATATGCATGTCTCTGAACCACAATTCATATGCTGTTGCATCAAATGAGTTTAGGAATTATTTCTTGCTTTGATTGTTGAACTGCTTTAGAAGTCCATAGGGAGTCGGTTGGTGATTTGGATTGAAATATCGTTTGTTGAGATTGTGGTTCGTGTAGTGGTTATTTTTCGTGCAGGTAGTCCATGTCCACATCTAGGAAGCGCCTGGCTGCTGCCTGAGGCAAAGCCCCGGCTAGAAACCAAGATGATGCTCCCGATATTCCAAGATTTCGGGATGCCAAGGCGGCCGAAAATTACACGAAGAGCTTGCCTAGAAAGGTTGCATCCACCAAGTTCGTGTGCAAACCCACACTTATCTCATTAGGGGTTCTTGAGGGGGTCACCCAATTGTTCCGTAACATTGAGTGGGAAAACCTTCTCAATCTAATGGCACACACTTACGAGCTCCCTACTAGAGAGTTTCTGACCGATTGCGGGTACGATAGCGAAAGAAAAAAAGCCGCATTCCAACTTTTGGGGGCCGAAGGTTTATTGATTTTGCTACAATAAACGACATCTTGGGCTTACCTTCTTCGAGCACATCCACGATTTTCGACGTTTTGCCTGCTGAGTTCAACCACGAGACGTTTTGGACGGAGATCACCAGGGGTATCTTTTCATGTGCCAGTCGGAATAAAGCAACCTCCATCATTCACCCGTGCCTCCGCATCGCACATCGCATCTTGGTATGTACAGTTTTTGCCCGCAAAGAAGCAGGCCAGGTCACAAAAAATGAGCTCTTCTTCCTTTGGTGTATGACGCGGCGTGCAAACCCGCCAATCCCGGACTTTGCTTCGTTCTTTTTACACAAATGCGCACACATGAGAACCAAAACGTCCGGTGATATTTGCATTGGGGGATTTGTCACACTTTTGGCTCGCGGTCTTGACATCGAGCTCCCAGACGAATACCAGCCTATTGACAACAAAAATCTTTTGGATGAGCGCGCTCTCATAAACATGCACCACATACGTCGAAGGAACAGGAGCAGCTTCACATGGTATTGTACTCAAGGGGTCGGATATCTCATTCTTCCCGACCCTCGAGTCACCAACTTCACCTTTCACGATCGCACTCAGTGGAGACTCGCGAGGACCATCACTCAGTCAGTCAATGAGGATGTGCTCCAGGATCAAGATGATGACGGATGCATGTGGATGACGAGCCCGACGATGAACCCACCCATGGTCCACAACACGCTCAGCCCCAAGCACCTCCCGGATATTACCCGCTTCCCCCCAATTTTGCCGAACGGTTCGAGACTCTTTGCATCTCCAACCAAATCATGTCCCAGCAAATGCACCATATGTGGGGGTGGCACCAATCCCAAAACCATTTTGAGAACGTCCCACTTCCACCTCCCTATCCATACCCCCACCCACCCACCCTTATCCCCCTCCACCTTACCCTTACCCCTACCCCCAATACCCATATCCTCCTCCCGACCCCCCGATTTAGGTACTTTCGCCTCGCCCTAAGCATTGAGGACAATGCTTATTTCTAAGCTTGGGGTGGGGTATTCCCTTTTCTTTTTAATTTATCATGCATTTTAATTAGGTTGCATAGCATTTTAGTATAAATTGCATTCATTTTTTTTTATATATATAAAACCTCCAAAAAGATTTTATTTTTCTTCTTTTTCACTTTTATTTTTGCATGACATTTAGCCTAGGGCATAAGCATTCATGCACTTTTGTTATCTCTTTATTCTCATCTCCGAACATCTTTACTTGAAAGACACGACGCACCTTAATTACAATTCTTTTGGAAACTCACATAACAAATAAAAATCGCTCTTAGGGACTTTCAGTTGTTGCTTCTTCTCTTATATATATGTGGGGAGAGAGTGCAAGTAGTTGTGCATATGAATCAACCCATGTCAAGTGTGGCATAAGTAGGGGGACAACTTAGCCCCGTGCCGACCAGTCCCTCACCTGAATTCTCAGTGCAAGCCACAATCAAACCCCAAAGAAAGGAATAAAAACTAGATTCTGCTATTTTGAGATCTTTAGTGTCTAACTGCTACAATTCACATCATATCTCACTACTTTATGATTTAGACACATTTTTCCCACTTGATCTCGAATTAGCCTTAGTGTTGTTGTGCTCGTTTGGGTTAGACTTAGACTCTTCTTATAGTTGTATATAGTTTTGTATTTTTATTTTCAGGCTTTACTTGTAAAACTCCTGTGGTAAACCAAAAAAGTGAGTCTAAAAAAAATTTATTAAAGGAGAGACAACTACCCCCTTTTTCCAGTTTTGTTTTGTTTTATGAATCAAAAGTAAACTATTTCAAAAGTATCGTTCGAAAAGTTTTGCGTCAATTTAAAAAAAAAAAAGGGTTCAATAAAGTCTAGTATTTAGTTCGTGCACTTGAAATTTCATATGTAACCAATTTGTTTGGAGAAGTCAAACTTTTGATATTTTGTGGAGTTTGAACCTTATGTTTGTTGGTTCTAGTCTTTAGAAGTTAAAAATAATAATAATAATAATAATAATAATAATAATAATACAAAAAAAGAGAAAAAAAAATTTAGTTTTGAAAAATCGGATATTATCGCAATCATAAAATGCGAGTGTAGTTATATATTTTTAGTATTTTCTTCTTTGTGTCTTAAGTATTTGTATTTGTTTTTGTAACATGTTTTTGGGGTTTTGTTGTCCAAAAAAAAAAAAAAAAGGTCGGGCCACGGAGTTGTATCCATTTGTTTGCTTTTGTAAATGTTTAGTTTTTCGGATTCTAGCTCATGTAATTAGTTTATGGTTGATATTTTTCTAGTTAGATATCATTTTTGTTGGCAACTACGATGGCGCCCTTCACTCATCGTGTGCTCGACTCTTCGCTCTACATGGATCATATTTTGGTGGAAGCACTTACTCTTCTTGATGATTGTAGTTTGCCAACTTTTGTACATAGCTCGCTCCTTGCCATTTTTGGCCCGAGTTATCTTTCTCTAGGTTTTATTTCTTGATGTGGGGTTGAAGTTGTGAGGAGTGAGGAACATTCTAACCGAGGGACACTTTCTTATGGCTAGTGGGCTAGATCGGACCACGAAACAATGTCACATAAACCATACTAGTGAAGTATGCATGCTCGTTTTGCATCTTGATCAACATGTTTCCCTTGCTAGAAAGGTAACAAAGGCTCGTCCCTCAAAGTGATTCTTACCTCTAAAAATGGATTATATGTTTTTATTTTAAGGACGTGTTGTGAATTTCCACCTAAGATGTTCATTCTTTTTTCTTTCTAGGATAGTTCATCCCAAGTTCATTTTAGTCTTGTCTTACTTGAGGACAAGTAAGGTTTAAGCTTGGGGTGATTTGATAGTTTCATTTTATTTACTTCTTTTTATAGTTTATTTTAGCACATTCCATCTCATTTTAGTTAATCTTCATGCATATTTTCTCTTTTTGTTATTTTTTCTCCTTTACCGGGTGTTTTCCAGTCTTTTGAGCTTATTTGCAGGATTTATCGAAGACTATTTGTCATTGGAGGTATGGAAGGAGTGCGGGACTATTAGGGGCTTGCAATTTGTTCGTGAACTTGAAGTGTGGCAATTGGGCTCGGTGTCAGTACAAGCGGGATGCGCGTTGGATTTTATATTGGACGAGGACTCGAGTTGAGGAAGATTAAGGAGCATTGGATCAATCAAAGAAGGCTTTGGAATGGCACAAATGGGCTCTAAAGAATTATGCATGTGGGCTGAAGTGGGAATGAGAAGATTGGGCTAGATTGCATGTTAAATGGCCCAAGTCCCACATTCAGCGTGACCCACGCGGTCCGCGTGGACCCATACGCGGTCCGCGTGAAATGTGCTGACTTGATTTCGAGTTTTGACTTGTTGACTCTACTTGTGGAAAGTTGGTGGGTAGCTTTTGGGCAACTTTTTGAATCGGGAATTAAACCTTATCTGCTAGAGTTTGGGAGCATTCTTGAGGATTATCACTTGAAGAACACACACAATTCTCTCTCAAGGAGGCTTTGGAAGATTTGAAGATTTTTTGAAGATTAGTGTAATTTATTTCCATCTTGCAACTAGAACAATGTTTGGTACCACTAAACTATATTGCATTTCTTTTACTTTGGTCATGCTTGGCTAAACTCTCATTTGGTTGATTAGGGTTTAATCCCATGGATGATTGGTTGTTTTGAAGACTATTATTATCTTGTGTTGAAATTTATGGAAATGTTTTCTAGTTAAACATCTTGTTGTGTTTATTTATCTTTGATCATGAGCTTAGATGAATGAATGCTTATTTTTGTTGACTAATTTCTTGGTTAAGTAATGGACTTTCAAATTAGTAAGCAACAAATGGTTTATATGTTTGTTTTCATTTCATTTAGACCATGGAAATGTTTCCTCCATAATGATAATGTAAGCATTTGATTATCTTTTGGACTTGGTAACTCTTTCAACTTAAAGCTAATTGATTTTCATAAGATTTTATGCTTCATTGATTTTGTGACTTCAATTAAGGAAATGTGTTAAGAGCTCCTCTAGCCATTTTAATATCTAAGAAGAGTTGAGGCAATTTGTGCTTATGAATTGCTATAGCCAAGTTAAACCAATTCACAAGTGTTATTCTATTTAGTCTAATGATAAGTCAACCATGTCATCCATGTGGTGTACCATAAATCAACCAATTTCACTTCATTGAATTTAATCAAATCTTTTACTTGTTTACTTGTCATATTTACATTCTAGTTAGTTTTAATTTTATCAAGCAATCAAAAAGAACTACCCCCCCCATTTTTATTTTATTGTCATTTTACAAGTACTTTTGGAAAGAGATTTTCCATAGAGTTATAAATTGAACCAATCTCCGTGGATCGACCCCTTTACCACTATACACTATTTTAGTGTAAAAGATTTAGGGTTATTTATTTTTGTTGGCCTCGACAATCACCAAGGATCATGCTCAAAGAAATTCCCAAAGGAATATCAAATGGTATCTACATTTGACAAACATGGTTACGCACGTTACAAGAGACGTCGAACTTCTCACTTTGTCCAAAAGAATGGAATTTTCTTAGATAACAGTTACGTTGTGCCCTACAATTCAACTTTGTTACTGCATTTTCATGCCCATATAAATGTCGAATATTGTGGATGGAATATGCTAATAAAGTACCTCTTCAAATACATATCAAAAGGATCTGATCGTATAAAATTCGCTATTACAAAAAATCCCTCTACCATTGTTGATATTGGGACAAATGCTCCGGATGAAATTGACGAAATCAAAAACTTTGTAGATAGTAGATTTATCTGTCCTCATGAAGCGGCATGGAGAATTTTTGATTTCGTAATACATTACAGAAATCCTCCCGTACAGGTACTTTATCTAAAACCACAATATTTGCTTACAATTTTAACAACATTACCTGATCACCCACATTGTCTTTTTAAGGTCCTTGCTGTTCATCTTGAAAACATGCAAAACGTCACGTTCAGAGACAATGAACAGCTTCACAACATCGTGTCTGATCCGTATGCAAAAGCCACAACTTTAACAGAATGGCTTGCAAATAATAATATTGATGCCAGCGGACGCGATCTACGCTATGTTGATTACCTTTCTGAATACCGATGGGTGCAAAACGGAAAACACTGGAAACGTAGAGTCACAGACAGAACACCAGCTATAGGTCGACTAATATACGTCCATCCATCCGCTGGTGAGGCGTTTTACCTCCGAATAATGTTGTCACATCAAAAAGGTTGTCGTTCCTTCGAGGACATAAGAACCGTAGGTCGTGAATTACTTCCAACATTTCGAAGTGCATGTGAGAAACTTGGACTGCTTGGAGATGACAATGAATGGTTCAATGCAATTGAAGAGGCTGTTGCATGGGCAACCGCCGCTGAATTAAGATCTTTGTTTACTCATATGCTTTTGTTTTGTGAGATCTCAAATCCTAACCAACTTTTTCAGCAACAGTGGAAGAAGTTTGCTGACGACGCATCATATACACAACATATAGTCAATGATAAGACCAGATGCAATACGTTCTATATGAAATTGAATTATTATTACGTTCAGGAACATCAGCTACCTCATTGTCAGCGTTCGGATTACCCATGCCAAAAGCAGAAATGCTAGCAGCTTTAACAAATAGACTCCTCATGGAAGAGAAAAATTACGATAGGAAAAAACTAACAGAAGACCATGACTCATGCTATACTACTCTGCACCCAGAACAGAAGTTTATATATGAATATGTGATGACGACTCTGACAAGGAACGAGCAAGTTTTGTCCTTTGTATATGGACATGGTGGCACTGGAAAAACCTTCCTATGGAAAATATTAATTTCTGGTCTACGTTCCAAAGGGAAGATTGTTCTGGCAGTTGTTGCATCAGGTATTGAGTCGTTATTACTCCCTTCTGGAAGAACGACTCATTCACGTTTCAAAATACCGCTAGATCTTACTGATAGTTCATTGTGCAATATAAAGAAAAACACACAGCTCGCCCAACTACTAATAGAAACAACACTCATAATTTGGGACGAAGCACCAATGAACGATCATAGGTGTTTTGAGTCCTTGGACAAAAGCCTGAAGGATCTAACAGACTGTACGGATCAGCCATTCGATCATAAATCAATACTTCTAGGAGGGGATTTTCGCCAAACGCTACCTGTTAAACGCAAAGCATCAAAAACAGAAATCCTAAACTCATCCTTGCCTAGATCACATCTATGGAAATATTTCAAGGTTTACAGATTAACTGAAAATATGCGCTTACAAAGACCAAACATAGATATAACAAGTACGCATGAGGTGGAAACATTCTCACAATGGTTACTTGCTGTCGGAAACGGAGAATTAGGCATCCCTGAAAATGACGGTCCATGCAATGCCAAGAAAATCAAAATTCCGCCACAATACATGATACCTCCACATGTTTCAGCACTCCAAGAACTAATCGGATTCATCTATGACAATATTACTCTTGAAAACCCAACGGTACTAAATCTTTCTGAAAAAGCAATAGTGTGTCCAAAAAATGAAACTGGCCATGAAATAAATATGATGGTTCTGAAGAAGACTGCTGGAAATAGCAAAATTTACTTAAGTACAGACTCAATAATCCTAAACGCCGGTTGTCACGGTGATCCCGGCCTGCTATATCCACCTAAATACTTACACATGTTAAACTTCAACGGTATACCACCACATCAACTCGAATTGAAGATCAATGCTCCCGTTATACTTATGCGTAACATTAGTCCAATTTATGGCCTATGCAACGGAACAAGATTGATAATTACACAACTTTTATCAAGAGTCATTGAGGCACAGATAATGACTGGAACAGCAATAGGCCGTAGAGTTTATATACCCCGCATCACTTTGACGCATACAGATAACGAGCTTCCATTTACTTTGAAAAGGAAACAATTCCCGTTGAAACTCTGTTATGCAATGACAATAAACAAAAGTCAAGGCCAATCACTAAAAAAATAGGCATCTATCTTCCACAACCTGTTTTTGGCCATGGTCAACTCTACGTAGCACTTTCAAGAGCAACATGTCCACAATCCCTCAAACTTCTAACTATTCCACAACCAAATGAACCTGCAAACTTAACCAGAAACATAGTTTATTCAGACTTTTTATCGGAAATAGATAATACTTTTAACCATAATTAAACAAAAGTCAATGCCAATCGCTAAAAAAAATAGGCATCTATCTTCCACAACCTGTTTTTGGCCATGGTCAACTCTACGTAGCACTTTCAAGACCAACATCTCCACAATCTCTCAAACTTCTAAGTATTCCACAGCCAAATGAACCTGCAAACTTAACCAGAAACATAGTTTATATAATACTTTTAACCATAATTAAAGTACCTGTATAGCATAACCAAGGTAAACCTATTATCAAACATATGTCGTACGCATGCTACACTGTTTGATTGTAATGTACTTCTGCTAGGTTATTCAAATATATCAAACCTCTTTAATATATGATTAATGTAATTATACTATGCCTTTACCTGCTAATGACCATTTTTGTCTATTTTCTTCCTACAGAACAAAATGTATTGGATAGCAGATGTCAAGCCTAATGAAGAACCCATACCACTACGAATCAGAGTTATTAAAAAGTGGAAAACACACACTAGTGAACAAGATTTATGCTACCTGTTTGTAGAAATACATATACGTCTCCCGCTACACATCTATTAAAATATTGATTTCACATACATATATAAAAATTTCTATTAATCTATTACAGGGAGATGCTATAGAGGCAGTGGCCGACCCAAGGAAAGAACAATCTCTAGATGCCAAAATGACAGTAAATCTATGCTACACTGTAACTGGATATGTTGCACTCCCAGCCAGAAAATCCAGGAGGGTGGTCCGGCATGACGCATCTGTACGTCTCGACGACACAGCCCTCTTCGAACCTCTCTGTGACCCAGACATCCCATCCTACTTTTATGATTTTGCTACATACGACATCCTCCTGGCCAGAAAATTAAACCCAAAACAATTGAGCGGTAAGAACAACCTTTTTTAAAATTAACAAAAAAATATACTCACATTTGACCTCAAATTTGTCAGTTCGTTTTATGCAGACTATATAGGCCGTGTTGAGACAATATCTCCTCCACTAATCCGAAAAGCAAAAAGAATAAAAAAAGTGAAAATACAAGACCAATGGTTAGTACCTTCCAATATTGAAATGTAGCATACGAAGACAACATTCACAAATTCATATTTTAATAATCACCACTAACAACAGGGCACACATAATGGAAATCACTTTCTGGGATGAATCCATCTTCCCATATCAGAGAGAGGAAGCAGTTGGCAAGGTTCTAGCAGTTACTGCTACATTGGTAACTGAATATCAAAGTATACTACAAACCCTTTTCCTTACTTTACTTTCTTAAACGAATACATGTGTCATTAGTTATCCAACTACTAACTACTTCCAACAGACAACTTGCAGTTGGAAACTACAGAGGCAACATCAACGTTCCTCAACCCACGAATCCCAAATTTACAAAGTATAACTGACAGGTACACAACTGCCCTTTACCTATATAGACTGTAATGCCAAAGTTACAAGCTCAATAAATTTTCAAAGTACAGATTCAATCAGCTCAAACACCCAACAGATGTGCAACAAAACCAACAAACCATGTCCATCCATCAAATAGTAAACAAGTTCAAAGATGATCCAATGGTATAGACTAACTTATCACTATTACTCTTAAAGTCTTACAATTCATCAGCCTAATATACTGAATAAATATAAAACGCAGCATAACAAGTTTACCTGCACAACAAGTGTCACAGAAATCACATTGCACCGTAAGTGGTACTATGTTACATGTCCGCGTTGTCCAAAAAAATTATTCCTACAGAAAGGAATAATCCCACGGTTTGTATGTGAAGACGATGGCTATGTTCCTGAACCAAATTTCATGTAAATCTCATTCCAACTTGAAAAAGTTATACTATTCTTTTACATCGTCCTTTACATTAACCATTACTATTTTCAAATGACCAGGTATTGTGTAAACACAACAATTGCAGATGAAAGTACAAATGCAAAAGCTATATTCTTCAATGACGCCATGACACAAATGCTTGAAAAAAGTTGCCACGACATGGTCATCACACATGGACATTCAGACCTGGACATAATTCCCCCAGAAATACTCGACATACGAGGAAAAACTATGGTCATCGATATTGCTATGAAGAAGGACGGAACAATGGCAATTAACAAGGCAATACCACAAACGACACTCGAACAAGTAACACCAAATCCCAAGGCAACAGTAAAAAGACATCTGCCATCATCACAGGGTATACATACTTGCTTATCGCCTTTTTTTAAGTGTGTTACATGTAACATACATTTAATTTCTTTTAATGCACTTGTAGCACTTGACATGCCGCGTAAACAAAAGAAAAGTTAGATACAACTGTACGAATTTTGATGCGTACCAAAGGAGGAATTTTGACAACGACAAACAACAACAGATGGATCTATGCTCCTCAATCATAAGATAAGGCCAAAAGAAAAGAGACATCACCTTTTGTATTATGCAAGTATATCCTATAATTGTAGTTAATTGTCGTATCGTTCGTACCTCCCGAAACTGCAACTAACTTTTTGAATGTATGAATGTATATAACTTCTACATACTTCCTATATAATTCTCTGCCCATCATAACAACCAACTTTCTACCATTTCTTAAATACATCACTGCCGCCGCAACGCGCGGCACGGGTAAAATTCTAGTTTAATTTGTTTTCTTATCTTAGGCTCAATGGAAAAATGAAAAAAAAAAAATAGTTAGGCTCATTTGTTTTCAAATGGTCAACACTCAACAAGGAGGCAGTGGCACTTGTAGACATGTTTATTGATAAAAAAAGAATGAGCACGAAACCAACTTTGTATGAAATTTTTTATGTTCTTATTCTTAAATATATAATTTTGTCTTTTTTATTAAGTGATAACAAAACAAGCACTAAATGATTTATGAATGTAAATTTCTCATTTTATTATTCTTAACTATATAAAATTATGTATTTTTAAGTAGCGAGATTTTAATTTTATTGATTTAGAAGAAATGTTGGCTTAGAAATTAAATATTTTTAAAGTTATTTTTTGAATGAATAATGATATTTTGATGTTTCTAATAAACAAATAATTAAATTAGAAGTTTATTAATATATAAAAAGATAGTCGTTTTGATATATTTTTTTTATCATAGACAAGATGACTAAAATGTAAATAGTTTGTAATTTAAAAATAAATACTTACTATTATATTTTTAATGGTTGGTCGCTAGAACTTTTTGGTTAGAGCACCCACATCGGCTTGCAAATTGGTCTTGCAAATAAAAATCAAACGCCACATAGACCAATCTCTTGCAACAGTTGCAAGGCTTGCAAATGAAACACTAATATTCTATTCTTATTATTTATATATTATATATAATACATATTCCACACACATATATATATATATATATATATATATATATATATATATATATATATATATATATATATATATATATATATATATATATATATATATATATATATATATATATATATAGGGAAGAGTTATTTGGAAAACAAAAAAACCCTAAAAATCATAAAAATGCATAAAAAAATACTTAGAGATCACAAAACTTTTTTTTGAAATTTTTTATCAAAAAATCGCAGCTTTTAACATAAAATCGCTGAAAATTTTTTTTTCAGCGAAATTGTCAAAAAGGCTGCGATTTTTTGATAAAAAAATTCAAAAAAAAGTCTTGTAATGTCTAGGTATTTTTTTTATGCATTTTTATGATTTTTAGGGTTTTTTTGTTTTTCATAAAACCTAAACCTATATATATATATATATATATAAAATAAAAAAACCTTTATTATATTATATATTTTATTTCTTAAATTATAAATTAATATATAATATATTAAGAATTTTTTGATTAATTAAATAGTTGTAGATGTGGGAGATTTTTAAAATGTGACTAGTAATTGCAAAGCTGGCACCTTGGAAAAGATTCTAGTCCCATTCCCAAAAATTTTAAATCCATCTCATTCTGTTCTCTCGTATCCAACACTTTTCCCATCGTTTCTTTGTTTTGACCTGCGAGAGACGAGAGCACAAACAGCATTGGAGCAATCAAGGCAACAACCATCGCCGTCCGTGAAATAGCACGCCGTCGTCCACCAGTCTACCGCTGCCGAAGTCCGGACGCAAACCAGTACACCACTCGACCACCGTCGCCTGAAATAGAACCGCACAGCCATTCAAAGTGAGTTATTTGACCCGTTCGTCACGACACAAGTGTTTTTTCCCGCTACTTTTCCTTTCCCTAATCTCTCTCTTTCTTTCGCTGTAGCAATGTCGTCTGAGAGACTCACAGAGTATGAGCGCAAACGCCTTGAAAACATCAAGCGCAACGACGAACAGCTCGCCTCTCTCAACATCCGCTCCAAGCTTGCTGATCTATCTACATTAACCAAGCGCCACAGGTAACTCTGTCATTCTCTACACTTGATACAGTTATGCAAACTGAAACACATTGATTCGGAGACTTTGGTTATGGGTTTGTTAAGTTGGTGAATCTATATATGTTGTTTTTGATCAGGGAACAGACTAATAGACCACAGAAGAAAGCAAAATCCGAAATCCCAATTGTAACCCGTAGATCTCTAAGAAACCAAGGAGAAAAGCCAGAATCTACAGGTTTAATAGATAATTTCTACCAAGCGCCTGAGAAACAAAAATCGCCCAAATCAAAAGTTGAGTCTGAGAAACAAAAATCGCCCAAATCAAAAGTTACGCTTGAGAAATGCGCTCAAAAATTGAAGCCACTTAGTATGAGAGAAGTGAGTGCTTCTTCTAAACCAGATGAACCACTTGTCAAGAAGATTCTGAGCGTATCTGAGGAGTCGCGATCAAAAGGGGTAAACAAGGATGCTGGAATTAGGGTTAGATCTTCGATTGATTTGGAGTCGATGAAGTTGATTCCAGAAAATATTGCTAGTGTTGTAACTAACAAGATACTGTCAGTTAAATTCTTTCCATCTGCAGATATGAGGATGGTTGTTGTGGGGAACACATTTGGAGATTTAGGGTTTTGGAATATTGATTCAGAAACTACTGAAGATGTTGATGGGATTTATATGTATCATCCTCATCCAGCACCTATTTCTTCGATTTGTATTCATCCATTTTCTATCAACAAGGTACTTACTTACTAGTTACTTCTTATCTAATTCTCATAGATTTTCTTCTTTTTTCATACATAATCTAAAAACTTAATTCTCTTTTAAACATTGAGTCATGTTTTGTTACTTGATGCAGATCATTACGTGCTCTTATCATGGTTTTATTCGCACGTTAGATGTGGAGAAAGAGATTTTTGATTTGACATATTCTACCAAACATGAGATTTTTTCTATGTCTCAGACAGCTGATGATGGGAACTCCTTGTATCTTGGGGAAGGCAAAGGAGTTTTTCGTGTCTTGGATGAAAGATCCAAGAGCTCATCAATGACTTGTAACTTGCATACTTCTAGGATTAACACCATTGATTTCAATCCAACAAACGCCAATTTAATGGCTACAAGTTCTTCAGATAGAACTGTCTGCATTTGGGATTTGAGAAAACTTGGTAAAAATAATAATCCAAGTTCTATTACAAAGATTACACGTGGTAAGCCTGTGCATTCAGCTTACTTCTCTCCTTCAGGAAACCTTCTTGCTACAACAAGGTATAATTTACTAAATCACCCTTATCCATCAAGATTATGATTTTATCATCTTATTAACTTATAACTAAAAAAGTAATGTTTTTAATTTTTATGTATATAGCACCGATGATAAGATCGGAGTGGCAAGTGGAGCGAATTATGTTGATGAGTTCTCTGTGTATCATGACAATCAGACGGGTAAATGGGTTTCAATTTTCAAGTAAGTTCTCTCTCTCTCTCTCTTTTTTCTGACTGAATAAACTATGTGAATGTTAGTAAATGACCTTTTTGCCCTTTTTTGTTATCTAATTGAGCAGGGGTGTGTGGGGGTGGGATGATTCATATGTGTTTGTGGGAAATATGAAGATAGGGATTGATGTTATTTCAACACAAGAGAAGAGGATTATTACTACTTTGAAGAGCCCACATATGACTGTAGTACCAGGTCGTTTTGATGCTCATCCTTTGAAGCCTGGGATGCTTGCTGGATCGACAGATCGAGGCCAGGTTTATGTGTGGAGCTTATAGTATGTTGATATTAGTTTAGATTTAGTTTGAGTTCAAGATTCTTTCAATCTTATTTTTTATCTTTGACAATGTGATTTTTTTGGTGATAACTAGTATACACCAAAGTATGTGATGACAAAAAAAGCAAGTATATATAAAATAGAAGAGAAAGGCAATAGTTAATTGGTTGATCTTTATGGTTTTATACTTTTATCCATTTTTATTTAAAGTCTAATAATGCATCTTGAAACTAAGATGGAATGGAAGGTAAATAAAATGAAAAACAACCTCCTTCTCTTGAAGACTTGAACCTATTGCTTGTAGTAACTATTGAAGTCCTAAACTAAAAATGGAATTCATGAGACTATACACGTGTCAACATACAACTTAAAAGGCTAGAGTTTATGAATAGTTTTTGTTATTTAGGAAATATAGTATTATTTAATTTTAAAAAACATAAAAATAATAACTAATTTTTTTCTCTACAAGGACATATTTTTCATATTCAACCCCAAATTTCCTTCTATTTTTATTTTATTTTGTCCCCATAATCTATTTAAAATAAATAATCTAGTTGCTTTCAAATAAAATAATTTTTTTTTATATTTGTAATAGAGTATAAATAACAATAAGTTATATGTATTTATTAGAAAATTGGGATGGACTTGGTTGATAATGAGTATGAAAAATTAGGTTTAGTTTGGTTGTGAATGTGTAAAAGAGATTAATTTTTTGGGTTGCTAATGAAAATAGTCTAAAAATAAAAGAAAGACAAGTACTAGCTTACGGAGCCATGATCATTCACACATATTTTGATGAACACGTTGATTGCACGTGTCTATATAACTATAGAGTCTCCATTACAAGGGATGGAAGACGCATAAAATTAAGAAGCAAAAAGAGAGTCATAAATGATAGTACCGTATAAAGTCATTAATTATCTTAATCATGTATTTTGTTGAATACCTTGATTTCATGTTCAGATATTGATGTGGAGTTGTATCTAAGATTTCATGTTCCGATATTGATGTGGAGTTGTATCTAACACAAAAATGTAATTGAGCTTTCAGTTTCGATATTTTGGTTGGGTATTTTGATTGGGATCTATGATTTTTGGATTTTAAAACAATAGAAATATGTGTATGTAAATAGAGGAAGAGAAGAATGGTGTGGAAAATATTATTGTATGTAGTGTTTATAGATCAAAATTTATTTATCTATTTTTATAAAAAAAATTACAAACTAGTCGTTGAACGACTAGTCAACCAAGTAAACACCCAAATGTTTTCCAATTGGTTGTGGTCCATCGTCCTCCCCACAACAATCTATGACGACGAAGAACGAGACACCCATGTGGTGTTCACTTCGTGGTTGGGCGTCAAGTGGACAGTACTCCAGAGGGCCTAAGCCATGGCCAAGATCACGAAATTGTGTTAATTGGAGTTCATCTTCTAAGCCATGGCCTAGACCAACTCTTACTATAAACACACCAACAAATCTCACGTATCGAGATCACTCTCTTACTCTCTAGACCTTGGCAATACCATCTCCTCACGAGAACTAACTTGACCGTGGGAACGCCCTTTCGGGAAGGGATTGACATCGCGTTCCTCTTTGTGTGTGATATAGATCATCGTCGTCACTGCCACCGTTCTCAAGTCACTGGAGGAGCTGATATGACATCATCATACTCGTTAGGTATTATGACAAGGTATGGTTATGTGACTCACCAGACAATTTATCAAGTAACATCCCAAAAACATGAATAAAATTTTCCATTTTTAGTTCATCAATTCACATAGTATTTGTTCCAAAAATCCATCATAGTAAAAGTGTATCATAATTATCAGAGTAAACAACAATCATCAATGCGGAAAATCCTCAGCGAAAATGTTGTGCAGTCAAGCCGGGATTTTCCCTTTGGAACTGGAAGTACCTGAAAATGTTCAAACCACAAAATCGTAAGCACAAAGCTTAGTGACTTCCCCAAAATACCACATATCATACATACATTGTCATGGGCTACCCCCATGGTCTTGCATACAAGTGTCATGGGCTACCCCATGGTCTTTCCTTGCACTGCCATGGGCTACTCCCATGATCTCATATACAAGTGTCATGGGTTATCCCTATGGCCTTTCCTCGCATTGCCATGGCTATCCCATGGGCTTATATGCAAGTGTCATGGGCTAGCCCCATGGTCCTTCATACAAATGTCATGGGCTACCCCCGGGGTCTTTCAGGCATGTATCACAAAGACAGCTAGCATCCTATACACTATAGTGAGAAGACTCACATGTCCCTTGAAATCAGATAAACCATAGCTAACTGTCACGCAACCGGTGCTACAACACACCTATCAATCAAACAAGGTTCAACCTTAGTCTATACTCTAGAACTAGCACTTTGACCAAAAGCCAACCCATGTCAAAAAATCCACGATAAAAGTCAACTGTCCAAGTCAACCTCAGAGAGACACCACGTCGTGGCCTCCTATTGGTCACGTCGTGGCATGATAAGGACAAAATGGTCGCGCCTCCCCCCGGTCGCCACGTCGTGACAGCCAAGACGACACGTCGTGAAAACTGGGTCTCAACAGCTTAAAGGATTAAGTCATTTTCTGTGACAACCGTCAAATTTCGGTCAATTCAAAGTCAACAAGTCAAACCGGTCAACTCCAATAACCCTTGTATGCTAGGGTTTACGTTATGTAATCACTATACAATTCGCTATTTTAATGAGAAATCCTCATTTGGAAAGTTCATGTGTTTGATTTTCCTTAGCCTTAACAGTGCTAAACAACGAACCAAAGCGATAAAACACTATTGCACAATCATCGGGATTGTGTACGACACTAAAACACGGTTTAATGGGGTTTACGAACCTTGCGTTGTGAAGCCGGACACTCAAATTAATCACCAACGAAACCTCTCTAAATCGTTTTCACTCTATCTCTTTCTAATTGAAATCTCTCCCAAATCTCTCCCAAATCTCTCCCAAATCTCTCTCAAAAGTTACTTTAACTTTTTGTAATCATTTGGGTCATCTCGACCCTTAACCGGGTCAAAAATCGCTTGAAACGGGATAAAAACGAGTAAAATAGTTTTAAGGATCCGAAACCGAAACCTCTGGTCCGAAGTGTCCGAAGTGTCCGAAGGGTCCGAAGTGTCCGAAGTCCGAAGTGTCCGAAGTGTCCGAAGGGTCCGAAGTGTCCGAAGTCCGAAGTGAAGTCCGTCCGAAGTGAGGTCCGTCCGAAGCGAGGTCCGTCCGAAGCGAGGTCCGAAGTCAGGCCCTTTTTACCGGTTTTTCGACTACGACTTCATTTTAACTCCGTTTTTCATTATTTTAACGTGGGATTTTCACCCAAAACTTTATTTTATAAACTAAGGCCCCAAAATATATAAATCTCCAGGGTTTTTATAAAATATATTAAAAGAATTGGTGATTGAACTAATTATTGAGGGAATATTTGCTTTTCCTTAATTTATGGCAAAAGCAACCCACTACCACGTCACTCTATGATCAGCCACTCTTTCCCACTACCCCTTGTCTGCTTAGTGGACCTTTACAGCCAATCTCCAGCTCTTCCCACGTTCTAAGAGCTGGAGGATTGATCCTCTCTCCTCATTCTCCATAAAAACTCTTTCATTCTACACTTAGCAACCAAGAACACTCTCCAAAATTCTCTCATCTTTTCTCTCAACTTCAAGAACTTCAAGGCCCTCTCCAGGGATTTCTTTCTTCAATTAGTAAGTATCTTCATCATTCACATAATTATTAAACTCCATTCTACTCAAATCATTGATATCTTACACAAGTTCCATCTTATTCGGTGTTAGATTCTCGAATCATCAAGACATCTTCTTAGTGTTCTTGAGTTGAACACTTCCTCTCTCTCACTTTCATCTACTGAAACCACATAAGGTGAGTTCATACCCATACATTCACATGTTTTTCTTAAGTTTTAAAGGGGTAATACAAGTAAAATCATCAAGAACACAATTAAACTTTTTCTAACAGATTGCATCAGAAAAGATGGACGTTAATCACGGACTGTTTTGGTCAACTTAAAAATTTTAGTTTTCAAAACTGTTTCAGGTGCAAGTAGTTCAAACTCTTAGCTTTAAAATGACTACTTGCACATCTCCAAATGATTTTTCTACAATTAATGGTGATTTTTACAAAACTGCCTGTCATTTCAGAGGTAAACCCCGACCAGTCTGTGATTATGAACATTTTCACCTCTGTTAGAGATCACTAAAAATCATGATAAAATTTACGAACAAACTAGACTCATATTCCAAACTCTCAAAATTTGCGGATTTGGATTTAGAGCTGTGATGAGTTTTCTATAAATTTTCTAAGAACGGTAACAGAAACTGTTTTTAACGAAAAGTTGCTGTTAATTTCATTTCACCTTGTAACATGTTGAGCAAGGTGTATATCTTTATGTGACTATATGTTACTGCAATATATGACATTTTATCTTAATATTTAGACACACATCAGTTTACAAATGGATTTGGTCATATAAAATATAAAGAATAACAAGTGATTATAATCAAAGTACAATCGATACATTCAAACATTAAATAAACTATTTTGAATATAGTTTGCATACATTACCACGTACTACCCTTGGTTGATAAACTATAATAGGTATAGTTTATGATACATTACATAACACATACATTTAAAAAGGGTACATTTATACAAAGGATATTTTCATTAAGCAAGGTACGGCCATACGGTACCAAGTTTTCATAACACGAAATTCCGTTAATGACTTTGTGAGACAATTACTTCAAATTACCATTAAGTCCTGTATTGTAACCAGAGTCTCCTTGAGGGAGAGCGTGATACTTGTGTATAGATCTATATTGGGTTTGACAAACCCACACCTAAACTGCATGCAACAGTTAGACCGATAGGTCTGGGGTGACAAATGTCATAACATTTCCGACGCCTGAAGAACGTCGTTTTAGGCAACCTTGGTCATAGTATGGTTATAATAAACTCACATAAAGTATTAACAAACATTGGAATTTACGGGAACTTCATTAAAATTTAACGAGTTTATGTCGATTTAAACTTGCATTGTTTTACTATAAATATGACAAATTACTTGTACATTTCGATCTTTGGGTTTTAAGACTACATTTACACATTAAGGAAAATATTAGATTTTTCTAACACAAATACTACTTTTACAAACGAAAAGTTTATGAACTCACCAACCTTTGTGTTGACATTTTTTTTAAACAACTTGTATTCTCAGGAAACAATTAAACAGGTAATCAAGTGCTTTTGAGGATGGGACGCTAAGGCGTCTACTATTTCATATTTTATCAATATATTGTAATTGATTCGTAAACATGTAATTCATACAATGATGTAATTTTTTTTCAATTATATATATGTTGGTTGTGTTTGCTTGAATTACTATTACAATTGCTGTTATGATACTATACATGAAGTCCTCCACCCCCGGACGTTTCCGCCATCCTTGGTTTGGGGGTGTGACATTTTCCATCCATTCCATGAGCTCCAAAGCTTAGATCTGATCCTTCCCAGGGTCTTGATGGATAAAGTTTCCAAGTTTATCCATTAAGACATCCCAATAAGCCAATATCTCAAAACATAGGTCCTTAATGGCCACTTAAGGCATGAAATCAACCATTAAGCACTTAATCCTTAAAGTCTCAAGTCTAAAACTTCCAGAAAAGTTTTAGGGGCCCTAATGATCCCTAAAAATGCAAACTTTATGGACATGCATACCCATGCATGTTCTTTCTCAACTCTAGGTCAAAAGATGAAATATGACCAAAAGTTTCATGCAAAGCCCCCAAATCACAACCACACCCTAGATGTATAAAATGTAATGTTCTTGGGACTCAGAGAAGTCATAAAGTTGCAAACTTTATCTCTTCTACTCATTCTATCTTTACAAATGGGGAAAAATATGGCGTAAAATCTAGATCCATGAAGCATACAAAAAAAGGTGAGATTTTGATGACTTAAAAGAAGTCCAGACACTGCTTACAAGGACAATGAAGGATTGCTTGGAGAAACTAAGCACTAAAACTTCTTCTTCTTCCTTCAAAATCCCAAAATATTGCAAAAATGATCTCTAAACTTCAAGAGGACTAGGGTTTTACCAAAGGGTCGTTTGGAGGTGATGGAGGCTGAAAGTGAAGGAAACCCTAGCCCCTCACTTCCTTTAAATAGGGTTCAAGTCCAAAATTAGGGTTTTGCATCTGATCAGGTGTCACGTCATGATCCACATAGTGTTACGTCGTTACACACAAAATGATCCATCGGGATAAACGTGGCCATGTCATGACGTGACAGTGCTTCCCTCACGTCGTGACCTCCCAAAACTCATATTTTACTTCACATTTTCACACCTCAAGGATTCGGATGTTACAACTCTCCCCCGCTTGAATCAGACTTCATCCTCGAAGTCCTTTACCATAAAAAACTAGGGATAATGCTCTCATCTCCTCCCCGGGTTCCTACGTCCACTCTGAACCCTTACGGTGATGCCAATGTACCTTCACGAAGCCCACCACCTTATTTCACAAGGTCTTCGTCTTCTTGTCGAGAATCGCAATCGTTCTCTCAACATAATTCAAGCGCTCATCAATCTGAATGTAATCCAGGGGTACCATCGCGGAATCGTCAGCTAAACACGTTCCAAGCTAAGAGATATGGAAAGTGTTATAAATCTGACTTAGCTCATCTGGAAAATCTAACCGATACGCCACATTGCCCATCCGGGCGATAACCTGAAGGGACCAATGTATCTGGGGCCCAACTTTCCCCGTTTTTGAAACCAAATGACACATTTCCAAGTTGACACCTTCAGAAGCACAAAATATCTTACCTGAAACTCGAGGGTTGAACGTCGCTAATCAGCATAGCTCTTCTGGCGACTTTGTGTGGTCTGCAGCCAATCGCACACCTGCTGAATCAACTCAGTGGTCTTGAGTACGACCTCAGTACTCCCCATAACTCGATGCCTGACCTCTCCCCAACAAACCGGGGGCGGCATTTCCTCCCGTAAAGCATCTCGAAGAGAGGTCGATAAATACTGCATGATAACTATTGTTGTAGGAGAACTCGACTAATGGATGATAAGTATCCCAGCTCTCGTGAAAATCTAGCACTCAAGCCCTAAGCATATCCTCGAGCATCTGAATAGTCCATTCACTTTGTTCGTCGGTATGAGGGTGGTAAGCGGTGCTGAAAAGTAGTTGGGTACCCAACTCCTCATGAAACTTACTCCAGAACCTGGAGGTGAAGCGAACATCACGATCAGAAACCACCAAAACTTGTACCTCATGTCGAACCATAACCTCCCAGATGTAGATGTCCGCCAATTTCTTAGTGGAGATGTTCTCATCAAGGGGAATGAAATGAGCACTCTTGGTCAATCTGTCAACTATAACTGTCACACCCCAAAACCGGAACGGCGGAAACGTTCTGGGGTGGAGGACGTCATGTTTAGTGTCACAAGTCATGCATCATAGTAAGCGAAGTAATAAACAACCATTTCATTAGAAAGAAAGTGTTTACAAAGTATGTGATTCACATAATATAGAATACATAGCAAATAACAAAAAGACATGAAGCTGAACTGCTCCATCTTCTGAATCCCAGAGTGCGTACCTGTCTACTGGTCTCCTGAGAATACAAGTTATTTTGAAAGCGTAGATCAACATTTAAGCTGGTGAGTTCATAAGATTTTAGTGATGTAGTAAGTGAGTAGTAAGAAAGTTTGTAGAAAGTTGTAGTAAGTTGTAGTAAGTTCTGTTTAGAAAAGTTTGCCTGTTCCTCCAGAAAATCCTATATTTCCTGCTTTGATGAAAGATAAGTAAAAATGACTCAACAGTCCTTTCTATGCGTATTAAATGGATACAAGTTATACAAAACTCAGAGTAAACAAACAATCGGTTGTGTGTATCTGCCCTAAGCCCACAACCAAACAAGGAACAGGAAATGAGGCGGAAGGCACACATCCCATTGTTTGTTAGATCATCGTTGTATATAACTCTTGCGTATTCACTCGGTACTCACGGAGTTAACTGTAATAGTTCCTTTATATTTGATGAAAATATCCTTTAAGAAAACCCTTATTTCTTATTATAAAATGATAACCACAGGGGTTCCTTCTATGATCACTTAGTTTATACTAGTTATATATAATCTAATATCGAACTGATAGTTAATTGTGTGAATCTACCCTAAGCCCACAACCAAACAAGGAACAGGAAATGAGGCGGAAAGCACACATCCAACTACCTATCGGATATTAATTATATATAACATTGGTGTATAAACTAAGGTATTATAGAACTAACCACATAAGGTCCTTTAAGTTTTACTGGTTTAATAAAATGGATTAAACCCTTTTCTGGTTAAGTTTCTAATTTTGTATTCCAAAAGTTCTTCATTTGAAAAGTATGTTTTGTACTAGAAAACTGTGCATTGAATAGTGTCCTATGACCTGACCCATACATGGTACCCCTTATTATTACTTAGTTTATACGAAACATATATATAGCTAAGCTCGGATAGATAGTAGGCTGGGTGTATCTGCTCTAAGCCCACAACCAAACAAGGAACAGGAAATGAAGCGGAAAGCACACATCTTACTACCTGTCGGACCCGATTAATATATATCTGTGAATGCATACACTAAGGAATCATAAGGTTAGCATTATAGGTCCCTTTCTACTGAATGTACTAGACCCGACTGTTCTGTGTGTCGTTTGTAAAATGTAAGTTTTCCCTAGTTTATAAATATCTTGACTCGAAAATAGTTTGTATTAGCTTTCAAGTGGTACTGTCACTTATTGAAAGTAATGGGAATTTATAAGTACACAGTTGTCTTTTGAATTGACATCATGTAGTACTAATTACCTTAAAACATGATTGTTTTATTAAGTTCATAATGTGAGGAATAGTACCCATACTATACGCTCTCCCTGCAAGAGATTCTGGGGACCAAACACGACTTCCGCAAACAAATTGCTAGGTCGAGTAGAATTCACATTAAAGTTATGTGATCATGTATACCCAATATAACTATCACCTTTTGTTTAGAACAATGAGTTAGTGATTCATTGATATAATTAGATCTAGTATGTTCTCATGCTATAACATCTTAGTATGTTCGTTCTGTTATAGTGTATAGTGTATAGTATGTCTCTCTGATGTATTGTTTCTACCTCCCTGTTTCTCTTTATGTTATCGTGTATTGTTTCTACCTCCCTGTTTCTCTTTATAGTATGCTCTAGTATTTAGTATGTACTGAACTCCTAAACTATACCCATTATAGTTTACTAGTAATTTACTTGTACTGCTGTTGAAAAGACTCATTTTTCTACGAAGTTATGCTGATACTTTAAAAACGGAGTTTTGTTAAACTATAAAGTAACATAACTTAAAAAGAGTTTTTGAAATGTTTTGACAACTTATAAATGACATAAATAATCTTTTGAAAATGTTTATAACAACCAATTACACAATTATCATTGTGTTCAACTTGTATTCCCCCCTAAAAGCATTTAAAACAGTTTAAAAGATTGATTACGGGGTATGAACTCACCTTTTGTGGGTGATTCAAACGAATATACGCGTAAGGATGAGAAGTTCCACGAATGAAGTACCGAGACACAACAAGTCCTAAATGACATATATTGGCATGAATATAGTGTTTATAAGCAACTATATGAAAGGAAACACCTTCTGGGACTAGGAAACACTTTGACCAAGTGATGCCCTTTGGTCTGACCAACGCACCGGCAGTATTCATGGATCTGATGAATCGGGTGTGCCGCCCTTTCCTAGACGAGTTCGTGATCGTGTTCATCGATGATATACTTGTCTATTCGCGGAGTGAGAGTGATCATAAACAACACTTGAGGCAGGTGTTGGAAACATTAAGGGCGGAAGAGCTATACGCGAAATTTTCAAAGTGTGAGTTCTGGATCAGGAAGGTAAATTTCCTCGGTCACGTGATTAGCAAGGAAGGAATACACGTGGACCCTTCCAAGACTAAAGCGATTGAAAATTGGTCTGCACCAAAGACACCCACAGAAATCCGGCAATTCTTAGGTCTCGTGGGCTATTATCACAGGCTCATCCAGAACTTCTCCAGAATCGCTAAGCCCTTAACTACCCTGACACAGAAAGGTGTAACCTTTAGTTGGGGAGCCAAGCAAGATACTGCATTTCAAACATTGAAGCAGGCCCTGTGTAGTGCACCTATCTTGTCCCTGCCCGAGGGGACGGAAGACTTCGTTGTCTACTGCGATGCATCCAATCAGGGCCTAGGCTGTGTGCTCATGCAACGAGGAAAGGTTATCGCTTATGCCTCGAGGCAGTTGAAAACACATAAGGTCAATTACACAACTCACGATCTAGAGTTGGGAGCAGTGGTCTTTGCATTGAAAATCTGGAGACACTATCTCTATGGTATTGGATTAATGTCTAAGTCCATAACTATATTTGGTATGTACTTGACCCGACCCGGCATGGTCCATTTGGGTTGCACTTCACCGACACAATTTATATGGATAGTCTTTTTAGAATAGTATATTTATGATTTATATTAATATATTATAAGTTCTAATATATTAATATGGAATCATATTATTTAATTAGTATTGATCAAGAATTAATTTAGAATTAATTAAGTGATCAAAAAGAACTAATTAAATATGGACTCTTATATATATGGAATGGGCCAAGTTCATTTAGGTTGGGCTAAGCTTTCATGGATGGTCCATGGAGCTTTTAACCCATGGATCCTATGTAAATGAAAGGTCATGGGTATTAGGGTTTACATGGATGTAACCCTAATCCTCCATAATATATAAAGGGGTCCTTGGCTCACAAAATTGGCACAAGTGTGTGAAAATAAGAGTGGGCCGATTTTAGTGTGCATACATATTCTCTCAAGTTCTTCCAAGGTGTTTTGGTGATTTGTGATTCCATTTGAGGCTTCCACACTATTGGGGCTAAGCTCTTAAAGCTTGAAGACATCAAGCTACATCAAAAGGTATGTCATCTAACTAGAACTTTGTAGTATAGGTGCTTCATAATATGCTAGTTAGGATGAAACCTTGGAATAGTTAATATTTGCATGTATAATAGAGAAAACATAGATCCAAGGTTTATAGGGTTGCATGTACACCATAGGAGTGTTTTCACAAAAAACCTGGCTCTGATACCACTGTTGGGTTTTGGCCACACACTGTTGGGAGTGTTTTCACAAAAAACCTGGCTCTGATAAGAGTGTGCGGTTAAATATAGTTGTGGTTTTTGATGGGCATTTATATTGTTTGATTGAGAAACTGCTTCTAATCATTGTTTTTACTAGTTAGGAACCAAAATTCACTCAAAAATATAGTATTTTTGGGTGTGCGGTTGAGACTTTGAAGATGTGAGGCTAAGACTTTGAAGGAGTACGGTTGAACGAGTGCTGCCAAGTGTACAGTTGAGTGTGCAGTTGGCGTGTACGGTTGGAGTGTGTAGCTGGTGTGTGCGGTTGGAGTGTGCGGTTGGAGTGTGTTGTTGAGTGTGCGGTTGAGTGTGCTGTCAGAGTGTGCGGTTGAGTATACTATAAGGGTGTACGGTTGGAGTGTGCGGCCACACTCATATTAATTAACGAAACTTTTGTTGTGCAAAAATGGAATCTCAAAGCATGTCTGCGCATCATGAATTGGATGCTATTATGGGTACCACTTCTCGCATTCCCCGGTTGTTGTCGGCAGAATGATTTCCTGAATGGAAATATCGAATTGAGAAGTACATCAAAATGAAAGATTTCAAGATATGGCGTAGTATTCTAAGAGGTCCAATCCGCATCACAATTACATTGGAAGATGGAACCATAACTGACAAGCAGATTGAAAATTACACGGACGATGATTTTGAGAGAGTCGAGGAGCAGGAAAAGGCTCTTGCTACACTTACCATGGCATTATCTCCGGAAATTGCTCAAGGTTTCCGTGAGTATACATCAGCAAAGGCCTTATGGGAAGCTCTGATTGAAGTCTATGAAGGCAATGAAGACATGAAACAGAGTCGCCAAGACATGTTGCGACAAAAGTTCAATATGTTTAACCATGTCTTGGGAGAAACAATTGAAAATCAGTTGCAAAGGTTTATCACACTTACCACAGAAATGAGCTCAGCTGGTGTTATGGTTACAAGATCTGAGATCAACAAGAAATTGCTGAATTCTTTACCAAAATCCTGGGATATGAATGTCTCAGTGATCAAAAAGACCAAAGATCTTAACCGTTTAAGTTTGGCTGAAACAATGGCAATCATTAAGGCTTGCGATCTCGATGATAAGCAAAGGGAGATTAATCATGTTAATTCATACTCCACAGCAAATCTTGGGATCCAAACCACCAACAACACTGCTTTTTCAACCTTTACTACCTCTCAAGTTCCTTCAGTTTCTCATGTTCCACAAGTTCAACCCTATGTGACTCATCAACCTACCTCCTACGTGATCCCTCAAATGCAACACATTCAAGTTCCTCAACCTCAAACTTTATCTCAACAAGTTGGTTCCATTGTTGGTTCATCCACAGCTGCACCTGGTCAATCTCAAGGATTCAGTTCTCAAGCTTCATCTTTGAAAGAAAAAGAAGAAAATTTGGCCCTCGCCACTGGTCTGGTGAACTGTTACAACGCTTTTGTGGTGGGAGAGCTTTCCCCACAATTATCTTTTGATGACCTAGACCAGATCCATCATGAGGATGTGGAGGAGATGGACATCACTTGGCAAATGGCCATGGCTGTCTTTAGAGCAAAACAGTTCTCCAAGAAGACAGGGAAAACAACTGGAGCGTGAACTCTGACAAGAAAGTGGGGTTCAACAAAGGGAAGCTGAGATGCTACAATTGCCATGAGCCTGGTCATTTTGCAAGGGAGTGTCCAAAGCCAGATCGAAGGGAGAATTCTGAGCGAACCATGATACCGGTAACTTATGTCAACAAGGAATCTTCTTCAAGCAATCAGACTGCCAACTTGGCGATGGTGGCCCAATCCTTTGATTGGGAAGATCAAATTCAGGCTCTGAATATCTCAGGACCTGAAAATGCGCATCTTGCTCAGATCAAGGATGGTGTGGAAGAAGAAGCAGAGAGAGACCCGGAAGAGGAAATGATGAATCTTCAATTTGCGTTCATGGTGCAAACTTCTCCTGAACCAGTCAAACCCGCGGGACAGTTGCGGAGGAATGTCGTCAGACCCTGGTATGTCGACAGCGGCTGCTCCCGGCACATGACAGGAGATATCTCCTAACTGCACGACATTCAGACATTTAATGGGGGATATGTCTCCTTCGCGGGCGGAGAAGGCGGAAAGATAACACAAAAAGGAACGGTGACGAACAGAGTGCTTAGTTTTGAGAATGTCAACTATGCTCCTGAGCTAAAGCACAGTCTGCTGAGCTTTTCTCAAATCTGTGACAAGGGTTACTCGACACACTTCACCAATAAAGAATGTCTAATCTTAAATCCAGGCATTGTCATTCCGGAGGAGTGGATTCTCGTCAAATCTAAGCGGGATGGGAATGCCTATATTATCGACATGAACAACAATGTACCCGATGAAGTCACTTGTCTCTTTTCCAAAGTCTTAGAACAAAATGCAATGTTGTGGCATCGTCGACTTGTCCATGCAAATGCAAAGAACCTGAACCGGCTTGCTAAGAACGAAATGGTCTGCGGTCTTCCTGTCAGAGATTTCATCACCTTTGAAAAATGTGTTTCCTGTGCTCAAGGCAAACATCATCGGAAACCACATCTGCCAAAGCAAGTCAACTCCATCAGTCAGGTGCTCCAGTTGTTGCACATGGACTTGTTTGGTCCGGTCAACGTCCTCAGTATCAACCGAAATTCATATTATCTCGTTGTGATAGAAGATTTCTCTCGTTTCACGTGGGTCTTCTTTCTGTCCAACAAAGTTGGGATTGCTGACCTCATCAAGAAGTTCATTGTAATGATTGAGAACCAAACCAACCACCGAGTGAAAGCACTACGCAAAGATAATGGAACAGAGTTCAAGAACACTGTTCTTGATCATTTTTGCGCTGAGAAGGGTATTGTGCGTCAGTATAGTTCTGTTCGGACACCACAACAAATTGGTGTTGCTGAGCGAAGGAATCGGACGCTACAAGACGCAGCAAGGACGATGCTATGTGATTCTAAACTTCCAGTCTTCTTTTGGGCAGAGGCGATCAACATAGCTTGTTATGTTCAAAATCGTGTCCTGATCAACAAAGCCCAGATGAAAACACCGTATGAGATTCTCTATGGACACAAGCCATCTGTCAGCCATTTCCGAGTATTTGGCTGCCCTTGCACCCTTCTCCACTTGGAATCCAACCCAAAATTCAATGCAAAAGCCGATGATTGTTACTTTGTCGGTTACGCTGCTCGTACTGTTTACTGGGTATACAACAAGAAGACGAAACAAATAGTGGAGTCTTTCGATGTTCGCTGGCTTGAAGAGAATGAAATGGACGCTAGGGTGGGTCCAGATTGGTTATTTGACTACACATCGCTATTCAAATCTTTTAGTGTGTCGTCTAATAACCAAGCTGGGTCTACCTCTTGCTCGAAGACTATTATTGAAGACGAAGATGAAGAGGTTGTCTACAGACCACCATTGGTTTCTGCTACTGATCCTCCGGCGGAGTCTACTGTTCCAATTGATTCTCCTGAGTCCTCAATACAATAATCTGCTCCAGATGCTGATGCTACTCCTCTAACTCCAGTCGAAAGAGAGTTCATGAACCAAGATGCTTCCGCTGTCACTCAGAATCTGATGGACCTTCTCTTTCCCGATCAAATCGATGATGAGTTTGTAGCAAATCCACCAAACAAAGCTGGTACATCTACTGTGGATTCTTCAGCACATGAAGGAGCTGTTAATATTCATACTCTTCCCGTTTCACTCAATGACATCAGTCACAAAATCCCCTCTCGCATACAGCGCGATCACCCGATAGAGAACGTTATTGGCCAGCTAGGCGACGGAGTTCAAACGAGAAGCCAGAGTGGAGACGTCAACACATGTCTCTATTCTTGTTTCATTTCTCAAATAGAGCCCAAGAACGTCGAAATGGCTTTGAATGAGCCTAGCTGGGTGGATGCCATGCATGACGAGCTCAATCAATTCGAAAAGCTCGGGGTTTGGAAGTTGGTGGAGCTGCCTAAAGGAAAGAAATCTCTCGACACCAGATGGGTATTTCGTAACAAGCAGGACGATTCGGGTGTCACTGTACGTAATAAGGCGAGATTGGTAGTTCGTGGGTTCAGGCAAATTGAGGGTCTTGATTATACAGATGTCTATGCTCTGGTGGCGCGCTTGGAGGCTATTCGTATCTTCCTCGCCTATGCTTCCTACATGAACTTCACCGTATACCAAATGGACGTCAAGACGGATTTCCTGTACGGCAAGGTGAAGGAGGAGATTTATGTTGACCAACCTCTTGGGTTTGTTAACTCAAAACTTCCCAACCATGTCTACAACTTAGACAAGGCTTTGTATGGGCTGCATCAAGCTCCTAGAGCTTGGTATGCTACCCTAAAACAGCACTTGCTCAATCATGGCAACTCACGCGGCACTATTGATCAGACCCTATTCATCAAGCATGTCAGTGCAGACAAAATTCTTGTCCAAATCTACGTGGACGATATCATTTTCGGGTCGACGAGTCCTCAGCTTTGCAAGGAGTTAGAGGAGATTATGAAAAAGCGGTTCGAGATGAGTTCCTTGGGGGAGATGACCACGTTTTTGGGGCTTCAGGTCAAACATTCTTCAGCCGGAATCCTGATTCATCAAGCCAAATATGTGGATGATATGCTCGAGAAGTTCGGGTTCAGAGACGCCAAACCTACTTTGACGCCCATGGCGGAGAGACCACTGCTGACTCCTGATCTTGAAGGCGAATCCGTAGATCAAACGTACTACAGATCGATGATCAGATCGCTGATGTATCTGACTGCCAGTCGCCCAGACATTATGTTTGCAGTCTGTCAATGCGCGCGCTACCAGGCTAATCCTAAACTATCTCATCTTATTGCTGTTAAAAGGATTTTTCGGTATCTCAAAGGCAGCCCAAAATTGGGTCTTTGGTATCCGAAAAATTCAGAATTTGATCTTTATGCTTTTTCAGACAGCAATTATGGCGGCTGCGAACTTGACAGGAAATCGACTTCAGGCGGATGTCAATTTCTCGGAGATAGGCTGGTCTCCTGGCAGTGCAAGAAGCAGCATATTGTCTCAACCTCAACAGCAGAAGCAGAATACGTAGCTGCATCTGCCTGTTGTTCTCAAGTCATATGGATCCAACATCAACTGTTGGATTACGGTTTGAACTTTCAAGAAACCCCTATTTTTTGTGACAATGAGGCTGCGATCCAAATTGCTAAAAATCCGGTCCAGCACTCAAAAACCAAGCACATCGACATCAAAGTTCATTTTATCAGAGATTGTTATGAGCGCTCGCTCATTCGGCTAGAACAGGTTCCCACTGCTAATAATGTGGCGGATCTGTTCACCAAGCCGTTTAACAAAGCTCAATTCGATGTGCTGGTAAACTTTTTGAAAATGATTCGCTTTGAGGATTAATTTTTGTTTAGGTTAGTTTAAATTTGCGCATTTCAATTTCATTCTCACCCATGCACAAATTTAGGGGGAGAAATAAACCAAAACCAAACTAAAATTAGAAAATCAGAAAATCCAAAAACAATAAAAAATCAGAAAATCCAAAAACATTAGAAAAACAAAAAATCAAAAATATTATTGTGAAGTGATGTGCTGGGAAGTGATATCAACAAGTGATAACAGACAATCTGAGTCTGTGTAAAGTACCAAAGCTGAATTGTCTAGGCTCTGTGTTCGATGCGCTGGTAGGCACGAAAAGTTTAATGGACTTGACTAGGTACAGATGAACTTAAGGAATCTAGAGACTTGATAAATTCTGACCTAGATAGTTCCATTTAGCCTGACAATACGACGCTTGGATAGGTTGAGCAGGGAGATATACATGAGAATCCTCCCGTCACATTAAAGAACCCGTATCTAGAACTGTGGTTTAACTCTTCCTCGATGTACGGACTCTGTCCTTAATTCCGGTATTGATGGGGCGACTGTGGAATTCCGATAAAGTAGGTCTGTAGGAAATTATTTTCTTTCTCTCCTACTGTTAATCATATGTTGCCTCCTCTGTGTGATCGAAAGATCCGACCTGGACTGCAGCATATGCAACTCTATTTCTCTGCATCTTCTATCTATGCAATTCTTTCTATCTGTTAGCCATATGATGTCTCCTTTGCGTGATTAATAATCCGACCTGGTACACAGCATATGCAATCTTCTACTTCTCAATCCCTCTGAAATTCTAGTCAGTCATATGTTTCACTCTCTGCGTGATTGAAAGTTCCGACCTGAGTGTACAACATATGCAATCTAAATCTATCCTTTCTATGAATAATCGTCTGCTCACCTAAAGTAAGGAGTATCTCGGAAGTTCTTGATTATTGGGGTATGTCAGGAAGCGGGAAAACATGTTCTAGTACACTTAAAATTGAACAATTCTAGATTGTCTGTAGATCTCGCTGCTCAACTTAGGTGGACAACAATATCCTTGGTCGTCGTCAGATAAATGGTCCTTAGGTATTTTTATCTAGTAACTTAGGATCAATCTGTCCTGTCACTGATAGCATTCCTAAAATTTGTCACAATTTTTCGTGCTTAAGTGGATCACAATACCGACGATCGACCAGATCTATTCATGAAAGGAGAGGAACTGACAAATGGAAAATGATTGTCTAACAACTTTGATCCTACAATCTCAAAAGGTTATTAATTTCAGTTAGAGGTGAAATTTAGGTTAAAATTCAAAATTTAGTTTTATTTTTATTTTTATTTTATTTTACTTTCATTTTTAGGTTTGATAAATTTTTTAGAAAATGTTTTTATTTTATGTTATTTTATTTTGTTTTATTTTGAAATTAATCATCCAAGAGTTTTTTTTAAAAAACTTGTTTTGGGTTTTGGGCTTTATAATTTTTTAAATGGATGCAGCCCACCGGGTTATGGATCCGGGTTTGGATCAGGTATTTAAGGGAATGGATCCGGTTACGACAGAGATGATGTAGCGGTGAATTGTGGTGTGAATGAGAACCCGTTGTCCAACGAAGTCCTCGATGACTTCTTCAAAGATATCGATGATAGTGCCAATCAAACACCGGAGATAAGGGAGAAAGTTGATGCTCAAGAGACTGTGCCTCCGTCTACCGTTCAGATGGCTGATTCTTCAACTCATATGGACACATCATCAGGGACTCCTCCCCTTGATAATTTGGTTCCTACATCCGAGCCAATTACAAGTGATTCCCTGACAACTCTAACCTCCCAGCCTCCTTTGAAGAGACGCAAAAATGATCCAAGGATGGGAGTACTTTTTCCTGACCCAACTCAAACCACAAAGACTCCTTCATCTACAACATGTGCTTATTATTGATAAAGACTGATTCATGCTAGCCGCAAACCAAGGGGGAGATTGATAGGCTATACTTTTGTGGTTTGGGCTAGGCATTCTAATGTATAGGTCTTGGTAGGATGTTAGAATGTGTTGTGGTGGTTGTGGTTTGTTAGTGGGTGTGTGCGGCCATACACGTATGTGCGGCCGTACACGTGTGTGCGGCCGTACACGTGTGTGCGGCTGCACACTTGTGTGCTGCTTCATGTGGTATAAATAGTCTGAGTCTGTGTCAGTTGAACAGTGGCGTATGTGTATGTGTTTCCTAAGGTGTACCTGACATTTATGCGTAATAGATGTGTGCATGCTTGGCTTAATTCTCCTTCTACTCCTTCTACACTCAATTTGATTGTTTGCATTTCATTGATTACTGATTTGGATCTATAGATCGGGACTTACAATGTCCGGCCTTGACTTTCCGTCAAGTCAAGCACCGATCCACGAACCATGCTATCTCCCTCTTCATGCAGGGTCACCAGTAGCTCAATCTTAGGTCTCTATACATCTTCGTAGCCCCCTGATGGATCGAAAACTTTGACTTATGAGCTTCCTCCAATAATGTATGCCTAACCCCACCAGCAACCAGGACCCATAATTTACCGCACTGAGTCAATAACCCACGACTGTCCCTGAAAAATAGAAGAATCTGACCCTTGATCCCCTCTTCCTTCCAACTTTCCTTCTTCAACCCCTCTACTTGAGATTTCTTGATCATATCCAACAATGGTGAAATAATAACCATCCTCAAACACAGATTTCTGATGGGTGTACTCGCTATCTTGCGACTCGAGGCATTGGCCATAATAGTGGCCTTCCCAGGATGGTACAAAATCTCGCAGTCATAATCTTTCACCACATCTAACCATCTCTATTGTCTTGTGTTCAAGTTCGGTTGATCCATCAGATACCTCAGGCTCTTGTGATAAATATAAATAGTGCACCTGGCCCATACAAATAATTCCTCTATATCTTGAGAGCAAAAACTACAGCCCCCAACTCCAAATCATGCGTAGGATTGTTCGTATCGTGAGGCTTCAACTCCATTTATGCATACGTAATCACATGATGCTTTTGCATAAGCATTGTACCTAAACCCATAATCGACGCATCGCATGAAAGATCTTATATGCTCAAGATTCATATTAGAATGATATTGCTAATTAGCATACGATAGTAAGGGTCACATTAACAACCTTGATACAATTGATTATTTATTAGAAATTGATTTTAATAAATATTCATAAACTCTTATAATAATTAGGAAAATGTTTATTTCATGGAAATAATTATTTTACAATTACAAGTAACACATTATTTCATATGGTATGAATTAATAAGCCATGCACAGTCATTTGGACTAGTTGAATCCTTTTTATATTTTACCTAAAAACAAAGTTTATATTTTATAAACTTAGAGTTTATAAAATTTAAACTATTATCTTTCTTTTTTCTTCTTTAGTTCAAGAGTGCCTAAGAGGATAAGGGGTGAGGGATTTTGATTTGATTGATCAAAAGGAATGGGTATGGTGCATGCATGGGGGGACATGCTTGTCTAAAGAGCTAAATGGCTAAAGACCTTAAGGTAATGTTTATACTTTACTACTAGTCTTAAGGCTTTCATTGTGATTCATTCAAGCCTTGCAATTGCCAAAAATTAGCTCCTCTTTCTCACTTTCTTAACTTTTTGCAAAGTGTCAAAGTGTTGAAGAGTTACTTGCATTCTCTCTTTAAGTCATACTTTTGTTTTGACTTAAAGCTTAGGAGTTGTAACCAGCATTACACCAAGTTATTCAATTGTTGGTGTCTCAAGGTTCATCCATCTCCATCAACTTCCAAGCCTCCCCTAGAGGACCCAAAGTTGTTCAAATGTTGTTCTTACTTCTTCCTTCTATGGTTGTGTTTTACCTTTCTATTTCTTGCAAGTAGATCCTTGGTGGATTGTGATTTGTCATTTAGTTCAAATTTTTAAGACTTTCGTTGCTAATATTTTGAGTTTTTGGAAACTATTTCTGAACTAAACCCAACATCGCAATACACCACAAAGTCATTCATCCCCTCTGGAAGGGTCAAAATCGGGGCCTCACACAATTTTTGCCTCAAAGTCTCAAAAGTTACCTGTTGATCAGGCCCCCACTGGAAAGAAACATTCTTCTTCGTCAAACGGGTCAAGGGAACGACAATCTTGGAGAAATCTTGAATGAAACTCTGATAGTAACCTGCTAGACGAAGGAAGCTCTGAATCTCATATGGTGTCCTCAGAACCTCCCACTGCATCACTGCCTTTATCTTGCCGGATCGACCAATATACCTTTCTGGTTGACGATGTACTCCAAGAACTACACCTCGTGCAACCAGAACTCATATTTGGAGAACTTAGAATAAAGTTTTTCTCTCCTCAAGGTCTCCAAAACCTCACATAAATGCTCTTCATGATGCTTATTGGTCTTAGAGTAGACCAAAATATCATTGATAAACACTATCACCGACCGATCCAACATTGGCCTACACACCCAGTTCATGAGATCCATGAACGATGTCGGTGCGTTGGTAAACCCAAATGACATCAGTAAGAACACAATTTGAATACTAATTGTGATCATAAAAGAAAAATTAATGATTCATGTCATGAATACGCTCTCGAATCCTTCAGATCTTCGCTCCATATCAGCTTAACGACCCTTTGGCCGCCTTCTAGACTCTCAAAATCGCGGCTTTTGGGTTTATTATTGTAGAAAACGAATGGAATTATCAGATATCTCAAAAGTAGTGGAATGATGGGGTATTTATAGTTGAATTGAGGATGGTATTTAATATGGAATATTAGGGTTGGATTGGAATTAGGAAACTAAAGGTGGCTTATGGATTAAGCAAATAAAATTAAGGTAATTGGTGCTTGGAGAGTAAGCACCTTGGAGTGAATTTTTTCCATCTTTCATGGTTTATCTTCAAGGCCGATTTTGGACATGCTACAAGCGGATTTAGCGAAAAGGCCATCACACACATATTGTTCGGAGTTTTGTCTAGTTTCCATAACATCTTGAATCTCCTTAAACGGATTTATGAGTCATCATATATGTCTGGAATACTGAAAAGGGATCCATCAGCCCAATTATAATTTAGCAAGCTCATCAATTTAGCTCCATTTTAGCCCGTTTTCGCTTCTATTTCATCAACATGTACTTTTTACCTACAAAATAATAATTCAAAACTTTATAAGCACATTTTGTTCCAAATAATATAAAAACATGGTATAAAATAATTAGATAACATCGGAAATGTATGTCTAAAATAGGTGTTATCAATGGGTTGTGTTCGAGTTGGTGTATTTTGACCCACCAACCTGAACACGATACAATTGTCAGGTCTAGAAGTTGGTAACAACAAAGTTACACAGACCGTGTATCATTACATAAATCATGTTTTATTCAGATGTTCTCATTTAGGCAACATACTTCATTATCACCTTCAGACTGCACTTTTATCATAACACGGACCATATAACTTGCCCGAGAGCTGATTTTCTTCTTTGCATGTCCCTATAAATAGAACCAGCTGTCCCTATTTTAAAACTCTGATTTATAACGACTTAGAGGCGTTTCTGAGACGACTTTTGACTATCAGATACTAGGATTTGATTTTAATTTTGTAAGTTAAGACTCGTGCTTTGATTTCAGTTTTTCCTGCTATGATTCACTTTTAGCCATGACGGACTAAAAACCTTAGATTTTAGTTCTGCACATACATCAACTTCTTATGTAAGTAATCTTATTATTTGTTTTCTTATTCGTGTTTCTATGTAGTAATTTCAGTTTTGATTCAACCAGACGTTTTCTTTTGATTCACTTTATGTTGACTGCTTAAATTATGGTTAAGTCAGTCTTGTTAATCAGATCAGTAAAATCTGTAATTTTTTTACTAATTGATAAAAAGTAACAACCATCAAATTGGTTTTGTGATGGAATTTAATGTCGATGTAAACTGAATATTTCATGTTTTTTATGTTTTCAAGCTTGAGAGCATTATCGAATATTTACATAAAACCTAATTCGATTTGTCAGCCTAATTCTAAGAGCTTGTTAAAACTAGGTTAGAAAAGTCAAGTTTAATTCAAAGAACTTATTGATTAGACATCTTGGAAAATAAGGAATGCTAGAGTTTTTTAGTATTTTGTTTATCTCCAATTTAAACAGAACATGATTTAGATACCACTTTCGGATTAACTCCATAATTAGAAGAGTTGTCGCAGAAGTGAATCATTTTTTACCTTTGGGTTTTTTATAAATATGTTTTATGCAATTTTATATATGTTTTTAGTTGATAAACAAACCCTTTTTTTTAATTATTTATCTGAACAAATGTGCCTTCCGCATAGAGGCATTGATAATTAGGACGTGTCCCAAAGGATCAACTATGTTTACCTTGTACTATACTTTTGTGAATAGATAGTGAATTTTACTAATCTAAACTGCAAATTTGGTCAACGTGGTAAGCAAAAAAATATAGATAAGGTCCAAAATCTTTTGAACTTGCATGATGGTTCAAAATCATATTTATTTTGTGGTTATAGTCCATGAAATAGTTGAATGATCAATTTTGTCCTTTATTTTATTATCTATATATTTTTATATTTATTTTAATACTTTATTAATATTAAATAATAATAAAAAAAGATCGGGCCCACTCTCTGTTTCTTTTTCTATTTCTCTCTCCAAACACCATTTTTGTAGATTGAAACATAGAAACACAAACACATGTAGCTCTAGATTAAAACGCACACACACATACACCTGTAGATTAAAATAAACACACACACATACGGGATGCCCTTCTTTCTTCTCCAAAATCACACCAAAAGTCCGAAAACCCTCTCCATTTTTTATTGATCTTCGTGTGTATGTAAGCTCCCCAACAAAAGATATTAGAGCAACCCTTATTTCTCTTTACAGTAAAAAAAACGAGGATAACAAATAAATTTCACTGGTCTGTGTTTGTGTTTTGATCGCAAAACAAATGATGATGATGATGTGTTCTCTCTCTTTTTGTTGTGAAAATTTGATAAGCTTCACTCTTTCAATCGTTGCAAATCTGGCTTTTTTTGTTCATATGGGGTTTTTCTTCATGTGGGTTCCGAGAAGCAAAGGGAGAAGCCTCCGAGAAGAAAGTAAAGAACAAGTTTTTGTTCATCTGGATTTTTTTTGTTCACATGGATTTTTTTTCTTCATATGGGTTTTTTTCATTTATGTAGTGTGTATATGTTTATTTTCCGGTGTATGTAAGGGCACCCACAATCCATTGAACTTTATAGAGTTCAATGGATTTCCACATCATCCATTAAACGCATATACAACAACACCCACAACCGGTGTATGTAAGGGCACCCACAATCCATTGAACTTTATAGATTAATGCATTGATGTAATAGTTATGGTCAACAAATATACCTCATTTTGAAGTAAGAAAAAAAGAATTATCCGAGTATTATGTGAATCATGTGAATTTATGTGCTTTATGCTTGTTTATTATATAATAAATCAAGAATGAAACTAAGCGCCAGAAATAAAAATATAGATAGACCTGATATCTATGAAGAAATTTGTAGTGGTCGTGACAAGGATTCCGGGGATATAAAGAACGCTGAAATCCGAGTTATAACGAAGAAGTTATGGTCTGTCGAAGTTTCGCGACAAAACCGGCACGACGATGTGTGACGTAAAAAGTGAGTTTACGATAAAGTGGTTTTTAGCCTTATCAATCTAAACAAAATTCGTAGCATATATTAAATCGAGAGCGTGCATAAAAAGAACGTCCAAATCAGACTTCGTATGAGGAAGTTATGATTTTTCCAAGTTTCGGCACAACAGTATGCAGCCCGGAGTTCGAATATTAGACCGAGCGATTTCTAGCCGACACAACCTAAATGAGAATCGAAGGTCTCGTTAATAGTAGCTCAACAGTAAAAAGACAGATGAAAACGGACGTCGGATGAAAAAGTTATGAATTTTTAACGGGCTTTTCGTGTCCCAGCCAGTTAAAAATATAACTTTAAAAATACAGTCAAAATTAGCCGACGGAGTCTAAACGAAAGTTGTAGAGTACGCCTCTACCTACACGTGGATATAAACAACGTCGAAAACGGAGCTCGTACGCGAAAGTTACGAACTTTTGAAGTCGGGAATGGAATTTGCGAGGCTGTTGCGAGGGTACGCCCCTCGTAGAAGGCTACGCCCCGCATACTCGCTTCACTTGGTCTCGGATCGACCACGTCTAACCAGCAGGCTTCGGACACGTCCCTTCGGAACGCTCAGCATATGCAGGTACGCCCTGGGCAACAAGGTACGCCCTACGTACCTCCGCAGGTTCGCCTAGCGTAGACCGAGGCCAGCGGCTATAAAAAGGGTGCGCCACCGGCCTTATTTTCCCACACTTTTGCCATCTTTTTCTCTCTCTCTACTCTCTCTCTAAACTTCCAAAACACCCCCAAAGCCTAGGGAACCTCCCTAGCACTAGAAGAAAGCCCCGGAGCGCCCGAAGGCTCCGAGAAAAAAAAATTTGGTTTGAAACTCTGCCCGCGCGGAGCCCAGTTTTTAAGCAACCTTCCCGGTTTTCGTCGAAGGAAATTATTTTAAGAAGCGAAGTGTTGTCCGGATCACTCCTTATCAGGTGAGTGCATAGTTACTTTCATCTTACACATAGATATGAAGTATTTTATATTAATTACGTGTTATGTGTGCATATTTACTTGAGATCTGTGCTAGATGAAAGATTTAAACTTCTTTGTTTTTCAAGATCTAGGCTGTATATGTATTTTATACTTTGAGATCTATGTTGGATGAAAGATTTGACTTCTTTCTTTTCAGATCTGAACCTTTTTCTTCAGATCTAGGTTGTAGATGTATTTTGTTTTCAGATCTGAACATTTTTCTTCAGATCTAGGTTGTAGATATATTTTGTTTTCAGATCTGAACCTTTTTCTTCAGATCTAGGCTGTAGATGTATTTTGTTTTCAGATCTGAACCTCTTTTTTCAGATCTAGGTTGTAGATGTACTTTGTTTACAGATCTGAACATTTATGGGATGTACTTGACCCGGTTGGCATGGTCCATTTGGGTTGCATGACATCATGCATTTGGATAGACCAAAATGAGAGAAATAACACTTATGGTTTATTAATATATTATAAGTTCTAATATATTAATAATATTATTTAATTAGTATTGATCAAGAATTAATTTGGAATTAATTAAGTGATCAAAAGAAGACTAATTAAATATATGGGTTGATTGTGTAAATCACCCATACTTGTATAGTGGGCTTATGCTCCATGGATGATCAAGTTGGGCTAAAACCCATAGGATACTCCATGGATGATCCATGGTGTCTTTGAACCCACGGGTCATGGAAATGAAGAGCCATGTCAAGTTAGGGTTTACATGGTGTAACCCTACCTATGACACACTATAAAAGGAATAGGTGAGCAACCAAAATCGGCACTAGTGTGAGAACAAGAGGGCATAGCCGATTTTAGAAGTGTTTTATTTCTCTCAAGGTTATTCCAAGTGTATTTGGTGTTGTGTGAGACATTTGAGGCATCACACTTGAGGTGCTAGGCTCACAAGGTTCTCAAGGAATCCAAGCAACTAAAGGTATGTATTTCTTACTATCTTTTATGTTTAAAAGTTCCCCATGTATGCTAGATAGGTTAAGAACCTTGGAAAATCAATTTTGCATGTATCATAGTAAAACATAGATCCAAGGTTTCTAGGGTTGCATGTACACCTTAGGAGTGTTAGAATGCTCAAAACCCTTCAATGTACTCACCACGTTTCCTAACCTGACCCACTCAGTTTATTTGTATCACAGGTGTCGATATAAAGTTGCACTACACTGAGAGATTAAAGAGATGTAGATCCCTATTGTAAATGAATGTAAGTTCTGTTTATGCTTTTTTTTCAGTATTGACGTTGACATCCCAAAGTTTTAAAATGAATAAAATGCATGTCTTCGGAAATGCTTTGATAACATATTTATCATGTTTTTGTGGGAACAAAAATTCTGCAACACTTTTCTTTAAAAGTATACTCTGATTTTGAAAATGAAGCATAAACAAATCGGTCTTTTCTGGCCGTGAAAATGGGGATGTCACAGTTGGTATCAGAGTATTAGTTTAAGCGAACTAGGAATTTCAGGAAAATTTCTAGACTTAAGCTTAGAATGCTAAGCGATGATCATGAGGATTGTGTCTATTGTATTCTAGGTAGTACAACTAAATAGACACGGGCACTAGCTCATTTTAGGAAAGATGCCTAAAATGCTTTTATGTGATAAATGCTTTATGTTTGTCGTATATGCTATTATTTGTTCGGATCTATGATCTGTTGCCGACCGGATCTGGAAACCTTACGTGTTTAGGATTCTAAGCGTTCAATTACGATATTAGAACTAGCATGTAACGTTTCGGAGTGATGAGGAGAATTTAAACGTCAATCGTAAGTACAGATCTAAGTTCACCTCCTTTAGTGTATAGATCAACATGGTGGGAACCCGAAGCGGAGCTGGAAACACGAATGAAAATAGGAATCAATGACCTCAACCCCAAGTGATTGAGCAGGTGCCGATAGTAGAAGCTGCACCAGAGCCAATCACTATGGCTGGAGTACAAGCCATGATACGAGCTATGATGGTTGAACAGAGGGAAGAAATGAGGCAACTGTTGCTGAATAACAGGGATGAACAATTGAGCAACCAGAACTGAATGACGGACAGTCAGAGGAAGGGAATTACAGCCTCACTGTCAGTCAAGTTGAACCCCGAGTGGAAAGAAGAAATGACCAAGAGAGGGGAATCGACAGGGATGGATGTATGTATAAGAACTTCTTGGGTTCCAAACCACCGAGTCTTTCCGGAAGTCCAAAGCCAGTAGAGATTATGGAATGGATCTTCGAAATGGAGATGGTATTTGAAAGATGCAACTGTAGCGACAAGCAGAAAATCGTCTTTGCGGTCAGACAACTGAAGACCAGAGTTTTAAGTTGGTGGAAGTTATTAGCAGATACGATGCCACAAGGAGAAGATCTGAAGATGTTTTGGGAAGCGTTCATCGAGCAGTTGAAAATGAAGTATTGCTCTGAAATAGATCTGATAGATCTAAACAATGAGTTCTAGAACTTGAAGAATGGGAGAATAAGCATCGATGACTATGCCACTGCATTCATCAGGAAAATAAAGTTATTCCCATACCCGGTGCCGACTAAACTCGCCAAGATAGAGAAATTTGCTAACGGATTACCATCATACTTTGGCCCAACAGTCAAAATGCCAAGCACGTTGAAGGCAGCAGTTAGAGCAGCCAAGAATGTTGAGACCCAGTTAAGCGAAAGGGGTCTGGAGGGAACTGAAGTCGAAGAGAAAAGGAAGTTTGATGGATCCTTAAGGTCCAACGAGAAGAGGAAATTTTCAAAGTCTGGCTCGAAGAAATTCGAAGGAGGAAAAGGTGAAGTGAGATGGTGGGATAAGTGCAAGAAGAAACACTCTGGAAAATGTGGCGATGAGGTGACATGTTTCAAGTGTGGGAAGCATGGGCATCACGCCAATGAGTGTACATTCAACAAAAGGATGTGTTATGGATGTAATGAAAAAGGTCACTACAAGCAAGACTGTCCAAAGAGGGAAGGAGCTACAAAGCCAAATGCACCGCCAAAGGCAAGAGCATTTCAGATGATCCTTGATGAAGCAGACGACGATGCAAGGAATTAAGAGGAATGATCTATAGAGTATCCGTATAAATAGGATCATGTGATGTAGCCTTATATGGGAGGCATAGTCTAGAGTGCACTGAAGGTGCTTTTTCTTGGGTATCTTTAAATAAACCAAATATGTGCCTTATATAGGCTTACAAACACATATCACGTGGGAAAAAACAAATACAATTAAAATACTACTTCTAATCCTAAAGACTAGGTAACATGGATGACTTCTTCTTATACTTGACTCCACGTACATATCATGAATCAGTCAAACCCATCTACCCAATTTTTTTTATTCAACCTTTAAATAAAATAAACCAAAATAAACTATTAACTAAAAAACCATAAACTTATTAAACTATGTGAACATGTGACTATCAAACTGATTAACCCAAAAATCACCCCCTTAATCAGTTTGGACATACCACTCATACACAACAACCTTTGATCACCCTCTTTTCATCTCAATTCTAGACCTTTCCCGGACACCCGACCTCCACCTCGCTCACATCCAAAGTCTTCACCCAATCACGACTTTCCCCGGACACCCGACCTTCACCTCGGTCACGTCCAAAGTCTTCCATACCCGGTTGTTGTTTGTCACCACACAGAATCCGTTTTCACCTAACACTTCTGTGAAACGAGAGCCTTCTTCCGCCGATCAAGAAAACAAAGCAACTAGTTTTTCCCGTCTTCTTTTACCTGCAAAACGAAACAAACCCAAAGCCACCTTCTTTGATGGATCTTTTCCTTTTTGTTTTCTCACGCATCTCCGGTAACGCTCTCCATTTTCCGGTGACATACCCACAACCTACCGCCGGAAGCAACACCTTGTCGGACACCACCAAAACTGAAGGCAGCCGACAAAGAAACCCACCAACTGAAAAACATATTTTCCGCCATTAACCACTGACGAACAACATCACCTTCACAACCTTTTCTGTCTCGAAACTTCTTGTGCGATAAGACCTTCAGTTTTCTGCTCCCCGCAACAAAAAGTCACTACCAACCACCCAACTTTCGCTGCGATGGGAGCCCCGCACCCGAAGGCTCCTCCCCTTCGAAATTCGACTCCCAAACTGCACCGTCTTTACCCGCTCTGATACCAAATTTTGGTTCAGGCCCCACAAAACATACACACGCACTCAAAATTCACGATGTGCACTGAAGGTGCTTTTCTTGGGTATCTTTAAATAAACCAAATATGTGCCTTATATAGGCTTACAAACACATATCACATGGGAAAAAACAAATACAATTAAAATACTACTTCTAATCCTAAAAAATAGGTAAACATGGATGATTTCTTCTTATACTTGACTCCATGTACATATCATGAATCAGTCAAACCCATCTACCCACTTTTGTTTATTCAACCCTTAAATAAAATAAACCAAAATAAACTATTAACTAAAAAACATAAACTTATTAAACTATGTGAACATGTGACTATCAAAAGGATTAACCCAACAATCACCCAATTAATCAGTTTGGTCATACCACTCATTCACAGCAACCTTTGATCCCCCTCCTTTAATCTCAATTCTCGTCCTTTCTCGGACAACCGACCTCCACCTCGGTCACATCCAAAGTCTTCACCCAATCACGACTTTTCCCAGACACCCGACCTTCCCCTCGGTCACGTCCAAAGTCCTCCATACTCGGATGTTGTTTGTCACCACAAAGAATCCGTTTTCACCGAACACTTCTGTGAAACGAGAGCCTTCTTCCACCGATCAAGAAAACAAAGCAACCCGTTTTTCCCGTCTTCTTTCACCTGCAAAACGAAACAAACCCAAAGCCACCTGCTTTGATGGATCTTTTCCTTTCGTTTTCTCATGCATCTCCGGTAACTCTCTCCATTTTCCGGTGACATACCGACAACCTACCGCCGAAAGCACCACCTTGTCGGACACCACCAAAACTGAAGGCAGCCGACAAAGAAACCCACCAACTGAAAAACATCCTTTCCACCATTAACCACTGACGAACAACAACACCTTCACAACCTTTGCTGTCTCGAACCTTCTTATACGATAAGACATTTACTTTTCTGCTCCCCTGTGACTACCCGAAATTTCTATCTTGTACAGTCATTCAATTCAATCAAAGTCAGACTCGTTTCTGCCATCTTTTAGCATTGTTTAGAGTCTGTTTGAGTGTTCCAAGTCTTGTACATTCAAGAATAGAGTATAGGAATGAGTTTCCAAAGTTCATAGTATCAAATTCGGGCCAAACACTCCTTCAAGAGGAGTGTACGGTCGTACAAATGGGTGTACGGCCGTACACCCATCTATGGTCATGAAGTCTCACCTATAAAGAAGATACTTAGTCATTTTTCAACACTTTTCACACTTCCAAGCCAAGAATTCGGATTCTCTCTCAACTATCATCAAGTTTCTCACCTAGATCTTCAAAGATGTAAGTCTTTTCTACCTTGATTAGTTACTTCATTGCTTTAACTAGTGAAGGATCCATGTTTTCATTCCATGAATTTCATCTTTGGTTAGATCTTCATCATTCACCAAGAACACCAAGAACACACACTAGTTCTTAGTGGCCGTGAACCCTCATCAAGCTTCCAAATTGAGAGTAATTGCTTCCTACGCTTGTTATCTACTAGAAACACTTGATATTCATCTTAAAATCGACCATCTTGGCAAGAACATAGAGGGTGTACGGCCGTATACCCTTTGTACGGTCGTACACACCTCATAGGGTCGTAAACTCATGTTAATATTCATAGTTGGCCTTAAACTTTCCTTAGAGCTAAGCATGGGACCAAGAACACTTCCTTGATGCTAGATAGGACCTTAGAACACCTCTTTTGCATACTTCTTCATGAGTGTACGGCCGTACACTCATGGGCCGTGAACCCCTTGGCTGTACACACACTAGTGTGGCCATAAACCCCTTTTATGTAATCATATGTACTTGTAACACTTCAATCTAAGTGTTTCCTAGTTCCTGAGGCGCTTTCCTTACATGATTAGTTGTATAAACACTAATTATATACATATATGTGTGTCATTATATGCTTATTAGGATTTGTTTGTGCTCGAGTCTTCACTTGACACTTAACATCCTACAACCGATCTTACATTTGTATCACTCACTGCAGGTGATTTCATACCCCTTAACTTATCTTTTAAATGATTTTAAATGCTTTTATGGGGGGGATACAAGTAGAAACATTATAGTTATTATATCAATCATATGTGATTAATAACTATCAAACAAATGGATTTCTTATACTTCATACTGTGTTTTCAAACAAATTGCTTCAAATCGTTTTTATAAACTCTTTTATTTGTAAAACTCTTTATCAAACTCTTTTAAAGTTATATATTGTCAAAATCATGTCTATATATATATAGTTATATAAGTAGGATTGAAAGGGCTTAGGACTGATAACTCGCCTTATTTCATGTTCCTTGTTTGGTTGTGGTTGTTTGTCCGAATGTCGTTTGAATCTTAGTTATATATTATGTATATAGATATAGATATAAAAGTTCTTCGTTCAGTTCAATACCTTTGGGTAGCAAAGGTGTACAAACATGTTCATTCATACAAACAACATTGCTAATAAAATATAATAGGTCTAGTTTAGGAAGTCACTACTTACTATTTCTAGAACAATGAAACATACAAGAGTCAGTTCATACATGAGTCAGTTCAAACATACTATAATGAGATACAATACATACCATAACGAGAAACAATACTTACTATAAAGAGAAACAGAGAGAACATACACGACACTAGAACATACTATACACTAGACAGAGAGAACATACACTACAATAGAACATACTATACACTAGACAGAGAGAACATACACTACACTAGAACATACTATACAAATACAATAATCTATAACATTAATGTGAGCCACTACTTCATGGCACGACAATATATTGTTGTGTCACGTTTTGTACCCAGAGTCTCCTGGAGGGAGAGCGTGAATTTGTGTATAGATCTATACGGGATTGACCATCCTACACCTTGTTGCTAGCTACAATGAGACCTGCAGGTCTACGGGTGACGAATGTCATATCATTTTCGACGTCTCGAACGTCGTGTTATACTAGTCAATCAAGTATGGTTACAATCTTATCACATTTTACCTTAATTAAACAAACAGGTTTAAGGTAGTTAGTACATTGCAGTTACTTAGATAAAACTACAGTACATCTTTATTTTCCCATTTCATTCACATTGTGATATTCTCACATAAACGGTAATGAAAACTATATTTTGGTAATGATAGTCATACTTTGGGAACACACTCACTTTTACAAAAGAACAAACATAAAGAACAGTTGGGTCTTGGTAGAAGACTACTTTAGTAGAAAATATAGGATTTTCTAGGAAGTTTACAAAAATTTACATTCAAACACTTACAAACTTTTACATCAAACAATTACAAACATTTTCTTCAAACTTATACAAACAATGACACTAAAATACTTATGAACTCACCAGCTTTAATGCTGATCTACGCTTTCAAAATAACGTGTATTCTCAGGTCACCAGTAGATAGGTACCGATGATCAGGTTTTGAGAAGATGGAGCACATTCAAGACTCATCTCTTATTTTGATTCATATTTTTGGTGTCTTATAAACAATTCAGAACACACTTGTATTAAATTATATTATTAATGCAATGGATGATGTTGTTGCTTGTTTTACTATTATGCATTGTTGTGATACTGTACATGACGTCCTCCGCCCCCGAACGTTTCCGCCGTTCCGGTTTGGGGGTGTGACATCACCGCAACAAAATTTCACTACCAACCACCCGGCTTCCGCTACGATGGCATCCCCGCACCCGAAGGCTCCTTCCCTTCGAAACTCGACTCTCAAACCGGCACCGTCTTCACCCGCTCTGATACCAAATGTTGGTTCAGGCCCTACAAAACATACACACGCACTCAAAACTCACGATGTGCACTGAAGGTGCTTTTCTTGGGTATCTTTAAATAAACCAAAGATGTGCCTTATATAGGCTTACAAACACATATCACGTGGGAAAAAACAAATACAATTAAAATACTACTTCTAATCCTAAAGACTAGGTAAACATGGATGACTTCTTCTTATACTTGACTCCACGTACACATCATGAATCAGTCAAACCCATCTACCCACTTTTGTTTATTCAACCTTTAAATAAAATAAACCAAAATAAACTATTAACTAAAAAACCATAAACTTATTAAACTATGTGAACATGTGACTATCAAACTAATTAAACCAATAATCACCCCCTTAATCAGTTTGGTCATACCACTCATTCATAACAACCTTTGATCACACTTTTTTCATCTCAATTCTCGTCCTTTCCTGGACACCCGACCTCCACCTCGGTCACATCCAAAGTATTCACCTAATCACGACTTTTCCCGGACACCTGACCTTCGCCTCGGTCACGTCCACAGTCATCCATGATCGGCTGTTGTTTGTCACCACACAGAATCCGTTTTCACCTAACACTTCTGAAACGAGAGCCTTCTTCCACCGATCAAGAAAACAAAGCAACCCGTTTTTCCCGTCTTCTTTCACCTGCAAAACGAAACAAACTCAAAGCCACCTGCTTTGATGGATCTTTTCCTTTTCGTTTTCTCACGCATCTCCGGTAACTCTCTCCATTTTCTGGTGACATACCCACAACCTACCGCCGAAAGCACCACCTTGTCGGACACCACCAAAACTGAAGGCAGCCGACAAAGAAACCCACCAACTGAAAAACATCTTTTCCGCCATTAACCACTGACGAACAACAGCATCTTCACAACCTTTTTTGTCTCGAACCTTCTTGTGCGATAAGACCTTCAATTTTCTGCTCCCCGCAACAAAAATTCACTACCAACCACCCGGCTTCCGCTACGATGGCATCCCCGCACCCGAAGGCTCCTCCCCTTCGAAACTCGACTCCCAAACCGGCACCGTGTTCACCCGCTCTGATACCAAATGTTGGTTCAGTCCCCACAAAACATACACACGCACTCAAAATTCACGATGTGCACTGAAGGTGCTTTTTCTTGGGTATCTTTAAATAAACCAAATATGTGCCTTATATAGGCTTACAAACACATATCACGTGGGAAAAAACAAATACAATTAAAATACTACTTCTAATCCTAAAGACTAGGTAAACATGGATGACTTCTTCTTATACTTGACTCCACGTACGTATCATGAATCAGTCAAACCCATCTACCCACTTTTGTTTATTCAACCTTTAAATAAAATAAACCAAAATAAACTATTAACTAAAAAACCATAAACTTATTAAACTATGTGAACATGTGACTATCAAACTGATTAACCCAACAATCACCCCCTTAATCAGTTTGGTCATACCACTCATTCACAACAACCTTTGATCACACTTTTTTCATCTCAATTCTCATCCTTTCCCGGACAGCCAACCTCCACCTCGGTCACATCCAAAGTCTTCACCCAATCACGACTTTTCCCGGACACCCGACCTTCACCTCGGTCACGTCCAAAGTCCTCCATACCCGATTGTTGTTTATCACCACACATAATCCGTTTTCACCTAACACTTCTGTGAAACGAGAGCCTTCTTCCACCGATCAAGAAAACAAAGCAACCCGTTTTTCCCGTCTTCTTTCACCTGCAAAACGAAACAAACCCTAAGCCACTTGCTTTGATGGATCTTTTCATTTTCGTTTTCTCACGTATCTCCGGTAACGCTCTCCATTTTCCGATGACATACCCACAACCTACCACCGGAAGCACCACCTTGTCGAACACCACCAAAACTGAAGGAAGCCGACAAAGAAACCCACCAACTGAAAAACATAGTTTCCGCCATTAACCACTGACGAACAACAGCACCTTCACAACCTTTGCTGTCTCGAACCTTCTGGTGCGATAAGACATTCAGTTTTTTGCTCCCCGCAACAAAAAGTCACTACCAACCACTCGCCTTCCGTTACGATGGCAGCCCCGCACCCGAAGGCTCCTCCCATTCGAAACTCGACTCCCAAACCGGCACCGTCTTCACCCGCTCTAATACCAAATGTTGGTTCAGGCCCCACAAAACATACACATGCACTCAAAATTCACGATGTACACTGAAGGTTCTTTTTCTTGGGTATCTTTAAATAAACCAAAAATGTGCCTTATATAGGCTTACAAACACATATCACGTGGGAAAAAAACAAATAAAATTAAAATACTACTTCTAATCCTAAAGACTAGGTAAACATGGATGACTTCTTCTTATACTTGACTCCACGTACATATCATGAATCAGTCAAACCAATCTACCCACTTTTGTTTATTCAACCTTTAAATAAATTAAACCAAAATAAACTATTATCTAAAAAACTATAAACTTATTAAACTATGTGAACATGTGACTGATAACATTGTCATATGATTATAACAAAGAGAAATTACAAGGGTTCTCAGAGAAAAGCATAAAGACGACAAGGAATAAAGCGGATATAAATACTAGCTAGACAGAAACCCTAATGGGCTAAAGACAAAAAAGGGCTCATAAACAAGCGGGCTAATAATATATAGACTAACATCCCCCCTCAAACTCACAATGCCGCAGCAATAAGCATTGAGAGTTTGTCACATAAGAACCGAAACCGCGAAGCCGATAAAGCCTTCGTAAAAATATCCGCAAGCTGCAAGGTTGATGAAACAAAAGGAAGCGAAATGGTCCCAAACTGCAGGTGATGACGAGTAAAATGACAATCAATCTCAATGTGCTTCGTCCGCTCATGAAAAACAGAATTCTTCGCAATTTGTATCGCACTTTTATTATCACAATGAAAGGGAGTAGGTGAAGAAATGTAAACTCCCATATCCGCAAGCAGCCACCGTAACCAGATAATCTTGCATGTAGTTACAGCCATAGCACGATATTTAGCCTCCATGGAAGATCTAGAGACAACATCTTGTTTCTTGCTCTTCCATGAAATAAGAGACTCTCTAAGAAATACACAAAATCCAGTGGTAGACTTACGATCATGACGATCACCATCCCAATCAGCATCACTATAGGCACGTAACTCAAGAGAAGACGTCGAGGGCAACAAGAGAGTCTGAAACTGAGTGCCACGAAGATATCTCAGAATACGAAGAACAGCTCCCCAATGAACAGAGGTAGGTGCAGTAACAAACTGACTGACAACATGAACAACATGAGCAATATCTGGACGAGTGACTGTGAGATAAACCAAACTTCCCACCACAGTGCGGTAAAGATTCGGATCAGACAAAGGAACACCATCAGTGGGAGAGTATCGTGCATTGGTTTCAAGAGGGGTATCAACAGTCCGATTGTCAGAAAGTCCCGCCCGTGTAAACAAGTCAGATATATATTTAGTCTGGGAAAGAAGGTACCCTTTCTTAGACTGAGCAACCTCAATACCCAAGAAATAACGCAGCAAGCCCAAATCCTTCATAGCAAATCTACGAGCTAGATCATGCTTCAAAGACTCAATACCACCATGGTCATCACCTGTAATAATCATGTCATCCACATATAAGGACAGAAGAATCTGTCCTGCACTTGAGCATCTAACAAACAGAGCAGAATCGTGATTACTCTGGACAAATCCAAGAGAGGTAATCATTGTGGAGAATTTCTCAAACCAAGCACGAGGGGCTTGCTTGAGCCCATACAAAGCTTTGCGAAGCCGACAAACCTCGCCCGGTCGGTGCTGAATTCCTGGAGGAGGGGTCATATAAACCTCTTCATGAAGGTCATCATTCAAAAAGGCATTCTTGACATCCATTTGAAAGATCTTCCACTGTCGAACGGATGCAACTGCAATCATAGTACGAACTGTCGTCATCTTTGCAACTGGGGCAAATGTCTCCTCGTAGTCAAAACCATACTGTTGGGAATACCCTTTTGCTACAAGTCTAGCCTTATATCGTTCAACAGAACCATCAGCTTTTGTTTTTATCTTGTACACCCAACGACAACCTATCGTATGTTTCCCAGGAGGAAGAGAAACCAAATCCCATGTATGAGTCTGATGAAGAGCAGTGAGTTCTTCAGCCATAGCATTCTGCCAAAGAGGATCTGAAACAGCTTCTCTATATGATTCAGGTTCAGACAGATGATGGATGCTTGCTATAAATGAAGCAAATGGTCCTGAATATGAAGAGTAAGAAAAATCTGGTAGCTTGGTGGACTTGACAGGACGAGAAGATCTCCTGAGGGGTGGTGGTGGAGGTGGATCCTCAACTTCAATAATCGGAGGATCAGGCTCAAGAACAGGTGGAGTCGAGGCACCCTCTGAAGAAGTGGGTGTGTCATGTGCTGAGGGATCATGTGGCATAGATGAGTCTTGAGCCTCTATATCTTCATTAAAAGGATCAATACGCAGAAGATCAGACTTTGTTACATTGTGGGTTGTAGCAGGAATCGAGTAGAAAGGAATATGTTCCAAAAAAGTAATGTGTCGAGAAACATATAACTTTTGACTCACATGATCATAGCAACGGTATCCTTTCTGACCAATACCGTACCCCAAAAATACACAAATAGCAGATTTCGGCCCCAGCTTGTTCCTTTCAACATGAGGACGAAGAACAAAACAAGTACATCCAAAAACTCGTAAGGAATAGTAGTCTGGTAGATGACCATATAACTTCTCAAAAGCAGATATTCTTGAATTTAATGAAGTAGGGATACGATTAATCACATACACAGCAGTTAGGACCCGCTTCTCCCCAAAAGGCACTAGGGACCTGTGCAGACAGGAGCAATGAGCGGGCAGTCTCAACAATATGACGATGTTTTCGTTCTGCCACACCGTTTTGCTGAGGTGTGTCAGTACATGAAGACTGGTGTATGGTACCAACAGAAGCAAGTGACTAAGTGAAATCATTAGAGGTATATTCACCCCCTAAGTCACACCTGAAGCACTTAATCACAGTCGAATGTTGAGTTTTAACAAGAGCTCTAAAATTGTTGTAAATATCAAAGAAATCAGATCTGCATTTCATAAGATAAACCCATGTATATCGAGTATAATCATCTATAAAAGATACATAATAGGTTGACCCACCCTTTGTGGATACTGGTGCAGGACCCCACACATCAGAATGAATAATATCAAAAGGAGTTGTAGAACAAGACATACTTTTATTGAAGGGCAAAGCAGAAAATTTTGCTAGTTTGCAACCACTACAATCAGAAATATCACAAGAGTTTAAATGATCCAAAACACCACTAGATGCTAAGAAATTCAACCGTGATACAGACACATGTCCCAAACAAGAATGTCAAAGATAAAACTCAGACGACAAAGGACTCAAACGAAAAGAAGATAAATCAATGCTGGAAGCAGCAACAGCAGATACTTTGAGAACCTCCAAGACATATAGTTCCCCCACCCTACGGCCGATCCCAATCACCTTTTGGGTGTGTTGATCCTGTATAACACAGACAGAATCAGAAAAGAACACCCAGTTACCATACTTGCATAACTGACTGACTGAGGCAAGATTCAAAGTAAGTTTGGGAATGTAATAAACATCAGGAAGAGTGATATGAGAAACAGAGACAGACCCAACACCCTCAACTAGCATAGATGTATCACTAGCAGACTTAACAGAAATAGATGACACTTGCGACAAAGAAGTAAATGATGACAAATGAGGAGTCATATGATGGGTTGCACCAGAATCTAAAATCCACAAAGATGAGGGAATACCTGAAGTGCCAGATGAAGAAGGACCAGAATGAGACATAGATGCAGACATGGCAGTGGGATTAGAAGCCAAATACTGTCTAAAGCTCTCAAACACCTTGGGATCCAATGCAGATGGTGGCATATGTCCAACAGATTCTGTGTCAACTGGTGGAACAGCAGCAGCAGCAGCAAACTGTGGAGGACGAGGGGTCCATGAAGGAGTACCAGAGGAACGCGACTGCAACTTCTGTTGACCAAACCTATTTTGTTGCCCTGACTGAGGTTGACCGGATTTACCCTTGTTGACTAACAATGGACACTGAGCTTTCCAATGATTCTTCTGTTTGCAGAATGCACACTCATCATAAGCGACTCTTGAAGTTTGTCGAGATTGACTAGAGGAGACAGCAAGCACAGCAGGAGCGGGAGTAGGAGTAGAGGTTGCTTTAAATCCTTTATCTGCATGGGACTTGATACGAGTCTCTTCTGCAATTAACTCTGATGGGTTTTGAGCATTCTAACACTTCCTAAGTGTACATGCAACCCTAATAACCTTGGATCTATGTTTGTCTAATTATCATGCAAAGTTGAATTCCAAGGTTATATTCCTATCTAGCATACATGGGGAACATTTTTAACTTGAATGAAAGATAGAATAACTTACCTTGTTGTTGATTATGATCCTTGAAACCTTGTGAGCCTAGCACCCCAAGTGTGATGCCTCAAATGCTTCACACAACACCAAATGCAAAGGAGTAAACTTTGAGAGAATCTTACACTTGCAAAATCGGCTCTAGCCCTCTTGTTTCTTATGTGTCGCCGATTTTGGTGGAGAACATGTTGCTTATATAATGTGTCACATCTAGGGTTACACCATGTAAACCCTAATATGGCATGACTCTTCATTTCCATCACCCATGGGTTTGTAACTCCCATGGAGCATTCAATGGGTTTAACCCAACTTGATTATCCATGGAGCCTTTTAGCCCACTATACAAGTTATCGATGATTTACATGATCAACCCATATATTTAATTAGTCATCTTTTGATCACTTAATTAATCCTAGATTAATTCTTGATCAAACTAATTAAATAATATTATTAATATATTAGAACTTATAATATATTAATAAACCATAAGTGTTATTTCTCTCATTTTAGTTTATCCAATTGCATGGTGCCATGCAACCCAAATGGACCATGCCGGGTCGGGTCAAGTACATACCAGAAATAGTTATGGACTTAGACACTTTATCCAACAGTCTCTCACTTGGATAAGTCTAATAACTACAACTGCAATACTTCAGGAACCGATCGGCAATCGTAGCTCTTTCAAGGTCTCTCGGAACTGAGAAGATGATGATACGCCATTTAAGATAAGTGATCATATAATCCTCTGTTCTAGATATCAGCCGGACAAATACATGGAACAATGTCTTACTTATTGTCCAGCAGTTTGTTTCCCGATTTCCGATTTGTTTGACAAATAACTTAATTGAACACATCAACTTAGTTCTGACCGGGCCCGGTACATAGGTCAAAACAAAATCATCGAAGGGCCCAGATATCAGCTTCTAATCCAAGAAGGAACAGATAAACTTCGACTCATATGTTTGTTCTACCACTCATTGAATTATACACAAAAGCACGTTTTATAACATCGAGTTACCAATGCGTTAACGTACAATCAATGCATAACCAACTCATAAGTAACAAATCATATCTCTAGGTTTGAAGACTTATATGATATTACTGTCTCACGATCACTCGAGATAAATTCCATGAAGTGATTCCAGTGAGCGTGGGTTGAGTCCAATGCTCAGAACTTATGAGCACTCATGAGTGTTGTAGTCATGTCCAACAACTTAGACCTCTGCAACCAATCATGGCAGTCTTGATTCATACCTACTTCCGACATATGACCGACTGTGGAGGTTCGAATAATATGATATACCAAACATAATTATTCTGGAAGTCAAAACATGCAAAAGAAATATAGTAAACGATCGACAAGAGATAGCAACACTTTACTCATAAATAAAACACCTTTTATTCATCATCTAATGTCAATTACACTTTACAAATTTCAAGGTTATCTAACTACTAAATCTAATATCATCCTTCAGCCCTATGCTCCGAGCATGCCGGAGATGCTTAACCCGAGTCAGTCCTTTCGTGAGGGGATCTGCTGGATTCTCATCCGATGATACCCTCTTTTCCACGAGGAGTCCTTCTTCTATTCGATGTCTGATGAAATGGTATTTTCTGTCGATGTGTCTGGATCTCCCGTGATCCCTTGGTTCCTTGGCTAAGGCAACTGCACTTTCACTATCACAGAAAATTTCCATTGGCTCTTTAATAGTTGGTACAACTCCAAGGTCTCCAATGAAGTTCTTCAGCCATATCGCCTCCTTTGCTGCCTCGCTATATACTCTGATTCGCAAGTTGAATCAGCCACTGTCTCTTGCTTGGAACTCTTCCAAGAAATTGCTCCTCCATTTAAGGTAAAGACCCAGCCTGACTGAGAGCGGAAATTATCCCTATCAGTCTGAAAGCTAGCATCACTATACCCTACAACTCTCAAGTCTTCACTCCCACCGAGGGTAAGGACCCAGTCCTTAGTCCTCCGTAGGTACTTAATGATATTCTTTACCGCAGTCCAGTGTGCCTTGCCAGGGTTCCCCTGATACCTGCTAACCATGCTCAAAGCAAAGGCTACATCAGGTCGAGTACACGTCATAGCATACATGATCGATCCTACAGCCGAAGCATAAGGTATTCGACTCATTTCTGCTATCTCAGCCTCAGTACTAGGGCTTTGTGTCTTACTCAATCTGGCATTACTCTGGATGGGTAACTCTCCTTTCTTGGAGTCCTGCATGCCGAATCTCTTCAACACCTTATCCAAGTAAGTACTCTGACTAAGTCCAATTAGTCTTTTACTCCGGTCTCTCAAGATCCTTATCCCTAGAATATAGGCAGCTTCTCCTAGGTCCTTCATAGAGAAACACTTCCCAAGCCAGGACTTAACTTCCTGCAGAGTTGGGATGTCATTTCCTATGAGTAGTATGTCATCCACATACAATACCAAAAAGCTAACTATACTCCCACTAGCCTTGACATATACACAAGATTCATCTTCACTCCTAGAAAAGCCAAATTCCTTGACTTTCTCATCAAAGCAAAGATTCCATCTGCGAGGTGCTTGCTTTAACCCATAAATGGATTTCTCAAGCTTACACACTCTATTAGGGTACTCTGTGTTGACAAAACCCTCTGGCTGACTCATGTAAACATCCTCAGCCAACTTTCCATTAAGGAAAGCGGTTTTGACATCCATTTGCCATATTTCATAGTCATGAAATGCGGCTATGGCTAATAGCCGCATTATTGACTTAATCTTGGCCACTGGAGAAAAGGTCTCATCATAATCAACTTCCGGAGTTTGTGAGAAACCCTTTGCAACCAGTCGTGCGTTATAAGTGTGTACATTACCATCCATGTCGGTCTTCTTCTTGAAGATCCATTTGCACCCTACAGTCTTACGACCTGGTACATTCTCAACCAAGTTCCAAACTTGATTGTCATACATGGACTGTATCTCGCTGTCCATTGCCTCTTTCCATTTGGCTGACTCAGGGCCTGCCATGGCTTCTGCGTAACTGTTAGGTTCATCCAGACCTATCAGTGTCTCATCACTGATAAGTGTATCACCTTCCGCAGTAATATGGAATCCATAGTAATGCTCAGGTGCATTCCTAACCCTTGTGGAACTCCTCAGAGGTACAGACTTGTCAATTGGCTCAACAGAAGTTTCCACCTCAAGTTGAGTGCTAGGGTTTGAAGTTCCTTCACCACTTGACTCTTGAATTTCCTCAAGGTCAATTTGCCTCCCACTGTCTCCTTGGCTCATGAATTCTCTCTCTCGAAAGAATCCTCTTCTTGCTACAAATACCACATTATCACTGGGTCTGTAGAAGATGTAACCAAAGGATTTATGTGGGTAGCCGATGAAAATACACCTTTCGTTTCGAGGTTCGAGCTTATCATGAGTCTCGCGTCTCACGAAAGCCTCGCAACCCCAAATCTTAATGTGGTCTAGTTTGGGTACTTTACCAGTCCACATCTCATGAGGAGTTTTGGCAACTTTCTTTGTGGGAACTAGATTAAGGATATGGGTGGCAGTCTCTAAGGCATACCCCCAAAATGAGATTGGTAACGAAGGTCGACTCATCATGGAACGAACCATATCCAACAAGGTTCCATTATGCCTCTCAGCTACACCATTCAACTGAGGTGTCCTGGGAGGTGTCAATTGTGAGACAATCCCACATTCCCTAAGATAGTCGAGGAACTCTGAACTAAGATACTCACCACCTCGATCGGATCGAAGCATCTTAATGTTCCTGCCCAATTGATTCTCGACTTCCTGTTTAAACTCTTTAAACCTCTCAAAAGTCTCTGACTTATGCTTGATTAAGTAGACATATCCATATCTACTGTAATCATTAGTAAAAGTCAAATAATAACGATTAGCATCCCTTGTGGCATGTTTGAAGGGCCCCCACACATCCGTGTGTATAAGATCCAACAAACCTTCACCCCTCTCACAAGAACCTGTGAAGGGTGACTTTGTCATTTTTCCAAGTAAGCATGATTCGCAACTATCATCTGACTTTAGGTCAAATGACTCCAATACTCCATCCTTTTGGAGTTGGCCTATGCGTTTCTTGCTTATATGTCCAAGACGACAATGCCATAATGATGCTTTATCCAAGTTATTATCATTAACAGAATCAATACACAATACATTATTTCCTAAGTTATCAACCACGGATACAGTTTCATACACACCATCACAAGGTAATGCTTTAAAATAAAGAACATTATTAAAGAAAGCATTAATCGAACCAACTTCATTATCAAATGAAAAGGTGAAACCTTGTTTATACAATGCATGAAAGGAAATAATATTTCTTGCCATTTCTGGCGAATAACAACATTTATTCAAATCTAAACTAAACCCACTGCTTAGCGATAAAGTATAAACTCCAATCTTGGTGACAGGTAAAGCTTTCCTATTCCCCATGATTAAGTTTATTCTTCCATGCTCCACATTCTCACTTCTTCTTAGTCCCTGCAAATCAGAACAGATATGAATACCACAACCGGTATCAAGGACCCAAGAGTTAGAATGGGGTGAGTTATTAGATAAGATAGTGTAAATACCTGCATGGTTGGGTTTAACTTTCCCATCCTTCACATCTTGCTGGTACTTTGGGCAGTTCCGCTTCCAATGTGACTTTTCATGGCAATAGAAGCATTCAGCCTCTTTAGGGTCAGAAGAAGGAGTGACAAAACCTTTCTTGGTTCCACTTGAAGAAGAGCCATCAAGGGTCCTAGCCTTGGTAACCTTCGAAGAGCTCTTCCTCTTCTTCCCTCTACCTTTCCCGATTGCCAAAACCGGGGCGGAGTTTGGAGTAGGAGTGTTAACAACCGACTTACCCTTAAGACCTGTTTCTGCGGTCTTGAGGAGTCCCTGAAGTTTGCTGAGTGTGACCTCTTCCTTATTCATGTGATATGTCATGCAGAATTGATCATAGCACGATGGTAAGGAGTGCAAAATGATATCTATTGCAAGCTCCTCAGGGAAGTTCACATTAAGCTTCAGCAACCGATCCACATACCTTTGCATTTTCTGCATGTGGCTCGTGACGGATTCCCCTTCCTTCATCATGGTTGTTATAATAGAGCATATGATTTCATACCTCTCTTGTCGTGCACTTTGATGGTATCTTTCCATCAGATCTTGGTGTATTTCAAAAGGGTAGAAGTCCTCATAGGACTTTTGGAGTTCCGCTGTCATGGTGGCCAACATGATGCATGCCACTTTTGTAGCATCCCTTTCATGTGCCCGGAAGTCAGCGATCTCCTGGGGAGTTGCAGTGGTCTCATCAATCTCCTTAAGCTCCTTGTCAAGGACATATTCTTTGTCCTCGTAGCGGGTAATCATCCTGATGTTTCTGATCCATTCATTGAAGTTGGATCCATCAAAAGTGACTTTCCCACACAAGTTCATAAGGGTAAATGAGCCATTAGGATTAGAGCCAGAAGCAGCATTGTTTGAAGACATCTGAAAGAAGAGAACAAGATTAGTTTAGATATTAAGAGAGTCCTTAATAAAACACCCAAATGTAATATTAAGGCTAGGATCCAATCACAATATATTATAACTTAGAAGAGGTATGTCGTAATCCAAGCTATAACATATTTGAAAGGTAGGTGAATGACGATTCACCAATTTCCACCATGAAAAACGAAATATAAATATTAGGTTTTTAATTGGTTCTTAGAAATTCCTAGATTCTTTTGAGATTCAATGAACTTTTCAAATGCATGTTTCAATCTCGAGTGTGCCCTCCAAGTTTTGTGACTGGGATACCGAGGATCACAAAACGAGGTGTGAAGTAACCATGCAAACCACTTGGTACCCTCAAGGTTTATCAATCAATCGATGTGCCGGTAAACCACACACGCTCCACCGATGCTATGGTAAACCTTAAGTCACCCTTTACCTACCTTGTTAAGTCCGAGTTAGTGTGCCGGTTAACCACACACGCTCCACCAACGACTTAAACAAAGTGTAAAGTGTAATTTCATGGATTAGCACCTTATTCACATTTTCCTAAAGTAACTAAGATTGGGAATTTAATAAAAGCATTTAGTTACTTTATAATATTCATCATACTTTTAATGAGAATTTATAAGTCCTTGTCCTACCCGTTCGGCTAACGACCCTCCACCGATCAAGGAAGCGGTGGGTGAGAGTGGACACCCATTAAGTTGTCATTTTATAGGCAACAACCTTATACCCCCCTTATAGACCGGCTTCGTGAATGAGGCGTACTAGCGGTAAGACAACTTGACGTTATACATATATATATATATATATTAGTAACTTATAATATTATAAAGTATAAGGGTTGAATTTTAACTTTTAAAATTCTAAGGGTTGGAACTAAAGTTTTAATCAAGACTTTACATGTTCCAAAACTTGAGGGCAAGTTTTGTAAACTTCCAAAACTTTTCATTTCTTATAACTTATGAATTAATTGAGTAATAAAAATGAAGACTCTTCATTTTTATAACTCTTGTGTTCTTTTAATGGCTTTAATAAAAGTGAGACTTTTGGTTTTCCATAACTTGAGGACAAGTTATGGACTCCATTAAAACACATTATGATCATGAATTAAACTACCATGAAGGTTACAAACAATTCCTATGATCATCTAATCTTCATAAGTTCAAGAACATGAATATGAACACTTTCAAGAATCAAAAATTACACTTAAAAAAAACTTGTAATTTTAATAATTGCCATTGTAAATGGATTAGCATAAACATTACACCATCTAAAACAAGCTTTAAAACATCAAAACAGTTTAGGGTAATGTTTCTAGTCCATTTCCAGCAACAAATGTGCAAACTTTCATACGAGCAGAAAACAGAAAAACGATTTTTTTTCAAGCTGTTTGCACACAAAAAAAAACAACAAACAAACCTAGGCTCTGATACCACTGGTGGGTTTTGAGCATTCTAACACTTCCTAAGTGTACATGCAACCCTAATAACCTTGGATCTATGTTTGTCTAATTATCATGCAAAGTTGAATTCCAAGGTTATATTCCTATCTAGCATACATGGGGAACATTTTTAACTTGAATGAAAGATAGAATAACTTACCTTGTTGTTGATTATGATCCTTGAAACCTTGTGAGCCTAGCACCCCAAGTGTGATGCCTCAAATGCTTCACACAACACCAAATGCAAAGGAGTAAACTTTGAGAGAATCTTACACTTGCAAAATCGGCTCTAGCCCTCTTGTTTCTTATGTGTCGCCGATTTTGGTGGAGAACATGTTGCTTATATAATGTGTCACATCTAGGGTTACACCATGTAAACCCTAATGTGGCATGACTCTTCATTTCCATGACCCATGGGTTTGTAACTCCCATGGAGCCTCCATGGAGCATCCAATGGGTTTAACCCAACTTGATTATCCATGGAGCCTTTTAGCCCACTATACAAGTTATCGATGATTTACATGATCAACCCATATATTTAATTAGTCATCTTTTGATCACTTAATTAATCCTAGATTAATTCTTGATCAAACTAATTAAATAATATTATTAATATATTAGAACTTATAATATATTAATAAACCATAAGTGTTATTTCTCTCATTTTAGTTTATCCAATTGCATGGTGTCATGCAACCCAAATGGACCATGCCGGGTCGGGTCAAGTACATACCAGAAATAGTTATGGACTTAGACACTTTATCCAACAAACTCATGGACAACTGAATCAACTGAAGGAAGAGGAGAGGGATGAAGAATTGTTCCACGAAGACCTTCAAAATCAGAACGCAAGGCCATCAAGAACTGAACCAAGCGTTGTTCTTCCCTCCTAGCAATGTAAGGCTCAAAATATTTTAACTCTTTAGATTCAGTAAGAGCCAATTGATCCTAGAGATCAGACATAGCAGCATAGAAATCTTGAATGCTCTGGTCATTCTGTTGAAGGGCACGAATATCATATTCCAACTGGTATTGTTTAGCAAAATTGGACTGAGTATACAGTCTCTCCAAGTGATTCCAAACTTCCTTTGTTGTGTCATACTTAGCCAACTGCATACCAATGGACTGAGTAACAGAGTTATTGATCCAAGTAATAACCTTGGAGTTATCAGTCTCCCAAGCATCAAGCAACATATCATAATTCTCAGTTTGAGGCACTGAGGGTTTGGCTTTAGTCCCAGTGACATAGCCCCACATATTCTTCCCACGAAGGAAGTTCTTCATAACGTAACTCCAATACGTATAATTCTTTCCATCCAAACGAGTACTGATTGACTGAAGGGAATCATCATTTCCAGTCATGTTGATAGTGAATGAATAACCATAATGACAATATAACAATCTGAGAATGAAAGGAATAACAAACCAGCGGAAGCAATCACTTGAATAACGAATCAACAGCAATTATGAACCAACAGCAGCAACGAATCAACACATCAAGAAAAAAGACGAATACCAGTGATAATGAACGAAAACGGCATGCTACAGTAACCCTAGAGATGACTGCTACAAAGACTTCTAACAACGTATCAAACCTCTGCTCTGATACCATGATAACATTGTCATATGATTATAACAAAGAGAAATTACAAGGGTTCTTAGAGAAAAGCATAAAGACGACAAGGAATAAAGCGGATATAAATACTAGCTAGACAGAAACCCTAATGGGCTAAAGACAGAAAAAGGGGCCATAAATAAGCGGGCTAATAATATATAGACTAACAGTGACTATGAAACTGATTAACCCAACAATCACCCCCTTAATTAGTTTGGTCATACCACTCATTCACAGCAACCTTTGATCACCCTTTTTTCATCTCAATTCTCGACGTTTCCCGGACACCCGACCTCCACCTCGGTCACATCCAAAGTCTTCACCCAATCACGACTTTTCCCGGACACCGGGCCTTCACCTCGGTCACGTCCAAAGTCCTCCATACCCGGCTGTTGTTTGTCACCACACAGAATCCGTTTTCACCTAACACCTCTGTGAAACGAGAGCCTTCTTCCACCGATCAAGAAAACAAAGCAACCCATTTTCCCGTCTTCTTTCACCTGCAAAACGAAACAAACCCAAAGCCACCTGATTTGATGGATCTTTTCCTTTTCGTTTTCTCACGCATCTTCGGTAACTCTCTCCATTTTCCGGTGACATAGGCACAACCTACAGCCGGAAGCACCACCTTGTCGGACACCACCAAAACTGAAGGCAGCCGACAAAGAAACCCACTAACTGAAAAACATATTTTCCGCCATTAACCACTGACGAACAACAGCACCTTCACAACTTTTGTTGTCTCGAACCTTTTTGTGCGATAAGACCTTCAGTTTTCTGCACCCCGCAACAAAAAGTCACTGCCAACCACCCGGCTTCCACTGCGATGGCAGCCCCGCACCCGAAGGCTCCTTCCCTTCGAAAGTCGACTCCCAAACCGGCACCGTCTTCACCCGCCCTGATACCAAATGTTGGTTCAGGCCCCACAAAACATACACACGCACTCAAAATTCACGATGTAGACTGAAGGTGCTTTTCCTTGGGTATCTTTAAATAAACCAAAGATGTGCCTTATATAGGCTTAAAAACACATATCATGTGGGAAAAAAACAAATACAATTAAAATATTACTTCTAATAAATACAAAGTGAATTATATAGGCTTACAAACACATATCATGTGGGTTTCTTTGTCGGCTGTCTTCAGTTTTGGTGGTGTCTGACAAGGTGGTGCTTCCGGCTGTAGGTTGTGACCGAATGGGAGTGGAGGAAAGGTATGTCGGTAGGCCTTAGGCCTTAATACCTATAAATGATTAACAAATACAATAAATAATACGTAGTAAATAATAAAATGAAGGATGTAAATGTCATTTTCTACATATTTATCGGAGTTTTTCTAATGGATTTAAGCGGAAGGACTATTGGTATAATATTTGGAAACCACATGGATGCAACATATACAAATTTTGAAGGTTGGACCAAACTTACAAATTTGACCAAACCACATGGACCAATTTTATAATTTACTCACAAATTTATTTTTTATCTTAGTACATATTATATGCGTTTTTACATTTTAGTAAAAGTTAGCCGTTGTTATAAGTTATAACTGAATTATTTCTAGTTTTAATAGTACAAGAATTCGTTTGCACATAAATAATTTCAAGGAGTTTGAGTTCAACTAAAAAAAAGCATATTAGACTTGGACCCTAGTTTCAACATGTCTTTATAAACATAATAATTATTATATTTTAAATTTATTTAATATAGATACTTAATACTATATATTTAATAAATACAAAGTGAATAACATGAGCCACCAAAGTTTCATCTTATATCCAACAATTAACCAATAAGTTAATAATCTAGTAGATAACTGTGTTGCTTACGTATCATTCTAAATAAAATATAATTTGTATGTAGAGCCACCGAACGTAGAAGATAGATAATCAAGATAAAAGTCATACAAAAAATGAAAGTTAAGTTAGCGAATGTGAACAATTAGACATTTCTAATGTTATCAAAACACTTCATTGGTATTTGTGTGTACCCTTTTTAAACCATGGACAATTGGTGGAGTTGGTAACTTATTTAACTTGGTGTAAGCTTTATTTTATTATTTTTTTTTAAATCTTGAAATTAAGTGGGTCAAGGTGTTGAAAGATTGCTATGAAGCAATTAAGCCAAAGTTGAAGGATACAGATTATTATATCGGGCATTGTCAATGCTTCTTAAGTTGTAACAAGAACACCACCCCAATCCATATTTATATAGTTCCTATTCTGATAAGTTGTACTGATCACTGATGTAGCATATTGATGCAATAATTGGCCATGCACATCATGATTATGTAGTTAAAACTTTGACAATGACAATTGACATGTAGGAAATATGAGGGATAAAAAAAAGTATATCTTAAAGAAAGCCATGATCAGTTAGAGATTGAGCGTTTGGTTTCATCGTGTACAGTTTGCAAAGCATTAGGTGCAAGGCAACAGTACACTGTGGCACGTTAGCCATAAAGTAAAATGGATTGCAAAGAAAAAAACAAAAGAAAGAAAGGTACCAAGTTATATATAAAGCCATTATCCCATTCACGCATTTCGTCGAACACCTTGTTTGCACCTCTGTGAGTAACTCCATATTCTCCATGACAATGAGAATGGATAGTAAAATGGATTGCAATGAAAACATATACAAAAGAAAGGGAGATGGTCTGTCAGACAACCATGTAACCATGCCAAGACCCATGAGATGAGCTGACAACGATCATCTACTGAGCTACGGCCTAGACCATAAACCTCTGTTAATCACGCTCTGGAATCACGCTCTGGTTACATGGTTGTGGTTCATCAACCAGACATAAGAAGCCATTATTAAAGAAGATACATTATTGAAGACATGTGGCCTTTCAATATGGAAAGGAATTGTAATTATTTGTCATTTGTCTTTTATAATTATTATTGTCAAAGTGTCGGTAGCATAGTAAAATAAAGTATGTAAGATCTTCAATACTCTAGGAGGCATTAATGTAAATAGGTTTGTCATAAGAAGTCATTATTAAAGAAGACACATTATTGAAGACATGTGGCCTTTCAATATGGAAAGGAATTTGTAATTATTTATGGTTTTGTCTTTTATAATTATTGTATGCAAAATGTCGGTAGTATAGTAACATAAAGTATGTAAGACATTCAATACTCTAGGGGGCATTAATGTAAATAGGTTTGTCATATTGCAATCAACCGATGGGCCTTTGCCCATATGAAATAAACAAGCTAAAATTGAGTGTTTAAGATTTGAGTTGTTCTCAATCTTCTTCTGTTGAAATAGCTCGTCTATTTCTGAATAGCAGAACCTTATCCAAACATATCCTAGACCATTGGTTACATGGTCGTGGTTCATCAACGAGACATGGGTTCTGTCTTCTTAGGAATCAAGAATACAGAGGTACGAGCCTATAGAACAGATCATGTTCAAGTAAGGTCGTGGTTGATTGTCTCTCCATGAGAGTTATATGGTTGCGTACATTTTCATTAAGAACCGATGTGGGACGCGTATATGGGAACTGGTTTTCATTATTTGGTATCCACTGCACTTAAATACTAATATGATTGAATGCAAGAAATTAATCAAACTGACTTCTTCTTTTTTTTCTTTTGCTATATAGTTTCTTTGAATCCCACAAGTTTATCTCTCTTTTTCTTTTCTTTTTTGCGTTTGCTAATGTTGAATGTATCAATCGAAAAAGAAACTAGAAGAATGACTGACTAGGAATTAGGATTTCGCCCAAGTTGGTGAAACTTTCTCATGCAGTCCAAAACTTATTTTAGGCTCGACACAAAATAGTGAATACTTTTGTTTAGCTTAAAGGACACATAGAACAAACGTGATTTTTTGATTATTTTGGAAGAAAAAGAAATACTATCAATAAGCTTGAGTTTCTTGATTGATGGATGCCCAAAACAATGATGCCAATCTTGAATAGTAATTGCACCAATCTTAGCTTCCAGCACTTTTTTTTTAAGTAAATAGAGGCCAACATGAACAGAAGCTTTTCCAATCATTCTCATGCTTGGAATCTATTGTATCAAAGCAAAATTGTGATCGAACTTTTCCATAATAGACTGTCTTGGGTAGCTGAGACACATAGATGAGGTTAAGTTCCAATTCTGGAACAAAAAGTACATATGTAAGCAATTAGTGTTCATTTAGTTGAACATTGCCCATCTTGTGAACTTGAAGTTAACATCTGATTAGGTAATCATACTCGAGTATTCATGATAGAATGAAGATCATTGAATTTAGATAACTCTTCCCAAAGAACTTTCAGATTTGTGAAGTAGTTGTTGACTAAATTTTTACACTATGCCATAGTTGAAGATATAATTCGACACTCCCATTGGTCTATTAACTAATTTTCCAAAAAATCAACCACAAACACAAGTGCTTCAAATTAAAGTTAAAAGGTTTCTTGTAAAAAAAACAACTAATAACTTGCTAAATGACATTCTCAATTCCAATCCAATGATAAAAAAGGATTTAAAGCTAAGCTTTGCGATAAATGACACGCCTTTCTCTCTTGTATTCAACTTCTTCCCTTTGATGCATTATTATCAATGCTCTCCTCACAACCGACTCATTCAGCCCCATTCTTGTCAGATCATCAATCAGTCTTCTCTCCGATAAATGAGCCCCAATTCCCATTCTTCTCTTTATCTGACTTTCCGCTTGCTGTTTTTTTTTTCAAAACACAAAATTAAATAAATAACAAAGTTTATAAAATAAAAAAGTACTATTATGTGTTAACAAACCTTTATCTCATTTGCCATCTCAGGGGTCAAATTGATATGTTGATTTATCCCAGATTTCGCGGCATCCATCGTTGAATTCTCAAACAGTCTAACCGCTTCCACAACATCAATATCATTCGCCACATTTGACCTAAAATACATAAAAAAAAAAAAAAAAATAACATAACAGTTAATACTAGACAGTAAAAAATAAAACTATTACTGGCTTTTTATTTTTTACCAACTTACAGTCTCATCTTTGCTAGCGACTCGCTCAACCTAACTATCGCTTCCAGCTGTCTCACTGTTATTGGTACAGCTGTTGATTCACCGGTTTCGTTTGCCTGTTTCCTCATTTTCTGTATAAAAAAAATCACAAAAAGTAATAAGGGTGTTAATTGACATAGATTGAAACTTCAGGGACTAAATTTATAGAGTATTATGTGGTTTTAAACCTGTCTAATTTCAACATAAGTCTGCTGCAACGAAGTAGCTGCAGAATCCGATAGGCGAGGTTGACTCATGCTGCGACAGTACTGAATATACCTGGAGAGATGAGATTACGGTTTAGCCCATCACCATAATGACCACTCTACCCTTGATAAAGAAAAATATAACAGAGTACAGACCTTTTAAGCCAGTTATCATCTTTAGTATCCCTAGGTTCACCCGCTGCATTAGCAGATGTATGGACCCGAATGACATGAGTCGCTATTTTCTACATTTAAAAAAAACAACACAAACAAAATGTTATCATTATATAACACAAGAAGAGTTTTTTATTAAAAAAAAAAAAAAATACCTTGTCTTGGCTGAACATCTTGATATCTTTGACAATGAAGATGAGGTCAAATCTAGAAAGAATTGTAGTCTGTAAGTCAATGTTATCTTGTGCAGTTTTGAGATCATCATAACGGCCTGATGGAGGGTTTGCTGCAGCCAGCACAGAAGTTCTGGAATTGAGAACTGTTGTTATTCCTGCTTTGGCTATGGATATTGTTTGTTGTTCCATGGCTTCATGTATAGCAACCCTGATTGTAAAATTTGAAAATATGTCAGAGTTTTGAGGGTAATTTTGTAAAAAAGAAGAACAACATTGTTTCATTTTTAATCCAACCTGTCTTCGGGTCTCATTTTGTCGAACTCATCAATGCAGACAACACCACCATCAGCCAAGACCATAGCCCCTCCTTCCAGATAAAACTCGCGCTAAATGATTTTATAAAGTAAAAATTAGAATAGGAGAAAAAGGGAAGGGTGTTGTGGAATATTATAAAAAAAGAAAAAAGACAAGAAAATTACAGTGCTGTTATCACGAATAACAGAAGCAGTAAGCCCAGCTGCAGATGAGCCTTTCCCAGAAGTGTATACAGCTATAGGAGCAGTCTTCTCAACAAACTTGAGAAACTACAGAAGAGAATAATTTCATTGGTTAAAAACAACAAATAGTAAAGTACCTTCATTGATTTACTTAGATTATTAAAATTACAACACTGTAATAAAAAGAAATGAAAAGAATTTAAGGTTACCTGTGATTTTGCAGTGGATGGGTCTCCCAAGAGCAAAACATTAATATCACCCCTCAATCTTACACCATCAGGCAAAGTCTGTAGAAATAGAGGAAATGAGCTCCTAAATGATTAAGTAAAGACAACAATACTCAAGGGCAAAGTCGGCATTAGGCATTATACCTTTCTTGATCCGCCAAACAGAAGACAAGCCACAGCTTTTTTTACATCTTCATGGCCAAATATGGAAGGGGCAATCTTGGAACATATGTTTTCATATACATTGCCTTCTGCTGCAAATCTCTTGAATTCTTCAACCTGAAAACACAATGAAGGTAGCCCACTAAGTAATAAACAAAACCAAAGCAATACAATCTCTATTTCCACTAAAAGACAAACATAATTTGCATCAAATGATAGTATAACTTTACCTCTTCTTGTGTGAAATTGGCAGGACCACGAGTAGCTTCGTTTGTTTCTTCTATTCCAACAACTCTTATATACGGTTGTCTAATAGCAACTGCTCCTTTATGACTAGATCAAAACACAAAAAAGAACATAAAAAGGTTGCAGATTTAGCAATATTCCTCATGTATGAAAGTTATATGTTATTGGTGAATTTATGGCATGAAAGTATTACGATGTGGATGTCTTGGAAGCTTGAAATATGCTGTAAATTCCCATTATAGTCAATCTTGTACCAGGTACAATTGTTTGTACAAGTTGTCTGTCTACAGATAAAAGCATGTTCCTTGGTAGCTCACCAGTTGGGACATCCTAAAATTTAAAAACAGGCCAAAAAGTTAGAAACTTCAGTAGTGAATCATTGCAAGAAATCATTAAATATCAAGACTTTTACCTCAGGGTTTTCTTGAAGTTTCAAGGTTTGTTGATCAACATACTTGCTTCTATCTGGGACTACAATCCATGGGTCAACAGGGCATGGTGTTTCACCCATCTGTGAGAATTAAGAGCAAACGCATTTAATATAAAAGGAGTTCACATTTATGGAGGAAATGGCAACGAGGTGATGAATGTATTTAATTACCTGTGCTACATGGTCACATGATCTTGGCACAATTGCTCCACCAAGCCCAGGACGACAAGGAACCACCTTCACATTTTTACAGTTCTTACACAACAAAGTCACGTAAGTTGCTTTAGCCTTTGTACGAGATGCAGCAATAGTAATCCCAGATATTTTAACCAGTTTGGATATGTATTGTGCCTACCATAAAATCAATTGGAAGAACCAATAAGGAGTGTTAGAGTCGCAAACAAGATAAGCTAGCAAGAAATTTAAGAAATGAAAACGGAAAGAGTAAGGTACCAACCCCGAGAGCTCTCATTGATACAGGATCCTCATCTGATTTCAACAAAATTTGAACCTCTCCTGTCTGTGGCTCCTCCATTTCTCCAGTTTCTCCGGCAACTCTTGCCTTCAAATTTGCACTCACCTCTGCCGCAGCAGTTTCAAACTAAAAATACAAACATAGCTAAAATAAGATATCCAGTGCTCAAAATTGATATCACAACAGCTAATATGTATATTAGGTTCTACAGACTCAATCCTTTTGCCCAGAGAGAAAATAATTCGATTTAAGTTAAAGAAACTGGCTGTAAGTTAGATGTTATACTTCAGAAACCTAGATCCAATATTTTTTGACCTAATTACAACCATTCCCAATGTGTAAGAAACCAGATGTGCAAAAAGGTTTGTGTGCATATCGATACTATAGCGTACCAGAGGGAGGTAATCGGAAGGGTTTTTCCGGAGCAAATCTCGAAGATCTTGATCTTTGTCATAGGTGAGGAGATCGGTTAGATTAACGAGGAGGAACTTCGGATTTTGAACAAGGCTTTCTCTGTAAGGGAAGACGTTGGGCTCGTTCGGACGAGCGAAGTTCCTGATGAACTCTTTAAACTTCCTGAGTACCGTGTGGCGGTTCGCCGCCTGTTCGGGATCGGCGCCGGCGCCATGAGGGAACTGTGCTTGGTCGCTGTAGTGTACCGCACCTTCATCCCAGCCAGACATCTTCAATCGTCGAAGCTTTCTTTTGGTCTCTCGTCGACGTTCTCTCGCTTTCTCTCTCACTTCTCTCTAGAGATGCTCTTTGTGCGGCGATAGTCCTCTCTGTCCCGCCCTTTTTCTCAGGTATTTTGGCGGGAAAGATATGGCGGGAAATGATGAGAAGTGATAGTGCACTCGTTGGTGGCTGGGCCTGCTTACTTTGGGCCGGTAGTAACATTTTGGTGACTCAAAGGTTATTGCATCAAAATTGAACAATACTTTAGGATAGGCGTGGGCAAAAAAACCGGTTAACCGAACCGGTAGCTGAACCGAAAACCGGTTTAGCCCTAAACCGGTTCACATGTGAACCGAACCGTTGATGAACCGAACCGCCGGATTAAACCAATTCGATGTTTCAACCTTTGAGACCGGTTTGGAACCGGATTTGTCTGAACCGGTTTCCGATATTACCGTTGGTGAACCGCCTGTGAACCGGTTTGAACCGGTTTTTGAATTCTGCCCGTTTTTTTGTTTCTTTCTAACGGCTTTATAGCCGTTTGAGGCTGTGTAAGACCCGATTTTGGCTCCTTTTTGACCATATTATCCATTCCTTTTAGTATATATATGTATTAGATGTTTAGCTCTCAACTTTACCTTAACCAAACCTCAAAAAACCTCTCTTAGTTCAAAAAACTCTCTTAATTCAAACAATGGATTCGGCTTCCGTTGGTGTTGGAGATTCATCAAACAATCTTACCGTTGTTAACATCAAAGAAACAAATAGAAATCCGGCTATTTGGTGCAACTATGACTTGTATGTAATGTCGAACGGTATAAAAAAAGCGCGATGCAAGAAATGTGGTGTTTTTTTAAATGAAGATGAGAATTCGACATTGAAAACTCATATGACCAAAAGATGCCCCGCGGTGAAATTTGGGCCGGGACATAATCAAACAACAATGGCGAATGATGCAACATTGTGGAGTTACGATATGGCTAAAGTTCGGGATAGGATGGCGAAGTTCGTGATTCAAGAATGTTTGCCTTTTGACCACTTCGACAACAAACGATTGACTTCACTCATCCAAAATACTCTCCAACCACGATATTGTCATGTGAGTCGTACTTCTATTAGACGTGATTGTATTGAAATGTGGAAACTTGCAAAAAATGAAATGATTTTAGGATTTCAATCTTTAGAAACCGGTGTGAATTTAACTTGTGATGTTTGGACGGCTCCTCACGGTTCACCGGATGCGTACCTTTGTGTTACCGCTCATTGGATTAATCCAACTAATTGGGTAATGATGAAGCGTACGATTACGTTTGAATTGTTTGAGTACCCGCACACCGGTATAAATTTATTTAAAATTTTAGATTGTGTGATCAAAACTTATAAACTTGAAGGAAATATTTTTTCTATATCTTTTGATAATGCTTCAAACAACATCATCGCGGTTGGACAACTAAAACTAAAATATAAACCAATTTGCGATGGTGTTTTTTTTCATAGTCGATGTGTTGCACATATCATTAATTTGGTTGTGCAAGATGGACTAACTAGCATTGAAACTATAAAAGATGGTTTCAAAGACATGCTAAAATATATTTTTAGTTCTAGTAACGCTCGATATCATAATTATATGCAATTTTGTGTCGATGTGAATGGCCTCTTTTTAGGTCCGAATTGGGAAAATAATACCCGATGGAACTCCACTTGCAAAATGTTTTGTGCCTTACGTCAAAAAGATACTTTAAAAATGTTCCATGACAACCTTGCGGACCGTAATAAGGTTACGTCTTATCCGGAATCAAGTTGGGATACTATCAAACTTGTTACGGACATGCTTGATGTTTTTAAAAAAGCAACTACTTTTTTATCGGGGGTTTATTATCCTACAAGTTGTTTAGTTTTAAACCAAAATTTTTTAATGTGTGCGAAAATAAATGAGTTTGAAATGAGGAGCACAATGTTTGCTAATATGATGAAACCGATGAAAGCAAAGTTAAACAAATATTTTTCAAGAAATGCCTCCCATTATTACTTGTTCCGCCGCTTTGAATCCGACTCTAAATGTTGGAGGGGGGGGGGGGGGAGACTTTAATTGAAAATATTTGTTATGATTTGGGTTTATTGGATGATGACATTGATTATGCATCAAAGGAAGTTTCAAAATTTAACAAAGTTTTTCAAAATTTGTTTGAAGTTTATTTAACAAAATATGGTTCAACAAACATTCATGACATGATGCAAAATACGGGGGCATCCGGATCCACTTCTCACCAAAATAACGAAACAATTAGGCTTTATAATACTTTGAGGAATGAAAATTCCAAACGAGCTCGGTCTAACACCCCTAGTAGCGAGCTCGGAAGGTACATTGGTTCCGATTTCTTGTCTCAAATGAGTATTCAAGAGTTTGAAAATTTTGATATTTTGGCTTGGTGGAAAGGAAAGGAAACCCAATTTCCGATTCTAGCCGCTATGGCCCGTGATCTACTAAGCTCCCAAGCTTCTACGGTAGCTTCGGAATCGGTTTTTTCTGTTAGTGGCAGGGTAATATCACCAAGAAGAACAAAACTAACCCCTTTGTCGGTGGAAGTGTGCATTTGCTTGAAATGCTACCTTGATGGCGTGGAAAGGATACAAGACATTGAAGTACTAGAAGGCACATCGTTGCATGTCGAAGCACGAGTACATGAGGAAGAAGTAGCGATGGGAATGTCGGTGCCACTCACCCTATAAGAGATCGAGTATGAGAGAGGATTACGCAACGACATGGCGGATGACGAATAAATACAATGACTACGGACTTGGAATGAAGACTACTACGACAACAATGTTTTATATTTGAAGATGTATTAGTTTGACAATTTGGATGTTTTGTGTTTTTATGTTTGAAGTTGTATTATGTATTTCCAATATAAAAAAATGAAAAAAAAAGGTTGAAAATTGCTCCAAAAAATGTGTTGATTCAAGTTGAACAATTTTGGACATACATTATGTTTTTGTACATACACACAAACATCAAATTTAAAACCAAAAAAAAAGTTAATACATCAAAGGATATGTATATTATTAAACAAGAAACAAAAGAAAAAAAAATGAAAAAAACCTTTTGGGATATATATATAGACGTGTATATGTATGTGTGTGTAATACCATAAGGCTTTGGGAAATTGTCATAAAAGCCCTTAAGTTTTCCAAAAAGTGACGGTTTTACCCTTGGATGAGTTTTGGGGGCATTAAAGCTGGATACTTTCATTAAACCTATCAAATATCTCATTTAACAAGTTGGACCCTTTGTAGCCGGTTACCATGTGCTGATTTGGCACTTAATTGACATGTCAAACAACGTGGGCCCCAACCCTCTCCCCACATAACCCTTCCCCACCCCCCTGTTTCTTGCATCCTCTCGCACCGCAATATCCCACGCAAAATATTCTCCCACGCAAAATGCCAACATCTTCTGCAAAATCAAGCTCGAATTCACATTCACGATTCAAGAAGAAGATCGAAGTGAAGTGTTGGTGTGAAGATTTATGCCCTGTGTTTGTTTCACGCACACCAGAAAATCCAGGCAAGAAATTTTGGGGGTGCCCTATTTATAAGGTAAAAATCATTTTCCCTTTTCTTTAGCAGGATTGCAGTAAGGGTATTATGCACTGACCTAATTATGTAGGGAGAAGGAGGTTGTGGGTTTTTCAGATGGGTTGACGATGAAGGAATTCAAAAGCAAGACATGATGCCAGAGTCAAATTGCATTACAGAGCAGCGACAAATGATGGCATTAATGCAGATGGTTGTTGTTTTGTTAGGGGCTATATTGTTCATCCTTGTTCTAGTGTTATGCAAGATTTAATGGCAATAAAGGGTGTTTTCTAAAGGGAGTAGTAAAGGGTGGCTTTTCTGAAGGGAGCAGTATTGTGATCTTGATGGTATTTGATAGTTTGTTAGGTATATGTAATGTTAGGATTGTAATTTGTAATGTGTGGATGCTAATTGCAATGTATGGATGTTAATTTCTAATGTATGGATGTTAATGGATGTTAATTTCTAATGTATGGATGTTAACTGGAATTCAAGTTGGTTTGCAATGTATGGATGTTAATTTCTAATGTATGGATGTTAACTGGAGTACAAGTTGGTTTGTTTTGTAAGTATATTGAATTAACAATTGGTAATTGGTATAAATTTCTGAATGGTAAGAACTGATGAATGGTAACATTTGGTTTGTTTTGTTTTAGATTGAATTAAAATGGTAATTGGTATAAATTTGTAGTACAAGTTGTTGAATGGTAAGATTTGGTGAATGGTAACAAGTGTTTTGGTGAATGGTAACAATTCTAAAAGACTGAACAATTGGTGTGTATTTGCAAGTTTGAATGGTAACAATTGGTGTGTATTTGCAAGTTTGAATAACATTGCATAAAATGGTATATTGCAGAAATAATTAGTGAATGGTAACAATTCTAAAAGATTGAACATAATATAGAAGGGAACATAATATAGAAGGGGGTGTATCCATTACATGTAGTTTAATTACATACTACCAATATGTAGCAGCCATCCATTTGTACCAAAATGCATAAACAATGCACAAAAAAGGCAACCTAAATGGTAAGAAAATTAACAATTTGATGCATGCTACAATCAAAATGCCAAAAAACAAAGTTTACAAAAGTGGCAACCTATACCATTCCCCCTGCACCCCCATCCCCCTTCTTGCTAACAAACTACTCCAAGTTGATTGGCTTTACAAAAGAAGAACCACCACCATCTTTGTTATAGACACCCTTCCTTAGCTTTATCTTGGTAATCCTCTCAGAAGTTTTCCTTGTTCTCCTCCTAACCATTGGGACAACCTGATGTCCTTCATCATCACCCTGGTTTTCCTCACCATCATCAACATCTCCACTACCATGACCTTCTTCATCACCATCACCTTCAGGCCCATCACCATCATCAACATATCCACCACCAGGACCTTCTTCATCACCATCACCAGCACCTTCATATCCAGCACCATGATCAGGTCCAACATCCAGACCAACATCATCATCCAGACCACCATCACCAGCAACTTCATCTCCAGCACCTTCAGCTCCACCATCCAGACCAACATCATCATCAGAATGATGACCGTCAATGAAATCATTTACATCCTAGTGTAAAAAGATATAATTAGGTCACAAGAATCACCAGAAAAATTGTTAATTAATAAAAGATAATAGGTCTTACCAGTTCAACTGGTGGGGAATCATCCAATTCCACTTGTACCCCTGGCATAGCTTCTATTTCTGCCATGCTATAACCAGCTTCTAGCATACTAGCAATTTCTTCAGGTCCTAAATGTATCTTCTCTGGGAGAATATCATCCTTTTTTCCCTCAGTAAACTCAATAAACTGATTATCTTCCACCTCATTGTCACCATTTAGTGGACTGGACTTTGTTTTGTTTGTGAAGTTAACCCCTTCTAAAATTGCATCAATACCTTGTTCAATTTCATCATTTATTGATTTAAGCTTCCTACCAATACTGGACCCTACTTGCCCAAAAGTGTCACTACCTTCCATCACACTTGCTTGACTACTTTCTCCTTCTTGCATCATATGACCATCTTGAATATGAATTGCTGGAACTTCCTGCACAACTGGAACTTGTTGAACCACACTTTGACCCACATTATCACCCATCACATTTTCACCCTCATCAACAACTGGAACTTGTTGAACCACACTCTCTTGAGTACCTATAGTTGCAGAACCAATCCTCCCACCACCTCTCCTTGTGCACAACTTCTTCCTTGGTACATCAGTACTATTTCTCATAAATCTTTTAGAACCTGCCTGTTGCTGATGTTTTCTGGGACTCATCCTCAACGTGTTATGTTTTCTTGGACTCCTCCTCACTGTGTTATAGCATGAAGGTTGACTTGAGACATTTGGTTGACCAGGGCTTGTAGACATATGGGGGATGAGATGTTTTCTTGGCCTTCCTGTCTTCTTTGGTGGGGGAGGCACATATTGTTTTCTCTCATTCTTACATGCCCTCTTGTTATGACCATATTCCAAACAATTACCACATCTGGTAGTTCTTGCAACCTTCACTTTTGTTGTTGAAAACTTGCTCTCCTTCTCACTGGCATGCCTCTTTCTTTTGGTAGCAGGCCTACCAGGCATCCTCCTAGACATTGGAGGCAATGGCTTAATGTATTCAGTTTGGGCCCAAAGATTGCTGTCATTAACAGGTTCAATGTTTGTTGAGTAACATTGCCTAAATTTCTCTTTAGAGAAGTATGCATTGATGTATGCATCTGGTGTTTGATGGATAAAATTAATTGCTGCATTTGCATGCACACAAGGGATGCCAGCCAAATCCCACAGCCTACATGAACATGTCATATCATCTAAGTCCACCCTATAACTGTCACACCCTCTTCTGGCCTCAAACACATGCCCTTGACTATGAATTATTCCCCAGAACCTACAATCAAGTATCTAGTTAGTAACAATAATTAATGATTAAGATAAGTTTTAGAAAGCATAAAATAGTACCTCATACTTTTCCCAAATCTATTCATTTTTTTCAAAATTTTTGGACAAACATTTGAATTCCACTTTTCACTTTCCACATTCATGTAAGCAAACCTGTCCATGATATAAATCTGTATCTCTTCAAGCATAGTGATCAAAGGTTTTTTCCTAGCATCCAATATTATCGAGTTGAAGCACTCTGAGATCCCATTCTCAACTGCTTCACATGCATAGCATGTTCCAAAATAGGCTCTACACCATGTTTCTGGTTGCTTTGACATCAAGTATTCATATACAAAAGGGCTCAATTTCTTGATGCTTTCCATATGCCTCTTGAAGTCACCTTCTGTGCAACTCATAGAGGCAGCCCAAAACAACTTCTTATACTCCACAACTGTGAAAGCCTTTCTAAAGTTGGCATAAATGTGCCTAGCACAATTCCTGTGTTCAACATGAGGCAGTATATCTTTCACAGATTCAAGCAGACCCTACCAGACAACCATTTAATTAGTTTAATAGAGGACAAATATGTAATAAGATAATTATGCAATCAAGTAGAGGACAAGTATGTTAAATTTTACCTTGTGTTGATCTGATATCACTACCAAACCTCTTCCACTATCAAGATCTAAATCATCCCTTAGAAGCTCAAGGAACCATGTCCAGTTAGCCTTATTCTCAACATCCACAACAGCCCAAGCAATTGGGTAGACCTGATTATTGGCATCTCTACCTATGGTTGTCAACAACTCACCCTTTACCGCTCCCTTCAGAAAGCACCCATCCAAACCAATAACTCTTCTACACCCTCTTTTCCAGCCTTCACATATAGCTTTGAAACCAATATAAAACCTATGAAAATAGTTTATCCCATCTGGATTGACAGTAACACACACCTTACATGTAGAACCTGGATTGGATCTTAACAACTCTTGTGCATAATCCCATATTCTGGCATAATGTTCAGTCAATTTACCTTTAATTAGCTCTTTGGCCCATTTCTTTGCCCTACGACATTGGCCTATAGACACAACACACCTAAACCTTTGTCTGATGTCAGTAATCATCTCTTTAAGCTTCACCTTAGGTTTATTTGCAATTTCAGTTATGTAGTGTCTACCTATCCATTCAGGAGTAACCATACAACCAAGTTTGAACTTCCTACCACAAACATGAGTAGCTTCTAAAGTCTTGATTTGAATAGATCTTTCATTGAACATCCATGAGGCATATAGTCTAAAAGGGCAACAATTATCCTCATTTCTTTTCCCACATCTTACAACTATTCTTGTACTGTCACACTTCTCAAAGTAGAGTTGATACCCATTGTGGACTGCGTAGTTTTGGATACAAAACTTCAGTTGTGTAACATTCTAAAAAATGTCACCAAGTTTTGGTTCCATTTTGTCCCATCTTGTTTTTGGATCATGTAATCTGTACTTGTTTATCACCTGTTCTTGCTCTTCTTCATCTTCATCACTTTGCAAGTCACCACGATGATACACTTGTGCTCTTACATCATTAGTCAAACTAGAGTTTCTAATATTTTCATCACTTAGTAACACATTAAGAAATGCATCCTTACACTTGTCCAGTGGAGTAATGAACTCTTCGTCTGGTTCATGATCCATGTAGATGCCATGAAGCTCAAAATCCATCTCATTAAGACCAGAGAAAGGCTTGCGTAAACCAAAAAATGGGTCTGTGTTACCTTCGTGTTCTGAATCCCAATCCATCATAACAACCTGAAAAAAACACAAACACATGTTGTCGTTATTCCTTAACCTTTGAAGAACAAAGAACTGTAATAACACAATCTTCAAAGAAATTACACATACCCTGTGAAATCGACTCTCTAATAACCTAATCTTCTTCAAAAACCATAAGCCCTAATTTTGAGATGAATGATATCGACTTTCTGAAGGATTCTGAGAAAGTGTACGTATATGTGCAAAAGGGTGAGATTAGTTGGTGGGTAAACGGACGTAACGGAGTAACGTCCGTTTTGACATGTCAATTAAGTGCCAAATCAGCACATGGTAACCGGCTACAAAGGGTCCAACTTGTTAAATGAGATATTTGATAGGTTTAATGAAAATATCCGGCTTTAATGCCCCCAAAATTCATCCAAGGGTAAAACCGTCACTTTTTGGAAAATTTAAGGGCTTTTATGACAATTTCCCTAAGGCTTTATGCCTTCCTAATTCCTTCAACCCCCAAAAACCTACTGTGAAGCATAATTTTTTTTTTTTATGGTTAAACACAATCAAAAGCAATATAATCTAAACAAAAAAAAACCCATTCCTATTTTACATTTATTAGCCCAAAAAAAAAAAAACAACAAATTAAAAAACCATTATACCCGCCGAACCAGTTTTGAACCGCTTTTGAACCGGTTTTTGAACCGGTTTCAATCAAACCGAACCGGTTTACATATGTTCGGATTATTTTGGGGCTGGACCGGTTTGGAACCGAACCGGTTTCCGGGTGAACCGGTTTTGACTACGTTGACCAGAACTGAACCGGTTTTCTGAACCGGTCCGGTTCATAAAATAAACCGGTTTGTGCATGCCTACTTTAGGGGGTCATTTGTGTAGTAATATTAATATTTAGGGCAGATTGCGACTAGCGTATTTTATTATATTTATTAAAATAGGCAACATTTTTTTTACAATCATAGCAACGAACTTGAATTTATCCATTGATTTTAAACAATATGTAATCCTTATAAAGTTGTTGACGTGACATAGGTTATTACATCATATGTCATATATACAAACATGATGACATGAAATTTTTTAATTAGATGTTGCAAAATTTGAAAGACACAACAAAAACGTACTTATTTCTTTTTACCATTAAAGACAAAATAGTTGATCTTTTACCCTGAATAACGATCAACTTATATTCTTTGCCATCTAAAGGCAATTTGTAAGCTAGTTACATGTTATCTTTAAAGAATCTTCTCAGTTTTTTTTTTTTTTTTTGCTTGTGATGTTAAGTAAAGCTAAAATGGCATGTAAATGATACACATCTGTTTATGGATCATTTGTAATCTTGTATGCTACATTTAGCTTACTAGCATCCATATAAACATAGAAAAGCAACTTGAAAAAGTTTCATATTAGTGTCATTTATATACCAAATACATGATTCAGTCCCATTCGAGACTCACCAAATCAGATAAATGGTTCTATCATAATTTATTAATCTTTTTTTTAGAAAGAAAAAAAAGCAACCAAATATAAAGGACATGTACAAAAGATCACACCATCTAATTATAAAAGCAAATAAAATGGCTGATTTTAATGCTAACACGTTTTATCACCTTATAATTTCCAATAAAAACACAAAAACGGCCTACTGTTTCTCAAGATTGTACAACAAATGGACAGTCTTAACTTGATGCCAAATTCAAGCATTCATGGAGGCCAACCACCATTTCCCTTGTGTTGAAAGCATTATTTGCATATGGGGAGCTCAATAGTCAATATATATATAGGCCATAATAGAGTCGTGAATTCATATATACATCATATTCACCATTTTTTTTTATGTCAACCTTCAAGAGGAACAGCAGTATCCAGCTTCACTTTATTTAATCTCACCGTTCCAAGAATATACTCTGGTAATTCTTTCTCCTCCCTTCCCTGCAATTTGTCAAAAAAAAAAGTTTTAATTAAACAGAACAGACTGTACTATGTTTGGCATGCATTGGACTGTACGACCAAAATGGCAAGTTTTTGTCCCACCCAAAAAGTAAAGAGATATTAGTTTCAATTAAACACAACAGATTTGTACTGTGTTTGACATTGCATTGGACAGGGACTAGTATCACTAGAGAAAAAAATGCAATTTTTTGTCCCATCCCAGAAAGGTGGGAAATCAATATCTTGTCTGCAAAAGACGTAAATGCCCTCCTAATCTTCATTATTAAAATGAAAGATTTTAGTTGACGTGTAAGGAAATGAGTAAAGACCTCAATTAAGATGGCAAGATCAACAACTAGGCTTGTTACATATCCAAGAACAATACCGATGACACTCCTTGCAACGGATGAAGAACCAATATCCACATCAATCTGCACAACATAACAAATAATTATAAACAAGTTGTAAAAACTATTCATTTTCAGACTAAAAGATCTCATCCCTTTTTTTCCTAAGATGCCCTCGATAAAAGACAATACAAGAATCATGTGGACCAAAATCAATGAATGATGTTAGTTATCTTGTAAATGACCAACAAGGGCAAATAAGCGAACATTGATACGAGTATGACCATGCACGATGCATAACTAGGTGTATTTTCGATGTTGAGGATAAGAAGGGCATTTAGGTCTTTTTAACAAATGCAAAAAAAAAGTAAGTAGAAACCTCCAAAAAATTGTCTTGTCTTAAATAGTTACAAGTTACGGCTTTTCCCAATAGGCAAGCTTTTGTCCCGACTGCACGTTTCACCATCCAATATCCCTGTCATGTCAAGTGTCAACAACCACTTTCTTCTTCAATATCATATCAACACAGAATATGATGAAAATAATATAGGCCTAAATGCAAGAAATAACAATCTACTTTCATTCATCTGTAATCTGTTCATTCTAGCATCTTACTTTCATTTCTTTCTATTACACCATTGTACTTCTAAATTTTCCCTTATTAAGAAGTCACCTAATAATAGCATACATAGCATTGTAGTGTGAACTTTTTTTCTTTATAGGACATCCTACTTTCATTTTATTTTATTTTTTTCTTATTAAAAAACTGTACCTTAAGAAATCTAGCATTGTATTTTTAATTATTTTTCTTATAAGGACATTATACTTTGAATACTTTCATTGACTTGGTTATTATAGCTAGCATCCTACTTTCTACTACATTATAATTCCAATAAAAATCTTATCAAGGCATTGTATTTGTACCTTAAGAAATCTACCGAATTATAGCATCCTACTTCCTAGTTTTTTTTTCCTTATTAATTCATTATACTTATAAAAATCTACCATTGAAAATTGTTTTTTATTTGGATGAGATTGCTATAACTGGTAGATTTTTCCAAGTGCATGTTGTAATAGGATTGAACTGAAAGTAGGATGCTATAAAAGAATATAATAAACAAATCAATGGAAATACACTGCTGATTCTTGCATTTAACCGAATAAAATACCTGTACAATGCTTGGAATCAATTTGAATCTTGAATCACGAAATGCATCATTTCCATCAATAAATTTACCCAACAATGACCCCTTAGTTACAGGCCTATCTGCAGCATAATACATAACTAGGCTGTAGTTTGGTTTTGATGGAACCTACACCAAGATAACAATATATATTTAGAGGACAATATTTTTTCCATTTTAAAATAAAAATTTTAAAAACAGTTAGTTAATGCATATACCTGCAGGTTGACTACAAGGATGAATGGAAGTTTTTTTCCAGCTTCTGACTGTAAAATGAAAATGAGTTAGAATTATGGAAAATATAATATGGAAAGTATGTTGCTATTATGGGTAAAAAAAATCATACTAGTATCTTGATATTATGGGTATAAAATGTTGCTTTATATTGGTAAAAAGATTAAACTACATTGGTATTTCTTGCAATTTGCTCAATGTAATGATAGCAAGAAACTTTTGAGTACCTGTACAAGGCTTTTGGGATGCAAAGCCACTTTACTTCTGGAAGTTTCTAGTTTATACCAGTCAACTGCTATAAGCTTCAAAAGGGGATCCCCTCCTGCTACCTGAATTTATAAATTAAAAAATCCTTAAAAGCATGAAACCAAATTCACATATGGAGTAATGTAATATGAAAAATTGTTAGCATTATAAAAGATTTATTACTAACGTTACAGCAACCATGTGATGCAAGATGATTAGGTTGTAAAAGTTCTTAAATATACAGTCATTTGTTATTTACTAATTTAGCACCACTTTTAGACAGAAGGGTAAAATTGTCATTTACATATATGGTTGTTTCAGATGGTTCATCTTAAAAAAGAAACTCTTTCTCATTAAGTCCCAACTTTTTATAAATTTGTCCTCATTTACTTTTTCTTTTCATTTCCACAAGTGTGTCATCATTTCCTCAGAAAGTAAAATGACCTTAGTTGCCTTCAATGTTGTTAAATTGCTTTAAATTTTGTTTTTTACTACTTTGCTATAAATAAAAAAAATATTACCTTAGTACTATCTTTCATATATGTCTTCCCTCTAATCTTAAAACCAGCACCACTTGGAGATGTCCAACAATTTGCATCAGACTCACTTTTCCCTTTGTGCATTGATCCATGGAACAAACTAGAATCAAGATTAACTGGTTCCACATTTGGATCTAACTCATGGCTTCCATCCATAGCTGTTTAGATTTTAACAAAAAATGTATAAATTAAGCACAATTAAGAAAATTTAAAGACTTTGAAAAAGGCTAAAAAGTTACCTTTCTTTGCTGTTAGAGCCAATCGGGCAATAGCCCATGAAACATTCTTTAGCTTCACTCTTTGGCCCTATTAAAGAAGAATATTACACAAAGAAATAAGTATAATTTGGGGTTATTATAGATAAGATAAACAAATACTTTTTCCAATTTTATATAAGAATTAAGAGGGTTCACCATTTTAATATTGATTGTCCATAGCTTTTAAAACGTATGGATCCCTAAAATTTTCAAGATCATGCATATAATATTACTAAAGATGAAAGACGCAACAAACCTTGCTATCAAGTTGAGTGTTCTCATCATCTTCATCATCTGAAGATGATGATGATGATGAATCAGCAGCAATTGCATCATAAAACTCTTCAGCAACTTCAGCATCTTCAAACTCACTAATGGATCCTGAAACATCAGAGCCTTTTGAAGCCACAAGTGTTGTTGATGATTCTGATGTAAGTCCAGGACTTGCCCCAATATACGCCTTTAAACCTAAAACAATTCATCATAAATTTATTAAATTGCACTTCAATTGCCAACCTAATCTAAAACTAAGACTGAAGGTCAATCCAAGTTGACCATTCACTCAGTTTGACAAAGGCATGAATTATAAAGACAACCTTATTACAAAAAGGTCAGATTCTAAAGTACTATCATCATCAAACATCAAATCTACTAAACTGACAATTGGAATAATAATAATATGAAGCATAAACTAACCTGAAACTTGGTTCAACAAGGCAAAAGGAATCGAATTTTCAAATTTTGAGCCTTGACCACATTTCCATTTAAACCAGCCTCTTGAATCTATCTCTAACATATGTGTTACAAGACATCTATCACCATGTGATCCCACTGAAGCTCTTAGATTCCTGATCTCCCATGAAGAAGCTATCAAAAAAACAAGAAGTAGGTTGCCATGTTATTATCATAAAACAAAAAAAGTATTCAAATTTCAAGGGAAAAAAAAAAAGATTTTCTTACGATTAATCTTTATTCGTTGATGTCGAGATTTTGGAGGATGCTTCTTATGCATTGCAGGAAACTGCAAGATTGCTGCATCATAGGTTCATTCAATAGTTAAAAGAGAATCATTTTCATATTCCCAATATCTAACTTGTATTGAGAAATAATAGGCAACATAGAAAGGGAGGGTATATAGGTAAATTTACTTACTATATGTTCCATCTTGCCCACGAAACCATTGTCTAGAGAATATGAAATCGCGCTTAGACTGCCATCTATAAGAATAGCACATCAGTTTTCGACTGATGAGAGATGACAAAAGAGATGAGTTAAAGGCTAAAATATATATATAAAACAATATTAATATAAGAACTGATTCTTTTTATCATTTTATCAGTATCCCATGATAATGAAATGCTACATTCAGAAATTCTTTTTTTTTTTTTTAAAATCAATTGGAGAGCGACCCACCTAGTTAAGCATTTGGAATCATAAGATCCATAAACAACATCAGAATGACCGCTTAAAGAATCTACAAGCTCTAAATCACCAGTCAATGCATCCCACCTGAAAATTTAAATTTTTAGTAACACAAAAAAGAATTTATAACCCAAAAAAAAAAACACATAAATTTATCAACATACTCATATCTTCTATGTCTATCAACGTTCAAAACCACCTCAAAAACAGTATCTGGACTTGCATCCACAACACCAACAGCCTTCACAAGTACAGTTTTGCTGCGCGACTAACATTTATATAAAAAATAATCAATACATATATTTAATTTTCATATTTGAATTCATGTATCTGTATAAATATATAATCAAGGTAATATATATGGGATAAAATACTCATAAATTTATCACCTTGTTGTCAGACACATCCTCAAAGAGTCTGACACCTGAAATTCAATATATGATCACAGAATCTAATTTAATTCCATATAGCATATAAAAACAATGTAAGGGCAAAATGGGGATTTAAAAAGATTGTACCATTGATTGTACGAACACATCTCCACTCATGTGCTTCAATGACATCTGCAGCATCACCTTCCATGAACTCATTAGACCTTTGATGTCTACCCAAGTTTGATGATCTTCTCACAAGTGACTCTGGACCTATAAACAAAGAGAAAATCATAGATTCTTTATGATGAAAAGTATTTTAAAAGATTTATAAATATCTGGAAATAGTATGTTTAGTATCTTACCATGTCCTATTCTTATAAGCTTTTTTAGATCATGTGCATATTTCCTTACCCTTGGGCGACGCCCTTCAAGATCAATCCTTCCAATTAACAAATATTACAATGAGACCAAAAAAAAACTTGGGTATAAAAATATATGCAACAAAGTTTCAATGCTAATAACAAAGGTGATTTTTGGAGTGACAACTTTGTGAAATTACATAATGTTTTTAGCAATTTTATAAGATATGATTCAAGAGGCAGCATACTCGTTCTCCATGTTCAATCTGTGTCTGGTGGAACTTTGAGAAAGCTCAAACTCAGCCTGATAATTGTAGTTCAAGGAAAGATACATATAAGAAAGATAGGAAAAGAAAAACATGTGTAAAAAAACGAGTTAAGTAATAAAGATTGCAATTCTCTCTACCTGTTGTTTTGCTTGATCAAATGCTTCCATCCATTTTCGGGTTTCTCCTGCTGTAGCACAAGCAATCTTGCAATACGTAATAAGAAAAATAAAATGACAAAACAATCGGATAAATGATTGGTAACATATGTACATAAATACCAGAAAATAATCAAATATCACTTACTTCTCCTTTCTTCTCTTCATCTAGTCGGTTGTAAAACCTTAGAACATAAAGATCCTAGAAAATATGAAAATAATCAAGCAAAGTAAGTCAATAACCTTTTGAATGTGTTTAGGAAATGAATTAAGTTTGATATTTAGACCTAAGTGTTTGCTTTGAAAACATCTACTAATGTTCAAGTAATTACAATAAATGGAGCTTGTTTGAGGTTCTTACACCATCATTGACCTTTTTTCGTCCTAGCTCCTCCACCATAAGTGTGTTCCCGGCAACACCCCTCCTTAGTGGTTTCTGCATCGAGCATACTATGATTAAACCCTAGTGATTGATGAATTTCCAAATGTTCCCCAAAACAAAACAGAAGGTAGATAGCAATATGTGTGCTTTCAGAGAGAAAATATGCTGTAACTTGCAAGCAAAGGAATGAATCACTACAAGTTTATACCCTTGTGATGATTGATGTAAGAGCGTTAAATTATACCTTGTTCACTTCGTTGATCATGCAATTGTAGAATTGCATGTATTTAGATTAAGATGTAAAAGAGGAATCAAACTGGGGGTGAATTTGAAATTGAAACTTACAATGCCAGGGTTTTCATGAGGATCGCGTTTATACATCATCACGTATTTCCCACGAATATAGAGAAATCGAAGATGACAAAACTCGCGCCCAATTGAATTGGTGCCCAAATGATAAACCCATCCGAAGTATTCGAACCTCGTCCGACTACACCCCTTCTCCTCCGCCCCACTCTCCGATCCTCCGCTTTCCGAAGACCCGCCTCCTTGACCTATCTTCTTCATCGACGGCGGCGATTCCATTTCCTTCTCTCTCCGACCAGAAATTTTGTGGGTTTTTGAGATCAAAAATTCAATTACAAGAGCGAGAGAGTATAACCCTTTTTGGATTTTATGGGTCAATGAAAACGGAGTAGAACGCTTATGGTTGTTGTTGTTGTTGATGGTGATTCTCTTGGGATTCTGGGTAGAGACTGGAAGATGAAGAAATGATGAAATGCCAGTTGGAAGATGGAGTTACATTCAAACTTAATGCGATCATTTTGACAGCTTGGGGATTTTAGGAGGTCTGATTTGAAAATTTGTAAATCTGATATCAAGAATTTGCCGACTACTGGATTAAAGTTTTGATTAGAGAATCAATATTTTTCCAATTTCCATCTGTCTTTGTTTAAATATGTAAAGGAGAAAGCAATGAAAATAATGATATCCTACTTTTTGACATGACATTGTTCCTAATAATATAAAAAGTGGTTGGATTCCTTTTAAAATACTTAAAGTAAAATATTATATTCGAGTGCTGTTAATGAAAAAACAAACAAAATCTTAATGTGTCGTGCACGTGTTTTGCTTAGTATAAAACGATCATAAGAACAAGGGTAATGTCATACAACAATTCTAATGTGCTCATCTAGTCATTATCATATCACGAAAATGAGAGTTGTTAGAAACAACCAAAACTGAATTATCCACCCGAACAAAATGAATATTGAGTTATGTTTGGTTAATTGAATAGCAATGAGCATATTTCGTGTGATTTCAATTGATTTTTCAATATTCTAGGTAACCCGGATAATCAATTAGATTAATATGTTTACATTTTATTTTTATAGTTATTTAATCTAGTTTGTAATAATGGTAATATATACACTATAAGATGTGAAAGTAGGTATGAAATTTACTTTATAAGTTGTCAAATATTAATACATTTTAAAAAGCGGTAAACATAGGTATAGAACTTTACTTTGCAAAAAAAATAATAATAATAATAAATAAATTATTTCTATATTTACGAATAAGCTATTATAATTGATGCATATTTTGGTAGAATTGGTTTATTCTACGTTTGGTTTATCTAAGAAAATTGTAAATTTTAAATTGCATTTGGTTTACCCAGCTAACCAAATTGAATAACTCGAAACTGATTAAAGTAAACATTAGTTGGTTCGGTTGTAGTTAGTTTGAAGAGTTGAAACTGACTAAACGATCGGGTATCTGTAGCGCCCGCAGATTCGGGTTAGTCAATTTATAGACGATAAGCGTAAAAAAATGACTTTTTTTATAGATGATTATTTAGAATAAATAATCTTAACTAAGTTGTAGTATATGTTACAAGGTTTCTGTACATATAAAGAACACCGAAATCCGAGTTATAACGAAGAAGTTATGACTTGTCGAAGTTTCGCGACAAAATCGGCACGACCCCGAGAATCGTAAAAAGTGAGTTTACGATAAAGTACTTTTTAGCCTTAGGGGTCTAAATGAAAGTTTTAGAGTACGTCTTCACCTTTGCGTGGATATAAAGAACGTCAAAAACGGAGCTCGTATGCAAAAGTTATGGGCTTTCGAAGATGTAGTTGTCTGAGAGCATGACACGTGTCAGAAACCCTAATTTGACTGAGCTCACGACGTGAGCATATAAATTCACGACGTGAGGAGTCAAAACGCCACTTTTCAAGGCTAGAATGCAGATGGCAAGTCTACGTTTAAGGCTCACGACGTGAGGAGTCAAACGGACACTAATCGAGCCTAGAAAACACTTGGGAAGTCTACCAGATGACTCATGGAAGCTCACGACGTGAGCATGTGAGGCTCACGACGTGAGAGAGCCAAAATCAGTCTATAGATAGCAAATTCGACCATTTCATTCTTTACACCAAAACCTTTTTCCTCTCTCTCATTTGCTGAAGCCATTTCCACGTCCCGAGCCCAACGATCACGAACCGCTAACCGTTTCTAGTTTTATTCTAATCAAATCACGCTACTAATGTGAGTGCATGGTCCCTTTCATCTTACACATAGATATGAAGTATGTAATATAAATTACGTGTTATGTGTGCATATTATATGTATGTTTGCCATCTATGCTGGATGAACAATTTTATACATGTTTTAAATGATTTAAATTGTATATGTATTTTATATCTACAAATATGTTGGGTAAAACATGGGTAGATGAATTAGATGATGTGTGATGAAATAAAAATTGGTGAGAGGTCTCGATGTTTAAGATGATAGTTGTCTTCAAGAGAAATAATATGGATCAATCATATAATTTTTTCATAATTATATTGAACGAATGGTAATATTCTTTAGAGGATACAATATGGGCCATTAGCGACGTAGAAGTGGCTACGTGGCATCTCCATAACGCTGTCGTAACACCATGAACACCGCCCCAAAATATGTTATGGTATAAGATGTGGTAACGACAACATACCTCAACGGGAGAAAACAACCAATCACCATTTTCTCTTTCTTCTCTATCTTTCTCTCTATACCTTTTAACATGTTATAACATTTCAACACAACCTCTATTTCTAGCAGGGCCGACCCAAGGGGTGTTCAAGATGTGCTTATGAACAGGGCTCCCTTGGAATCTAGGGCCCAAAATATTATTCAGATTTTGTATTAGGTTTTGTTCATTAGGTTACAGAACGTATGATGGGGAGAAAGGAAACGACGTGCAGCGGGAAACAAAAATCAAATGAGTGGGAATCAGAAATTATTTGGGAAAAGGAATCGACACTTTGGTTCTTGCTGATAGTTATTACGATTTTGGCATGGGAAACAAACCATAATCCTCCAAAATCAGAAGGTAATCACCCAATCAGAAGGTTCCAATTCACACTTCTTTCTTCTTACTTCTTACTTCATGAATCTTAAAAATCAGTGGATCATAAAACAAGGATCGAGGCTTCGAAATTCTGAAGCAAACTGAAATTAGGAGCGAGGTTTCGAAAATCAGATGTCGGGATGGGGTATAGGGACGAAAATCAGAAGGTATTACACATTTTTTTTTATCTATATGATATATTTCTGATGTTGTTTAGAAGTAATCAGTTTTTCTCATTCTTTCCGGTTTGTGTCTTCTCGAATTCTGAAGCATTGAAGCACAAATTTGTCGACTTCCAATCCAGATTGTCTTGAATGGGCGAAAATAAAAAGTTATTATACATATGATATATTTATGATATTATTTAAAAGTAAATCCGTTTTTTTTTTCATTATTTCTGATATATATTTTCTTGAATTTAGAAGTGTTGAAGCAACAATCTGTTGAGTTTTCATCCAACTTTGAGGTTTAGAAGTTTTTGGCTTTCAGATTTTTTTAAGTGTCGAAACTAGAAGGTAATTTTTTGATTTCTGATTTTTATCATAAGCAAATTAGAGTTTTTACATCTATTTTATATAGAGTAATGTTGATTGTTCCTATTAGTTTGTAATTGAGGATAGAAAGTGAGAAGAGTTATATGTGTTGATTGTTTTTACATTTATTACATATAGAGTAATGTTGACTATTCCTATTATTTTTGTATTTGTAGAAATGAGGTTTTCCAATTGGAAGATATTGAAGTGTATTTACGATATATAGTGATTCAAAACCGATTTAATAGATTGATTTTGATGACGAGACTTAATGGATTGGTTATGATGATTGAAAACAACCTTTTGGAAAAGGTTATTTATGAAGATATCATTGAAAAATTTGTTTAAACTAATATTAGAAGAATGGTTGTTTCCAAGTATAATTTTTTTTTATTACTTTGAATGAAGTTTTAATTTATGTATATTGTAATAGAATATAAAAGTTATAATTTCTTCGTTTAAATTTTTAGATTTTTTAAGTTTTAGGGCCTAATATTTATTAAATTGCACATGGCCTTCCAAATCTCGCGGCCGGTCCTGATTTCTAGTTATGATATTAACAGTGTGACGTGACATGTGAGATGATAATTTTGTAGTATTATAACACCAACCCATACCTAGTAGTCTTAGTAGAATATTCAATGTTATAACGTGGGAAAGTGTATCAGCTTATGTCTTGCTTGCATTAAAAAAGCATTGTAGTCTTTGCCGTGTTGTCTGACTAAGGAGTTTTCAATATTATTTAAAAGTTATGTGTCATTTAACACTAAAAACGAATTAGAATTCCTACCAAACCAACCACTCGCTATGAGTCATTATGGTGGTTATGGCCACATCACTCATTTTTGTATCTACAAATTCTTATCCAGTTTCGTATTTATATGTCATTTATAAAAAAAATATATATATATATATATATATATATATACAAAATCTAGTTCTACTATCGTGATCAAATTCCACTAAACCATCTTTAACCACACACAATCCGTGTCAAATAAACATAGACGATTAACAAAATACAACATAATAATAACTTCATCTAGGGATTGAGTATTCAAGTTAGAAATCTTATAGAAAAGGAAGTCATTTATTCCAATACTTGAATGCAGATTTCAACAAGTATCATGCAATGAGCAACCTTTTGGGATTGTAAAAAAAAAGTCTTTTAAGTTTGAAGGGTTATAATATTTTGTTGATTCAATTGTGTATCATAAGTTTAGCTTGACAAATATATTCATCTTTTTTTTTCTCCCTCTCTCTCTCTAATTAGAGTTTAAAGAAATTGTTTTGGTTGGAAACATGACTTGTAACACAATATATGTAAACATATCGGTTTAAAATATCATGTGTTCGATAATAGCATAAACATATGGAAACATCTACTATATACTATATTATCTGTTTTGTAGGATTTGCTTTTGAGCCAAGTTGTATATCATCAACCCGCTCACAATCATTGGATATGAAAAATGTTAAAGCCCAAAGCAAAAATGCACTTCAAATAATTTTTGATCCATTTTATTATTTCCATGTTTAGCTAAGTTATTGATTTCACTCATCATAAAATAAACATAATTTAAATACTCATCATAAATAAAAGTCCCTAAACACTGGCGGACCCATGTGTATGGACTATCCCTCAAATTTTTGGGTGCAGTTAAAATTTCTTGAATTTTTTTCGACACGGTGTAATTTTTCCAACCTGCTACCTGTAAAATCGTGTGTGTTACCCCTGATATTTTGTTCAGGTCCACCACTTTCCTTATGTAAATTTAGGTCAAAACAATCTTTTAAGCGATGTACCAAAATTTGATGTAAGGAGGGGAGTATAACATAATATCGTGTTCCACCCGTGTTTAATGGTCTTCTTAATCTAGCAAGCTACCTGTGAGAGGAACCAAGTTGGGGAAGGGACCATTGGTGGGAAAGATTTTCTTAGAAACATAAAGTGTAGGTTGACTATTTATTTACTTAATGTGTCCCCCTTTCTTGAAAACCATGGATATCAATTATAATTATTACTTTCTATTTAGCAACTCAAGGTCAGAGATTTGATTTACCCAAAACCATAAAAGAGAAAATAAACTACACAATACAAATATACCTATTGAATATATAAATAATTTGTTTGGAACGTTGAAGATTTTATAAACATATTAGCAAGATATTACAAAAAATGCAATAGAAAGGTTGGTTGACAACCCAATTAATTAACCTTCAACTTAGTAATTATATTAATAAACCAAAAAAAAGAATTGGATCGTTTTCCATGGGTTTTCCCCTTCACAAGATCCAAACATTGCTAAAGGAGATCACCCCAAACGTAACGAGAAAAATTGCATCAAGCATAACAGTCAGCATGACCGGTCTTGAGGATTTAAATATCCTCAAATGCCCTAGACAAGCCAGAAAAAAAGGGTCCTTATAGTTATTATAAACTTTTTATTTTTAAATAAATATATACTACATATATAACATAATAAAAAAATTTGGCCCCAAAAAAATTTAGGCCCTGTACAGCTGCCCACTTTGTTCCTTCCTCCGCACCGTTGGAATTATCAATCCAAAGAGAACAAATCAAAAGCTTTAGTGAAATAGGGGAGATCAATGTTCAACCATCGACTAATAAAACTTTAAGTTCAGACCACAATAGGGTAATAAATAACTAAACGACCAACCATTTCAACATGAAGCTCATGATTTACAAAAATAATAGATTTTTGGGAAATGGTTGCATTCGAGGAGGAGGCCTTCTCTTAAATGTTGAAAACGATGGTATCATGTCACATCATCTTTTTTACATGTGAAACTTGAAAAAAAAAATTAATACCCTTTTTAACAAGTCAAACGGGATTGTATGCCTCTAGACTCTAGAGTGCTAAAAATAACATTGAGGATCTTTCAAACCAAAAAAAAAAAAGTTGGTTGGACTATAGTGATATTAATTCTTGCGATTTAAAATTTTTTATTGTGATTTTTTGTTGATTTTATGTGATGATTATAGAATTGAAGGGAATAAGAATTTCTATTTATTTTATTTTTTTGGATAGCATCAATTGGAAATTGAGGATTTGATGAATGTTTGCTGGTTTTTTTGAATATGATCGATCCTAATCGAGAATCAAAATGAATGGAAATTGGAAAAGCAAAGCTAACAAAAACGTGACATGACATACAAAACTATTCTTCCGTCCGGCTAGAAACATTTTGGGCCTACAACTACTCCAATGTACCATAGCTACTTTGTAAGCCCAAAACAATAACTTACTAAACCTTAACCTACTTAATGTGTGTTGTATCTTTTCAGCCCAATAGATCCAAAAGGCCCATTAAAAGTAGTCCATCACTGCTGTCCAAGTCTTCAACTCTCCCAAGAGGAAAAAGAGAAAAAACAAAAAACAAAAGCAGTGTATTTGATTTTGAATACGCAGTTATGCACACACATACATAGGTTTTTCTTCGTTTCTATTTTTTTCCCTTTATTTCTGGAAGATCCTCATGATCAATTTAAGGTTTAGATCATGCATTATTATACATATATTCCTCTAAATTTGATTTAGGTTATGGATTAGATTAAATTCAATGCTTAGACTAGACCAGATTAGATTTTTTGCATTCTGGTTTGAGCAATCTGGATTGATGATTAATTTCGGCTTCTAAATCTTCACCGAATAAGTAAATTTTATCATTCGCCTTTATTGTTATTAGGTTATTTTTTTTTATTTAGCTTGAGGGTCCGAATGAAACTTCGTATTATGGAAGTAATGGATTTTTAACATGAAAATCTTATTCACCTCGAAAGAGGATTTAAGTATAAACGGTGCTAGAAAAATAATACAATGACCATTAGAAAAAATAACAAAATCGGTGTGAATAAAAAACTATTAATGGCGACGTCACTGCTAAAGACAATAATAGCGACAATTTTGAGTATTATTGGTGACAACCGTCACATCTACTGCTCTTAAATTTTTTGTGTTGTACAATAATTATTATTATAAATGTAAGATCAAATTAGATAACTAATTTTACTAAGAAAAAATATAGTTAAATAATATATTATGAGGTTAGTATAAGTGTATAAGAATCAAAATTGAATACATGTTTTAATATATAAAAGTTTTTTATAAATAATAAAAGGTATATTTGAAAAAAAAATTAAAAAAACTGTATAAATTTGTTGAGATATTAGCCCAAGTAACTTTGTTAAATTTAACAATCGCTCAAAAGATAAGATATACTAATTCAGCCACGACTTCCCATTACAAGAAAATATCAAGCATCAATCTTTATTTAATATATGCCGCGTACAAACATGTCTACTTTGGAAGCCTACGTTTATTCATACGTATGCATACAAACAAACACAACTACACACATACATATATAACATTATACATATGCATCAATATAAAAACTATTTATTCATTGACATTCTATGGATTTAGCAGAAGCTTTGATGATGTGAAATGATTCTTGAAGATCATCACACAACTGATGAGGGTTTGGTATGGTTTCTTTATCAGCAGATATCACGAATGTTACTTTGTCCATGTAACTCACCACATGAATCATGAGTGCCTGTAATAATTAATTTTTGTTAAAACATTAAACATGTAATTAATATTGAGTTTGGATTTTGCCAAAATTAAATTGATATGTGAGATGTTACATTTGGTTGGCCGTAACAACTGGGAGCCAGGTATGCTACTTTATGCCCAAAAAAAGAGATTTCTTCTTGTGGTCCAGGAACATTGGAGAACCATAGTGTTGTGTTATAGAAAACTTTATGATTTAGTTTTCCTGCCACCTGTCATTATTAGAACGAAAGTTAATGATAATTCATCAACAATTACATTTTATTCTATGAAAGTTATCACCTACGTTTTGAGTTGTATATCTCATGAAAAGTTAATTGCGCCATATTTTATTTTCAAAAATGGTCATCGTAATTGTTATATATAATAAATTATCGATCTGAACACATTGGTTGAAAAGATTGCTCTGCATACATAATCATTGATAACTAATCAAACATTAATCTGACAACTTCCTGTCACTCATTTTAAGGAAAGTAGATTTAGCAAATGTTTGTAATATTCAGCAAGTAGATTTAGAGTAGCACTTACATGTATGGTAAGATTCTACTTTCTCAGGCCCGGCCCAATTTGTTTTCCTATTAATATATAGTGGTAAGTTGGGTCATTGTGCCGGGCCTCGCAACCGGCCCTAAAATTAAGTTTGTTATACATTTAATATATTATTTTCCTATTAAAATAATTAGGTTTGGACCGTCCGCGCGATGCTGCGGAAACCTAGTATGTTAAAAACACAATTCAACATGGATAAGGTTTTTCGGAGAAATTTCTGCGTATTGCGGCGGAGAACTTCTTTTCAAAGTGAATCATAAAAATATAAAATAAGGTTTAAAAGCAAACAATTATGTATGGATGACGCATACAAAATAAAATTTAAAAATGTATTTTAAACGTATTAACTAACCTTTAAATAAAAACATAATATTAGTAAAAATGAAAACTATAAAAACAATTATGTAAGGAACCAAAAACGTAACTTAAAATTACCAATAATTTAAGTTTAAAATTACGAAGGGTAAAATGTGTTTAATCAAAATTATTTTAGGGTAGAAAATGTAAATGTAAGAATCTTTTATTACCAGAAGCAAATTTGTTATTTTTAGGAAAATGTTTATTTTAGAGCTTGTATTATATTCTGTAAGAGTTGTAAATTTGATATGGATTTAGTTGGTTTTGATCTGACATTAGTAAAAGCAAAGGAAGTGAGTACAACCGTTGGTTAAGAAAAAGAAAGAAGAAAGAATTGAAAAGCAAAAGGAAATCGAACGGCTAGAATGAAAAGTTGAAATGAATAGTAAAACTCTTCACATACCAACTTTGGTAATTAATATATATATAATAAGCAAATATATCTTTATGAAATGGAAAGACGCCTTACATTAATTTAAATGAGTTTTCTGAGTTCGTTTTTGTGTTATGGAATTTTTTAAGATAATACCCCAAAATTATAAAAATAATGGACGTTCTCATTTAATTGATATAATAATTAAACAAGAATAGTACTTTAAGTATTAAGATATGCCGATGTAGAAATAAAGAAGAAAAATATAATTTCTTAATAAAAAAAATTGTCTGCTTAATCCAAATTTTTTGGCTCAATTATTTTTTTTTCAAACTTTTGTACAACTTTTTATATGAAAGTCTCACATTTTTTACATTTTGACTGTTAAAAATCTTAAATTATTTTTTGTACATTTAATCAAAACAAATTGGAGATTAACTTTGGTGTTAAAAATCTTAAATTATTTTTTGTACATTTAATCAAAACAAATTGGAGATTAACTTTGGTTTACTGGTCAATAAAAAAACATTTAATCAAAACAAATAGTGGAAGGTTTTTAATAGTTAAAAAGTTTATGCTTGGACCGACCGTCCTTTACTTTATTAATATGCATAAATTAAAGAGAAATGAAATGAAAGACAAAATGACAAAATAAAAATTATTTATTTGCGACGTATGAATGGAATGAATAATTGTGTATTGTTTCTGTTCGGTTGATTTTTTTAGAAGAAATGTTGTTTTCTCATTATTTCATGGAATAGAGTGATATACTATAAGCTACAACTTATAAAGTTTTCAAAACATTGAGTAGATTATATTTATTATCCTCCAAAAATAACTAAAATTATTTATTTTTGTTATTATTATATCTAAAATTTCATGATATATATATATATATATATATATATATATATATATATATATATATATATATATATATATATATATATATATATATATATATATATATATATATATATATATATATATATATATATAAACTACTTTTTTAGGTGACATTTTTGTTACTTTTTAATGCATATATTATTATAATATATATTTCAAACCTTATAACCCTATTTTATTAAACTTAATATTTTACACATACATTTTTTTACTTTTTTTTTCAACGACAATATATTAGAAACAAACCAATAGGAAACCGGACCAAAACAAGGAGTTTGAACAATTTTTTTGTCTTACTTTTAAATTTTATTTTATTTTATTTTATAGATATACATGAAAACATGCTTAGTAACTTATTTTATTTTCATTTAAAATGAATAGTAAAGCTATATTGGAAACTATTATCTACACGAACTAGTGGTCCGTATCAAAATTTCATAAATAAGTGTATGTTTGATCAATCGAAGCCTAGACAAGATAGATTATTGATGATATTGCTATTTTTTCTTTTAATTGGATGATGCATCAGAAACATAATTTCTCTATTCTGTGTAATTTATGGCTTAAAAATCACATTCTGAACTTTATGATGTAATTTTTCGTTTCGCCTTTAGCTTCTTTCTGAGGCTTTTTTGATTCTTTATAAAACTCAAAATAGTATTGAATGTGATTATCAATTCCATTAGCTTATTTATTGTCACTTTCATTGGTTTATAAATTTATTCCGTCGTAACAAATATCTATTTAGAGTTTTTGGTATCCATTTCTTAAAAGTAGAGAATCAATATACAACATACCTTATAAATAGGCCAAAGCACAATAATAATGCAATAAGGTCAAATCTTTAAAACATGATAGGAAGTATATAAGTACCTTAATGCCAAAAAACTTATGAACTAAGTTAGCAAAGGAATAAGTGAAGAGGGGCTCCAAAGAAGCTTTCTTGCGATCCATGATGGCCTTTGCATCTCTTATATAATCTAGAGGGTCTTTTCTCAATGCGATCTTGAATGGAAGTAATGAATAACCTATCTTGTTTCCCCATGTTCCATGTTTACTCGTATCAGTGAAATCCTAGTCGTATATAACCAAATGATCAACAATCATTAAAAATAGTTGTATAGAAAAATAATATATTCACAAATTAGGATGCATGCACATGGATAATGAGGGCATACTCACTTCAATCGTAGTACTGGTTCGAAGGTTGAAGAAGACAGTTGCACGAAGGCGAATGTCATGAGGAACATCTACATTATTACCATCTGTCTCACCTGTCACAAAATGTCATGTTAATCTGGTGTAATCTTAAGTTGATATAGTACGTTCACATATTATGCATGTATGTATGAAGTGTGTGTGTGTGTGTGTATATATATATATATATATATATATATATATATATATATATATATATTGGAAGTCCATTGTAGAGAAACTTACTATATCGCCTATGTAGGTAGCGATACAATCCAGCTTGTGTGGCTCCAAGGACTACGTCATTCAATGTCTACAAAGATAGACCAATATATCTCTAAGGATCATAGAATTATTATATATATAAACTCTAATGAAGTATAAATTTAGAGTAAAATGATGTAAATGTTTAATACCATAACTACGTTGCAGATATTAGAGATAAATCTAACTAGGTACATGATAGGGAGAAATTCTAATGAAGATTTTTGAAAGAAACATTAATTGTATAAAGATGTGTTTTTTTGGTATGTTAAGACATGAGAAAGAAATTAAGTAAGAAACTGACCGCATTCATAGCTCTTTTTACGAATTTAATATCATCAAGGCTAACACTTCTAATCACGAAACGTCGAGGTCTTTGCTCCACACCTTCTGAGCCTTTCATTGGTGTTTTTGTATCTTCTAGAAACAAAGCAGTCAACACAAACATCATAAGAGCAACAAAAGAATTCCATAGAATGGTAAATCCTGACCAAAGGCTAGGAACTTTGGTAACACTAGACTTGTTATTTGATGGAAGCGTAGGGAGAGCCTCCATATCAGAGACTTTACGTGTACAAGAAAGCAGAAGATTCATCAAAGACATTCCATCACCAAGGGAGTGGTGGAAACGAAAGACACATATGCCTTCTGCTTCCGAAGTCTTAATGTCGAGGATATGAAGATCCCACAAAGGTTTTGTGTTTTCTATAGGAGATCCACTGAGGTTGGAGATGTAATCTTCAACAAACTTGTCAGGTGACTCCATGTTATGATCAAGCTTTGCTATAATGACATGGTCATCTATGTTCACATGTGTCGGGATCCATTTCATGCTCCCATTTTCCTTGTCAAATACCTTGCATTAGAAATATGAGAAACTTAAACAACATAAGGAACAAAAGATGATATTTCTGCAGTTATTTTATTATCTATGAGTCCAAATAATTCATGGTATATGACATAATAAATGATAGTATGCGTAGCATACATAAGAATGTCTCTCGACATGAGTTTAACCTGCAAGCTAGAAAAACGACGATTTTTAAGGAAAGTATGAACCAAGTTTTCTTTGAAAACATCTGGTCGAATTTTTGTCTTTGAACCCATTATGCCAATGATGTAGACATTAGAACCAGGCTCATGAAATAACCGAGCCATAGGGCTCAATGGTTGCTCATGGTCTTCTCCCTTCTTAATATCCTCTATTGTTTCTCCATTTTTGGTGGTTCGAATAGTAAGAGGGTTCAAACTTGGAATTATGTCCATGATATTTTGAGGAAATATTTAATTTGAATATTTTTTATGTCATTTCAACCCCTTTATATAGATAAATAATAAGCACAATGTTTACCTTTGAGAGCCAAAATTGGTGGTTGAGATTCATCACGTTGATAATTATTTTAGTTTTATTAATTAGTTTGTCATAACTCTGGAAAACAATTAATCTATTATTTGAATGTGACCTAAACACGTGTAATAAATGATAACATAGAAATTCAACATAATCTTTTTTTTTCGTATAGAAATATCATGTGATATTTTAATTATATATCATTCTTATTTAGATGTTTCTTTAATTGGTTATGGTTTATCCTAAATCATTTTTAATAGTCTTTTAGGTACGTTTTAAACCGTATAAATATGCAAAAAAAAAAACGTAGATAAAGAAATAGATCTTTTTAAAACGTACATATGTTGTTTAATTAAACAACTTTTTAAAATAATAAAATATGTATTTATGCACGTAAAAAATGAAAAACAATATTTAAAGCAAAAACGTAAAATAACCGCAAACTTTAGGGTTTTATTGTGAATTTTATCCCATAGTAGTTTGGAAACCTATGATAACATGTCATGAGGGTAATAGTAGAAAAAAACTATTTTTTTTTTAGTTTTAAACGCAGCTAAAAATGATTTTAGGATAATAATTACATTTTCTTTGACAAACTTTAGGATTTTTTTTATTCTCTGTGATTGTGAGTATCTCTTTTACTTTTCCCTTCTATATAAATATAGAAATATCATTCTTTGGCAAATATAATCTTGAGCTCAATATGAAAATATGGATTAGAGCTATATTGATATTCTTTGAAACTCTCAAACCATTTTCCATAAACTATATCGCCAACAACACTATGTTTGATTCCAAACAACGAATTTGCTAAACTGTTCACCATAATTAGCTCTATTAACTGTTATCCGAACTTAAGGATTGTCCTTAAGTATAAATAGAAGTTGCAATGTTTTGGAAAACCCTTATCTGAAGCACCTCCGATGGACCCGTCCTAAAACAATTACCTTATATTTAGTTTTTTTATTAATATAAAGAAATATTAAACTTAGACTAACCATAGTATAATATATTATTTGGATTTGAATATCGAGTGTAATAAATAAGGTTAAACAACAAAAAACGAGTGGAAAATATAACAAATTGAAACGTTCGTTCTCTTGATTATCAGTACATGATTCATTAATTATAATTTTATGGAATTTTTAGTTTCACGATGCGACCTTGGGGTGGTCACAACGTGAATGGTTAAATGAAAGTCACGACATGACATCTTATGTTCACGACGTGACTGAGATGATGAGTGAAACCCTAACTCTCGACCTTTAGGCCCTATTTAAATGCTCTAACCCCTAGGGTTTGCCTCTTTCATTAGCCTTCACTCCCTGAAAACGTCCCTTACCATAACCCTAATCTTTTGGTGCTTTAAGAGAGTATTTGGCATTTTTGGTGTGATCTTGAAGAAGGTAAGGATCCTTAGTGCAAGAAGAGGAGGTTTCCTAACCAAGCTTCTTTATCCATTTCATCTTTTGTACCCTAGTGTGGTATAAAGTCTTCACATTTGTGCTTATTCTCTTTGGATCTAATATATAATGACTTTATGGTCATTTTGGTCCCAAAATCCTTGTGCTCTTAGAGTTTGATGAACTCTGGAGCCTATTGGAGCACTGTTTTAGCTTCTGAACTTTGATGATGAAGAAAAAGGGGTTGTACGGGCATGTCCTGAGCCCATGCACTAGAAATTACCTTTTGAGTGGAATTTTGACTTAGGGTTGTAGATCTTGGTTTATCGAGTTGTCTAAATGGATAAAGTTGGAAACTTTATCCATTAGGCCCCCCTTAGAGATTCAGATATGAGATTTGGAACTTTTATCTTAAAGGATTAAGGGCCGAATGAGTAAGGTTATTAAGCCGAGTTTCACGGCGCGACAACTAGGGTTTCATGGTGTGATGTTGGGTCTGTCTAGACTATTTTGTCACCTAGTGACTCATGGCGTGACCATCAGCTGGTCATGGTGTGATTTTTGCTGACTGTCGACTTTTGTTGACTATTGACTTTTTGACCAGTTTGACCTTTGGTCAAACTAAGGGTTTTGAGTAGTAGTCTGAGGTTTGACCTCTATCAGGTTAGGAGGATCATGTAGCTTTCTGGGCGAGACATTGAGTGTTGATCTGTCAATGTGTTAACTCATGTGAGTTTTGTCATTAGACTCATAGACTGCAGTATGTATCATTGTGTGTTAGGATGTGGTTATGTTGTAGTATGATGTTAGGGTGGTAGACCAGCTAGTCGGTTACTTGTGGTGTTGAGTTTTCTGTTTATCTGTAGTATATATGTCGACATATATTATGGTGAGTTGAGGCGGTCTAGCTTTGTGCTGAAGGCCAAGATACTCAGTTGGACTAGCTTAATGTTGAAGGTCAAGAGCATACCAACTTTATGCTGAAGGCAGTTGAGGCGGGGATGCTTTATGCTAAAGGCCAATGTTTGTATGTTTGTTGTGTTGCGATATTTATGGTATTTTGTGGAACTCACTAAACGTTGGCTTAAAGTTGTGGATTAAATGTTTTGAGCACTTCAAATGATCGTCGGAAGGCGAAGGCGTGACTGTACACACTCATCATCAACTTTCATGTTTGAGATTTCACGTTGTTTTATGATACTTTGATTTTTGGGCATTATGACTTATGGAATAAATGGTTTTATTGAAGTTTGGTTTTATGAAAATGATTTTTTATCTTATTTAAAAAAAACACTGTAAAAATTGGGACGTTACACAAACACGTTAAACATAGTAAACTGAGGGTTTTAGGGAAAACTGAAACATCACTCTCTAGGGTAGTTTTAAAAAGGTTCTTAAAATCATTTGATTTTATATTAAAACGTTTTAACTTCAAAAGTTATGGAAATCCAATCTCAATACACTTTCAAAATACTTCAGAGTTAATTGTAATAAGTCCCAATAATTCAAAATATAGATGTTTTGTTTTACAGATTGAGGAAGTAATCAGTTATATATCATCATAGAGTTCAAAATAATCCACATAACCCATGACCTTCAAATCGTATTCGCTACTTCTTAATGAAACTCCTAATTAATTCTTCAATATGAGCACAAGTAAAAACAAGTTAGGCCATGGAATGACAAGTACGAATACTTGTCATTCCATAAGACTTAATACATTTGAATAAAATATCTGAAATATCTAAAATCAGTATAAAACAACAAAATACCATAAGACTTAATACACAAGTGTGTAGAGTGCTAACGATTCAAATATCTAAAAACAAAAAGGTATATGAATCCATATTCAAAATCAATGACATAATATCCATCAATCTATCTAAGAGTTTAATAAATCAATACACAAAACCAAATTTGTAATAATTCCAAAAATCCAATATCAATGGATTGATAACCCATAATCCATAACAGAAAGGAATTAATATTCTATAACCCAAAATAAAGGGTTAAATAACTCTTAATCTCAAATATAAGGTTTAATTCTCATGCACATCATCTAGGTTCTTCCAATCATAATGATGACCTGTAATAATCTTAAAAAAAATATAGGCCATCAAGATTTTCACAGGTGGTGACCTGCGAAAATTACAATTATTCTGAATTTTTGCTGAAAAACTTCATAAATATGACTATTATGGTCATTTGCTAACATAAATATACATTTAACTAGAGTTAAATTTAATTTGCAAAAGGAAAATATTTTGATTATCCGATTTGAATGATCTATATCCGATCCTAATCCGACTACGGGGTTAAATATTTCTGGATCAAATCCAAATGGAGTTTTTGAGAAACTAGTTTTTAATCCTGTGATCAGATAAAATCCGACATGTGCACCTCTGTCACACCCCGGCCGTCGGCGAAAACACCGGGCGGTGTAACGTCATTTCTCGTATCATAGTTATCAACTTCATGAAAACACATGCATTTTAAAATACGTCAACATAAAGTTGGTGAGTCCACAGGTTTTGACTCCATATAAAAATAATACATTTTTCAAGTTCAAAAGTATAGTTTTTGAAAGTATCATTTTGACTCTCCAACGTTTAGTATATATATCCAAGGTATAATGGTTTGCTTACCAAATAAGTATATACCTATAAGTCTCATATATTATAAATATAAATGTTTGTAATTCCATACAAACTAAGTTGGTACGTATAAATCTTATTTCAATTCTATACGAGTAAAACCGCTACGTATAAATCTATTTCAATTATATACGAGTAAAACTGCTACGCATAAATCTATTTCAATTCTATACGAGTAAGTAGGATAGGTATAGTGGTCTACTTAATATACAAGTAATATACATACTAGATTCTTATACTTAGAGTATAAGTCTTTGAGAAACTTATACTTAACATTCATACTTGTATATCGACAAAGTATAATGCTTCTAAAGTTGTGCTACCATGAGTCTGTAGCTGCGACTGTATGACTTAGTTTTATACCTCTTATTATTATTACAAGGATCACACCTTGTGGTAGTTACAAGGATCACACATTGTGGTAGTTACAAGGATCACACATTGCGGTAGTACAAGGATCACACCTTGCGGTAGTTTCCGCACGCTTCATCGATGTCGGAAGGTAATAAATTAGGCAAGTTCGTCACCCGAATACCGTTGGGTTGGAGCTAGAAACCACGGGTGGGGTTGTCAACCCGTATAGATCCATATACAACTTCCTCGATCACACGGGATTAACGGTTACAGGTCAGAGGATTTCCACTAAGATTTCCAATCTTAGTTGATGAATACAATAGCTCATGTAAACTTTGACGAAGTTCTATAGTTCTAATAAGAAAACATTTTAGTGTCTAAAACCCTAAGTTACTAGACTATGCTTTTAAACATTACTCCTAATTTCATAACATTTAGGCAGTATAACAACTATAACTTGAAGTAAAACTAGGTTTTATCTTGACATGAAACCAACTATAATATATAACATATCAAGTTTTATCTTGACATATAACTAAAAATAATAGCATATAACATATCAGGTTTTATCTTGACATAAAACCAATAATAGCAACATACTTTTTAACATATAGAACTTCCGAATATAACTTCGGAACTATATCGCACACAACATATATATAGAATCCTAAGTATAACTTAAGATCTACATTAATACAAGAACATGCTAACAAGTTGGTAATAGTTGTATATATTCAAAATATTATATTTAGAACAACTATATCCCGGTTAATATAACTATCTGCGTTGATACTAATATACTATCATATAGACATAATAGTAACGTATATACAATATTTAGCATGTGTTTTCCCCTGAAAATATTAGAAAGTGGGGCCGTGAAACTCACCTTAATATCATGCTTCGATAGAATCTAACTGAAAAGAGTCAGCGGTTCGCGATCGTCGGGCTCGGGATGCGAAACGGCCTCAACAAACGAGAGAGAGAGAGATAAGAGATTTAGGTGTAAGGAAGCTTATGGCCGAAATGGCTATTTATAGGCTGATTTTTGGCCCTCACGACGTAAGAATGATAGGCTCACGTCGTGAGCTATGGAAAGAGTCATCCCGTAGTCTTCCCAGGTGTTTTCTAGGCTCGATTAGTGTCCTGCAGCGTCCTCATGTCGTGAGAAAACCTTGCTCATGTCGTGAGCTTTTGGGTTATCGTTCCATAGACTTATAGCTTCGAAATGTGGCGTTTTGACTCCTCACGTCGTGAGTTTTTATGCTCACGTCGTGAGTTCAGTCAGATTAGGGTTTCTGATACGTGTCATGCTCTCAGACAGCTGTAACTTCGGAAGGTCATAACTTTTGCATACGAACTCCGTTTTTGACGTTCTTTATATCCACGTGTAGGTAATTCCGAGTACTATAACTTTCTTTTAGATTCCAATAGCTAATTCTAAGCCTGTTTTAAATTCCTCTTGTTATAGAGATTTTATAGTGTTAGAGTTTATCATAACTTCTTCACGCGAAGCCAGATTTCGACCTTCTTTATATTTTTGGAATCGTATGGACGTATACTTTGATTTATACTATAAAGTATGTATGAAAGTTCATATTTGTATTAGAATTTATCATGAACTACATAGTAAGTTTATCACATTACTAGTTTAACAAAATCACATTACATGATTGGTATAATCACATGTGATTGTTATTGACCTATTTTGACTATTGTTACAACCTCTACTTAGGAATTGGATGAACAATGGAAAAGGGAAAAAATTAAGCTACAAAATACAAATACTGAATGTAATAGTTTACTGTTTACAAGCAAACTCTCAACCACGTTATTAATGACATTATATATGTCGTCATATATTTTAAAGAAAAATACACTCCCTTTCTAGGAATGTCCTTTATAGAAACTAGAAAGGTTACCCCCGCTACGCGGGGGCCAGAAGTTTTCAATGTTGTTTCCGAATTGATAAATATGACAGACATAGAAAGTGCAAGGATGAAAAGTCCGGGCTTTGCCCCGGAAAAAAAATGTAAAAGTTTTGACTGCAAGGACCAGAAGTGTGAAAATGGCTAAAGAATTAAAGGGGTAGGAATTAGCAACTTTTTAGAAAAGGGATCAAAGTTGTCAAACCGTTAAAGTTTTGTGGCCAAACTTTAAATATTAAAAGGTTCCAAAAAATGTAAAAATATTGATTGCAAGGACCAAAAGTGTCAAAATGACCAAAGTTGCCAAAAAACATCCAAATTTAGTATTCCTAACTTCCAACAATAATACAGGGACCAATTTCTGCCAAAAAAATGGGAAGTTGAATGGAACACAAACCCAACAATAATACAGGGACCAATTCTGCCAAAAAAATGAGAAGTTGAATGGAACACAAACAAAAGGACATGAATAAATTAATTAAAGAAGTATAGGGACCGGATATGTAAATCAAGGGACCAAACCTGGAAAAAGTATCCCAAGTTTACTATTCATTTCTTCCACAACTTTAATATATATATAATAATGTGTGGTTATCCTTAACAGACATTTATTATGCAGAAATACAAAATAAGTTGTCTTTTTAATGATTCGTGAAAAACATGGTACTATATGTTCGGGTAAATTTTATTTTATATACTTACAAATTTTCAATATAATTTCAACCATCTTATAAAATTTAAAATTATAAATACATCCGTCTAAAACTATCAATCAAATCCCCACACACACACACACACACACATATATATATATATATATATATATATATATATATATATATATATATATATATATATATATATATATATATATATATATAGCAAGGTTCAAATGTGGATTGACATCTTTTATGCGGACAATGCAATTCTGTGAGAATGACAAAAAAATATGTTGTTTAATAATGTGAATACGTTCAGTTTTATATAAATATTGTCATTATTACGCATTCTCACTAATTAAATCGTCTATAAGGTTATTATAGATTTTTTTATTATTATTCTCATTCTGTCAGATTGTTGTCACCATGTTTATTGGGTCGTATTCTGTAAAAATGAAAATGAGTGAAAAACAATGCGTGAGAACAAAAAAGAATAATAATTAGTGAGAATGCATAAAAATGACAATAGTTGTGTGAGGTTGAACGCATTCACATTACTAAACAACTTATTCTCTTAGTAATTCTAATAGAATAACATTGTTCACACGTTTGCACAATAGTTGTCCATCCACATTATAACCTAGCCCTATATATATATATATATATATATATATATATATATATATATATATATATATATATGTAGGATGATGTTTAATAGGAATCATTATTAACAAGATACCAATCGTTATCGTCGAAATTTAAAGCGATCAATGGCCAAAGAAATAGATGTAAACTTGTATATTGGACGCACATACACCGGATTATACCATAAAACACATCTCTTTACCAAAAAACCAACCACTTTTTTTCATTAATTTTTTTTGTAAGCCATGTTTTTATCGAAAAAAAAAACGGAATATAATGTTGTTCACGATTTTTCGTAATCTTTCCATAGAGATCCATGTTTATATAAAAAAATTCGAAAAAAACTCATTTTGTTTTATTGTTTTTTTCAATATTTAAGTTTATTTTTATAAAAAAAAACCAATTATACTAAAAATCTCATTTTTTTCCTCTATTAATAAACATCATCAACGGTTAAAAAAAAACTTGATTAGTTCATATTCATATCGTGAATCTAAACTGTAAACATTTCAATTTTAACATTCACAATGTGAATCTGACTTACTATTATTCACATTGTGAATTTGCTCAGATTCACAATGTGAATTTGGGCAGATTCACAATGTGAATCTGAGCATATTCATAATGTGAATCTGTACTGAAAATTCGTTTTTTTTAATGAATATATGTTTAAAGAGCAAAAAAAATATGAATTTTGATATATTTATTGATTTTTTCAATAAAAAATAGGGCTTAAATTTTCAAAAACAAAGAAATAAAGTGGATCTTTTGAAAAAAAATTTTACTTTTTGTATATCAATGTGGATCTCTGTGGAAAGAGGACGAAAAATCATAAACAATGGTCTATTCGGGTTTTTTTTTCCGATAAAACGTATAGCCTAAAAAAATTAAACGAAAAAAGGAAGTAAGTTTTGTTATAATCCGGTGCATGCGCATCCATTGTAAAAGTCTACAATCCTTCTTTTTTTTCCATTGATCGCATTAAATTCCGACGTTTTAGATTGGTTCTTTGGTTTCTTGATTAATTGGTTCTCTATTAAACTTATATATATATATATATATATATATATATATATATATATATATATATATATATATATATATATATATATATATTGTAACGACCCAATTTTCAAAACAATTTTTTTTTCGTTTGTAATTATCCAAAATGCATGTTTATCATCCACAAAACCAGTTACAATTGTTTTCAAAACCATATCAATAACAACTTTATTTCCAAGATATCAGAGTGTCCCATAAAATATTCGAGTGAGAGTGCACGCCGCGCCATCATGCATTGCTCTTGTCCTTGGGCTCAGATGTACCTGAAACAAATCCACAAATTGTAAGCTAATGCTTAGTGAGTTCCCCAGAGCATACCACACACAAACCATAAACAACACATCATACTAGCTATAACAGCTATACATATCACATAAGCCATGCATACAACTGATAAGGATGCCGTGGGCTCGTCCCCAGGGTCTTACACCAGGATGCCATGGGCTCTCCACATGGTCTTACACCTAAGTGCCACGGGCTCTCCCATGGTCTTTGATAGGAAAGCCATGGGCTCTCCACATGGTCTTACATCCAAGTGCCATGGGCTCTCCCATGGTCTTCCATACAACATACCATATATATTAATAACATACTTCTTATCTCATGCCAACTAACATGTCACACAATGCAATCTCAGCTAGGATACTATACATCATAAAATGGGCCGGCCTTGGTGCCTTAGACCCATTGGTATGGTGAGGAGACTCACCTCTCAAAGGCTGAACTAGCAAGCTGAATTCAAATATATCCCACACGTTGCTCCTTCTCAACAGCTTATAATCATCAATTGATTAACTTAACACCATCCCACAAATACTCTCAGATCAACCCTGGTCAATATCAAGGTCAAGGTCAAAGTTCACAGTCAAGGTCAACAGTCCATGTTGACCTCGATTCGTCGAGTATAACCAGCCACTCGCTGAGTTCCTTGCTTAACTCGCCAATTCGCCGAGTCACTTGAGTGACTCGTCGAGTTCCTTAATGTTCGCGGCTTCAAACTCTCAACCGCAAACCCCTGGCCATAAACTCTTTGGCTGACTCGTCGAGTCGATTAAAGGACTCAGCGATTTCCTTTAGTCCTTATCGTTTTCGGCCTTTTCTAGTGGAATCTAGAGTTCCAAACTTCAGATCTAGCCTTCCCTAGTATAGATGTCACGTAAAGTTGCAAACTTTACGTGCATGCAAGGCCTCACAAGGCCATAACACCAAAATTAGTCTTCATACAAGGTTCTTGTGCATGGAAAGAGGCTGAACTACATAAAGGGAGCAACTGTATGCCATTGGGGACCTAAAGAGGTCCAGATTTGGGACCATAAGTCCAGATTCAAGCTTGACTCCATTTTTCCCAATAATGGTCATTCACTTCCAAGAAATGAGATCTAAACTACTATAGGTCAAGGTCGTGACTTTTTACCTTAGAATGGTGGCCAATATGAAGTAGATGCTGGATCTACTGTTCCTCTCCTATCTCCTTCCACTTCAAGCTCCAAATCCCTTCACAATTACTCCAAGATTGCTCTCAAAGGCTATTTTTCTCACTCAAGATGGGTTCACGGCCGTAAACTATTTTCTTTGGGTAAAAAGGTGCTAAGGGAGGCCACAAGAGGCGATACATGTTGTTTAAATAGGGGCAAACCCCGAAATTAGGGTTTTCTCTTTACAGCTCCAGCTTGCCGAGTCGGGCCTTCCGACTCGCCGAGTTGGTCCCGATCCGTGCCTATGATTAAACGCCCCTACTCGACGAGTTGGACTCCCAAGTCGCCGAGTCCATGCACCAAAAACCCTGAAATGAACTAAATCAAATAATACCTGGAACAGGTGTTATATATATATATATATATATATATATATATATATATATATATATATATATATATATATATATATATATATATACTAGCCGTTTACCCGCGCCAAGCGACGGGTGAAAACAGTTTTTTCAGAAATTAGTTTTAGAGGCTATTAGTTTTTTTACACAAATAGTTTGATGTTTTACGTTGTTAAACAGTGTAAAGATGTTCAAAACATATGAGGTCACTAATATGTGATAAAAGTAGATGAATGTAGTATCGCTCCCCTTCAGCGAGATTAGAATAAACCAAACGACCTCGCATTAATCTTTGTTTTCAAGGATTCGAATGACTTGAGCTCGGATTCAACGTAATTTTTTTTTGAAAAATCTTTGTATGTTTAATGTCTCGCATTGATATCTTCTTTATTTTTTAGGAAAAAAAGTATTCAAATTATTAATTTTTATAAAAAAAATTATGCAACATATGCATACTAATTATATTGTTTGTTTTTCGTCAACACAATGCTTAAAAAAGGAAAACCAAGCGATGTACATTTATAGTTATTGCGGTTAGCACCTAAATAGGCTAAATGCAATGATAATGATAATAATAATAATAATAATAATAATAATAATAATAATAATAACAACAATGTACATTTGATAGTTTAATTACATACCCCAAATATCATTCTTAATAGTTTATACTTTATATACATGAGAAAAACACGATGTCCGACTTTTTTTTACATATGTAGGAAATGATAAATGGTATTTTTTTTTCAGTTTTGGAGTGTCCACAACTTTGAGTGTGCAGAATGCCATATTTCACTTCCATTGAAGTTTTGCTTCCTGTCAAGGTCTCTTAACGCCATTAAAATGTGTTGTTAATAGAGATTTAATGTAAAAATATGAAATTAGTTATTGCAAATATGATTTTAACCTTCTAAACTTAAGAACAAAATATGACAGATCAACATAAAATCACCAAATTCGACTAATTCTCAAATTTCTTATAATCACATTACAAATCGAAGTAAAACAGATAGTTTGATATCATAAAGTGGTGGGTTTTTTTGTAAAGGGTGGATTTTTTGGTATAATCCGGTGTGTGTGCGTCCAATGTAAAAGTGTACATCTATTTCCTTGGCCGTTGATCGTTATGATTTCCGACGCTCAACTACATTCAACTATGTACATGTAACAAATATACCTTATATGAGATTCCAAATCAATTTTATTAACAACTATAGATTTGAAACATGCGTATAAGTGTTGATATTATTTTTGGCACAAAATCTTTTTTTTAGCATTTTATCATTTTGGGAGGTACATAAGTAGAGTTTAGAATATTTGGTTGAAATATAAATAAAAAAATAAATCCTTGTTCCCGATAAGATTTGTGTTTCAGAGTCAGCATATTTCACACTTTAGATGGTTTTATAAAGGCAATCCAGGTTGAAGCATAGACAAAATACCAAAAGACAAGTTTAAGAAAAAAGAAACATTGAAGGATAGATAAACATATGAACAAAATTCCAAATATTAGCTTTGATAATACCATGTTGAAAGAGGGAAAGATGCAGGATTGCCAATGGAAGTTGCTACAAAGTCGACACTGTTTTGAACCCATTCACCTAAAAAACATATAAAAGAAATTAAATTTGAAAAAAGGAGTATTCATTACATAAAGAAAAAATATTTGAGTATACAATGAAGGAAAAAAGACAAGTACAAGTAAATATACCAAATTAGGAGCAATGCAGGAACAATTTAACCAATGTAAGCCGGTGCACTTGAAAAAAAAACCTTTGATTTTGGTTCACATGGGTGAACTGAGCTTTAGAGTTTAGACTTTCTTCTCACATACGAAGTTAAAAAGTAAATACAACCAAAATCAAACAAACATGATTGCTTTCCATGTTACAGATCAAGGATTTCATCAACAATAAATGAATCAAAGTTTACCTATTTGTCCTTGTCATCATTTCAAGGAACTTTAAATCCTCGTCATTGTAGTTATAGTTTTCAAAATCATCTTCACCTATGGAGACTTCATCAAAATCAATTCAGATTGTTAAGGTGTTGTATGAATTGTACCTGTCACCTTCATAAGACACAAATGTTAATTCTGAAAGTGTAGATGTTATTTTTCGGTATCATGTAATTCCTGCATATATAAACCATAATGTAACGCCCCGTTCCTGGTACGTATTTAATTTGATTAAATGGTTCTTTTTGTAAGAGCTACTCGGCGAGTTGTAGCCCTAACTCGCCGAGTAGATGTCGAATTGGACGCGGGCTTTAAGTGATCTACTCGGCGAGTCCACGCCTGGACTCGACGAGTAGGCCAGTCAGGAGGAAACCCTAATCCTTAGGGTTTGCACCCTATTTAAACGTCCTTATAGCCCCATCTCAGCCTCCATCACCCTCAGAGCATTCCTTATCGAAACCCTAGTCTCCATTGGTGAGTTTGAGTGATTGTTGCCTTGTGAAGGGACTTTTGGTGCACATTGGAGCAAGTGGAAGAAGGAAGGGGTTGAAGAGCTCAAGGAAGGGGACTTAGATCCAGAACACATTCATTTGTGGTCACCCATTCTGGTAATAAAGTTTCCATCTTGATTATTGATCTATTAGATCTTGTTTGTCCCTAAATTGTTGCTTTTAAGCCCTAAAACCCCAAATCCTTGGTAGAGAAACCTTATGGTTGGGCTATACTTCAGATCTGGACCCTCATTACCTTCTAGAGTTGTAAAGTCTCAGTTATGTTCGTGATTGAGGTCCCTCTTGAGCTTAGAACCCCATTAAGAGCTTAGTTTTGACATTTGGAGCCCTTAAAGCTATGCATGCATGTAAAGTTTGCAACTTTACGTGATAAGCATGCCCTAGAAGCCTAGATCTGTGGTTTGGAGCCGCTGCATGGCTCAAACCAGGTCTGTATGGAAAAAGGACTGAATGAACTCGGCGAGTAGAACGCTGGACTCGGCGAGTCCTATGAACATAGCCGTGAACTCGGCGAGTTGGTTGAGCAACTCGGCGAGTTCGTTGAAGATTGCCTTGAACTCGGCGAGTTGTTAGAAGAATCAGCGAGTTGGCTAGGGTTTCTTCCAAATCTTGGCCACGTATGAACTCGACGAGTTAAAAAGGGAACTCGACGAGCCAATCAAGGATTTCACGAATTCTCGAGTTCAGGAAGGACTCGACGAGTCGGTGATCTGCACTCGACGAGTCGAGTCAACATAGACTGTTGACTTTGACTGTGGACTTTGACTTGGACCAAGGGTTGACCAGTTGACTTCTGATGGTTTCTGGTAATTAGGAGATTTATGAAAAAGGTTTGTATGGTACCTATAGGTGGTGGAGTTCGTGTTGGACCCAGGAGTTGAGCCTTCTTATTTCCGACGACAGTTGCGAGGTGAGTTATCCTCACTATACTAAGGGGTCTAAGGAACCAAGGCCGGCCCATTGGATATGATATCCTAGTAGTTGTATTATGTTGAGTATGAGTTAGTTATGCATGCCAGTTTGATACGCTAGAGGGTAGGTCTGTAGGACTACCTGTGATACTGATTGATTGTCTGCATGTGCATTATCTGTTACATGTTGATATGTTATGTGGGATGGGTTGAGGTTGTACTGCTCCGTGCGGTAGCCAACAAACCCTAGAGTATTCCAGATATGAGCTGAGGGCCCGATAGGCATTCCAGACTCATACTGAGGACTTGGGAGCATTCCAGATACGAGCTGAGGGCCCGGTAGGCATTCCAGACTCGTACTGAGGGCTCGGTGGCATTCCAGATACGAGCTGAGGGCCCGGTAGGCATTCCAGACTCGTACTGAGGGCTAGGTGGCAATCCAGGTGTGAGCTGAGGGCCCGGTAGGCATTCCAGACTCACACTGTGGGCCCAGGGGTATTCCAGTCTGTAAAGCTGTGGACCCGTTATGTGCTGTTTTGCTCAGTTTGTTATGATATGTCATGGTGTGACATGGTTATGTGGACTGTATGTGTATCGGTATTTTGGGGGTAACTCACTAAGCTTTCAGGCTTACAGTTTCAGTTTATGGTTTCAGGTACATCAGGGGATCGCGGCAAGGCGAAGGCATGATCGTACAGCTCCTCCTATTATGTTATGTTTCTGGGAAAACTCTGATATAAATGTATTTTGAAAACAAAGTTGTAATGTTTTGATAAATTCGACATGTTTTGAAAGTTTAAATTTGTCTTGAATTTTTGGGTGTTACAAGTTGGTATCAGAGCCTTGGTTTGAGTGAATTGGAGGAACACTCGTGTGACTCCAGTCTCAAATCAAGGAAAGGATTTTCAAAATGATTTTTCAAAAAGGTTTTCAAAATAAATAAAGGAGGATGCAGGGCGTACGATCAGCCGGAGCCAGTATGTAGACCCCAAAATACCATACAAGTTATTTGATTATACGATATGATAGAACAGCATGTTAGTGCTAGGCTAGGGATCTTCAGGAATTGCATGATAGAATTGCCTGAATACATGATGCCTGCTAGCCTAGGGTTTCCTTTATGTGAGATTGACATCATTACTGTAGTTGTCTAATGTATGCATCCCAGTTGTACATAATTAAGATCTTATAGCCTGAGAATGTTTGATTTGGCCTTATGTTCTGTTCCTGTTTGATTGGGGGCTTGGGGTAGGATTGGATATTCTAAAGTCTATAGGGTCCAGCGTTATGCATGGCTAGCATACATTAGTGCTGCAGGGTTGGTGGAAGTTTCATGGATAGGAGGGGTTGAGTGAGACCGGGAGGTCAGTTATAAGATATTTAGCATTCCTCTAGGAGTGAGGATTGAGCGCTCGCCATGTTGTGCATATTGTTAGGATGTTGTGGTGATACTTGGGGCAAATATGGGTAGGTGTGGAAGGTAGTAGGGGCCCATGCTACTGAAAGCACAGGACCTATACGCGTGTCAAGTAAGTCGCAATCCTTAGGGTTAGTAGAGAGTTGGCTCCCAGTGATTTATATGAATTATCTGATAACTGGTGATATGTTTCAGAATGGTGATGACGAGGCGCTTCGTGGCTGGATCCGGTTCGGGATCAGGATCAGGGGACAGAGGCCAGGAGGGGCCGACAGCACCTGAGCCAGTGGTGCATATGGGTACAGAGGAGTTGGATGCCAGGATTCGAGAGATCCTGCATGATGAGGTTGCTGCTGCATTCCGGGCTCAGTTACCGGAGATGTTCGGGTCGATCAAGACCGCCATGGTGGAGTATTTTGATGAGCGTTATGCAGCCCTTGCAGAGACAGCCGCCGCAGCAGCTGCATCAGCTGTATCAGCGACGGGAGGAGGAGTTGGTAGAGGTTTTCAGTACAGGGACTTCGATAACACGAAGCCCCCTACTTTTGATGGGACGCAGGATCCCATCAAGGCAATGAGGTGGATTTCAGATGTGGAGGGGTGTTTCTTCACCTGCTCGTGTCCTGCTGACCAGAAGGTCAGGTGTGCTCTGAACCTGCTTAGGTCTGGGGCCAAGGACTGGTGGAGACTTGCGACTGGGTCGTACTCTGATGATCAGAGAGCTGCTGTTACTTGGGAGCAGTTCAGGGATATGTTCCACGCCCGTTACATTCCACGGGTTGAGCGGGAGTGATTGGCACAGGAGTTTTTGAGTTTGAGACAGGATGGGGAGTCGGTGATGGAGATCACCCGGATGTTCACTGAGAGGGCGATGTTTTGCCCAGAGTTTGCTTCAGAGCAGGCCCAGATGACCCGTTATCTGAGCATGCTCAAGACGGATATCCGTCAGTTTGTGTCTACCCAGCGATGTGATACTCTTCTAGAGTTGCAGGAGGCCGCCAGACGGCGTGAGTTGGAGATTGAGCAGCAGTTGAGAGAACAGCGGCATGCCCCGGCACATTCTCAGCCGGCGCCGAAGCGGTCTAAGACCGCTGATACTAGGACCGGGGGTCAGTAGAGCCGCACATGTGGGAAGTGTGGCAAGGGTCATTCTGGTGTGTGTCGAGCTGGTAGTGGATGCCACAAGTGTGGCAAGGAGGGGCATTACGCGAAAGACTGTCGCCAGACCGCTCCAGTTCAGAGTATGAGGTTATGTTACCATTGTGATCAGGTTGGCCATTTGAAGGCCAACTGCCCTTTACTCGCCGCCAAACCGGCGCAGGCTCCAGCGCCGGCTACTTTGAGGATCACGGATGGGAGACCAGTCAGGGCAGAGCCTCCAAAGGCTCAGGGTCGTGCCTTCCAGCTTACAGCGGAGGAGGCCAGAGCAGCACCAGATGTGGTTGCTGGTATGTTTCTATCCTTATATTGTTTTCCTATATCTGTTGTATGCTTATCTGTTGCACCTGTGGTTAGGTACGTTTTTAGTGAACTCCTTGCCTGCTTTGGTCTTATTTGACTCGGGGGCGAGTCGGTCCTTCGTATCTCAGACATTTAGTAGGGAGTTCAGTGCGCCAGTGGGCGAGTTAGAGTGTCCGTTGCGAGTGTCTATCGCCAACGGACACGGGGTTTCTGCTTCTTCAGTTTATCGAGGGTGTGACTTGGAGATTTTCGGGGTGTCATTTCCGATAGATTTGATTCCGATTCCCATGGGGGAGGTATGCGTGATTGTAGGCATGGATTGGCTCAGTCGATTAGGTGCCATGATCGACCGTGAGGGGCAGCGAGTAGTAGTTCGAACCCCAAGTGGGGGAGAACTGATTGTATATGGCGAGGGCACAAGAGTGGGATCAGGGTTTTGTTCAGCTGCCAGGGCACGACAGTACATTCATCACGGGTGTGCAGGTTATCTAGCGTATGTGGTAGATACGCGAGCCAAGGATCAGATTTCGGTTTCCGACGTACCGGTGGTCAGGGAGTTCGCAGACGTATTCCCGGAGGAGTTACCAGGGATACCTCCAGAGAGGCAGGTCGAGTTCAGGATCGACCTGGTGCCAGGTGCGGCCCCTATTGCTAAGGCGCCGTACCGATTGGCACCGCCAGAGATGCAGGAGCTGTCATCGCAGCTGCAGGAACTGCTGGACAAGCAGTTCATTCGACCTAGCAGTTCTCCATGGGGAGCACCGATACTTTTCGTCCGGAAGAAGGACGGTTCGCACCGGATGTGTATCGATTACCGGGAGTTGAATAAGTTGACGGTGAAGAACCGTTATCCACTCCCGAGGATAGACGATCTCTTCGACCAGTTACAGGGTGCATCTTGGTTTTCCAAGATAGACTTGAGGTCTGGGTATCATCAGGTCAGGGTCAGAGAGGAGGACGTGGAGAAGACCGCGTTCCGAACTCGTTATGGACATTACGAGTTCATGGTGATGCCGTTTGGGCTCACCAACGCGCCAACGGTGTTCATGGACCTGATGAATCGGGTCTGTAGACCGATGCTTGATCGCTCGGTCATAGTGTTTATAGATGATATCTTGGTGTATTCCAAGACCCGAGAGCAGCATGAGGAACATCTGTGAGAGCTGTTGGGAGTTCTAAGACGGGAACGGCTGTACGCCAAGTTCTCGAAGTGTGAGTTTTGGTTACGGGAGGTCCAGTTCCTCGGACATCTCGTTAACCAGGAGGGGATTTTGGTCGATCCGGCCAAAATCGAGGCGGTTATGCAGTGGGAGGTTCCGAAATCTCCCACAGATATTAGGAGCTTTCTGGGGTTGGCAGGGTACTACCGGAGGTTCATACGGGACTTCTCCAAGATTGCAGTGCCCTTCACTCGTCTGACCAGGAAGGGAGTGGATTTCCGATGGGGTCCCGAGCAGCAGAGGGAGTTTGAGACCCTCCGTCAGCATTTGTGTGAGGCTCCAGTATTGACACTCCCGGAGGGAGTCGAGGATTTTGTGGTGTTCTGTGATGCATCCATCACAGGTTTAGGGGCGGTCCTCATGCAGAGAGGACGAGTGATAGCCTACGCATCGCGACAGCTGAAGCCGCATGAGACGAGATACCCTACGCATGACTTGGAACTGGGGGCGGTGGTGTTCGCCCTCAAGATATGGAGACACTACCTCTATGGGGTCCGTTGTACCATTTACACGGATCACAAGAGCTTGAGACATATCATGGATCCGCCGAACCTGAACATGAGGCAACGCAGGTGGCTGGACGTAGTCAAGGACTACGATTGCGAGATCCTTTACCATCCTGGTAAAGCGAATGTAGTGGCGGACGCTTTGAGCCGCAAGTCAGCGGGGTTTTCCACCCCAGCGGTATGTATGAGGATAGCAGTGGATTCTCCGCTGGTGAGTTTGATCAGAGATGCCCAGGTTGAGGGCATCCGCCCGGAAAATTGGAAGCTGGAGAGGATCAAGGGCGAGAACACCCGGTTTGTGCAGGATAGTCGGGGACTATTAACCCGATGCGGTCGGGTTTGGGTTCCAATGACGGGTGGGGTTAGGCAGACGGTTATGGAGGAGGCTCATAAGTCTCATTTCTCTATTCACCCGGGGGATACCAAGATGTATCGGGATTTGAGTTTGAGCTATTGGTGGCCGTGCATGAAGCGGGAAATCGCTTTGTACGTTGAGAGGTGCTTGACCTGTAGGATGGTCAAGGCCGAGCATCAGTGGCCGCATGGAAAGCTGCAGCCCCTAGAGATTCCCATGTGGAAATGGGAACATGTGGAAATGGGAACAGATCACGATGGATTTTATTACCAAATTGCCGAAGACGGCAAAGGGGTTTGATGCTATATGGGTCATCGTGGATCGATTGACCAAGAGCGCCCATTTCTTGGCTATACGAGAGGGCTCATCGGCCGCGAAATTGGCCGAATTGTACGTTCGGGAGATCGTGTCTCGCCATGGGGTTCCTGTCTCCATTGTCTCTGATCGGGATGTCAGGTTTACCTCCCGCTTCTGGAAAAAGTTTCACGAGGAGTTGGGCACGCGATTGCACTTCAGCACAACATTCCACCCGCAGACAGACGGCCAGAGCGAGCGGACTATTCAGACCCTCGAGGACATGTTCCAGGCATGTGTCATTGATTTCGGTGGGAGCTGGGATTCTCGCCTACCGCTTGCGGAGTTTGCCTACAACAACAGCTATCATTCTAGCCTTGGCGCCCCGCCATTCGAGGTGTTGTACGGGCGGAGATGTCGCACCCCGGTTTGTTGGGGCGAAGTTCGGCACAGGGTGATGGGTAGTACAGAGGTAGTCTTGCAGACTACCGAAAAGATCCAGCAGGTTAGACAGCGTTTGCAGACCGCTCAGAGTCGGCAGAAGAGTTATGCCGACAAACGCCGATCCGAGTTGGAGTTTCAGGTGGGTGACATGGTCCTCCTGAAGGTATCACCCTGGAAGGGTGTCGTCAGATTCCGGAAGAGGGGCAAGCTGGGCCCCAGGTTCATTGGTCCTTTTAGGGTTTTGGCCCGGGTGGGTCGGGTCGCCTATCGATTGGATCTCCCGGCAGAGCTTAGCCAGATCCACAACACTTTCCATGTTTCTCAGTTGAGGAAGTGTTTGGTGGACGAGTCAGCAGTAGTACCCATGGATGATATTCAGGTTGATAGCAGCCTGAATTATATCGAGAGACCAGTTGCGATCTTAGATCGAAAGGCAAAGACCTTGAGGAACAAGGTGGTTCAGTTAATGAAGGTGCAGTGGCAGCACCGGAAGGGTTCAGAGTGGACGTGGGAGTCCGACGAGGAGATGCGGGGGCATTACCCGGAGTTGTTTTCAGATGCAGCAGCAGCAGACTTCGAGGACGAAGTCTGAGACAAGTGGGGGAGAATTGTAACGCCCCGTTCCTGGTACGTATTTAATTCGATTAAATGGTTCTTTTTGTAAGAGCTACTCGGCGAGTTGTAGCCCTAACTCGCCGAGTAGATGTCGAATTGGACGCGGGCTTTAAGTGATCTACTCGGCGAGTCCACGCCTGGACTCGGCGAGTAGGCCAGTCAGGAGGAAACCCTAATCCTTAGGGTTTGCACCCTATTTAAACGTCCTTATAGCCCCATCTCAGCCTCCATCACCCTCAGAGCATTCCTTATCGAAACCCTAGTCTCCATTGGTGAGTTTGAGTGATTGTTGCCTTGTGAAGGGACTTTTGGTGCACATTGGAGCAAGTGGAAGAAGGAAGGGGTTGAAGAGCTCAAGGAAGGGGACTTAGATCCAGAACACATTCATTTGTGGTCACCCATTCTGGTAATAAAGTTTCCATCTTGATTATTGATCTATTAGATCTTGTTTGTCCCTAAATTGTTGCTTTTAAGCCCTAAAACCCCAAATCCTTGGTAGAGAAACCTTATGGTTGGGCTATACTTCAGATCTGGACCCTCATTACCTTCTAGAGTTGTAAAGTCTCAGTTATGTTCGTGATTGAGGTCCCTCTTGAGCTTAGAACCCCATTAAGAGCTTAGTTTTGACATTTGGATCCCTTAAAGCTATGCATGCATGTAAAGTTTGCAACTTTACGTGATAAGCATGCCCTAGAAGCCTAGATCTGTGGTTTGGAGCCGCTGCATGGCTCAAACCAGGTCTGTATGGAAAAAGGACTGAATGAACTCGGCGAGTAGAACGCTGGACTCGGCGAGTCCTATGAACATAGCCGTGAACTCGGCGAGTTGGTTGAGCAACTCGGCGAGTTCGTTGAAGATTGCCTTGAATTCGGCGAGTTGTTAGAAGACTCAGCGAGTTGGCTAGGGTTTCTTCCAAATCTTGGCCACGTATGAACTCGACGAGTTAAAAAGGGAACTCGCGAGCCAATCAAGGATTTCACGACTTCTCGAGTTCAGGAAGGACTCGACGAGTCGGTGATCTGCACTCGACGAGTCGAGTCAACATAGACTGTTGACTTTGACTGTGGACTTTGACTTGGACCAAGGGTTGACCAGTTGACTTCTGATGGTTTCTGGTAATTGGGAGATTTATGAAAAAGGTTTGTATGGTACCTATAGGTGGTGGAGTTCGTGTTGGACCCAGGAGTTGAGCCTTCTTATTTCCGACGACAGTTGCGAGGTGAGTTATCCTCACTATACTAAGGGGTCTAAGGCACCAAGGCCGGCCCATTGGATATGATATCCTAGTAGTTGTATTATGTTGAGTATGAGTTAGTTATGCATGCCAGTTTGATACGCTAGAGGGTAGGTCTGTAGGACTACCTGTGATACTGATTGATTGTCTGCATGTGCATTATCTGTTACATGTTGATATGTTATGTGGGATGGGTTGAGGTTGTACTGCTCCGTGCGGTAGCCAACAAACCCTAGAGTATTCCAGATATGAGCTGAGGGCCCGATAGGCATTCCAGACTCATACTGAGGACTTGGGAGCATTCCAGATACGAGCTGAGGGCCCGGTAGGCATTCCAGACTCGTACTGAGGGCTCGGTGGCATTCCAGATACGAGCTGAGGGCCCGGTAGGCATTCCAGACTCGTACTGAGGGCTAGGTGGCAATCCAGGTGTGAGCTGAGGGCCCGGTAGGCATTCCAGACTCACACTGTGGGCCCAGGGGTATTCCAGTCTGTAAAGCTGTGGACCCGTTATGTGCTGTTTTGCTCAGTTTGTTATGATATGTCATGGTGTGACATGGTTATGTGGACTGTATGTGTATCGGTATTTTGGGGGTAACTCACTAAGCTTTCGGGCTTATAGTTTCAGTTTATTGTTTCAGGTACATCAGGGGATCGCGGCAAGGCGAAGGCATGATCGTACAGCTCCTCCTATTATGTTATGTTTCTGGGAAAACTCTGATATAAATGTATTTTGAAAACAAAGTTGTAATGTTTTGATAAATTCGACATGTTTTGAAAGTTTAAATTTGGCTTGAATTTTTGGGTGTTACACATAATTCTTTAGTAACTTGATGGATGTTCTCCTCACCTGATGTTCTCTTCTCCTTAAATTCTGGAAGTTCACCTCACTTTAAGTTTTTCTTGCTCTACAATCATTAAATTACCAAAATAATACCAATATGACAGTTAGTATGTAGCAGGAAATAAAACAAACAGTTGGCAGACATAATTAACTACAATGTTAAATGAAAAACTAACCTGAAAAAACAAATTGGGAGATCGCTCATACTCTTTGTAGCATATATCAACTTTTCTGTGGAAGACATTTATGTATTTCGTTCTTAATCATATGCTCCATAAACTTGCAAAAAATTGAAATCATTTGTATCTCCAAATTCAAATGTACAGGTTAAGTTCAATCATACGATATTGTTTTAAATTTTTGACATACAGTTGGATTTCGACTTTTAGGGTTCAAGAACAAATTACCAATAGACTAAATCATTCGAATATATTTAAAAATGAAATTTTATACTAGTAAAAGACAATTAATCAATATCAAAAGGTAAGAACAGAGGAATGTTTACCAATCCAAAGCACTAATGAGGAAACCAGCCAAAGGGGCAAAAACCCAATTATCAAAATGAACAATATAAACTAAAAGATGGCGTCCATTAAACTTATATCTAACAATTGGTAAACTTGAATTCGAAATGTAATCAACACAAAAAACTAAAGGTGGAAGCCAATTCGGTAATAAATAGTGAAATTGCAAAATTGATTACAGAGAGTGTAAACGATTGCCTGCTTCTTGGGAGTTATAAAACCGAAGAAGTTATAAACTGAAGAAGCCTCCGTATCGTGATGATTGAAGAAGTCTTTGGAAGGAAACTGAATACCGACTCTGAGGAAGTGGGGAGAAGAAGTCGGAGAAGACGCAGTCGATAGGGAACCGCTGGTAGCGGTTGTGCAAGCCAAGAAAGAAACCGTAATTGTTGAGAAATGGAAATTATATCACCAAAGGAGAAGAGCGCCTGATATAAGGGGAGGACAGGCCAGAATTCAAAGATTTTTTCCGGGATCTCCGGCTTCAAGATGACTTCATCACAGATTAAAGGACCGGGTCAAAGTCTGTGATAGATAAGCGAGAGAAATGAAAAGTGAGAGAAATGAAAATAATATGGAAAGAGTGTGGGTGCTGGAGTTTTTAAAGTGATTCTTGAAGAGACTCAATTCAAATTTTGAATCGGGTGAATGGAGATTAGGGTGGAGATTATGGGTTGATGATGGTAACAGGCGAGATCAGGAGAAGATAACGGATTTCAATTTTGACTTTTGACAGATTCAGTTATTTGACCGGACTGTAAAGCATAAATTGATTATAGCACGTGGGGAAAGTGGGCAATTTCTATTTTTGCATTTTTTTGAATTTTTGAATGAAACAGAAATTAAAGAATAAGATAAGATTGGCTTTGTTATTTGTACTATAAGCTTAATAATTTGGACGTCTTAAATCTGTTTTTAGAAATAGTAAGATTTGTATAATAATATAGTAAGATATATATATATATATATATATATATATATATATATATATATATATATATATATATATTCAAATGTTTCTCACTTCTATTGTATGTTAGAATGCACCAATAAGAATTAAGTAAAGATTAAATTATTATTTAATCAAATAAAGATAGATATTAAATGATTTCCATAATTATACGTATATTAAATGATATCCATAAGTATAATTCATTTTTTTTATGGAAACTAATTAAATTCGTCATTAATAGCACCAATAATATTTTTTTCAGAATGAATTCACATCTAGTTTTTTATGTATGGGTTCGTATTTTGTTTCATGACCCACTCACTCCAAATACAACAAAGTTGCCTAGAACATGGAGAACGAGAGTGTATTCTAGTAGAATGAGAGTTTATTCTAGAAGAATGAGAGTATATTCTAGTAGAATACACGCTCGTTCTTCATATTCCATGCAACTTTGTTGTATTTTAAGTGAGTGAGTCCATAAACAAAACACGAACCCATACATGAAAACCTAGATACAAATTCATTCTGAAAGAATGTTATTGCTGACTATAACATCCCAAAAACACGGTCTGAAAATTTCGTTTAATTTAATAATAAAAACCATAGTCGATAAACATCATATAATGCATCTCAAAATATTATAACAACTGTCAAGTATATCAGAGTATAAACATCCCAGGCTGAACAAATGGTGTGTGCACTGCAATCTTCCCGAGCTCCTCTTTTGAAAACTGAGTACCTGAAACCAAAACTGAAAACTGTAAGCACTAAGCTTAGTGAGCTCCCCCCAACTACCACATACCATACAATAACATATAAAGCTCATACTGGGCCTTGCCCATTGCATCGGACCGAAGTCCGGAACTATCTAAGGCCTTGCCCACTGCATCGGACCGAAGTCCGGAACTGACTAGGGCCTCGCCCACTACATCGGACCGAAGTCCGGAACTGAATATGGCCTCGCCCACTGCATCGGACCGAAGTCCGGAACTGACTAGGGCCTCGCCCACTGCATCGGACCGAAGTCCGGAACTGACTAGGGCCTCGCCCTCTGCATCGGACCGAAGTCCGGAAACTGCATCGGACCGAAGTCCGGAACTAACCAGGGCCTTGCCCTCTGCATCGGACCGAAGTCCGGAACTGACTGAACATAGCATAACATAATCACAACTATTGGCATAAACACATATACTGCATACTGCATCAGACCGAAGTCCGGAACACATAACACAAAGACATGCTTGAATTACAAAGACATCAAGCACGCTGAACTACTGCATCAGACCGAAGTCCGGAACTACTGCTAACTAAATAGGCCGACATTGTGGCCGTACACCCGTTCCTACTAGAAGGAAACTCACCTCACACTGATGAAGTCTCGTAGACACAATCCCACACTGCTGAAGTCCCGCAGACTCAACCCTAGCTGCTGGATGACAAATTCCCGAACTGTCAACACCAAAATAACACCCAGTTAATAATTGGGTTCTAACACATAACTATAAATACATACTTTGGATAATTACTACATTACCCCTAGCTTGGCTTACCCAAGCCCAAGGCCCAATCCATAGTCCCAAAGTCAACTAAGGATCAAAGCCCAACATATGGCCCGATTTTCCAACTTGGGCCCAAACCTCTACATGGACTTCCCTTAAGGCCCAATTGTTCAGTCCAGTCCAACATGTCTCACTCTAGGGGCCCAATATCATACAACCATCTAGGCCCCAACTATGGCCCAATTTTCCAAATTGGGCCCAATCCTTCATATGGGCCTTACCCTAAATCCCAACTAATTACTCTAGTCCATTTAATTATTCTTGGATGGCCCATTAATAAACCAATTACCAAAACCCAATCGAAAGGCCCAACTCAAGGCCCAAGTGAAACTAGGGTTTCACATAAAATGATAACTAGGGTTAAGTGTTTCTTACTTAACCTATTAAGGACTTAATCCATTAAGTCCTTTACTCTACTAGATAAGTGATATGGAGTGATTTGGGCTTAATACACAATCCAATCCCAATGGCCCAAAGATGAGTCCAATAAGTCTAAGGCCCAATTACTCACAATTAGGGTTTTCTAAACCCTAATTAGGGTTTCCACTCAAACATGGCCCAATAGACCCAAAATTAATCTTTAATCCCATTAGGGTTTTGGCTAGGTCCATTAGGGTTTTGCTTGAGGGGCACCACCCACTACCACCTCGGGTAGTGGTGGTCCATGGCGGCTCACGGCGGCGGCCACCACCTTACGGTGGTGGTTTGAGTTTCTTTTCATTAATCTTTTAGAAATTACAATTACAATGCTTTACTCAAGGATAAACACACACTAACTAACTAACACACACACACACAACCACCCTAGTGGTGGCTGGCGGTGGTAGAGGGTGGCAGCCACCACCTCACGGTGGTGGCGGTGGCCTCTCTTGCTTTTTCGGCTATACTAACACACACTAACAAGATTACAAGCACACACACACCCGCTATGAGGTCACAAAGCAACTCTAGCCACCCCTTGGTGGCCTACAACAGCAACATCAACACAAAACAACGGCAGTTGCGGTGTCAACAACGACGGCCACCATGGCCAGCCGCCATGGTGGTTCTCTCGGCTACTAATGATGTCCGGCGACAGATGCAATAGTGATGCATATGTCACCGCCACCCACACGGTGGCAGATAACAGTCGATGGTTGCAGCAAAAGGAGCAGCCGCTCGGCGGCTTAGGTTGGAATGAAAGCGATTGGCGACGTCCGACTCCGATCCTCAGCCTCCCTTCTCATCGGAAATGGCTGCAGCGACAGCAGCATGGCGGCAAGGGTTCGACAGCACAGCGGCGGCTGGATAGCTACGATGCTTCTCGGTGTCTCCGGCTTCAACAACAACTGCGCAAGGCAGCAACAACCTCGGACGTAGAGGGGGTTGGACTCCGACGACTTGGCTTCAGTGGTGGTAAGGAGTGGTGGCGGAGGAAGGATGGGGTGTAGGGTGGTGCGGCGCCATGTTGAAGGATCTTGGCGGCTGCAAAAATGGTCGATAGGGTTAGGGTTTCATTAAGCTATATACCCGATCCCTCCAAAACATTATGCCATAATAACAATATCAGTCCCTCCCCCTTCCCTTTTCTTTCAAATTCAATCCAATTATTACCAAATGAACCCTCAGCATTAAATCCTTTACATTTTAGGTACGAAAATTACCAAACAGCCCCCTATATTCCATAATCTCTTCAAATGAAGTCCCATAAATTACCATTTACTCCCTGCCTTCATAAATACTTACAAAACTAATCCGGATTTTACACTTTTAACCTCCAACTTCTAAATTCTTCACAAATTAGTCTGGGACTTACATTTATTAATTTATTTAAATAAACGGGGCGTTACAACTCTCCCCCACTTAAATTAGATTTCGTCCTCAAAATCATTCCTTACCATCCTTACACGCCCCAACCATTCTAGTAACATGGTCACTATCCTGGGCACACCCTAGCCTTCCCAGGGTGGTTGTGATCAATCTTCGCAAAGCCCTATAACCTGCAGGCGAACTAATTTCCCCGCAACAAGATTACATGTACTCTATCTGAAATTTGCTATCTCTAGATGATCTGAATCCCTAACAGACCACTCACACTGAATCATTATAGATGAACCCCGCGGTGGGTGACTAAGAATTACTCAGCAATCTGTTACGCTTATTATACATGAGACCCTCAATACCATTACTGTTGGAGACCCAAAACTGTATGAATCACTGATCTGCCTGAAAACACTGAACTGCCTGAAACACTGACTGTCTGAAACACTGAACTACCTGAACACTGAACTGCCCGAAACACTGAACTGTCTGAACATTGAACTGCCCGAAACACTGAACTGTCTGAACACTGAACTACCTGAACACTGAACTGCCCAAAACACTAAACTATCTGAACACTGAACTGCCCGAAACACTGAACTGTCTGAAACTGTATGCTGCCACATGGCTGCTCTCCAACATCTACCGAGACCTATCTGGTCTCAATTTTCCGCCAATCATCTGAAATATCGGGTTCCAGCCCAACTGCGGAGCCAAAGGACTCCCTGCTTAGCCGCCTCGCACGACTTCTGAACGAAATCCTTCTTTGGATCTAGCTGCTACTAGTTATCTTGTCAATGTGGCCCTAACGACCTTCTGATCTAACTGATTGGTTCCATGCGTCGAATCCTGACGTCACCAAACCCAAAGCGAAAAGTGATTGCTACATGACCATTGGTAGCCTTATGTCATAAATGACCTTAAGCAGTCCACTGCTTCCTTGCTCTCTTCTCTTTAGTGGCGCTTCTATAATCTTATTACTGGCTTAACCAGGTCTAATCCGTCTGGAAAACTCCAAAATCCAATCCGTGGATTTCCATCTCCTTACTGCTACACCCGAAATGGTAGGTACTACTGTTCTTTCCGCGTCCTAACAACGCACTCACGCTATCTACCAACCTAGTGAATCCTACGGCTACACCCGCAGACTTACAACACTCTATCACCATCTGGCTGCTAGTGAATGCTACAGCTACTCCCGCATACTTACAACACTCTAATACTATCTGGCTGCTAGTGAATGCTACGGCTACACCCGCAGACTTACAACACTCTAACACTATCTGGCTGCTAGTGAATGCTACGACTACTCCCGCAGACTTACAACACTCTAATACTATCTGGCTGCTAGTGAAGGCTACGGCTACGCCGCAGACTTACAACACTCTAACACTATCTGGCTGCTAGTGAATGCTACGGCTACACCCGCAGACTTACAACACTCTAACACTATCTGGCTGCTAGTGAATGCTACGGCTACACCCGCAGACTTACAACACTTTCGCACACTATCTCATTCAATGTTTATTAATCCGAACGCATCCGACGTCGAGCATACACGCGACCTCACCCAAAATTGAACCCATGTCCTGACTGGAATCCTTAGACTGATTCCCTAAGGCTTGCTAGCAAACATTACGGGAACGCGATCTCCTTATTGGCAAGTTTTTCCGAACTTCCATCTCACACTATCCTCAAACCATACAACCGCTTGAGCTGTCTTCCTTCCAAACAAGGATGCGAAACTTATCCCAGTTTCAAAACTGCTCATGTTTCTGAATCCTTGGGCGATTCTCCCCCACTTTGATTCAACTAACATCTCACAACACACAATACTGGAAGGATTTTCAATCTTTCTTAGCATTCTATGCCCAATCTGCTGAAAACCACGTTTTCCATTGCTAGTGTTTCAATACTAGTCAGTCCAAAAGATCACACAACTTCTAAAAATCCGAATAATTCTCCGACAATAACCCGCTAGACCCAGGAAGTTCCGAATCTCAATTGGAGACCTCGGAATCTCTCACTGCATCACGGCCTCTAACTCGGCCGGATCAACTAGAATACCCTTCTGATTGACAAGGTGCCCAAGAAATTGCACCCCGTGCAACCATAACTCACAATTGGAGAACCTTGCAAAAATTCTCTCCCTCCTCAAAGTCTCTAGCACCTCCCTCAGGTGCTTCTCGTGCTGCTCCTCAGTCTTGGAATAAACCAAGATGACGCTGTACTTTCCTAATCCCGTAATCTGGGTAATTGCTCTATCACTATTCGCTAATGCTTCTCGGCATGCAATTGGCATATGACATCTCTTGAAAATATAATTCAGACACAAACCAAGGATAACTCAGGGTTACACTTACTCAACCATTGCAACAAAAGGCTCCCTTGTGCAGTTTCCCGCAAGTGCTGCACCGAATCTGACCCCGCTGGCCTCTCAGAAGATGATCTGAAATCTACGGTCCCCTCCCGAGACCCCTCATTATAAGCAACTGATCTGGTTCCCTCTTACCAATGTGCTCCAAGTCCATATCTCGTTCTTAGGCTCAAGAAGTCATATCATTCAGGGTCTTGCACCCCGAGATACTCACGATCTCTCTGCTATCATTCTACAGTATGTTCTGATAACTTACCTTCTTCTTTTCCTCATCTGCTGCATACTGGGGTACCATATAAGCTCTTTCCCGTGACTTGGCAGTGATCTCTGCCACAATCTTAGTCGTCTGGTGGAGATCTAACAACTCTTGCGCCAACTGCTGCGCCTCAAACGCCTGGGCACACTCTGCCCAGAATCTGGTCTAAAAGTCATCCCATGACATAGTATTAATCGCATCATCACTCAACTCATTACCAACCTCTTCCTATCAATCTCGTGCTCTATCCCTCAGGAGACAGGAAGTAAGTCAGATCTTGTCTCCTTTTGAGACAACGTCTGGTACGAAAAGTGTTGGCAACATCTGCCAACCATCTACTGCTAACAATTGGGTCCCTAACCCCCATGACAATATGAAGCCTCACAAACTCTGAATTCCCGAAACATCAACGTACGAGTCTCTATCATGACTGTTATCTCAGTGCAGAATGCACTCGGCCTCTCATCACAAATCTCTATAGTGCCCTCCTTGATCACACTGAGGATCACAAGAGTCTGGTCAATAATACTGCGCGTAATTCTCAGATGGAATGAACTCCCTCATCTGATCATCAATCTGCCCGGCTCCAGAGTCTGAGCCTGATCCCTCGTCGACACCAGAACTACCGTCTGGTCTACCACGTAGCGTCACTATACTCGGCAACATACCATCACTAACATCACAATACTCATTCAAACTCGAGGGATCTCACACACTACAAGTTCCCTGGGTTCATCTCAGCCTTTCTTGATTCGAGTACGGATCCTCTGCTTTCAGTAGTACGGGCCCATACTACCTTCCACATCTATCCGTACTTTCCTCAAGTAGTGCCTCGACTCCACCAAGTCCCTTCTACTACTACTGCTGATCTCATGCTAATCTCATCCTAGGCTTGCCCTAGGGTAATTACCAACCCACTCTCCTCCATCAGCTACGTAAGAAGTCCTTGCTTTCTTCCCCTAACTAGCTCGCAAATACTATTACATATCACTCAGACTAGATAATTCTTCGAATGAGAGATCCTACCGTACAACGGTTGGACTCAAACAAGAGCTGCGAAATAGGACTAGACCTAACCTTCTGGAATTATTTAGTCCTTGAAATATGTAACTTAACATATTTGCTTACTACCTAGTGAAAGACAACTGGAACTCCTAAAAGCACAAAGCAAGCAGCATTCGAGCATCGAGTACACATAATCAAGCATCTACTACTCTGGCTATCATACTGACTAATCTGTACTAGCATGCAGTTCTCATAAAGCTGAAACACATATAGCAGGCACATAAGGCATCCTTCCTAGATCCTTAGCCCTAAACTAGCATGCAGTTCTCATAAAGCTGATACACATACAATAGGCACATAAGGCATCCTTCCTAGATCCTTAGTCCTAATCTAGCATGCAGTTCTCATAAAGCTGATACTCATACAATAGGCACATAAGGCATCCTTCCTAGATCCTTAGTCCTAATCTAGCATGCAGTTCTCATAAAGCTGGTACTCATATCATAACATAAACTTGTATGGGTAATTTGGGAGTACTTACATGAGCTCGGTTGATTGCATGCACCACACCCTTTTCTCTTTTTTCAAAATTCTTTTCTCTTTTCCAAAACTCTTTTCTTTTTCTAGAAATTCTTTTCTTTTCTCATAGCTCTCTTTATAAAAATGATTTTCCTTTTAAAAATTTCCATACCAATTCCTCAGTTTGAGTCCAGACACACCCGAGAGTGTGCCCGAATCCCTCAAACCAAGGCTCTGATACCAACTTGTAACATCCCAAAAACACGGTCTGAAAATTTCGTTTAATTTAATAATAAAAACCATAGTCGATAAACATCATATAATGCATCTCAAAATATTATAACAACTGTCAAGTATATCAGAGTATAAACATCCTAGGCTGAACAAATGGTGTGTGCACTGCAATCTTCCCGAGCTCCTCTTTTGAAAACTGAGTACCTGAAACCAAAACTGAAAACCATAAGCACGAAGCTTAGTGAGCTCCCCCCAACTACCACATACCATACAATAACATATAAAGCTCATACTGGGACTTGCCCACTGCATCAGACCGAAGTCCGGAACTATCTAAGGCCTTGCCCACTGCATCAGACCGAAGTCCGGAACTGACTAGGGCCTCGCCCACTGCATCGGACCGAAGTCCGGAATTGACTAGGGCCTCGCCCACTGCATCGGACCGAAGTCCGGAACTGACTAGGGCCTCGCCCACTGCATCGGACCGAAGTCCGGAACTGACTAGGGCCTCGCCTTCTGCATCGGACCGAAGTCCGGAAACTGCATGGGACCGAAGTCCAGAACTAACCAGGGCCTTGCCCTCTGCATCGGACCGAAGTCCGGAATTGACTAGGGCCTCGCCCACTGCATTGGACCGAAGTCCGGAACTGACTAGGGCCTCGCCCACTGCATCGGACCGAAGTCCGGAACTGACTAGGGCCTCGCCCTCTGCATCGGACCGAAGTCCGGAAACTGCATCGGACCGAAGTCCGGAACTAACCAGGGCCTTGCCCTCTGCATCGGACCGAAGTCCGGAACTGACTGAACATAGCATAACATAATCACAACTACTGGCATAAACACATATACTGCATACTGCATCGGACCGAAGTCCGGAACACATAACACAAAGACATGCTTGAATCACAAAGACATCAAGCACGCTGAACTACTGTATCAGACCGAAGTCCGGAACTACTGCTAACTAAATGGGCCGATATTGTGGCCGTAGACCCGTTCCTACTGGAAGGAAACTCACCTCACACTGATGAAGTCTCGTAGAGACAATCCCACACTGCTGAAGTCCCGCAGACTCAACCCTAGCTGCTGGATGACAGATTCCCGAACTGTCAACACCAAAATAACACCCAGTTAATAATTGGGTTCTAACACATAACTATAAATACGTACTTTGGATAATTACTACATTACCCCTAGCTTGGCTTACCCAAGCCCAAGGCCCAATCCATAGGCCCAAAGTCAACTAGGGATCAAAGCCCAACATATGGCCCAATTTTCCAAATTGGGCCCAAACCTCTACATGGACTTCCCTTAAGGCCCAATTGTTCAGTCCAGTCCACAACGACGGCCACCATGGCCAGCCGCCATGGTGGTTCTCTCGGCTACTAATGATGTCCGGCGACAGATGCAATAGTGATGCATATGTCACCGCCACCCACACGGTGGCAGATGACAGTCGATGGTCGCAGCAAAAGGAGCAGCCGCTCGGCGGCTTAGGTTGGAATGAAAGCGATTGGCGGCGTCCGACTCCGATCCTCAGCTTCCCTTCTCATCGGAAATGGCTGTATCGACAGCAGCATGACGGCAAGGGTTCGACAGCACAGCGGCGACTGGATAGCTACGGTGCTTCTCGGTGTCTCCGGCTTCAACAACAACTGCGCAAGGCAGCAGCAACCTCGGACGTAGAGGGGGGTTGGACTCCGACGACTTGGCTTCAGTGGTGGCAAGGAGTGGTGGCGGAGGAAGGATGGGGTGTAGGGTGGTGCGGCGCCGTGTTGAAGGATGTTGGCGGCTGCAAAAATGGTCGATAGGGTTAGGGTTTCATTAAGCTATATACCCGATCCCTCCAAAACATTATGCCATAATAACAATATCAGTCCCTCCCCCTTCCCTTTTCTTTCAAATTCAATCCAATTATTACCAAATGAACCCTCAGCATTAAATCCTTTACATTTTAGGTACGAAAATTACCAAACAGCCCCCTATATTCCATAATCTCTTCAAATGAAGTCCCATAAATTACCATTTACTCCCTGCCTTCATAAATACTTACAAAACTAATCCGGATTTTACACTTTTAACCTCCAACTTCTAAATTCTTCACAAACTAGTCTGGGACTTACATTTATTAATTTATTTAAATAAACGGGGCGTTACACTGACATTAATGACGAATCTAATTAGTTTCCATAAAAAATAGAATTATAATTATGGATATCATTTAATATACATACAATTATGGAACTAATTTAATATCTATCTTTAATTAATTAAATAATTATTTAATTTTACTAATGGTGCATTCTAGCACACAATAAATATAAGAAACACATGAACCTAGCCATATATATATATATATATATATATATATATATATATATATATATATATATATATATATATATATATATATATCCAAACTTATATTTTAATCATGATTAAATTAATTTAATAATAAAAATTTTATCCAAAAATCAAACTACCATAAAGATATTACTAAACTACCATTTCTCTGTTTCTCGAAATCTCTCTGTATATATTTCTTAAAATCCATTGATGATCTGATACACACACTAAAAGCCCCACTAACCCATAAATCCAACTTAACTTCCTTTTTGTTTAGTTTTCTCTCAATTAATAAATCAAATATCAAATATATATTTTTTATATACTTTTATAGTTTTATGTAACCTTTTGAATTTAGAAAAAGAAAAGGAAAAACCATATAGAATTTTTGGTGCTTGGATAATAAGTGGGAGCTGATATTTTATTTATTAACTAATAAACTAAACAAAAATGAAGTTAAATTGGATTTATGTCAAGGGACTTCTATGTGTTTGACTTTGGAATGGGAACAAGCAAAAATCACACATACACACATCCCTTGTGTGTTTATGGATGATGAAGTGAACAAAAAGAGAGCATGATAGAGTTTGAGAAAAATATACATAAAGATTTCAAAGAGGTGTTGAAAAGGTAGTTTAGGAATACGATATGGTATTTTGATTTTTATATATGTTTTTAAATGTTAATTTGATTTTTTCTTTATTATAATATAAGTTTGGATATAGATGTGAATTTTATAGGTTTAAGAGGACATATATTTAGTTTTAAAATTTAACGTTTACGTCACTTTTAGGCATGAACTTTCATGAATGTTTTATTTTGATCATTATACATTGTTAAACTACCATTGGTCATTGAACTTGTTTATTTTTGGTCATTTTGGTCACTCTAACCGGTTCTAGCTGATATATGACATTGTCAATGTTAGAATTAGTCATTGAACTTTTAACTTTTACTGATATTTTATTTTAGTCATTATACTTTGTTTAAGCTACCATTGGTCACTGAACCTTTTTATTTTTTTCATTTTAGTCACTATTTTTTATTATCATTTATAAGAAATTAAAAAAACTACAATTTTTTTTCTATTTATTCACTACAAAACTTGTTACATCAATTATTTTAGAGTAAATTATATGAATAATCTTTGTGATTTAGGGTAACATGCATGTTTAATGTTTTCAAGTGCTTCATACAAAATATATCCTTTATGCGTTAAAGGAAAATCGAGGCCCTTGATTCAGGTTTTTGGAAGAAGAAGTAGACTTGTTAGTGTTTTCAATTAATTCATATGTATTAAGATATTTTCTGCTTTGCGCCACCTGATACATAGACTTTCCATGAGGTTTCCTAACGTAAAACTAGTTATCGATGATGATTGGGTGCGTTTCTGTCACACCCCCAAACCAGACGGCGGAAACGTCCGGGGGTGGAGGACTTTATTTGTAGCATCACAACACATGCATCATAGTAATCAAAGTACAAACAACCATTGTATTTAAAAAGTATAAGTATTTACATGTGTTCAATCATTGTATATTGAAACCAAAATAGTTATACAAAAGAAGAAGATATGACTCAAAGTAGCTCCATCTTCTCAAAAAGCTCGGGCAATACCTGTTTATTGTTTCCCTGAGAATACAAGTAATTTGAAAAGGGAGTATCGACATAAAGTTGAGTGAGTGCATAAGTGTTTATGTTTAAAAGGGTATCTCTGTATCTTGCATATGTAAACTGTTCCAGAAAATCCTATATTTTCTATTGTATATGAAAAGTAGTTTTATTCCCATAAAACCGTTCTATTTGTAAACCAATGTTCTGCATTTGTAAAACTTGTAACTGAGAGTGTGCCTGGCTTCACCAGATGTTATTGAAAACTGTATTGAACCATTGTAGTTTGTATTCTGTAAACTGGTACTTTGAAGGTGTACTTTCGTTTAGTTGATTATACACTAACGTATTGTTAATATCTTTTTAATGAGTTCTTATAACCATACTATGACTGGATGGCCTGAAACAAACGCTTGTAGGCGTTTAAACTGTTGATAACAATTGTCACTCATTGGCGTGTATGCCTGACTGTAGCTAGCAGTCTGAGTGTGGGGTTGTCAATCCCAACATAGATCTACACACAACTTGTTTCGATCCCCTGACTGGAGATTCTGGTTATAATGTCAGGACTTTACCTTGGTTGTCTAAATAAATTAAACAACCTGAATTGAATGACTCATAAAAAGCATATAAACGTTACATGTATATTAGTCATGAAAACCCAATCATTCTGAAATAAATGATTGATAGTATGTTCTTGAATTAGTATTCCGAACATGTATTTGATAATTGTAAACCCTTGATTTGTTTTGAATCAAAACCCTTGTTTCTTGTAAAACAGTGTATCCTACTGTACTTGAATCATGAATTATTGTTCTATGTATCATAAATTATACCTATTATAATTTATATGTACTTTCTGAATCAGTATTTAACTATTTTTGCATGTAACCCCTTGCTCAACATGTTACAAAGGTAGTTAAACTGATGAAACAACTTTTATATTTATATACATATACAATTCTATATATAAGTAAAATTTAAACTACACTCGGACAAATAACCGGTACTATAAGCTCACATGCAAACAAGGAAAAGGACCCAGAATGAGTTATCAGTCCTAAGCCTTTTAAATCTTATTTATACATATATATATATATATATATATATATATATATATATATATATATATATATATATATATACACACACACACAAAAATATGAACTTTGGGGAAAAATATAAGTTTACAAAAGAGTTTAAAGTTTTGAGTATATTTTGATGATTTAATGTTGTTTTATCATGATTTGGAATCATATATTTATAACACAAAGTTCTTGTGTTATACTTGTATCCCCCCCTTAAAACAGTAGAAATTATGAAAATACGGGGGTATGAACTTACTTGATAGGTGGTGATTTGGACAACGTATTGTTTCCCGGAAATGAGTTTATTTGACGAAAAACCGGCTTAAATAGAGTAGAGTTTCGACTGGATAGAGGTTAACTTCTCAAGAATTTCGGGGCTTTGAGGCTTGCTTAGGGTTTGAAATATGATACCGGGGCTTTGGGGGTTGTAAATATGCTTGTGGGGGTAGAAGATGTGAAAAAGGATGAATTTTGGGGTAAAAGGTGTGAATTTCTCGGAAGACCTCGCACCCTTATATAGGGCCGAAGTCTCGGACCGAAGGAGGAGAGTCATTGGCACGCGTCGGACATGCGAAGGGGACACGGGGCGAGGCATCGGACGTGTTGGCTTCGGAGTGGACCAAACCTCGGTCCAATGAGGAGGTGCCACGAGGGTCCGAGGGGTGTCCGAGGGGTGTGTCATGCGAGGGTGTCGGAAGGTCAGTGGACCGCGGCCTTGGTCGAATCAGAAGGCGCGACGCGAGAATTCTGTCCAATCAGCAGACGGCACGTAGCGGACACGGGGAAGCCTCGCATGGGAGGTGACGTGGCCCAAGGTCAGCCATGCGAAATTGCCCGGTTTTCAATATTCCTCGATTTTTGTGCCAAAAACTTGCGAAAATCATAACTTTCGCATACGAGCTTCGTTTTCGACGTTCTTTATATGCACGCGTAGGTAAAATTATACTCTACGACTTTTGTTTAGACTTTGTCGGCTAATTTTGACTTTATTTTTAATATTATTATTTTTAACAGACCGGGACAGGAGATCCGTTAAAAATTCATAACTTCTTCATCCGACGTCCGTTTTTGTCTGTCTTTTTACCGTTGTACTACTATTGATGAGAACTTCAATTCTCGTTTAGGTTGTGTCGGCTAAAAATCACTCGATCAATATTTCGAGTTTTTAGCTGTATATTGCTATACTGAAACTTAGAAAAATAATAACTTCTTCATACGAAGTCAGATTTTGACGTTCTTTTTATGAAAGTTCTCGGTTTAACATAAGCTACAACTTTCATTTAGATTGTTAAGGCTAAAAAGTATTTTATTGAAAATTCAGTTTTTACACTGAACAGTGTTTTGCCGGTTTTGTCGCGGATCTTCGATTGGTCATAACTTCTTCGTTATAACTCGGATTTTAGTGTTCTTTATGTTTTTGGAAACCTTGTTACAATCTCTACCACTTGGTTTATCCCAATCGAGATTGTTTAATAATTTATTTTTGAGGGTCAATTATGTAAATATACACAGTATGCTAAAATTTCTCTTTATTAATTTAAAAAGAAATACAAATTGACCTACATTATTACATAGGTTTGAAATAACGGTTTGTTACATTATCCCCCCGTTAGAGAGAATTTCGTCCTGAAATTTGCATTACAAATAGACTAGGGAAAAAGATGTGGATATTTCTGTTGCATTTGATCCTCCCGCTCCCAAGTGAATTCAGGTCCCCGTTTTGCATTCCAGCGAACCTTCACTATCGGGATACGACTTTGTTTGGTTTTCTTAACTTCCCTGTCTAGAATCTCTACGGTTTCTTCCACAAAGTTGAGGCTCTCGTTTAACTCGATTTCCTCAAGTGGGATCACAAGAGTCTCGTCGGATAGACACTTTTCAAGTTTGAAACGTGGAAGGTAGGATGAATGTTACTTAGTTCTTGGGGTAGTCGAAGTTTGTAAGCTACAGGACCGATTCTGGCAAGAATATCGAATGGTCCTATGTACCTTGGATTTAATTTGTCACGCTTTCCAAAGCGTATCATGCCGTTCCAGGGTGAGACCTTTAACAAGACGCGGTCACCAACCTGGAATTCGAATGGTTTTCTCCTTTTGTCAGCGTAGCTTTTCTGTCTATCTCTGGAAGATTTAAGTCGCTCCCGAATTTGTACGATCTTCTCGGTAGTTTCTCGAATAATTTCCGGACCAATGAGAGCACTGTCAGGACTTTGACCCCTAGCTAGCTGCGTGTCACCCACTTCAGCCCAACACAGAGGGGATCTGCACTTGCGGCCATAAAGGGCTTCAGATGGAGCAGCTTTTATGCTAGTGTGATAACTGTTGTTATAAGAGAATTCAACAAGGGGTAAATGAACATCCCATGCCTTCCCAAAGTTTATCACGCAAGCTCGCAACATATCTTCCAATGTTTGAATCGTCCTCTCACTTTGTCCGTCGGTTTGTGGATGGTAGGCTGTACTCATGTCCAGCCTAGTTCCCAGAGAGTTTTGTAAAGACTGCCAGAAACGAGAGGTGAATCTACTATCTCGGTCCGAAATAATAAATATTGGCACACCATGCAGTCTAACAATCTACCCACAAAGGTAGCGATTTCGGCCTTCATGTTAGGCCACCAATATAGTTTCTTAAGGTCCAGATACATCTTGTCTGAACCTGGATGAATGGAGTATCAGGTTTTGTGTGCTTCATTCATAACCACGTCTCTGTAACCACCGAACTTTGGCGTCCAGATCCGGTTCATGAAATAATAGACTCCGTCATCCTTGATTTCAAAGTTCTTATCCATTCCTCTCAGAGTTTCACCTGCCACGTTTTTAGGTTTTAAGGCTTCAAGTTGAGCTTCTTTGATCTATGTGGACAGATGTGAATGGATTGTCATGGTCAACGACTTTACTCGGCGTCCCGAGTATTCTTTTCTGCTAAGGGCGCCAGCTACTACGTTTGCTTTACCAGGGTGATAAAGAATCTGACAATCGTAGTCATTCAGTAGCTCTACCCATCGTCGTTGTCTCATGTTCAGCTCTTTCTGATCGAAGACATTCTGGAGACTTTTATGGTCCGTGAATATTGTGCATTTCGTGCCATATAAGTAACGTCTCTAGATATTCAGAGCAAACACCATTGCTCCTAGCTCAAGGTCATGTGTTGTATAGTTGACTTCATGCGTCTTAAGCTGTCTTGAGGCGTAGGAGATAACCTTTCCTCTCTGCATAAGAACACACCCAAGCCCTTGATTTGAAGCATCACAGTACACTACAAAGTCCTCGGTCCCTTCGGGTAGGGACAAGATCGGTGCACTTCACAAGGCTTGTTTGAGCGTTTGGAATGCTGTTTCTTGCTTCTCTCCCCAACTAAAAGTTACACCCTTTTTCGTCAGGGTGGTAAGCGGTTTAGCGATTCGGGAGAAATTTTGGATGAATCTGCGATAGTAGCCAGCAAGACCTAGGAATTGACGGATTTCTGTAGGTGTTTTGGGTGCTGGCCAGTTTTCAATTGCCTTGATTTTGGAAGGGTCCATGTGTATTCCTTCTGAACTGACCATGTGACCTACGAATTCAACCTTCCTAATCCAAAACTCGCACTTTGAAAACTTCGCATAGAGTTTTTCTGTCCTAAGGGTTTGTAATACTTGACGAAGATGTTGGTCATGTTCTTCTTTGCTTCTTGAGTAGATAAGGATGTCGTCAATGAAGACTATAACGAATTTGTCCAGGATTGGACGACACACTCTGTTCATTAGATCCATGAACACAGCAGGTGCATTCGTCAATCCGAATGGCATCACTATAAACTCGTAATGACCATAACGAGTTCTAAACGCGGTCTTGGGAATGTCTTCCTCCAAAATCCGTAATTGGTGATACCCGGATCTTAAGTCTATTTTCGAGAAGTAGTTCACACCTTGAAGTTGGTCGAACAGATCGTCAATGCGAGGCAGAGGGTATCGGTTCTTGATGGTAAGTTTATTCAGCTCGCGGTAGTCTATGCACATGCTGAATGATCCATCATTCTTCTTTACGAACAAAACCGGTGCTCCCCAAGGTGAGAAGCTTGGTCTTATGAAACCTTTGCTAAGGAGTTCGTTAAGCTGGCTGGGTAATTCTTGCATTTCAGAAGGTGCAAGACGATAGGGGGATTTGGCTACAGGGGTAGCTCCAGGGATTAAATCGATTCGAAATTTGACTTGTCGTTCGGGAGGTACTCCTGGAAGATCATCGGGAAAAATATCGGGAAAGTCGCAGACCTCAGGAATGCTCGCGATGTCTTTCACTTCTTGCTTTTTGTCTACCACGTGAGCTAAGAATGCACAGTACTCCTTGCGAAGGTATTTATGTGCCTTGATGCAAGAAATGATCTGAAGGTTCGTTCCGGGTTTGTCGCCATAGATAATAAGAGTTTCATTAGTTGGCAAGTTCAAGCGAATAGATCTTTCATAACATAGGATGTCGGTATGGTTGGGGCATAACCAATCCATACCAATTATGATGTCAAAACTTTTGATAGAGACCGGCATAAGGTCTATTGGGAAAGACAAGTCATTCAAGGTAAGGATACATCCTATGTAAATATCGTTGGTGGATTCGGATTTCCCGTTAGCTATTTCTACTGTGAATGTTTCTTTTAGTTGTTGGGAGTTTTGATTTAGTAGATGTTTAAAATTATGGCTCACGAATCTCCTCTCAGCACCATAATCAAATAGAATGCATGCATAAGTATTGTTGAGAAGGAACGTACCCGTGACCACTGTAGGGTCTGCCACCGCTTCTTCATGACCCAGTGCTAGAATCCTCCCAACTCCACCGACATTTCCAGCTTTTGGACAATCTTTCTTGAAATGCCCCACATCACCGCATTGGTAGCATGCTCGGCCTACTCCAGCGGTAGGTACTTGGTTAAGTGGTTGAGGTGGTATTCTATAGAATCAGGCAGTATGCCCTTTCTTGTTGTAGTTACGACACTACATTTCTTGGCAATTTCCGTTGTGGTGAAAATTGCACTTGTTGCATTTAGGGAGGTTACCAGCATAGGGCTTAGTTGGTGCAAGGTTATTAGGGGCAACAACAGGTATAGTGGTAGGTGTGGTAGCAGGTACAGTAGTGGCATGGACTGCTACTACTTGTTGCTTCTTTGAAGGTTCCAGGGGAGATTTGCCCTTCCTCTTGTTCCAACCCTTCTTCTTGCTGTTGTTGTTGTTCTCCTTAGGTTGTTCTGGAGCAGTAACCACAGAATTTTGACGATTTCCGTGGTCAATTAGAGACTGTGCCAATTCCTTGGCACTGTCAAAGGTGACAGGCCTGGAAGCAATGACACTTGCCTGTATCTGGGGCGACAGTCCCCAAATATACCTTTCAATCTTTTTGCTCTCCAGAGCAACCATTTCAGGACACAGAATCGCCAAGTCACAGAACCGATTCGTGTAAGTTGTTATGTCTGCACCGACCATGGTAAGACCCCAGAGCTCTTGCTTAAGTTTTTAAATTTCCCTGCGCGGACAGTATTCCCACATTAGCATGGCTTTTAAGTTCTCCCAGCTCATCGTATTAGCCACTATCAAAGTTAGTGACTTAACATGGCCATTCCACCATGTTAGGGCCCTATCTGAAAAAGTACAGACAACAAATTTAACTTTGCTACCCTCCGAACAGGAGCAAATTTCAAAGATTGCTTCTGTCTTTTCAATCCATTGCCTTAAAACCATCATACCTCCAGTTCCATTAAAGGTCCTGGGTTTGGCGTTCGAGAAGTCTTTATAAGTGCACTCTCGCGAGTGCTCATGACCCTCGCCATGGTTAGAAGGACGTGCACCAGCTCCCGACCCACTAGCACCAGGAGTATTGATATGAGTCATGGCAGCAGCTACAGCTACCGTGACCGCCGCTTGGAACATAGCGGGGTCTAATTGAGGAGGTGGTGGTGGCATCGGTGCTTCATCGACATGTATTGGATTTCTACGAGGAGGCATCTCTTGCTATAAAAGTCAATAGATAAAAGGATAGTGAGATATCAAGAATGAATATGAATTTGATATCTATGAACTAAACACTTAATTCAACATGAATCTTGTAAATAATTGGAAATAGAAATCCACTGCAAGTACAACTTGCAACAGGATAATATGAAATTGAATGGTTATTTTTCAAAGAGTATGAATGTACATGTCGATTGTATTGGTATATTAAGTACATAAGGTCCGGAAAACTTGACCTTAAAGCAGGTCTATAATATACCACAATACTGAGAAAGTGTCGACATCAAACCGACCTATCGAAAATAAAATTTCCGCGGTCATATTGAAAGCATGAAAAATAACACTGGAACATTTATGTAAACCAAAACTTTGGAATAGAATGTTTATGAGAATTGTAATAACTCTTGTTGAAGTCAAGTGCTTATTGTTTTATTGATACCTGGTTCTGTACCTATCGTGAAAAGTAGTCTATACATTCAGTATCTCAAACTAGAAAGTAGAAGTAGTGTAAACACTACTTGCGACGGTTGCTACGATGATTTCTGGGTCCTGCTTCATCCTGCGTCTTCCAGCGCCTTTCTTGGGCAACTTGATGCTCTCTCAATTCTCTTATCTCTGATTGAGCAGCATAGACTTGCCTCTGAAGGGCTTCTGTATGGTGCTGGGTATCATCCTGCATTTCATCAAGACGAAGGATATCTGCAGTGTTAGCCTGCGCAACCGTATTCACTTCTAGGATTCGATTGATCGACATCCTTGATTGATTGGCTTGCCAGGCTATTCGGTTTACTATAACTGGAAGAGCTCTATCGGCTGTTCCTCCTCTAGAGACGTTATAGAAACCTCGTGCCATTCCGTAGGGAGGGCGTTGACCGTCTTGCTGACTCCAATGGTTTATGTATTGGCCCCACTCAGGTATGGGTTCGGCTTCATCTTGTCTCAGGGGACGTTCCCCAGGGTTGCAGACTTGTGGCTCTGTATCCGTACCACTTGATTCGCTGTCCTCAAAGGGTTCTTCATCTGAGTCTGAGATCCAGCCTGCATTTTGTGGATTGTAGGGGTCCCCAGGTAAATTGTGTTCAGCCATAGGTTCTGTATTAGAAGTAAGGTTAGTAAAATACTCTCCGTAGTATTTTAATCTTTGTATTATGTTCTATAGTTCTTCTGAATATGTAGGGTAAGTTTTAGACATGTCGCAACACTACTATCACTCCTAAACACATGTTGGTCATATCTCAAATCAATATAGTTGATCAGGCTTATATTAATTCCAGATATGATTACATAACTGCCCAGGTTTGACTATAGTGTTCAACATCCAAATACTTTTAAGTTCTTATGACTGTGATACTGTACTTGTAGGTATGAGTGTTAGTATACTTCTTGTAAAAATACTTAAAATTCTTAAAAAGTATACTTATAGTCAGAGCTCTTAGCCCCGATGTATTTATAGTCTGTATATCTTTTATGGATTGATATACTGAGTTCACTATAAACAATGCTCTGATACCAATCTGTCACACCCCCAAACCAGACGACGGAAACGTCCGGGGGTGGAGGACTTCATTTGTAGTATCACAACACATGCATCATAGTAATCAAAGTACAAACAACCATTGTATTTAAAAAGTATAAGTATTTACATGTGTTCAATCATTGTATATTGAAACCAAAATAGTTATACGAAAGAAGAAGATATGACTCAAAGTAGCTCCATCTTCTCAAAAAGCTCGGGGAGTACCTGTTTATTGTTTCCCTGAGAATACAAGTAATTTGAAAAGGGAGTATCAACATAAAGTTGAGTGAGTGCATAAGTGTTTATGTTTAAAAGGGTATCTCTGTATCTTGCATATGTAAACTGTTCCGGAAAATCCTATATTTTCTATTCCCATAAAACCGTTCTATTTGTAAACCAATGTTCTGTATTTGTAAAACTTGTAACTGAGAGTGTGCCTGACTTCACCAGATGTTATTGAAAACTGTATTGAACCATTGTAGTTTGTATTCTGTAAACTGGTACTTTGAAGGTGTACTTTCATTTAGTTGATTATACACTAACGTATTGTTAATATCTTTTTAATGAGTTCTTATAACCATACTATGACTGGATGGCCTGAAACAAACGCTTGTAGGCGTTTAAACTGTTGATAACAATTGTCACTCATTGGCGTGTATGCCTGACTGTAGCTAGCAGTCTGAGTGTGGGGTTGTCAATCCCAACATAGATCTACACACAACTTGTTTCGATCCCCTGACTGGAGATTCTGGTTATAATGTCAGGACTTTACCTTGGTTGTCTAAATAAATTAAACAACCTGAATTGAACGACTCATAAAAAGCATATAAACGTTACATGTATATTAGTCATGAAAACCCAATCATTCTGAAATAAATGATTGATAGTATGTTCTTGAATTAGTATTCCGAACATGTATTTGATAATTGTAAACCCTTGATTTGTTTTGAATCAAAACCCTTGTTTTCTGTAAAACAGTGTATCCTAGTATACTTGAATCGTGAATTATTGTTCTATGTATCATAAATTATACCTATTATAATTTATATGTACTTTCTGAACCGGTATTTAACTATTTTTGCATATAACCCCTTGCTGAACATGTTACAAAGGTAGTTAAACTGATGAAACAACTTTTATATTTATATACATATACAATTCTATATATAAGTAAAATTTAAACGACACTCGGACAAATAACCGGTACTATAAGCCCACATCCAAACAAGGAATAGGACCCAGAATGAGTTATCAGTCCTCAGCCTTTTAAATCTTATATATATATATATATATATATATATATATATATATATATATATATATATATATATACAAATATGAACTTTGGGGAAAAATATAAGTTTACAAAAGAGTTTAAAGTTTTGAGTATATTTTGATGATTTAATGTTGTTTTATCATGATTTGGAATCATGTATTTATAACACAAAGTTCTTGTGTTATACTTGTATTCCCCCCCTTAAAACAGTAGAAATTATGAAAATATGGGGGGTATGAACTTACTTGATAGGTGGTGATTTGGACAGCGTTTCGTTTCCCGGAAAGGAGTTTATTTGACGAAAAACCGGCTTAAATCGAGCAGAGTTTCGACTGGAGAGAGGTTAACTTCTCGAGAATTTCGGGGCTTCGAGGCTTGCTTAGGGTTTGAAATATGATACTGGGGCTTTGGGGGTTGTAAATATGCTTGTGGGGGTAGAAGATGTGAAAAAGGATGAATTTTGGGGTAAAAGGTGTGAATTTCTCGGAAGACCTCGCACCCTTATATAGGGCCGAAGTCTCAGACCGAAGGAGGTGATTCATTGGCATGTGTCGGACATGCGAAGGGGACACGGGGCGAGGCATCGGACGTGTTGGCTTCAGAGTGGACCGAACCTCGGTCCAATGAGGAGGTGCCACGAGGGTCCGAGGGGTGTCCAAGGGGTGTGTCCTGCGAGGGTGTCGGAAGGTAAGTGGACCGCGACCTTGGTCGAATCAGAAGGCGCCATGCGAGACTTCGGTCCAATCAGCAGACGACACATAGCGGACACAGGGAAGCCTCACATGCGAGGTGACGTGGCCGAAGGTCAGCCATGCGAAATTGCCCGGTTTTCAATATTTCTCGATTTTTGTGCCAAAAACTTGCGAAAATCATAACTTTCGCATACGAGCTCCGTTTTCGACGTTCTTTATATGCACGCATAGGTAAAATTGTACTCTATGACTTTTGTTTAGACTTTGTCGGCTAATTTTGACTTTATTTTTAATATTATTATTTTTAACAGACCGGGACAGGAGATCCGTTAAAAATTCATAACTTCTTCATCCGACGTCCGTTTTTGTCTGTCTTTTTACCGTTGTACTACTATTGCCGAGAACTTCAATTCTCGTTTAGGTTGTGTCGGCTAAAAATCACTCGATCAATATTTCGAGTTTTTAGCTGTATATTGCTATACTGAAACTTAGAAAAATAATAACTTCTTCATACGAAGTCAGATTTTGACCAAAATGAACAAAATAAACAAATTTAACGACCAATGATAGCTTAAACATAGTATAATGACCAAAATAAAACATTCATAAAAGTTCAATTACTAAAATGACCTAAGCCCTAAAATTTATAAGAATATTGAAGTAATATTGAAAGTTTGTAAGGATATAAATGAAATTCACATGCAAACGGATTCATTGATAATATGTACAAAAAAAAGTTATGTACACAAAGAAAAAATATAATACTCTTATAAATCATTAATCATATACTAAAATAAGCTGATGTAAAAGCTAATCATGTTATTGAACAAAGATGTTAATGTTTTTGTAGGGTGAATTTCATTTAGTATATGATTATATCAATGCAAAAAGGTTGATGCCGAAACCCTAACCAACCCCATCGAACCCAGCCTCCAAGGGTACTCGATGAGGGGGTATATTTTGACTCACTCAGCGGCAGCTGGGAATCATGGGGGGGGGGGTGTCGTAGATAGAACCCATGACCTATCTGTTATTAATGTAAGTCTCCCTCATGCCTTACCAACTGAGCTACATGCCAGAGGCAGCATATGATTATTGTTGGATTAGGTGTCTAAGCCCATAGCTATAATTGGTATATACTTGAATTATTAGCAGCACAATCCTTTTGGGTTGCCTTCTGTGACAACCCGAAATTTCTATTCTGTACAACCATTCACTTCAATAGGAGTCAAAACTGTTTCTGCTAATTTTCAAGCTTTTTGGAATAAGTTTGAGTATTTTAAGATTAGTACTTCAGGAGATAACAGGAGAGAGGATGCCTTAGGGTTTGTTGTGCAACAATATTATTCCAAAACTCCAAGAGTTTGGAGTTTACGGCCTAAACAAAGGTGTTTACAGCCGTAAACCCTAAAAGGGGGTATAAATATGACACTTAGTCATATTTTACCATTTTTCACATTTTCAAGATCCAAATCTCAATTCTCTCTCAAGTATCATCCAACATTTCTTCAAGATCTTCAACTTGTAAGTGTTTCTTACCCTAATAAGTTGATATATACCTTAATCTAGTGATCTAACATGATTCCATCCGTGAAATCATTCCAAAAGTGTAGATCTTCAAGTTTCACCAAGAACACCAAGAACACACACTAGTGTTCTTGGACTTTTAGCACCTTTTCAAGCTTCTACCTAGTAAGTACTTCTATCCTAGAATATTATAGAGCTTGTTACACTTCTAAACATCAAGAAAACACCCAAGAAACCAAGGATCAAAGGTGTTTACGGTCCAAGATGTTCTTGGACCGTAAACCCCAAAAAGGGTGCCAAAGTGTGCCCTAGTCCCTTCTAAGCCTTGGAAACTAGCCTAGATCCATTCCTTGATGTGCTTAGTACTTGAAAACATCAAAAGAGCATAAAACATTTGGGTTTACGGCCGTAAACCCAAAGGGAAATGGTCCAAGGACCGTAAACTACTAAAAGGAGTGAAATGGTGCCCTAATCTCTTCCTAAGGCTTAAACATGAAGTAGGAATGCTTCTTGTGATCTTTAAGGCTTCAAAACACAAGATGGTCAAAGAAACATGAGTTTACGGCCTTAAACTCATGGGTTTACAACCGTAAACTCATGGGTTTACGACCGTAAACTAAATGAGTTATGGTCACAAAACCGTAAACTCCAATAAAGGGTTCCCTTGAACCCTAAACTCAATAGCAATGTCCTACAACACTTAGATGCAATCCTTAGGACTTATATCACTTAAATAAGGTGCTTTACATGTCCTAGGATGTCTTAACTTTGTTAATTAGTTGTTTAAAGACTAATTGGATACATATATGTGATATTATATGTTAACTAGGATCATCGTGTGTGTACAAGTCTTCACTTGACACCTAGCATCCTATACATTCCGTTCATCCAAACCACTCACTACAGGTGAGTTCATACCCATTAATTAACCTTTTAAATGTTTTTAAATGCTTTTATGGGGGGGGGGGATACAAGTTGAACTATTATAGTTATTATATCAATCACATGTGATTAATAACTACCAAACAAGTGGATTTCTTACTTTTCAAACTGTGTTATCAAACTGTTTTACAAACTCTTTTACATATCAAATACTTTTATTAAACTCTTTTAACTTATATTCTGTGTATCTATATGGATATAATTATATAAGTAGGATTGAAAGGACTTAGGACTGATAGCTCACCTTACTTCCTGTTCCTTGTTTGGTTGTGGACTTAGGGTATTCGGGTTATTTGTCCGAAGGTCGTTTGAATCCTAGTTATATATCATGTACATGTGTATAGATATAAAAGGTTACTTCTTTCATTCAGTTCAATGCCTTTGGGTAGCAAGGGTATACAAACATGTTCATATACACAAACAACATTACTAGTAAACTATAATAGGTATAGTTTAGGAAGATACTATTACTAGAACAATGAAACATACAATGATTCAGTTCATTCATGAGTAATACATAGTGATGAGAAACAAACATTACAGACTTACAAACACTTTCATACACACACAGACACAGACACTAGATGCCTTGGTAGAAGGCTACTTTTAGTAGGAAACATAGGGTTTTCTAGGAGAGTTCAAACAATTACAAACTTTTACAAAACTTATACATTACAGACTTACAAACACTTTCATACAAACACAGACATTAATATACTTATGATCTCACCAGCTTTAAAGCTGATAAACTCTTTCAAAATAACTTGTATTCTCAGGTCACCAGTAGACAGGTACCGGTGCCAGGTTTTGAGAAGATGGAGCTCGTTCAAGACTCATCTTTTATTTTGATGTATATTTTTGGTGTCTATATAACTTGACAGAACACACTTGTATTAAATTATATTATTAATGCAATGGATGATGTTGTTGCTTGTTTACTACTTTGCATTGTTGTGATACTGTACATGACGTCCTCCACCCCGAACGTTTCCGCCGTTCCGGTTTTGGGGTGTGACACCTTCAAACCTGGCAATTGAATAGGATGACTGTTAGAGAGAGAAGAATTATTTATTAATTTATTATTTGGCTAATAAATTAATTAGAAATCAAAATAAATGATTTATTAATGTATTATGGAAATAATACATTAATTAGAAATCATATTGTTTAATTAATATTTGATCAGAAATTAATTTGGAATTAATTTTGGGGTTAAAGGAATTAATTAAATGTGCAGGGACTTAAGGTGATAATGTTCAATAGTTGAGCATTGGACAATTCTAGAACCTCCCTAAAGAATGGGGAACGAAATCTAGAGTGTCTCTAGGGTTTTCTTGGGCTCTAAGGGTGCCTTGGATGCCTTAGGGAGGAAGTTAAGGGATTAAGGTTATCTTGGAGATACCTGCCTTATCCAATACCAACCTAACACCTATATAAATCCTCCTTAGGGTTGAATTTCGGCTATGATTCTTTTCTAAGAGCTTTGGACGAAATTTTGGTTCCTTCCCTCTCTCTCTATATAGTTTTCCTTGGTTGCTAGGGTTTGTTTGTGAACCATTAGAGACGCGGCACTTGTGGCGCTTGCTACCAAAGGTCTCTCAAGCAAGGATTCAAGATTGTTTACAATAACAGTATTAAAGGCATGTATCATAACCCTTCTTATGTGATTTTCGATTATTCTATAGAGATCTAGGTAAACAATCACAATCTTAAAGGTATGTATCATAACCCTTCTTATGTGATTTTCGCTTATTCTATAGAGATCTAGGGGTTACACTTGGTTGTTCATATTGTATGTTCAATTAGAGAGAACATAGATCTTAACTAGGGTTGCATGCACACATAGGATTGTATATTATGCTCAATATCCATCAGTGGTATCAGAGCTTAGGTTTAGTTTTCTATTGAATTGATACCAAAAAGGTGAAAACAAAATCGTCATTCTGTTCATCAAAAACGTTGTGGAGCTATTCCAACATGGCGTGTTGACCTGCGTTTTTCGACCTAACACGGCGTGGTGATTGCTCACCACGGCATGTTGAGTTGTCAGATTTAAAAATTTCGGATTTTTAAGATATATTATGATTTGATTAGGATAATTACCTGTTATAATATTGTTTAATTGTATAAACCTGAATATTTTAAAATTGTAATTTGATATCCTTATCTAAAATTCATAATTGGTTTTATTTTTCAATTTAATTAATTGGATATTAATTTTGAAAATTTAAAATATAACCCTAGTATTTTGAAAAATTTAAAATACATCCTTATGGATCTTATTATTAATTTAATTAATTGATTAGTTAAAGGATAATTAATAAATCCATAATTGGTTTAAATTTAATTAAATTAAAAGTTTAATTTTTTAAAAGATTAAATCCATGCTATTTTAAAATGTTTTAAAATACACCCTTATATTTTATGTAACATTAAAGGTCTAGTATTACTATATATATAAGACAAGTTAGTCGAACCGCTAGTACGCCTCATTCACGAAGCCGATCTATAAGGGGAGTTTAAGGAAGCGACCTATAAAATGACCGCCATTGGGTATTCACTCTTACCCACCGCTCCCTTGATTGGTGGAGGGTCGTTAGCCGAACGGGTTTGATAGGACATAATCTCATTAAAAGTATAATTATGAAAAGTAATTAAACTATTTTCTAAAATCCCACTCTTAGTTACTTTAGGAAAAATGTGAATTTGATACTAACCCATGAAATAGCACATTGCACTTTATATAAGTCGTTAGTGGAGCGTGTGTGGTTAACCGACACACTAATATGGACTAATAAAGGGTGGCAATGGGTGTATCGTAAATTATCATTGGTTAATAGAGCGTGTGTGGCTAACCGGAACATTGATTAGATGATAAATGACATCGAGAGTAACAAGCTAATTTGCATGGTTATTCACATATCGTTTGTGATCCTCGACATCCCAGTCACAAAGTGAGAGAATAATCGAGATTAAACATGCCATTGAATAGTTCAATTAATCTCAAAGATCTAGGAGTTTCAGTTAGATTGAAATTGGTAAAATCCTTACCTACCTAAAGTAGATTCGAATTTGATTACGGCATCCCTCTTCAAAGTTTGAATCGAAAATATGGATCCTAGCCTTAATTTAAATTTATGGGTTAATAATTAAGGATTAAAATCAACTAACTTGAATTCTCTTTTCTCCTATTATAGATGTCAAGTTCCGACAACAATGGTATTCCTCGTCCTTCTAGAAATGTTTTTCCCCTATCTGAAGATGATCTTCCATATGTTGATCAAGGTGAAAGAATGTTCCCTTCTTCAAGCAATGGTGGAACTCGAAATCATGCTTCTCCAACTCTTCCTCCGCCTCCTCTAGTGACTCTCCCCAAGTCATGTTTCCTTCAAGCTGAAAAATACGAAGTTAATCAAGCCTTGTTGGCATGCAAACATCAAGATGGAAAGTTTGTGTGTGCACATGTTCTCAATATGAAATCGCACATTGACAGATTGAGGATGTTGGTTCTCGTTTCCCCGAAGGAGTTGGCCATTGACTTGGTTCTACTTTCGCTTCCTAAGTCATATAGTCAGTTCATTAAGGACTATTATATGAGGGACGACGATGTGACCCTAATCGATCTGACATATATGCTGATTGATGCGGAAGAAGAAATGATTAAGAGCACAAATCAAGAAAATGTGTTTGGAGGTTCTGTCTCCAAAATTTCCATGGACATTGACAATGGCAATGGTAGTCCAGAACAAATTTCTCTTCCCAATGGAAAGGGATCGGCCAAGGTCAAACCATTTGACCATATGGTAAAGAGAAAGGCTAGTTCTGAGATAGTTCCATGTGCTATTCCTGAGAGGTCCATATGTTTCGATTGCCAATTGAAGGGGCATTGGATGCGAAGCTGTCCATACCACCTGAAAGATCTTAAAGATAGTAAAGTCAAGTCGTGTGACTCTACTTCAGGTACATCCACTATCTAATTACATTATTTTATTAAGTTCCTATTCATAGATTCTTAATACATGATGTGCTAGTCACATTTTGATGTTTTACAGGATCTAAGAGAAAGAAGGAAGCCTAAGGAGAGTAAGCTGAATCTGATCGTGAGAGTTGGATTTTGGTCGCATGGTTCGATGATCAGATTTTGGAAGCTACTTTTTAGGAGTTATGATAGATTAATAGATTGCTTAGGAAATATTTAGAAACATAATTTTCATATATTTTCATTGTATGGACAAAATTTTCCGCTTAGTATCAATAAAAGTAATTTTTGATTTATTTACTTTATATTTCCTTGCAATGGAATTTATGAAAATTGGTGGTTATATTTCTATTATTAGCTATGTTAAAAGTGGATTTGTTTCTTAATTATGTCGTTTGGAAATGTCAAAATCAACTAAGTGAAAATGAATTCTCATCACCCAACTTTCAATTGGATAGAAACTTGGAGTCATGCAATTTGAATTGTGTGATGTATGAGAATCTTGATCTTTGGAAGATTATGACTAATTCATTGATTACATGTTTATGTGAGTCAAAGTGAAGGACTAATGGATCTAGTACATATTGATATGGACTATTCAGATCCACCACAAAGGACGATGACTCTATTCGTCATGATTTACTGATGGTTCAGTGAATATGGTTGTGTTTATAAGATTAAGCATAATTCTAACACTTTGGAAAAGTTTTCAAAGAATAGTAGAACGAATAAAAAGAATCTGTTAGGCAGAAAGATAAAATGTTCTCCAATCTAAAAGGAAAGGAGAATACTTTGGTATCATGTTTTGTGATCATCTTAATGATTGTGGAACTATATCACAATTGATCCTCAAAGAACGTCTTAGTGCAATTATTTGACTAAGAAGAGGAATCAAATATTGTTGAAATAGTTCAATCGAGAGATGTGTCATACTTCATTTCCAATCAATTTTTAGAGTCATACTCTAGTAACTATAAATCGTATCTTGAAGCTTGTTTCGTACTAATTAGGTTTATAACACCTCATGAAATGTGGAGTAATAATGTTTTCTTACTTTAGCACAATTGGGATTGGAAGTTGTAATGTTTTGGTTAAAACAAAGGATAACCTTAGGCAAATTCTATGAAGTGTTTTCTTGTCGAGAATGATGGGTTTTGAGCATAACAAAAAATCCCTATGTGTGCATGCAACCCTAATTTTTACGATCTATGTTTTCACTATTGGACATGGAATTATTGAACACAAAAAGAAGAAAGCCTAGGAGGCATCTATAATTTTCGAAATTAACAATAAAATAGGGTTAGGATACATACCTTTAAGATTGTTATTGTAAACAATCTTGAATCCTTTCTTGAAAGACCTTTGGTAGCAAGCGCCAAAAGTTTCGCGCCTCTAATGGTTCACAAAAAAACCTAACAACCAAGGAAAACTATAGAGAGAGAGAGAGAGAGAGAGAGGAGAAGCCTAAATTTCGTCCAAGGAACTTAGAAACAAGTCATAGACGAAATTCTACCTTAAGGAGAGTTTATATAAGTGTTAGAAAGGTATTGGATAAGGCAGGTATCTCCAAGATAACCCTAATCCCTTAACTCCCCCCCTAAGGCATCCAATGCACCCTTAGAGCCCAAGGAAACCCTAGAGACACTCCAGATTTCGTTCCCCCCTCTTTAGGGAGGTTCTAGAATTGCCAAATGCTCAACTATTGAACATTGTAACCTTTAGTCCATGCACATTTAATTAATTCCTTTAACCCCAAAATTAATTCCAAATTAATTTCTGATTAAACATTAATTAAAAAATATGATTTCTAATTAATATATTATTTCCATAATACATTAATAAATCATTTATTTTGATTTCTAATTAATTTATTAACCAGGTAATAAATTAATAAATCATTATTCTCTCTCTAACAGTCATCCTATCCAATTGCCAGGTCTGAAGGCAACCCAAAAGGACTGTGCTACTATCAACTCAAGTATATACCAATTATAGTTATGGGATTAGACACTTAATCCAACAATATCCCACTTGGATAAGTCTAATAACTACAACTGCCAGTATAACTACGAAATTGTTGTAGCTACCAAAAGCCGTTGTCGAACTTTGACCCAGTCAGTGACATGTCGTAAGATAATTGATCAAATATTCCCCCGTTCTACAAGATATCATATAGACATGAGACATGGATTATGTCACACCCCAAAACCAGAACGGCGGAAACGTTCGGGGTTGGAGGACGTCATGTTTAGTATCACAAGATATGCATTATAGTAAGCAAAGTTATGAACAAGCATTTCATTAGAAAGAAAGTGTTTACAATGTTTGTGTTCACAAAACATGGAATACATAAGCAAATAACAAACAAGACTTGAAGCTATACTGCTCCATCTTCTGAATCCCAGCACGAGTACCTGTCTACTAGACTCCTGAGAATACAAGTTATTTGAAAGAGTTGATCAGCAATTAAGCTGGTGAGTTCATAAGATTTTAGTGATGTAAGTAAGTTGTAAAAATGTTGTTGTAAAATGTAGTTGAAGATGTAATTGAAAGATGTAGTAAGTTGTAAGTTCTGTTTAGAAAAGTTCGCCTGTTCCTCTAGAAAATCCTATATTTCCTACTTTGATGAAAGATACGTAAAAATGATTCTACAATCCTTTCTATGAGTACTAAATGGATATAAGTTATATAAAACTCAGAGTAAACAAACAATCGACTGTGCGCATCTGCCCTAAGCCCACAACCAAACAAGGAACAGGAAATAAGGCGGATAGCACACATCCCATTGGTTGTTAGATCATCGTTGTATATAACCCTGGTGTATTCACTTGTTACTCATGGAGTTAATTGTAATGGTTCCTTTATATTTAATGAAAAGATTCTTTAAGAAAACCCTTATTTCTTATATTAAAATGGTGACCACAGTGATTACTTCTATAATCACTTAGTTTATACTGGCTATATATGATCTAATATCGAATAGAAAGTTAATTGGGTGAATCTGCCCTAAGCCCACAACCTAACAAGGAACAGGAAGTAAGGCGGAAAGCACACATCCAACTACCTATTGGGTATTAATTATATATAACCATGATGTATAAACTAAATTATTATAGAGTTAATCACTTAGCATTATGGTCCTTTCTATTAAACGTAGCCTTCTACCAAGGCATCTAATGTTATCTGTGTTTGTTTCTTGCATGAGTTGTGTAATTTCCCAAGTGAGACTATCATTAACCAAAAATATAGTTTTTACATTACTGTTTATTGTGAGAAGATCACAATGTGAATGAAATGGGGAAATAATAAAGTACTGTAGTGTTGTATTATAGTAACTACTGCTGTACTTTCTATCTTAATCCGACCGTTAATTAAGATTAAATGTGGAATGGTTGCACCATACTATCGACTAATAACACGACGATGAAAGACGTCGGAAGAAATGACATTTGGCACCCGTAGACTTGCAAGTCCCACTGTAGCGAACAGCAAGGTGTAGGATAGTCAATCCAGTATAGATCTATACACAAATTCACGCTCTCCCTCTAGGAGATTCTGGCTACAAATCGAGCCATGACAGGTGATGCCATGCCCCGAACGATGGTTCACATTTATGTTATTGTATACTTGTATATGTTCTGTATGTACTAGCTGTATTGTATGTTCTCTCTGTCTAGTATGTATGTATGTTCTGTTTGTTTCTCATCATAGTATGTTTGACTCATGTATGAACTGACTCTTTGTATGCTTCATTGTACTAGAAGTAATGAATAGTATCTTCCTAAACTATACCTATTATAGTTTACTAATGTTTTACTTGAACTGTTATTGAAAAGACTCATTTTACTACTAAGTTATGCTTGTACTTTAAAAACAGAGTTTGATTAACTATAAAGTAACATAACTTTAAAAGAGTTTTTGAAATGTTTTGATCACTTATAAAAGACATAAGAAACATTTTGAAAGATGTTTATAACAAACAATTACACAATTATCATTGTGTTCAACTTGTATTCCCCCCTTTAAAGCATTTAAAACAGTTAAAAGATTCATTACGGGGTATGAACTCACCTGATGTGGGTGATTCAACGAATACGCGTGTAAGGATGAGAAGTTCCACGAATGAAGTCCCGAGACACAATAAGTCCTAAATGACATATATTGGCATGAATATAGTGTTTATAAGCAACTATATGAAATGAAACACCTTCCGGGACTAGGAAACACTTTGTCCAAGTGTTGGAATCACATGTGATTCATCAAAGGAAATTGAAACGACACTAACATGAGTTTACTACCATGGGTTTACGGCCAAAGGGAGTTTACGGCCGTAAACTCATGGTCAAATATGCATAAGTGTGGGTTTGAATGCTAGGGAAACTTTAGGGGCTTTTGCTCTACACAAGGATGATAAAGACAATCATAAGGAAGGCTTTTGATGAGTTTACGGCCAAGCAAGGAGCTTACGGCCGTAAACTCATGGACATTATGAAGTGAGTGTGGTTTAAGGTCCTATACTTATCAATGAACGGTTATAGGCCACAAGCTTTACACCTAGTAGGGTTTATGGTCCATACATGCCACAACATTGAGTTTACGGCCAAGGGAGATCTTGGGCCGTAAACTCAAGATGTTCTTGGCAAAATGTATGTTTCAAGGGTGTGATTCAAGGCTTCCTAGTAGATACGAAGTATAATGAAGGAATACTTACGATACGGAGGCTTGAAATGGTTGTTTTTGACCAAGAACACTAGTGTGTGTTCTTGGTGTTTCTTGAAGATCTAAGAAAACATGATTTCCATGGATGAATCATGAGGATGAAGCTAGTTAAGAAGGATTAACAACAAACTAGAGAAAGAACACTTACGATTTTTGAAGATCAAAGATGATGAACTCGATGATACTTGAGAGGATTTGGAAGTGTTCTTGAGTTGGAAATGAAATAATGAAAGAAAGTTGAAGAATATGAGGTTATAAGGAGGAGTTTACGACCCACCTTGAGTTTACAGCTGTAAACTCAAGTGTTGTGGCCGTGAACTGTTTTGATGAGGTTAAGGCTGGATTTCTTGTATAGTGTCTCTACCAGGTTCATTCTAACACTCATTCCTTAAGTGTACTAGGCTTAAAACTCCTTAGAATGACCTTTAACCAGGCTTGAACTCGTTACCAATGAGTTTGACACTCAGTTGAGTTGACTGACTGAAGTTTAAAAGCAAAATTTTTTCGAGTTGTCACATCATCCCCCCGTTAGATGGAATTTCATCCTGAAATTAGCTTTCTTACACTACTACTGGGGTTGCGCTCCTTTGATTGGCAGAATACCTACTCGTAGACCTGGCAACTTTGCCCTAGTGTTTATGATAGGATTCGTACTTGGTCCATCTATCATTACCTCGTGTATACAAGTCGTATATAATTAGGATTAGTAAGATGGTCGGATGTGCGACTCTGCCCCAGGTCCACAACCAAACAAGAAACAGGAGATAGGGCGGAAACACACATACTAATTCTGCGTAATCATAATCATATACCACCTTCACGTATACACTGAATAGTGATAGGTGGGCTGTATTCGTCCATAGCCTCTGTGCTCGAACTTGGTCTGTTGGACGAGTGGTATTTCATGACGGTCTGCGGACATCTGACGATAAGGCTTCGGAGGACAAAGTACTCTTCGCACGAGTACTTCAGGGTTTAGAATACGAGAGATAAAATTGAGGTTTATGTCGGACTGTCGATATGAATGTCAAAAGTTTTGAGAACTTGCCCATCGATGCGATAGAAACATATGAACTTAGTATGGTGAGGACCACACCAATTCATGACGAATGATAGTAACAGACTCTCTACTGAACAAAGTTTTGGCCAATTTGAAAGAAACGTCTATTATACGATGATGTATCCCTAGTGTGTTCGATAATGTACTCTTTGTAAATGATTCATGGCTTCCTGTTTTCCCTTTGATGTTAACACTCCTACGTATCGTACCGCTATATGCGTATACATACAAATGAGAGTGCTTTGATTAACTGGTGATGATACTTTATATCATGATCCTCCTTGGTACCACTACGATCGCCTGTCATATACAAGTTATGAATATTTAAGACGAATAAGACAGTCGACTGAGTAACTCTGCCTCAAATCCTCAACCAATTAAGGGACAGGGATTAAGGCGGAATCACTCACTCTAAGCCTGCAACCTCTTAGTTATTCACAACGATGATGTATATGCTACGCCATCATAGCTTCTCTAAACGGATCTTTTAGTTCTCTTGAATATTGTGATCTATCTCAATATATGAGTTATTATAATTACTTTTTAAGTGTTTTCCCCAAGTTTTAATCTTATATGAATATAAATTAATTTTTCAAAGTAATTACTATTTCGAAAACGTACCGCTGCTTGTCGACGACTCCGGGGTAGATTCTCCTGCCGTGATCATCAGAATGCATCCATCCGCTCCTGAGTTCTTTGTTATCGGGCAATCCCTCTGATAGTGTCCAGTCTCACCATAACCATAACAGGCTTGGTTTTCTTCAGCTCCGGGGACTTGGGAGATCGGTTGAGCCGGTGCCCTGCAGAAACGGACTGTGTGTCCTTTTCTGTGGCAGTTCAGACACTGCATTTCGTGGCATACTCCGGTGTGGTGATAGTTGCACTTTCCACACTTTGGTAGGGTTCCAGCATATCGACTGGCAGGTGCTGGAGCAGCAGGTGTTGTAGCGGCGTACATAGTACTCGCTTGTTGCTCTTGCAGGGTGTCCTGTGTTGTTCGCTTCTTCTTCCTCTTGTTCCCCGACTTCCGTTTATAATCCTCTTCCCTCGATGGCTCGGGAACAGGGACTTCTATACCATGGCGGACTCCATGGTCGATGAGTCGCTGGGCCAGGCGTTTGGCGCTATCGAATGTGGCTGGGTTAGAAGACAACACATCTCCTTGGGTCGGAGCAGTCAGATCCCAAATGTATCGTTCTATCTTCTTGCTCTCCGGGGTAACCATCCCGGGGCATAGAGCTGCTAGGTCGCTGAACCGGTCAGTGTAGGTCACTATGTCTGAGCCGACCATAGCGAGCTCCCATAGTTCTTGTTCCAACTTTTGAACTTCGCCCCTTGGGCAATATTCTTCCAGCATCAACTCTTTTAGGTTTTCCCAACCTATTGAGTTAGCCACTGATAGGGTCAGTGACTTAACATGGCTGTTCCACCATGTTAGGGCTTTGTTGGAGAAGGTGCAGGCAGCAAACTTCACTTTGCTCCCTTCTGGGCACGAACATATTTCGAAGACTGAATCTGTTTTCTCGAACCATCGCATCAGAGCGATGATTCCACCATTTCCATTAAAGGAAAGGGGTTTGCAGTTAGTGAAGTCCTTGTAGGAGCACTCTCTCGAGCGCACATGGACCTCACCTTGAGTAGAATGAACAGGTGTTCCACCTCTGCTGGAACTGGTAGGATGATATTGAGCTATGGCTGTTGCCACAGCCGCAACTACTGCAATATTTAGAGTTGTCGTATTGATTTGTGGAGGAGGTGTTGGAGTTATCGGAGTAGTGCGTCCGTTTGATCTGCGAGGATGCATCTTTGCTAAAAGAATACAAAGATGAGACGGAATAAGTCTAAAGCAATGGACACAAGCCGAAAGCTAAAAATACAAGGTTATCCTAGTTCTGGGTGTATCGGGTCCTGACTTCCATAGGGTTCTAGAAACAATTCATAAATGAGTCTATACCTAATAAACTCTATGAATTTGAAATGGCTATCCTCGAATGAATATCTGTTGCTTGAATAACTGTTACCAGCTGCATGTAAGAAAATAATCCTAACATATAATGTGAGCAGTGTCTCCACTCGCTCATTAAGTTAACAAGATTATTATTTATTCGTGTGACGTGTAAGGCGTTTTGGTTACTTCTGTTGATCCTTCTTTGAAAGCTTCTCATGAACCTGTTCTTGTTCCTCCTGGACTCTTCTGTTGTCTACTATGAGGAAGTGGTTAGATCTATCTGGGTTCGTCGTGCGAGAATGGATGTGACTAAAGAATCTATGAGGTTTAAGGTAACTTTATGGGGTGATCCTTACAGAGTCCTCCTATAATTGCACAATGTATAAAAGTTGTATATAACTTAAGATTAAATAGACCTTCGAATAAGTGATCCTACTCCAAAACCACAACCAAACAAGGAACAGGTAGTGAAGCGTAGATCACAAATTCTGAGTCTATAAATTCTCAATTATATATAACCTTGGAAGTATACATTGCAAAATTATAGACCTATCCATAAGGGTCTTTTAAGCTATCACATAAGTTATTTATATGGCCTAAAATACTCCTATAGTATTTTAACGTAATGTACTTGGTATGTTTTAAACTTGTTATCGCGTTATGGTATCATAGAATACTCCTATAGTATTCTAACTCTAACGTACTTTGATCTAGTATTCTCTTGACTGGTGATTAGGTAAGTTTTAAGACTGTTGCAACACCACATCACTCCCAAACACATGTCGGTCACATCTCGAATGAATATAGTTGATCAGGCTATATTGATCCTAGCTATGATTACATAACTGTTCAGGTTTGACGACAGTGTTCAACCTTTAAATACTTTAGTTCTGTTTTTCTTGTGATACTTGGTCTAGTATGTACATGTATAAGAAAGTAGGTATATTTTTATAACTTATCGTTATACTCTTTAAAATATATCATTATCCAGAGCACTTAAGCCCCATTGTATTTATAGTTGTATATCTTTTATCGGTTGATATACTTAGTTCACTATAAACAATGCTCTGATACCAATCTGTCACACCCCAAAACCGGAACGGCGGAAACGTTCGGGGGTGGAGGACGTCATGTTTAGTATCACAAGATATGCATTATAGTAAGCAAAGTTATGAACAACCATTTCATTAGAAAGAAAGTGTTTACAATGTGTGTGTTCATAAAACATGGAATACATAAGCAAATAACAAACAAGACTTGAATCTATACTGCTCCATCTTCTGAATCCCAGCACGAGTACCTGTCTACTAGACTCCTGAGAATACAAGTTATTTGAAAGAGTTGATCAGCAATTAAGCTGGCGAGTTCATAAGATTTTAGTGATGTAAGTAAGTTGTAAAAATGTTGTTGTAAAATGTAGTGGAAGATGTAATTGAAAGATGTAGTAAGTTGTAAGTTCTGTTTAGAAAAGTTCGCCTATTCCTCTAGAAAATCCTATATTTCCTACTTTGATGAAAGATACGTAAAAATGATTCTACAATCCTTTCTATGAGTACTAAATGGATACAAGTTATATAAAACTCAGAGTAAACAAACAATCGACTGTGCGCATCTGCCCTAAGCCCACAACCAAACAAGGAACAGGAAGTAAGGCGGATAGCACACATCCCATTGGTTGTTAGATCATCGTTGTATATAACCCTGGTGTATTCACTTGTTACTCATGGAGTTAATTGTAATGGTTCCTTTATATTTAATGAAAAGATTCTTTAAGAAAACCCTTATTTCTTATATTAAAATGGTGACCACAGTGATTACTTCTATAATCACTTAGTTTATACTGGCTATATATGATCTAATATCGAATAGAAAGTTAATTGGGTGAATCTGCCCTAAGCCCACAACCTAACAAGGAACAGGAAGTAAGGCGGAAAGCACACATCCAACTACCTATTGGGTATTAATTATATATAACCATGATGTATAAACTAAAGTATTATAAAGTTAATCACTTAAGGTCCTTTAAGTTTATACTGGTTTAATAAAATGGATTAAACCCTTAACTGGTAAGTTTCTAGTTTTGTATACCAAAAGCTCTGATTTGGAAAGTATGTTTTGTACTAGAAAACTGTGCATTGACTCTATGTCCTATGACTTGACCCATACTTGGTACCCTTATGATGACTTAATGTATACTGATCATATATATATATATATATATATATATATATATATATATATATATATATATATATATATAATCAAATAGAAAATAGACTGGGTGAATTCGTTCCAAGCCCACAACCAAACAAGGAACATGAAATGAAGCAGAGAGCACACATCCTATTACCTGTCGGATCCTATTGCTATATATATATATATATATATATATATATATATATATATATATATATATATATATATCCTTTGATGTATACATTAAGGAATCATAAGGTTAGCATTATGGTCCTTTCTATTAAACGTAGCCTTCTACCAAGGCATCTAATGTTATCTATGTTTGTTTCTTGCATGAGTTGTGTAATTTCCCAAGTGAGACTATCATTAACCAAAAATATAGTTTTTACATTACTGTTTATTGTGAGAAGATCACAATGTGAATGAAATGGGGAAATAATAAAGTACTGTAGTGTTGTATTATAGTAACTACTGCTGTACTTTCTATCTTAATCCGGCCATTAATTAAGATTAAATGTGGAATGGTTGCACCATACTATCGACTAATAACACGACGATGAAAGACGTCGGAAGAAATGACATTTGGCACCCGTAGACTTGCAAGTCCCACTGTAGCGAACAACAAGGTGTAGGATAGTCTATCCAGTATAGATCTATACACAAATTCACGCTCTCCCTCTAGGATATTCTGGCTACAAATCGAGCCATGACAGGTGACGCCATGCCCCGAACGATGGTTCACATTTATGTTATTGTATACTTATATATGTCCTGTATGTACTAGCTGTATTGTATGTTCTCTCTGTCTAGTATGTATGTATGTTCTGTTTGTTTCTCATCATAGTATGTTTGACTCATGTATGAACTGACTCTTTGTATGCTTCATTGTACTAGAAGTAATGAATAGTATCTTCCTAAACTATACCTATTATAGTTTACTAATGTTTTACTTGAACTGTTATTGAAAAGACTCATTTTACTACTAAGTTATGCTTGTACTTTAAAAACAGAGTTTGATTAACTATAAAGTAACATAACTTTAAAAGAGTTTTTGAAATGTTTTGATCACTTATAAAAGACATAAGAAACATTTTGAAAGATGTTTATAACAAACAATTACACAATTATCATTGTGTTCAACTTGTATTCCCCCCCTTAAAGCATTTAAAACAGTTAAAAGATTCATTACGGGGTATGAACTCACCTGATGTGGGTGATTCAACGAATACGCGTGTAAGGATGAGAAGTTCCACGAATGAAGTCCCGAGACACAATAAGTCCTAAATGACATATATTGGCATGAATATAGTGTTTATAAGCAACTATATGAAATGAAACACCTTCCGGGACTAGGAAACACTTTGTCCAAGTGTTGGAATCACATGTGATTCATCAAAGGAAATTGAAACGACACTAACATGAGTTTACTACCATGGGTTTACGGCCAAAGGGAGTTTACGGCCGTAAACTCATGGTCAAATATGCATAAGTGTGGGTTTGAATGCTAGGGAAACTTTAGGGGCTTTTGCTCTACACAAGGATGATAAAGACCATCATAAGGAAGGCTTTTGATGAGTTTACGCCAAGCAAGGAGCTTACGGCCGTAAACTCATGGACATTATGAAGTGAGTGTGGTTTAAGGTCCTATACTCATCAATGAACGGTTCTAGGCCACAAGCTTTACACCTAGTAGGGTTTATGGTCCATACATGCCACAACATTGAGTTTACGGCCAAGGGAGATCTTGGGCCGTAAACTCAAGATGTTCTTGGCAAAATGTATGTTTCAAGGGTGTGATTCAAGGCTTCCTAGTAGATACGAAGTATAATGAAGGAATACTTACGATACGGAGGCTTGAAATGGTTGTTTTTGACCAAGAACACTAGTGTGTGTTCTTGGTGTTTCTTGAAGATCTAAGAAAACATGATTTCCATGGATGAATCATGAGGATGAAGCTAGTTAAGAAGGATTAACAACAAACTAGAGAAAGAACACTTACGATTTTTGAAGATCAAAGATGATGAACTCGATGATACTTGAGAGGATTTGGAAGTGTTCTTGAGTTGGAAATGAAATAATGAAAGAAAGTTGAAGAATATGAGGTTATAAGGAGGAGTTTACGGCCCACCTTGAGTTTACAGCTGTAAACTCAAGTGTTGAGGCCGTGAACTGTTTTGATGAGGTTAAGGCTGGATTTGTTGTACAGTGTCTCTAGCAGGTTCATTCTAACACTCATTCCTTAAGTGTACTAGGCTTAAAACTCCTTAGAATGACCTTTAACCAGGCTTGAACTCATTACCAATGAGTTTGACACTCAGTTGACTTGACTGACTGAACTTTAAAAGCAAAAATTGTTCTGGTTGTCACATCATCCCCCCGTTAGATGGAATTTCATCCCGAAATTAGCTTTCTTACAGTACTACTGGGGTTGCGCTCCTTTGATTGGCAGAATACCTACTCGTAGACCTGGCAACTTTGCCCTAGTGTTCATGATAGGATTCGTACTTGGTCCATCTATCATTACCTCGTGTATACAAGTCGTATATAATTAGGATTAGTAAGATGGTCGGATGTGCGACTCTGCCCCAGGTCCACAACCAAACAAGGAACAGGAGATAGGGCGGAAACACACATACTAATTCTGCGTAATCATAATCATATAGCACCTTCACGTATACACTGAATAGTGATAGGTGGGCTGTATTCGTCCATAGCCTCTGTGCTCGAACTTGGTCTGTTGGACGAGTGGTATTTCATGACGGTCTGCGGACATCTGACGATAAGGCTTCGGAGGACAAAGTACTCTTCGCACGAGTACTTCAGGGTTTAGAATACGAGAGATAAAATTGAGGTTTATGTCGGACTGTCGATATGAATGTCAAAAATTTTGAGAACTTGCCCATCGAGGCGATAGAAACATATGAACTTAGTATGGTGAGGACCACGCCAATTCATGACGAATGATAGTAACGGACTCTCTACTGAACAAAGTTTTGGCCAATTTGAAAGAAACGTCTATTATACGATGATGTATCCCTAGTGTGTTCGATAATGTACTCTTTGTAAATGATTCATGGCTTCCTGTTTTCCCTTTGATGTTAACACTCCTACGTATCGTACCGCTATATGCGCATACATACAAATGAGAGTGCTTTGATTAACTGGTGATGATACTTTATATCATGATCCTCCTTGGTACCACTACGATCGCCTGTCATATACAAGTTATGAATATTTAAGACGAATAAGACAGTCGACTGAGTAACTCTGCCTCAAATCCTCAACCAATTAAGGGACAAGGATTAAGGCAGAATCACTCACTCTAAGCCTGCAACCTCTTAGTTATTCACAACCATGATGTATATGCTACACCATCATAGCTTCTCTAAACGGATCTTTTAGTTCTCTTGAATATTGTGATCTATCTCAATATATGAGTTATTATAATTACTTTTTAAGTGTTTTCCCCAAGTTTTAATCTTATATGAATATAAATTAATTTTCAAAGTAATTACTATTTCGAAAACGTACCGCTGCTCGTCGACGACTCCGGGGTAGATTCTCCTGTGGTGATCATCAGAATGCATCCATCCGCTCCTGAGTTCTTTGTTATCGGGCAATCCCTCTGATAGTGTCCAGTCTCACCACAACCATAACAGGCTTGGTTTTCTTCAGCTCCGGGGACTTGGGAGATCGGTTGAGCCGGTTCCCTGCAGAAACGGACTGTGTGTCCCTTTCTGTGGCAGTTCAGACACTGTAATTCCCGGCATACTCCGGTGTGGTGATAGTTGCACTTTCCACACTTTGGTAGGGTTCCAGCATATCGACTGGCAGGTGCTGGAGCAGCAGGTGTTGTAGCGGCGTACATAGTACTCGCTTGTTGCTCTTGCGGGGTGTCCTGTGTTGTTCTCTTCTTCTTCCTCTTGTTCCCCGACTTCCGTTTATAGTCCTCTTCCCTCGATGGCTCGGGAACAGGGACTTCTATACCATGGCGGACTCCATGGTCGATGAGTCGATGGGCCAGGCGTTTGGCGCTATCGAATGTGGCTGGGTTAGAAGACAACACATCTCCTTGGGTCGGAGCAGTCAGACCCCAAATGTATCGTTCTATCTTCTTGCTCTCCGGGGTAACCATCCCGGGGCATAGAGCTGCTAGGTCGCTGAACCGGTCAGTGTAGGTCACTATGTCTGAGCCGACCATAGCGCGCTCCCATAGTTCTTGTTCCAACTTTTGAACTTCGCCCCTTGGGCAATATTCTTCCAGCATCAACTCTTTTAGGTTTTCCCAACCTATTGAGTTAGCCACTGATAGGGTCAGTGACTTAACATGGCTGTTCCACCATGTTAGGGCTTTGTTGGAGAAGGTGCAGGCAGCAAACTTCACTTTGCTCCCTTCTGGGCACGAACATATTTCGAAGACTGAATCTGTTTTCTCGAACCATCGCATCAGAGCGATGATTCCACCATTTCCATTAAAGGAAAGGGGTTTGCAGTTAGTGAAGTCCTTGTAGGAGCACTCTCTCGAGCGCACACGGACCTCACCTTGAGTAGAATGAATAGGTGTTCCACCTCTGCTGGAACTGGTAGGATGATATTGAGCTATGGCTGTTGCCACAGCCGCAACTACTGCAACATTTAGAGTTGTCGTATTGATTTGTGGAGGAGGTGTTGGAGTTATCGGAGTAGTGCGCCCGTTTGATCTGCGAGGATGCATCTTTGCTAAAAGAATACAAAGATGAGACGAAATAAGTCTAAAGCAATGGACACAAGCCGAAAGCTAAAAATACAAGGTTATCCTAGTTCTGGGTGTATCGGGTCCTGACTTCCATAGGGTTCTAGAAACAATTCATAAAAGAGTCTATACCTAATAAACTCTATGAATTTGAAATGGCTATCCTCGAATAAATATCTGTTGCTTGAATAACTGTTACCAGCTGCATGTAAGAAAATAATCCTAACGTATAATGTGAGCAGTGTCTCCACTCGCTCATTAAGTTAACAAGATTATTATTTATTCGTGTGACGTGTAAGGCGTTTTGGTTACTTCTGTTGATCCTTCTTTGAAAGCTTCTCATGAACCTGTTCTTGTTCCTCCTGGACTCTTCTGTTGTCTACTATGAGGAAGTGGTTAGATCTATCTGGGTTCGTCGTGCGAGAATGGATGTGACTAAAGAATCTATGAGGTTTAAGGTAACTTTATGGGGTGATCCTTACAGAGTCCTCCTATAATTGCACAATGTATAAAAGTTGTATATAACTTAAGATTAAATAGACCTTCGAATAAGTGATCCTACTCCAAAACCACAACCAAACAAGGAACAGGTAGTGAAGCGTAGATCACAAATTCTGAGTCTATAAATTCTCAATTATATATAACCTTGGAAGTATACATTGCAAAATTATAGACCTATCCATAAGGGTCTTTTAAGCTATCACATAAGTTATTTATATGGCCTAAAATACTCCTATAGTATTTTAACGTAATGTACTTGGTATGTTTTAAACTTGTTATCGCGTTATGGTATCATAGAATACTCCCATAGTATTCTAACTCTAACGTACTTTGATCTAGTATTCTCTTGACTGGTGATTAGGTAAGTTTTAAGACTGTTGCAACACCACATCACTCCCAAACACATGTCGGTCACATCTCGAATGAATATAGTTGATCAGGCTATATTGATCCTAGCTATGATTACATAACTGTTCAGGTTTGACGACAGTGTTCAACCTTTAAATACTTTAGTTCTGTTTTTCTTGTGATACTTGGTCTAGTATGTACATGTATAAGAAAGTAGGTATATTTTTATAACTTATCGTTATACTCTTTAAAATATATCATTATCCAGAGCACTTAAGCCCCATTGTATTTATAGTTGTATATCTTTTATCGGTTGATATACTTAGTTCACTATAAACAATGCTCTGATACCAATCTGTCACACCCCAAAACCGGAACGGCGGAAACGTTCGGGGGTGGAGGACGTCATGTTTAGTATCACAAGATATGCATTATAGTAAGCAAAGTTATGAACAACCATTTCATTAGAAAGAAAGTGTTTACAATGTGTGTGTTCATAAAACATGGAATACATAAGCAAATAACAAACAAGACTTGAATCTATACTGCTCCATCTTCTGAATCCCAGCACGAGTACCTGTCTACTAGACTCCTGAGAATACAAGTTATTTGAAAGAGTTGATCAACAATTAAGCTGGCGAGTTCATAAGATTTTAGTGATGTAAGTAAGTTGTAAAAATGTTGTTGTAAAATGTAGTGGAAGATGTAATTGAAAGATGTAGTAAGTTGTAAGTTCTGTTTAGAAAAGTTCGCCTATTCCTCTAGAAAATCCTATATTTCCTACTTTGATGAAAGATACGTAAAAATGATTCTACAATCCTTTCTATGAGTACTAAATGGATACAAGTTATATAAAACTCAGAGTAAACAAACAATCGACTGTGCGCATCTGCCCTAAGCCCACAACCAAACAAGGAACAGGAAGTAAGGCGGATAGCACACATCCCATTGGTTGTTAGATCATCGTTGTATATAACCCTGGTGTATTCACTTGTTACTCATGGAGTTAATTGTAATGGTTCCTTTATATTTAATGAAAAGATTCTTTAAGAAAACCCTTATTTCTTATATTAAAATGGTGACCACAGTGATTACTTCTATAATCACTTAGTTTATACTGGCTATATATGATCTAATATCGAATAGAAAGTTAATTGGGTGAATCTGCCCTAAGCCCACAACCTAACAAGGAACAGGAAGTAAGGCGGAAAGCACACATCCAACTACCTATTGGGTATTAATTATATATAACCATGATGTATAAACTAAAGTATTATAGAGTTAATCACTTAAGGTCCTTTAAGTTTATACTGGTTTAATAAAATGGATTAAACCCTTAACTGGTAAGTTTCTAGTTTTGTATACCAAAAGCTCTGATTTGGAAAGTATGTTTTGTACTAGAAAACTGTGCATTGACTCTATGTCCTATGACTTGACCCATACTTGGTACCCTTATGATGACTTAATGTATACTGAGCATATATATATATATATATATATATATATATATATATATATATATATATATATATATATATATATATATATATATATATATATATATATATATATAATCGAATAGAAAATAGACTGGGTGAATTCGTTCCAAGCCCACAACCAAACAAGGAACATGAAATGAAGCGGAGAGCACACATCCTATTACCTGTCGGATCCTATTGTTATATATATATATATATATATATATATATATATATATATATATATATATATATATATCCGTTGATGTATACATTAAGGAATCATAAGGTTAGCATTATGGTCCTTTCTATTAAACGTAGCCTTCTACCAAGGCATCTAATGTTATCTATGTTTGTTTCTTGCATGAGTTGTGTAATTTCCCAAGTGAGACTATCATTAACCAAAAATATAGTTTTTACATTACTGTTTATTGTGAGAAGATCACAATGTGAATGAAATGGGGAAATAATAAAGTACTGTAGTGTTGTATTATAGTAACTACTGCTGTACTTTCTATCTTAATCCGGCCGTTAATTAAGATTAAATGTGGAATGGTTGCACCATACTATCGACTAATAACACGACGATGAAAGACGTCGGAAGAAATGACATTTGGCACCCGTAGACTTGCAAGTCCCACTGTAGCGAACAACAAGGTGTAGGATAGTCAATCCAGTATAGATCTATACACAAATTCACGCTCTCCCTCTAGGAGATTCTGGCTAAAAATCGAGCCATGACAGGTGATGCCATGCCCCGAACGATGGTTCACATTTATGTTATTGTATACTTGTATATGTTCTGTATGTACGAGCTGTATTGTATGTTCTCTCTGTCTAGTATGTATGTATGTTCTGTTTGTTTCTCATCATAGTATGTTTGACTCATGTATGAACTGACTCTTTGTATGCTTCATTGTACTAGAAGTAATGAATAGTATCTTCCTAAACTATACCTATTATAGTTTACTAATGTTTTACTTGAACTGTTATTGAAAAGACTCATTTTACTACTAAGTTATGCTTGTACTTTAAAAACAGAGTTTGATTAACTATAAAGTAACATAACTTTAAAAGAGTTTTTGAAATGTTTTGATCACTTATAAAAGACATAAGAAACATTTGAAAGATGTTTATAACAAACAATTACACAATTATCATTGTGTTCAACTTGTATTCCCCCCCTTAAAGCATTTAAAACAGTTAAAAGATTCATTACGGGGTATGAACTCACCTGATGTGGGTGATTCAACGAATACACGTGTAAGGATGAGAAGTTCCACGAATGAAGTCCTGAGACACAATAAGTCCTAAATGACATATATTGGCATGAATATAGTGTTTATAAGCAACTATATGAAATGAAACACCTTCCGGGACTAGGAAACACTTTGTCCAAGTGTTGGAATCACATGTGATTCATCAAAGGAAATTGAAACGACACTAACATGAGTTTACTACCATGGGTTTACGGCCAAAGGGAGTTTACGGCCGTAAACTCATGGTCAAATATGCATAAGTGTGGGTTTGAATGCTAGGGAAACTTTAGGGGCTTTTGCTCTACACAAGGATGATAAAGACCATCATAAGGAAGGCTTTTGATGAGTTTACGGCCAAGCAAGGAGCTTACGGTCGTAAACTCATGGACATTATGAAGTGAGTGTGGTTTAAGGTCCTATACTCATCAATGAACGGTTCTAGGCCACAAGCTTTACACCTAGTAGGGTTTATGGTCCATACATGCCACAACATTGAGTTTACGGCCAAGGGAGATCTTGGGCCGTAAACTCAAGATGTTCTTGGCAAAATGTATGTTTCAAGGGTGTGATTCAAGGCTTCCTAGTAGATACGAAGTATAATGAAGGAATACTTACGATACGGAGGCTTGAAATGGTTGTTTTTGACCAAGAACACTAGTGTGTGTTCTTGGTGTTTCTTGAAGATCTAAGAAAACATGATTTCCATGGATGAATCATGAGGATGAAGCTAGTTAAGAAGGATTAACAACAAACTAGAGAAAGAACACTTACGATTTTTGAAGATCAAAGATGATGAACTCGATGATACTTGAGAGGATTTGGAAGTGTTCTTGAGTTGGAAATGAAATAATGAAAGGAAGTTGAAGAATATGAGGTTATAAGGAGGAGTTTATGGCCGTAAACTCAAGTGTTGTGGCCGTGAACTATTTTGATGAGGTTAAGGCTGGATTTGTTGTACAGTGTCTCTAGCAGGTTCATTCTAACACTCATTCCTTAAGTGTACTAGGCTTAAAACTCCTTAGAATGACCTTTAACCAGGCTAGAACTCATTACCAATGAGTTTGACACTCAGTTGAGTTGACTGACTGAACTTTAAAAGCAAAAACATTTCAGGTTGTCACAGATTATAATCAATCTCATTGTTCAAGTTTTGTTTCCCGATTTCTGATTTATGATGACGGATATCAGACTACTAATTGAACACATGAATTCAGTCCAGACTTGGCCAAATGCTTTAGATGTCATCATCAAATCATCGAGGGGCTCATAACTATCACTTTTCCCGTTAGGGAAAAATAAACGGATAAACTTCGACTTATATGCTTAACAAGAGACTAATCAGACATCAAGTCTCTATGTAAGACATTATGAATCGAGTCCCATATGCTTCGGATATTGGATCGATCTCATATGCTATAATATTCACTTGTTCTGATTTTTCCAAATGCCTAGGGCATTGAGAGGGAAAAAGGACTAGAACTTGATGTGACTAAAGTTGTTAAGCAACTGTCAAGAACACTCTGAGGTTTACTGAAGATTGGTTGCTTGAGGACAGTTGGAAGTACAGTATCAGTTGGAAGGACCATAGTGACATGTTTTAGATTGGGATGATTCTTGATCAAAATTGATGGTCATATGGGAATATGGAAAGGTTTACATAATGGGAGTTGATTATTGAAATCTACATGTAAGTTAGAAACTTTAATGCAAGAAGGATGTTCAAGGAGTGTACTTTGAATTTGAGACTTTGTTTCCATGGAATTGTTTTAGTGACAAAGTTCCAATGAAACGTTTTGTAATATCGTTGGCTCAGTCTCTGTGACTTTGAAGCCATGACATCACAAAAAACCATTGGACGTAAAGTTGAACTCTAACACATTTAGTAGTAACAAGAATTTGAATTTGTGAAATGAGCATCATTGGAATGATGTCCAATCGATCTGTTCACAAAGGAAGGACCATAGAGAGACATAGTATGCTTGTTTATAACATGGTGTAACACTCTAAATTTTCAAACAAAATTTTCATTTTTAAAACCACATAAAAACAATCTCACATTTCTCAAAACTCAACGTATAAGTTGTTCAAAACTTAAGACAAGAAAATGTTTGACAATATCCCAGAATCCTCAAAACATAATCTCAAGCTGGTGTGTACAATCAAGCCGGCGCCTTCCCGTGATCCTGAGAGGTACCTGAAACACATATCACACAACATTGTAAGCACGAAGCTCAGTGAGTTCCCTAGAATACCACATACACAAATAATAAGCCTCTCATGGCTCTAGCTCGTCATGGACCCTCCGGTCCTGCGTCCTAGTGAGGAACCTCCGGTCTCACGACTCGGTGTGGACCCCCTGGTCATGTGTCTCAGTGAAGACCCTCCAGTCCTGTATCTCAATATAGACCCTCTGGTCTCACAACTCGGTTTGTCTCATCAACTCGTCGAGTTCACTCTGAATCCAGAAACGGGAAAACCCAACTCAACTCGTCGAGTTGGATGCCCAACTCGTCGAGTTCTTCAGCCCGTTCTCATTAAACTCATTCCAGTCGATTCCAATGATCCAAACTCCAGATCCAACCTCCTAGGATGAAGTTACCACGTAAAGTTTCTAACTTTACGATCATGCAAGGCCTCATAAGGCTAAATCACCCAAAACTAAGCTCAAGAAGGGGTTTAGGACATGAAGATGGGTCAAAGCTTCGTAAAGCTTGAAAATTTATGTACATGGGACCTAGAGAAGTCTAGATCTGAAACTCATACCCTCTGGGCAAGCTTAACTCGAGAATGGCCCTCATTTTGCACCAAAAAGCCCATAAACTCACATAAGAAGAGATCTAAGGAATGGAAAGCCAAGGTAGAGACTTTTTACCTCTCGCTGGATGCCAACATGATGTAGATGCTGGATCTACAAGCTTTCCCTCGTTCCAAGCCTCTATGTCCTCAAGCCTCTTCAATGAATGCTCTATAATGTGACAATCCAAAATTTCTCTCTTGTAAAGCCATTCAATTCACAAAAGTCAAACTTGTTTCTGTTGACTTTTAGCTTTGTTAAGGGTCTGTTTGAGAGTTCTAAGCCTAGTACACTCAAGAATTGAGTGTTAGGAAGTATTTACTTGAGTTCATTGAGTTGCAATTGAGTCGGAACCACCTTCACATGGAGTTCACGGCCGCAAACTTGGGTTTACGGCCGTAAACCCAAGCTTGGCCGTGAACCCCTCTTCATATGTATGAAGATCCTTCATTATTCTTCATTTCTCACAACTCCAAGTCAGGAACTCTCATTTCTGTCTCAAGTATCATCAAGGATATTCTTCTTGATCTTCAAAAGTGTAAGTGATTCTTCCATTCTTTCTTGATACCCTTCTTATTCAAGTGAAACCCTATGATTTCATCCATGAATTCATCTCTTTTGGGCTTAGATCTTCAAATCACCAAGAACACCAAGAACACCAAGAACACACACTTGTTATTTGGGCAGTAATCACCCTATAAGCTTCCAAAACGTAAGTATCTCTTCCATATACTTGTTATCCATTAGAAGCACTTGATTAGCAACCAAGAAACAACCACTTTGTGCATAAACTTCAAGAGTTTACGGCCGTAAACCCTTCTTGGGGCCATAAACCCTTCTTAGTTCATGAGGTGGCCGTGAACCCTTCAACCCATGGCCGTAAACCCTTCATAAGATCTTGATATGGCCGTGAACCCTCCTTCCTTGGCCGTAAACCTTTCATAGGATCTTGATGTGGCCGTAAACCCTTCATAGATCAAGCCTTGGATCGTAAACACTTCATATGTGGCCGTAAACTCTCCTATGGCCGTAAACACTTATAGTGTGGCCGTGAACACCCTTTTATACAATCCTATGTGATTGTAACACTTCATTTCAAGTGTTTCCTAGTACCTAAGGTTGTACCCTTACATGATTAGTTGTTATATACACTAATTATGTACATATATGTGTCATTATATGCTTAATAGGATCCGTTTGTGCTCAAGACTTCACTTGGCATACTTAGCATCCTAATCGATCTTACATTCGAATAACTCACTATAGGTGAGTTCATACCCCTAACTTATATTTTAATGATTTTAAATGCTTTTATGGGGGGGGGGGGGGGATACAAGTAGAAAACAATATAGTTATAATATCAATCACATGTGATTTATAACTATCACACAAGAGGATTTCTTATACTTCAAAACTGTATTATCAAACAAACTGTTTCAAATCATTTTATAAACTGACATCAAGTCATCAATAACCATTCAAATGGTTAAAACTCTTTTATATAATAAACTCTTTATCGTTTTACAAAAATCTTTTAAACTTATATATTTTCAAAATCATGTCTATATAGATATAGTTATATAAATAAGGTTGAAAGGGCTTAGGACTGATAACTCGCTTTATTTCATGTTCCTTGTTTGGTTATGGACTTAGGGTATCGGTTGTTTGTCCGAGTGTCGTTTAAATCTTAGTTATATATTATGTATATGTATGTAGATATAAAATTTCTTCCAATCAGTTCAATACCTTTGGGTAGCAAGGGTGTACAAACATGATCAATCATTCAAACAACACTACTAGTAAACTATAATAGGTATAGTTTAGAGGATTACTACTTACTATTTCTAGAATAGTGAAACATACAAGAGTCAGTTCAAACATACTATAACTAGAACAGAAGGAACTTATTATTAACTAGAACAGAAGGAACATACTATTCACTAGAACAGAAGGAACATACTATTCACTAGAACAGAAGGAACATACTATACAAATACAATAACAAAGATAACATTAATATGAGCCACTACTTTATGACATGGCAATATACTGCTGTGTCACGTTTTGTAACCAGAGCCTCCTGGACGGAGAGCGTGAATTTGTGTATAGATCTATACGGGATTGACCATCCTACACCTTGCTGCTAGCTACAGTGGGACCTGTAGGTCTACGGGTGATGAATGTCATACCACTTCGATGTCTTTGATCGTCGTGTTTTACTAGTCAATCAAGTATGGTTATAATCTCATCACATTTTACCTTAATTAAACAATTGGTTTAAGGTAGTTAGTACATCGGTAGTTACTTTATACAATACTACTATACATCTTCATTTTCCCATTACATTCATATAGTGATCTTCTCACATAAACGGTAATGTAAACTATTTTTTGGTAATGATAGTCATACTTGGGAAAAACACTCACTTTTTCAAAAGAACAAACATACAGAACAATCGGGTCTTGGTAGAAGGCTACATTTCATTATGAGTAGAAAATATAGGATTTTCTAAGAGTTATACAAACTTTACATCAAACACTTACAAACACTTTCATCAAACTTATACAAACATTTGACACTAAAATACTTATGAACTCACCAGCTTAAATGATGATCTACTCTTTCAAAATAACTTGTATTCTCAGGTCAGCAGTAGACAGGTACCGATGACCAGGTTTTGAGAAGACGGAGAATGTTCAAGACTCGTCTTTTATTTTGATTCATATTTTGGTATCTTTCAAAATAACTTGTATTCTCAGGTCAGCAATGGATGATGTTGTTGCTTGTTTTACTATTTTGCATTGTTATGATACTCTACATGACGTCCTCCGCCCCCAAACGTTTCCGTCGTTCTGGTTTGGGGGTGTGACACATAAACACACTTTTGGCCTCACACACATACTTAGCTTGCTAGGGTTAATCTCTGGACATGAAAGGTTGTAAGGGAGGCGAGGTAAAGGACTTAAGGTCCTTTAAATAGGCTGCACATCCGAAAAATTAGGTTTTCATCACACAGCCTCAACTCGTCGAGTCCATCCCTCCAACTCGACGAGTAGGCTTCCTAACCCACGCGTCCTGATCAACTCCTACACGACGAGTTGAGGCCAACCAACTCGTCGAGTGGGCCCTTCAACTTGCACTAAATCCTCAAGTTCAACATCCAGGAATCGGAGTGTTACAATTCTCCCCCACTTGAATTAAATTTCGCCCTCGAAATCACTCTTTATCAACACATCGATCGAAACAAATAAACCGAGAAGCACCACCGGAATATCTCATATCATACAATGATCTCCTTCCCAAGACATCCAAAACTGACAGGAACTCCCAACCCGAAGAAGGATGGACCCATCTGCCATTGCAGTGCCATCTCTGACTCTCCAGAACCTGAAAACTATAGTGGTCTGTCTCCCCGACAGACCGCCCATGCAGAATATCATCATGTTAATCGCTCATCAAATAACAGACCCTGATAAACACTTCCAACTATGATTATCTTGTTGCGACTGATGGAAACAAGTCGTTGACCAATAATTGGCTGCTGATCACTCATGACTGCCATACTAATCGGTCCAGATCGTAACTCAAAAGGAACGGAGGGGTCACATCTCACCAAGGACCAACCACCGGTACTACTATCAGAACCAATCGAAGAATGAATCTTAATACTCTGATCTCTGACACTAGAAGAATGACCATGCCCAGTCGGAAATATCCTCTGATTTCCATATCCATAAGCCCCAGCTTCCCTTCAAATGTTCCTTCCAACACTGGGTACCAGGTCAGCTCCCGACCGAAGAGTTGAATCTCCAAGGCTACCCTAGCCCATCTGGCAATACGACTTCACAGTCGTTCTATCCAACTGAGTTGTCTCAACCAATCACACTAGACTCACAATCATGAAGTTTGCTTTACCCAAAGCGATTACTACAACCAAATTGAAGTCACACCTCAGCTTCGACCTCTGTCGTCTACCACCTGCTAATTCATACGTGTCGTGGTACTCCTTAAACCAATGAACCGATTCACCTAGGTCTAAAACAACAGATAGGAAACACGTCCCACTCATAAGGAAATCCATCTAGAAACTCCGAAATCCCAACCTGCTCGTCCTCCACACAGATAGAGCCAAACTCAACCACAAGAGTCTGGTCCGACACAGAATTGGAACCACTTGTCCCAATCTGGTACCCAACTAATGACCCATGTTCCACGAATCTACGCATGAATTACACCTCGATCCTTCCGATTTGCGACAACCCCTCTCTAACTCAAAACACAACGGTTTCCGACCATCACTGAGATCCCAGTCTCGCCCCTGGTTCGGCCACCAGGTTCCCATAGACTCAATTGGCAAGGCTACTCAGGACTAAAAACCTCTATGCGTCACACTCTGACTAGTGAATGCCTCGGCTCCCCGCAATCTTACATCACTCTCTCACTAACTGATGAGTGTTATGGCTCCCCGCAGTCTTATAACATTCTCTCACTGGATTCTGGGTGCTACAGCTCCCCGTAGTCTTACGATACTCTCTCTTACCGACTCGTGAATGCTACGGCTCCCCGCAGTCTTACGATACTCTCTCTCATTGACTCGTGAATGCTACGGCTCCCCGCAGTATTACGATGCTCCCTCTTACTGACTCGTGAATGCTACGCCTCCCCGTAGTATTACGATGCTCCCTCTTACTGACTCGTGAATGCTACGACTCCCCGTAGTATTATGATACTCTCTCTTACTGACTCGTGAATTCTACGGCTCCCTATAGTATTACGATACTCACTCGTACTGACTCGTGAATGCTACGACTCCCCGTAGTATTATGATACTCTCTCTTACTGACTCGTGAATGCTACGGCTCCCCGTAGTATTACGATGCTCCCTCTTACTGACTCGTGAATGCTACGACTCCCCGTAGTATTACGATACTCTCTCTTACTGACTCGTGAATTCTACGGCTCCCTATAGTATTATGATACTCACTCGTACTGACTCGTGAATGCTACGACTCCCCGTAGTATTATGATACTCTCTCTTACTGACTCGTGAATGCTACGGCTCCCCGTAGTATTACAATACTCTCTCGTACTGACTCGTGAATGCTACGGCTCCCCGTAGTATTATGATATTCTCTCGTAATGACTCGTGAATGCTACGGCTCCCCGTAGTATTACGATACTATCTCGTACTGACTCGTGAATGCTACGACTCCCCGTAGTATTACAATACTCTCTCTTACTCGCCATGGGCTCACTCTCACAGTTTTCCCTGACAGTCCGAAGTGATTACTCCCACCTAGATCCTCTCACTCTCTTGTCACCCCACAATCTTGTTGGATTAGGTGTCTAAGCCCATAACTATAATTGGTATGTAGTTGACCCGATGATAGCATGGTCCATTTGGGTTGTAACACTCTGGAACAATTTGATAGGATGGATACTTGAGAAAGAGGTTATTGTGATTTATTAATATATTATAATTATAATATATTAATTGAGGAATCACATTATTTAATTAGTATTGATCAAGAATTAATTTGGTATTAATTTAGTGATCAAAAGAAACTAATTAAAGTTAAAGGGACTAATTCTTCTAGTTGGACTCATGACTTATGTTGACTAGGGTTGGACTAAACTTACATGAAAGTCCATGAAAGGTTTAGCTTAAAAGGCTTATGTAATATGAAGAGTCATTAGGGTTTGCATGGTTGTAATCCTAAGCTATATAAGAAGACCCTAACACCTAAAATCGGCACTCATGCATGATAAAATAGTGGCTAGCCAATTTTGAGCTCCCAGGCTTCTCTCTCAAGTCCATTATCTTGTTCTTCGTTTGTTATAAGACATTTGAGGCATCAAACTTGAGGTGCTAGGCTCCTAAAGGTCAAAGACAAGCAAGCTACTACACAAGGTATTCCTCTAACTATTTTTATGATTCAAATGTTACCTTGCATGCTAGTTTAGGCTTTATGCTTTGGAAAAACAATGTTGCATGTATAAATAGAGAAAAATTAGATCCAAAGCATTAGGGTTGTATGTGCACCATAGGAATGTTAGAGTACATAAAACCCATCAAATCAAACCATCAAGCTATCACCATACCACGTTCACTAACTCATGCTCCGCGGTCCAACATAGATAGGTGCACTCACCTTCTCAAATTATGCATCACTACTCTTGACGAAAATTCTCATAGACAAAGCACTTTCCCTTAGTACAGTTCACGTCCCTGGATAATCCCCGTCTAGCGACAATTAACCGATGGTCTCACATCTGGAAATATAGTCGCTTGATGTTCCACTTGCCGTCTGACAACCCAAATCTCATAGTAACCCAACAATTTAGGGAATCACACTCGGATATCTTGATACACCACCACCGAATCTCTCGATGTCTTCCCACGACCACTGATCTTCCACTCACACAACTCGAAAACTAGAAGTGCTCCAACTCACAACTTGCAGCACGGGGAATCGCCAATGACTGAGAACACGTTGACGACAATCCAAAGCCCCATCCTCTACTGATCAAGCCCATGCGAAGCTATTCATACCGACTTTGTAGTTGATTGACAAATCAACTGCTCCCTTCCCAGAGTACAGATAGCAATCTATATGTCGAACTATCAATCTCTCAGCAATCGAAACTTGACCTCAGCAACCCAACTGTCTCGAAACTCAAACATTGGCACACCCGAAGAAACACGGATCATAATCAGATTCCTGCCTAACGGCCACCTGCCGTGAAGACACTAATTCCCTCCTGAGCATATGCGGCTTGCATCGTCTCGCTCTATACATTGCCTTGACTACGCTATGACCCCAGTCTCATATAATCGGTCCGCAGATCCCCATAACCCAAACTTCTGTACCACATCAGATTGAGGATCCTCCCCACATAATACCCAGTTCTCCCCCACTTAGGGTTTGAACCATCATCCATTGACATACCAACATACCACACTACAGACTAGCTCACCAGATGTACCATTCCCGACTCATGGAACGTACACACAACACTCGATGACCTTCCAGATAAGGACCAACTAACTCCAAGTATCTTGAATCTCAGATGAAAACCTTGGAATCCTCCCAATGTGACTGCCTCTAGTCACCCCAAAATATTATACCGACACATCACCAGACATCTCGACTGTCCCGAATTAGTTACGACTCTCAACCTGAAATAATGAACTATCACACACACCTCATCTACGATTCCTCAAACAACATTCCATCGTTGTGAATTATCATAGAAGCAAGATATCACTCTCACAGTCGATAAACAACGTAAACAACGAGGGTCGCTGCCCCGATATACTACTCTTGATTACCAGGAACTGCTTCTAAAATATGCCTCACTATACTCAACTAAGGCATATCCTTGTCCTCATCCATCTCAGTCCCCTCTGATGACTCTCTCACAATATAAGAAATACCTCGCAGCAGACATACCACACATACTCTGGTGAAAATATCTCAACTATATGCTACCCCACAGGGTTTAACTCCAAACTCTGAAATCAGAAAACCGTTACACCTTTCGCTCCACACGGGAAACAGAAATAGTGTAATTCTCATCACAGGAAGTGACATATCAACCATCGTATGACCACTCAACCCAGACTGTAATCCTCCAAAAGGCATCATCTCCACTTGTCCTCGAGTCCTGCGACTCCAACTGGTACCTCACCAATCAAACTCCTCGGAATCTAAACTCATTTTTCCTTGCAAGGTACACTCTATTAAAGCTCAGCCGACATGTCCCTCTAGCCCCACAGTTTACCATAGCCATTCCGAGTCTGAACACCCAGCGTCGGATAACTAGTAAAGATGGAAGCACCCTCTATACAAATTATGGTACCCGAACCATGTTATCTCCCCTCAACCTGCTATTTAGAACCTCTGGAATTCTCCCTTTTTCGAGTATGAGTCCTCTGCTTTCTGTAGTACGGGCCCATACTACCTGCCACATCTACCCATACTTTCCACACGGATCGTCCCATATTTCCTAAGTAGCTGCCCAACCTTCTCGGTTTCCAATCCCATTACACATGTTCTCTCTCTAGCGAATACTCACCTCTAAACAGCATACTCATCGGACTAAAATTGCTCCCTAGGCCCTCCTAGGTTCTCACACTGCTCTCCCATCAGCTGCTGAAGAACTCTTCATGATGCCAACCATCTACCACCTGAATATCGTCATATTCACTTAGTAGCTGACTCCCATCATCCAAGAGTTCCACAAAGCACAAAGCAACCAGCATTCGGGCATCGAATAACCTCCACCAGCATATAAAACCACTCTGGAATACAACTCCACTTACTCTATCTACAACTCAAAAGGCCAGACAATCCTACCTCTCGTGGGTATCTAACTACCCTCTCAGTAGATTCCTCAAATGCACATCTAGGTATCTCTCCTAGATTACTCCGCTAATCAAAGCTCTCTATAAAATATTCCTGCTACGTACTCCTACTCAGCACATACATAGATAAAATAGCAGATAATATCAATCAGTAGCCTCCCCTAGGCTAAGGCATCATGAATCAGACAACTCTAGCTCTAAATTCCTAAAATACCTAGCCTATCCTCTAGCATGCAGCTCTAATATCTCAAAAATATCTCATAATATAAATAAGTAATGGTATTTTGGGAAATCACTGTTCGGGATCTGGCTGATTGTACACACTGCTCCATCTCGTTTTCTCTTAAAAGCTCTTACTCGTTTTAGAAAATCATTTATTTTTAGAAAATTTTTCTCGAATCCTCAGTTTGAGTCCAGACATACCCGAGGGTACATCCAAATCCCTGAAACCAAGGCTCTGATACCAATTTGGAACACTCTAAATTTTCAAACAAAATTTTCATTTTTAAAACCACATAAAAACAATCTCACATTTCTCAAAACTCAATGTATAAGTTATTCAAAACTCAAGACAACAAAATGTTTGACAATATCCCAGAATCCTCAAAAATAATCTCAAGATGGTGTGTACAATCAAGCCGACACCTTCCCGTAATCTTGAGAGGTACCTGAAACACATATCACACAACACTGTAAGCACGAAGCTTAGTGAGTTCCCCAAAATACCACATACACAAATAATAAGCCTCTCATGGCTCTAGCTCGTGATGGACCCTCCGGTCCTGCATCCCAGTGAGGACCCTACGGTCTCACGGCTCGGTGTGGACCCTCTGGTCATATGTCTCAGTGAAGACCCTTCGGTCTCACAGCTCGGGTCGGACCCTCCAGTCCTGTATCTCAGTGAAGACCCTCTGGTCTCATAACTCGGTTTGGACCCTCTGGTCCTAACTCAGTAATGCACATAATAATATAGCATATATCACAAAGACAAGATGCATAATATCACATAACTCAATATAAGCACATAGGACCCTCCGGTCGATAACTCAAATAAGACCCTCCGGTCACACAACATTACCACTCAGGTAAATATAGTGAGAAGACTCACCTCGCAGAGTAAAGCAATATATCCCACACTCAAACTGATGGTCTAGACTCCGCCCCTCCACAACATCCAAAATCCTCAGCTTGACCAAAACGCTAAAGTCAATGGATGTTAACAGTCAAAGCTGACCTCGCTCGTCGAGTGCAACTCATGGACTCATCGAGTTCTCAGTACTCAGAAATCACGAAAACCCGAGTCAACTCGCCGAGTTGCTAGCCAACTTGTCGAGTCCATGCAGTGTCCAGAAGATCGGGGAAAACCCTAACCACTCGTCGAGTTGTCTAATCAAATCATCGAGTTCACTCTGAATCCAGAAACGGGAAAACCCAACTCAACTCGTCGAGTTGGATGCCCAACTCATCGAGTTCTTCAACCCTTTCTCATTAAACCCATTCCAGACGATTCCAATGCTCCAAACTATAGATCCAACCTCCTAGGATGAAGTTACCACGTAAAGTTGCTAACTTTACGATGATGCAAGGCCTCACACGGCTAAATCACCCAAAACTAAGCTCGAGAAGGGGTTTAGGACATGAAGACGGGTCAAAGCTTCGTAAAGCTTGAAACTTTATGTACATGGGACCTAGAGAAGTCCAGATCTGAAACTCATACCCTCTAGGCAAGCTTAACTCGAGAATATCCCTCATTTTGCACCAAAAAGACCATAAACTCACATAAGAAGAGATCTAAGGAATGGAAAGCCAATGTAGAGACTTTTTACCTTCCACTGGATGCCAACATGATGTAGATGCTGGATCTACAAGCTTTCCCTCGTTCCAAGCCTCTAGGTCCTCAAGCCTCTTCAAGGAATGCTCCATAAACACACTTTTCGCCTCATAAACATACTTAGCTTGCTAGGGTTACTATCTGGACATGAAAGGTGGTAAGGGAGGTGGGGTAAAGGACTTAAGGTCCTTTAAATAGGCTGCACATCCGAGAAATTAGGTTTTCATCACACAACCTCAACTCGTCGAGTCTATCCCTCCAACTCGATGAGTAGGCTTCCTAACCCACGTGTCCTGATCAACTCCTACACGACGAGTTGAGGCCAACCAACTTGTCGATTAGGCCCTTCAACTTGCAGTAAATCCTCAAGTTCCACATCCAGGAATCGGGGTGTTACACATGGCATGACTGGTGTTTAATTCAAGTGTTTAGTTTATTACTCGAAACATTATACAATGAATAAAGTCTAATTAATATGGTGATTAAATAATAAGAGTTTTATTTATATTCAATAGTTTTGAGACCATAGTTAATTAGGTTATCATTGTGTTTCACTTCACATGTTTTACTTCCCTAATAATTGGATTATTCAAAACTCCACAGTCGATCGTACTTTTGGAAGTAAGTAGCAAATTAAGACTATCATGAATTAAATTGTAGATTGTCTATGGAGATTAGTCATAGCAATGGTTTTGCTACAATGTTCATGAGTACTTCAAAATGGGGATTTTAAGTATTGGATAAACCCACGCTCATAGAATTACTTCATGGATTTTATCATGAGTAATTTTGAGACGATAATATCTTATATTCTTAAAATGGAGATATATGAGTTGTTGTTTACAAGTCAGTTGTGCATTGATAATACGTAAACGCATTAGTAGCTTAATGTTATCATTGTGTTTCACTTCGCATGCTTAACTTCCCGAATAATTGATGATGTGTATATTTAATGCACTAGTTTCGTATTTATAATTCATAGTTTATCGCATCTAAACCACACCTTACAGGCAGTGAACCCGTTCGAGTATAGTATAGTTTTGATAAGCAAGGGTGTCGAACACAAGGGGAACGGTAGTGAATTAATTTAGAGTGTTTGATTATAGGTTACACAAAACACACAAAAGCAGTGAAGAAAGGTTTTATGGAATTACATATCAAACAATCGATTAAACATCAAATCTCGATAAACTGACCGAAGACAAATCTCTTTAGGTACTTTGGTTTAGACAAATTACATCTTAAAATTATAGATAATTGCACACACATATTTATTTATTCATGTTCACCGATTTCTAAATGATTAGGTTCATGTTCACTATTACTAATCCTTTAGCAAACAAGTCAATTCAAGCAGTGATCAGTTGATTAAACTAACAGGTTTCCTAGTGTTCAGTTCGAATCAAGCAAGACTTGTAATAATAGTTAATCAAATTGGTTGGTTCAATTAACTCATATGTGGTTGGTCATCACACATGTTGACGCATTAATTTACTTATTTTCTAGTTAACCCTAGGTTATGTTCACAACACTAGGCTTACAATCTTGTTTTCACAAAACCATAAGATTCAAGTAATCAAGAGAATGTTCATACAACTCAATATACTTAGTCATCAACAGAAAATAATTGTCATTAACACATAAGGATCTTTTAACAAGCTTAACAAGATTAATTAAACACGAATAAAACAATCCAAATAGCAATTAATCCACAAAATCAAGGGTTCATCTAATCATAAACACAAAGCAAAGGGTTTTAACACCCAAATCAGAAAGTAATTGCATATAGAATCATGTTTGAACATTAATCTTGGTTGGAAAAACATACCACATGATTACTGGCATGAATCTGCTCTCCAATCCTTCAGATCTTCGCTCCTGTCAGCTTAATGGCCTTCCGACCGCCTCCTAAACCCTCAAAACGGCTTAACAAATGTTACTTGTCGACTAAGGTATGGTAGAACTCGGAATCTCCCTTTAGAACAACGTAAATGTCAATTTATAATAATTTTACACTGCCTACGAACGTTGGGCGTAGGTCCAACGAACACGGGGCATTCATCCAAGCAGTCCTGTAATCAGCAAGCAAGGAACGTTGGGCGTTCGGCCTAGAAACGCAGGGCGTTCGGCCCAGTTCAGCACAAATCTTCATATTTGCAATCCAACTTCGTTTTCCAAGGCTTTTTGCTTCATTTCCGCTCCAACAACAAATAATAGCTGTAATTTATAATTCAAAGCATTATAAGTACCTTTTAGCTCTAAATAATAAAAAAACATAGCATAAGATAATAAGAAAACACCGAAATGATATATATATATATATATATAAAATAGGCGTTATCAATTGGATTATTCAAAACATCCACAGTCGATCGTACTTTTGGAAGTAAGTAGCGAATTAAGACTGTGATGAATTGAATTGTAGATTGTCTAAGGGTTTAGACATAGCAATTGTTTTGCTGCAATGTTCATGAGTACTTGGAAATGGGGATTTTGAGTATTGGATAAACCCACGATCAGAGAACTATTTCATGGATTTTATCACGAGTAATTTTGAGACGATAATATCTTATATTCTTGAAACAGAGATATATGGGTTGTTGTTTACGAATAATTTGTGCATTGATAATACGTAAACGCATCAGTAACTTGATGTTATAAAACGTATTGTTGTGCGTGATTTGACGAGTAAATAGTACAAGCATATGAGTCAAAATTTATTCGTTCATTTTCCCTAACTGGAAAAGTGATATATGTGGGCCTCTCGATGATTTGATGATGGCATCTAAGCGCTTGGCCAAGCCTGGACTAAATTGATGTGTTCAATTAGTAGTCTGATTTCAGTCGTCATAAATCAGAAATCGGGAAACAAATCTTTTACAAAGAGATTGATTATGATCCATGTCTCATGCCCATACGATATCTTGTAGAACAGAGGAATATTTGATCACTTATCTTAGGACACGTAACTAAATGGGTCAGAGTTCGACAACGACTTTTGGTAGCTACAATTTGCTAGTCAATTCGGTTGTTATACTGGAAATTATAGTTATTAGACTTATCCAAATGGGAGACTGTTGGATTAGGTGTCTAAACCCATAACTATAATTCGTATATACTTGCATTAATAGTAGTACAGTCATTTTGGGTTGCCTTCAAACCTGGCAATTGAATAGGATGACTGTTAGAGAGAGAAGAATGATTTATTAATTTATGATTTGGTTAATAAATTAATTAGAAATCAAAATAAATGATTTATTAATGTATTATGGAATTTTTTAATTAATATTTGATCATAAATTAATTTGGAATTAATTTTGGGGTTAAAGGAATTAATTAAATGTGCAGGGATTTAAGGTGACAATGTTCAATAGTTGAGCATTGGGCAATTCTAGAACCTCCCTAAAGAGGGGGAATGGAATCTAGAGTGTCTCTAGGGTTTCCTTGGGCTCTAAGGGTGCCTTGGATGTCTTAGGGGGGAAGTTAAAGAATTAGGGTTATCTTGGAGATACCTGCCTTATCCAATACCATCCTAACACCTATATAAACCCTCCTTAGGGTTGAATTTAGGCTGTGACTCTTTTCTAAGATCTTTGGACGAAATTTTGATCCCTTCCCTCTCCCCCTCTCTCTATAGTTTTCCTTGGTTTCTAGGATTTGTTTGTGAACCATTAGAGGCGCGACACTTTTGGCGCTTGCTACCAAAGGTCTTTCAATCAAGGATTCAAGATTGTTTACAATAAAAATCTTAAAGGTATGTATCATAACCCTGCTTATGTGATTTTCGATTATTCTATAGAGATCTAGGTAAACAATCACAATATTAAAGTCATGTATCATAACCCTTCTTATGTGATTTTCAATTATTCTATAGTGATCCAGGGTTTACACTTGGTTGTTTATATTGTATGTTCAATTGGAGAGAACATAGATCTTAATTAGAGTTTTATGCACACATAGGATTGTATGTTATGTTCAAAACGCATCAATTATATGATTAATGATTTATAAGGGTATTATATTTTTGTTCGTGTACATATTTAGTTTTTTTTGCATGTATTACCATTGAATTTGTTTATACCGTTCTAAAATATCCTTATGATCGATTGATGTAGGTTTTACCGAATTACCAGTCATCTTGGAATTTTTAGATATTAAAATTAATGTGAATTAGGTGGGAATTACATGCCTTATTATGCGGGATCTCTATTACACCCTTATAACCATTGTGGTCTTCAAGTAACACATGACCGTTACTCTCCATTACACTAATTCCTCTATATTACACACCTTTCTCGGTGAAACACAATCTGAAAGAGAACCATAGTAAAATTTGGCACCCTGCCAATCATTGATGTCCTCTATACTGGAACATTCTCCCTACGCCGCTAATATATTTCGATCCAGAAAGAGCATCAGTCCAGGATGTTGATTTCAATGGGATGGGTTTCTCTGATTTCTTTACTTTTTTTTTTAAAAAAAACTTACTAAAAAGAATTGAGGAAATGTATATTACTATCTATCGGAAGAAAGTTTGAGTCATGGGTTGAATGTCATACAAAACAGTGGTGATTCTAAGTTATGAGATGATGAGAACTATGATCATGTACAAGATGAGGATGTGGTGTCAATCAAAAGAACAACTGATGATCATTTCTTGAATGTAGTCTGTCTAGTCAAGAAAGATGAAGATGATATATTTTAATGAAAAAGATGTTGGCATTATAGAAATCACATGTCTACCTTATGCATGATGATACTCGAGAATGGAATAAGATGGTTATGAAAAAGATGTTGGCATTATAGAAATCACATGTCTACCTTATGCATGATGATACTCGAGAATGGAATAAGATGGTTCCTTTATTAGGTATGAAATTCTCAAATCCTAGAGAGCTTAAATATTGTCTGAGTAACTATGAAATTTCACATGGTTATGATTTATGGTATGAAAAGAATGATAAATATATATTGTTAGTAAGGTGTTACAAAGGTAAATATCATACATGACCTTTTAGATTGTGGCCTCTTGGATGAAAATGAAATATCTTTCACTTCAAGCTACTCATAACTACTCAAATACATTCAAAATTGGAGCAATTGTGACTTATCGGTAGATAAGGAAACATTTTTTACATGAGATTTTGGAATGCCAAAGCTTAGTTTAATGAAAATGAAAGCTCAAATTCCAAAAATAAAATCTAAATGTCAGTGTTGTGCAGTATACAATTTTCAAAAGGTTTGCATTGTCTAAGATTGAGGGTAGTTTGAAAGAGCACCATGCAGAATTATAGATTATAGTGAGGAAATTAGGAGGGATAATCCATAATTTATTATTAAAATGTATGTGGATATCATGTCTGATTCAACCATAAAATCTAAATGTCAGTGTTGTGCAGTATACAATTGTCAAAAGTTTTGCATTGTTTGAGACTGAGAGTAGTTTGAAAGAGCACTATGCAGAATTATAGATTATAGTGAGGAAATTAGGAGGGCTAATCCATAATTTATTGTTAAAATGTTTGTGGATATCATGTCTGATTCAACCATAGTTTTTAAAGGTATTATGTTTTCTATAAATTTGTTAAGTATGGTTGGATATATGGTTGTAGAAGAGTAATTAGGGTTGATGACTATTTTTAAAGGCATTTGTAGATGTGAGCTCCTTTTAGTAGTGTGTAGGAATGCTAATAACCATATTTATCTTATAACTTGGTTTATAGTAAACATCGAGAATAAAGAGGCATGGAAATGGTTTATAGACCTTATTATGGATGAAGATGGAGGGGGAAATGGTAGCGAGCTTACTCTTACGTCCTATAGACACAAGGTATGCATTTTCTTACATTTTGCATATGTTTTCAGTCTTTTATTTCTACATACACTTTTTAATTCTTAATATGGTTTCATTGAAGCTGTCAAGGAAAGGGTACCTGAAGCTGAACATAAACTATTTACCACTCCTTAAATGTTTCAAGTTTCTATGGAGGAGATAAAGAATATAGACAACAATGCATATGATTATCTCATGGAGAGAGACCCAAATTTTTGTTCAAGTGATATTTTTGTTGAGGGTAGGAACTGTGATGCTATGAAAAATGAGATGTCATAAAGCTTCAATGTTGCTATCATTGACTCTAGAAAGAAACCAATAATCACAATGTTAGAGGACTTTATTTATTTATTTTTTGTCATGGATAAGTTATACAATTAGAGGCTGAATGGAATGAGCTGGAATTTAACAAATTGCCTATCAACTAGAAGGAAGATATAACTTAGGAAGACAACGTAAAGGTAATTTTGTTTTGAAAAAAAATAATTTTCTTTTATTATAACTATGCATAAGTTGGTTATTTAATTTTTATTATTGGAAGATTCTAGTCGGTACACATAAATGGGTATCAACAATTTGAAGTTACCTTACGGAATAATAGGTATGTTTTGTCATGTAGAAGCTGGAAATTGACAAACATTCCATGTTTATATGGCATAGTTGCTAATTCATCCCAAAATACGATTAGAGTAAAAGTATTCTCAAAATATCAAAGTTAAATCATAAACAATTATTGAAAAATATAATCTTCAGGGGATGCAGTGCGATCAAGTCGGGTCCTTCGTTTTGAAACCAAGAGTACTTGAAAACATTTAACAACAAAACCGTACGCACAAAGCTTAGTGAGTTCCCCAAAATACCACATACCATACAAATCAGTGGCCCAACCCTGGGGTATATTCCAACCCAACATACAATCATAGGCCCAACCCTGCGGTTTCTTTCAAACCAAACATAAAAACATGGGCCTGTCCCTCGGGCCCAACCCTAGGGTTTCTTTCAAACCAAACATACAAACATGCAAGAGTCATAAAGACATCTAGCATTCTACATAGCACAATCCAGTAGGTCGGCATTGGTGCCTTCGACCCACAAGTACAGTAAGAAGACTCATATGAAACAATCAACTAACACCTGACCTGACTATATTCAAAGAAAGCAGAACCTTGATCTCAATTCAAAGCAACTATACCACAAGAATCCTCTTGTACATTCCCACACTGCCATTTTTGCCTCCAGAAACTGCAACTATCTATCCCCGTGCTGGGTCTACATCCCAACTTTGAAAATCACATGTCTGCTCTCTTTTTCCTTCGGATGCAGAAAGCTGGAAGAACATAACCCTCGTCGTAGATAGTGACATACCAATCCATCTGTCAATCACTTAACCTCCGACTGCAATCCTCGAGCCGATCATTACAATCGCTTCCTTCTTGAGTCGCGTGACTCAAATGGAATTACCTTGAGCAAGGCCCACGAGACCTCCAAAATCAACTAACTCACCTAGGTCTGTACTATTCAAATTCAAACTGACATGGCCTCAAAGTCCCAAACAGTCACAAGATCCATCCTCAGCCTGAACAAGCATAACCGATAAACCGAATAAGATGGAAACACATTGCAATGAATCATGGTACCAAACCATACAATGAATCAAAGTGACAATGGTTCGAAATTCACAAATTCCACCATTGAAAACTTCCTCACCGAGAAGGGTATTGACCACAACTTTTCTACTCCATACACTCCCCAACAAAACGGTGTAGTCAAACGTCGTAACAGAACACTTGTTGAAGCTGCTCGATCCATGCTCAACTTTGCATATCTTCCACTCTATCTTTGGGCTGAAGTTGTCTCTACTGCATGCTTTAATCATAATAGAAGTATCATCAATCGACGCCTCAATAAGACACTGTATGAAGCCATGAATGGTAGGATGCCAAGTATCTCTTTTCTTCATGTTTTTGGATGTAGATGCATCATCAAGAACAATCGTGATCAGCTTACAAAGTTCCAACCCAAAGCTGATGAAGCCATCTTTCTTGGATACTCTACTGAATCAAAGGCTTATCGAGTTCTTAATCGGCGAACTCGTGTTCTTGAAGAAAGTTTTGATGTCACCTTTGATGATAATTTCGTTCGGAATTCTGGCTCAACCCATGTTACAACTCACATCATGGATTCTGATGCTCCAGCGCCAGGATGTACGAACCAGCAAACAATCTATGAAGTTGACTTTGAAACCTTGTTTGGACCCTCAGAAACAACTCTTGATTTGGAATCTCGAACAAGACACACCTCATCAACCGAAGCTCTGGTGTCCCAAAATGTTTTAGGTCCGACACCCATTTTTCCTCCATTTGATTCCGAACCATTTCAACCTTCTCAGGTTGAGGGGGAGAATGGTCAACCTTCCCTTGAATCAAATGTGGATGGATATCAAGATGCAGCTGCTGAATTCGACTCTAATCCTATCAACAACGATGATGATGTAAATTTCTTCAATTTTCCACCTGATGATGACGTCAACCTATCTGGTTCAGAAGTTCAGGGGAGCATCATCCACAAGTTTAAACTATTCAGGGGGAGCAACACAACCCCATTGTTGATATAGTATCATCTGCTGCACAAGAGCTTCCAAGACTACATGTTTGGACTAAGGATCATCCTACGAACCAAGTTATTGGAAATCCAAATGCTGGTGTTGAAACTCGTTCTGCCACAAGTGTTTAAAATGAATGTCATTTCTCATCATTTATCTTAATGGTTGAACACAAATCCATCAAAGAAGCACTAGAACATGCTGATTGGATTACAACCATGTAAGAAGAATTGGCAGAATTCGATAGAAATGAAGTATGAACTCTCGTACCTCCTCCTCAGAATCATCCCATTGTTGGTACTAGATGGGTGTTTCGGAACAAACAAGATGATGCAGATTCAGAACAAAGCAAGATTGGTGGCTAAATGATTCACACAGATCGAAGGGCTTGACTACGATGAGACTTTTGCTCCTGTTGCCCGTCTTGAAGCTATCATAATATTTCTTGCTTATGCTGCTCACAAAGGCTTTAAGGTTTACCAGATGGATGTCAAAAGTGCTTTTCTAAATGGTGAACTTGATACTGAAGTGTATCTTCAAAATCCTCCTGGTTTTGTCAGTCTCTCATATCCGAACTACAGCTACAAACTCCGGAAAGCTGTTTATGGCCTCAAGCAAGCTCCCCACGCCTGGTACGAGACCCTCACTAACTTTCTCAAGCGTTCAGGTTTTCAAAGAGGTATTCTCGATCGTACTATGTTCCTAAGGTCAAATAGAAAACATCTCATGCTTGTCCAAATTTATGTTGATGACATCATTTTCAGATCCACCGATTCATCAATGGTTGCTGACTTTGCTAAGTTAATGGTTAGTAGATTTCAAATGAGTATGAATCGTGAACTAAGCTTCTTCCTTGGTCTCCAAGTCAAACAGACCAACAGAAGAATTTTCATTCACCAAGAGAAGTACATTTCAGAACTTCTCAAAAAGTACTCGATTGACACATGTGCCTCAACCAAGGTACCTATGGGTTTCAGACACAAAATATTTTCGGACCCATCCGGTGTGGCAGTTGATGAAAAGAAGTACAGGGGAATGATTGGATCACTACTCTACCTCACAGCAAGTCGTCCGGACATCATGTTTTCAACATGTTTGTGTGCCAGATTTCAAGTTAATCCAAAGATGTCTCATCTATTGGTTGTTAAACAAATATTCTGATACCTCAAAGGTACAAATAATCTCGGAATCTGGTACCCAGCAAATGAGAGTTTCCTCCTACAAGCATATTCCGATTCAAGCTATGGTGGCCTTCAAATGGACAGAAAAAACACATCTGGTGGCTGTCAATTTTTAGGTGGTCGATTGGTCAGCTGGTCATCTAAGAAACAAAATTGAATTGCACTTTTAACAGCAGAAGCGGAATACATTGTTGCTGCTAGTTGCACATCTCAAGTTCTACGGATGAAATCTCAGCTTTTGGATTATGGTTACCGGTTTCAACAAATTCCAATCTATTGTGATGAATCAATGAATCGAGTAATGAATTAATCAGAGTATGAATTCAAGTAAGAATGCGAGATTTGAACACAGGATGTAAATATGATCTTGTTATGCTCTATTATGCTTTCGAAGTCTTTACAGAGTGCAATAGACAAGTCTGTAAAAGTTCTTATCTAACTCTAGTAAATAACCCTATTTATAGGGAACTGAAAGGATACAAAAAATATACTAAGGCATTGACTCTAAAGCTTCGAATAAAAGCGCCCTAGTAAAATACATTACAAAACATTCGAAGAGTCCAAAACATACTTCGACTAATTACAACAATTCGACCCTTACAATCTCCCCCTTTGTAATCATAGACGAAGTCTTCAATTTGTAAGAAGTGTGATGGAATACAGTAATACTCTTCGAATCTCCGTGTACCAGGAGATAATCTTCTTCAGCTCTTTCTTGTCACCTTCATTGTTCTTCTTGCAATGATTCATACGAACAATCAAGTTCGTATATTGAGATGTTGAATATCTCTCTACTTCACTTGCTTGGAATAAGAACCGTTTAGACTTTCCAGCTTTGTCTTTTCCTGCGAAGACAATTCCAAAAGGCTTCAGGCAAATTTCACCATCAGCATACTTCTTCAATTCCGCCTGAGTCTTCGTAGGAGCCATCGGAGCTTTAATTTCCATTCCTTTGGCAGTAGCTAATTCAACATCTGTTAGTGCCAAGCACTCATAATAGTTTTCGATAAAAATCTTGATGTGAGCTACTCCAAGCTTGAATTCATCTGGTTCTATGTTTTGAAGGTATGAGAATGATTTGTCTTTCAAAAGTAATGCAACTTGTATAAGATCATACAAGTTTATTAATGGAAAATCTACAACAGTGAATTCGCAAATATTTCCATTTGCCCTGGCAACCACATACTTAACATTTTGGACTGTGTTTTCGAAAACCACATCCTTTTTCATACTTATGACCTTCTTGATTTTTATTAAAGACCAAACTTCCTCACGGGCTTTTCCAAGAACAGCATGAAAACGAATTTTCATGTGTGTACCTTCATCTTTATTTTTAAAATTCCCTTCTGCTTTGAACTGAGGCATGATAAACATCATTTCGTTTATTGGAAAATCCAGCTGGCTTGCATTAGTATTTGTGACCATATAACTCTGCTTTGGTTTCTTCTCGAATGTATACATGTGATTAAAAGCAACCTTGGCCTCAATTGTTTCATAATTATAATGTTTGGCTGGATCACCTTTATCCATTCCCTTCGGATCACTAGCACGCTGAGTCATAATACTTTGAATAATCCTCAGTTTTTCAAGTTCAGCTTCTACTTCAGCCTTCTTTTCCTCTTTCGATTTTTCCACTACAATTGATTTGCCTTTATCTTTCAAGGCTTGATTGTCAGTTGTCTCTTTTGGTTTTGAACCACTCCCACCAGTCTCCGAAGATTTACCAATAACAATTCCTTTCGAAATTGGTCTTGCAAATTGTTGTTACAACAGTTGAAGTGACAAGTTCAGCAGAAACTATTACTGGTTTTGTTGTTGGGATTTTCGAAGAAAAGATTTTTCCCACAACTTTCGCATCTTCTCCACTAGTCTTCGACTCACTAGTTTTTCTTTCTCCCCCTTGCACCCCTATGAAAACAGGTGGGGCAAACGTTGTTGGAAGAAGACTTGATATGCGAAAGAGAGGAGCAAGTTGTTTGTTGAGAATTGCTTCGAAGTGAACAAACTTTTGTGACAAAAATTCAGGTGTAATCAAGGAAGAAGACACCGGCCTGCAAGAAATTTCTTTTAACTCCTTGAGTAAAGTAATCACTTCCTCAAAGTTTTCACTTTCAGTTGATGAAATTTGAGTAAGTTGTGGACTCAAACTTTCATATAATTTGACAAATTTGGTGACAGCGTCACAAATTATATCAACCTTTTGATGCAATGATGCATAGTCGTGTTGAACAGTAGCTATTTCTCTTTTCATATCTTCACGAAGTTCGTGAATTTGCAAGTTTACATCCTCTCGAACTTTCTTCACATCTTGAATAAAAAGAACATGTCTTTCCTTTGCAACATTCTTCAACTCTCTCAGATCACCAGCAAATTTCGAATTTTGAGAATTGATTCGAATTTCATTGTTTTGATCATTGAGATCAACTTTCTCCAAAATTCGTGATTCAGAGTCTGTAAGCATTCCAGAGACTTTGCTCACAACTCTGGTTTCAAACATCTTCAACATCGAATCAATCTCCAGACTTGAAAGAGATGAACCACCCCCCAGATCAGCTTGGGATTGAAGTATTGAATTCAACTTCTGATTCAGGATTTTAAATTGTTGCATGGTCATCAGCATATGATCAGGAAACTGTTCTTCGTCTTCATGAAATTCCAATTCATCAAACATACCACCAAACCCCTCATTATCAGTCTTTGTCTCCACAAAAACAGTTTCTTGAACAGGTGAAGTGGGTTTGGGTGGCTCAGTAGATTGAGAAGAAAAAATAGAAGTAAAGGGTTGATCAAGAATATGTTCGAATGTTGGAGAATCTGTCGTTGAAGTAAGAGGAGCAGAAGTAGATGGACCTGTAGCTTCATTTTTCGAACCTCCTTCACCCATATCGACATTTGCATCCGTATCAGATACGTGTGCAGGGATGCCTGAAGTTCGAACCTCCTCAGGAACTGATTTGGCAATCGAATCTTCGGGTGGTATGACAACTGTCTTCTCTGGAGTGAAACTTTCTGTGATAAGAGTAAACTCTGGAGTTTCTGGAATTCTTTCACTATCATCTTCTGTTGACTCAGTAGAGATTACAAGCTTTCGAGTCTTCTTCTTCTTTTTCTTTGACAAATGCTTTGCCATATCTTCATCCCTTCGTTTCTTGGACATCGGTGAAACAGGTGCGGGCACTTCCTTAATTAAAACGCCTTGATGAGTGATTTGAGGTTTTCGAATCACTTTTTGTGTGGGATATTTGCGTTTATTGGTTGACTTCATTTTATTTCTTCGAAACATTCCAGTCTTCGAAGGAATGATAACATTTTCTTGGGTTTCTTCAAGAATAGGCTCAATCACTTGAGTCTCAACAACAGACACTACATCAGTTTCAGGCTTCTTCTTTGGAGATTTCGAAGATTTTGACTCAGTTTCATTCTTCTTCGTCTTCTTGGATTTCGTATCATCTCTATCCAAGAGTATGCCAGTTTTGATTGAAGAATCAATAGTCTTCAAATATGCCACCAATACAGAGTTCGAAGGATCAACTCTTTTAAGCATAACATCTGGAATACGAGCAACTGATGGAAAAACTTCAGCACTATCTGTGACATCCTTCGGATAGTGGTATGATTGAAAAACTGCTTTGTCTTCATCATTGGGTACCAAAATCCCCTCCTTATTGTAAAAGTGTTGCAAAATCAAACTCCAGTATCTTGCACACGAAATACCATGAATAGCATTCGTGTGTTCTACACCCTTTTGGAATTCCTTCCACAACTGTGTAGAATAATCTACTTGAAGATCATAGTAGATGCCAGCAACCATGGCATAAACCTCCATTCTTCCTTTATCAAGGCCAGCTGATCTCCCAGTCAAACATCGTAAAAAAAATACTAAATAAGAAATTCCAGAGTCGTGGAAGTCCAGATTTCTTAAAATCACTAATCTTGGACAATGGTGGCTTATGGAAAAGTAAATGAAACATATGGAGGCGAATTCGGAATATCAAGAATTTGGCAAAATAGTTTCTTGGTTAGCCTGACCTTTTTGTCGTTCACCAGATGAAAAGTAATCGTATCAAATGCTTTGTTGTATGTCGCAGTTGATCCTGCTTGAGAAAGCCAGGACAATGGAACAGAGAAAGAGTTGAACATCGCTTTAGCCAAAACCGAGTTCTTCAAAGAAACTATGAGCATCTTTAATTCTTCCGGGTACTGAGAAACTTCACCCTCCAAGTAGTAGTTTGTTGCTTGAATCTTCATTATTGGTAATGAAGAGGCATCTTCAGTGGTATGAGAATCAACATGAGCAGAAGTCGCCATTTTTAGGGTTTGAAGATGATGATGAACAGAGAATTTGGGAAATTTGCTTTTTGATCGCGTAAACTGACAATGAACCCCTTGAATTCCCTTTTATATGTAACCCTTAAATTTGAATTTGAAGCGGGATATGTATTTAATGATATCTGACGTGGCACCTTGAAAATCGGACCATTACTGCGTAAAAGTAGCCATGCGTCAAAAAGTAGCTGTCACATTGCCTTGAAAAACGGACAGAATACCATACGTCATTTATAAACAGCCTGTCTTGTAATCCCCAAGAAAATTGTAACCGTCAGAACCCTTCGAATGGAAGCAAGGCTCTTTCACTTTTGGGATGAAAAGTGAAGTCATACGCCAGAAGTTCGAAATCATCAGTCTGAGTTGGTATTACTCGGAACCTCAAGGATTTCGTGAGTGCTGTGTTCCAAAGAATAGAGACGAGAAACAAATATAAGAAAAATATGGGATATTGTGCTGTCAAACCATTGACACAAAAGCAGATGAAATCCCGGGCAAAGATTACTTCATTAATCATTAAGAGAAATGATCAATAGCTTGTGTGGGTTCCCGTGAATTACAATCGAATATTTGTTGATAAGTATCAAAGGGCTTCTTTTATAATGCTTCGTGGATAGTTCAAAATTTCGTTACATGTCATCCTAAACATAAGGTGAGAAATTGTAACAGAAATTACTTGTTTGACCAGTGTAGTCAGTGACAAGTTGGCTTTGAAAAATTTTGAAATGACTAGGACATTCGAATGAAACTCACACGTAAATCATATTCAAGAAAAAAAATTTGTGTGCTGGATCTTGTTGGGTAACAAACATCGTGGGTTTCGAATGTTTGATCAAGACCACTCATTCGAAATGAATATGATTTGGAGTTTCGAATTTTGGTACAGAAACAAAAGTTTCGTGAAAATCTGGAACTTAGTTCCCCGTCAATTCCTTAAAAAAGGTAATGAAAATTGGGTTTCACTTTCATCACGGTCTCATGATGTCAGATCATAAACACAGAGTTTTGATATATCTAAGTCTCGATGGGTTTGATCAGAGACCTCTCGGACATATGTCTTCGTGTGTGATCGTGTAAGAACTTTATGGATGAAAAAGATTGATGTAAGACACGAAAAGTACCTCTGTTATGTTTGGACCAAACAGTAAACTCTTAACTCATTTTGAGAAGAGTAAGGTAGCTCAGAGACTAATGTGAATATAAGCCTGATTGGGAAGAAATCTTCGTATGAATAATTTCATTAAGGCTTTCGTACACACACATTGAGTCATGGAGGCTTTGGTCAACATACAGCAGCATGCTTCTAGGGACATCCTAACTAGTTCGAATGATGAAAAATTTATCGATTCATACGAAAAATGTACCTTACCCGAGTACTGCAAGCATAATCTCATCTGTATCTTCATGAGAATCTGTAACAAAATGCTAAAAAGAAATAAGAATCAAAATATTTTTGATGTTTTGATTTTTCGAAAATAAAGACAGAACAAACGAAAATCTTTTTGAATTTTTGAATTTTTCGAAAATTAAATGACAAAACAAACGAAAATCTTTTTGGATTTTTAAATTTTCCGAAAATTGAAATAATACTTGATACAAATATGCAAAATTTTATCATCCCCTTATAAGTAACAAATGTACGAATTCGAAGAGGTCGAAGCGTTGACTATGAACAGTAACAGCTGAATCAACCCTTAAAACAAGTAACAAATGTGCGAATTCGAAGGGGTCGAAGCGTTGACTATGTACAGTAATCTCTGAATGCTGAATGACTTTGCCTTGTCTTTTATTAAGCGCCTCTGATTCATTCCTTATCGTGCATCATTCTTCTTTTTCGCATGGAACATAATTTCCATCGATCATTCCAAGTCCCTCTATAATTCTCACAAGAGATTTTTCATCTAAAGGTTTCGTGAAAATATCAGCTAACTGATTAGTTATTTTCACGAAATGTACTTCAATATTTCCATCCTCCACGTGATCTTTGATAAAATGATAACGAAGAGCTATATATTTAGTCTTCGAATGCTGCACAGGATTATGACAAATTCTTATTGCACTTTGAGAATCACAATATAATGGAATCTTTTTCATATTTATTGCATAATCACGCAATTGACTTTGGATCCATATTATTTGTGAAGTGCAAGCAGCAGCAGCCACATATTCTGCTTCAGCTGTTGAAATTGATACGCATGTTTGCTTTTTCGACTGTCACCTTACCAATTTGCCATCAAGAAATTGACATCCACCACTTGTGCTTTTTCGATCAATATTACAACCACCCAAGTCTGCATCCGAATACGCTTGTACAAAGAACCCAGTTTTCGAAGGATACCACAATCCTAACGAAATTGTTCCTTTAAGATAACGAAAGATATTCTTTACAGCAGTGAGATGTGGTTCTCGTGGATTAGACTGATACCTAGCACAATTACACACAGAAAACATGATATCAGGTCTACTAGCTGTGAGATAAAGTAATGAACCAATTATGCTCCTATATAAAGTTATGTCAACAGCAGGTTTATCTAACGACGGTGTTAGCTTTATGCCCGTTGCCATTGGAACTCGTAACTTCATGCTATTCGTCAATCCAAATTTTTCCAACAGATTCTTCGTATATTTTTCTTGATTAATAAAAATTCCTTCTCTGTTTTGACGAATATTCAAACCAAGAAAATTATTGATTTTTCCCATCATACTCATTTCGAACTTACTCTTCATCAAATCTTCGAATTCTCTAGACAAAGCAGGGTCAGTTGAGCCAAAAATAATATCATCAACATAAATTTGACCAAGCATTAGATGATTCCCCACTTTCTTTCGAAATAATGTGGGATCAACTGATCCTTGTTTAAATTTAGATTGTTTCAAAAATGATGTAAGAGTTGCATACCATGCTCGTGGTGCTTGTTTCAAACCATAAACTGCCTTATCTAAAACATAAACATGATCAGAAAATTCTTCGTTAATAAAACCTGGGGGTTGTTCCACGTAAACAGTTTCTTCAAGCTCTCCATTTAAAAATGCACACTTCACGTCCATTTGATAAACATCAAAGTCCTTATGAGCTGCATAAGCCAGAAATATACGAACCGCTTCGAGTCTTGCGACAGGGGCAAAAGTTTCTTCATAGTCGATTCTTTCTTGTTGTGAATATCCTTTGACAACAAGTCTGGCTTTGTTTCGAACAATATTTCCATCTTTGTCGGTTTTATTTTTGAAAATCCATTTTAACCCGACAATCGAAACATTTTCAGGTTTAGGAATTAATCTCCAAACCTTGTTTCGTTCGAATTCTGACAATTCAGATTGCATTGCAACAACCCAATCTGAGTGTTCCATTGCAATCTTAACTGTTTTTGGTTCAATTTTAGAGATGAAAACATTGAACATGCAAAATTCTTGATGAGTATTCAATACCTCATTCTTTGCACGAATTTGAGCTCTTGTTAAAACTCCCTCTTGTGAATTCCCAATTACTTGACCCTTCGGATGATCTCTTGTCCATTTTTCCATTGGTGGATATGCTGGATCAAATTCCAAAGGTGCATCTTCGTATATATCATCGTTTTCTGAGCCTACAATCGAACAAGCATCATCAAAATCATTATTATCTTCAATATTTTCTGAATGCTCCCCCTCATCATTATGCTCCCCCTCAACATTATGCTCCCCCTCAACATCATCATTCAATCTTTCTTTCTCCCCCTCGAAAGAATGCATGTCGTCAGCTAATGTATTCAAATCCAAGTGCTCGCCCTCCACTGGATTGTTTTGCATACGCCTTTCTCTGAAGAATTTGATGTTGAAGCATCATTATGCTTGGTTAGTTCAGAGATATGATTATCACTTGCATTTATTTCAGCATCAACAGCATGATCTGAAATTCCAAAAATTAAATCATAATCATTATCTAAGGTTTGTGAGGGTTCAGATTCATCTTGTATGTTTTTCAGAATTGGATGATTTTCAAACTGTGATTTTGTTTGTTTAACGTAATAATCATCAAATGTAAGATTAAAAGTTTCTTCAACTTTTCGTGTTCTTTTATTCAACACACGATATGCGACTGAATTATGCGAATAACCCAAGAAAATCCCTTCATCTGCTTTTGCTTGAAATTTCGTAAGATGATCCTTGAGATTCATAATGAAGCATCTACATCCGAAAACATGAAGAAATTTGACGTTAGGTTTTCGATTGTTGAGAATTTCATATGGAGTAATGTTAAAACGACGATGAATAAAAGATCTGTTTTGAGTGAAACATGCGGTTGATACTGCTTCAGCCCAAAGATATTGTGGAAGATTCGCATATGCCAACATAGTCCTTGCCGCTTCGCATAGAGACCTATTTCTTCGTTCAACAACACCGTTTTGTTGTGGTGTGTATGGAGATGAAAAATTATGCGAAATCCCTTTGTCCGCCAAAAATTAATCAAGAACATTGTTCTTAAATTCAGTTCCATGATCACTCTTAATTTTTTGAACAATCTTCTTCAATGTTGTTTCCATCTTTTTGATAAAGTCAATCATGATTTGTGCAACTTCAGATTTGAGCCTGAGAAAATAAACCCACGTAAATCTGGAAAAATCATCAACAATCACTAAAATGTATCGTTTCTTGTTAAGAGTTGAAACTGTCGAAGGTCCACACAAATCAATATGTAAGAACTCCAGAGGTGCAACTATTTTCGAATCAATCGTAATTGGATGACCTTGTTTATGTTGCTTGCCAACTTCACAAGCTGCACATAAAGAATTATTCTCAAATTTAAGTACAGGTAAACCTCTTACCAAATCTTGTACCACAAGTTTATTGATGTTTCGAAAATTGAGATGAGAAAGTCTTCGATGCCAAAGCCAACTTAAGTCTGATGTTGCTTTCGAAAGAAGACATATAGCAGGTTTCCCTACTATCGGATTGATGTCCAAAGTGAACATGTCACCTTTCCTTTTGGATTTCAGTAACACCTCTTTTGTTGTGACATTCGAAATAATACTTCCTTCTTCGTTAAAAAGAACTTGATTGCCAGTGCACACAACAAGTTGAGAAACACTTATCAAGTTATGTTGAAGACCTTCAACATAAGCCACACGATTCACTGTGAATTGACCATTCGTGATCTTCCCATATCCTTTGACTTGACATTTTTTATTGTTCCCAAACTTCACTACTCCAGCATTTTTGAGACATCGAAAATCACGTAAATTCCCCTTCTTCCCAGTCATGTGACGAGAGCAACCACTATCGATGTACCACTTGTTATCATATTGCTCATCACATAGTACCTACATTCAATGGAAAATTTTAGGTACCCAAGGCTTTTTGGGTCCTTGGAAATTAGATTTCAATTTCGAATGTAATGAAGAACTTTTAACCCAATCACAAACTTTTGTTTTGAGACTATCAATTAAGTTTACATCTTCATTTAAAGGAACTGAAACATAAGTTTTTGATGGTTTCGAATGTTCACTGACATTACCCTTCGAATTCTGAGTTTGTGAATGAACATTCTTTGCTTTTATTACTGGTTTCCAAGCTTTGACTGAAATGTTCGAATCCTTAGACGATGAACTGCCATTTGATGAATTATTGACATACTTTTCATATGCTTCGTGAATTTTCTCCTTTGAAAATGTATTTGACTGATACATTTTTCCTTTGCCTTCAAGCCAATGATCAATGTTCTTCCTTGACGTTATTCCTTTTTCTCGTGAAGTTTTCATAGTTTCTTTCTTCGTTTGATTTGGAAAATTTGGCTTTTTAGGAACAAAATCAACTTTTGGATTTGTTATAAAAGATTTAGCATATGATGTATCAACTGTTGATTTAAAATGTTGACGTTGAAAGAATTTTTGATTTGGTTTTGAGTTATTTGAAAATTTTCTTGAAATATTAGTTTTTGAAACTTTCGAAAACCTTGGTTGTTTATTCACTTCAGACTTTGAATGATTTGATTGAGATGAATGTTGAGGTTCTGTTGAAAAAGATGAATTTTTAGCTTTGAAAACATTTTTGGGTGATTGTGATTCAGACATCTTTTGAGACTCAACATTTTGCCAAAATATTTTCTTTCTTGCTTGTCTTGAAATGTTGTTTTCCTTCGAAAATTTGTCAATTTGATCTTTGAATTCCTTGGAGTTTAATTTGACAACTTTTTCACATTCCTTTTCAACTTGTTTTGAATTCTCTTTTTCAATTTCTGATTTTTCAACCCATTTTCTTTGTGGTTTTTGACGTTGGAAAACATACGAATTCTTTGTTAAGTTGTTTTTAACTGTGCTTTGGTTTGCGAAAAAACCTTCAGCAGTTGTTTTTGAATTATCCTCTTCAACTAACTTCTTTAATTCTGGTTTGATTTTCTCAACATTTCCAGTAGTTACGAAAACTTGATTTGGAAAAATGACATCATCTGTACATTTGAAATTTGGATAAACCACTGAATTCGTTTCAAGATAGTGTTCACCTTTTTCATTCATCACTTTTTCGAACTTTTGTGTATCACCATACACCTGATCAACCACAATTCGAGTACTTTCTTCTTCCTTTGAAGATTTCTTTTCCTTCGAAATGTTCTTTTCATCTTCATCATCACTATCATCAGTTTGGCTGTCTTTGAGATCCACAAAGTTCATATCATAAACTTTCGAAGTTGAGGGTATATCAGTTTCATTTTCAACCATCAAATCCTTAACTTTTTCTTTTCCTTTAGATGTTGAAGCAACATTAACAACAGACAACTGAGAACAATCAACATCTTCAAGTTCACTAATTTCACTAATATTGTCAGAATTATCTTCAATATCAGTAAAATTAGATTGACAATCAGATGTTGAATTCTCAGTCTTTTTCAAAATTTGAATTTGTTCAGATTTAGTCAAAGTATCATTCACTATGTTAACTAATTCATTCGCATCAAGACATTCATCAATTTTGACAATTCCATATTATATCTATCATCATGAACTCTGTCAAAATAAGCTATTATTAGCTCACAATCATACGAAATATTATCTACCTTGGCTCTTTCGAATGCTAGGAAAGGTAGTAATTTTCTATGTTGCTCTTTACTTATATCACATGAATGATGTAAATCAGTTAATTTGCTATAAAGTCGTTTAGCAGAATTACAATAAATGTTTCTTTGTGCTAGCAAAAGTTTAACATCACTCGATAAACTTTCCCTATCACACATTATATTTATCATTTGTAATTCCAAACATTCAATTTTGCTTATTTTCATGTCTAATCTCTTTTTGACCTCTAACAACTCCATTGACAACTTGTTGGCCTCATTGCTAGCAGACACAACAATTGAATCAAAATAAGTAACCGTCTCATCAAAAGAAATTAGTTCAGAATCATAAGCATGAGTAGGAATATTAAAGGATTCGAGAATTTTACGTACCTTTGTTGTCATTGGAGATTTGTCAGCTGCTTTGGATACGAAGCATCGTCCCCTCACTTCGAATTCCTCATCATCTGAGTCCTCCTCCATTTTCGCATACAACGCTCCATGCGTTGGATTCCTTATTTCTTCATCGTCTGACCCGGATGACCAGATTTGATAAGTTCCAACTTCATCCTCATGCTCACCCTTTGCAACCAGTGACAAATTCTTTGCTTTAGCACGAACCACCTCAAGCTTCTCTGCATAGTATGCCTCATCTTTGACTTTATTCTTCCTCTCATCCTTCTTTCGAAGCATACAGTCATTTGCAAGATGATTTGCACCGTTGCAATAATGACAATCTATTCGAGCATCACCTTTCAGCTTCTTCTCACCCTTTCCATCAGCTATCTTCGAATCTTGCTTCTCAACTTTCTTTTTCTCCTCAACAACATTTTTACTCACAGAATTTCCTTTCACCTCAGCAAGCTTAGTCTTCGAATTGAACGACTTTTTGAAAAATTTCTTGACACGGTTATTCGAGTAAAATGCTATTGCTTGATCATCCGAATTCATGATGAATCCTTCTTCTTCCTCAGAATCACCATTTTCAGCTTCTTTCTCAGAAATCTTTGATACAAGAGCTAATGGACCTCCCAAATTCAACTTCGATTCCTCAGCAATTTCATTTACCTCAATTTCGTGTGTTTTCAACTGATTGTACAAATCATTGAGAGTTGATGTATCAAAACTTTGTTGATTCTTCACCATCATACTCACACTTCTCCATTCTTTTCGAAGCCCCATTACAAAGATGAGATTGAATTCCATTGAAGTCCTGGTAATTCCATAGCGATTGCAACGATAGATTAACTCGTTCAGACGATCATAGTAAACTTCAATTGTTTCTCCTTCTTTTTGTTTGAAGTCTTTCAACTCAACCAAACACTGTTTAACTGAATTGATTTTTGTCTTCTCACTTCCTTGAAATTTATCTTTCAGATTGTTCCAGATTTCCTTTGCAGTTCTACAACTCCTAACGTAATTGTACACAACTGGAGGTAATGCACCTTGCAGTTCCCTCATACACCTCTTCTCCAGTTTCTTCAGGCGATCAGTTTGATTATCAACTCTCGAATTTGTAGAAGATGATCCAATTGGTTGAACATTCACTGGAACATTGACATTTCCAGTGATACATGACCATAATTCTTCATCCAGACCATTCAGATAATCCTACATACGATCAGCCCACTGATCATAGTATTCAGGGATTAGCATTGGAATTTTGGTTGATGAACCTAGCAGATGAGAAAACGAGGTCATCGAATTGAGATTGAAACTCGCCATTGTTGTACGGAAGAAGATTTTGAGAAGTTTGAAAAGATTTGAGAATTTGAAAACAAACTAGATGAATCAAATCGAATTGATGAGAATAACACTCGATTCAACAATTCAAATGCAGAATCGAATCACAGACTAAGATCTTGACAATTTTTCACTTTCAAAAAGTGCGGAAACTTTTGAATCAAAAAGTTGATTCAAAAACTTTTTGAACAACGTGAAAATCAGATTAGAGATATGATTCCTGCTCTGATACCAATTGATGAATCAATGAATCGAGTAATGAATTAATCAGAGTATGAATTCAAGTAAGAATGCGAGATTTGAACACAGGATGTAAATATGATCTTGTTATGCTCTATTATGCTTTCGAATTCTTTACAGAGTGCAATAGACAAGTCTGTAAAAGTTCTTATCTAACTCTAGTAAATAACCCTATTTATAGGGAACTGAAAGCATACAAAAAATATACTAAGGCATTGACTCTAAAGCTTCGAATAAAAGCGCCCTAGTAAAATACATTACAAAACATTCGAAGAGTCCAAAACATACTTCGACTAATTACAACAATTCGACCCTTACATATTGTGACTCTCAAAGTGCCATTGCAATTTCGCACAATCCAATTCAGCACTCTATGACGAAGTACATCGACATACGGTACCATTTCATTAAAGATCATGTTTTAAATGGTAACATCGAACTTATTTTTGTTCCATCTGACAATGAAATTGCTGATGTCTTTACTAAGGGATTAGACGAAACCAAATTCAATGGTTTTCTGAACAAAATAGGTATGATGATTCCTGATCCTCAGTTCTTTCAAGAGGTTTGCACTCTCTGATGGCAACATCAAAAACAAAATTAGTTCCGGAGTCAAAACATTTTTCATCTCAGAACTATTACCTCTCGGAACAAATAGGATAATTTTATGTATCTTTTTGTCTAACCACCTCTTGTAGTCATAAGTTGTGCAGCTCACCTTGTCTCACGAAGTCCATAACCAATATAGTTACATTGGTTAAAATTTCACCTCGGAACTTACTTCATAAGATCATCCCGAAATTCAAGTCTGGAACGGTATTGAACTCATTTCTCTCCGGAAGTTTTTCAAATTTCTCTCCGGAAGTTTTTCAAATTTCACTCCGGAACTTTTCAAAACTCATTCCGGAATCTCTTCAAAATTTTGCTCCAGAATATTTTCCAAAACTCACTTTGGAATTTCATTAACATTTCACTCCGAACTCTTGGCTCCGGAACTTTCAAAAATTCTCTCCGGATCTTTTTGACTCAAGTGCTTCATTCCAGAATCTATCTCGAAACTTTTTCATGTTCCGAGATCACTCAATTTCATCCCGGACTCTTCATGATAAGAAACCATTTTCAAAACATTCCGGAACTCCATTGTTCCGAAATCAAAACACATGATGAAGTCCAAAAGGTTTTAAGGTGAAACGTTTTTTTAACCGTTACTTTTTAAATGATGATTATCTTTTCACCCTCGAAACTCGCTCCACGTTGCACACGTCTCTGAAAAGTGAACATCACATCACCTAAATGACGGTTTTTATTTTTCACCTTAAGCCAATGAGATCTTTAGCCATTGCAGGTCAACTCAAACGAAAACGGCAAAATAATTAATGCGATCGGGTTCCTTATCCGGATATCATCATTACCTTCCAACCCGACCCGTTTTCCTAACATATATAAACCCTCCTCATACCTCATTTTACCCTTTACACGCACAAAAGATCCAAAAGTATTCTTCTTCTTTCTCTCAACTGTGTTCTTGAAGCTTTCAACTTCCTGCAATAATGGTGTCCTCATCTCCCTCCAAAATCTCCCAAACCGCCCCTGAAATTTCTCAAATCGCTTCAAATCCCCAAAACCGTTGCCAAAAAGAAATCCTCCAAGGGATCATCTTCTTCACAGTCCACTGAAGCCTTCCTCAGAGACACGACGCAGCTATTCTCTCTCAACCCAATGGATTTCGATGAGCTCATTCGTGTTATGAATGAGTTCATTGCTCATAATCCAATCGCAGTTTCTCTCACCAAGATTCCAGACCCACCAATACCACTTCGTCTTCTTCACACGACCTTCGAGTGCATCAAGATCGAAAACGATGTTCTTGAGACGAAGATCATAGGCGATCGTATTGTTCCTGTTCACAAGTCCACATTCCTCAAGGCGATTGGAGTGAAAGAAAACTCTTCCAACTTCAAGGTGCAAGAACTTACTGCTGAATAATTTCAACAGTTTCTCAATGATATTGGCTATGGTCAAGAATACAACGCCAAGAAGTTCAATAAATCGGTTGTTTCAGGCCTTTAGACCATCCCGATGCACCTTATCGTTAGAGGCTTATCCGGCAAACACGGAGGTACGGATACTCTTAGCAAATATTGGTTGTATGTTGTATACAATATTTTCTCCGGCAAGGACAACGCCGTCGATATTCCTGAAGTCCTATGGCAAGATTTTCGGAAGTTTGCCATCAAAAGGAAGCCTAACGAGATTTCAAGCCCTATATTTTGGGCCCTGACGATCCAACAACTCTACCGTGAAAGGTTCGAACCAATTCCGGTGAATACGATTCCGAGAGAGGTATTTATTTCTTTCAAAACTGTTAGACACTATCGCATTCCGGACCAAACCTCATTCAGACCAATTAGACGTTTACCGGAACATATGTTGGCCGTCCTACCTTCCGGATCTATTCACTTGAAACACCATTTGGAGACCTCGATTGTGTATAGCCCTACACAATCTGCCCCGGTCTCTGTTGAGCCCACTCCAGAAGTGGCCCAGACTGTTCCCTCAGGTGGCAAGAAAAAGAAGTACGCCAAGAGGAAATCCTCTCCCTCCAAGCCTAAAGCCAAAAAGAGAACCAAATTCGGTTCCTCATCTCAACAGGAAGGAGCCAAGTACATTCCAGCTGACTCTGGCCATCCTTTGACTCCACCTACCCACTCTTCCGAAGTACCCTTCGGAGTTTCAATATCACACGCACACACACATGGGGAGTCTCCTAATAATCCATCCTCACCTTCCCGAAAAGGTGATGTCGGTGTTGACAAAAGTTCCTTGCCCCCTCGAACAAACCCACGAATCTCATTTGATATCCCACTTCCTTCTACACAAGCACGGTCCGAAACCCCTGTTCTACACCCCAAGCATTCCGAGGTTGGAGTTGTACCTCCAACCTTTGGTCCCTTAACTGGTCTGATACCCGGTAAGGGTACAGGATGACTAGGAGTTAATGATCCGTTGTGGGAAGATTTTGTTGACAGGGCTCAGACAAGACGTCCGGAGCTCATCAGATCCTAGGTCGAAGCAACACTCATCTCTATGAGAAATAGGGCCATTCAGAGCAACCTGCCATTTGTTGCCCCTACTGATGAAATCGCCGATCTGGAGTTTGATTCCGGAGAAAATCCAAAGACTCATCTTCATGATTCCATGCACTTTGATCCCAATGAAGAACTCTCCGACGAAGTCATGTTTGATGATGAAGGAGCCTTAATCGCTTCTCCCAATCTATTCTCCTCATTTCCATTTCCTTCAAAGCTTTCCTCATCTAGGCTGGATTTGGACTTCAGACTCTCTTCATCCTCTTCGGAACCAGTTGACGAAGAAATTCATATAGAGGATCAAGTCCAAGTCAATCCTGAAGGTGAAACTGAATCCACTCCCAAACAAGACACTGCAGCTACAACAACGAAGCTTGGTCCTGCCCCGGAATCACCAGTGAATATAGGAGATGACAAGAATGCATCTCGGACCTCCACTTCTGACACAGGATCATCTGTAGGGAACTACATTGATCCTTTTTCCCTTTTGGAACTTCGAGACAGCCTCTCCGACACCATGAAGAAAGTTGATACCATTGAATCTTCTGTGGCCGGACTCAACACAAATATTGATGAAAAGGTTTCTGGACTGGATTCCAAGCTTGATGCAATCCTTAACTCATTTTCCGAAGCCAACAAGTCCGGACCCACTGTTGCTAAAAGAGAAGCTCAGCTTGATCCGCTCATTTCTCTCCGCCTCAAGCATACTATCAAAGAAGTTGAACAAAAATATGATGCTTTTGTCGATCACTATCTTGACACAATCACAAAGATGTTGCAAGTTCATTACAATATGCTCAATGCTTCAAACGAACTTATCAAGCAAACCCACATTCGTCATGAGAAGCAAATCCAACGTTTAGAGAAGGAGATCCGGAAGAAGGATGAGATGAATCTCATCATGCAACAGGTTCTAATCAAGCTACTCAGGTCATGTTGGAACATAGTGGATGTTTCGAACAATAAATTTGATGAGATGATCTCCATTCTCTCCCAGCTTTTTGATCATCTCAAAGCTCAGGCTCCCACAACTGAGGCTTGCGATGCCCTTACTCTCCAGCTCAACACCAGTTTTCAAAAGGTGTTTGACAAGTTTTCGGATCTAAAGGAGTCTGCTATGCTTGCATCGGTTGCCAGGCCTTCCGTTGCAAGAGGGGGAGAAGGACCCAGTTCAAGATTTCAACCATGGAAACCTGTCTCGGAGTTCAGACTCCCGAGATGAATTTGATGAATCTCTACAAATACTTTCAGGTTCTCCTCGTGATGATGATGATGATAATAATAATGATGATGATGATGATAGTGATGACGAAGATGTGTTTGTGAAGAACAGAGTGTTAGGACTTCAAGCTCCAAGGAAGTTTCCTTATAAAGTGCTAACGGAGGAAGAACAAAGAATCTGGTCAGCAGTCTCGTGGCCATCTACTCTAGCAGATTTTCTTCATAAAAGCATAGAAGAGGCTAAGGCAAAATTCAAGTCAACTGCTGATGCTTTCTGAGCCACTACTTCAATACCGCCTCCGATTCCTCCTCCAAAAATTACTCCCATTGATGAAGGTTCTCCACTCCGGAAGCCATATGACATTCCGGAAGAGCCCCTGCCTTCCTCCCCTCCGAAGTTTATCATTAATGAATATATGCAACACATCCTCTCCACTCTCCAAAAACAGAAAGACAAGGGCAAGAAGCCCATTTCGGACTACTCCTACACCGCTCCTCACTTGACTGAAAGAAGTGGCTGGTCCCAAGAAGAGATCAATTCAGCTCTTGAAAACAACATCTGGATGCAATCCTTCAAGGATGATAACCCTCATCCGATGCTAGGGATCTCTCTTATTTGCAGATATGGAATCTTGAAAGACGTTGACATAGTGCCCTTCATGTACTATGATCTTCCGAATCAAGATTCGGACCAGATCGACTTTCCACTCTCTCCTTTCAGCAAGTTCTACACCAAGTTCGCTTCTCTCCATCCAGAAGATGATCCTCAAATGATCATCTGGACTGAACGTGAAATATTGAAGACCTTTTATTCCAAGAACACACTTCCTCTAAAAGAAGTCTGGTCTCGGAAAAGGATCACCAAAATTTCCGGATTTTGAAGGAAGATCCTCACCAAGTTTGAACTCAACTATGTGCTGTTCCGGTACCACATCTTCCGAAACAAACCCATTCAAAAAACCATTACTGATGCCGACTTCCCTGCAATCAACCCAAACGACATTCTGACGATTACTGCACATTTCCAAAGCATTCAATCTGATGATCTTAGCATGGGAGCTTACCACGCTGCTTTGAGCCTCCTCAAAGATTATGTTGTTGAATTCTGCCGATGAGACTTTGAGCTGGCCCATTTGTTCGGAACTGAGAAATACTTGGCCAAAATTGACTTCAAGCTACCTGAAGCTGAAATATTAGCAGAAGGACCCATTGATGAACTAGTGCTAGGCTTTGTCTATCTCCAAAGGAAAAAAAATCAGAAGGAATTCTTCCGAGTCCAAGACAAACACCTGGTTCCCACCAAGGCCCTTTAAAAGTATTGGATTAATCTCTAAGTCCATAACTATAATTGGTAAGACTTGACCCGACCCGGCATGGTCCATTTGGGTTGCATGGCATCATGCATTTGGATAGACTATAATGAGAGAAATAACACTTAAGGTTTGTTAATATATTATAAGTTATAATATATTAATAAGATTATTTAATTAGTATTGATCAAGAATTAATCTAGGATTAATTAAGTGATCAAAAGAAGACTAATTAAATATATGGGTTGATTGTGTAAATCACCCATTCTTGTATAGTGGGCTAATGCTCCATGGATTGTCATGTTGGGATAAAACCCATAAGATGCTCCATGGATGCTCCATGGTATGTTTGAACCCATGGATCCAAGGAAATGGAAAGCCATGACAATTAGGTTTTACCCTAATTGTCACTAACTATATAAGCATCTTATTGTTGACAAAAATCGGCCACTAGAGTATGATAATAAGGGCTAGCCGATTTTCATGAAGTGTGGATGTTCTCTCAAGTTATTCCAAGTGTATTTGGTGTTGTGTGAACCATTTGAGGTGTCACACTTGGGGCACTAGGCACTCAAGCTTCATGAAGTCATTCTACATCAAAGAGGTATGTATTCTAACTTGTTATATTTCATATGAATCAAAGTTTTGTATGCTAGTTAGTATAATACCTTGGATATTCATATTTGCATGTATAATAGAGAAAACATAGATCCAAGATATTTAGGGTTGCATGTACACTTAGGAGTGTTAGAATGCTCAAAACCCAACAGTGGTATCAGAGCCTAGGCTTGTTTTCTTGTTATACTTGCAAAAATGGCTGAAAAATCGAATTTTGTTGCTGTCTGAACAGCAGAATCGCCGAGTCCATGAAGGGACTCGACGAGTCCATGCCTTAAAAGTGTTCAAAATGATCCAACTCGCCTAGTTGGTTCATGCACTCGACGAGTTGGACCCCCTGACAGCATATCTTCGAGTTTTTTGGCTGGAAATGGACTAGGAACATTACCATAAGTTGTTTTTGAACTTATAAACTTGTTTTTGATGTGGTAATGTTCATGCTAATCCAATTTCAAAGATAATTGTCAATAGATTCATGTTTTGTATTAGTTTAAGTGTTATGCTAATTACATGAAAAAGTTTGATTCCAATTATCTTGTTCATATGAGTTGCTTAGATTAATAGAAAAGGTTGATTGATTATGTGTCTTTGATCCATTTTAATCTAAGAGTGGATTCTAAAATGTGTTTGTGTAACTTGTCCTCAAGTTACATGAAAAGTCACATTAAAGTTTCTTAAAACTCATAAAAGTTGGCAATGGTTACAAAATGAAGAGTCTTGTCCTCATTAAATGGTTTTATGACTCCATAACTTGTCCTCAAGTTATGGAGGTTCAAGAGTCACTTCATTAAATAATAAAAATGTGTAACCTTAATTAGTTCCATAAGTTACAAAAGAAGAAGAGTTACATTCTTTAATAGTTTAAAGTCTTCCATAACTTGTCCTCAAGTTATGGAACTTGAAGAGTTTTAATTAAAAACTACTTTAAACACATAAGTTATGGAATTAAATGGTTTTGAATATTTTCAAAAGTTGCCCTCAAGTTTTGGAATTTGTAAAGTTTCTCTCATGAATACTTTAATTCCAAGTTAAGCCCTTAGAAATTTAAAAGTTAAAATTCAACCCTTATACTTTATAATATTATAAGTTAATAATATTTATATATATGTATAAGAGCAAGTCAGTCTTACCATTGGTAGGCCTCATTCACGAAGCCGGTCTATAAGGGGGGTATAAGGTTACTGTCTATAAAATGACAGTTTAATGGGTGTCCACTCTCACCCACCGCTTCCTTGACTGGTGGAGGGTCGTTAGCCAAACAGGTAGGACAAGGACTATAATTCTCCCTTCATTAAAAGTATTAATGATAAATACTAAGTAACTAAACCTCTTATTAATTCCCAATCTTAGTTACTTAGGAAAATGTGAATAAGGTGCTAATCCATGAAATTACACTTTGCACTTTGTTTAAACCGTTAGTGGAGCGTGTGTGGTTAACCGGCACTCTAACCTGGATTTAACAAGGTAGGCAAAAGGTAACTTAATATTTATCATAGTATCGATGGAGCTCGTGTGGTTAACCGACACATCGATTGAGGGGTAAATATTAAGGGTACCAACTAATTTGCATGGTTACTTCACACCTTGTTTTGTGATCCTCGGCATCCCAGTCACAAAACCTGAAGGGCACACTCGAGATTGAAACATGCCATTGAAAAGTTCAATGAATCTCAAAAGATCTAGGAGTTTCAAATCCAGGTAAAACCTAATTAAATTATTTCGTTTTCATGGTGGAAATTGGTGAATCGTCATTCGCCTACCTTCAAATATTTTATAGCTTGGATTACGGCATCCCTCTTCCAAGTTATAAAAGTATTTTGTTGGGTCCTAGCCTTAATATCTCATATTGGGTGTTATATTAAGGACTTTAAATCAACTATCTTGAATATCTCCCAAAAGATGTCTAGTTCAGACATCTATGATCTTCTCAAATCTCTTGGAACTTCACTTCCTCCACCTCCTCCAATTATTCTCCCTAACCCACAAGTTTAAGGTCACTCAAGCCCTATTGGCAAGCAAGGTCTATGTCTGATCGCATCTTGGAGATGAAGTCACATATTGACAAGACGGAAGAGTTGGGTGTCAAAGTCTTAAGAAAGTTGGATGCGCAATCACTTTCTAAGTCACATAGTGAGTTCCTTTGGGGCTCTTATGAAACAGACTATGACATGACCCTTAAAGATCTTATCTATTTGCTTGGTGCTGGTGAATCAGCAATGATTTGGAACGATAGTAAAGCAAATTTGATTAGAAGATCAACTTCCCAAAACTTTATGGACAGTGACAATGGTGACATTGGAAATCCAGAAAAAGCATTCTCTTCCCAATGGAAAGGGATTGGCCATAGTCAACCCGGTTGACCATATGGTAAAGAGAAAGGCTAAGTCTGAGATAGTCCCATTACTAAAGGGTCCATTTGTTTATTTTGCCAAAGGAAGGGGCGTTGATTGCAAAGCTGCCAAATTTACCTAAGGATGTTAAAGTCAATAAGTTTGACTCTTCTTCAGGTAAAAGTCCACTATCTAACTCTGTTAAGTTTCTATTATGAGATTCTCATTACATGATGTGACTGGGTCACATGTTGATGTTTTAAGAATCAAAGAAAAGTGAAGAAACTTAAAGGAAGTACATGCTGATTCTGATCACGAAGATGGATTTCGATCGCATGGTTTGGTGATCAGAACTTTTGAAGTTGTTACTTAGGAGTTATGATATATTGCTTAGGAATAGATAACAACAAGTTTTTCATATGCATTTGCACTGTAAGGATAAGTTTTTTCCGCAAAGTTTTGTAATAAATTAAAAGGTTTTAATTTTATATTTATTTTAAATATCCTTACAAGTGGCATTTGTGAAAAATAGTTGTTTATATGATTGCATTGATAGCAATATTTGAAAAAAAAATGGACTTGATTCTTTCGTTTGTGGTAGTGTCATAATTTACCAAATAAGGAAAGATTCTCATTCCCAAGGCTTCAGTCGGATAGAAACTTGGAATCATGCAAGTTGAATAGTATGATGAATGAGAACTTTCAAGCATTGGAAAATTAAGACTAATTACTTGTTCACATGGATGTGTGAGTCAAGTAAAGGACTAAAGGGATCGAGTACACATTCTTGTGCACTGGTCAAGTCCACCATAAAGATCGATAAGACTATTCGTCATGATTTACTAAAGTTTAATAAATATGGTTATACTTATAAGTTTAAGTATAATTCTGAAGCATTGGAAAAGTCTCGATGTATGGCAGAACGAATGAGAAGAATCAAATTAGGTAGAAAGATAAAAGTTTCTCAAATCTGAAAAGATGGGAGAGTACTTTAGTATCTTGTTTGTGATCATCTTAATGATTTAGAAATCATATCACAATTAGTTCTCTAAAGGTCATCTTAGTGCATTCTTATTACTAAGAAGAGGAGTCATGAATTGTTGAAATGATTTAGGGTTGCATGTACACTTAGGAGTGTTAGAATGCTCAAAACCCAACAAAAAGTTCATAAGTCGAGCTTCAAAGTCCAAAGCACCGGAGCACGTGAAGACTAAGTTCATAAATCAGCTGCAATGGTACATCAGATTCAGAGAATGGTTGTACAGGGCATACATGTTCATCAAGGAAGATTCGAGAAAATCTAACTAGATTGCCAAGTTCACTTAGGGGGAGATTGTTGGAACCTGAAAGTGAACCTCTAGCAATCTCTAACCTTTTGTTGTTCCGAAGTCAGTCTTGTTCCGAAGTGGTATATGGTCCGGAGTCAGTATGTGGTCCGAAGTGAAGATGGTGTCTGGAGTAAAGAATATGTTCTAGTGTTGATGTTCCGAGATGGTGTATAAGTCCGAATCAGTTTATCTTTCTTTGCATTTATTATTCTTGTCTTTTAGTTTGATGTAACAGTTCATAGGACTTAGTTTATTTTGTCAAAGGGATAATCAGAGTGTCAGATGTAACTCTTTTTTCCAGTCCTATGTATGTGTTCAAGTTTGTACGATGTACTCCTTCTCCTATTTAAGGAGTGTTTAATGACAAGAATAGTAAACAGATTGTTCCTCCAAAGATAGATATTTTTCACATTTACTTCACTTGCACCTTTCTCTCAAATCATTCCTTCAAACATTCCTTGTGTTTATTTATTGTCTTTACATTGATTATACTCATATTTAATACTTGAAGTACTTTGTTGATCTTCATCTTCAAGTCTTGACTGGTCTTGCCAGACTTGACTGGAACTTATAATTAGAAACATACATTGGTCTTAAGCATTAACTCAAGGTTTGAGTTTTCAAGCCTTGTCCCCACACAACCAGACCCTTGTTCTCACACTACCTTCCACACCTATCCATACATTCCTTAAGAATCATCCTGAATCCTCTAAGTCGCCTTCTCGAATTGGCATTTCCAAAACCTGCTAAACAGGGCACCATTCCCACTAAAGCACCTCCTAGGCCCTCCTAGGTTCCTCACCCCACCCTTCCATCAACTGCTGAAGAAGTCCCACTTATTTCAGTTAACTACTTTATGAATACAATTACATGCAACAAAGCTTAGATAATCCTTCGACTAAAAGACTCAAACCTACAACGGTTAGACTCAGACGAGAGCTGCGTAATAGGGCCAAACTAATCACTCTGAGATTATTTAACCCTTGCAACATGTAACTTAACATATTCACTTAATAGTTAACTCACATGAACAAGAGTCCCACAAAGCACAAAGCAAGAAACATTCGTGCAGTAACACTCAAAAGCCACAAAACAATTAAAGGACATCCCTAAATCACTTGTTGCTACGATGCTAGGAACTCCAACTAACACTGTCAGTTGCCTTATGCATGCACATTATACACAAAACGAGATCACATAGACTGTCGAATGAATGATTCTACCCTATTCCCACAACTAGACAAGGAACAGAAAATAAGGCCAAATCAGTCCTTCTAGGGCTATATGATCCTAATCGTATAAAGTTTTTAAAGCATACACTTAGCAATCACATCTACCAATATAGATTCCAAATCTAACATAGCATCCAATTCCTTTGAGGATACAAGGCATCATAAATCATACCATTCTATCCAACATCTGAAATCCATACTAGCATGTTCTTTCAAAAGCTCAATCAACAGGCATATACAAGCATCTCTCCTAACATTCTATCATGCAATCCTAAGTAGATCCTTACCCCTAATCTAGCATGAAATTCTCATACATTCATACCAAAACAATAAGAATAACACATGTATAGGTATTTTGGGAAATACTTACTTGAGCTCGGCTGATTGCACGCATCATACTCCTTTTCTTTGTAGAACCATTTTTATAAAAACTATTTTCTTTCAAAAAGTTTACCAATTCCTAAGTTTGAGTTTAGCCACACCTGAGAGTGTGCCTGAATCCCTCAAACCAAGTCTCTAATACCAACTTGTAACACACCAATCTTATCGAGTAAAATTTTTCGTTTTAATTAAGTCAAAACCATTCATTCATTATCCCAAAAGAAGATCAGAATAAAAGTATTCTCAAAACTTCATATTTAAATCATAAACAATCATTGCAGAATAAAATCTTCAGGGGATATAGTGATATCAAGTCGGTCGCTTCCTTTTGAAACCAAGAGTACCTGAAAATATTTAGCCACAAAACCATAAGGAAAAAAGCTTAGTGAGTTACCCAAAATACCACATATCATACAAATCAGTGGGCCCAACCCTAGGGTAATTCCAACCCAACATACAATCATGGGCTTAGCCCTGGGGTTTCTTTCAACCCAAACATACAAACATGGACCTAGCCCTGGGGTTTTTTTCAACCCAAACATACAAACATACAAGAGCCACAAAGACAACTAGCATTCTACATAACACAATCCAGTGGACCGACATTGGTGCCTTCGACTCACAAGTACAATGAGAAGACTCACCTGCATCACATTGCCGACTAAAACCCAGCTCACTGTCACACCGACCATAACTAATAGCTCTCACTGCCAAAATATGGGTGCTCAACACCTCCTAACAAACCATGCAAGACAAAAACTAAGTCTACCTTCTAAAAACAGAAATTTGACCAAAAGTCAACGGATAAAGTCAACTGTTAACGTTGAATTTAGCTAACCGCCACGTTGTGGCCAACCATGGCCATGTTGTGGCCCTAAAAAAGATCAAACAGACGGGCAATTCCCAGTCGCCACGTCGTGGAAATCCTTGGCCACGTCGTGGGCGCTGTATTTCCAACAACTTAATGAATTAAGCTGTTTTCTTCGATTCCAAGTGCTCCAAAGCTCAGACCTGGTCCATTCTATGGTAGAAATGGATGAAGTTTCCAAATTTATCCATTAAGACACCCAAGGAGATCAAGATCTCCAACCTTAGTTCCAAATAAAGCCAAATAGCATAACGTCTTAACCATTAAGCCCTTAACCTAACCACTCCAGAAGGATTTCTAATACCAGATCTAACATAAAGGTGGAAGCTTTATATACATATATGTCCAATACATGTCTAGAATCCATTTTAGGTAAAAATGAGATAAAATGACCAAAACTCATGCAAGTTCAAGAACCCCCAACCAAAAATCTAGATCTACACTCCAACCAAGAAGCACCACATTCATTTCCAAAGCCTCTTCTTCCTTTAAAAGCAATCAACATCACCAAAATGGACTCACAACTCACAAGGAGGAATTAAGGTTAGGGTTTCTGAAGCTTGAGGGTAATGGAGGATGATAAGGAACCCTAGGTTCAAGGTAGAGAGGTTTAAATATGGAAGAAACCCTAAAACAATCATGGGCCTGGGCCAGAACAGCTGCCACGCCGTGGCGGCCTAATGCCATGTTGTGGCGGCTGTTCTGGCCCAAGCCCATGATTCTTTTAGGGTTTCTTCCATATTTAAACCTATTTACCTTGAACCTAGGGTTCCTTATCAGCCTTCATCACCCTCAAGCTTCAAAAACCCTAACCCTAAGTCCTCTTCGTGAGTTGTGAGTCTATTTTGGTAATGTTGGTTGCTTTTGAAGGAAGAAGAGGCATTGGAAAAGATTATGATGCTTCTTGGCTGGAGTGTAGATCTAGATTTTTGGTTTAGGGTTCTTGACCTTGCATGAGTTTTGGTCATTTTTAGCTCATTTTAACCTAAAATGGATTCTAGGCATGTATTGGACATACATTTCTATAAAGCTTGCACCTTTATGTTAGATCTGGTATTAGAAATCCTTCTAGATTGGTCGGGTTAAGGGATTTTTCAGATTAAGAGCTTAATGGTTAAGACATTGTGGTATTAGGCTTTATTTGGACCTAGGGTTGGAGATCATGATCTCCTTGGATGTCTTAATGGATAAAGTTGGAAACTTTATCCATTTGTACCATAAAATGGACCAGGTCTGAGCTTTGGAGCTCTTGGAATCGAAGAAAACGACTTAATCCATTAAGTTGTTGCAAACCTAGTGCCCACGGTATGGCCAAAGGTTGCCACGTCGTGATGACTGCGAATTGCCCGTCTGTTCGATCTTTTTCAGGGCCACGGCGTGGCGTTTAGCTAAAGTCAACGTTGACTGTTGACTTCATCCGTTGACTTTTGGCATGGGTTGACTTTTGGTCAAATTTTAACTTTTAAAAGGTAGACTTAAGGTCTACCTTGCGTGGTTTGTTAGGAGTTGTTGAGCACCCATCTTTTGGCGGTGAGAGTTGTTAATTGTGGTTGACGCGACAGTGAGCGGGGTTTTAGTCAGCGATGTGATTCAGGTGAGTCTTCTCACTGTACTTGTGGGTCGAAGGCACCAATATCGGCCCACTGGATTGTGTTATGTAGAATGCTAGTTGTATTTGTGACTCTTGTATGTTTGTATGTTTGAGTTGAAAGAAACCCCAGGGCTAGGCCCATGTTTGTATGTTTGGGTTGAAAGAAACCCCAGGGTTGGTCCCATGATTGTACGTTGGGTTGGAATATACCCCATGGTTGGGCCCACTGATTTGTATGATATGTGGTATTTTAGGGAACTCACTAAGATTTGTGCTTACGGTTTTGTGGTTAAATGTTTTCGGGTACTCTTGGTTTCAAAAGCAAGGACCCGACTTGATCGCACTGCATCCCCTGAAGATTTTATTCCGCAATGATTGTTTATGATTTAACTATGCAGTTTTGAGAATACTTTTATTCTGATAATCTTTTGGGATAATGAATGAATGGTTTTAACTTAATTAAAATGAAAAAATTTACTCGATAAGATTAGGGCGTTGCACAGATGTTGACTACCACATTCATTTGCCTCCAAAAAAAAGACTACTAGGTAGGATAACAATTAAAAGAAAAATATATCTTTAAGAAAGAGAAATTAATGGAATAAGAAGACAAACAACATATAAGGAAAATATATATACATCAATACAATACATGGTCCAAAGAATATGAGACATAAAAATACATATTGTAGAAGTATACATGGCCCTATACACATACACACTAATAATAAAAACGACTAATAGCATAAGAACCATTATAGTTAACCATCATATTTTTTTGTTCTAAAAAAACTACTCATACATTCAAAAAAATCCATCACAACCACTATTCTATGTGTAACGCCGGTTCCTGGTATGTATTTAATTAAAATTTATTCGTTTTTGTATAGAAACTCGACGAGTTGGAGGCCCCAAACTCGTCGAGTAGGGATGTAAATTAGACGCGGGATGGGAAGTTTACTCAACGAGTTGAGAGCCTCAACTCGACGAGTAGGACTGGCAGAATGAAACCCTAATTTTCAGGGCTTTGCACCCTATTTAAACACCTTAACCTCCAAAGGTTGGCCTCATTTACAGCCTCCATTGTCCCAAACCCTAGCCACGAAACCCTAATCCACTTTTGAGAGTTTTGAGTCATTTTTGAGAGAAATCTTGGGTGTGTGAAGCTTGTGGAAAAAGGAGAAGCTTGAGGACTCAAGAAGGAGGTTATAGATCCAGCAACTTCACTTCATTCTCAACATTTTCTGGTAAGCAAGTCTCAAACTTGCTTAATGATTGCTTAGATCTCCTTTTTAACACCTTTATTGGGTTTTTGATCCAACTAGCACGATCCTTCGGAAATGGACGTCCCAAGTGAGTATACTTTCATATCTAGAGCTTTGAGGGGCTTTCATGGCATAAAGGTGCAAACTTTATGGCCATTGAAGCCCCATGCAAGCTTTAGGACATCATTTTGGCCTTTTAAGCTCCAACAGGCCATGCACGGAGAGAAAGTCAGAGACTTTACGTGTTTATGTGGTGCCTAGGGTCTAGATCTCAGTTTGTATGCCTTAGCTTGAAGTATTAATGGCTTTTGGATCAAGATCTAGCTCTTAAAGAGTTAGGGTTTGAGCTAAATCCATTAAGGAAGGGTATTAACGGGTAAAGTTGGAAACTTTACCCTTAAAATGACATTTTTAGTATGTATATGAAGTATGGAGCTTAGATCTAAAGGATATGAGCTTAATCCATTAAGAAATCTTAACAGACTGAAGAACTCGATGAGTTGGGTCAGGGTGTCCCGATTCTGTTGATAGGAGAAACTTGATGAGTTTGTGAAAGAACTCGACGAGTTGGATCGCGATTTCAGGGTTTATGATTTATGGAACTCGACGAGTTGATGGACCAACTCGGCGAGTTGAGTCAACCCAAAATGTTGACTTTGACCAGAACGTTGACTTTGACCAGAATGTTGACTTTGACTTGGACTTTGACCAGGGGTTATGAGTATGAAAAGGGAATTAAAGGAAATCTTCTAATGTATAGGGGCTTGAGTCTTGTGATATCCGGAGCCGGAGTTTTTGCAGCTACTTCTAGTTATCGAGGTGAGTTACCTTCCAGTAGAAGTGGGTCTAAGGCACCAATGTCGGCCCACTAGTAGGTGATTATAGTAGAGATGATTGTCCTTGTGATAATTGTCTGGTATGCCATTATATGTTATGCTTTATGTGCTAGTATGTTATGATATTATGTGATAGTGGTGGGAGGGGTGAGATAGACCCTGTTACCGGTCGAAAGGACCGAAGGGGTAGGCCGACACCCAGATATGCTAGGCAGTATGTGATTTATGTGTATATGCTAGGGTATTATGTGGTAGTGGTAGGGTGAAATAGTCCCCGTATCCGGTTGAAAGAGAATGAAGGGGTAGGCCAACACCCAGATACGCTAGGCGGTTACCAGTTGAAAGAGACCGAAGGGGTAGGCCAGCACCCATATATGCTAGGCGGTTACCGGTTGAAAGAGACCGAAGGGGTAGGTCGGGCACCCAGATATGCCTGACAATATGTTATTTGTATGGTATGTGGTATGATGGGGGAACTCACTAAGCTTCGTGCTTATGGTTTACAGTTTTCGTTTCAGGTACTTCTTCGAAAGGAAATGAGTCGGCATGACTGCAGCGCATCACACCACGATTTTCCGCATTATGATATTCTTGGGATTTGTACTCTGACATTATTATCCTATGACATGTTTTTGAGACATATGACTTATGAGTTTTTATGATATGAGATAACCTTAATGATGTTTTCAATAATCTGTTTTATGAATTATTAAATTAAAAATGAAATTTTTGGTCTTGGATTTTGGGATGTTACACTATGTTGTTGTTGTTGGTTTTGTTGGGGGGGATTTTTCTTGGAAAAATCAATCATATTTTCAAAAAATTCCATCACGACAACTATTTGTTTTTTGTCTTTTTTTTTATAATTTTAAAGCTTATTTTTTATCAAAAAATTAAATATATCAAAATATTTAATTTTTGGTCTTCTATAAACACACACACTTACACACACGCATATATATATATATATATATATATATATATATATATATATATATATATATATATATATATATATATATATATATATATATAACATAACTTTTTTTCTTAAATTTTTTTTTGTCCAAAACGCATTTAAGCTCTTGTTGGCAATAAAGATTTGGATTCATTTTTGAAAAAACCTCTCTTGTTCTTTCGCACCTTTAACATTTGATGGATCCATTTGGACACCCTTTTTACTCACCATGTGACCGAAAAGATGCTGTAATGTCTCAAATTTTAACAAAAAATTTTCATTTCATAAACATAAATAAAACGTTAAACCGTTTTCATAAAACCGAAGTATTAATGTTTTTTCTTCACCATCAAAACCATATCATAAAAATTGTATCATAATTTTCATAAAACAACGAAAGTCTATAATAAAACCAGTAACGATGCGTATGCAGTACAATCAAGCTAGACCCTTTTCACGATCAACGAAACTACATGAAAAATATTGATCAACAACTATAAGCACAAAACTTAGTGACTTCCCCAAAATACCACATACTGCAATACACATACAATACATACAAATAAAGGCTCTCAGATCTAGTGTAGGTCCACATGATCAACAACAACTAACAACTTTGGTGTCGTCTAGTAATCATCAACAACTAACGTCTCTGATGTCATCTACCATCGTATTCTAGGATCAGAGGAAGTGTTGTTGCACCATCAACCCATCAACATAATTTATCAACATATCATGTAATCAAACAGTTAACATGAAAAAGACTATATTAGCCTACTTGCATAATCAATATTTTGTACTACACCTACATCCTATCATACAAAGAATATATACTGTAACACATTATATAGTGAGATAACTCACCTGAATCAGAATAATTGAAGTAACATACTCACCACAGTACTCAAACGAATCAACTACACGCACCACCTAAGACAAACAGACGGGATCATGCCAATAGGGGGCAAGTTGGGCGATAGCCCAGGCCCTGTAGAATTTTAGGGCTCTAATTTTAGCTCTGTAATATTTATATATATATATATATATATATATATATATATATATATATATATATATATATATATATTAAACTACTCAAGATATTAACCAGTTTTATGAAGTTCGCTTGACAATTAGTGTTGATTTAGCCATTTGGTAATTGATCCGCGTTCAAGTCCTTGCATGATTTTTTTTCTAATTCACCCCTTCAACTTGTAACACCCCATTTTGACTCTACGGTAGAATTCAATATAAATCGTTTATTTATAAATTTCAAAATAGAAATATAATACTTTTTAGCCAAATTAATCATTATAAACGTGTAGTAGATGTGACATTCCTAATTTCACGGCCAGAAAAGACCGATTTGTTTATGCTTTATTTAAAAATCAAAGTACTTTTGAAGAAATATGTTGCGGAATTTGTACCCCAAAATATGATAAAGAATTTATCAAAGCATGTCCGAAGAAATGTATTTTCATTATATTAAAAACCTGGGGATGTCATTGTCAATACATAACAAAAGCATAAACAAAAACAAAGGCCTTACAACATTCTATTTACTTCTACTGACCTATAATCCATAATCTCTCATCAGATCATCACATCTATGCTCTTGTGTCACTACTTGTAATATAAGAAACTGAGTGGGTTAGACTTAGGAGCTTACTGAGCACATAGGGTTTCCAACCCACAATAATTTAGTTTATTAATTTTATCAGATCAATCAACCCTATTACCCATTGTTATCCTCACTTTCTGTCCCTAAAGCATCTAAATTAAGGGACCTAGCCTAAGGATCATCATTGGGATGACAATACTGCTTAGGGGATTCCTCAGCAATATATGTTAGTAAGGCAACCATGAGTTAGGATGGAGTACACCGGTGAACACATCGTTCACAAACACCTACAGGTTGCGAGCCTGCCAACGTTCCATCTTTACTGTCTAAAATAGCCCGTGGTCGTCATTTATACTCCGCGAGATGACTAAGTCAGCTTAAACATCAAGGCCTCTCATCATTTTAATTCATCGCTCATCATCTATTTCATCTACCCATATTTGCCCATCATAATTATAGGTATAAAATACATATACAGTTTAAATCAAATAAAACATGTATATTTTGTTCATCCAGCATAAATATCAAGAACACAGATAATACGCACACATAGCACGTAATTTACATTAAATACTTCATATCTATGTGTAAGTTGAAAGTAACTATACACTCACTTGTTAAAGTGATTATTCCAAACTCGGGCAGCGCTTCGCTTCTAACAATTCTATTTTCCTTCGACGAAACCTAATATCATTACCGCTAGATTTTAGTCTAATATTTATTGCGACTATTTACGAGCGATGTCGTTTTATAAGTGTTAAACAATACTTTTCAACCACTATGTACAGACAAGGGCCAGACATGAAACACCGGAAGGCAGGACCATTTTGGCATTTAAGCACTTCTGAAATCCAACAACTCTATGCGGCCCTTCAAACCAGATTCTCCATACCGCGAGTAGTTAAAAGATATTATAATAACACTTTGTATATTTTATAATACTTAGCACATATGTTGTTGATAGGTCGATAATGAACTTAAACATAAGCTATATACTTAAAGTAGAGTAAGCATAACTCACTTACAAGGTTTCTAGCGAAAACTTAGGACTCCATGGTCAGAACTTCGTCGCTGAATCTTTTTTTTCTAAAAAGATTCTTGTAGCGCTTCCGCGCTCACCTTGCTATACTAAAACTACAGAAAGAGAAGTCGAATCATGAGGGACCGAAATGCTCGGGGATAAGAAGGGAAAGACTCTTGAATCTTATTTATAGTTATTGAATTTTCAAAAACCACCCTCTATAGTTACTTAAATGACTAAACACCCCTTTATAATATTATTTTAAATAGATTTAACGATATTTGTATTAAACTAATGTTGAAAGTACTCAACACTAGTCTTATAACGACCGCATCGTCGATACCTTTCTAATGATATATATATATATATATATATATATATATATATATATATATATATATATATATATACTTTATTTTAATATGTAAATATGCTATTATAAATTATAACTCGTTCATACGAACTCTATTTTTGACGTTCTTTACATCCACGCGTAGCTATCGACGAGATCTACAACTTTCGTTTAGACTCCGTTGGCTAATTTTTACTTTATTTTTCGTCCATATTTTTATAAAATTAAATGATTTTGCAAAAATCATAACTCTCTCATACGGACTCCGTTTTTGACATTCTTTTTTCTTAAAATTCCTATTTGAAGGAATACTACGGTTTTCTTTTTGGTGGCATTAGCTAAAAGTCAACCATTCTCTTCGTAGCTTTTTACGTCACACATTCCTTGTGCGCGGATGACTTTTATATTTTATAAAAATCATATCTAATTCATACGGATTCGGATTTTGACGAAATTTATATTTTTGGGATGGGGACGACGTGCACTTTCTAAATAATATATATATATATATATATATATATATATATATATATATATATATATATATGTTTTGGCGCAATTATTTTTACGATTTACAGCCGATTCGACTAATTTTTACTATTTTATTATATTATAATAATCAAGAAACACATAATATTCACATAATTCTTCTTTATTACGTCAAATAGGTTACAACTATCGACCCTAACTATTACATCATAATTTTAATGTTTAGCCAGAAACGCGGACGTTACACTAGACGTCAATATGATTTTCGTAGATATATAGAACACCTGAATCTGACTTCGTATAAAGGAGTTATGATTCTTCGAAGTTCACGTTCAGCTCAATACGAAATAGTATGTCGTAAAAATATGAATCGGAGATAGGTTGCTTATTAGCTTAAATAATCTAAATGAAAGTCGTAGTACACATAAAAGCGAAAGCGTGCATATAGAGAATGTCCAAATATGACTTCATATGAGGAAGTTATGATTTTTCAAAGTTTCAGCGCACCAATGTGGACACAGAAATCTAAATTCAAATCGGTTGATTGTTAGCGAAGACAATCTAAACGAGAGTTAAAGATCTCATGAATATGATTTCGTCGGTATAAAGACAGTCGAGAACGAAATTCGTATGAAAGATTTGTGATTTTTATATGAGTTTTAACAGTCTAAGCCCTTCAAAAATATAACTTAAAAAATAAAGTGAATTTTAGCCAACGAAGTCTAAAAGAAAGTTGAACTAATCGTCAATAGCTATGTGTGGATATACAAAGCGTCGAAAACAGAGCTCGTATGAGAAAGATATGATTTTTTGAAAAATTGAAAAATTATACGTAAACACTTCTAGAAGGGGCAACGTCGAACCACTCAGCAGTTGCCACGTGTCACCATTCTGGAGAAAAACAAATTGATCCCCATTTCTCCTCACATTTTTCTAAATTCCCCCTCAAACCCTTAAGCCGATTTTGATGTCTTTTCTTCGAGGTTTTGAAGTATCTTAGCTTAGCAAAGCTCTGGAGCATCAGAGAGCCCAAAAAGTAGGATAGTCTCTATATGCCTAATGTTAGTGTACTTGAGGCTACTAGAATAGAATGTATAATCTCTATGTTCATGTATGAGTAGAGTTGAAAGTGTAGTCTCTATGTGTGCAACTGTTATTGTATTAAAGTATTCGTTACGGTTAAGTTAGGGCTTGACGACGGAACGACGACAGGTCGAGAGCCTATAGACTCGAGTGTTGAAGACGAAATGGCAGGTAGGTTGTAAGTCTAAGATACACATATAATTGGTGGATCGGCAAAAGGTCGTGAACCAATTAGTGGATCGGCGAAAGGTTGTGAGCCATTGCTTGTATGCATGTATATGTATTATGGTATATGTACTTTGGGGAACTCACTAAGCTTCGTACTTACCCAGTTGATTATAAATGTTTTTCAGGTACTTCAATGATTCAAGAGAAAGGCAAGGCTCGATTGTACACACACACATTCACATCATGTTTTCTGCATAATGTAACTATACTCTAATATATTTGAATATAAAAATGAAAAATTTATGTTGAAAAAGGGACGTTACACAACCTTTATGTAACGCCCCATTTCTGGTATGTGATTTAAATAAAGCAATTTTCTTTTCTTAAGGCGTACTCGACGAGTCAGTAGCCCGACTCGTCGAGTAGAGACGGGATTTGCACGCGGTTTAAGTTGGCGACTCGACAAGTCCATATTCTCGGACTCGGCGAGTCTACCAGTCTGGATGAAACCCTAATTTCAAGGGTTTGCACCCTATTTAAACTACTTTATGCGCCCTGACCAGCCTCCATCACCCTCAGAACGTCCCTTGCTAAACCCTAGCCTTCCCTTGTGCATTTTTGGAGTGTTTCTCACCTTGTGAAGGATTTTGGTGCATATTGGAGTTAGAAGAAGAAGATAGGGGAGGAGCTTTCAAGAGGAGCAAAGAAGATCCGAGTTTCTGGTGTCATTTCAGTTTCCATTGAGGTATAAAGCTCGAATCTTTGCTTATCATCATTTAGATCTCCTTATAAGGTTGCTATTGTTGTTTTTGAGCCATTTCTAGACTTTGAGGTCGATTTAAGGGTAGTTAAGATGAATGGGCTTCAGATCTAAGCATTTCAGAGTTCCTTAAGCTCAAGGTTGCCACCTTTGTTGAGCTAAAATCCCATTCCAAACCTAGATCTCCCCTTTTAGCTCATTTTGGGTATTTAAGCTTCATAATGTCATGCATGCACGTAAAGTTGGAAACTTTACGCGTAAAACCAACCCTAGGAACCCAGATCTATCTTTTGGATGACTTAGAATCGAGCAAAATCGTCTGTATAGAAATGGCATGCATGGGACTCGGCGTGTTGTTCTTCAGACTCGGCGAGTCGAGTCGTGAGTCCCCGATTTTTCCCCGTTGAGAGCTTAGGAGTGGAATCAGTGAGTGGGTATTGGACTCGGTGAGTTGAGTCACCGATCTAGTAATGGAGGGACTCGGCGAGTCAACGCCCTGGCTCGGCGAGTCCAAGGCAATCTTCTTACCCACAAGAACAGACTCGACGAGTTGTTCTTATAACTCGGCGAGTCGTAGACTGGACACGTTCATAGGATGAAGGAGGACTCGACGAGTTGTTCATACAACTCGGCGAGTCAGATGAAGACAGACTCAATGTTAGTATCGAGTAAGAAATCGTAGAGTCTGTGCTAAAACTCGGCGAGTAGAAGCGTATAGAGATTTGGAAGAAAGGATAGGGACTTGGCGAGTTGACGGCCCAACTCAACGAGTCAGGTCAACTGGCAGTTGACTTTGACCAGGAAGTTGACTTTGACCGGGGATAAATAGTCATTTTACCCTGAGATTAGTTATCAGTATCTGATTTAGTGTTTATGGGATTTGTAGCCGGGGAGTTCTGGAGCAACAGTCGGACAGTTTCAGATTTAGCACCTCAGCAGCCAGCGTTACGAGGTGAGTTTCCTTCCAGTAGGAACGGGTCTACGGCCACAATGCCGACACGTTTACTTAGCAGTAGTTTCCGGACTTCGGTCCGATGCAGTAGTTCAGTGTGCTTGATGTCTTTATGATTCAAGCATGTTTTGTGTTACGTGTTCCGGATTTCGGTCCGATGCAGTATGCGATATATGTGTTTTATGCTAGTAGTTATGATTATGATATGCTATGTTCAGTCAGTTTCTGGACTTCGGTCCGATGCAGTTTCCGGACTTCGGTCCGATGCAGAGGGCAAGGCCCTGGTTAGTTCCATACTTCGGTCCGATGCTGTTTCCGGACTTCGGTCTGATGCAGAGGGCAAGGCCCTGGTTAGTTTCAGACTTCGGTCCGATGCAGTTTCCGGACTTCGGTCCGATGCAGTTTCTGGACTTCGGTCTGATGCAGAGGGCAAGGCCCAGGAGTTGTTTTATATGCTATTGTATGGTATGTGGTAAATTGGGGGAGCTCACTAAGCTTTGTGCTTACAATTTTAGTTTTTGGTTTCAGGTACTTCCGCTAGTAAGGGGAAGAGCTCGGGATGATGGCATGGCACACACCACAGCTTCAGTCTATCCTGGGAGTTTTATTCAGATATTTTCCACATGTTCATGACATCAGTTTTGATTTGATACATTGTTATGACTTTTTGAGATACACGACACATGGCTTGATTATATGATATTCGAAATTACGTTTTTAGTTAATGTTAAAACAAAAAATTTTGGGTTGTATTTTTGGGATGTTTCAAGTTGGTATCAGAGCCTTGGTTTGAGGGATTCAGGCACACTTTCGGGTATGACTGGACTCAAACTAAGGAAATGGTAAAAGATTTTCAAAAGAAAAATGTTTTCGAAAGAATTTTTGGAAAAGAAACTTAAAAAGAAAAGAGTTTTGAGAAAAGGAAAAGGGTGTGGTGCATGCGATCAGCCGAGCTCAAGTAAGTACTCCCAAATTACCCATACAAGTTTATGTTATAATTATCAGTTCCAGTTTCAGTAGAACAGCATGCTAGAATAGGACTAAGGATCTAGGAGGATGCCTTATGTGTCTGTTATATGTGTTCCAGCTTATTGAGAATTGCATGCTAGTATTGAGTAGACAGCAGTAGGATATCCTGTTTAGGTTATGCCTAATAGTATGAGCTTAGATTTGTATGCTAGTACAGTTTCTCGTGATGAGGATAGATTTGCTTGAGTAGTTTCCTGTGTCCGAATGCTGCTTGCTTCGTGCTTTGTAGGACTCGGGGTGATGGGAGTTAGCCATTAGGTGAATACGCCATGTCACATGTGATCAGGGTTGAATAATCTCAGAGTGTTGGATTTGGCCCTATTGCGCAGCTCTTGTTTGAGTCTAACCGTTGTAGGGACGAGTCTTTTACTCGAAGGATTATCTGAGCCTCGTCACATGTGATGGTATTCAGGTGATGGCTAATTGGCATTATAAGGAGGCCTTCAGCAGCCGAGGACTGGATTGGGTGGAGTCAGAGATTTCCCTAGGGCAAGCCTAGGATGAGAGTATCAGAGATCAGTAGAAGTAGAAGTGACTTGGTGGAGTCGAGGCAGTACTTGAGGAAAGTACGGATAGATGTGGAAGGTAGTATGGGCCCGTACTACTGAAAGTAGAGGATCCGTACTTGAATCGAGTAAAGCTGAGATGAGACCAGGAAACTTGTAGTAGTAGCGATCCCTCGAGATATATCCGTGTTTCTGATGTTTTGTCATGGTGTGTTTTCAGAATGGTGGTTTTACGCCCTAGACCAGCAGTCGGCAGTTCGGGTGCCGGGGAGGGATCAGGATTAGGCTCAGGGGCCGGACAGTTGGACGAGTAGACTAGGGAGTTCCTCTCTTTAGAGGTTACTCGCATCATACTGGATCAGACTCCTGTGATCTTTGGTTCGATCAAGGAGGGTATTTTAGAGCTGATGAACGAGAGGTTGAGCACCTTCCGTGCCGAGGTGGCGGCTATGATGGGGTCGCGCACACTCACCTTCAGGGAGTTTCGGGCTTGTGGAGCTCCAGATTACCATGGAGCGCGGGATCCCATTGCGAGTACCAGGTGGTTGGCGGATGTCGCCAATGCGTTCCGCACTAGCAGATGTCCCGAGGGGGACAAGGTCAGACTAGCATCCTGTCTTCTGAAGGACAGGGCACGAGATTGGTGGGAGGAGATCGGACATGTCATCGGGGATAACGTCGCGCTTGATGCTATGACTTGGGTTGATTTTACTACCAGATTCAGAGCCGAGTTTGCACCGGTTATTGAGGTGCAGCAGTTAGCCAGGGAGTTTCAGGATCTCACCCAGACTACAGAGACAGTGGCGGAGATTACCGCCAAGTTCAGGGAGAGGGCTCTTCTTGTTCCTCAGTACGCAGCTGATGAGGAAATGAAGAAGGCCCGTTATCATGAGATGTTGCGGAGTGATATCCGCCAGTTTGTGAGCCGGTCCATTTGTAAAACGCTGGATGATATGATTGCGAGGGCTCGAGAGAGGGAGATAGATCTGGAGATGGAGAGGAAGAGGAAGCCATAGGTGGCTTCGGGTACAGGGAGTTCGGGCAAAAAGCCCAAGGTGTCAGATCACAGAACTAGAGGGCAATAGAGCCACAGTCGGTGTGGCAAGTGTGGGAGATTGCACGATGGGGCGTGCAAGGCAGGTAGTGCCGGTTGCTATAAGTGCGGCCGGACCGGTCATATGAGTAGAGATTGTGCAGCTACTACTACCGCCACCGCAGCAGCTGATCTGATTTGCTTCCATTGCAAATTAGAGGGGACATAAAAAGTCCCAGTGCCCGAGTTTAGCAGCAGCAGGGAAGGTGGCAGCACCTGCCCCTGCTACTTTGAGGATTACAGACGGCCGTCAGGGCCGGGGTGAGACGCCAGTGGCGAAGAGTAGAGCTTTCCAGATGACAGCAGAAGAGGCGCGAGCGACTCCTGATGTGGTGACAGGTATATATTTTTCCTCTTATCTCCTTATTGATATTGATTGTTTCTCATGGTTATATGTTTTCGTATAGGGTCGTTCTTAGTGAACGGCATTTCAGCTACAGTATTGTTTGACTCGGGGGCTACCCGATCATTTGTGTCTCTTGCACTTAGCAAGAGGTTTAGCAGAGCTCCGGGGGAGCTGGATTGCCCACTAGAGGTTGAGATAGCTGATGACAGGACCGTCAGGGTCGCGAGAGTTCATAGGGCATGTTCGCTGCAGTTATTTGATGTGCAGTTTTCGGTGGACTTGGTTCCCATTCCCCTGCAAGGGAATAAGGTTATAGTGGGTATGGATTGGCTGAGGCCCAATGGGGCAGTGATTGATTGTGAACTGCAGTTAGTGAGGGTTCGCACTCCCAGTGGGGGAGAGTTAGTGATTCAGGACGAGAGGCCACAGCACGGACCAGTACTTTGTTCAGCAGCGAGAGCGGGGCACTACGTTCAGCAGGGTTGCGCAGGGTTCATCGCCTATGTTATAGATGCCCGGGAGAAGGGTAAGGCGACAGTGGACGATGTACCAGTGGTGCGAGAGTACCCGGACGTATTCCCAGAGGATTTGCCTGGAATACCTCCGGAAAGACAGGTTGAGTTCCGGATTGACCTGGTTCCGGGTGCGGCTCCGATAGCCAAGGCACCATATCGGCTGGCTCCTCCAGAGATGCAAGAGTTGTCTATGCAGCTGCAGGAGCTGCTAGACAAGGGTTTCATCAGGCCGAGTAGTTCACCATGGGGAGCCCCGATCTTGTTCGTAAGGAAGAAGGATGGGTCGCACCGTATGTGCATAGATTATCGGGAGCTGAACAAGGTGACGTTGAAGAACCGTTACCCGCTCCCGAGGATAGATGATTTGTTTGATCAGCTTCAGGGAGCATCGTGGTTCTCCAAGATTGATCTACGGTTAGGATATCACCAGATGCAGGTCAGGGATGAGGATGTGCAGAAGACCTCTTTTAGGACCCGCTATGGTCATTATGAGTTTGTGGTGATGCCATTCGGGCTCACCAACGCTCCAGCCGTGTTCATGGATCTCATGAATCGCGTATGCAGACCGATGCTGGATCGGTCAGTGATAGTGTTCATTGATGATATCTTGGTTTATTCCAAGACTCAGGAGCAGCATGAGGAGCACCTGAGGGAGGTGCTAGAGACCTTGAGGAGGGAGAGACTTTTCGTGAAGTTCTCCAAGTGCGAGTTCTGGTTGCGCGAGGTGCAGTTCCTTGGTCACCTCGTCAACCAGAAGGGTATTCTAGTGGATCCGGCCAAGATAGAGGCCGTGATGCAGTGGGAGGTCCCGAGGTATCCAACTGAGATTCAGAGCTTCCTAGGACTGGCAGGGTACTATCGGAGATTCATCCAGGATTTCTCCAAGATTGCAGTTCCGCTCACCCGACTGACCAAGAAGTCGGTGGTGTTCCGCTGGGGGCCTGAGCAGCAGGCAGCATTTGAGACCCTCAGACAGAGATTGTGCGAGGCACCGATTCTCACCCTGCTAGAGGGAGTGGAGGATTTTGTAGTTTATTATGATGCTTCGATCACAGGGCTGGGAGCAGTGTTGATGCAGCGAGGGCACGTGATAGCTTACGCCTCTAGACAGTTGAAGCCTCACGAGGCTAACTATCCGACGCATGACTTGGAGTTAGGGGCAGTAGTGTTTGCCCTCAAAATTTGGCGACATTACCTCTATGGGGTCCGCTGTATCATTTATACGGATTACAAGAGTTTAAGGTACCTCATGGATCAGCCGAATCTGAACATGAGGCAGCGCCGATGGTTGGACGTGGTAAAGGATTATGATCGTGAGATCCTTTATCATCCGGGAAAGGCCAACGTAGTGGCCGACGCCTTGAGCCGCAAGGCGGTAGCAGCCCTGATCAGGGATGTATGTCTGAGGATGACAGTGATTACACCATTGTTGGAGCAGATCAGAGAGGCTCAGGTGGAGGGCCTGAAGGAGGAGAGGCAGAAGTGTGAGAGGATTGTGGGCTGAGTAGCTTCCTTTGACTATGATAGTCGAGGACTGTTGACCCTTCATGGGAGAGTTTGGGTACCGTACTGGGGAGGAGTACGGCAAGTACTGATGGATGAGGCCTACAAGTCTCGGTTCTCCATCCACCCAGGGGCGACGAAGATGTATAGAGATCTTCGGCCCGATTATTGGTGGCCCTGCATGAAGCGGGACATAGCTTGGTACGTGGAGAGATGCCTGACCCACAGGAAGGTCAAGGCGGAGCATTAGAGACCCCACGACAAGATGCAGCCGTTAGATATTCCCATGTGGAAATGGGAGGATATCACCATGGATTTCATCACTAAGCTTCCCAGGACCGCACGTGGAGTTGATTCGATTTGGGTCATAGTGGATCGGCTGACTAAAAGCGCGCATTTCATACCGATTCAGGAGAGCATATCGGCCGAGAAGCTGGCCGATGTTTATGTGCGCGAGGTAGTGGCACGACATGGAGTGCCTGTATCAGTGGTATCAGACCGAGACGTCCGGTTCACTTCCAGGTTTTGGAAGCGGTTTCATGACGAGATGGGGACTCGTCTTCACTTCAGCACCGCTTTCCACCCTCAGACGGACAAGCAGAGCGAGAGGATAATTCAGACTCTTGAGGACATGCTGCGGGAATGTGTTCTAGATTTTGGTGGCAGTTGGGATACGTATCTTCCATTAGCGGAATCTTCGTATAACAACAGTTACCACGCCAGTATTGACCGCCCTCCTTTCGAGATGCTTTACGGGAGGAAGTGTAGGAGCCCGATTTGTTGGGGCGAGTTCGGTTAGAGGGTCATCGGGAGCACTGAGGTGGTGCTCAAGACCACAGAGTTGATCCAGCAGGTCCGTAGTAGACTGCAAACTGCGCAGAGTTGGCAGAAGAGTTACACCGACAGGAGGCGTTCGGATTTGGAGTTTCAGGTGGGCGATATGGTCCTCCTGAAGGTATCACCCTGGAAGGGTGTTATCAGGTTCCGGAAGAGGGGCAAGCTGGGCCCCAGGTTCATTGGTCCTTTTAGGGTTTTAGCCCGGGTGGGTCGGGTTGCTTATCGGTTGGATCTTCCTGCAGAACTTAGCCAGATCCACAACACTTTCCACGTTTCTCAGTTGCGAAAGTGTTTGGTGGATGAGTCAGCAGTGGTACTATTGGAGGATATTCAGGTTGATAGCAGCCTGAATTATATTGAGAGACCAGTTGCGATCCTAGATAGGAAGACGAAGACCTTGAGGAACAAGGTGGTTCAGTTGGTGAAGGTGCAATGGTAGCACCGGAAGCGTTCCGAGTGGACGTGGGAGGCCGAGGAGGAAATGAGGGAGCATTATCCAGAGTTGTTTATAGATTCAGCAGCAGAAGACTTCGAGGACGAAGTCAAAGATAAGTGGGGGAGAGTTGTAACGCCCCATTTCTGGTATGTGATTTAAATAAAGCAATTTTCTTTTCTTAAGGTGTACTCGACGAGTCAGTAGCCCGACTCATCGAGTAGAGACGGGATTTGCACGCGGTTTAAGTTGGCGACTCGACGAGTCCATATTCTCGGACTCGGCGAGTCTGCCTGTCTGGATGAAACCCTAATTTCAAGGGTTTGCACCCTATTTAAACGACTTTATGCACCCTAACCAGCCTCCATCACCCTCAGAACGTCCCTTGCTAAACCCTAGCCTTCCCTTGTGCATTTTTGGAGTGTTTCTCACCTTGTGAAGGATTTTGGTGCATATTGGAGTTAGAAGAAGAAGAGAGGGGAAGAGCTTTCAAGAGGAGCAAATAAGATCCGAGTTTCTGGTGTCATTTCAGTTTCCATTGAGGTATAAAGCTCGAATCTTTGCTAATTATCATTTAGATCTCCTTATAAGCTTGCTATTGTTGTTGTTGAGCCATTTCTAGACTTTGAGGTCGATTTAAGGGTAGTTAAGATGAATGGGCTTCAGATCTACGCATTTCAGAGTTCCTTAAGCTCAAGGTTGCCACCTTTGTTGAGCTAAAATCCCATTCCAAACCTAGATCTCCCCTTTTAGCTCATTTTGGGTATTTAAGCTTCATAATGTCATGCATGCACGTAAAGTTGGAAACTTTACGCGTAAAACCAACCCTAGGAACCCAGATCTATCTTTTGGATGAATTAGAATCGAGCAAAATCGTCTGTATAGAAATGGCATGCATGGGACTCGGCGTGTTGTTCTTCAGACTCGGCGAGTCGAGTCGTGAGTCCCCGATTTTTCCCCGTTGAGAGCTTAGGAGTGGAATCAGTGAGTGGGTATTGGACTCGGTGAGTTGAGTCACCGATCTAGTAATGGAGGGACTCGGCGAGTCAACGCCCTGGCTCGGCGAGTCCAAGGCAATCTTCTTACCCACAAGAACAGACTTGACGAGTTGTTCTTATAACTCGGCGAGTCGTAGACTGGACACGTTCATAGGATGAAGGAGGACTCGACGAGTTGTTCATACAACTCGGCGAGTCAGATAAAGACGGACTCAGTGTTAGTATCGAGTAAGAAATCGTAGAGTCTGTGCTAAAACTCGGCGAGTAGAAGCGTATAGAGATTTGGAAGAAAGGATAGGGACTCGGCGAGTTGACGGCCCAAATCGACGAGTCAGGTCAACTGGCAGTTGACTTTGACCAGGAAGTTGACTTTGACCGGGGGTAAATAGTCATTTTACCCTGAGATTAGTTACAGTATCTGATTTAGTGTTTATGGGATTTGTAGCCGGGGAGTTCCGGAGCAGCAGTCGGACAGTTTCAGATTTAGCACCTCAGCAGCCAGCGTTACGAGGTGAGTTTCCTTCCAGTAGGAACGGGTCTACGGCCACAATGCCGGCACGTTTACTTAGCAGTAGTTTCCGGACTTCGGTCCGATGCAGTAGTTCAGTGTGCTTGATGTCTTTATGATTCAAGCATGTTTTGTGTTACGTGTTCCGGATTTCGGTCCGATGCAGTATGCGATATATGTGTTTTATGCTAGTAGTTATGATTATGATATGCTATGTTCAGTCAGTTTCCGGACTTCGGTCCGATGCAGTTTCCGGACTTCGGTCTGATGCAGAGGGCAAGGCCCTGGTTAGTTCCGGACTTCGGTCCGATGCAGTTTCCGGACTTCGGTCCGATGCAGTTTCCAGACTTCGGTCTGATGCAAAGGGCAAGGCCCAGGAGTTGTTTTATATGCTATTGTATGGTATGTGGTAAATTGGGGGAGCTCACTAAGCTTTGTGCTTACAGTTTCAGTTTTTGGTTTCAGGTACTTCCGCTACTAAGGGGAAGAGCTCGGGATGATGGCATGGCACACACCACAGCTTCAGTCTATCCTGGGAGTTTTATTCAGATATTTTCCACATGTTCATGACATCAGTTTTGATTTGATACATTGTTATGACTTTTTGAGATACACGACACATGGCTTGATTATATGATATTCGAAATTACGTTTTTAGTTAATGTTAAAACAAAAATTTTTGGGTTGTATTTTTGGGATGTTTCACTTTATTTGTAAGTTAGTATGTTAGTTCACTTATAATATTAGAGATTTTTTAGGTCATAACTTAAAAGGTAGAAGTAGGAGAAACAATTCTGGAGCAACAAGTTTGAAGTTTATGAATCGACTTTTCAATTCTCAATAAACAAATTAGCAATTGAAGTGTCTCCTAGGCTAATACAATTTCAATTTAACATCTTATAAATGGTATTGGTAAGAAACAATGGCGTTCCAATCTCTTTGTTAACTTTATCTATCTATATTATCCATCGCTGCAGAAGAAATCAAGCAATCGTCGCCTTGTCACTTGAGTCTCATCAAATCGCAGGAGCAAGGTATGCTCAACTCTCTTTTTTCTCAATTAAATTTATCCCGTTTTATTTCTCTAGTCTTAAAGGATATGATGGAGATATTTGTTGCCATATCAATCTAGTTATCTTATTGCATTATGAATCGATTTTTGCTTATTTTGTTGCCTTTTTGGTTGAATTTATTGATATTATTTGGCAAAAGTTTCACGAGGAGCTGGGCACGCGGTTGCACTTCAGCACAACATTCCACCCGCAGACAGACGACCAGAGCGAGCGGACTATTCAGAACCTCGAGGACATGTTGAGGGCGTGTGTCATTGATTTCGGTGGGAGTTGGGATTCTCATCTACCGCTTGCGGAGTTCGCCTACAACAACAGCTATCATTCTAGCCTTGGCGCCCCGCCATTCGAGTTGTTGTACGGGCGGAGATGTCGCACCCCGGTTTGTTGGGGCGAGGTTGGCCACAGGGTGATGGCTAGGACGGAGGTGGTCTTGCAGACTACCGAGAAGATTCAGCAGATTAGGCAGCGGCTGCAGACCGCTCAGAGTCGGCAGAAGAGTTACGCCGACCGGTGCCGCTCCGAGTTAGAATTTCAGGTCAGTGACATGGTACTCCTGAAGGTCTCGCCCTGGAAAGGCGTGATCCGCTTCAGGAAGAGGGGAAATTTGGGTCCCCGATATATTGGGCCATTCAGGATCATTGCCAGGATTGGCAAGGTAGCTTACAGACTAGAGCTGCCGGATGAGCTTAGTCGGATACACAACACTTTCCATGTTTCGCAGCTGCGAAAGTGCATTATGGATCCAGAGGAGGTGGTGCCGCTGGATGACATTCAGGTTGATGAACACCTGAATTACGTAGAGAGGCATGTGGCCATACTGGAGAAAAAGATGAAGATTCTGAGGAATAAGGATATACCTTTGGTGAAAGTACAGTGGGAGCATCGGAGGGGGTCAGAGTGGACGTGGGAGACGGAGGCCGAAATGCGGGAGCATTACCCGGAGTTATTCGTTGCAGCAGACTTCGAGGGCGAAGTCTAGTTCAAGTGAGGGAGAATTATAACGCCCCGTTTCTCAGGTATTGATTTAATGTGTGAATTCTTGATTTCAAGGGCTACTCGACGAGTTGATTGCCCTACTCGTCGAGTAGCAGCGGGTTGGTCCACGTATTTTAATGACCTGCTCGCCGAGTCCAATAAGGGACTCGACGAGTAGGAGCTGCCAGATGAAACCCTAAATCTCGGGGTTTTACACCCTATTTAAAGGATCATTGGCCTCCCCCAGCCTCCCCTTTTATTGCTTCTTGTCCCTCTCAAACCCTAATCGAGTGTGTGTGTTCCATTTGTGTGTTTTTGAGCTTAGAAGAGGATTTTGTGGAGAAGGGAGCTTGGAGAGCAAGTATTCAGAAGCAAGGAGCTTGTGGGATCTGAAATCCACCTTATTGGGCATCTTCTGGAAGGTATAAATCGTTACCCTGACCTCATTTCATTCTAGATCCCCTCTTTGGACAATTCTAGGGTTTTCATGGTATGATTGGAAGCTATTCTTGTGTGCAAGCTAAGATCTGAAGTTGTAACTTCATAACTGAGCTCCCTTGGGCTTCTTAGTCCATAAAGTTTCCAGCTTGTGCAAGAATGAGACTCTCCCAAGGTGAAAAGCTCCATTGGAAGCTTAGATTGGTCATTTAGGGCCTTTAGAGCCTTGCATGTGCGTAAAGTTGGCAACTTTACGTGATAAACATGCCTTAGAAGCTTGGATTTGTAATCTGGAACCTTGCCATGGCTTAAAAAGCGTCTGCATGGATGAAGGTCTGCAAGGACTCGGCGAGTTGGAGGAACAACTCGGCGAGCCCGTTGAAGATGGCCATGAACTCGACAAGTTGGATGAACAACTCGGCGAGTCCGTTGAAGATTGCCTTGAACTCGGCGAGTCGGCTAGGGTTTCTCCCAATTCTTGGACACGTATGAACTCGGCGAGTTAAAGGGGAACTCGATGAGCCAATCAAGGATTTCACGACTTCTCGATTTCAGGAAGGACTCGACGAGTCGGTGAACTGCACTCGACGAGTCGAGTCAACATGGACTGTTGACTTTGACTATGGACTTTGACTTGGACCAAGGATTGACCAGTTGACTTCTGAGGGTATTCTGGTAAATTGGGGATTTATGAAAAGGGGGTTTTATGGTATCTATAGGTGGTGGGGTTCGTGTTGGTGATCCGGGAGTTGAGCTTTCTAGTTTCAGACGACAATTGCAAGGTGAGTTATCCTCACTATACTAAGGGGTCTAAGGTACCAAGGCCGGCCCATTGGATATGATATCCTGGTAGTTGTATTATGTTGAGTCTGAGTTGGTTATGCATGCTAGTTTGATATGCTAGAGGGTAGGTGTGTAGGACTACCTGTGATACTGATTGATTATCTGTATGTGCATTATCTGTTACATGTTGATATGTTATGTGGGATGGGTTGAGGTTGTACTGCTCCGTGTGGTAGCCAACAAACCCTAGAGTATTCCAGATATGAGCTGAGGGCCCGGTAGGCATTCCAGACTCATACTGAGGACTCGGGAGCATTCCAGATACGAGCTGAGGGCCCGGTAGGTATTCCAGACTCGCACTGAGGGCTCGATGGTATTCCAGATACGAGCTGAGGGCCCAATAGGCATTCCAGACTCATACTGAGGGCCAGGGGTAATCCAGCTTGTAAAGTTGTGGACCCATTGCATGTTGTTCTGTTCAGTTTGTTATGATATGTTATTTCTGACATGGTTACGTGGACTGTATGTGTATCGGTATTTTGGGGGTAACTCACTAAGCTCTCGGGCTTACAGTTTCAGTTTATTGTTTCAGGTACATCAGGGGATCGCGGCAAGGCGAATGCATGATCGTACAGCTCCTCATATTATGTTTATATTTCTGGGAATACTCTGATAAATAATATTTTGAAAACAAAGTTGTAATGTTTTTGATGAACTTGACATGTTTTAAAAGTTTAAATTTGTTTGAAATTTTTTTTGGGTGTTACAATTGAAGTACAAACACTAAATTACATGATGAAAAAAGAATCAAGTAATTTCGACTTCATATGAGTGAGCTATGCGCATTTTAAAAGTGTTCAAAAAAATGCTGAAACAGAAAATACGCAACATTAATATGTTGTCTTCCGGGGTCTACAACTGATTCAATATCTAATCAAAATATGTGTTTGTATAGTCTAAAATGAAGTACAAACACCAAATTACATGCTGAAAAAAATGAAGTAATTTCGACGTTATATGAATGAGTTATGCACATTTAAAAAAAAGGAACAAATTCAAAAAAACAAAAAAAGTGCTGAAATAGAAAAACGCAGCATCGATATTCTTTCTTTCGGGCCATGTGGCTGATTCAATATCTAACCAAAATACATGTTTGTACAGTGAAAAATGAATACAAACTCCAAATTACATGTTGGAAAAAAATCAACTAATTCTGACTTCATATGAGTGAGTTATGCACATTTTAAAAAACATGAAAAATGTCAAACCGGTTTCGGTTTTTAGAACCGGGATTGGTTTTTATAAAAATGGAGAACCGGTAACCGGACCTTATTACCAATTCCGATTCTGGTTCCGGTCCGGTTTCGGTTTCGGCGGTTTTAATGCTCATCCCTTCCTCAAACTCTCAAGAACATACGAAAAGGGGGCTAGGTTTGCTTTCTGGAGATGGATGCATAAGATAAGAGAAACCCTAGCTAGTTAGAGTCATTACATAGGGTCCAATGTCCAAGACCTAAAGTTTTAAACTTTGCGGCGGCTCGTCACACATATCACCTCAGGAGCGGCGCACCCTACGTGACATACTTGTGCCACGACCAATAAAGGTCACGTCGTGCCCCAACGCAAAACCCTAAATTTCTAATTTCATTCAAATAATTAACTTAACAAGTGCATAACAGAAATGGATGTTACATATGCACTGTTAAAAACATCTACAATAGGAAAAAAAATTGTTAAATTTTTGCATGTGACCATAACAAAATATCATATCACATCAATAAAATAAAAAGTCTCAATTACCTTCACGGTACGATAACTTTTTGATGAAGTTTTTTGGTAAATTAAAAATAATAAATGCTACCAAGGTTTTGAAAACCGGACCGGACGTCTTACTGGTTCGATGGTTCAAGTGGTCCAACCGGTCAGACCGGTCTCAAAAACCGGAAAAACCGGATGATGTCATAATTATATTTAATTATAAAAAAATAAAAAAATGAAAAAAATAAATATTTTTTAAAATTTCCGGTTTTGACCGGTTTAACCTTACCGGTTTTCACCGATTCACATGAATACCGCTTTTTTTGGCATTTAAGAACCGGATCCGGGACCGGTTCCCGATCGAACCGGCCGGTCCGGTTTTCAAAACATGGAATGCTACATATGTCCCAACAAAATGGTTAAATAAGCTTTTGGTATTTGTTGAAGCTATGGACCCCACTAAAAATATGAAAAGACTCTTCCCAGAAGCTTGTTAACTAAGGATATTCACAATAGGTGTTTTCACAAGAGTTTTTTCAAACCAAAATCACTTGAAAAAAAAAAAAAAAAAAAAACATATAGTGAGATTTTTTAATTCAAAGGTTTTTGACTAAGCTTGTTAATTAACAAACTCTAGCCAAAAGCTTTCTCATTTCTTTTGAGAGATCCATAAATCTTTGACTAATTAAAAGTAAATAACATTTAAAAATTACTAATAAAAAAATGAAAGTTTTCCTACTGCGAGAGATACAATCATTATAATGAGCTTTAGTATTATGAGATTTTTGATGGAAAAGTTCAAATAAAAAGCTTCCCTATGAATGCTCTAACAAGTCATGGTGAAAAAGCTCTATTTGAAAAAGCTATATACACCTCTTTCAAAACTTTTTCATTTTGAAAAAGATTCCAAAAAAGCTCATATTGTGGATGTTCTAAGTCAAAATTCAAATATAGAGAATTTGTCATATAATCTTTCACTGCAAATTGCTTCAAATGTTGATATAAATGTATGTTTATAAATAACAAAAAATTATAAAATTTGAAACATATTTAATTTTTTCAATAACAGATAGTAGCCGTGATGAAATTTATATATATATATATATATATATATATATATATATATATATATATATATATATATATATATATATATATATATATATATATAAACTAGTTTATAACCCGTGAAAACCACAGTTATAAAATTAATTAAACTTTCATATCAAAAAATCAAAATTATTAATTATTTCTTTTAAATACATTATTACTTAAGAGATATTTTTTTAGTTATATAAAATTGTAATCGTTGATTTAAATAAATACGTGAAGTTATATCATCTTATAATATGTATTAATTTTATTTTATTTTTCAATCTAATGTTATTAATTTAATATAATTAGAATGAGAAAAATTAAAATTTAAAATTTAAAATGAAGAATCAATTATTAATTTAATGTAATTAGAGTGGGAAAATTTAAATTTTGAAATTTGAAATGATAATCAATTATTAATTTAATGTAATTAGAGTGGAAATTTAAAATGGATAATTAATAGGTTGACAAGTCACATGATAAGTGATATATAACATTAATGAGGAGTTCTAATTGTATGACATTTATCAATAGGAGATTAAACATATTCTTTTATTAGAATATATGGAGATGGAGATGTTTTTTTTTAACAAACAAAACTTGCAAAACCGACAAAACAGAGGTTGTGATGAAATTTTTTGAAAGCACAAGACATTTATGTGATTAGACATTATAAAAACATAATATTATCATAGTTTAAATGTTATTTTGGTATCATTATTCATGGGACCTTAAGTAAAAGCCACCATACATTATTGTACTATGTTTCTATCAACTGATATAACAAAAGACATCATGGGCCAATATCATTAATATTGTAGAGGACCAAAACTGATTTCTCTTTGTCTAGTTTATAAAGAACTATAAAAACGTGAGCTTGTGCCTTGTGGTTACTCTGTTTATGCTATCATAATCCATTACTATCCTCAAGGAAAAGTCTAATCGCAATTCTAATGTTGAATAGGTGACTAAACGGATAAAACATATGATCCAAAAGATGCCCATTTTATATGTGATGCTCACCTTGTACATGATTTACTATCTCAAACTATATTTGAGGAGTTCAAATTTCAAAACACTTTACTTGGGCAAATCTAGCCCATGATGAAATCCAATTTGTAGCCTTTGAAGAACATAAAATCTTGATTCATTCAAGCTCATTTATTTAAATCTTTTGAGTTAAATTTATACTTGTCAAGTGTTTTCCAACATTTCATGTTTTGAACAACACAACTAATTACAACATAAAGCATCAATGTCAACCTAATAAGCTTTTTAAAAAAAAGTTAAACAAAGTTACAAAGTTATAAACTAAACGATTTACATAACATAATCATCAAAGCCTAAGAATTACAAGGCTGCTCGAGCCATATTTATATGCAAGAGCCCGTTTTCAAATCACATCATTTATTCAACACAAATAAACCATCAAATGACGAAACTACCCTTTGGCTCCCAAACCTCTCGATTTAGGCAACCTACTTGCAACCAAAGGCTGCACTATACCCTGCGAGTCTCTCCCAAGCCCCATCCCTTCCACAAACCCCATTTTCGCCATCATCTTCGACCCAAACCCTTTCGTATGCTTCTCAAAAGACCCAATCTCCGAATTTCCCGATTTACCCTTCGAACCCGACCCCTGGCCCACAACCCTGTTTGGTCTGTGTGGTGGGGTAGGGGTAGTATATATAGGCTTAGCCTCTGACATATTGTTGGTAGGGGTATTTTCGGGAATCTTTGCTCCTAATCCAAGTGATTTGGGCCTTTGGATTGCTTCAATGGGCTCAGATATTCCTCTACCATCTTTCCCTAATCCACCTCCATCTACATACCCCATCTTTGCCATCATTCTTGAACCAAAACCCGTTGTGTGCATCTCAAAAGCACCGTAATTTGGGGCCCGCTCAGTTGACTTTGGTCCATGGTCAATGTCAAGGTCAAGGTCAAGGTCAACCACAGTGGGCTCAGTTACCATGTTCCCACTTGAAATGAATGACACAGGCTGGGCTGCGTATGAGCCCGTTTTGTCTTTTTCTCGTCTTTTTTTCTTGCTTGATTCACCGGGGGTTTTGGGTTTGGTGGGTCCCGTTGATGGGTTTTTGGATCTGTTTGAAGGTGTCTTGCCAGCTGGCGTGTTTTTCTCTTCGTTGTTGATTCCCAACATCTGAAGGATGGAAGTTTAGGGGCTAAAATGGAAATTTTGATTGGGAAGAAATTAAAGGGAAAAAAGATGTTGTATTTTGTACCTTTTCTAGGCGAAGTTTGTCGGATGATGAAGGCATGCATGTGTGTTGTGTTCGTGTCACTGTTACAAACCTGATGAACAGAATAAATAGCAATCTACTTTCATTTATTTGTTTATTTAATTTAAGGTATTCTACTTTGAAATATCTACCAATTATATCATTATACTCTCAACTATTTCCTTATTATGACTTTGTAGTTTATTAAATCTACCCAACTATAGCAATGAGTAGATTTTTAAAACCACAATGATGTAAAATAAAGATATGAAAGTAGGATGTTACAACTTATAATAAAAAAAAATGAAAGTGTGTTGCTATTTCTTGCATTACCTTCTTTTTCCTGAACCTTGACTGTTACTTTGTAGACGATAAATTGCAGCTAGCCTTTGAACCTAAGGAATGTAACTCATTTGAATATATATAATATGAATTAATATTTAAAATATACATGTCAAAAAGTATAAGAAATGAGTATATGGTGATTGAATCTTTTGAAGGATGAATAGAAGTCTATTTGTGAAACCTGGGAACAATCACGTGAGTGCATAAGTTGAAGGGACATAATGTCACCCTTATTCTGCACCAGCTGCACCAGTTTCTGCATTTAATACCAAATAAATGTTGATAATCCTCGAGTAATTTTTATGACTACACAGAATTATTTAAATTGATGGGATTTATTTTGGGCTTACAGAATTTATTTTTTCAAGATCAACACCACGATTTATCATTCGATCCCTACGCTTTGAGGCAATCTTATCTTGGCGTATTTTCTTCTTCTCACCTGGAATGACACAGTATTTGTCATTTTTTATCATGTAAAGATGGGAAATTATCATATTTTATCACATAAATAGGGAAAAACTCGTCTTTTATCACATAAAGATTAAAAAAATTGATCTTTTATCACATAGAGATTAAAAAGTTTCATTTAATCACATAAAAATAGAAAACAAATTCATCTTTTATCACATAAATATGGAATAAACTCGTCTTTTATCACATAAAGATTAAAAAAAATTGATCTTTTATTACATAAAGATTAAAAAGTTTCATTTATTCACATAAATACAGGAAAAATCCATCTTTTACCACATAAAAATTGGAAATTTTCATCTTTTATCACATAAATATGGAATAAAGTCTTCTTTTATTACATAAAGATTAAAAAAAATTCATCTTTTATCACATAAAGATTGGAAATTTTCATCTTTTATCACATAAGTATGGAATAAACTCGTGTTTTATCAAATAAAGATTAAAAAAAATTGATCTTTTATCACATAGAGATTAAAAAGTTTCACTTATTCACATAAATACGGAAAAAATTCGTCTTTTATCACATAAAGATTGGAAATTTTCAGCTTTTATCACATAAATATGGAAAAATTTTGTCTTTTATCACATAAAGATTGGAAATTTTCAGCTTTTATCACATAAATATGGAATAAACTCGTCTTTTATCACATAAAGATAGAAAAATTTCATCTTTCATCAAATGCAAAGATGACTCCATGGAATAATAGATAATTTACCTGAAAATCTGCGGAAATTTTTACTCTTTTCAGCTTTCGATGGCCAGGACTGTGGAACCTTTGCTGCATGCTTCTTTTTTCCATATAAAGATCTCGAATTCTTTACAAGCATAAGGTCATCTATAGAAGACCAATCATCTTTCGCCTTTGGTTGACTTTTTTTCTTTGACCTAGATTTCTTCATGCCATATTCCCTTGATGCTTCCTGAAGTGCAATCCCACTTACCCCCTTTACCATTTTATGAAACCTCCCACCACTAACACCATCATCATCATCATCATCATCATCCGAGCTATCAAGAACATTGCCCAGCAATTGATCAACATTTGCAACTTTATAACTCCCACCAATCCCTTCAAAGTAATCTTTAGCAATCTCATCATTAATATCAGAATCACTGTTATACGCGCCCTCACTATCAGATGAGTTAGAAGAGTCTTCAGACTCTGAAGACTCTAAGCTTTCATCATCATCATCACCATCATCATCTTCATCATCATCATCATCATCATCATCAACCTCTTCCTCATCAGATATATCATGGGTGTACAATTTCATGCCACCAATTGACAGAAACCCTGAATTTTTCACTGGAGATGATGACAAATCATCCCCATCATCATCCATCATATCTGTTTCCATTTCATGTGAGGATGAAGAATCGAAACGTGAACATTCTTGTTTTTCAGTAACTGGAGATGATTCAATGATATTAGGGTTTTCTTCTGGTTCATCATGAAACCCTAATCCTGTATGACTATGAGAACTATCATCCACCTCAAAACTTGCACCATAATCATAAGTGTATTTGACAGTTTGAGAATTGGTAACAGGGGTATTGTCCATGTAAGCAATAATCTTTGATTCCTTGGAATCAAGCAAAACAATAGGGGTTGATTCATCAAACTTGTTATGTCCATCACCACCTTCATCTATAAATGGACTCGCCTGCAAAACCTTAATTTTGTCAAATTGGTAAACAGGAAGATGTTCTTTCAAGCTAAGATCAAGCACAAGGATTACAATGTTCAAGTTTTCAAGCAGAGGGCAGATACAAACAATAAGCTCAAAGAAGATACAGGTGTAGTAGATATAGCTATAAAGCTATTGCCCTTACATCTACTTGGTTGCATAAATTGGTAAAAAGTTGGAACTTCATTGCAGAAATAAGTGTTTTACCCAAATCAATCTCTAAATTCAAGAATCAGATCATCTGTACACTTTTTGATCGAAACCTATCTCATATTCCAATACTCGTTTGGGGTTCTTATGTTAAGCCATTGGTTTTCAAATCAAAAACTGAAAGAGACTTAATCTGGTTGCATCTCTTACATAATTTTGTAGTGGTATTTCTCATATGATTTAATCTGTTTGTTACAATTAATCAAGCATCCGTATCATTTCCCGAATCAAGATGAGTCCATATGACCTAAAATCCCAGAGTGCGAAGTTGCACAAAAGGAAATGAAATCACATAAAACAACCTAATGTTCAAAAGATAATCATCACCTCAGGATATTTGTAAGCAAAGGCATTCGCTTTTGGCTTACGAGAATCGACTATCCTCGAAGTGGAATTAGTAGGTTTCGATTTACCGCCAGATGTACTACCAATCTCATATCTCACTGCAGATTTGTTCTTAGATGCATTCAATTTTTTCCCAGAACCGCTCGGATGGGTACTTTTTCCTACAAAAAAACAAACAAAACAAGCATTAAATTCAAGTATCATCCCAATAAAGCCCTATGGATGTATCAAATGATGATATGCCTCTGGAAGGGGGTGAAGTGATGAGAGGAGACCAATCGGATAATAAGCCACCCTCCACGAACAACGATTGTTTGGTGGGTTTTCGAGTTTTCGATTTATTGAATTTTTTCTTAGTACTCCCTCCGGCCATCGTTAATCGATCAAAGGACGCAAGAATTCAATGGATTGTTATTAGGTCTCCTCTGTTTTTCGTCGGACCAAAATAGAGAAGATGGGTCGGGCACTTGGGTTGGTTAAGGTTGTAATTCTGTGTGACGTGGTGCGGGTGCAATTGTGTGCGCTTTTTTTTTTTACAGAATTATATGATTGGTCCACGTGGTTTCACATGGTGAGAATAACTATGGAAACTTATACACGATTGGTCTGGTAGTTTCAATTCATTATATGTTTGGTTCTTTACGTGTAAAAATATATTTATACTCTTTTTTAGTTTAATTTATTTATTGGATAAGAGATGATTTGGTTTGGGTGGTGGTTTGACACCAAATCATCGACGGTAGGAACAAATCTATACATGACCATTAGAACAAATATGTACAAGACTATTATAACAAAATTATTCAAGGTCATGTAGGGTTTGTCGAAATTTGAAGGATGGCTGGATTCAAGATCATGTAGGGTTAGTCGTTAGCAGTCAAATCCACCACAACCATCTTCTGGGTTTTTAGGGATGTCAACCGGACCAAATAGGGTCGAAATTCCCCATGTTCCCCCGAATTTCAAGATCACCAATTCTCGTGCCTTTGTTTCCCCATTTCTTTCGAATCCCATGTTAATCCTATTTGGCCTAAAATCTCGTTTAAACTTCATTATCCTATTTTTCACTCATTTATTTCGTTTAACTTTACATGTTATAATAAATATTTAAATTAATATTTATTTTTATAAAAAATGGTTAAATATAGAGTAATAATTTCGGGAGTTCTACTGTATTCGGGACAAAGCTCCCCACCATAGAAAACTAAATAGGGCTAAAACCTATCTCTGCCCCCGAACCCGAAACATTGTAAAAATATCCCTTGTATGGAAGTGGGGTTCCACATAGATTTTTGACATCTCTGCTAGGTTTGTTCTTCAATATACACACTCAAGAACTCAACACACATACACTCATAAAAGAGGAAAAATCGTCGAATTTGAAATCGGTTTTGAATCTGAATATGAAATCAACTTATGCATGTTTTTTCATTCCCATAAATCAAATCTAAAATCAATTTAGCATGTGTATGTTTCTGTGTTCATCCCCATAAATTGATATTATGTGTGTGTTCATCCCCATAAATTAATTTGTGTATGTATTTATGGCCATCCCTAGGAAATCGATTTGTATGTGTTCATCCATAAATGGAGCAACATACTATGTGGGGATGTGTAGACAAGAGAATCGAACATGGAAACTTGCAGAGGGAAGAATGACAAAATAATCTCTTGTCGGCATCCCAGGACTCTGACCCATGCATAGAACGCCCTTTTGTATAGGGAAATTTAGAAGAATGGGAGTTCAATGTCCAACATAACGTCCTACGAAGAATTTCAATGTCCTAGGACTCTATGCTCCTAAGAAGATGGAATGTTTTTATGTGTCAATATTCTCCTATAAATAGAGGATGAACCCTAATCGTAAAAATGCTTTTCCTTACGATTTTACTGTATTTTGCAGGTTTCCAAACAAATTCAAACCTTCTCTAAACACATTTGTGATCACTTCAATCCAATACCAAAGCGAGAAATCATCAAGTTCATATGCATTCTCCATTTGAAGATCATTCAACTGGTGGATCTTCATCATCTCCACCATAACTCTAGAATTTCATTACTTGTTCCCAAGGTTCTTTCGTTTCAAGTTTTTCAGTTATTAGACATTACTAGTTTTCACGATCTTTCGTTTGTTTATGAAGTTAATGTTAAATTCTCTAGTTTCAATCAAAATTGTGTGCTTTTTGATTTGTATGGAAGGCTAATCCATTAGGGTTACTTTTGATGGGTTTTACACAAAATAACATCCTATGTGCTCATGCAAACCCTAAAGCTTGGATCTAGGCTTCTCTATTGTACATGCAATTCATCCAATACTTTCTAACCTTAGATCTAGCATACATGATTTGAAATTGACATACGAAAACCAAATCTAGATGATTACCTCTTAAACAATGCTTGAATCTTCTTGTCTTGGAGCTTAGAGTCACAAGTGTCACTCCTCTAATGGCTTACAAACACCAAGGAAGCAAGAGGGTGATATTGGAGAGAGGGGAGGCATAATTTCGGTTATGGAACTCTCTAGGGTTTCAAGTGGCCGAAAATTGGAAGCCTTAGGGTCCTATATATACTGGTGCTGCTAGGGTTTCAGCCTAAACCCTAATGAATAACCTAGGCCTTAAGCTATCCAAGGAAGCTTCTGGAATAGGGTCATATGGCCGAAATCATGGATGGACACATCCTAATTTCGTCCATGCCTAATCCAAGAGGCTCCTCAGCCCAATACTCAACTATCACACATTTGACAGTTTAAGTCCCCGATATTAAATTAATGCCTTTTAGCCATAGAATTAATTTCTAAATTAATTCTTGTCTAATAATAATTTAATTATATGATTTCTCTATTAATATATTATTCATATAATATATTAATAAACCATATTAACCTCTCTATTCATAAATCACCTTGTCAAGTTGCTTCTGGTGAAGGCAACCTAAAAGGACCATGCACAACCGGGTTAAGTACTTACCAAATATAGTTACGGGCTTAGACACTAATCCAACAGTCTCCCACTTGGATAAGTCTAGTAACTATAAATGCAAGCACAATCCGATTAGCAATCGTATCTCTCAAAGACGCTGTCGAACTCTAATCTTATCAGTAATCTGTCCTTTAGATAAGGGATCGTATAGTCCTCCGTTCTAGATATCGTGCGGAAAAATACATGGAACATAGTCATACTTATTGTCCAGCAGTTGTTTCTCGATCTCTGATTCTTTTGACATAGAACTTAATTGAACACATCAATTTAGTCATGACCGGGCCCGACACATAAGTCAAAACAAAATCATCGAGTGGCCCTGATATCGCTTTTACCCTCTTAGGATAAAAGGAACAGATAAACTTCGACTTATATGCATTTACTATCCACTAATCAAATCATACACAACAATGTGTTTTATAACATCAAGTTACTGATGCGTTTACGCATTATCAATGTACAACCAATTAGTAAACAATAAACCATATATCTAGGTTTTAAGACCATATGATATTATCGTCTTGCGATCACTCGTGATAAATTCCATGAAGTGATTCCAGCAAGCACGAGTCTAATCCAATGCTCAAATCAAACTCATAAGCACTCATGAACGTTGCAGAAAACCTTTGCTATGTCTAATACACTTTAGACAATCTACACACCAATTCAAGACAATCTTCTTTCATACCTACTCCCAAAGTATGAGCGATTGTGGAACATTCGAATAATCTTATTATTCAGGAAGTCAAAACATGCAAAATGAAACAATAGGTAAATAATTAACATAAGACAGTAACTTTACTTATAAATAATACCCTTTTATTTAATCATCAAATGTCAATTACATTTATCTATTACACGTTTCTAAACTATCTAATCTAAACTAATATCGTCCTTCAGCCCGATGCTCCTAGCGTGCTGCAAGTGCTTAACCCTACTCAGTCCCTTCGTAAGGGGATCTGCTGGGTTATCCTCCGACGATACCTCTTCACTACGAGGAGTCTTTCTTCCACCCGATTGATATTTTATGTCGATATGTCGAGATCTGCCATGATCCCTCGGTTCCTTGGTCAAGGCAACTGCTCCTTCATTATCACAGAAAATTTCCATGGGCTCCTTTATGGCTGGCACAACTCCAAGGTCTCCGATGAAGTTCTTCAACCATATCGCCTCCTTTGACGCTTCGCTCGCCGCTATATACTCTGATTCGCACGTTGAATCAGCTACGTTATCCTGCTTGGAACTCTTCCAAGTCACTGCTCCTCCGTTTAGGGTGAAGACCCAGCCCGACTACGAACGGTAGTTGTCCCTGTCGGTTTGAAAACTGGCGTCACTATACCCTCGCACCCTTAAGTCATCACTCCCTCCGAGGACTAGAAACCATTCCTTGGTTCTCCGAAGGTACTTAAGAATATTCTTGACTGCGGTCCAATGTGATTTGCCAGTGTTTCCCTGATATCTGCTGACCATGCTCAAGGCGAAGGCCACATCAAGGCGAGTACAAGTCATAGCATACATAATCGAGCCAACTGCGGAAGCGTATGGTACTCGGCTCATTTCTTCTATCTCGACTTCGGTACTCGGGCTTTGAGTCTTACTCAACTTGGCATTACTTTGGATTGGTAACTCTCCCTTATTTGAATTCTCCATACTAAAACGTTTTAGAACCTTGTCCAAATAAGTATTCTGACTAAGTCCTATTAGTCTCTTACTTCCGTTTCTCACTATCCTTATTCCCAGAATATAGGCAGCCTCTCAGAGGTCCTTTATCGCGAAACACTTCCCAAGCCATGATTTAACTTCCTTCAGGGTTGGGATGTCGTTTCCTATGAGTAGTATGTCATCAACATACAATACGAGAAAGCTAATTATACTCCCACTGGCTTTGACATATACACATGATTCATCCTCGCTTCGCAGAAAACCAAACTCTTTGACTTTCTCATCGAAACAAAGATTCCATCTGCGAGATGCTTGTTTTAGTCCATAGATGGACTTCTCAAGCTTACACACTCTATTGGGATGCTTCGCATTGACAAAACCCTATGGCTGAGCCATGTAAACATCCTCAGCCAACTTCCCGTTAAGGAAAGCGGTTTTGACATCCATCTGCCATATTTCATAGTCATGAAATGCAGCAATGGCCAGCATCACCCTGATAGACTTTATCTTTGCAACTGGTGAGAAGGTTTCATCATAATCAACTCCGGGAGTTTGAGTGAAATCCTTCGCAACCAATCGCGCCTTATAGGTGTGTTGTGACATCCCCATTTTCACGGCCAGAAAAGACCGATTTTGTTTATGCTTGTTTGAAAATCAGAGTAGCATTTTAAATAAAAGTGTTGCGGAATTTGTCCCAAAAACAAAATATGATAAAGATTTATCAAAAGCATTTCCAAAGAAATGTATTTCATTAAAAGACTCGGGATGTCATGTTCGATACAGATCAAAAGCATAAACAGTACAACATAAGCCTTACTACATTATTTCGTATCTACATGCCTATATCCGTAATCCCTCATCCAAAACATCACATCTATGCTCGAGCGCCACTACCTGTAATACATGAAACTGAGTGGGTCAGGCTTGGGAGCCTGGTGAGCACATAGGGTTTTCAACCCACAATAAATAAGTTTATTAATTTCATCAATCAACAATAACCCGATTACCCATTCCCGTTATCCTCACTTTACGTCCCTAAACACCTATCATAAGGGACCTAGCCTAAGGATCATCATCGGGATGGACACTACTGCTAAGGGGGTTCCTCAGCAATAAATGTCCTAAAGGCAACCATGAGGGGGATAGAGTACACCGGTGAACACATCGTTCACAACACCTACAGGTTGCGAGCCTGCTAGCGTTCCACTGGACTGTCTAGAAGAGTCCGTGGTTGTCATCCATACTCCGCTAGATGACAGAATCAACAACAACAACATCGAGGCCTCTCATCATTTTATCAGACATCGTCTTATTACATCTACCCATGTTTTACCCCAACATTTTTGTAGATATAAAATACATATACAGTTTAAATCATTTAAAACATGTATACAAATCTTTCATCAGCATAGGCAGCAAGTATTCAGATAATATGCACACATAGCACGTAATTTATATAAAATACTTCATATCTATGTGTAAGATGAAAGTAACTATGCACTCACCTGATTAGGTGGTGATTTGGCACTTGAACAACACTTCGTTATCTCAAAACAAATTTTCCTTGACCAAAACCTAGTATCAATACCACTAGGGTTTAGTTTTAACGTTAACCGCGACTAATTAATAGTCTAGCTATTATTATTATTATTATTATTATTATATAAGCGTTAAATAATATTCAATATAACTCATAATAATAGCCCAAATAATTATTTTAAGGACCTAATAACATTACTATAATTATTTAAAAGTTATATTAAAAACTGCGTAGGCGTAGCTCACTTACAGCGGATTTTAAAGAAAACCGGGCTTTGCTCGGAGCAGCGTTTCCGAACCGAAAGACCCTTTTTCTCGGGACTCCGGGAGCCTCGGGGCTTCCTTAGGGTGCTAGGGATTTTTCCTAGGGTTTAGGGGGGGTAAAGGGGTAGTGAGAGAAAGTAGAGAGAGAAAGAGTTGTGAAAATGTGTGATTTCCTCGGCAGCCTTCGCAGCCCTTTTATAGGCGCCAACCTCGGACGTATGCGGGGCGTAGTCCTTGGCTTACGCGGGGCGTAACTTCGGATATGGTACAGGTGGCGAGGCTTCGGTGGGGCTACGTGGCCATCTCTCGGACCGCACAAGATCAAGTACACCGGGCGTACCCAATTTCGGACGCGGGGGATAGCGAAGGGGCGACGTGTCCTTCATCCGAAGCGAGACCGTGGGGAACAAGCAACGGCTAGGATCTTGCCACGTCATCACAGTTTCGCAAATTGCACTCTCGACTTTAAAAATTCGTAACTTTCACATACGAGCTCCATTTTCAACGTTCTTTATATCCACGCGTAGGCGGGAACGTACTCTACAACTTTCGTTTAGACTCCGTCGGCTAATTTTGAATTTATTTTAAAAGTTATATTTTTAACAGGCCGGGACAGGATTGGTCCGTTAAAAATTCATAACTTCTTCATCCGACGTCCGTTTTCGTCTGTCCTTTTATTGTTGTGCTACTATTAACGAGATCTTCGATTCTCGTTTAGGTTGTGTCGGCTAAAAACCGCTCGATCTAATATTCGAACTTCGGGCTGTACGCTGCTAAGCCGAAACTTCGAAAAACCATAACTTCCTCATACGAAGTCAGATTTGGGCGTTCTTTTTATGGACGCTCTTGGTTTAACGTTTTCTACGACTTTGGTTTAGATCGCTAAGGCTAAAACTCGCTCTATCATAAATTCACTATTTACGCTTCCCGGTATCGTGCCGGTTCCATCACGAAACTTCGACGGGTCATAACTTCTTCGTTATAACTCGGATTTCGGCGTTCTTTATATCTCCAGAATCCTTGTTTCGACCACTACAACTTTATGTAAAGATATCGGGTTTATCTCACACTTTAATTTTGACGCTTATTTTTATTCTTTATTAATTATACATTTATAATTAAATAATAAGCACACAAATACACATAATTCAAATAGTATTCAAATATTTCATCTTTATTACATCAAAAAGAGTTACAATAGTTGACCTAGAATATTACATCGTCTAAAAATGCTTAGCCCCGAAACCCGGGCGTTACAATTCTCTCCCCCGTAGGATGATTCCGTCCCGGAATCATGCGTCAGCAAACAGATGCGGATAGCGACTCATCATGTCATCCTCTGTTTCCCAAGTGATATTCGGCACACTCGAATGTTTCCACTGGACTAGCACTAAGTCGACCATCTTGCGTCGTAACTTCTTAGTCTTACGGTCAACAATTGCCTCGGGATCTTCGATCAGCCTCTTATTCTCATCCATCCTTAACTCTGAGATTGGAATTATGTTGGGAACTTCTCCCGTGAATTTCCTCAAATAACATACATGGAAGGTGTTATGAATACCATCTAGTTCTTCGGGTAATTCGAGCTTGTAAGCTTGATTCCCAATCTTCTGAAGAACTTTGAACGGTCCAATAAACCTTGGACTTAGCTTTCCTCGTTTTCCGAATCTTATAAGTCCCTTCCACAGTGAGACCTTAAGCAAAACCGAATCCCCAACTTCGAAGGTCATCGGTCGTCTTTTCTTGTCAGCATAGCTCTTCTGACGATCCTGAGCTGCTAACATCCTTTCCCTGATCACCTTTAACTTCTCAGCAGTCTCATGGACTCGGGGCCCATAAACTGCTTTTCTCCAGCCTCAAGCCAACAAGACGGCGTACGACACTTTTGCCCGTACAAAGCTTGATAGGGTGCCATCTTGATGCTCGAGTGGAAACTGTTGTTGTAGGAAAATTCTACCAAAGGTAAGTGCTCATCCCAGTTACCTTGGAACTCGAGAGTACATGCTCTCAACATATCTTCAAGCGTTTGAATTGTTCTCTCGCTCTGACCATCAGTCTGCGGATGGTAAGCCATACTCAAACACAACTTCGTACCCAATTCCTCTTGTAGACTTCTCCAAAACCTTGACGTGAAACGACTATCACGATCCGATACAATTGTTAGAGGAACACCGTGAAGTCTCACAATTTCCTTCACGTAAGCATTTGCAAGCTTATCCATAGACCACCTTTCATTGGCAGCTATGAAGTGTGCAGTCTTTGTGAAACGATCCACGACCACCCAAATCATGTCGTGACCGTTCTTCGTCTTGGGTAGTTTAGTCACAAAATCCATGGTGATGTCCTCCCATTTACCCATGGGTACAAGTAAGGGTTCTAAACTCCCATACGGTTTCTGATGTTGTGCCTTAACTTTTGCACAAGTTACACACTCGGCCACATACTTCGCAACATTGAGCTTCATCGTCGGCCACCAGTAGTAGGGTTTAGGTCCCTATACATTTTTGGCTACCAGGATGAATCGAGTACATGGTCCTGTGAGCTTCTTCGATCAGAAGATCTCTTATCCCTCTCGTCTTAGGTACCCAAATCCGATCTTGGAATACCTTCAATCCTTGACTGTTTGTACCGAACACTAACGTTTTGCCCAAACGTTCTTCTTTTCGGTCATTCTTCTCTGAAGCTTCTTCTTGAGCTTTCCTGATACTTTCCACAATCGTAGAGACAACTTCTATTCTCAACGCTCTTGGCCTTTTTCTCTCAAGGTTGACTTTTCGACTAAGAGCATCAGCAACAACATTTGCTTTACCGGGTTGGTAAAGTATCTCACAGTCATAGTCCTTGAGTAACTCTAGCCAACGTCGTTGCCACATGTTCAAATCCTTCTGATTAAAGAGATACTGGAGACTCTTATGATCAGTGAAAAGTTTGCACTTCGTTCCATAGAGGTAATGCCTCCATATCTTTAAAGCAAAAACTACCGCTTCCAACTCCAAATCGTGAGTGGGGTAGTTCTTTTCGTGCTCCTTCAATTGTCGAGATGCGTATGCTATCACCTCTTCTCTTTGGGTCAGAACACAACCCAACCCGACTCCAGATGCGTCACTATAGACTGCGAAGTCTTCAACTCCATCGGGTAGAGAAAGAATCGGTGCTTCACATAACTTCTTCTTTAGCTTCTCGAATGCTTCTTCGTGCTTCTCACTATCCCCTTGGCTTATGAGTTCTCGCTCTCGGAAAATCCCTCTCCTCGCAACAGAGACAACATTGTCACTCGGTCTATAGAAGAGATATCCAAAGGAATTCTGCGGGTAGCCGATGAAAATACATCGCTCACTACGAGGTTCGAGTTTGTCGTGAGTCTCTCGTCTTACTAAAGCCTCGCAACCCCAAACCTTGATGTGTGCCAATGAGGGAGCTTTCCCTGTCCACATCTCGTGAGGTGTTTTGGCAACCTTCTTCTTATAGTCTAAGTTAAGGATATGGGCGACGGTCTCTAAGGCATACCCCTAGAATGAGATAGCTAGCGAAGCACGACTCATCATGGAACGAACCATGTCTAGCAAGGTTCGATTACGCCTCTCAGCCACACCATTCAACTGCGGTGTCATAGGTGGCATCAATTGCGAAATAATTCCGCATTCCTTGAGGTAGTCGTGGAATTCAAGACTTAGGTACTCTCCACCTCGATCAGATCGAAGCATCTTGATTTTCCTGCCCAACTGATTCTCCACTTCTTGTTTAAACTCTTTGAACTTTTCAAAGGTTTCTGACTTGTGCTTGATTAAGTAGATATACCCATATCTGCTATAATCATCAGTGAAAGTCACATAGAAGCGGCTTGCATCCCTTGTGGTGGATCTAAAGGGTTCACATACATCTGTATGTATAAGATCCAATAAACCCCCACCCCTCGCACAAGTGCCAGTGAAAGGTGACTTGGTCATCTTTCCAAGTAAACAAGATTCGCACACGTCATCATCCCTAAGGTCAAATGACTCCAATACTCCATCCTTTTGGAGTTGGGCTACGTGTTTCTTGTTGACATGTCCAAGACGACAATGCCACAAGCATGCTTTATCCAGATCATTGGAAGAATCAATACACAACACATCATTTCCTAATTGTCTACAACCATCACAGTTTCATATATTCCATTACAAGGCAATGCTTCAAAATAGAAAACACCATTAAGATAAGCATTAATAGAACCCTTTTTATTATCAAATGAATATCTAAAACCCTGTCTATACAAACCATGAAATGAAATGATGTTTCTTGCCATATTTGGCGAATAGCAACAATTATTTAAATCTAATCCTAATCCACTATTGAGCATTAAAGAGTAAACTCCGATCTTGGTTACAGGCGAAGATCTTCTGTTCCCCATTATCAAATTTATCTTCCCATGCTCCACATCCCTATTTCTTCTTAGGCCCTGCAAATCAGAACAAATGTGAAAACCACATCATGTATCAAGAACCCAAGAAATAGCATGTGATGAATCATTAGATTTAATAGTGTAAATACCTGCGTAGGACGGCTTGATCTTCCCATCCTTGATTGCTTGCAGATATTCTGGGCAGCTTCGTTTCCAATGCCCTATCTTGTGGCAGTAGTGGCACTCTGCCTCCTTGGGGTTTGAGTTGGGTTTAGCAGAACCAACTTTGGTTCCACTAGAAGATGTACCATCTTGGGACTTTCCCTTGTGGTGGCTCTTTGAGGGAGCCTTCCTCTTCTTACCCTTCCCTTGCCCAATTGGCAGGACTGGGGCAGCAGTAGGAGTTGGAGATGATGCAACAGATTTATCCTTGAGGTTGTTCTCAGCAGTCCTCAACAGTCCTTGAAGCTTGATCAAGGTGACCTCCTGCTTGTTCATGTGGTAGGTCATGCGGAACTGGCTATAGCAGGGAGGCAAGGAATGAAGGATGATGTCCATTACCAGCTCTTCATCAAAGTTCACATTCAACTTTAGCAGGCGATCGACATATCTCTGCATCTTTTGAAGATGAGCAGTAAGGGACTCTCCATTACCCATTTTGGTAGTGATCATCGAAGTGATGATCTCGTACCTTTCTTGCCTAGCGCTTTGGTGGTACCGGTCCAGCAGATCCTGATGCATTTCATAGGGGTACATGTCCTCATAGGACTTCTGGAGTTCTGCAGTCATAGTCGCTAGCATGATGCAATGGACTTTCGTGGCATCGCGCTCACGGGCCTCAAAGACCGCGATCTCTTCAGCAGAGGCAGTGTTGATGTTGATTTTTTTTAGCTTCTCATCGAGGACATACTTTTTGTCCTCGTAACGAGTGACCATTCAAATGTTGCGGATCCAATCATTGAAGTTGGACCCGTCAAAGATCACTCTCCCACACAAGTTCATGAGTGAGAACGAACCAGAGGAAGTTGAACCAGAAGCGTTGTTGTTGACGTTCGACATCTGAAAAGGAAAAATGAACAATGTTTGATTAGAAATGAATCCCCAATTAAACACCCAAATGAGAAATTAGGGCTAGGATCCAACAACATTATTTACAAATTAGAAGAGTGATGCCGTAATCTAACAAGTAAATAATTTGAAGGTAAGTGAATGACGATTCACTAATTTCCACCATGAAAAACAAATTAAAGCTAAGATTTAAATGTATTGAAAATTCCTAGATCTTTTGAGATTCATTGAACTTTTCAATGGCATGTTTAAATCTCGATATGCCCTCAAGTTTGTGACTGGGATGCCGAGGATCACAACGCGGGTGTGAATAACCATGCAAATGTACATGGTGCCCTCATTGTTACATTCACCTATTCGATGTGCCGGTTAACCACACACGCTCCATCGAACTATGAGAAACAATGAGTCACCCTTTGCCACCTTTGCTTAGAACCCAATTAGTGTGCCGGTTAACCACACACGCTCCACTAACGTTTTAGCAAGGGTACAAAGTATAATTTCATGGAATTGCATCAATTCACTTTTACCTAAAGTAACTAAGATTGAGAATTTTGTAAAAAACATCTAGTTACTTTTATAATTTCATTATACTTTTAATGAGGAAGGGGTTGCCCTATCCTACCCGTTCGGCTAACGACCCTCCACTAGTCAAGGGTACGGTGGATACCTAATGGCGGTCATTTTACAGGCCGCTTCCTTAAACACCCCTTATAGACCAGCTTCGTGAATGAGGCCTACTAACGGTAAGACTAGCATTTAAGTTATATATATATATATATATATATATATATATATATATATATATATATATTAATCTTATAATATTATAAAGTATATGGTTGAATTTTAAACTTGTAAAATTATAAGGTTTGAAATTTAAATAGTTCAAATTAAACTTTTAATCAAAAATTTAAATTTCAAAACTTGAGGGCAAGTTTTGAACTTTTTCAAAACACATAGGATCAAATAGCAAATAATTTAAAATTAAACATTTAATTTAATGATTATCTAAATTTGACCTAATCAATTTTATTTACAAGATAATTCATCAAATAATTTAAATAATCAAATATTATCACATAAGGAATTTATTATTCAAATAAATGGTAATTATATTTTTTTTTGGAAAGGATAAACATATAACAACAATAAAATTCAGATTTTATTAGTCAAAAACGTTTTTGGTAATTATCCTTCAGCAAAACAGCAAGAAATCTCGAAAATCCCTCTGTCAGACGTCCCGACTCGCCGAGTCCCCTTATGGACTCGTCGAGTTCATCCTACTCGTCGAGCCCACTATGGGACTCGCCGAGTCTGTCAGTCATGGGGCCAAAAAATCGATTTTAAAGATTGAATGAAAACACAAAGCGTCAATACAACAGAAGTCAATCAAGGCTCTGATACCACTGATGGGTTTTACACAAAATAACATCCTATGTGCTCATGCAAACCCTAAAGCTTGGATCCAGGCTTCTCTATTGTACATGCAATTCATCCAAGACTTTCTAACCTTAGATCTAGCATACATGATTCGAAATTGACATAAGAAAACCAGATCTAGATGATTACCTCTTGAACAATGCTTGAATCTTCTTGTCTTGGAGCTTAGAGTCACAAGTGTCACTCCTCTAATGGCTTACAAACACCAATGAATCAAGAGGATGATATTGGAGAGAGGGGAGGCATAATTTCGGTTATGGAACTCTTTAGGGTTTCAAGGGGCCGAAAATTGGAAGCCTTAGGGTCCTATATATACTGGTGCTGCTAGGGTTTCAGCCTAAACCCTAATGAATAACCTAGGCCTTAAGCTATCAAAGGAAGCTTCTGGAATAGGGCCATATGGCCGAAATCATGGATGGACACATCCTAATTTCGTCCATGCCTAATCCAAGAGGCTCCTCAGCCCAATACTCAACTATCACACATTTGACAGTTTAAGTCCCCGATATTAAATTAATGCCTTTTAGCCACAGAATTAATTTCTAAATTAATTATTGTCTAATAATAATTTAATTATATGATTTCTCTATTAATATATTATTCATATAATATATTAATAAACCATGCACAACCGGGTTAAGTACTTACCAAATATAGTTACGGGCTTAGAAACTAATCCAACAACTTTCGGGGATGTTTGAGGAAGTTTGATGACCACACTTGATTATTACTTAGTTCTAGTTAAATTTGATTCTTTTTTTATGCTTCATGTGACGATTTTTAGTAATAAAAATTGAAATCGGGTTGTGTATTTTTACTTGTTGTCATAAGTAAAATGTATATTGTCAATTCACTATTTGTTCCAAGTTCAAGTAGTCTAGGTTCAAAGACAATTAGTTGAATCCACATATATTATTCCAACTTGTGATATTAAATACTTAATATTGTAATAATTAGATGCATGTTTTGGGGATTATTGCATCAAGTACACTATCTAAAGGTAGAAAAATAATCAAAAGACTTACCTAAGTGCATATGCATTCTACAATCTAGGTTTTACTAGTTTTGGCAATGTACTTTAAATCAAACTAAAAGAAAAATATAATACTTACATCTTAATCCTTAGATCATGTGAATGACAACCTTGCAATGAATGAAGAGCCAAAGTATAACTCATCTAATGTAGTCAGACCCAAGACTCCAAAAGCAAACTATCACACCCCCAAACCGAAACGGTGGAAACGTTCGGGGGTGCAGAACGTCATGTATAATATCACAACAATTGCATCATAGTAATCAAAGTAAACACAACCATTACATTGAATAAGTAAAATATTTACATCTGTTTGATTCATATTTATATACATCAAAAGTATAACAAAATATAAAAGACGTGACTCTATATGCTCCGTCTTCTCAAAAGCTGTGGGGTACCTGTCTACTGATTTTCTGAGAATACAAGCAGTTTTGAAAGAGTATCAACATTAAGCTGGTGAGTTCATAAGCATGTTTTTGTAAGGAAAACCTGTTAATAAATCAATGAAAATATTTGTATGTTTCCAAGAAAATCCAATATTTTCTAACATGTGTGTTTCTGTTACGGTATCTCATAATGTATTAGTACATATGCCTGGTTACCACTAGATGTGTTATATATTGTTTCTTTGAATGGGAAACCTTTTTTACATGAAAACCCTGGCTATCACCAGTATATATAGTAAGTTCGGAAAAACTCTGGAAAACCTCTAGTATGTATAGTAGTTATATTATTTTAAAATAAAACTAATTGAAGTTATTACCATTCATACATTAATCGTATATTTTAGTACCAAATTTATGAGTTGTTATAACCATACTTGATCACTGAATAGCCTGAACGACGTTCTTCAGGTGTCGGAATCGAAATGACTTTGTCACCCAGGCCTGCTGGCCTAACTGTAGCTAACAGTTATGGTGCGGGATTGCCAATCCCGTATATATCAATACACAAACTCATGTTCTCCCGCAAGGAGACTCTGGTTATAATCTCAGGACTTTTGTTAGTACTTAAGTAAGTACACAAAGAATGCTCACTTATAAAATGCTATACTAACGATTAGGTGTAGAATAAAATGAATCCATTGAATTTAACTTGCTGTCTATATGTCTCATAAACTACACTCTATATAGCTTATATGCTTGATCGCATTGAATCTATGTTTTGTACATTGATAAGATAATTGTTCCATAAACTATACCTATTATAGTTTATATGTTCGTTAATGTATTCAATTCATGTTTTACATTGAAAATTCTACGATTATGTTTAAAACTTCCCTTATGCTCAGCATTTTACAAAAGGGATAAAATATCTAAATATTTTATAAGAGTGTAGAAACCGCATGGTTGTATCAATTTCATCAGTTTTAAGTGTATTGAAATCCTTTTGTATAATTTCACAAGATCATTTATGTTTGGCTTGTATTCCCCCCTTGAAAATGTTAAAAAACAGTAAAGGTGTAGGGGTATGAACTCACCTGATTGTAAGTGACTTGGATGAATGACAACGATAAGATGCTTGGTATGCTAAGTGAAGTCCCGAGCACAATAAGGTCTTATTAAGCACATATTAACATGTATAGGCCTATAATTAGTGTCTATAATCACTAACAAGCATAGGAAACAACCTTAGGATGTAGGAAACACTTACAATGAAGTGATAGAACCGAAAATGAGGGACAAAAAGGAGTTCACAGCCAACCACCATGGGTTCACGACCTAAGATGTGTTCACGACCCATGAACACATGAAGGGTACACAACCCATACATGAAAATTTGAAGGGTTTACGGCCCTCACATGAAGAGTTCACGGCCCTATGAAGGGTTCACGACTGTGAACTCTTGAAGATCATAAAGATGGTGATGAAAGTGATGAATCAATGGATGAAATCAAATCACTTCACTTGAATAAGATGAATAACAAGTGAAAGGGATGAATCACTTACGTTTGTGGGGTGAAATGAGAGCTTTTGTTGGATGAGTCTTGAGAGAACTTGAGAGGTTTTTCGGCCAAGGAGGGAAGAAATGAGGAATAAATGAAGGAAATGTATATATATATATATATATATATATATATATATATATATATATATATATATGGAGAGGGGTTCACGGCCAACCATGGGTTCACGGCCGTGAACACCCTTTGATGAGTTTTCTAGTTCGATTGCATTCCTCTAATTCCAAGCTAACACTTCTCAACATCAAATCCTTAGGTTTACTACGTTTAGAGACTCTCAAACTGACCCTAATCACAGTAAAACAGTAGTAGAAACAAGTTTGACTTTTTATTGATTGAATTTGACTTACAGATAGAGATTTCGGGTTGTCACATCGTCCACCTATTAAAGGGAATTTCGTCCCGAAATTAAGATTAATAAATACACATAGACTAAGGGAACATATGAGGATACTTAAGCTTCATTTGATCTTCTCGATCTCAAGTGAATTCGGGCCCTCGCTTTGCATTTCAGCGGACCTTCACTATCGGGTTACGACTCTGTTTTGTTTGCTTGACTTCCCTGTCCATAATTTCTACGGGCTCCTCTACGAAGTGTAAGTTCTCATTTAGTTTGATCTCGTCGAGAGGTGTCACAAGTGTCTCATCGGATAGACACTTCTTTAGGTTCGACACATGAAATGTAAGGTGTACATTGCTAAGTTCTTGTGGTAGACGAAGTTTGTAAGCTACAGGGCCGATTCTAATGAGAATCTCGAATGGCCCAATGTATCTCGGATTCAGCTTTCCATGCTTCCCAAAGCGTATTACGCCCTTCCAGGGTGAGACCTTTAACATAACACGGTCACCAACCTGGAACTCCAAGGGTTTCCGTCGTCTGTCAGCGTAGCTCTTTTGTCTATCCCTGGAGGCTTTTAGCCGTTCCCTGATTTGTACAATCTTTTCAGTGGTTTCGCGAATGATTTCCGGGCCTGTGAGAGTGTTGTCGGGGACTTGACCCTTAGCTAGTTGCGTGTCACCCACCTCAGCCCAACATAGAAGGGATCTGCACTTACGACCTTAAAGGGCTTCAAACAGCGCAACCTTGATACTCGTATGATTGCTGTTGTTGTAGGAGAACTCGACCAAGGGCAAATGGGTGTCCCACGAATTGCCAAAGTCTATAATACATGCCCTCAATGTGTCTTACAATGTTTGAATAGTCCTCTCACTCTGCCCATCGGTCTGTGTATGGTAAGCTGTGCTCATATCCAGCTTAGTTCCAAGAGCCTTTTGCAGTGACTGCCAAAATCTCGAGGTGAATCTGCTATCCTGGTCGGAGATAATGGACACAGGCACACCATGCAGACGAACTATCTCCTGGATGTAGATTCGTGTTAGTCTCTCCATCTTGAATGTTTCTTTGATTGGCAGGAAGTGGGCAGATTTGGTCAATCGGTCGACAATTACCCAGATGGAATCGTACCCATTCGGAGACTTGGGAAACTTAGTGATGAAATCCATCGAAATCCTTTCCCACTTCCACTCAAGTATTTCTGGCTGCTGAAGTAGACCTGAGGGATTTTGATATTCCACCTTCACCTTGGCGCAAGTCAGACACTTGCCCACGAAGGTAGCGATCTCTGCTTTCATGTTTGGCCACCAACAGAGCTTTTTGAGATCCAGATACATCTTATCTGAACCTGGGTGAACGGAGTATCTAGTTCTGTGAGCTTCGCTCATAACAACCTCCCTGTAACCGCCGAACTTTGGGGTCCAGATCCGGTTCATGAAATAATAAACTCCGTCTCCCTTGATCTCTATGTTCTTTTCCATTCCCCTCAAGGATTCCTCCGACATGTTCTCTGGTTTTAAGGCTTCCAGCTGAGCCTCTCTGATTTGAGCGGATAGATGGGAATGGATGGTCATTGTCAGTGCCTTCACTCTACGACCTGAATATTCTTTCCGGCTGAGGGAATCTGCTGCCACATTGGCCTTGCCAGGATGATAGCGTATTTCGCACTCATAATCACTGAGTAGCTCTACCCATCGCCATTGCCTCATTTTAATTCTTTCTGATCAAAGATATGCTGTAGGATTTTGTGGTCAGTGAAGACAGTACACTTGGTTCCATAGAGATAATGTCTCCAAATCTTTAACGCAAAGACCACTGCTCCCAACTCCAAATCGTGAGTTGTATAATTGACTTCGTGTGCTTTCAGCTGTCTCGAGGCATAGGCAATGACCTTTCCTCGCTGCATGAGCATACAGCCTAGGCCCTGATTGGACGCATCACAGTAGACAACGAAGTCCTCCGTCCCTTCAGGCAGAGATAGGATAGGTGCGCTACATAGGGCCTGCTTCAATGTTTGAAACGCAGTGTCTTGCTTTTCTCCCCAACTAAAGGGTACACCTTTCTGAGTCAGGGTGGTTAAAGGCTTAGCAATCCTGGAGAAATTCTGGATAAACCTGCGATAATAGCCAGCGAGACCCAAGAATTGACGGATTTCTGTGGGCGTCTTCGGTGCTGACCAATTCTCAATCGCCTTGATTTTGGAAGGGTCCACGTGTATGCCTTCCTCGCTAACCACGTGACCGAGGAAAGTTACTTTTCTGATCCAGAATTCACACTTAAAGAATTTTGCATAAAGCTTCTCTGCCCTTAAAGTTTCTAGCACTAGCCTCAAGTGTTGTCTGTGATCTTCCTCACTCCGAGAGTAGACAAGTATATAATCAATTAATACTATCATGAACTTGTCTAGGAAAGGGCGGCACACCCAATTCATCAGATCCATGAATACAATGGGTGCGTTAGTTAGACCGAAGAGCATTACTACAAACTCGTAGTGACCATACTGAGTCCAGAATGCTGTCTTGGGAATATCATTCTCATGGACTCGCAACTGGTGGTACCCTGACCTTAGGTCTATCTTGGAGAAATAGCTGGCTCCTTGAAGTTGATCAAAGAGGTCGTCGATTCTGGGTAAGGGGTAACGGTTTTTTTATAGTAAGCTTGTTCAGTTCACGATAATCTATGCACACCCGGAAGGATCCATCCTTCTTTTTCACGAATAGAATCAGGGCTCCCTAAGGTGAGGAACTTGGTCTGATGAATCCCTTGCTGAGTAGCTCATGGAGCTGGCTGGATAACTCTTGCATTTCTGCCGGCGCTAGACGGTATGGGGATTTAGCTACAGGAGTAGCTCCAGGAATTAAGTCGATACGGAACTCGACTTGGCGCTCGGGAGGAATTCCGGAAAGATCTTCAGGAAAGACATCAGGAAAGTTGCAGACTTCGGGGATGCTCTCGAGGTCTTTAACTTCCTGCTTCTCATTAACAACATGGGCTAGGAATGCATGGCACTCCTTTCGCAGATATTTCTGGGCTTTGATGCATGAAATGATACGAAGGTTTGAGCTAAGTTTATCACCATAGATTGTGACAACCCGAAATTTCTATCCTGTACAGTTAATCAAATCAATTAAGGTTGGACTCGTTTTGCTATCTTCTATCATTGTTTAGAGTCAATTCGAGCGTTTTAAGCCTAGTACATCCAAGGATCGGGTGTTAGGAAGTATCTGCTTGAGTCCATTGTGCACCAAGCAAGCCATAAACTTCATCATGTGGAGTTTACGGCCACACCATATGAGTTTACGGCCATAAACTCAAGGTGGCCGTAAACTCATGGCCTTAAACATGATATTCCATCTCTTTTCTTCATTATTCACCATTTCAACCTCAAGAACTTGATTTCTCTCTCAAGTATCATAAGGATCTTCATTTTATTCTTCAAAAGTGTAAGTGTTTCATCCTTTGTTTTTTTGATACATCTCGTTATCTAGTGTCATCCTTTGATTTCATCCATTAACTTCATCTTTTGGGTTTAATCTTCAAGATCACCAAGAACACCAAGAACACACACTAGTGTTTTGGGCCGAAATCAACTCCTTTTGCTTCCATATTGTAAGTATCTTTCTCCTATACTTGTTAGCTATTATAGACCCTTGATTAGCACCTTGAAAACAACCATTTCACTAGAACAATAGGAGTTTACGACCATGACCATCTCCCTTGGCCGTAAACCTTTGTTAAAGGTGCATTTGTTGAACTTGAACTCCCTAAAGCTAAGCATCGAACCTAGGACACTTCCTTGATGCTTGTAAGGACTTTAAATCACTTTTAGGCACAAGACTTCATGAGTTTACGGTCGTAAACTCATAGGGCTGTAAACCCTATGGCCGTAAACTCAAGGGCCGTGAACACATGGCCGTAAACTCCAAAGCATGGCCGTAAACTCCAAAGTGTGGCCGTAAACCCCTTATATGCAACCCTTTGTACTTCTAACACTTCAATCTAAGTGTTTTCCTAAGTCCTAGGGTGTTTTTCCTTACATGATTAGTTGTATAAACACTAATTATATACATATATGTGTCATTATATGCTTATTAGGATCCGTTGTGCTCAAGTATTCACTTGACACTTAGCATCCTACAATCGATCTTACATTCGTATCACTCACTACAGGTGAGTTCATACCCCTTAACTTATCTTTTAAATGATTTTAAATGCTTTTATGGGGGGGGGGAATACAAGTAGAACTATTATAGTTATTATATCAATCACATGTGATTAATAACTATCAAACAAGTGGATTTTATTACCTTTCAAACTGTGTTATCAAACAAACTGCTTCAAATCGTTTTATAAACTCTTTTACATGTTAAATACTTTCTATTAAACTCTTTTAAACTCATACTTTGTCAAATCATATCTATAGGGATATAGTTATATAAGTAGGATTGAAAGGACTTAGGACTGATAAATCGCCTTATTTCCTGTTCTTTGTTTAGTTGTGGACTTAGGGTATCGGTTGTTTGTCCGAAGGTCATTTGAATCTTAGTTATATGTTATGTATATGTATATAGATATAAAAGTTCTTCGTTCAGTTCAATACCTTTGGGTAGCAAAGGTATACAAACATGTTCATTCATACAAACAACACTGCTAGTAAACTATAATAGGTATAGTTTAGGAAGTCACGAATACTATTTCTAGAACAATGAAACATACAAGAGTCAGTTCATACATGAGTCAGTTCAAACATACTATAAAGAGAAACAGATAGAGCATACTATAACGAGAGACAATACTCACTATAAAGAGAAACAATACATACTATAACGAGAAACAATACATACTACACACTAGACACTAGAGACATACTACATACTAGACAGAGAGAACATACACTACTCTAGAACATACTATACAAATACAAGAATACTATAACATTAATGTGAGATACTACTTCATGGCTCGACAATATTCTACTGCGTCACATTTTGTACCCCGAGTCTCCTGGATGGAGAGCATGAATTTGTGTATAGATCTATACGGGACTGACCCTCCTACACCTTGCTGCTAGCTACAGTGGGACCTGCAGGTCTACGGGTGACGAATGTCATATCATTTCGACGTCTCGAACATCGTGTTATACTAGTCAATCAAGTATGGTTACAATCATATCACATTTTACCTTAATTAAACTAACAAGTTTAAGGGTAGTTAGTACATTGGTAGTTATCTAGATAAAACTACAGTACAACTTTATTTTTCCCATTTCATTCACATTGTGATCTTCTCACATAACCGGTAATGAAAACTATATTTTTGGTAATGATAGTCATACTTTGGGAAAATACTCAAAAGAACAAACATAGAGAACAGTTGGGTCTTGGTAGAAGACTGCTTTAGTAGAAAATATAGGATTTTCTAGGAAGTTTACAAACATTTACATCAAATACTTACAAACTTTTACATCAAACATTTACACGTATATTCTTCAAACTTATACAAGCAATGACACTAAAATACTTATGAACTCACCAGATTTAATGCTGATCTACGCTTTCAAAATAACTTGTATTCTCAGGTCACCAGTAGACAGGTACCGATGACCAGGTTTTGAGGAGACGGAGCTTTCAAGACTCGTCTTTATTTTGATTATTCATTTTTGGTGTCTTATAAACTACAGAACACACTTGTAGTAAAATTATACTATTAATGCAATGGATGATGTTGTTGCTTGTTTACTATTATGCATTGTGGTGATACTGTACATGACGTCCTCCGCCCCCAAACGTTTCCGCCATTCTGGTTTGGGGGTGTGACATATTGGTATCAGAGCATTGTTTATAGTGAATTGAGTTTATCAACCCATAAAAGATATATACAACTATAAACACAACGGGATTAAAATACTCTGACCAAGAGTTTATACTTTTAAATAATAAAATATTTAACCAAAGTATACATACCTACATTCATACTAAAATCAGTGCCACTAGGACAGAACAAAAGTATTACGATTGTTAGACAGCACGAGTAGGCTTGGGGACATATAATCAGATCTGGGAGTGATATAGCCTGATCAACTATATCTTTCCGAGAAGTGATTAGCATGTGCCTAGGAATGGTTGTGATGTTGCAACAAGTCTAAAAACTTACCAACACTACTACAATGAAAACATTAGAACTGAACATAGACTTAAAATACTATAGGAGTATTTTGTGTTACTATAATTACTTATGTGCAAACTAAAAAGATCTTTATTAGTATGTCAATAGTTGCTGAGTGGATACGCAAAGGTTATATGTGACTAGGGTGTTATAGACTTAGAATTTGTGATCTTTGCTTTACTTCCTGTTCCTTGTTTGGTTGTGGGCTTAAAGTTAGGGTCACTTATTCGAAGGTCTATCCTGTTTTGGTTACATATGACTGGTATGCACTACCCAAATGTTGGAGTAAATGGTAAGGACCATCTTATAATTATCTTAATTAATACGTCTATTAATTATTTCTTTACCCCCATTCTCGCACAGATAACATGGCTGGATTCCATCCCCACGATGACCCATACTTCCCCAACCAAAATAACGGAGGATGGCTCGATGATGAGCCAGAAGAGAATCATCCAATCCCTTTGGATGATGACTTTGCTGAGAACTTTCCAGAGAATTCTGACTCCGAGCCAGAAGTCAATGACCTACCTATGGTGGCTCCAAACCCAAATCCCAACCCTCGTCTGGCTTTTCAAGGCCCGACGCCTCTGTGGGTGGAAAGCTTGGAGACATGGAGCCAAGAACAGGGTCAACCCGTTCCATACAATGGAGATCGAAGCTTCTATAACCTGAGCGAGGGAGGCTAAGCGGACAGAGTTCTGCCTATTCTGGTCCGCAGGGTTGCTCGCAATGAGATTCAGGGAAGGAAAACCCTCAACCGAGTCGCGGAAGTTGATGCCAATTCAGGAGTCAATACTGTCCGCATTCGTCGTCTGGAGGATGCTTGTAACGCCCGCAGATCCGGGCTAGTCAATTTAGAGATAATAGGGTCCGAAGATGACTTTTTGACAAAAGATTATTTGGAATAAATAATCTTAACCAAGTTGTAGAATACGTCTCAAGGGTTCCGTACATATAAAGAACATTGAAATCCGAGTTATAACGAAGAAGTTATGGTCCGTCGAAGTTTTACGGCAAAACCGGCACGACACCGGGAGGCGTAAATAGTGAATTTATGATGGATGACTTTTTATCCTTAGAAATCTAAACAAAAGTTGTAGTATACGTTAAACCGAGAACATACAAAAAAAGAACGCCCAAATCTGACTTCGTATGAGGAAGTTATGAATTTTCTAAGATTTGACTTAGTAGTGCACATCCCGAAACTCGAATTTTAGATCGAGCGGGTTTTTGGCCTACGCGACCTAAATGAGAATTGAAGATCTCATTAATAGGAACTCAACAGTAAAAAGACAGACGAAAACAGAGTCCGTATGTAGAAGTTATGAATTTTACGCGAACTTTTAACAGTATAATCTCCTCGTACTGTTAAATTTAAGATCGATCGAGAATTAGCCGAAGGAGTCAAAATAAAAGTTGTAGATCTTATTTTTACCTACACATGGATATAAAAAACATCAAAAACGGAGGTCGTATGTGAAAGTTACGGATTTTAGAAGTCGGAAGTGTGCTGTGCGAAAATGGGTGATGTGGCACAATCTTGGCCATTGCTTTCTCCCCAAGTCTTGCCACTAGATGGTGACATGTGGCACCAAGTTCATCCATTTTTCACCCTATAAATAGAACCTCTCCCACCCTCATTTTCTTCACACCTTTCCCATTCTTTCTTCTCTTTACTCTCTCTCTAGAACCTCTCTCTAGCCCCGAAACCCCCCCGAAAAGCCTAGGGAACCTCCCTAGCACGAGGCGGAAGCCCCGGAGTGCTCGACGGCTCCGAGAAGAAGAGCTTTTCGGCTCGGGAACGCTGCTCCAAGCAAATCTCAGTTTTCTATAAAACCCGTTGTAAGTGAGCTACGCCTACGCTATTTTTAATATATCGTTTATTTAATTATAGTAACGTTATTAGGAACTTATAATAAGTACTTGGGCTATTATTATGGGTTATATAAGTATTGTTTAACGCTTATATAATAGTAATAATAGCTAGACTATTAATTAGTCTCGGCGAATAATAGACTAAACTCTAGTGGTAATAATACTAGGTTTCGTCGAAGGAAATTATTTTTAAGAAGCGAAGCGCTGTCTGAGTTCGGATTCACCACCTTTTCAAGTGAGTGCATAGTTACTTTCATCTTACACATAGATATGAAGTATTTTATATAAATTACGTGGTATGTGTGCATATTATTTGAATACTTGCTTTCTATGCTGGATGAACGATTTTATACATGTTTTAAATAATTTAAAATGTATATGTAGTTATATCTACGAATATGTTGGGTCAAACATGGGTAGATGAATGATGAGAGATGAAAGATGATATGAGTGAACATTGGCAGCTATAGACTTAGTGCCTAACAAATAACATCGACAACTATGGACTTAGTGCCTATAGAATAAACATTGGTAGCTATGGACTTAGTACCTGTTAAATAAACGTTGGTAGCTATGGATTTAGTACCTATTAGCTGAACACCGGTAGCTATGGATTTAGTACCCGATGAATGAACTTTAGCAGCTATGGAATTAGTGCTTTACGACAAGCATTGGCAGCCATGGACTTAGTGCCTATCATATAAACCCTGGAAGCAATGGGCTTCGAAATGAACGAATGCAGGATAGATGATTCTTAGGGTAGATCCTTAAGAGTAAGGAAGATAATGGGGATGGGTAATTGGGTTGATTGTTTGATGTTTAAACATAATAATTAAATTATTGTGGGTTGAAAACCCTATGTACTCACCAGGTTTCCCAACCTGACCCACTCAAGCTTATTTGTATCACAGGTGTCGATATGAAGCTACTTTACACTGAGGGATTTAAAAGAGATGTAGATCATTAGTGTAAATGAATGTAAGTTCTATTTATGCTTATGTTTCTGTATTGACGATGACATCCCAAATGTTTTAAAATGGATAAAAATACATTTCTTCGGAAATGCTTTGATAACGTATTTATCATGTTTTTCTGGGAACAAATTCCGCAACATTTTTATTAAAAGAGGTACTCTGATTTTTATAAAGCATAAACAAAATCGGTCTTTTCTGGCCGTGAAAAATGGGGATGTCACAATGCTAGTGAGAGAGCTGAAAGATACAATGAGTCTCTACTACAAGCACTAGCTGAGACTAGGGCTGAAGTCATAGAGCATCGCGTACGCCAACGAGTGTACGAGCGACGCCTTCTTGACTTGGAGCGTCAGCTGGCTGATTTAAGGGTTCGCCCAAGGGGTTCCCGTCGCCACTTGGGAATGCTCTGCTCAAATTTCCTTTTGCCTAAGGATTAGCCTTCTTATCTATGCTCTAGGTAGCACTTTTCCCTATAATATCCTGTTATTCTAAGACCTTGAACTTTCGGTCGATAGGTCTTTATTCTGTCAAAATTTTCTTATCTTGGTTTGATGTATGACCTACTCTTAGGTCATTTTTCCGAACTTGTTATTGACAGATATCTAATCTCGTGGAAATTAATATCCAAATGCTTTCATCTTTCTAGTACTAGATTCCTATCCAATCATACTTTCATCTGTGTTGTTGGGCTATGGGGAGTTAGTCCATGAGTCACTCTCATCATTTTCTCTATTAAATTCTTATCAATATCTTCATCGTTGTGATCTTTTAGCTACAAGATGCCTCCTCGTCGATCAATGAGACGCAATCCTCCGTTAACTTCGAATGAAACACCTCCTCCTCCTCCTCAATACAACCCAGCAACTATGCAAGCTGCTGTGAATGCGGATGTTACGGCAGCTCTAGCCTAATTCACCTCGACCGGTACCAGTGGAAGTGGTACTAATGTGCCTCCCACAATTTTCGAAGCTCCAGTGTGCTCTAGGGAGTGCTCGTATAAGGACTTCACCAGCTGCAAACCTAGGGCCTTCAATGGAACTGGCGGAATCATTTCCCTCTCGCAATGGTTCGAGAAGACGGAGTCGATCTTTGAGATCTGCTCCTGTCCGGAAGGGAGTAAGGTAAAATTTGCCGCCTGCACCTTCGCGGACCGAGCCCTGACATGGTGGAATAGTCATGTCAAGTCACTATCTCTTATAGTGGCAAATGCTATCGGCTGGGAAGCTCTAAAGGAGCTCATGATCGAAGAGTACTGCCCAAGGGGCGAAGTTCAAAAGCTTGAGCAGGAACTCTGGAGCCTAACCATGAAGGGCTCCGACATGGTCTCCTACACTGCCAGATTCAGCGATCTGGTAGCGCTATGTCCGGGAATGGTCCCTTCTGAAGCAAAGATGGTGGAAAGGTATATCTGGGGGCTGGTGCCTCCATTTCAGGGGAATGTCCTAGCTTCCAACCCCACTACCTTCGATAGTGCCAAGCGATTGGCACAACGACTCATTGACCATGGGGTCCGTACCCCGTCAACAACAACAACCCTAGCCATCTCAGAAACCTCCAAAGCTGCTGATAACAAGCGGAAATTATGGGATGACAAGATGAAGAAAGCTGCCAAAAAGCAGCAGGTCGTAGCTGTTCATGCTGCAATAGCACCTGCCGCTGCTGCACCGGTAAAGCAGTACGCGAGAAGTTTGCCGAAGTGCAACAAATGTAGCTTCCACCACAATGGACCCTGCCAGGAAATGCAATGCTCTAACTGCAACAGGAAGGGGCACACCACCTATTTTTGCAAGGCTCCGGCAAGGCCAATCACCCAAGTCCCCGACGCTGGTGTGGGCCAGACTTGCTACGGTTGTGGCGAGGTGGGCCAATACAAAAGGAACTGCCCGAAGGCAGGGAATGCCGGTGGAGTGGGAAGGGTTTTGGCTATAGGCCACGAGGAAGCAGTTGCCGACCCTACAGTGGTCATTGGTACGTTTCTCCTCGATAACTCTTATGCATGCATTCTGTTTGATAGTGGAGCGGAGAGGAGTTTCGTGAACCAGAAATTTGCTCACTTGCTTAAACATAAGTCTCGATCACTTAAAGAACCGTTCACTGTAGAAATGGCTAATGGGAAGACAGAGAACACTAGCTGCATATAAATAGGATGTACACTAACACTAGATAGCCATTCATTTCCAATCGATCTCATGCCGGTCTCAATTAAAAGTTTCGACGTCATCATCAGCATGGATTGGTTGAGTTCTCATCGTGCCGACATTATGTGTTACGAAAAGGCTGTTCGCCTTAATCTGCCGTCTAGAGAAACTCTAGTTATCTACGACGACAAACCCGACACGAACCTTCGCATCATCTCGAGCATTCAAGCCCAGAAATTCTTACGAAAGGAATGTCGCGCATTCCTTGCTCATGTTGTCGATGTGATCAAAGAGTCAAAAGACATAAAGAACATTCCAATAGTACGCGAGTTTCCCGACATCTTTCCAGAACAACTCCCAGGATTACCTCCACAACGTCAAGTCCAGTTCAGAATCGACTTAGTTCTAGGGCTACCCCAGTAGCCAAATCGCCCTATCGTCTAGCACCAGCCGAGATGTAGGAACTATCTAGTCAACTTAACGAACTGCTCAGCAAGGGCTTCATTAGGCCAAGCTTCTCACCCTGGGGAGCACCGGTCTTGTTCGTCAAGAAGAAAGACGGATCGTTCCGTATGTGCATCGACTATAGAGAACTTAACAAACTAATCGTCAAAAATCGTTACCCTCTGCCTCGCATTGACCATTTGTTTGACCAACTTCAAGGGGCGAACTTCTTTTCAAAGATAGATCTGAGATCCGGGTATCACCAATTACGAGTGCTTGGGGAGGATGTTCCAAAGACAGACTTCCGAACTCGTTATGGACACTACGAGTTTGTAGTGATGCCGTTCGGATTGACCAATGCGCCCGCAATATTCATGGACTTAATGAATAGGGTGTGCCGTCCTTACTTGGATCAGTTCGTCATCATCTTCATCGATGACATACTTATCTACTCTCGTAGTAAGGAAGAGCATAGTCAACATCTGCGTCAGGTCTTAGAAACACTGCGATTAGAGAAGCTCTATGCGAAGTTCTCGAAATGCGAATTTTGGATCCGAAGAGTCGAATTCTTAGGGCACGTGGTTAGCAAAGAGGGAATACACGTGGACCCTTCCAAAATCAAAGCCATTGAGAACTGGTCAGCACCGAAGACGCCTACAAAAATTCGTCAATTTCTAGGCCTCGCTGGCTACTATCGCAGGTTCATTCATAACTTCTCTCGAATTGCGAAACCGCTTACAACATTGACCCAGAAGGGCGTGGCCTATGACTGGGAAGAGAAACACGAGAAAGCGTTCCAAACGCTAAAACGAGCCTTATGCACCGCACCGATACTATCCCTCCCAGAAGGGATATAATACTTCGTGGTCTATTGCGATGAATCCAATCAAGGGCTCGGCTGTGTTCTGATGCAACGAGGTAAGGTCATCGCCTATGCCTCAAGACAGCTAAAGACACACGAGGTCAACTACACCACACATGATCTTGAGTTAGGAGCAGCAGTGTTTGCTCTGAAGATCTGGAGACACTACTTGTATGGTACAAAAAGCACTATCTTTACAGACCACAAAAGCCTACAACATATATTCGACCAGAAGGAGCTCAACATGAGACAATGACGGTGGGTCGAGCTACTTAGTGATTACGAATGCGAAATTCGTTATCATCCCGGCAAGGCCAACGTAGTAGCTGACGCCCTGAGTTGGAAAGAATATCTGGTCGTAGAGTCAAATCTTTGACTATGACTATCCATTCACACTTGTCCACACAAATTAAGGAGGCTCAGCTCGAAGCTTTGAAACTTGAAAATGTGGCGGGTGAATCCCTGATAGGGATGGATAAGAACTTGGTGGTCAAGGGTGGCGGAACCTTATATCTCATGGATCGGATCTGGACACCGAAACACGATGGTTTCAGAGACTTGGTCATGTCAGAAGTGCACAACACTCGATATTCCGTCCACCCAGGTTCAGATAAGATGTATATGGATCTTAAAAAGTTATACTGGTGGCCTAACATGAAAGCAGAGATTGCTACCTTCGTGAGTAAATACCTTACTTGCGCCAAGGTTAAGGTCGAACACCAGAAACCATCAGGTTTACTTCAACAACCAGAAATACCTAAATGGAAGTGGGAGTGGATCACAATGGATTTCATAACCAAGTTGCCCAAGACAACAGGTGGTCTCGATACCATTTGGGTGATCGTAGACAGGTTAACAAAGTCCGCACACTTCCTGCCTATCAAAGAAACTGACAAGATGGAGAAACTAACAAGAACATACATTAGGGAAATCGTACGACTGCATGGTGTTCCCATATCCATTATCTCTGATAGAGATAGTAGATTCACTTCGAGGTTCTGGCAGTCGCTGCAAAGTTCCCTAGGAACTAGGTTGGACATGAGTACAACCTATCATCCACAAACTGACGGACAAAGTGAGAGGACTATTCAAACTTTAGAAGATATGTTGCGAGCCTACGTGATAGACTTTAGGAAGGCATGGGATACTCATTTACCCCTTGTCGAGTTTTCCTACAACAATAGTTATCACACGAGCATAAAGGGTGCTCCATTTAAAGCCCTTTGTGGCCATAAGTTCAGATCCCCTCTGTGTTGGGCTGAGGTGGGCGACACTCAGTTACCTAAAGGACGAGTTCCTGACAGCACTCTCACAGGTCCGGAAATCATTCGGGAAACGACAGAGAAGATCGTTCAGATTCGTGAACGATTGAAAGCCTCTAGAGACCGACAGAAAAGCTATGCAGACAAGAGAAGGAAACCGTTGGAATTCCAGGTGGGCGACCGTGTTCTATTGAAGGTCTCACCCTGGAAGGGCTTGATACGCTTCGGAAAGCGTGGAAAGCTAAATCCAAGATACGTAGGGCCTTTCGAGATTATCACTAGAATCGGCCCTGTAGCTTACAAACTCAAACTACCTCGCGAACTTAGTAACGTACATTCTACTTTCCACGTCTTGAACTTGAAAAAGTGTCTGTCCGACGAGACTCTTGTAATCCCACTCGACGAGATCGAGATCAACGAGTGCCTCAAATTTATGGAAGAACCAATAGAGATCATGGACCGAGAGGTCAAGCAAACGAAGCAAAGCCGTATCCCGATAGTGAAGGTTCGCTGGAATGCCAAGCGAGAACCTGAATTCACTTGGGAGCGCGAGGATCAGTTGAAACTGAAATATCCTCATCTTTTCGCTTAGTTATTTGTAATAGCTTAATTGTTTAAACTCTAATTTCGGGACAAAATTCTCTCTAACGGGGGGATGATGTGACAACCCGAAATTTCTATCCTGTACAGTTAATCAAATCAATTAAGGTTAGACTCGTTTTGATATCTTCTAGCATTGTTTAGAGTCAATTCGAGCGTTTTAAGCCTAGTACATCCAAGGATCGGGTGTTAGGAAGTATCTGCTTGAGTCCATTGTGCACCAAGCAAGCCATAAACTTCATCATGTGGAGTTTACGGCCACACCATATGAGTTTACGGCCATAAACTCAAGGTGGCCGTAAACTCATGGCCTTAAACATGATATTCCATCTCTTTTCTTCATTATTCTCCATTTCAACCTCAAGAACTTGATTTCTCTCTCAAGTATCATAAGGATCTTCATTTTATTCTTCAAAAGTGTAAGTGTTTCATCCTTTGTTTTTTTGATACATCTCGTTATCTAGTGTCATCCTTTGATTTCATCCATTAACTTCATCTTTTGGGTTTGATCTTCAAGATCACCAAGAACACCAAGAACACACACTAGTGTTTTGGGCCGAAATCAACTCCTTTTGCTTCCATATTGTAAGTATCTTTCTCCTATACTTGTTAGCTAGTATAGACCCTTGATTAGCACCTTGAAAACAACCATTTCACTAGAACAATAAGAGTTTACGACCATGACCATCTCCCTTGGCCGTAAACCCTTGTTAAAGGTGCATTTGTTGAACTTGAACTCCCTAAAGCTAAGCATCGAACCTAGGACACTTCCTTGATGCTTGTAAGGACTTTAAATCACTTTTAGGCATAAGAATTCATGAGTTTACGGTCGTAAACTCATAGGGCCGTAAACCCTATGGCCGTAAACTCAAGGGCTGTGAACACATGGCCGTAAACTCCAAAGCATGGCCGTAAACTCCAAAGTGTGGCCGTAAACCCCTTAGATGCAACCCTTTGTACTTCTAACAGTTCAATCTAAGTGTTTTCCTAAGTTATATATTAGGGGTAAAGTATTATTTACCCCAAGTATGTACATATGGTTATGTGTTGGAACCCTATTATTAATTGGGTGTTATTTTGATGTTGACAGTTCGGGAATCTGTCATCCAGCAGCTGGGGTTGAGTCTGCGGAACTTCAGTAGTGTGGGGTTGAGTCTACGGGACTTCAGCAGTGAGAGCTGAGTTACCTTCCAGTAGCGGTGGGTCTATGGCCACAATGCCGACCCACTAGTAGGAGTTGTATGTTAGATGATTGTCTTTGTGATATTCATCTAGGTTTGCTACTACCTGGTATGTTTATGTGTTAGCATGATATGTTATATGTGATAGTGGTAGTAGGAGGGGAATAGTCCCCAAGTTCGGTTGTTAGGACCAAAGGGTAGGTCGGGCACCCCAGATATGCCTGACAATATGTTTATGCTATGATATTATGTGGTAGTAGTAGGAGGTGAAATAGTCCTCGTATCTCGGTCGTAAGGACCGAAGGGTAGGTCGGGCACCCCAGATATGCCTGACAGTATGGTTATGTATGATATGTGTGATAGTAGTAGTAGGGGTGAAATAGTCCCCGAAGTTCGGTTGTTAGGACCAAAGGGCAAGTCAGCACCCCAGAATGGCTTGGCACGGGTAGGTCAGCACCCTAGAATGGCTTGACACGGGTAGGTCAGCTCCCTAGAATGGCCGGACCGGGTAGGTCGGGCTCCCCAGAATTGCCCGACAGTATATATGCTATGTGACTGTATGGTATGTGGTATGATGGGGGAACTCACCAAGCTTCATGCTTACGGTTTACAGTTTTGGTTTCAGGTACTCGTTTTCATAGGAAAGGAGCCGACTTTAGTGTTTACAGTTTTTAAAGTATACTTTTAGTTCCAGAGCACTTCGGCCCCTTTAGTGTTTATAGTTGTATACCATGTAAGGTTCGGTATACTTAGTTCACTATAAACAATGCTCTGATAACAATTTGTCACACCCCCAAAACGAAACGGCGAAAACGTTCGGGGGTGGAGAACGTCATGTATAGTATCAAAACAATTGCATCATAGTAATCAAAGTAAACACAACCATTACATTGAATAAGTAAAATATTTACATCTGTTTGATTCATATTTATATACATCAAAAGTATAACAAAATATAAAAGACGTGACTCTCTACGCTCCGTCTTCTCAAAAGCTGTGGGGTACCCGTCTACTGATTTCCTGAGAATACAAGCAGTTTTGAAAGAGTATCAACATTAAGCTGGTGAGTTCATAAGCATGTTTTTGTAAGGAAAACCTGTTAATAAATCAATGAAAATATTTGTATGTTTCCAAGAAAATCCAGTATTTTCTAACATGTGTGTTTCTGTTACGGTATCTCATAATGTATTAGTACATATGCATGGTCACCACTAGATGTGTTATATATTGTTGCTTTGAATGGGAAACCCTTTTTACATGAAAACCCCGACTATCACCAGTATATATAGTAAGTTCGGAAAACCTCTGGAAAACCTCAAGTATGTATAGTAGTTCTATTATTTTAAAATAAAACTAATTGAAGTTATTACCATTCATACATTAATCGTGTATTTTAGTACCAAATTTATGAGTTGTTATAACCATACTTGACCACTGAATAGCCTGAACGACGTTCTTTAGGTGTCGGAATCGAAATGACTTTGTCACCCAGGCCTGCCGGCCTAACTATAGCTAACAGTTATGGTGCGGGATTGTCAATCTCGTATAGATCTATACACAAACTCACGTTCTCCCGCAAGGAGACTCTGGTTATAATCTCAGGACTTTTGTTAGTACTTAAGTAAGTACGTGAAGAATGCTCACTCATAAAATGCTATACTAACGATTAGGTGTAGAATAAAATGAATCCATTGAATTTAACTTGCTGTCTATATGTCTCATAAACTATACTCTATATAGCTTATATGCTTGATCGCATTGAATCTATGTTTTGTACATTGATAAGATAATTGTTCTATAAACTATACCTATTATAGTTTATATGTTCGTTAATGTATTCAATTCATGTTTTACATTGAAAATTCTACGATTATGTTGAAAACTTCCCTTATGCTCAACATTTTACAAAAGGGATAAAATATCTAAATATTTTATTATAGTGTAGAAACCGCATGGTTGTATCAATTTCATCAGTTTTAAGTGTATTGAAATCCTTTTGTATAATTTCACAAGATCATTTATGTTTGGCTTGTATTCCCCCCTTGAAAACATTAAAAAAACAGTAAAGGTGTAGGGGTATGAACTCACACGATTGTAAGTGACTTGGATGAATGACAACGATAAGATGCTTGGTATGCTAAGTGAAGTCTCGAGCACAATAAGGTCCTATTAAGCACATATTAACATGTATAGGCCTATAATTAGTGTCTATAATCACTAACAAGCATAGGAAACAACCTTAGGATGTAGGAAACACTTACAATGAAGTGTTAGAACCAAAAATGAGGGACAAAAAGGAGTTCACGGCCAACCACCATTGGTTCACGGCCTAAGATGTGTTCACGGCCCATGAACACATGAAGGGTTCACGACCAATACATGAACATTTGAAGGGTTTACGACCCTCACATGAAGAGTTCACGACCATATGAAGGGTTCACGACCGTGAAATCTTGAAGATCATAAAGATGATGATGAAAGTGATGAATCAATGGATGAAATCGAAGCACTTCACGTGAATAAGATGAATAACAAGTGAAAGGGATGAATCACTTACGTTTGTGGGGTGAAATGAGAGCTTTTGTTGGATGAGTCTTGAGAGAACTTGAGAGTTTTTTCGGGCAAGGAGGGAAGAAATGAGGAATAAATGAAGGAAATATATATATATGTGGAGAGGGGTTCACGGCCAAACATGGGTTCACGACCGTGAACCTAGTTTGCGGCCGTGAACACCCTTTGATGAGTTTTCTAGTTCGATTACATTCCTCTAATCCCAAGCTAACACTTCTCAACTTCAAATCCTTAGGTGTACTAGGTTTAGAGACTCTCAAACTGACCCTAATCACAGTAAAACGGTAGCAGAAACAAGTCTGACTTTTTATTGATTGAATTTGACTTACAGATAGAGATTTCGGGTTGTCACACAAACAAGGAATAAACCTTATTAGGGTTTATGCGAAAATCCCATAACACTAAAAGAAAGGTTATGATTTTTCATATATGGAGAAGAAAGAGAGAGGAGAAAACAAAAATTATAGGCTCCAAAAGTCTTTCTCTATGGTTTAATCACAATCCCTCTATTTATAGGGAGCAGATAAATCCTCAAGAGATTCAAATTCTTAGGGTTTATCCTTTTGTAACATCCCAAAAATAACGGTAAAATTTCCATTTTTCAAAAACAACCCAAAACCATAAATGTTTACAAACAGAGTTTCCAAAGTGTCAATAGTCACAAATCAGAGCATTCCAAAATCAAATCTCATAAAAACTGAAGGATGTGTACGGTCAAGCCTTCGCCTTGCCCCAGTCATCTAAAGTACCTGAAAACATGAAACCAAACTGTAAGTACGAAGCTTAGTGAGTTCCTCCAAAGTACCATCACATAATCATATAACCAAACATATATCGGGTCCACAACCTCCTGGTTGGATTACCCCCGGCCCACAACCTTTCAGTTGGAATGCCTTGGAACACAACCTTTCAGTTGGAATTCCTTGGCACACAACCTTTCGGTTGGCTTGCCCAATACATAACGGGTTTACAACCTCATGGTTGGATTACCCTTGTCCCACAACCTTTTGGTTGGAATGCCCCGACCCACAACCTTTTGGTTGGGATCCCCCGGTCTATTGACTGACAGCACAAAGCAGTACAGTCTCAACCCCACCATACCATGTCGACATATACATAACAAATAATATATATCCAACAACATATAATCATATAACTAGTCAATAGACAAACATGTAGATCTACAGATCACCACTGCATAGCAACATCCTATAAACCAGGACACAGATCTAACATATCACTACAATATATCAACATCCTATATACCAAGATACGCAATCTAGTGGGTCGGCATTGGTGTCTTCGACCCACGAGTAAAGCGAGGAAAACTCACCTCTTAGTTTGAATAGATAGTTGAATAGGTCACTGCTCCGAATATCAGCTCTACCAGTCACCTATACATCAGATAGTGACAAATCTCAACTACAACTCAAAATACCCAAAATACCCTTAGGTCAAACTTGGTCAAAGTCAAAAAATCAACCAAGTCAACTCAGTTGAGTACGCCCATTGTACTCAGCTTGTACGCTTAGCGTACGCAAAGTCCATAATCGGGGCTCTCATTGCGTACGCGCGGCATACGCTCTTGTACGCCCAGCATACCCTGGCTGAATGAAATCCTTCCGTTTAAGGGCTTATTTCATTAAGTCTTTTCGTCTAAATGCAGATCTAGCCCCCCAAATATCATCTTAAGTCACAAAATTTCCAACTTTATGACTTTGCATGGATAGGAAGTGCTCAATACTAAAATCCCTAACTTTTTAACCCATTAAGGCATTATAACCCATGCATGGAAGGAAACTAATGACCAAGATTACATTTTTATGGTTCCTAATAACTCCATAATGGATAAAGTTTCCAACTTTATCCATTAGAATGATCAAAGCAACCAAGATCTAGTCTTTTAAGTTCCAAAGGGACCAAAAGTGCATCTTTCTTACTTAATCCATTAATTCCAAGTCTCCAAATTTTAAATCTGAATCAAAATGATGTTTAGATGGATAAAGTTTCCAGCTTTATCCATAACAAGGTCACAAACTTTAAAGATCTAATATTTATGCACTAGAGTGACTAAAAGCTCATGACACCCAAAACTAGCTAAATCTAACAAATGCATCATCAAGATTCAAATTTTATAACTCTAGAAGAAAGATCAAGGTGAACAAGGTCTGGATCTACAAGCTTCAATGCAACCAACGCTTCTCCAATGAGCTCCTTTTTCGTAACATCTATTTTTTTAGGTATTCACTTTTGACCCTTGGGTTATGATTTGTTTTCAAGATTGGTCCCCAATGGCATTTCTGTAATTTTTGGCCTTGTATGCGTACGTTGGGCGTACTCTTAGTAGCTGGGTGTACGTAGCCAGGGTGCAAACCCTAATTTTTAGGGTTTGGACCTTATTTAAGCATCTTTATGGCCTTATGCACCCTATTATCTTTAGCCCCCTTCCTCATTTCGAAACCATAAAGCGTGTGAGTGACTTGTGAAGCTTGAAGAGACTTTTGGTGTCATTTTGGAGCTTTTGGAGAAGAAGGAAGAACCTTGAGGTTGTGCTGTTTCACTCAAGGCCTTGGATCCAACATCTACTTCCCTTTGTGCATCCTTTAGAGGTACAAAGCTCCAACCTTGATGAGTATTTCATTTGGATATAGTTTTAGCTTAAGGTTGGCACCTTTTTGTCCCAATCTTGATCTTTGTGAGTATGGAATACTCAAAGACATTTGAGTTTTCCTTTCAGATGTTTTAGGGTATGTTATGTCATAATAATGTGATCTTAGACATTGGTTTCTTCCCATGCATGGTCTAGGTTGTCTTAATGGGTCAAGAAGACAGGGTTTTGTTATTAAGGTCTTATTAGCCATGCAAAACCATAAAGTTCAAAACTTTATGGTTAAGATCACCTTTTAGGGTCTAGATTTGGATTTTGGACATAAGTGCTTAAGGATTAAGCACTTAATGGATAAAGTTGAGAGCAGTCGCGTACGTTGGGTGTACCAACGGGTACGCTGCGCGTACGTGGTCAGCTCCTCGATTCTGGTCAGCTCCTCGATTCTGGTCAGCTAAGTATTACGCCCCACATTCATTTTGTGTACGCCCAACATACTCACTGATTCAACTCGGTTGACTCAGTTGACTTTGACCTGTAATTTTACTAGGGTGTGACCTAGGGGTATTTTAGGTATTTTGATATGTATGTTGAGATTGTGTCACTGAAATCATTAAGGTGACTGGTAGATTTGATCTCAGAGCGATGTTCTATTCAATTTGCTTATCTGTCTGTGAGGTGAGTTTTCTCACTGTATCCGTGGGTCGAAGGCACCAATGTCGGCCCATTACTTTGTTATGTATAATGTTAGTTATCTCTATGATACTTGCATGAAAGACCAAGATCTGGCCCCTGGAAATTGTATGAAAGACCAGGATTTGGCCCCTGGAAATTGTATGTAAGACCGAGATTTGGCCCTCGGCATTGCAAGGAAAGACCATGGGGGTAGCCCATGACACTCGTATGTAAGACCGAGATTTTGGCCCTTGACATTGCAAGGAAAGACCATGGGGGTAGCCCATGTCACCTGCATGTTTTGGTATACGGTACTTTGAGGAACTCATTAAGCTTTGTGCTTACAATTATGTTTATGGTTTCAGGTACTTCCGATTCGAAAGGGAAGGGCTCGGTGTGATGGCATAGCATCCTCCCCTTATTATTTCCGTATCTGAATAATTGTACTATGATGTTTTGAATATTATAATTGGGTGTTTGATATTGAACAATTTGTGTACGATTTTATAAACTTCCAAATGAAAATTTTTATCACTGTTTTGGGACGTTACTAGTTGGTATCAGAGCCTTGGTTTGAGGGATTCGAGCACACTCTCGGGTGTGTCAGAAATCAAACTGAGGAAATGATAATCCTTTTATTTTAAGAAAAAGAAATTGGATTTTGAAAAGATTTTTATTAAGTAAAAATGGGGAGTGCAATGTGTGCAATCAGCCGAGCTCAAGTAAGTGGTTCCCAAATTACCCATACTTATGTGTTATGAGTAGTATGCTTGATATGAGAATTACATGCTAGATTAAGGCTAGGGATACCTTCAGGAATCATATGATAGAATTTCTTGATTTGCATGATGCCTTATATCCGAGTAGAACTTGATGCTATGTATTACTTGGAATTGATAGCGGATCAGTTAATTGCTAAGTGTATGCTTTCAAAGTTGTATATGATTATGATTGTATAGCCCTAGAATGATCGATTTGACCTTATTTCTTGTTCCTTGTTTGGTTGTGGAATTAGGGTAGAATCATCATTTGACAGTCTATGTGATCCTATTTTGTGTATAACTTCCATGCATAAGGCAACCAACGGTGTTGATTGAGGTTCTTGATATTACGGGCGGTGAGAGTAGAGATTTCCTAGGAGAGTCTAGGATATGTAGTTATTTGGTTAGTGGTGACTTAGAGGGATCAGACCTACTTTTGAGGAAAGTACATGTAGGTGTGAAAGGTAGTATTGGGCCCGTACTACTGGAAGCACAAGATTTGTACCTGAGATGACGGCGGGCCTGGGAACTCTAAAAAGGCCTTTGTAGTGCAAATCCCCTCGAGTCTTATGTTGTTTATTTATATGTCATGTTTCAATTTGAGGATGGTGATGATTACTCGAGGAGGTTCTGGCTCTATTTCTTGTTCAGGTTATGGCTCAGGCACATAACCGATTGATGAGCGACTACGCGAGTTCATTTCGGTTGAGGTTACTCGTGACATATTGGATGCTATTCCTGTGTTGTTCGGTACCATCAAGGAGAGAATTATGGAGCTGATGGATGAGAGGATCACGACTTTTTGGGCTACGATTGTCACGGGTTAGATAGGAGTCCGAACTCCCTCATTCCGGGAGTTCAAGGCCTGTGGAGCGCTTGAGTTCTTTGTGGCTAAGGACTCCATCCCTAGCCGACGATGGATCGCTGACATGGAGAATGATTAGCGGACGAGTTTTTGCCTTGAGGGGGAAAATGTGGGATTTGCATCCTGCCTGCTGAGGGACCGAGCACGAGACTGGTGGGAGGAGGTTAGCCGAGCTGTGGGGTCAACAACAGTGGCAGTCATGACCTGGGAGGATCTTGTTAAAAGGTTCCAAAGGGAGTTTGCTCCGGCGATTGAGGTGCAACAGCTGGCGAGGGAGTTCCAGGACCTTTTCCAGACTATTGAGACGGTGGCGGAGATAACCACCAAATTCAAGGAAAGGTCTTTATTGGTCTCGCAGTACGTTGCGGATGAGGAGATGAGAAAGATGAGATACCATGGCATGTTAAGAGAGGATATCAGGGAGTTCATGAGCTTTTCGGGGTGCAAGACCCTGAATGATATGATCGAGAAGGCTCGTGAGCGGGAGATTGAGTTGGAGCTTCGAACGAAGCGGAAGATGGAGTAGGTATAGACAGCTGTGGGCCAGGCTAAGAGGCCCTAGACTTTTGATGCACGCACCAGAGGTCAGAAGGGTTAGGGCCGTTGCGGCAAGTCGCACAACGGAGCATGCCGAGTGGCGGTTCAAGTTGTTATAGCTGTAGCTAGTCGGGCCACATGAGTAGGACTGCCCCGGGAGTTCTCTGATTTGCTTTCATTGCAATTAGAATGGCCATAAAAGGATGATTATCTGAGATTGTGAGGGGGAGAAGTGGTGACGCCTGCGCCAACCACCTTGAGGATTACTGATGGCCGCCATGGCAAGGCGTAGGCTACTGTGGTGAAGAGCAGGGCATTTCAGCTGACCACCGATGAGGCTCGTGCAACGCTAGCTATGGTTACTGGTATGTAACTTATCTCTATCTTTTATTGCTTCCTTTATTTATGCTTATGACTATTCTGATCTTGTATAGGGACCTTTTTGGTCAATGGTATGACTGCTCATGTTCTGTTTGATTTGGGTGCTACCCGATCTTTTGTATCTCTTGCACTTGGCAAGAAGTTTTGTGATGTTCCCGGGACTTTGGATTTTCCACTGGAGGTTGAGATTGTAGATGATCGTACCGTGAGTGCTTCAAGGGTTCATCACGGGTGTGTACTGAATCTGTTTAGTGAGAGATACTCTATTGAATTTGCGTCGATTCCTTTGAGAGGATCAAAGGTTATTATCAGGATGGATTGGTTGGGAATCAATGGGGCCATGATTGACTGTGAGCGGCAGTTAGTGAGGGTTCAAACCCCAAGTGGGGGAGAACTGGTTATTCCTGGCGAGGGAGCCTCGCATGGACCGACTCTTTGTTCAACTGCAAGGGTCGGGAGATATCTTTAGCAGGGTTGTTTTGGGTCCCTAGCTTATGTTGCAGACAATCGAGTTGTGGGTTCGACGGGGTTGAGTGGGGTACCCATTGTTCGGGAATTTCCCGATGTATTTACTGAGGATTTTCTTGGAGTGCCTCCCGAGAGACAGATCAAGTTTTGGATTGATCTGGTTCCTGGTGCGGCTCCGATAGCCAAGGCACCGTATTGCCTGGCGCCACCTGAGAAGCAGAAGTTGCCTACATAGCTTCAGGAACTGCTAGACAAGGGTTTTATTCGTCCGAGCAGTTCTCCGTGGGGAGCACCGATTCTGTTTGTGAAGAAGAAGGGCGGCTCAAACAGAATGTGCATTAATTACCAGGATTTGAATAAGCTAACGGTGAAGAATCATTACCCACTTCCGAGGATTGACGATTTGTTTGATCAACTTTAGGATGTATCTTGGTTTTCCAAGATTGATTTGCGATCGGGGTACCATCAGATGAGGTTTAGGGATGATGATGTACAGAAGACATCCTTCACGACTCATTATGGTCATTATGAGTTCGTGGTGATGCCCTTCGGGCTCACCAATGCAGCAGCAGCGTTCATGGATCTCATGAACCGGGTTTGCAGGCCAATGCTAGATCAGTCTGTGATAGTATTTATTGATGATATTGTGGTATAATCTAAGAGCAAGGAGCAGCATGAGGAGCATTTGCGCGAGGTATTGGAGACCCTTAGGAGGGAGAGGCTTTATGCCAAATTCTCAAAATGTGATTTTTGGTTGCAAGAAGTGCAGTTCTTGGGACACATCGTCAACCAGAGGGGTATATTGGTTGACCCGGCCAAGATCGAGGCCGTTATGCGATGGGAAGTTCCGAGGATCCCATATGAGATTCGAAGCTTCCTACGCCTCGCAGGGTATTATCAGAGATTCATCCATGACTTCTCCATGATTGTAGTTCCTTTGAACCGCTTGATAAAGAAGAATGTGACTTTTAGGTGGGGGCCTGATCAACAATTGGCTTTCGAGACTCTGAGGCAGAGATTATGCGAGGCCCCGATTCTCGCGCTTCCTGAGGGTCTGGACGATTCGTGGTTTATTGTGACGCCTCTATTTCGGGATTGGGAGTTGTTCTTATGCAAAGGGCTCACGTGATTGGTTACACTTCAAGGCAGCTGAAGCCTCTTGTGGCGAACTACCCTACGCATGATCTGGAGCTGGGGGCCGTGGCTTTTGCCCTCAAGATTTGGACACTACCTGTGACATCCCCTAATTTCTCGGCCAGAAAAGACCGATTTAATTTATGCTTTTTAAAATAAAATCAAAGAAATCTTTTTAAAAGATGTTGCAGAATTGGTCCCGAAAACAAAATATGATAAAAGTTTGTCAAAACCTTTCTTTAAGAAATATATAATTTCATTTCATATCAAAACCTCGGGATGTCATGTTCCGATACAGATCAAAAGCATAAACAAGACATTATAAGCCTTTCAACAGTTATTTACAACTACTGGCCTATAATCCAAAAATCTCTCATCGTCCACCGACTATGCTCGGGGTCCACTACCTGTAACATAAAAAGCTGAGTGGGTCAGGCTTGGGAGCCTGGTGAGCATATAGGGTTTTCAACCCACAATAATAATAAACTTATTAAGTTCACGAATCAACAATAATCCTGATTATCCGTTCCCGTTATCCTCACTTTACGTCCCTAAACACTTATCACAAGGGACCTAGCCTAAAGAATATCATTGGGATGGACACTACTGCTAAGGGGTTTCCTCAGCCATACATGTCCTAAAGGCAACCATGAGGGGGATGGAGTACAGCGAATGAACACTCAAGTTCATTACACCTACAGGTTGCGGGCCTGCCAGTGTTCCACTGGACTGTCTAGAAAGTCCGTGGTCGTCATCCAAACTCCGCTAGATGACTGAATCACAATCACATCGAGGCCTCTCATCACTTTTATTTCATCACACATCACTATCTACCCATGTTTTACCCAACATATTTGTAGATAAAAATACATATATAGTTTAAAACTTGTATAAAACATCAGTTCAACAGTCATCTCAATTAAACAATTAATATAATTACACGTAGCACGTATTTTATATAAAATACTTCATATCTAGGTGTAAGATGAAGGTGACTATACACTCACTTGATTTGATGAAAATCGGGCAGCAATTCGTTTCCTAAAACGATCATTTCTAATAAAACCAGAGTTTTATTCAGAAACCGGGCTCTGCGAGGGTCGGGCTTCGAAACCGAAAAGATAAATTTTCCGGGCTTCTCGGGCTGTTCGTGGCGTATTCCGGGGGTTATAATCGATACCAAGGCTTTGGGGGATGTTAATATGAAGAAAATATGGAAAAAGGGGCTAAAAGTGACAAAATTCTAAAAGTAACCGAGAAGGCTCGCAAGCCCTCTATTTATAGGGGTCCGAAGTCGGCTAAGGAAGAGAGGACTCAGCAGGCGAGACACGCGGCAACAGCTGGGCGAGGGTGCGCAGGTGGCTCGCACATGGTCTGCGCATGCGAGGGGTTCGGTGTCGCCTCCTGATTGGACCGCGGTCTAGTCCGAGGCTTCGGACGTGGCACCTCCTGCGAGACTCGGACACGTGATAAGGGACACACGTCGGACTCCTAGTGGACCACTTCGGATCAGCTCTCCGGTTCGGATGACTCACGAGATCGGATGACTCAGCATAATTTCGGACACGTGTTGGATACGAGGCGAGGACACGTGGCCGAAGTCCACGTATGCGAGATTCCTCGGTTTTGGGGATTTTTCTCGATTTTCGCGCCAAAACTTCTAACATCCATAACTTTCGCATACGAGCTCCGTTTTGACGTTCTTTATATGCACGCGTAGGTAAAATTACGCTCTACAACTTTCGTTCAGACTTCGTCGGCTAATTTTGACTTTAATTTTTATATTATTATTTTTTAACAGACCGGGACAAGAAATCCGTTAAAAATTCATAACTTCTTCATCCAACGTCCGTTTTCGTCTGTCTTTTTACCGTTGTGCTACTATTGACGAGACCTTCGATTCTCGTTTAGGTCGTGTCAGTTAAGAATCACTCGATCTAAAATTCGAGTTTTTAGCTGTCTACTGTTAAGCTGAAACTTCGAAAAATCATAACTTCCTCATACGAAGTCAGATTTGGGCGTTCTTTTTATACCTACTCTCGGGCCAACGAACACTACGACTTTCGTTTAGATCACTAAGGCCAAAAAGTAGTTTATCAAAAACTCACTTTTTACGACATTCGGCACCGTGCCGGTTTGTCGCGAAACTTCGACAGGTCATAACTTCTTCGTTATAACTCGGATTTCGGTATTCTTTATATATCCGTAATCCTTGTCACACCCCCTACAAGTTTCTTAATAGCTATCGGCTTTATATAATATTTATTTTTGACGCTCATTTTTATTCTTAATTAATTAAACCCTAATAATTAAGCATAAAACACATAATTCACATAATATTCACATAATTCCTTTTCATTTCTTCAAAATGAGTTACAAAGGTTAACCTAGACTATAATGTCAATATTAATGCCTAGCCTAGAAACATGGGCGTTACACTACCTGTATAGGGTTCGGTGTACTATCTACACTGACCACAAAAGTTTGAGGTACTTGATGGACCAGCCAAATTTGAATATGTGGCAACGGAGATGGCTGGATGTGGTAAAGGATTATGATTGCGAGATCCTATAGCACCCTGGGAAGGCCAATGTGGTGGCCACTGCTTTGAGTTGCAAGGCCGTGAGTTCTTCTATTAGGGATATCTGGTTGTTGTTGGATAATGTGTCTAAGTCCATAACTATATTTGGTATGTACTTGATCCGGCTTGGCATGGTCCATTTGGGTTGCATGGCATCGCAACAATTGGATAGACAAAATGAGAAAAGGACACTTATGATTTGTTAATATATTATAAGTTCTAATATATTAATATGAAATCATATTATTTAATTAGTATTGATCAAGAATTAGTTTGGAATTAATTTTGTTATCAAAAGAGACTAATTAAATATATGGGGATTGATTGTGTAAATCATTCATTCTTATATAGTGGGCTTATGATCCATGATTCACTAGATTGGGCTAAGTCCCATTGGGTGCTCCATGGAGGTTAAAACCCATGGATCATGGAGGAAATGAAAAGCCATGCACATTAGGGTTTACATGGTGTAAACCTACATGTGGCACACTATATAAAGAGCCTCATATGGAGCAAAATCTGCATCTAAGACTAAGAAAGGAGGGCCAGCCGAATTTGTGCACAAGTGTACTTCTCTTAAGTTATTCCAAGAGTTGTGGTGTTGTGTGAAGCATTTGAGGTATCACATTTGGGGTGCTAGGCTCACAAGGTCTTAAGGAATCCAAGCAACAAGAAAGGTATGTCATTCTACTAGTTTTTATATTACATGTACCCCAATCACATGCTAGTTAGGATGAAACCTTGGAAAATGAATATTTGCATGTATAATAGAGAAAACATAGATCCAAGGTTTCTAGGGTTGCATGCACAACATAGGAGTGTTAGAATGCTCAAAACCCATCAATGGTATCAGAGCCTAGGCTTGTTTTCATTATACTTGATGCAAATTGCTTAAAAAATCGATTTTTCTGCTCACTGTTCAGTGAACTCGCCGAGTCCATGGGGGGAATCGACGAGTCCAAGTGAAAACTCATCCTACTCGTCGAGTAGGTTCTTGCACTCGGCGATTAGGAGGCCTTGAGTGCAGAAATTCGAGTTTTGTTGCTGGAATTGGACTTGGATCATTACCCTAAACTGTTTTTAGATTGATAAACCTGTTTTTGTGGTAATGATTGTGCTTATCTAATTTCAATGATAATTGTCAAAGTTTTAAGTTTTATATTAAGTTCATATGATTCTTGAATAATGTTGATATGAATTATGCATGCTTATGAGTTTTTTAGATCATAGAAATTATTTGACATGCTTGTTAGTTTAATTGCTGATCTAAATGCTTTTTAATGGACTCCATAACTTGTCCTCAAGATATGGAATTCCAAAAGTCTTTTCCATTAAAATCATTAAAACTCATAAGTTATAGAGATGAAAGGTTTTGAATAGTTTCAAAACTTGCCCTCAAGTTTTGGAATTTGTAAAGTCACTTTAGAAAACTTTAATTCCAAACCCTAGAATTTTAAAAGTTTAAAATTCAACCATTATACTTTATAATATTATAAGTTAATATATATATATATATATATATATATATATATATATATATAAGATCAAGTCAGTCTTACCGTTAGTAGGCCTCATTCACGAAGCCGGTCTATAAGGGGGGTATAATATATATATATATATATATATATATATATATATATATATATATATATATATATATATATATATATATATATATATATATATAAGATCAAGTCAGTCTTACCGTTAGTAGGCCTCATTCACGAAGCCGGTCTATAAGGGGGGTATAAGGTTGTTGCCTATAAAATGGCAGCTTAATGGGTGTCCACTCTCACCCACCGCTTCCTTGACTGGTGGAGGGTCGTTAGCTGAAGGGGTAGGACAAAGACTATAATTCTCATTAAAAGTATAATGATAAATATAAAGTAACTAAACCTTTTATAAATTCCCAATCTTAGTTACTTTAAGAAAATGTGAAATTGATGCTAACCCATTGAATTACACTTTACACCTTGCTAAAGTCGTTAGTGGAGCGTGTGTGGTTAACCGGCACACTAACTTGGACTTAACAAGGGTGGCAAAGGGTGGCTTAAGTTTTATCATAAATCGGTGGAGCGCGTGTGGTTAACCGGCACATCGATTAGGTGATAAAATTAAGAGTACCAAGTTAATTTGCATGGTTATTCGCACCTTGTTTGTGATCCTCGGTATCCTAGTCACAAACTTGAAGGGCATAATCGAGATTTAAACATGCCATTGAATTTTTTTAATGAATCTCAAAAGATCTAGGAGTTTCAATCCAATTAAAACCTAATAATCTATTTTGTTTTTTTATGGTGGAAATTGGTAAATCGTCATTTACCTACCTTCAAATATTTTGTAGCTTGGATTACGGCATCCCTCTTCCAAGTTATAAAATATTGTGTTGGGTCCTAGCCTTAATATTTCATTTGGGTGTCTTATTAAGGACTCTTTATCTAATCTAAACTTGTCTTTCTTCCTTTTCAAATGTCTTCCAACAATGCTTCTGGCTCAAACCCTTCTGGCTCCTTCTCTCTCATGAACCTTTGTGGGAGAGTCATATTTGATGGTTCCAACTTCAATGATTGGATTAGGAACATCAGGATGGTCACTCGATATGAGGACAAGGAATATGTCCTAGACAAGGAGCTGAAGGAAATCGATGAGTCGTCTGCTACTCCAGAGGAGATTGCTGAGTACACTAGCCATGAGAAGGATGCCACTAAGGTGTCTTGTATCATGTTGGCTACCATGACAGCATAACTCCAGAAATCCTATGAAGATTTCTACCCTTATGAGATGCACCAGGACCTGATGGAAAGATAGCATCAGAGTGCTCGTCAAGAGAGGTATGAAATCACCTCTTCCATGAAAACAACCAGGATGAAGGATGGTGAACCCATCACGAGCCACTTGCAGAAGATGCAAAGGTTTGTGGACCGATTGCTTAAGTTGAATGTGAACTTCCCTGAGGAGCTGGCTATTGATATCATACTGCACTCCTTACCTCCATGTTATGATCAGTTCCGTATGACCTATCATATGAACAAGGAGGAGGTCACACTTAGCAAACTTCAAGGACTTTTGAGGACATCTGAAACTGGTCTCAAAGGTAAATCGGTTGTGTCTACTCCTACCACAACCCCTGTTCTGGCAATCGGGCAAGGTAAAGGGAAAAAGAGGAAGGCCTCTTCGAAGGGTACCAAGGGAAAGTCTCTTGATGGCTCCTATTTGAGTGGAACCAAAGGAGGTTCTGCTACTCCCTCTTCCAACCCGAAGGATGCACAATGCTTCTACTGTCAGGAAAAGGGGCACTGGAAGCGAAGCTGCCCCAAGTACTTGCAGGATGTTAAGGACGGGAAAGTGAAACCCACCCATGCAGGTGTTTACACTATATTGTCTAATAACTCACCACATACTAATTCTTGAGTCCTTGATACAGTGTGTGGAATTCACATATGTTCTGATTTGCAGGGCCTAAAAAAAGTGAGGATGTGGAGCACGGGAAGATAAACTTGATCATGGGGAATAGGAAAGCTTCACCTGTCACCAAGATTGGAGTTTATTCTTTATTGCTTAGTAGTGGGTTAATATTAGATTTAAATAAATGCTGTTACTCGTCTGAAATGGTGAGAAATATTATTTCCTTTCATGGTTTGTACAAACAAGGATTTACTTTTTCATTTGATAATGAATGTGGTGGTATTAATGCTTTTTATAATGGTGTTCTTTATTTTAAAGCATTACCTTGTGATGGTGTATATGAAACTGTGTCGGTTGTAGACAACTTAGGAAATAATGTTTTGCATATTGATTCTTCCACTAGTTTAGATAAGGCATCATTGTGACATTGTCGTCTTGGACATGTTAACAAGAAGCGCATAGCCCAACTCCAAAAGGCTGGAGTCTTGGAGTCATTTGACTTGAGGTCAGATGATAGTTGCGAATCTTGTTTACTTGGAAAAATGAGTAAGTCACCCTTCACTGGTACTTGTGCTAGGGGTGAGGGTTTGTTGGATCTCATACACAGCGGTGTGTGTGGGCCCTTCAGAACCGCCACAAGGGATGCTAACCGCTTCTATGTGACTTTTACTGATGATTACAGTAGGTATGGCTATATCTACTTAATCAAGCATAAGTCGGAAACCTTTGAGAAATTCAAAGAGTTTAAACAAGAAGTGGAGAATCAGTTGGGCAAGAAGATAAAGATGCTCCGATCCGATCGAGGTGGTGACTATCTTAGTATCGAGTTCCTTGACGATCTTAAGGAATGTGGAATTGTTTCACAGTTGACACCTCCTAGAACACCACAACTGAATGGTATGGCTGAGAGGCGCAATCGAACCTTGTTGGACATGGTTCGTTCCACGATGGGTCGAGCTTTGTTACCAATCTCATTTTGGGGGTATGCCTTAGAGACTTCCGCCCATATCCTTAATCTAGTACCTACTAAGAAGGTTGCCAAAACACCTCACGAGAGGTGGACTGGGAAAGTTCCCAATTTAAACCACATCAACATTTGGGGTTCTGAGGCTTTCGTGAGGCCTGAGACTCACGACAAGCTCGAACCTCGAAGTGAGCGGTGTATTTTCATCGGCTACCCACAAAAATCCTTTGGTTATCTCTTCTACAGACCGAATGACAATGTTGTCTTCATGGCGAGGAGAGGAGTCTTTCGTGAGAGAGAATTCATAAGCCAAGGAAACAGTGGGAGGCAAATTGATCTTAAAGAACTTCAAGAGTCAAGCGGTGAAGGAACCTCAAACAGTAGCAATCAACCTGAGTAGGAAACTCCTGTTGATGAGTCCGTACCTCTAAGGCGTTCCACAAGGGTTAGTGTGACAACCTGAAGATTTTATTCTTATAAAAGTCCACTTTGGTCAAACTTATTCCTTCCATGATCTTAAATTAGATGGGTTTTGAAGCCTTATAACTAAGTGTGTTATAGTTTGGAAGAGAAAAGCATAAGGAATTGAGAACCCTCGGAGTCGTGAACCATCCGAGCCGTGAACCTCGCAGCCGTGAACTCGGACCGTGAACCTTCGGACCGTGAACCCTCGGTTCAGGACCGTGAACTCCTCGACCACAATCACCTCTCTATATATATAGTATACTTCATTTTTTATTCATTTCTCACCTCTTGGCCATGATCCTCTCAAATCTCTCTCAAGTATCATCCACAAGAACTTCATCTTTCACTATTTTTCATCCCTTTTCGTTACCATCTTCTTGGAATACATCAAAGGGCCTTCAAACACTCACCAATCAACAAGATCTTCAAGTGTTATTCACCTTTGGGCCGTGAACCCTTCTTCAGGGTCGTGAACCCTTCAACATAGGCCGTGAACACTCATGTGTTCTTGGGCCGTGAACCCTCCTTAGGGCCGTGAACACCCTTTCAGCCTTCTAACTTGCTTCTAGCACTATTTTGGTGAGTTATCCTTGCATCCTTAGTTGTTTCCTAAGCATCTTTGTAGTTATATTTAATAACTATATACATATATGTGTAATAATATGCTAAATAGGACTCATTTGTGTGTGGGGACTTCATTCGTGGAACTTATCATCCTTATTCGAATATTCAATTGAGTCACCCACATAAGGTGAGTACATACCCCTATAATCTATCTTTTAAATGTTTTTAAATGCTTTTAAGGGGGGGGGGGATACAAGTTGAACACAATAATATTGTGTTAATATTTGCCTGTGATAACCATCACATTAGAGAATTTCTTATGCTTTTGTAAGTGATTAAATCAATTCAAAAACTCTTTTAAAAGATGTTATATTGTTGTTTATATAAAACTCCATTTTTAAAGTACATGTTTAACTCAATAGCTAATTGAGTCTTTTCTACAACTCAGGAACAGTTCAAACAAACATACTAGTAAACTATAATAGGTATAGTTTAGGTTTCAGTACATACTATATTCTAGAACAGAGGAACAATACATGATTCACGTACATATACTTTACACTCCCAGTAACATAGGAAGGGAACGTATCATTAAATCATTATTTAAAACAAAATATGATAATACACTTAGTATATGGTTATATATGGGGTACATCTACAAAGTACCAGGTTATATATGGGGTACATCTACAAAGTACCAGGTTATATATGATGGGTTTTGAGCATTCTAGCACCCTATGGTGTACATGAAACCCTAGAAACCTTGGATCTTTGTTTTCTCTAATATACATGCAAATTTGATTTTTCCAAGGTTCACATCCTAACTAGCATGTTATGGGGGTACTTGCAACATAAAAACTAGATAGAAATACATACCTTTTTCTTGTGGTTGATTGCTTGGAGTTTTAAGAGCCTAGCACCAATAATGTGGATGCCTCAAGTGGAATAAAAAATCACCACACAATTTGGAAAACTTGAGAGAATAGTAATGCACAATTAGAAATCGGCCCACCTTTGTTCTCACACACAATGGTGACATTTCATGTGCCAAAGACCTCTTTATATAGTATGGTGGATTAGGGTTACATCCATGTAAACCCTAATACCCATGGCCTTTCATTTCCATAGGATCCATGGGTTAAAAACTCCATGGACTATCCATGCAAGCTTCGCCCATCCTAAATGAACATTGGCCCATTCTCTCTATATATAAGAGTCCATATTTAAATAGTCTCTTTTGATCACCAAATTAATTCCAAATTAATTCTTGATCAATACTAATTAAATAATATGATTTCATATTAATATATTATAACTTATAATATATTAATAAATCATAAATAATATATTCTCAAAAGATTATCCATACAAATTGTTTCAGTGAAGTGCAACCCAAATGGACCATGCCGGGTCGGGTCAAGTACATACTAAATATAGTTATGGACTTAGACACCTTATCCAACAGTCTCCCACTTGGATAAGTCTGATAACTATAGTTGCAAGTATGACTTCAGGAACCGACCATCAATCGTAGCTCTTAAAATTCTATTGAACTATGAAGTTCCATATTAGACAAGTGATCACATAATCCTCTGTTTAAGATATCATCCGGACAAATACATGGAACAACGTCGTACTTATTATCCAACAGTTTGTTTCCCGATTTCCAATTTGTTTGACATAGAACTAAATTGAACACATCAATTAGGTTCTGACCAGGCCCAGTACATAGGTCAAAACAAGATCATTGAGGGGCCCAAGATATCGCTTTTAATCCTCCAAGGACTAAAAGGAACATATAAACTTCGACCATATGCTTGCACTAACTACTTGTTGAATCATACACAAGAGCACGTTTTATAACATCAAGTTACTGATGCGTTTTCGTACAATCAATGTACAGCCAACTTACATTCAACAACTCATATCTCTAGGTTTGAAGATTTATATGATATTACCGTCTCACGATCACTCGAGATAAATTCCATGAAGTGATACAAGTGAGCGTGGGTTTAATCCAATACTCAGAACTTATGAGCACTCATGAATGTTGCAGCAACATTTGCTATGTCTAACCACCTTAGACATCTACAAGCCCAATTTATGACAGTATTGATTCATACCTACTTCCAACATATGACTGACTGTGGAGAGTTTGAATAAAGTAATTATTTTGGAAGTCAAAACATGCAAAGTTGAAACAATAGTAAACGATTGACACAAGGTAGCAACACCTTACTTATAAATAAACAACAACTTTTCTTTAATCATCAAATGTCAGTTACATTTTACAAGTTTCAGGAATAGCTATCTAATTATTAAAACTAATATCGTCCTTCAGCCCGATGCTCCTTGCATGCTGCAAATGCTTAACCCTAGTCAGTCCCTTCGTGAAGGGATCTGCTAGGTTCTCTTCTGACAATACCCTCTTTGCCACGAGGAGTCCTTCTTCTATCTTGTGTCTTATGAAGTGATATTTTCTGTCAATGTGTTTGGATCTGCCATGATCTCCCAGTTCATTGGCTAAGGCAACCGCACTATTGCTGTCACAGAAAATCTCCATAGGCTCCTTTATAGCTGCTACAACTCTAAGGTCTCCGATGAAGTTCCTCAGCCATATCGCCTCATTCGCCGCTTCACTCGCTGCTATGTACTCTGATTCACATGTCGAATCAGCTACTGTCTCCTGTTTGGAACTTTTCCAAGTAATTGCTCCTCCATTCATGGTAAAGACCCAACCCGACTGAGAGCGGAAATTATCCCTATCAGTCTGAAAGCTAGCGTCACTATACCCTACTACTCTCAAGTCATCACTCCCACCAAGGGTAAGGACCCAGTCCTTAGTCCTCCGCAGGTACTTGAGAATGTTTTTCACCGCAGTCCAGTGAGCCTTGCCAGGATTCCCTTGATATCTGCTGACCATGCTTAAAGCAAAGGCCACATCAGGGCGAGTACAAGTCATATCATACATGATCGAGCCAACAGCGGAAGCATATGGTAATCGACTCATCTCAGCTATCTCAGCCTCTGTACTTGGACTCTGAGTCTTACTCAGTCTGGCATTGTGCTGGATCGGTAAGTCACCTTTCTTGGAATTCTGCATGTTGAACCTTTTCAACACCTTGTCCAAGTAAGTGCTTTGACTAAGTCCAATTAGTCTTTTACTCCTCTCTCTCAATATCCTTATCCCTAGGATATAGGCAGCTTCTCCAAGGTCCTTCATAGCGAAACACTTCCCAAGCCGGGACTTAACCTCCTACAAGATTGGGATGTCATTTCCTATGAGTAGTATGTAATCCACATACAGTACCAAAAAGCTAACTATACTCCCACTAGCTCTTACATATACACAGGACTCATCCTCGCTTCTCAAAAAACCAAACTCTTTGACTTTCTCATCAAAACAAAGATTCCAGCTGCGAGATGCTTGTTTCAATCCATAAATGGATTTCTCAAGCTTACACACTCTATCAGGATGCTTTGCACTGACAAAACCCTCTGGCTGACTCATGTAAACATATTAAGCCAACTTTCCATTAAGGAAAGCGGTTTTGACATCCATTTGCCATATTTCATAATCATGAAACGCAACAATGGCTAGCATAACTCTAACAGAATTAATCTTCGCTACTGGCGAGAAGGTTTCATCATGGTCAACTCCCGGAGTTTCAGTGAATCCCTTCGCGAGCAGTCGCGCCTTGTAAGTGTCTACCTTCCCATCCATGTGGGTCTTCTTCTTGAAGATCCATTTTCACCCGACTGTCTTGCGACCCGGTACATTGTCAACCAAGTTCCAAACTTGATTGTCATACATGGACTGAATCTCGCTGTCCATAGCCTCTTTCCATTTAGCAGACTCGGGGCCTGCCATGGCTTCCCTATAGCTGTTAGGTTCATCCAAATTTAGCAGTGTACTATCACTAATAAATGTATCACCTTCCGCAGTAATACGGAAACCATAGTAATGCTTAGGTGCATTCCTAACTCTAGTGGAACGCCTCAGAGGTACAGATTCGTCAGTTGGTTCAACAGGAGTTTCCTCCTCAGGTTGATTGCTAGGGTTTGAGGTTCCTTCACCACTTGACTCTTGAAGCTCTTCAAGTTCAATTTTCCTCCCACTGTTTCCTTGGCTTATAATTTCTCTCTCGCGAAAGACCCCTCTCCTTGCCACAAAGACCACATTCTCACTGGGTCTGTAGAAGAGGTGTGACAACCCGATATTTCAAGTCAATGTAATGTTCAAAAAGTCAAATAATATTAAACTATTTTTGATGTAATAAAATGGCGTAAAAAATGAAGTGTTCTAAAGTCTCATTTGGGTTGCATAAAATGTTAGATATATTGTCAAGGTTTCCAAATATATAAAGAATACCCAAATCCGAGTTATAACGAAGAAGTTATGACCAATCGAAAATCCGCGACACAACAAGTAAAACACTGTTAAACGTAAAAAGTGAAACTTCAATAAAATACTTTTTAGCCTTAGGTATCTAAACGAAAGTCGTAAATTATGTTAAACCATGAGCATACATAAAAAGAACGCCCAAATCTGACTTCGTATGAGGAAGTTATGATTTTGCTAAAGTTTCAGAACAACAGTAGACAGCTAAAAACTCGAAATAAAGATCGAGCGATTTTTAGCCGACGCAACCTAAACGAGAATTGAAGGTCCCGACAATAGTAGTACGACGGTAAAAAGACAGACAAAAACGAACATCGGATGAAGAAGTTATGGATTTTTAACGGAATTATCCTGTCCCGGCCTATTTAAAATATAATATTAAAAATTAAAGTCAAAATTAGCCGACGGAGTCTAAATGAAAGTTGTGGAGTATATTCTCACCTACGTGTGGATATAAAGAACATCGAAATCGGAGCTCGTATGTGAGAGATATGAATTTCTGAAGTTTGAGGCACGCACACCAACCTTATCCGAAACTCACGACGTGAGCAAGAGACTCACGACGTGAGTCTATGACTGATGTGTGCCAGAACTAGACCACCAGGCGTCACGTCTACAGACCAGACTCACGACGTGAATCCCAAGAATTCACCCTATAAATAGCATGCGAGACTTCCGACTTTCCTTGCTCATTTCACTCTTCTCCCTCACTTCTACTCCACGTTTAGCACCCCGAGACGACCCCGACACCCCGGTTACATATCCAAGCCCCGACGAAGGTCCGAAGCACCGAGAATCCTGAGAAAACTTACCACTTCCTAGTCGAAGTGCTTCCCGAGAAAAACTCGTTTTCTTCAAATCACCACACTTTCCAGGTGAGTTCATACCCCTACATTTTCACGTCTTTTTCATGTTTTAGGGGGGGGGGGGGAAATACAAGTGCAACACGAGATAAACTCACACTTAAAATACACGTCGTTAGGAATGTTTTCAAATACTTTATCTAGATTTTGTTTATGGATGTTAAACAACATTAATACCAATGTTACACTTCACATGTAAAGTTGATATTACACCAAGTTTTTATCATCGAATGGAACACACTTTCGGAAAAACTATAATGGGTATAGTTTATGGTTATTCATTACATCTTTACGTAAACATTGTGAAAATGAAATACTTTCATCTACATGAAATATAGACTTTTCTTTTCGTAAATCTATTAATAGTAAGTGTTGTGAGACATTCAGCTTCAACGCACTCACAAGTACACATTTCAAGCCCTATATTATAAACCATAATCTCTTAGAGGGAGAGCGTGATACTTGTGTATAGATCTATACGGGATTGACAATCCCGCACCTAAACTGTTAGCTACAGTTAGACCGGCAGGTCTGGGGTGACAAACGTCATAACACTACAACGCCTGAAGAACGTTGTTACAGGCAGTCTGGGTCAATAGCATGGTTATAAAACTCACACGGAAGTATTAAAATAAGTTTGATTTACGAGACTCTTGAATGCATTCAGTAAATACATTATTTGAGTATAAATACACTTTCACCATTTTGAGCACGAAAGATACTATTGTACTCCAGCCTTTGGAACCTTTTCAAACTATATGTAGAAAATATTGGATTTTCTGGAAAACACGTTCAGTTATTTTTACTAACGGACATACAAATATCAGTACAAAAACGCTTATGAACTCACCAACTTAATTGTTAACACTTTTTTTCAAAACTACTTGTATTTCTCAGGGATTCAGTAATACAGGTAATTCATCAGCTTTTGGGGAAGGGACGTTAAGACGTCAGTCTTAAAACTTATTAAATCATCATATTGTAATTTATTTTGAGACATGTATTGTATTCAACAATATAACTTTTAAATTATATTTATGATGGTTTTTTTTACTTTCTTTACAAATATTCAACTGTTATGATACTACGCGAAGTCACCCGCCCCCGAATGTTTCCGCCATTCTGGTTTGGGGGTGTGACAGATTGGTATCAGAGCATTGTTTATAGTGAACTAAGTATATCGAACAACATAAGATATACAAACTATAAATGCAAAGGGACTAAAACCCTCTGACAAAATGTTTTCACAAACTATACTTTTAAGAAAATAAAATGCTAGTTTTATAAAAGTATAAGTACATGCATGCATCGGTCTAGTATCATAGCCAAAATTTTACAAAAGTATTAAGGCAAGTTGAGACGCTACGATTAGGCCTCGGGGTATGTAATCAGATCGAGAATAAATATAGCCTGATCAACTATATTTGTCCGAGATATGACCAACGTATGTCGGGGAATGGTCGTAGTGAGCAACAAGTCAAACACTTACCAAAGAAAACACTAGAATCAAACTTACAAATTTAAAATACTATATGACTATTTTATGGTATTATAAGAACTAAAATAAATGTGTGAACCTCGATATTTTGTTAGATCTAGAAATCGTCAAATAAATAAAATCTTACCCATAAAAACTAAAAACCTTTACTGGCAGGTCTATGATTCCGGAGTGTATACTTCCAAGGTTTTATATAATTGAGATTTTATAGACTTAGAATTTGTGATCTATGCTTCACTACCTGTTCCTTGTTTGGTTGTGGTTTTGGAGTAGTATCACTTATTCGAAGGTCTATTTAATCTTAAATTATATACAACTTATATACATTGCGCGGTTATAGGAGGACCCACTAAGGATCGCCCCATAATGTTACCCTTAATCTCATAGATTCGTTAGACACTTCCATTCTCGCACGACAAACCCAGATAGGTGTAACCACTCCATCATAGCAGTCAGTAGAGGAGACAAGGAGAAACAAGGAGAGATTTCCAAGAAGTGATCAGCCAGAGAAACTAAAACATCTTACGCGTCACACTAATGAATAATTACCGTTACTAATTATATTAGATAATTCTTATATCCCTATTCTCGCTTAGATAACAATGGCTGGATTCCATTCTCCCGGAGATCCGTACTTTCCTAATCAAGGGAATGCTGGTTGGATCTGTGCCGAACCAGAAGATGAGCCTGCAATTCCCCTAGACGATGATTTTGCTGAAGACTTTCTCGAAGACGACGATTCCGGATCAGAAGCTTACAATCCACCTCCAGTTACTCAGAACCCTAACCCTCATCAGAACTTTCAAGGCCCGACGCCTCTGTGGGCCATAAACCTAGACAGGTGGAGTCATGAACAAGGTCAAAATTTCCCCTACCAAGGAGACCGAAGCTTCTACAATCTAGAAGCCAGAGGTTCAGCAGATAGAGCACCTCCCGTGCTGGTTCGTCGCGTTTCTCACAACACGGAACAGGGAAGAGCTATCATCGATCAAGTGGTACAGATTGAGGCTACCACTGGTGTCGATGTTGTTCGTCTGCGCAGCCTGGAAGACAATCATAACGCAACAAGGGATCGTACCAACTTCTTGCAGGGAGAACTGGTGGCTTCACAAGCCAAAGTGCAACGATTACGAGAACATCATGTTGTACAAGATGGGCGTATATTCGAAAGAGAACGCCAGTTAGCCAAATCCAGGGCCGGATCTAGTAAGAAGTAGATCATACTCTACTCGCCCTCTGTTTACTCTCTTGGTTATAGTCTAAGTCTTCGGAGATGTCTTAGAGTTATTTTTCATGCTTTTTCAGTTCGACCGCGAAAATCCATTTTCGGTAGGTCATTTTAATGTCGATGATTTTCCCAGAATTGTGGTGTATTGTAGACCTGTTTAAGGTCAAGTTTTCTAAACTCTACGTACTTAATACACCTATACAATCGACATTTACTTCTTACATTTTGAAAAATAACCACTCAATTTCACATTATTTTGTTACAAGTCGTACTTATATTGAACTTCAAATTCCAATTCCTTACAAGATCCCTATCGAACTAAGTGTTTTGGTTATGAGATATCAAATTCATGTTCATTCTTGATGTCTTACAATCGTTTCATCTTTTAATCCTTATAGTAAAAGATGCCTCCGCGTAAAAACCCGAACCAACTTAAAATGTTAACGTCAATACTCTGTCTTAATAACTTAAATGCTTTTACAGTACTATAGAAACGTAACAAAGATGTAGGTCGAATCATCGAGACCAGCATAACAAAACGAAAAACTTGCATTCGCATGAACCCCCGGGATTCGAACTCTTCATTATGAAGTAATGGAGATCGGTGTAAGAATCGGAAGTAAGACGACACAGAAGTTCAATATACCTGCGAAGGAGAAGGACACCCTATAAATATCAGGAGAGAACAAATCATTATCACCCAGAATAGAACAGAGAACGTAGGAGGACCACGCGTGTTACACGCGAAGTGTTTGAGTGTCTTTTCGTCACAATAATAACTAATAAATAATGCAACCTAGTGAGTTAATGAATACATTACTCACATTAGGTTTCGAACTTATCTTCTTTTCCTGTATTGGCTAATAACAATAATTCGGATGACGAAACCTCAATCAAGAGTGATTACTTCTCAAATTCATAAGTCGATTTATTGTAGACTCTATTATGAATTACTTTAAAATATTTTCGAAAACTGAATCGTAGTATCCACCAACCAAAGATAACTTCGTTCGGATGACACTCGTGTGGTAACCATTCTAGAAACTTCATTCTACTCTTTTACCAGGACTGCATCATAGGGATGTAGGTCGAATCTTTGAGATCAGTATGACGAAACAAAAAATTTATATTAGGATAAATTATTGGAATACATCTAAAGCCAACCATAATTGCTCACGAGCTCATTTTCTCATCTTGTAACACAATCATGCCTACGAAGAAACGTAACCAACCCTCCGATAAAACACCAATCCTTCAGATAGATGCGGCTACGTTTCAAGCTGCAGTCACCTCAGCCGTAGCAGCTGTCATGGCTCACCTTAATGCTAACAACACAAATGTTGGTAGAAATGCGATCGGCAATCCCGATCGTGGTGATAATCAATTTCAGCAACAAGTGCCTACTTGTAAAGACACTCCGAACCTCAAACCTAATATTCTGAAACGAAAGTTCGAGAACAAGAAAGGGAGTTGTTCAACTCAAGGACCTACAAAAGGGCAACAAGTTGGGGCAGTCAATACCCCCATCAGCCCTGCTATCCCAATACCGACCACACCGTACTCAGGAAACCTCCCACACTGCAGCAAGTGCAGCTACCATCATCATGGAGTCTGCCGAGTACTGCATTGCAATAGATGCAACATGAAGGGGTACACTGCCCGTTTCTGAAGGACTCCGGTCAAATTCATCACTTCAACTACCAACGTTGGAACAAGTCCAATATGTCATCTCTGTGGTGAGAAAGGACATTGCAAGAGGGACTGTCCAACAGAGAAGAACGACGAGGGAGTAGGAGGAGTTTGACCCCAGAGAATGGGGAAACATAAAAGAACCCTGCTATAGTTTGGTACGCTTCCAAACCCCAATAATTTATTTATAATTAAAATTACTCTCTCATTCGAACCAAATTACAGCATTCATATAAAACTAAGAACCCTATCAGGTAAGCTATGATGGCTTAGTGTATACATTAGGGTCATTTATAATTAAGATTTCTAGATTTAAGGTGAGTAATCCCGCCTCATCTCCTGTTCCTTGTTTGGTTGTGGATTTAGGGCAGGGTTGCTCAGTCAACTGTCTTACCAAATCTTAATTATATATGACTTGTGTACACCAAGCAATGATAGAGAGACCTAGTAGGAATCATTCCATGAAAGTTCATAGTTTCAAAATTATCAGAACCCTCGTATTAGTAGTATCCGCCAAATTTTGAATTAAAAAGGGGATTCATAGCAAAATAACAGAATAAAACTGAAGGCGCTGAAAACTTATGTGCGTAGAGTTGTTCGTTATCTTAGTAATCATCTCTTCCAGAATAACTTAATATCTACTTCGTTGAGAAGTTCCGACATCCTCATCCGACACGGTTCGGCTAAATCCTTACCATAAATTTCTTTTTATCCCGTGTAAAAGAACTCTTTCCTTAATCAGCTGTCAGATGAAAATTTTCAAATCCATAACGCAAACCCTTATATCGTCTATCACTTCAAAACTTCAGAAGTACCCATGCGAGGGGTACCACACCTTCTAGACTGCTCAATAGATAGAAAACTTGAAACAGAAAGCACCAAAGAAGTCTCAGAAGTCAGTAACCACCCGTAGCATACCCAAGAGATCTCTGAGGAAGACCACTTGTACTGCAGGTCAAGTTCAAGAATAGAGTATAAGAACTCATTAGGTTCATCTATCGCTGCTAGTTGTATATGAAAGAGTGGCATATAATTTAGACTCAACAAGATGTAGGATGTGTGATTCCGCCCTACTTCCTGTTCCTTGTCTGGTTGTGGACTCTGGGCAGAGCTACCCAACCGAAGGTTTTGTTGATTTAAATTATATACAACTCGTATACACGAGGTGAGGATGGATGAGCCAAGGATGAGTCTTATCATGAACTACAGAGCAAAAGCCCGCATGCTTACTATAACAACCAGAGATACCTGAGTGGGAGTGGTAGCGGATTGCAATGGGCTTAAAAATCAAGTTACCAAGGCAACGGATGGACTTGATGCCATTTTGGGTGATCGTCGACAGGTTATCCAAATCTGCATGCTTCCTACCAACAAAGGAAACAGACAAGCTGGAGAAACGGACTAGAACCTACATCAGGGAGATTGTGCGACTGCATGGTGTACCAATATCCATTATCTCGGACCAAGATAGTAGATTCACCTCGAAGTTCTGGCAGTCACTACAAAAATCTCTAGGAACGAGACTAGACAAGAGTACCGCCTACCATCCACAAACCGACAGACAGAGTGAGAGGACCATTCAAACCTTGGAAAAATATGCTAAGGGCTTATGTGATCGATCTTGGTAAGGAATGGGATACCCATTTACCATTGGTCGAGTTCTCGTACAACATTAGCTACCACACTAGCATCAAAGTTGCTCCATTCGAAGCCCTCTATGGCCGCAAGTGCAGATCACCTTTGTGCTGGGCTGAAGTGGGTAACACGCAACTAGCTAGAGGACAAGTACCTAACAGCACCCTCACAGGCCCAGAAATCATAAGAGAAACGACCGAGAAGATTGTCCAAATCCGGGAACGACTAAAAGCTTCAAGAGACAGATAAAAGAGTTATGCGGACAAAAGACGGAAGCCCTTGGAATTTCAGGTTGGAGACTGAGTACTATTCAAAGTCTCACCCTGGGAGGGATTAATACGTTTTGGAAAACGTGGGAAACTAAATCCAAGGTATATCGGACCATTCGAGATCCTTTCCAGGACTGGCCCGGTAGCATACAAACTTCGATTACCACAGGAGCTCAATAACGTACATCCTACCTTTCATGTGTCAAACCTAAAGAAGTGCTTGTCCGATGAGACCCTCGTCATCCCTCTGGACGAAATTGAAATCAACGAGAGTCTCCACTTCGTGGAAGAGCCTGTAGAAATCATGGATCGGGAAGTTAAAAGAACTAAACAAAGTCGCATACCCATTGTGAAGGTCCGTTGGAATGCCAAGCGAGGACCTGAATACACCTGGGAGCGCGAGGATCAGATGAAACAAAAGTACCCACATCTTTTTCCTACTCCATAAACTCTGTCTTAGATTAAATTTTGGGACAAAATTCCCTCTAACGGGGGGATGATGTGACAACCCGATATTTCAAGTCAATGTAATGTTCAAAAAGTCAAATAAAGAACGTCGACGGAGTCTAAATGAAAGTTGTAGAGTATATTATCACCTACGCGTGGATATAAAGAACGTCGAAATCGGAGCTCGTATGCGAGAGATATGAATTTCTGAAGTTCGAGGCACGCACACCAACCTTATCCGAAACTCACGATGTGAGCAAGAGACTCACGACGTGAGTCTATGACTGATGTGTGCCAGAACTAGACCACCAGGCGTCGCGTCTACAGACCAGATTCACGACATGAACTATCCCATGTTCACGACGTGAATCCCGAGAATTCACCCTATAAATAGCATGCGAGACTTCCGACTTTCCTTGCTCATTTCACTCTTCTTCCTCACTTCTACTCCACGTTTAGCACCCCGAGACGACCCCGACACCCCGGTTACATATCCAAGCCCCGACGAAGTTCCGAAGAGCCGAGAATCCCGAGGAAACTTACCACTTCCCGGTCGAAGTGCTGCCCGAGAAAAACTCGTTTTCTTCAAATCACCACACTTTCCAGGTGAGTTCATACCCCTACATTTTCACGTCTTTTTCATGTTTTAGGGGGGGGGGGGAAATACAAGTGCAACACGAGATAAACTCACACTTAAAATACACGTCGTTAGGAATGTTTTCAAATACTTTATCTAGATTTTGTTTATGGATGTTAAACAACATTAATACCAATGTTACACTTCACATGCAAAGTTGATATTACACCAAGTTTTTATCATCGAATGGAACACACTTTCGGAAAAACTATAATGGGTATAGTTTACGGTTATTCATTACATCTTTACGTAAACATCGTGAAAGTGAAATACTTTCATCTACATGAAATATAGACTTTTCTTTTCGTAAATCTATTAATACTAAGTGTTGTGAGACATTCAGCTGCAACGTACTCACAAGTACCCATTTCAAACCCTGTATTATAAACCATAATCTCTTGGAGGGAGAGCGTGATACTTGTGTATAGATCTATACGGGATTGACAATCCCGCACCTAAACTGTTAGCTACAGTTAGACCGGCAGGTCTGGGGTGACAAACGTCATAACACTACAACACCTGAAGAACGTTGTTATAGGCAGTCTGGGTCAATAGCATGGTTATAAAACTCACACGGAAGTATTAAAATAAGTTTGATTTATGAGACTCTTGAATGCTTTCAGTAAATACATTATTTGAGTATAAATACACTTTCACCATTTTGAGCACGAAAGATACTATTGCACTCCAGCCTTTGGAACCTTTTCAAACTATATGTAGAAAATATTGGATTTTCTGGAAAACACGTTCAGTTATTTTTACTAAAGGACATACAAATCTCAGTACAAAAACGCTTATGAACTCACCAACTTAATTGTTGACACTTTTTTTCAAAACTACTTGTATTTCTCAGGGATTCAGTAATACAGGTAAATCATCAGCTTTTGGGGAAGGGACGTTAAGACGTCAGTCTTAAAACTTATTAAATCATCATATTGTAATTTATTTTGAGACATGTATTATATTCAACAATATAACTTTAAATTATATTTATGATGGTTGTGTTTACTTTCTTTACAAATATTCAACTGTTATGATACTACGCGAAGTCACCCACCCAGAATGTTTCCGCCATTCTGGTTTGGGGGTGTGACAAGAGGTAACCAAAGGATTTATATGGGTAGCCGATGAAAATGCATCGCTCACTTCGAGGTTCAAGCTTATCGTGAGTCTCGCGCTTAACGAAAGCCTCACAACCCCAAATCTTGATGTGGTCTAAATTAGGAACTTTTCCAATCCACATCTCGTGAGGTGTTTTGGCAACCTTCTTGGTAGGGACTAGATTAGGGATATGGGAGGCAGTCTCTAAGGCGTACCCCTAAAATGAGATTGGTAATGAAGCTCGACTCATCATGGAACGAACCATGTCCAGCAGGGTTCGATTGCGCCTCTCAGCCACACCATTAAGCTGTGGTGTCCTGGGAGGTGTCAATTGTGAAAAAATTCTACATTCCTTAAGATAGTCATGGAACTTTGTGCTAAGATACTCACCACCTCGATCGGATCGAAGTATCTTAATGTTCCTGCCCAACTGATTCTCCACTTGCTGTTCAAACTCTTTGAACTTGTCAAAGGTTTCTGACTTATGCTTGATTAATTAGACATAACCATATCTACTATAATCATCAGTAAAAGTCACATAGAAGCGGTTAGCATCCCTTGTGGCGGTTTTGAAGGGTCCACACACATCTGTGTGTATGAGGTCCAACAAACCTTCACCCCTAGCACAAGTAGCAGTGAAGGGTGACTTAGTCATTTTTCCAAGTAAACAAGATTCATAACTATCATCTGACTTTAAGTGAAATGACTCCAAGAATCCAGCCTTTTGGAGTTGGCCTATGCGCTTCTTGTTGACATGTCCAAGACGACAGTGCCACAAGGATGCCTTATCCAAACTAGTGAAAGAATCAATATGCAACACGTTATTTCCTAAGTTATCTACAACATTCACAGCTTCATATACACCATTGCAAGGTAATGCTTTAAAATAAAACACATCATTATAAAAAAACATTAATAGCACCACATTCGTTATCAAATGAAAAACTATAACTTTGTTTGTACAAGCCATGAAAAGAAATAATATTTCTCGCCATTTCAGACGAGTAACAACATTTATTCAAATCTAATGTTAACCCACTACTTAGCAATAAAGAGTAAACTCCAATCTTGGTGACTGGTGATGCTTTCCTATTCCCCATGATTAAGTTTATCTTCCCGTGCTCCACTTCCTCACTTCTTCTTAGTCCCTGCAAATCAGAACAAATGTGAATTCCACACCCTATATCAAGGACCCAAGAATTAGTATGCGGTGAGTTATTAGACAATATAGTGTAAATACCTGCAAAGGAGGGCTTGATCTTCCCATCCTTTATATCCTGCAAGTACTTGGGGCAGCTTCGCTTCCAGTTCCCCTTTTCCTGACAATAGGAGCATTGTGCTTCTTTTGGGTTGGAAGTGAGAGTAGCAGAACCACCTTTGGTTCCACTTGAAGAGGAGCCTTCAAGAGACTTTCCCTTGGTACCCTTCGAAGGGGTCTTCCTCTTTTTTCCCTTTTCCATGCCCGATTGCCAGAACAAGGGCAGTGGTAGGAGTAGAAAAAACATTTTTCCCTTTGAGGTTGCTTTCAGCAGTCCTCAAAAGTCCCTGAAGCTTGCTCAAGGTGACCTCCTCCTTATTCATATGATAGGTCATGTGAAACTGATCATAACAGGGAGGTAAGGAGTGCAGTATGATGTCAATAGCTAGCTCCTCATCAAAATTCACAAATCTTTGCATTTTCTGTAGGTGGCCCATGATGGACTCTCCATCCTTCATATTAGTTGTTATCATGGAGGCGATTATTTCATACCTCTCTTGACGTGCACTCTGATGGTACCTTTCCATCAGATCCTGGTGCATCTCAAAAGGGTAGAAGTCCTGATAGGACTTTTGGAGTTCAGGTGCCATAGTGAGAAGCATGATACAAGCTGTTGAGAGAAAAACTTGGAGACACACTTGAACAAAAGTTAGAACAAGTATAATGCGGAATAGTTAATCTCAAAGGATCTAAAAGCTCAACAATAATATAGTTAGATAGTTAGAGAGTTAGTTGCGGAAATGTAAAGGAATGGAAATGACAGCAATTGTTATATCAAGAAGACACTTAAGCTGATTCATAACAAGGAATGCATTCACTCCAAGTTAATAAGGAAGATCAAGCTTAGTGATTAAGTCTTAAAGACTTGCTCCGAAGAGGGATTATGATCAGCAGAATTATGATAAGATTTAAGTAAGAAGAGATGAGTGAAGAAAGATAGAGAGATAACTTCAGAATGTATATTCAGGTAGAATTCATAAGTTATCGGTTCTTCTTGTCTCTATATTTAATACAAAGAGAGTAAGTCTATTTATAGAGACTTAGGAACTACACTAGATTACAACTCTATAAGCAGTCGTGCAAGGCATACTGGATAATAGAGTGTATTACATAAAAGACAAATAAAGTAATCTAGCTAAGTTGACTGCGGTAGCTGACTCCGGTTGCTGATACGGTTGCTGATGAACAAGATTGACTCCGGGTGCTGAACCGTTGCGGTAGAAAGATGGTTGCGGTAGCTGAGTTCAAGAGGGTCACTTTTATGATTCAACAATTTCCCCCTAAGTGACCTCTTTAACTCTGGTTCAGCTATCAAGTTTGAGGAACTTGATCAAAATCCACCAGAACTTCCTAACGTTTTCCAACCATGTGATTCTTCTTGTGATCTCGAACTTGACTTCTGCGGTAGTATGCTTAGATCTTTCAATTGCAGTCCGGCAGATGTCAAGTTGTTTCTTGGTTAGGCGGTGCATGGCAGTCATAGGAATGAAATATTTGACGTTGTCAGTCTTCCTTTTGAATATGACTCCAAGTTCAGGGTAGTTTGTTGCGCCTAGAGATCTTTCTTGGAAGCCTTCGGTAGGCATTGGCACAGGTTCAAAAGGTGGAAGATCAAACTTCTTGAGGATAGTGGGGTAGATATCCGCATCTATCTTGGCAAAGTCACAGACCGTATCCCTGAGAAAAGAGTTGGCTTTTTCAAGCGCTATCTGCATTTTAGGGTGCTTTTCTGACTTGTTTTGGAACACCCTGGCAATAAGGAAGATTTCTTCCGGATTCATACAAGGAAAGTCTGCCTGGGTGCGGATGTAGTCATGCTCCCTTCTGGTGAGGGTATACTGGATGTAGTCAGCCTTCATAAATTTTCTGACTTTGTAGTTCTTGACTGCGGATGGTCTGTCGTTAGCCCATATGTTTTCAATGGAGGAGGCATGTTTAGCATGAAAAAGACTAAGTCTCTCAAACTTCATTGGCAGTCTCTTGTGATCTGGAAGGCTTTGGTCAAACTGCTCAAATACAGTGAAGTACTTGGCATTTGGAGAAATTGGTATATCCCAGTATCCATCAGCAGGGGGTTCAGCATAAGTGAGGTGCAGTCTGTAATCTTCGTCTAGGAGCCTGCGGTGCGGATTGATCCAAGAATTGATCAAGGACTCATCCATCATGGTGTCAAACCCGCATTCTCTCCAAATTAACTCTGCCAGCTTGGCTGCTTTCCAATCATGCTTCCTTTGAGCGGTGGCAGGGGAGTCTGTGGTGCTTGGAGAAGACATGTTTTCAGCCAAGTTCTTGAAGTGCGGAGGAGTCTCTGGCTTTTTGGGAGTATCTTTTGGAGGTGAAGTGTGAGGAGATGGAGTATGTTGAGATGGTTGCGGTGGTGTGGGAATTTTTTCAATGATGATGGGGGGACTCTGATGAATAGAAGTATCAAAGTGATGGACTTCTTGTTCTTCATCACTTCCCCCTCTTGAGGGATGCAACCTCGGTGCTTCCTCAAGCCATTGCTTAAGTCCATCCACCTTGTTGAAGACTTCTTGGAACTGAGCTTTGAGAGCTTCTGCCAAATGTTGGTTGTTTGGAGTGGAGGAGCTGAAGAGCAACTTGTGGATTTCTTTGGTGAGCTGGAGGATCTCAGGGCCATGGAAGTTGGAGGAAAGGGATTTCTGCAGTCTGTTGATGGTTGCTTGAAGAACAGAGATAGTGGACTCATAAGCAGTATGAGTCTCATCTATCAATTTCTGAGACTGAGAAGCTTGATCCGCGATGGCCGCTTGAAGATCCGTTTTGATTGCGGTCACCTCAGTAATGAGGCGTTCCGCTGCAGCCATGAAGTCCTTGTGGTCAGCCTTGCGGTTATTGTCAAGAGACCGGATCCCCATCTCTACTTTGAGAGAGATTCGTTCAGCAGCCATGCGTTCCCTTGTTTCCAGACGCTCTATTCTTTCAATCAGTGACTGTGGTCCTGGAGTGTCTTCAGGTTGCGGTTGAGTAGGCTGGACCGCAGCCAAGATCTGATCGATTTTGGCTTGAAGGCTCATGAACTCCTTCCGGGTGACAACATTCTTCTTCTTTTTCTTCTTCTCTTTAGGCTTGGAAGTCGAATGTTGAGAACCGCTGGACTCCTCTTCTTCAAACATCATGAGGTCATCATCAGAAGGGCTTGGCTTGTTTACTTCTTGGATGTCTTCATCATCAAGACCGAAGGTGGGAGCTAAACTGAGTTCGATTGCAGGTTCTTCGTCTTGTGATGGATTAACTGTAGGAGTGGGAGATGGAATGGGAGTTGGAGTAGGAGGAACTTTGGAGGTACCTGCGGCTGCACCTGAAGCTTGAGCTTTTGAAATTGTTTCAGCCATCTGATCCATCTGATGGGTTTTGAGCATTCTAACACTTCCTAAGTGTACATGCAACCCTAATAACCTTGGATCTATGTTTGTCTAATTATCATGCAAAGTTGAATTCCAAGGTTATATTCCTATCTAGCATACATGGGGAACAAATTTTAACTTGCATGAAAGATAGAACAACTTACCTTGTTGTTGCTTATGATCCTTGAAACCTTGTGAGCCTAGCACCCCAAGTGTGATGCCTCAAATGCTTCACACAACACCAAATGCTTTTGGAATGACTTTAGAGAGAATACACACTTCTAAAATCGGCCTAGCCCTCTTGTTTCATATGTGTAGCCGATTTTGGTGGAGAATGGGTTTCTTATATAGTGTTGACACATCTAGGGTTACACCATGTAAACCCTAATCTGTCATGACTCTTCATTTCCATGACCCATGGGTTTGCAACTCCCATGGAGCATCCTATGGGTGGAACCCAACTTGATAATCCATGGAGCCTCTTAGCCCATTATATAAGATATGGAAGATTTACATAATCTACCCATATATTTAATTAGTTATCTTTTGATCACTTAATTAATTCTAAATTAATTCTTGATCAAACTAATTAAATAATATTATTAATATATTAGAACTTATAATATATTAATAAACCATAAGTGTTATTTCTCTCATTTTAGTTTATCCAATTGCATGGTGCCATGCAACCCAAATGGACCATGCCGGGTCGGGTCAAGTACATACCAGAAATAGTTATGGACTTAGACACCTTATCCAACAGTCTCCCACTTGGATAAGTCTAATAACTATAACTGCAATACTTCAGGAACCGATCGGCAATCGTAGCTCTTTCAAGGTCTCTCGGAACTGAGAAGATGATGATATGCCATTTAAGATAAGTGATCATATAATCCTCTGTTCTAGATATCAGCCGGACAAATACATGGAACAATGTCTTACTTATTGTCCAGCAGTTTGTTTCCCGATATCCGATTTGTTTGACAAAGAACTTAATTGAACACATCAACTTAGTTCTGACCGGGCCCGGTACATAGGTCAAAACAAAATCATCGAGGGGCCCAGATATCAGCTTCTAATCCAAGAAGGAACAGATAAACTTCAACTCATATGTTTGTTCTACCACTCATTGAATTATACACAAAAGCACGTTTTATAACATCGAGTTACCAATGCGTTAACGTACAATCAATGCATAACCAACTCATAAGTAACAAATCATATCTCTAGGTTTGAAGACTAATATGATATTACCGTCTCATGATCACTAGAGATAAATTCCATGAAGTGATTCCAGTGAGCGTGGGTTGAGTCCAATGCTCAGAACTTATGAGCACTCATGAGTGTTGTAGCCATGTCCAACAACTTAGACCTCTGCAACCAATCATGACAGTCTTGATTCATACCTACTTCCGACATATGACCGACTGTAGAGGTTCGAATAATATGATATACCAAACATAATTATTCTGGAAGTCAAAACATGCAAAAGAAATATAGTAAACGATCGACAAGAGATAGCAACACTTTACTCATAAAAAAACACCTTTTATTCATCATCTAATGTCAATTACACTTTACAAATTTCAAGGTTATCTAACTACTAAATCTAATATCATCCTTCAGCCCTATGCTCCGAGCATGCTGGAGATGCTTAACCCGAGTCAGTCCCTTCGTGAGGGGATCTGCTGGATTCTCATCCGATGATATCCTCTTTGCCACGAGGAGTCCTTCTTCTATTCGATGTCTGATGAAATGGTATTTTCTGTCGATGTGTCTGGATCTCCCGTGATCCCTTGGTTCCTTGGCTAAGGCAACTGCACTTTCACTATCACAGAAAATTTCCATTGGCTCTTTAATAGCTGGTACAACTCCAAGGTCTCCAATGAAGTTCTTCAGCCATATCGCCTCCTTTGCTGCCTCGCTAGCTGCTATATACTCTGATTCGCAAGTTGAATCAGCCACTGTCTCTTGCTTGGAACTCTTCCAAGAAATTGCTCCTCCATTTAAGGTAAAGACCCAGCCTGACTGAGAGCGGAAATTATCCCTATCAGTCTGAAAGCTAGCATCACTATACCCTATAACTCTCAAGTCTTCACTCCCACCGAGGGTAAGGACCCAGTCCTTAGTCCTCCGTAGGTACTTGAGGATATTCTTTACCGCAATCCAGTGTGCCTTGCCAGGGTTCCCCTGATACCTGCTAACCATGCTCAAAGCAAAGGCTACATCAGGTCGAGTACACGTCATAGCATACATGATCGATCCTACAGCCGAAGCATAAGGTATTCGACTCATTTCTGCTATCTCAGCCTCAGTACTAGGGCTTTGTGTCTTACTCGATCTGGCATTACTCTGGATGGGTAACTCTCCTTTCTTGGAGTCCTGCATGCCGAATCTCTTCAACACCTTATCCAAGTAAGTACTCTGACTAAGTCCAATTAGTATTTTACTCCGGTCTCTCAAGATCCTTATCCCTAGAATATAGGCAGCTTCTCCTAGGTCCTTCATAGAGAAACACTTCCCAAGCTAGGACTTAACTTCCTGCAGAGTTGGGATGTCATTTCCTATGAGTAGTATGTCATCCACATACAATACCAAAAAGCTAACTATACTCCCACTAGCCTTGATATATACACAAGATTCATCTTCACTCCTAGAAAAGCCAAATTCCTTGACTTTCTCATCAAAGCAAAGATTCCATCTGCGAGGTGCTTGCTTTAACCCATAAATGGATTTCTCAAGCTTACACACTCTATTAGGGTACTCTGTGTTGACAAAACCCTCTGGCTGACTCATGTAAACATCCTCAGCCAACTTTCCATTAAGGAAAGCGGTTTTGACATCCGTTTGCCATATTTCATAGTCATGAAATGCGGCTATGGCTAACAGAACCCTAATAGACTTAATCTTGGCCACTGGAGAAAAGGTCTCATCATAATCAACTCCCAGAGTTTGTGAGAAACCCTTTGCAACCAGTCGTGCCTTATAAGTGTGTACATTACCATCCATGTCGGTCTTCTTCTTGAAGATCCATTTGCACCCTACAGTCTTACGACCTGGTACATTCTCAACCAAGTTCCAAACTTGATTGTCATACATGGACTGTATCTCGCTGTCCATTGCCTCTTTCCACTTGGCTGACTCAGGGCCTGCCATGGCTTCCGCGTAACTGTTAGGTTCATCCAGACCTATCAGTGTCTCATCACTGATAAGTGTATCACCTTCCGCAGTAATATGGAATCCATAGTAATGCTCAGGTGCATTCCTAACCCTTGTGGAACGCCTCAGAGGTACAGACTTGTCAATTGGCTCAACAGAAGTTTCCTCCTCAAGTTGAGTGCTAGGGTTTGAAGTTCCTTCACCACTTGACTCTTGAATTTCTTCAAGGTCAACTTGCCTCCCACTGTCTCGTTGGCTTATGAACTCTCTCTCTCTCGAAGGAAAGCCCTCCTAGCTACAAAGACCACATTCTCACTAGGTCTGTAGAAGAGGTAACCAAAGGATTTCTGTGGGTACCCGATGAAAATACACCTCTCACTTCGAGGTTCGAGCTTATCATGAGTCTCGCGTCTCATGAAAGCCTCGCAACCCCAAATCTTAATATGGTCTAGTTTGGGTACTTTACCAGTCCACATCTCATGAGGAGTTTTGACAACTTTCTTTGTGGGAACTAGATTAAGGATATGGGCGGCAGTCTCTAAGGCATACCCCCAAAATGAGATTGGTAGCGAAGCTCGACTCATCATGGAACGAACCATATCCAACAAGGTTCGATTACGCCTCTCAGCTACACCATTCAACTGCGGTGTCCTGGGAGGTGTCAATTGTGAGACAATCCCACATTCCCTAAGATAGTCGAGGAACTCTGAACTAAGATACTCACCACCTCGATCGGATCGAAGCATCTTAATGTTCCTGCCCAATTGATTCTCGACTTCCTGTTTAAACTCTTTAAACCTCTCAAAAGTCTCTGACTTATGCTTGATTAAGTAGACATATCCATATCTACTGTAATCATCAGTAAAAGTCAAATAATAACGATTAGCATCCCTTGTGGCATGTTTGAAGGGCCCACACACATCCGTGTGTATAAGATCCAACAAACCTTCACCCCTCTCACAAGAACGTGTGAAGGGTGACTTTGTCATTTTTTCAAGTAAGCATGATTCGCAACTATCATCTGACTTTAGGTCAAATGACTCCAATACTCCATCCTTTTGGAGTTGGCCTATGCGTTTCTTGCTTATATGTCCAAGACGATAATGCCATAATGATGCTTTATCCAAGTTATTATCATTAACAGAATCAATACACAATACATTATTTCCTAAGTTATCAACCACAGATACAGTTTCATACACACCATCACAAGGTAATGCTTTAAAATAAAGAACATTATTAAAGAAAGCATTAATCGAACCAACTTCATTATCAAATGAAAAGGTGAAACCTTGTTTATACAATGCATGAAAGGAAATAATATTTCTTGCCATTTCTGGCGAATAACAACATTTATTCAAATCTAAACTAAACCCACTACTTAGCGATAAAGTATAAACTCCAATCTTGGTGACAGGTAAAGCTTTCCTATTCCCCATGATTAAGTTTATTCTTCCATGCTCCACATTCTCACTTCTTCTTAGTCCCTGCAAATCAGAACAGATATGAATACCACAACCGGTATCAAGGACCCAAGAGTTAGAATGGGGTGAGTTATTAGATAAGATAGTGTAAATACCTGCATGGTTGGGTTTAACTTTCCCATCCTTCACATCTTGCTGGTACTTTGGGCAGTTCCGCTTCCAATGTGACTTTTCATGGCAATAGAAGCATTCAGCCTCTTTAGGGTCAGAAGAAGGAGTGACAAAACCTTTCTTGGTTCCACTTGAAGAAGAGCCATCAAGGGTCCTAGCCTTGGTACCCTTCGAAGAGCTCTTCCTCTTCTTCCCTCTACCTTTCCCGATTGCCAAAACCGGGGCGGAGTTTGGAGTAGGAGTGTTAACAACCGACTTACCCTTAAGACCTGTTTCTGCGGTCTTGAGGAGTCCCTGAAGTTTGCTGAGTGTGACCTCTTCCTTATTCATGTGATATGTCATGCGGAATTGATCATAGCACGATGGTAAGGAGTACAAAATGATATCTATTGCAAGCTCCTCAGGGAAGTTCACATTAAGCTTCAGCAACCGATCCACATACCTTTGCATTTTCTGCATGTGGCTCATGACGGATTCCCCGTCCTTCATCATGGTTGTTATGATAGAGCATATGATTTCATACCTCTCTTGTCGTGCACTTTGATGGTATCTTTCCATCAGATCTTGGTGCATTTCAAAAGGGTAGAAGTCCTCATAGGACTTTTGGAGTTCCGCTGTCATGGTGGCCAACATGATGCATGCCACTTTTGTAGCATCCCTTTCATGTGCCCTGAAGTCAGCGATCTCCTGGGGAGTTGCAGTGGTCTCATCAATCTCCTTAAGCTCCTTGTCAAGGACATATTCTTTGTCCTCGTAGCGGGTAATCATCCTGATGTTTCTGATCCATTCATTGAAGTTGGATCCATCAAAAGTGACTTTCCCACACAAGTTCATAAGGGTAAAGGAGCCATTAGGATTGGAGCCAGAAGCAGCATTGTTTGAAGACATCTGAAAGAAGAGAACATATTAGTTTAGATATTAAGAGAGTCCTTAATAAAACACCCAAATGTAATATTAAGGCTAGGATCCAATCACAATATATTATAACTTAGAAGAGGTATGCCGTAATCCAAGCTATAACATATTTGAAAGGTAGGTGAATGACGATTCACCAATTTCCACCATGAAAAACGAAATATAAATATTAGGTTTTTAATTGGTTCTTAGAAATTCCTAGATTCTTTTGAGATTCAATGAACTTTTCACAGGCATGTTTCAATCTCGAGTGTGCCCTCCAAGTTTTGTGACTGGGATACCGAGGATCACAAAACGAGGTGTGAAGTAACCATGCAAATCACTTGGTACCCTCAAGGTTTATCACTCAATCGATGTGCCGGTAAACCACACACGCTCCACCGATGCTATGGTAAACCTTAAGTCACCATTTACCTACCTTGTTAAGTCCAAGTTAGTGTGCCGGTTAACCACACACGCTCCACCAACGACTTAAACAAAGTGTAAAGTGTAATTTCATGGATTAGCACCTTATTCACATTTTCCTAAAGTAACTAAGATTGGGAATTTAATAAAAGCATTTAGTTACTTTATAATATTCATCATACTTTTAATGAGAATTTATAAGTCCTTGTCTTACCCGTTCGGCTAACGACCCTCCACCGATCAAGGAAGCGGTGGGTGAGAGTGGACACCCATTAAGTTGCCATTTTATAGGCAACAACCTTATACCCCCCTTATAGACCGGCTTCGTGAATGAGGCGTACTAGCGGTAAGACGACTTGACGTTATACATATATATTAGTAACTTATAATATTATAAAGTATAAGGGTTGAATTTTAACTTTTAAAATTCTAAGGGTTGGAACTAAAGTTTTAATCAAGACTTTACATGTTCCAAAACTTGAGGGCAAGTTTTGTAAACTTCCAAAACTTTTCATTTCTTATAACTTATGAATTAATTGAGTAATAAAAATGAAGACTCTTCATTTATATAACTCTTGTGTTCTTTTAATGGCTTTAATAAAAGTGAGACTTTTGGTTTTCCATAACTTGAGGACAAGTTATGGACTCCATTAAAACACATTATGATCATGAATTAAACTACCATGAAGGTTACAAACAATTCCTATGATCATCTAATCTTCATAAGTTCAAGAACATGAATATGAACACTTTCAAGAATCAAAAATTACACTTAAAAAAAACTTGTAATTTTAATAATTGCCATTGTAAATGGATTAGCATAAGCATTACACCATCTAAAACAAGCTTTAAAACATCAAAACAGTTTAGGGTAATGTTTCTAGTCCATTTCCAGCAACAAATGTGCAAACTTTCATACGAGCAGAAAACAGAAAAACGATTTTTTTTCAAGCTGTTTGCACAAAAAAAAAAAAAAAAACAAAAACAACAAACGAACCAGGCTCTGATACCACTGATGGGTTTTGAGCATTCTAACACTTCCTAAGTGTACATGCAACCCTAATAACCTTGGATCTATGTTTGTCTAATTATCATGCAAAGTTGAATTCCAAGGTTATATTCCTATCTAGCATACATGGGGAACAAATTTTAACTTGCATGAAAGATAGAATAACTTACCTTGTTGTTGCTTATGATCTTTGAAACCTTGTGAGCCTAGCACCCCAAGTGTGATGCCTCAAATGCTTCACACAACACCAAATGCTTTTGGAATGACTTTAGAGAGAATACACACTTCTAAAATCGGCCTAGCCCTCTTGTTTCTTATGTGTAGCCGATTTTGGTGGAGAATGGGTTTCTTATATAGTGTTGACACATCTAGGGTTACACCATGTAAACCCTAATGTGTCATGACTCTTCATTTCCATGACCCATGGGTTTGTAACTCCCATGGAGCATCCATGGAGCATCCTATGGGTGGAACCCAACTTGATAATCCATGGAGCCTCTTAGCCCACTATATAAGATATGGAAGATTTACATAATCTACCCATATATTTAATTAGTTATCTTTTGATCACTTAATTAATTCTAAATTAATTCTTGATCAAACTAATTAAATAATATTATTAATATATTAGAACTTATAATATATTAATAAACCATAAGTTTTATTTCTCTCATTTTAGTTTATCCAATTGCATGGTGCCATGCAACCCAAATGGACCATGCCGGGTCGGGTCAAGTACATACCATAAATAGTTATGGACTTAGACACCTTATCCAACACCATCCAGTTCTGAATTTTTTGAATGGTGGCTACGGTACTGGCATTGCTGATGGCATTTGCCCAATATCTAGCCACGGACTGGATCTCCTGTTCTTTCTGTTGTTGCTGCTTGATTTGTTGTTCCTTGCGGGCTTGGAAAGCCCTTTGGAACGCATCATACTTCTTCTTGTCTGACTCAGTTACCGGATTGTACTGTAACCAAGAGTCATTGGATGCATCATGGTCAAATCCTTCAAAGCGCACCGAAGTGTCCTTCGGGTCCACGGATCCTTGCACATTTGTGCTCACCGTGCCTAAACCACATGTAAAAGATGAAAGCAGAGTAGGATTTCCTGAGCTTCCTCGGTCTCCTTGACCCGTGGTCAAGTGTGGCCTCTGCTCAGTTCTGGCATGGGCGAAAGAAGTGCCCTGCGGGTAGGAAGGTGTTTGTAGTGTTTGGGTGACATAAAGAAGAATGGAGCGCAACTCCTCTGGTGAAAAGAAATGCAGTCGGGAAGCCCTGGAGACCTTAGGGCGTGAACCAGTGTCGTCCTCTTGGGAGTGCACTGGGGGGAGTCTCCACGTAGTTGAGAATCAGACTCACTTTCTGAGTCTGACTGGAAAATGATGGTGGTGTCGAATGGGTGTGCGGGCACCCCAAGGACTACTGGAGCCTGTTGAGAGGCTTCAACATCTGTCCGGTCACGCATATGGATAGTGGTATCGGTTGTTTTCCTTTTCTTGAAGATAGGGATTGGATGCCTATCCTCATCTGAATCACTGCTAGATATGATTGGGGGCAGGTTTTGTTTTGCGTTTCTTGGTGGGTGCGGTTCGTTTAGGAGCATCCTTCTTGGGTGTTCTTTGTTTCTTGGTTGCCAACTGCTTTCTTCTTTGAGAAAGATTAGATAGTGTAGTGGAAGAGGGGACCGCGGTACCCTCAGGGATAATGGTTGCGGATGGAAGAGGCGGGGTAGGAGGGTATGGGGCAATACCTTCCGTAGCCTCAATGTGGTCTGAGACATCAGCAGTCTCAAGACCAAGAGAAGAAAGGATATGAGTAGGGAGTCTGCGGATCGGTCCAAATATTGTTTGATCAGAAGAAGGGTTGTACCTTTTAAGATCCTTAGTGACGAAAAAGTTGATGTCACTACCCATGTCTATTCCAGCATCCGCATGTAAGTCTGAGATGAAAAGTGACCAGAACCGTGCAAATGTGAGCTCGGTTGGGTTCTCCCTTGGGTGCTCTTTGGGAATGTATTGGAGGAAGTCGTCCCAAAGGATATGTCCATAGTTTACGTTGTGGCCTGTGTATATGCTCCATACCAAATCCAGTAGCTTCAGTCCCATGTTGTCGATGCCTCCGGTTCTGCCGGATAGGCAGCGGATGACAAAATGACACACAAACTGCCATACTGCAGGCAGCTGATTCTTTTTGAACTCACCACTCCCTCGAACTGGTTTCTGATACCCCATCTGGTAGAGTGCGGATGTAACGTCTGCCATTGAAGGTGAAAAAATCTTGATGGAGGGGTGAACCAGAAGATTAATGGCATTTAAGAACTTTTCTTTGGACAAGATGACCAAAGAATCGTTCATGAGATTGAGGTGAACTTCTTGGGTGTTCTCCATTGGGCGATATGCTGAGAATGCACATTTAAATAGAGTAGAAACTGGAACAACGTTTGTAAATGCATCGAATGGACCGAACAGAGGGTGATTCCTGAGAAACTTGATCATAAGCTTGATGGGAGCATTATATGAAGGATGATCTTCAAATATTGCTCTGAAATTACTTGAAGCGATTGTTGGAGAGTCGGAACGTGTTGGATTTACAGAACCTGAAGCCTTGGATTGCTTCTTTGATGCACCTGATTTCACCATTGTTGAAGATTTGAGAGAAGAAAACAGAGTTCTTGAAAGTTTTGAAGGTTTTGAGGAATTTGGGAGAAAGAATCGATATTTAGAAAACGTAAAGTATTGTTTGGGAAGAAGATGGGTTTATAAAGGGGGTAAAAAAATGTTTAACCCTAGGTAAATGGTAAGGATAGGGTAAAACGTCGATTGGGGTTTTGGGGGGAATCAATGAATTTTGGATTAAATCTCAGCCACACATAATTAAAACGGGTTTGAAGAGATTTTGGGAGATTTCCAAAAGGGGTTTTGCATTTAATGTAAAGTCAGACGCATGTCAATACGTCAGGTGATTGAGGGGGTGATGGGAGAGGAAGTTGTAACGGATGAGACGTATTGGGGAGAGGAAAGGACAAATTAAGGATGAGTTTATTGAAAAACGTTCTTTTTGTCATCATCCCTAAAATAGGTCTGATACAAGGATTATTCAGAAAGAGAATGTGACAGTTTCTAAAGAGAATGTTTTTTTGTCTTTAATGTTTAATTTAATGAAGGATCATTAAATAGCACACAAAGATTCAAGAGTTGAGAAAACAGTTGAGAAATTATCATGATGATCGCGGATGGAAGATTCATTGCAGTTGGAAACGTCATCGCAGATGGAACTTTCATTGCGGTTGAGAAGCGTCATTGCGGATGAAACTTTCATTGCGGTTGAGAAACGTCATTGCGGATGAAACTTTCATTGCGGTTGAGAAACGTCATTGCGGATGAACAAGGAAAGACTAGTGAGAAACTGAGGAAAACACTTGTACAAAGATTAGTAATAACAGATCATAAAGACCCATGAGAGATACGTATGATATATGGTTGCGGTACCTAGACAGCGGTACCAAAACCATCTATCACACGTAATTCTCAGTTAGAACTGCAACGGAGACCAAGGATGGTCTGCGGTAGCTAACAATTCAAAAAGAATTGCGGGTCTGGATTCATCATTCCTAACATTTGCAGGAAGATGTTAAGCTTTTTTGAATCGAGCGCTTTTGTGAACACATCAGCAATCTCTTCATGAGAAGGGACAAAGATGAGTTCAATATTACCTTTTAAGATGTGGTCTTTGATGAAATGATACCGTAGTTCAATGTGCTTAGTCTTGGAGTGCTGAATTGGATTGTGAGAAATAGCAATAGCACTTTCAGAGTCACAATAGATCGGTATCCGCATCATTCTATACCCGTAGTCCATTAGTTGAGTTTTCATCCAAAGGACTTGAGAGCAACAGCTGGCTGCGGCCACATACTCGGCTTCTGCAGTTGATAGAGAGACACAACTTTGTTTTCTTGAGGACCAGCTGACTAGTCTTTCAACCAAGAATTGACATCCTCCTGAAGTGCTTTTTCGATCGAGCTTGCATCCGGCATGATCCGCATCTGTGAAAGCTTGCAGGCTGAAGTCATTGCCTGCGGGGTACCATAGACCAAGAGATTTGCTTCCTTTCAGGTACCGTAGTATCTGTTTGGCTGCGGTCATATGTGAGACTTTTGGGTCAGCCTGATACCTTGCACACACACCAGTTGCAAAGACAATGTCTGGCCTGCTTGCAGTGAGGTACATCAAAGAGCCGATGATGCCTCTATAAGTCTTGTGATCCACAGATTCGCTTGAGGGATCAGCAGAGATCTTATAACCGAAGGCCATGGGGACCTTACCAGATGAACAGTTGTCCATAGAATATTTCTTCAATAGTTCAGTGGTGTATTTTTCTTGATGAATGAATATGCCTTGTGGTACTTGTTTCACTTGAAGACCTAGAAAGAAATTAATCTCTCTATTCATGCTCATTTTGAACTTGTTGGTCATGAGCTTAGCAAATTCATCCACCATGCCTTGATCAGTCGAACCGAAGATGATATCATCCACATATATCTGTACCATCATGAGGTGGTCGCCATTTGCTTTTCTGAATAGTGTGGGATCAATCACTCCTCTCTTGTACCCGGATGAGACAAGGAATTCAGAAAGAGTCTCATACCATGCTCTTGGGGCTTGCTTCAGATCGTAGACTGCCTTTTCAAGCTTGTAGCAGTGGTCTGGGAATTCAACATTTTCAAAGCCTGGAGGTTGCTGAAGATAAACCTCTTCTTTTAGTTCCCCATTGAGAAAGGCACTCTTAACGTCCATTTGGTGTACCTTGACGTTTTTGTGGGCTGCGTATGCTAAAAAGATCCGGATAGCTTCCATGCGTGCTACCGGAGCATACGTTTCATCGTAGTCAATGCCTTCAAGTTGACTATACCCCTTTGCAACTAGCCTTGCCTTGTTTCTGACTACCGCACCAGATTCATCCAACTTATTTTTGAACACCCATCTAGTGCCAAAAATGGAGTGACCACGTGGCTTCGGAACGATCTGCCAAACTTTATTTCTTTGAAATTCTTCAAGCTCTTCTTGCATTGCGGCTATCCAGTCAGGTTCAAGCAATGCTTCTTTGATCATTCTGGGTTCTACCGAGGACATAAATGCTGCATAGTGGCAGTGATCAGATAGGTCCTTGGAAGATCTAGTCTGGATGCCTGCGGATGGGTTCCCAATGATTTGACCTGGTGGGTGGTATTTCGTCCATACATGAAGACATGGCAGCAGATGATCAGCAGCTGCGGTAGAGGGAATATCTTGAATGTCAGAGGAATCTGCGGTTGGAGATGACAGTTCCCCTGGACTTGAGAACATCCTGCTGAGTCATCTTGATCTATTGGAACGGAATTCTCTTGAGCAGTTGGGAGAGGTTCCCCCTGGACTGCGGATGGGAGAGTGATAATCCTTGGATCAGTTCTAGTGTCGATATTTTCTATGAGTTCATCATCCGAATCCGAAGATACGTTTGATGGTAATGCTTCTCTGCGGACAGTAATTTGAACAACATCAAGTACTGGAACCTCGACGGTTGCGGCTAGATCCGGAGTAGATCTTTCCCCCTCAACCGGAGAGGTGGAAGTATTGAGAGAGGCTACTTCAGATAGAGATGGTCTAGAAACATCAGCATGTTGTTGTTGAGCTACGGGTGACACAAGAACTTCGGATAGTTTCACCGTTTCAATAGGATCGAAAAGATCCTCATAGTTGACTTCAACTAGATTCAAGGGACCTGAAGAGGCAGGAATGTCACTTTCCATGATTGCAGTGGTTTCAGTAGATGAAGGGGCGTCGCGGATGTGAGAATCATCAAATTTCACATCGAAGCTTTCAATGATCAGCCTTGTACGCCTGATGAGCACTCGATAAGCAACCTTGTTAGTGGAGTAACCAAGGAATATGCCTTCGTCGGACTTCGGTGCAAACTTGTTGAGCTGATCTCTGTTGTTGATCACGAAGCATCTACACCCAAAAATATGAAAGAAGCAAACATTGGGCTTGCGGTTGTTAAGGCCCTCATATGGTGTTTTATTAAGGCGTTTGCACACGATACTTCGATTTTGGACAAAGCATGCGGTTGCTACTGCTTCAGCCCAGAAGTAGAGAGGAAGTTGGGCGAAGTTAAGCATGGATCTGGCTGCTTCTACTAGTGTGCGGTTCCTTCTTTCTACTACACCATTTTGTTGCGGTGTGTAGGGTGCTGAGAAGTTGTGAGAAATGCCTTTGGACACCAAGAAACTGTTAAGAAGATGATTAGTGAACTCTGTTCCATTATCACTGCGGATGCGTCTAACTGGAAGCTTGATCTGAAGTTCGATTTCTTTGATGAAGTTGATGAAGATCTGCGGTGTCTCTGATTTGAGTCTGAGGAAGAAGACCCATGTGAAGCGTGTATAGTCATCAACAATAACCAGTATATACTTCTTGTGGTGGAGGCTGGCTACGGTTGATGGACCGCAGAGATCAATGTGGAATAGCTCCAGTGGTTCAGAAATAGAAGAGTCCATTATCAGAGGGTGACTTGCTTTAGACTGCTTACCACATTCACAAGCCGGATAGAGAGTATCATTGCTAAATTTGAGAATAGGGAGACCGCGGACTAGTTCTCCAGTGACTAAGTTGTTGATGTACCGGAAGTTGAGATGAGCTAGCTTACGGTGCCATAGCCAGCTGACTTCGGATACAGCTTTGGACAAGAAACACAATTGCGGTTTACCAATGATTAGAGAAACATCCAAAGGGTACATGGTACCTTCGGATCGAGATTTGATCTGGCAATTGTTTCTATCACTCGTCATTACGTAGCAAAACTGATCATCAAATTCAACACGATGTCCTGCTTTACATAAGCAACTTTCTGCATAAGCAACTTTCTGAATTACACGGTTAGTTTAGGCATCCAAACACTGATGAGATTGTGTTTAAGGCTTTCTACATAAGCAACTTTCTGAATGGAAAAGTTCCCCGTAGTGAGAACACCGTAACCTCGGATGACACCGTTTGCATTGTTACCAAACGTGACATTTCCACCATTGCATATAGGCGTTAAATCTCGAAGGTACTCTAACCTTCCGGTCATGTGCAAGGAGCAGGCACTGTCAATTAACCACTCTCCTTCTTGTTCCTCCTTGCACAAAGCCTGAGAATTACACGGTTAGTTTAGGCATCCAAACAAGTTTGGAGCCTGGGACAATTGATGTGTTTCTGAGTGATGCATGGTCCGAGGTTGCAGGGACAGGTCTCTTGTGAACTTTTGAGCCTAGTCCTGGGTGTTTGAGTAGATTTGGAGTGTTGTGATTTTTTGAAAAAAATACGAGGTTTCTGACTCTGACTCGATTTGACATGAGATAAAACCTTTTGACAACTACACTGACATTTACAAAAGGAGATTTTGTCTTTTGATCTAACACTGTGATTGGTCAGCGGTTTTAAGGATGTTTTGGATATGTTACCGGTCCGAGATGGGTAATTCCTGACACGAGTGTTTTTGGGTTTTGAAAACGTCTGTTTATGAAAGGTTTTAGCACGTGTAGATTTCTGAATTCTTTTTGATGGATTTGGTAAGATACCCTTCCATTTGAAATTTTGACGTGACTTTAAAAATGTTGGAGTGGGTAAAATACCTTTCCATTTAGGATCATTTGAAGAATAGACCTGAAAAACATAGTTTCGAAAAGATTGAACACCCTTTTGGGTTGTGTCAGAAGGAGTAGGAATGACTTTTGAAACTGAACTTTCCTTTTTGTTTGTTTTCTTGAAAGAAGAGTTTTTTGAAATGTAGTGAGAGAAAACAAATTTTTTAGGACTTTTGGATTTAGGAAATCTGACTTGCTTCTTGTTTTTTGAAAAAATTTGTCTATTAGTACCGCGAGATCTGATTTCTTCTTTAAAAGCCTTTTTTGCCAAAGATTTTGGTGAACCACAGTCATTGTTGTTCAACTGCGGTTTCCTGGAATTCTTAGAATGATTTTGAAAACGCGGAGTTGAGTCATCAAAACTTGAGGATTCAGGAATTTGGGAACATTGACCTACTTCAAAATTTTCTATAGGTAGTTCATGAAATATTGGCTGAAGAGTTACAGTTCCTTGAACTGATGACTGCGGTAGGGATGACTTGACTACCGCTGAGTAAGTCTTCGATGGGACTTCGGTGGGACATTTATGGGACATTTGACTACAGTGAGAGACACTGTGGTCTGAGGACAGAGATGGAAAGTCTTTTGAGACTTCGGGGCCCTCAACAACAATCTCTTCATCAACTACGGATGAAGTTTGAGAATTTGGATAGATGGTGCCACAGATAGGAATTTGATCACATGTGTGACCCGAAACCTCCGACACAATTTCCTCAATGACACAATTATTGCTTAAGTTGTGCAGTCTACCGAAGTGAGTTTTAATATCTTCGGGAAAGGTCTTGTCATTGACAGGGAAATGAAATTCTCGGTTTGGAGGGACATACAGTCTGTCTTTGTTGAACCGGGGTGAGGAATCCATTGAGGTAGGATATCCATTTGACCAACCCCAATTGTATGTATTGTCCACGGTTCCATTGTTTACCAAATTTTCAATAGCTTCACTTTCATTAAACAATTTTTCAATTAAGAGATTTAAGCGTACAATTTCTCTCTGAGCTAAATCTCTCTGGTTCAAAGCTATCTCTAATTGGGTTTCACTTAACATTCTTGCATCCTTTTCTAACTCTAGGTCCTTCTCTAACATAGCCATATTAAGTCTTTTGTTATCTAGTCGTCCTCTCACGTGGAACATCTCTTGGGACGCAATGTTCTTCTCATCTAAGGCTTTATTATAGTCTGTAAGGACGGCAGCACAAGTGTCATTAAGATCATCTATATAAGGCTGACAGTCATGCATGCTATAGTTTAGAGTTTGGATCATGAGTTTTACCTGTTCGACGATGCTTAGTGTTCCATCCTTTGCCATGTAGCAGTAGTTCTTGTTCAACATTGTAGACCCATCATCATCCGCAGTGGCCAACATGCAGATTTTCCCTTTTCCTTTGACACTGCTGATGGCCTCATCTTCGTCTCCGGATGACCAGACTTGATGGTCTCTTTTGACATGGGCCACGTATGCCCTTGCCTTTTCAACTTTTTCTTTGTCTTCCAACTCTTGAGCCATTCTAAGGTAGAATGCTCTGTCTTTTACTACATTGGCCTTACAATCTCGTGCAAAGTGATTCTCTTTGTTGCATTTGTGACAAATTACAACATCAGTCTTGTCTTCTGAAGGAGTACCAGAGTCAGTGATTTGAAGAGACTGCGGTACCTCCTTTGGTTGAATATTCAGAGATTGCGGTGGTGGATGAGAACTTTTGGGAAATCGAGAGTAGTTATTCTGAGAACCGAAGTTACGGTTGAATGGAGGTTTGTTGAACTGCTGATTCTTGCGGAAGGAAGGAGGTGGTAGACGGTTGAACTGTTGGCTAACCAGAGCAATAGCCTTCTGAAAATCTTCATCATCATATTCAGAATCCGCTTCGTATGACTGCGGTAGAGTGTCATACGAGGAAGGGTAATGTGACTGCGGTGGAGCTTGTGCTATGAGAGCAAGTGGTCCTCCGAAGTCAGCACAGTCTTTGAGTACGGTGGATTGTTGAGCTTGCAGCTCTCCATAGAGCTTGTAAAGTGACAGGGAGTGAATCTTTCTATCGCCTTGGACTATCATCTTGGCCGTAGTCCAATGTCTGCCCAAACCATTAAGAAACTGAAGATTGATTTCATGGTTACTGCGGATGGTGCCCGCATTGGATAACTTGGTGACTATCAGGTTGAACCTTTTGAAGGAGTCTTCCAAACTTTCTCCAGTATGAGCTTTGAAGTTGTTGAACTCGTTGAGTGCGGTAGTAAGCTTCTTATCTTGTGCTTGTTCTGAACCTTCGTACAGGTTTTTGAGAACATCCCAGATCTCTTTCGCTGATTTGCAATTTATGATAATATTGAAGTTGTCAGGAGCAACTCCGCAGGAGATTTCATAAAAAGCAACAGCATCATTTTCCATTTTATCGAGATCATCCTTGGTGGGACGGCTCATGGCTGGTTGACCTCCTCCTAGCCTGGTTGCAGCGCCGTCAGTTTGGACTGGTGTAAGGACTGGAACATGTGGTCCTTCTTCCACGGATCGCCATACATCTCTACCTAGTCTTCTCAAGTACCTTTCCATGCTTTGTGAGCAGTGATGATATTCATTTGCGACTAGTATTGGGGCTCGGTTAGAACCACCGACACTGTTGGAAACATTTAGAGATAATGATTGTGCCATTTGAAATTGTTTTTTTTGTTTTGAAGAAATGAGCTTTAGTGGTATAGAAGGCTCTTTGAAAAATCAGAGTTCCGTTTTCAAAAAGCAACCACTTTGGCTCTGATACCAATTGTTGAGAGAAAAACTTGGAGAGACACTTGAACAAAAGTTAGAACAAGTATAATGCGGAATAGTTAATCTCAAAGGATCTAAAAGCTCAACAATAATATAGTTAGATAGTTAGAGATTTAGTTGCGGAAATGTAAAGGAATGGAAATGACAGGAATTGTTATATCAAGAAGACACTTAAGCTGATTCATAACAAGGAATGCATTCACTCCAAGTTAATAAGGAAGATCAAGCTTAGTGATTAAGTCTTAAAGACTTGCTCCGAAGAGGGATTATGATCAGTAGAATTATGATAAGATTTAAGTAAGAAGAGATGAGTGAAGAAAGATAGAGAGATAACTTCAGAATGTGTATTCAGGTAGAATTCATAAGTTATCGGTTCTTCTTGTCTCTATATTTAATACAAAGAGAGTAAGTCTATTTATAGAGACTTAGGAACTACACTAGATTACAACTCTATAAGCAGCCGTGCAAGGCATACTGGATAATAGAGTGTATTACATAAAAGACAAATAAATTAATCTAGCTAAGTTGACTGCGGTAGCTGACTCCGGTTGCTGATACGGTTGCTGATGAACAAGATTGACTCCGGGTGCTGAACCGTTGCGGTAGAAAGATGGTTGCGGTAGCTGAGTTCAAGAGGGTCACTTTTATGATTCAACACAAGCCACCTTGGTGGCATCTTTCTCATGTGCCCTAAAATCAGCAACTTCCTGTGGAGTAGCAGACGAATCATCAAGTTCCTTAAGCTCCTTGTCAAGGACATATTCCTTGTCCTGATAGCGTGTGACCATTCTGATGTTCCTAATCCAGTCATTGAAATTAGTTCCATAAAAAATGACCCTCCCACAAAGCTTCATGAGAGAGAAGGAGCCAGTAGGGTTTGAGCCTGAAGCATTGTTGGAAGACATCTAAAAAGAAGAAAGACAAAGTTTAAATTAGATAAAGAATCCTTAATAAGACACCCAAATGTAATATTAAGGCTAGGACCCAACACAATACTTTATAACTTGGAAGAGGGATGCCGTAATCCAAGCTATAAAATATTTGAAGGTAGGTGAATGACGATACACCAATTTCCACCATATAAAACGAAATACATTTATTAAGTTTTGATGAATTGAAATTCCTAGATTCTTTTGAGATTCATTGAACTTTTCAATGACATGTTTAAATCTCGATTGTGCCCTTCAAGTTTGTGACTGGGATGCCGAGGATCACAAAACAAGGTGTGAATAACCATGCAAATTAACTTGGTATCCTTAACTTTATCACCTAATCGGACACGCGCTCCACCGATCTATGATAAACATTAAGTCGCCCTTTGCCACACTTACTAGTCCATGTTAGTGTGCCGGTTAACCACACACGCTCCACTAACGACTTGGTAAGGTACAAAGTGTAATTTCATGGGTTAGCACCAAATTCACATTTTCCTAAAGTAACTAAGATTGGGAATTTATAAAAGGTTTAGTTACTTTATATTTATCATTATACTTTTAATGAGAATTATAGTCCTTGTCCTACCCGTTCGGCTAACGACCCTCCACCAGTCAAGGAAGCGGTGGGTGAGAGTGGACACCCATTAAGCTGCCATTGTATAGGCAACAACCTTATACCCCCCTTCTAGCCCGACTTCGTGAATGAGGCCTACTAACGGTAAGACTGACTTGATCTTATACATACATATATATATATATATATATATATATATATATATATATATATATATATTATTAACTTATAATATTATAAAGTATAAGGGTTGAATTTTAAGCTTTTAAAACTCTAGGGTTTGGAATTAAAGTGTGTGTGAGACTTTACAAATTCCAAACTTGAGGGCAAGTTTTGAAACTACTCAAGACTTTTCATTTCTATAACTTATGAGTTTTAATGGTTTTAAAGAAAAGACTTTTGGAATTCCATAACTTGAGGACAAGTTATGGAGTCCATTAATTAACATTTAGATCAAGAATTACACTAACAAACAATTTGCAAATATTTCCTATTATCTACTAAAACTCATAAGCATGAACATTCATATCAACAATTTCAAGAATCATATAAACATATATAAAACTTGAAACTTTGATAAATATCATTGAAATTAGATTAGCATAATCATTACCACATCAAAAACAGATTTTACAAGTCCAAAACAGTTTAGGGTAATGATTCTAGTCCAATTCCAACAACAAAACTCGAAAATATGCACACAGGGCCTCCTACTCGCCGAGTGCATGAACCTACTCGGTGAGTCCACTGAACAGTGAGCATAATTTCAACTTTTTCAAGAAGTTTGCATCAAGTATATTGAAAACAAGCCTAGGCTCTGATACCACTGATGGGTTTTGAGCATTCTAACACTTCTATGGTGTACATGCAACCCTAGAAACCTTGGATCTATGTTTTCTCTAATATACATGCAAATTTGATTTTTCCAAGGTTCACATCCTAACTAGCATGTTATGGGGGTACTTGCAACATAAAAACTAGATAGAAATACATACCTTTTTCTTATGGTTGATGGCTTGGAGTTTTGAGAGCCTGGCATCAATAATGTGGATGCCTCAAGTGGAATCACAAATCACCACACAATTTGGAAAACTTGAGAGAATAGTAATGCACACTTAGAAATCGGCCCACCTTTGTTCTCACACACACTAGTGCCATTTCATGTGCCAAAGACCTCTTTATATAGTATGGTGGATTAGGGTTACATCCATGTAAACCCTAATACCCATGACCTTTTATTTCCATAGGTTCCATGGGTTAAAAACTCCATGGACTATCCATGCAAGCTTAGCCCATCCTAAATGAACATTGGCCCATTCTATATATATAAGAGTCCATATTTAATTAGTCTCTTTTGATCACCAAATTAATTCCAAATTAATTCATTATCAATACTAATTAAATAATATGATTTTATATTAATATATTATAACTTATAATATAGTAATAAATCATAAATATACTATTCTCAAAAGATTATCCATACAAATTGTTTCAGTAAAGTGCAACCCAAACGGACCATGCCGGGTCGGGTCAAGTACATACCAAATATAGTTATGGACTTAGACACCTTATCCAACAATATATGGGGTACATCTACAAAGTACCAGATATTATTTAAAAAGGGTACATCTACAAAGTACCGGACAATAATAAATAAAACATAGCAAGATATAAAACTCACAACAGTATCGACTGAGGCGTTTAGAGTACAAGATTTCATTACTTCTAGTAGTCTTCCTAACCAACAGAACAGTGCCACATAACTTCCTAGTAACATGAACATTCAGTTAGAAGGGGGCCTATAATGCTAACCATAGGATTCCTTGGTGGATACATTAAGGATATATATTAATCGGATCCGACAGGCAGTAGGATGTGTGCTTTCCGCTTCATTTCTTGTTCCTTGTTTGGTTATGGGCTTAGAGTAGATTCACACAGTCTACTATCTATTCAATCTTAGTATATATATATATATATATATATATATATATATATATATATATATATATATATATATATATATATATATATATATATATATATATATCATGTATACACTAAGTAATCATAGGGAGTAACAAGTGTGAGTCAGGTCATGACATACAAATTCAGTATACCACTGTTAGTACAAAAACATACTTTTCGGATAGAACATTAAGTAGGTGAAACTAGAAACTTATCTATAAAAGGTTTGATACGCATTATTAAACCAGTATAACATAAAGGACCTTAAATGGTTAATTCAATAATACCTTAGTTTATACATCAGTGTTATATATAATTAATATCCGATAGGCAGTTGAATGTGTGTTTTCCGCCTTACTTCCTGTTCCTTGTTTGGTTGTGGGCTTAGGGAAGATTCATACATTTAACTGTCCGTTCGATATTATATTATATATGGCTAGTATAAACTAAGTGATTATAGAAGGAACCATTGTGGTTACCATTTTACCAAAGAAAATATATGATTTTCTTAAGGAATGTTTTCTTCAAATATAAAAGAACTATTACAGTTAACTCCGTAAGTACCAAATGAATATGCCAGGGTTATATACAATGAAGATCTAACAAACAATGGGATGTGTGACTTCCGCCTTATTTCCTGTTCCTTGTTTGGGTGTGGGCTTAGGGTAGATTCACACAACCGATTGTCTGTTTACTCTAAATTGTATATAACTTATATCCATTTAGTACTCATAGAAGGAATTGTAGAGTCATTTTTACTTATCATTCATCACATCAGAAAATATAGGATTTTCTGGAGGAACAGGCGAACTTTTCTAAAGAACTTATAGTATACTTTTTATAACTAAAATACTTATGAACTCACCAGCTTAAAGGCTGATCTACTCTTTCAAAATAACTTGTATTCTCAGGAAACTAGTAGACATGTACGCGCTCAGGGATTCAGAAGATGGAGCATAGTAGCTTCATGTCTTGTTTTGTTATTTACTTTGGAGTCAATCTTTTGTGAATCTAATACATTGTAAACACTTTAATATTAATGCAGTGGTCGTTGTTACTTTGATTACTATGATGTATGTGTTGTGATACTACATATGACGTCCTCCGCCCCCGAACGTTTCCGCCATTCTGGTTTGGGGGTGTGACAGATTGGTATCAGAGCATTGTTTATAGTGAACTAAGTATATCAACCTATAAAAGAGATACAACTATAAATACAATGGGGGCCGAAGTGCTCTGACTAAAAGTATATTTTTAAAATATAACAATATTCTTATAAAAGTATACATACCTGCATACATATATACACACTAGCACAAGTATCACAAGAAGAACAGAACAGAAGTATTTAAAGGTTAGACACTGCGGTCAAACCTGGACAGTTATGTAATCATATCTGGGATCAATATAGCCTGATCAACTATATTTATTTGAGATATGACCAATATGTGTTTGGGAGTGATGTGGTGTTGCAACAGTCTTAAAACTTACCTAACTCTATACACAAGGGATTTCTAGATCAGAACACAAAGTTAAAATACTATAGGAGTATTTTATGATACTATAAAATAACAAGTTTAAAACTTACCCAGTTCATACCATTAAAATAATATAGGAGTATTTTAGGCACTATAAATAACATATGTGAAAATTAAAAAGACCCTTATTGGTAGGTCTATAATTTTGGAGTGTATACTCCCAAGGTTTTATATAATTGAGATTTCATAGACTTAGAATTTGTGATCTATTCTCTACTTCCTGTTCCTTGTTTGGTTGTGGTTTTTAGAGTAGGATCACTTATTCGAAGGTCTATTTAATCTTAAATTATATACAACTTGTATACATTGTGCAATTATAAGAGGACCCGGTAAGGATCACCCCATAATGTTTCACTTAATCTCATAGATTCTTTAGACACTTCCATTCTCGCACGACAAACCTAGATAGATGTAACCACTCCATCATAGCAGTCAACAGAGAAGTCAAGGAGGAAGAAGAAGAGGTTCATAAGGAGTTTTCCAAGGAGGGATCAGCCGAAGAAACCAAAACGTCTTATGCGCCACACTAATAAATAATAACCTTAAATGACTTAGTGAGCTAGTGAATACACTACTCACACTGTGTGTTAGGATTATTTCTTCCTCGTACAGCTGGTAACAGATATTCAATTCACAGAAATTCATTCGAGGATAGCCACTTCAAATTCATAAAGTTTATTTTATATAGACTTCTGTCATGAATTGTTTTAGAACCTTACAAAAGTCAGAACATGATACACTAGCAAACAGGGATAATTAGTTTAAATATCACTCATACAATACTTACTTCCACTCACTACCATGGACATATCTCAGAAAGGTTGACAGAAACATTGAGATTAGTCCAACTAAGCGTGAATTCGATAAGTATATTTAAATGGGTGGAATACAACTAGCAATGACCATCATTAATCACGAGATCATTTCTCGCCATGCAACAGAATCATGCCTTCACAATGAGGAAACCAACCAACTGGCGAGGCACCAATTCTGCAGATAGACTCCGCTACTTTTCAGGCTGCGGTCACAGCTACTGTGATAGCCGTCATGGCACACTTCAATGATAATAACGCCAGCGGAAGCGGAAGCAGTTCCGGTCATGCTAATCGCAGTAACAATCAAGGGAACCAGCGAGTGTCGGTTGACAAGGACACCCCAGACCACAAACCTAAGAACAAGAAACAAAAGTTCTGGGATAAAAGGGGAAAAGTCGGCTCAAGGTTCTACCAAGAGACGACAGCCCGTGACTACCCCTGCGGTCACAACAGCAGTCACAACATCTGGCACTTCATCTGGCACTACAACCCCCGTCAACCGATATACTGGAAATCTTCCCAAGTGCGACAAATGCACCTACCACCACACCAGAGCTTGCCGAGAGATGCAGTGAACGGATTTTCGCAGGAAGGGGCACACTGCCCATTTCTGCAGGGCGCCGGCACGACCAGTATCCCAAGTAAACCAGGCTTGTTATAAGTGTAGCGAAGCTGGACACTTCAAGAGGGAATGTCCAACAGAGAGAAATGACGAAGGAGCTCACTTCTGTATAACTCCGACTCATCACATCACTTCAACCTCCGATGCTGGTATAGTTCAAGTATGCCATGCATGTGGTGAAATGGGACATTATAAAAGAGACTGTCCAACAGAGAGAAATGACGGAGGAGAAGGAGGAATTTAACGACAAGACATAAGGGAGCAACGAGGAACCCCTCTTTTGAGATTTTTGGTACGTCTTCTAAATAAAATTACTTTAAATATTTAATTTATATTTTATATTAAGATTAAAAATGGGGGAAATTAAAAAGTAATTATAATAACTCACTCGTCCAAACAAGTCACAACATTCATAAGAGAACTAAAGATCCATTCAGGTGAGCTATGATGGCTTAGTATTATACATCAGGGTTGTGCATAGCTAAGATTTTGAAGGCTAAGAGTGAGTGATTCCACCTTAATTCATGTTCCTTGTTTGGTTGTGGATTTAGGGCAGAGTCACTCAGTCGACCGTCTTATTCATCTTAGTTATACACAACTTGTATATGCCAAGCGATCATAGAGGTACCGAGGAGGATCATAATATAGAGTATCGACACTAGTTATCAAAGCACTTTCACTGTTAGTACTCGCTTGTCATGGTACGATATATGGCAATGGTAATATCAAGGAGAAAACTGAAAGCACTAGAAAGTCTACACATAATACATTGTCGAGCACAATCGGGATACACCATCGTATAACAAACGTTTCTTTCAAATCGGCCTAACATTTGTTTCTGTAAAGAGTCTGTTGTCATCATTCGTCATGGATTGGCATGGTCCTCACCATACCAAGTTCATGTGTTTCGAAATTCCATCGTCGTAACCGACCGACTAACGAAACCTTCGTCACTCGTAACGACAACCCGACCCAGACCTCAGAAATTGTCTCTTGTCTTCTAAACCCCGAAGTACTCTTGAGAGGAGTACTATGACCTCTGAAACCTTGCCGACGTATACTCAGCAGACCTTTCTGAACTACCGCTCGTCCAGCAGATCAAGTTCAAGCACAGAGGCTAAGGACGAATACAGTCCACCTATCACTATTTGAGTGTATACGCGAGGGTAGTATATAATTATGATTATACGGATTTAGTATGTGTGTTTCCGCCCTATCTTCTGTTCCTTGTTTGGTTGTGGACCTGGGATAGAGTCGCACATCCGACCGTCTTACTAATCTTAATTATATACGACTTGTATACACGAGGTGATGATAGATGGACCAGGTATGAATCTTATCATGAACGTTAGGGCAAAGTTGCCCAGGTCTATGAGTGGATATTCTACCATTCAGAGGAGCATGAACCCAAGAGTACTGCTGAGAAAGCTAATTTCGGGACGAAATTCCCTTTAACGGGGGGATGATGTGACAACCCGGAAATTTTATTCTTATAAAAGTACACTTTGGTCAAACTTATTCCTTCCATTATCTTAAATTAGATGGTTTATAATTTTTAAAGCCTTATAACTAAGTGTGTTATAGTTTGGATGAGAAAATCATAAGGAATTGAGAACCCTTGCAGCCGTGAACCATCGGAGCCATGAACCTCGCAGCCGTGAACTCGGACCGTGAACCCTCGGTTCACGTCCGTGAACTTCTCGGCCGCAATCACCTCTATATATATAGTATACTTCATTTTTGATTCATTTCTCACCTTTTGGCCGTCATCCTCTCAAATCTCTCTCAAGTATCATCCACAAGAACTTCATCTTTCACTCTTTTTCATCCCTTTTCTTTACCATCTTCATAGAATACATCAAAGGGCCTTCAAACACTCACCAATCCACAAGATCTTCAAGTGTTCTTCACCTTTGGGCCGTGAACCCTTCTTCAGGTCTGTGAACCCTTCAACATGGGCCGTGAACCCTCCTTAGGGTCGTGAACACCCTTTCAGCCTTCTAACTTTCTTCTAGCACTCTTTTGGTGAGTTATCCCTGCATCCTTAGTTGTTTCCTAAGCACCTTTGTAGTTATATTCACTAACTATATACATATATGTGTAATAATATGCTAAATAGGACTCATTTGTGTCTGGGGACTTCATTCGTGGAACTTATCATCCTTATTCGAATCTTTAATTGAATCACCCACATAAGGTGAGTTCATACCCCTATAATCTATCTTTAAATGTTTTTAAATGCTTTTAAGGGGGGCAATACAAGTTGAACACAATAATATTGTGTTAATATTTACCTGTGATAACCATCACATTAAAGAATTTCTTATGCTTTTGTAAGTGATTAAATCAATTCAAAAACTCTTTTAAAAGATGTTAGATTGTTGTTTATATAAAACTCCATTTTTAAAGTACATGTTTAACTCAGTAGCTAATTGAGTCTTTTCTACAACTCAGGAACAATTCAAACAAACATACTAGTAAACTATTATAGGTATAGTTTAGGGTTCAGTACATACTATATTCTAGAACAGAGGAACAATACATGATTCACGCGCATATACTTTACACTCCCAGTAACCTAGGAAGGGAACGTATCATTAATTCATTGTTTAAAACAAAATATGATAATACACTTCGTATATGGTTATATATGGGGTACATCTACAAAGTACTAGGTTATATATAGGGTACATCTACAAAGTACCAGGTTATATATGGGGTACATCTACAAAGTACAAGATTTTATTTAAAAAGGGTACATCTACAAAGTACCGGACAATAATAAATAAAACATAGAAAGATATAAAACTCACAACAGTATCTACTGAGGTGTTTAGAGTACAGGATTTCATTACTTCTAGTAGTCTTCCTAACCAATAGAACAGCGCCACATAACTTCCTAGTAACATGAACATTCAGTTAGAAGGGGGCCTATAATGCTAACCTTATGATTCCTTGGTGGATACATTAAGGATATATATTAATCAGATCCGACAGGCAGTAGGATGTGTGCTTTCCGCTTCATTTCCTGTTCCTTGTTTGGTTGTGGGCTTAGTGCAGATTCACACAGTCTAATATCTATTCGATCTTAGTTATATATATCCTGTATACAGTAAGTAATCATAGGGAGTAACAGGTATGGGTCAGGTCATAACATACAAATTCAGTATACCACTGTTAGTACAACAACTTACTTTTCAGATAGAACATTAAGTACGTGAAACTAGAAACTTATCTATAAAAGGTTTGATACGCATTATTAAACCAGTATAACGTGAAGGACCTTAAATGGTTAATTCTATAATACCTTAGTTTATACATCAGGGTTATATATAATTAATATCCGATAGGCAGTTGAATGTATGTTTTCCGCCTTACTTCCTGTTCCTTGTATGGTTGTGGGCTTAGGGCAGATTCATACATTTAACTGTCCGTTCGATATTAGATTATATATAGCTAGTATAAACTAAGTGATTATAGAAGGAACCATTGTGGTTACCATATTACCAAAGAAAATATATGATTTTCTTAAGGAATGTTTTCTTCAAATATAAAAGAACTATTACAGTTAACTCCGTAAGTACCAAATGAATACGCCATGGTTATATACAATGAAGATCTAACAAACAATGGGATGTGTGACTTCCGCCTTATTTCCCGTTCCTTGTTTGGTTGTGGGCTTAGGGCAGATTCACATAACCGATTGTTTGTTTACTCTAAATTGTATATAACTTGTATCCATTTGGTACTCATAGAAGGAATTGTAGAGTCATTTTTACATATCATTCATCACATCAGAAATATAGGATTTTCTGGAGGAACATGTGAACTTTTCTAAAGAACTTATAATATACCTTTTATAACTAAAATACTTATGAACTCACCAGCTTAAATGCTGATCTACTCTTTCAAAATAACTTGTATTCTCAGGAAACTAGTAGACAGGTACGCGCTCAGGGATTTAGAAGATGAAGCATAATAGCTTCATGTCTTGTTTTGTTATTTACTTTGGAGTCAATCTTTTGTGAATCTAATACATTGTAAACACTTTAATATTAATGCAATGGTCGTTGTTACTTTGATTACTATGATGCATGTGTTGTGATACTACATATGACGTCCTCCACCCCCGAACGTTTCCGCCGATCCGATTTGGGGGTGTGACAGATTGGTATCAAAGCATTGTTTATAGTGAACTAAGTATATTAACCTATAAAAGATATACAACTATAAATACAATGGGTCCGAAGTGATCTGACTAAAAGTATATTTTTAAATATAACAATATTCTTTTAAAAGTATACATACCTGCATACATATATACACACTAGCACAAGTATCACAAGAAGAACAGAACAAAAGTATTTAAAGGTTGGACACTGCGGTCAAACCTGGGCAGTTATGGGGCGAAAATTTGGATGAACCTAACAACTTCAAGGAAGCCATGGCAGGCCCTGAATCTGCCAAATGGAAGGAGGCTATGGACATCGATATTCAGTCCATGTATGACAATCAAGTTTGGAACATGGTTGACAATGTACCGGGTCGTAAGACTGTCGGGTGCAAATGGATCTTCAAGAACAAGACCGACACGGATGGGAAAGTACACACTTATAAGGCGCGACTGGTTGCAAAGGGCTTTACTCAAACTCCGGGAGTTGAATATGATGAGACCTTTTCACCAGTAGCGAAGATTAAGTCCATTAGGGTTATGCTAGCCATTGCTGCATTTCATGATTATGAAATATGGCAAATGGATGTCAAAACCGCTTTCCTTAATGGAAAGTTGGCTGAGGATGTTTACATGAGTCAGCCAGAGGGTTTTGTCGATGCAAAGTACCCTAATAGAGTGTGTAAGCTTGAGAAATCCATCTATGGATTGAAAGAAGCATCTTGCAGATGGAATCTTTGTTTCGATGAGAAAGTCAAAGAGTTTGGTTTTTCGAGGAGCGAGGATGAGTCCTATGTATATGTTAAGGCTAGTGGGAGTATAGTTAGCTTTTTGGTATTGTATGTGGATGAAATACTACTCATAGGAAATAGCATCCCAACCTTGCAGGAGGTTAAGTCCTTGCTTGGGAAGTGTTTCGCTATGAAGGACCTGCGAGAAGCTGCCTATATCCTAGGGATAAGGATATTGAGAGACAGGAGTAAGAGACTAATTAGACTTAGTCAAAGTACCTACTTGGATAAGGTTCTGAAAAGATTCAGCATGCAGGATTCCAAGAAAGGTGACTTACCGATCTAGAGTAACGCCAAACTGAGTAAGACTCAGAGCCCGAGTACAGAGGCTGAGATAGCTGAGATGAATCGAGTACCATATGCTTCCGCTGTAGGCTCGATCATGTATGCTATGACTTGTACTCGACCTGATGTGGCCTTTATTTTGAGCATGGTCAGCAGATATCAAGGGAATCCAGGCAAGGCTCATTGGACTGCGGTGAAGAACATTCTCAAGTACCTGCGAAGGACTAAGGACTGGGTCCTTACCCTTGGTGGGAGTGATGACTTGAGAGTAGTGGGGTATAGTGACGCCAGCTTTTAGACTGATAGGGATAATTTCCGCTCTCAGTCGGGCTGGGTCTTTACCCTAAATGGAGGAGCAATTACTTGGAAAAGTTCCAAGCAGGAGACAGTAGCTGATTCAACATGCGAATCAGAGTACATAGCAGCAAGCGAGGCGGCGAAGGAGGCGATATGGTTGAAGAACTTGATTGGAGACCTTGGAGTTATACCAGCTATAAAGGATCCTATGGAGATTTTCTGCGATAACGAGAGTATAGTTGCCTTAGCCAAGGAACCAAGGGATCACGGCAGATCTAGGCACATCGACAGAAAATACCACTTCATTAGACATTGAATAGAAGAAGGACTCCTCGTGGAAAAGAGGGTATCATCAGATGAGATCCCAGCAGATCTCCTCACGAAGGGACTGTGTAAGGTTAAGTATTTACAACATGCGAGGCGCATTGGGCTGAAGGATGATATTAGTTTTAGTAATTAGATAGCTTTCGAAACTTGTAATAGTTGAAATGTAATTGACATTTGATGTTTAAATAAAAGGTCTTTTTATTTACTAGTATGGTACTGTCTTGTGTTAATCATTTACTATTGTTTCATTTTGCATGTTTTGACTTCCAGAATAATTATGTTATGGTATATCATATTATTCAAACTGTCCACAGTCGATCATACGTTGGAAGTAGGTATTGAAATAAGACTGTCATGAATTGGGTTTGTAGATTTGTCTGAATTGTATTAGACATAGCAATTGTTGCTGCAACATTCATGAGTGCTCATAAGTTTTGAGTATTGGATTCAACCCACGCTCACTTGTATCACTTCATGGAATTTATCTCGAGTGATCGTGAAATGGTAATATCATATAAGTCTTCAAACCAAGAGATATGAGTTGTTGACTATGAGTTGGTTGTACATTGATAGTACGAAAACGCATCAGTAACTTGATGTTATAAAACGTGTTGTTGTGTATAATTTGATGATTAGTTAGTACAAGCATATGAGTCAAATTTTATCTGTTCCTTTTGGTCCTTAGAGGATTAAAAGCGATATCTTGGGCCCCTCGATGATTTTGTTTTGACTTATGTGCCGGGCCTGGTCAGAACTGAATTGATGTGTTCAATTAAGTTATATGTCAAACAAATCGGAAATCGGGAAACAAACTGCTGGACAATAAGTACGACGTTATTCCATGTATTTGTCCGACTGATATCTTGAACAGAGGATTATATGATCACTTATCTTAAATGGCGCATCATCCCAGTTCCGTGAGACTTTGAAAGAGCTACGATTGCTGGTCGGATCCTGAAGTCATACCTGTAACTATAATTATTAGACTTATCCAAGTGGGAGGCTGTTGGATAAGGTGTCTAAGTCCATAACTATATTTGGTATGTACTTGACCTGGCTTGGCATGGTCCATTTGGTTTGCATGGCATCACAACAATTGGATAGACAAAATGAGAAAAGAACACTTATGATTTGTTAATATATTATAAGTTCTAATATATTAATATGAAATCATATTATTTAATTAGTATTGATCAAGAATTAGTTTGGAATTAATTTTGTGATCAAAAGAGACTAATTAAATATATAGGGATTGATTGTGTAAATCATTCATTCTTATATAGTGGGCTTATGATCCATGATTCACTAGATTGGGCTAAGTCCCATTGGATGCTCCATGGAGGTTAAAACCCATGGATCATGGAGGAAATGAAAAGCCATGCACATTAGGGTTTACATGGTGTAACCTTACATGTGGCACAATATACAAAGAGCCTCATATGGAGCAAAATCTGCATCTAAGACTAAGAAAGGAGGGCTATCCGAATTTGTGCACAAGTGTACTTCTCTCAAGTTATTCCATGAGTTTTGGTGTTGTGTGAAGCATTTGAGGCATCACATTTGGGGTGCTAGGCTCACAAGGTCTTAAGGAATCTAAGCAACAAGAAAGGTATGCCATTCTACTAGTTTTTTATATTACATGTACCCCAATCACATGCTAGTTAGGATGAAACCTTGGAAAATGAATATTTGCATGTATAATAGAGAAAACATGGATCCAAGGTTTCTAGGGTTGCATGCACACCATAGGAGTGTTAGAATGCTCAAAACCCATCAGTTGTCACTTCGCCTTTGTTGGATTTGATCACTAAGGCTCAGGTGGAAGGGTTGGAAAAGGAGAATTAGAAGGACGAGCGGATCAGGGACATATTCTCTTATTTGTCAGAGACAACCGGGGTTTGTTGACCCAGTGTGGTAGAGTCTGGGTTCCGACAATAGGTGGGGTGAGGCATACAGTTGTGGAGAAAGTGCATGTGACATCCCCAAATTTCTCGGCCAGAAACGACCGATTTAGTTTATGCTTTTAAAATAAAATCAGAGTAATCTTTTTAAAAGATGTTGCAGAATTTGTCCCCAAAACAAAACATGATAAAAATTTATCAAAACATTTCTTAAAGAAATATATATTTTCATTATATATCAAAACCTTGGGATGTCATGTTTCGATACAGATCAAAAGCATAAACAGTACATTATAAGCCTTACCACAGTTACTTACAACTACTGGCCTATAATCCAAAAATCTCTCATCATCAGCCGACTATGCTCGGGGTCCACTACCTGTAATATAAAAAGCTGAGTGGGTCAAGCTTGGGAGCCTGGTGACCATATAGGGTTTTCAACCCACAAATAATAATAAATTTATTAAATTCATCAACCAAAAATAAATTTATTAATTTCATCGTCCAACAATAACCCTGATTACCCATTCCCGTTATCCTCACTTTACGTCCCTAAACACCTATCATAAGGGATCTAGTCTAAGGATTTTCATCGGGGTGACAACACTGCTTTAGGGATTCCTCAGCAATTTATGTCAAATAAGGCAACCATGAGGGGGAGGGAGTACACCCGCAAACATATAGTTCACCAACACCTAAAGGTTGTGAACCTGCTAGCGTTCCACTGGACTGTCTAGAAAGGTCCGTGGTCATCATCTATACTCCGCTAGATGACTACAACAACAACAACAACAACAACAACAACAACAACAACAACATCGAGGCATCCCATCATTTTAACACACATCAACTATTTCATCTACCCATGTTTTACCCAACATATTTGTAGATAAAAATACATATACAGTTTAAAACTTGTATAAAACATCTATTCAACACTCATAAACAAACAATATAATTACACATAGCACATATTTTATAGAAAATACTTCATATCTATGTGTAAGATGAAAGTGACTATACACTCACTTGTTAAGACGATAATTGGGCAACACCTCGTCTCTTAAAATAATCTTTTTAGATGAAACCGGGGTGATTTCTCAAAAACCGGGCTCTGCGTGGGCAGAGTTTCGGCTCGAAAACTCTTTTTCTCGGGATCTTCGAGGCTCTGGAACTTGCTTTGGGTGCTAGGACGATACACTAGGCTTCGGGGGTATTTCTTGAAATTTAGGAGAGAGTATATGGGTGAGAGATGTAATGAAAGTAAGCAAAAATCGGGCAGCCTTGAGTTCTATTTATAGTGCCCGAGGCACAGCATTACGCTGGGCGTAAATATGGTGTACGTTGGGCGTACTGCTCAGCGGTTCTCTACGCAGGGCGTAAGCCTTCGTATGCTGGGTGTATGGTGATGCGTGGCATCAGAAGTGTCTATGGTACAAGATACGTGTCACATACGAGGAAGTAGGCAACGTGGCCAACTCCGGATCACACACACGAGTACCGTGGGCGTACTCATGTACGCAGGGCGTACTCCGAATTTCCAAACTTCTAAAATTCGTATCTTTTGCATACGAGCTCCGTTTTTGATGTTATTTATATCCACGTGTAGGTGAGACTATGCTCTACAACTTTCACTTAGACTCTGTTGGCTAATTTTGACTTTATTTTTAAAGTTATATTTTTAACAGGCCGGGACAAGAAAAGTCCGTTAAAAATTCATAACTTCTTCATCCGACGTCCGTTTTCGTCTATCTTTTTACCGTTGCACTAATATCGACGAGATCTTCGATTCTTGTTTAGATTGTTTCGGCTAAAAATCACTCGATCTAAATTTCAAGTTTTGGGTTGCATACTACTAAGTCGAAACTTAGAAAAATCATAACTTCCTCATACGAAGTCAGATTTGGGCGTTCTTTTTATGCACGCTCTCGGTTTAACGAATACTACGACTTTCATTTAGATCGTTAAGGCTAAAAATCGTTCTATCATAAATTCACTACTTACGTCACGCAGTGTCGTACCGGTTCTGTCGCGAAACTTCGACATGTCATAACTTCTTCGTTATAACTCGGATTTCAGCATTCTTTATATATCCGAAATCCTTGTCACGACCACTACAACTTCCTTCATAAATATTGGGTTTATCTAATATTTATTTTAAACGCTTATTTTTATTCTTAATTCATTATATCAAAATAATTAAGCATAAAACACATAATACTCAAATAATACAATTTAGCATTTCAAAACAAATTACAAAGGTTGACCTAGACTATTACATCATTATTAATGCCTAGCCTAGAAACACGGCCGTTACAATTCTCTCCCCCTTAGGATGATTCCGTCCTCGGAATCACACATCAGCAAACAAATGCGGATAGCGATTCATCATGTCACTCTCCGTTTCGCAGGTGAGATTTGGCCCATTCGTATGTTTCCATTGCACAAGCACTAAATCGACCATCTTGCGTCACAGCTTCTTAGTCTTACGGTCAATGATTGCTTCTGGTTCTTCAATTAACCTCTTGCTTTCATCCAACCTTAATTCAGAAATTGGAATTATATCGGGAACATCTCCCGTGAAATTCCTCAAATAACACACATGGAAAGTGTTATGAATACCATCTAGTTCTTCTGGTAGTTCTAGCTTGTAAGCTTGGTTCCCAATTCTCTGAAGAACTTTAAATGGTCCAATAAACCTTGGACTCAACTTTCCCCTTTTACCAAATCTTATAAGTCCCTTCCACGGTGAGACTTTAAGTAAAACCGAATCTCCAACTTCGAATATTATCGGTTGTCTTTTCTTGTCAGCATAGCTCTTTTGACGATCTTGAGCTGCTAACATCCTTTCCCTAATCACTTTCAACTTTTCAGCAGTCTGATGGACTATTTCAGGTCCCATAAACTGCTTTTCCCCAGCTTCCAGCCAACACAACGGTGTTCGACATTTCTCTCCATAGAAAGCTTGATAAGGTCCCATCTTTATGCTTGAGTGGAAACTATTATTGTAGGAAAATTCTACCAGTGGTAAATGTTCATCTCAGTTACCTTGGAATTCCAGGGTACATGCTCGTAGCATATCCTCCAATGTTTGAATCGTTCGTTCACTCTGACCATCGGCGTGAAACGACTATCGCGATCTGACACAATCGTCAGGGGAACACCATGAGCTTTCACTATTTCTTTCACGTAAACGTTTTCAAGCTTTTCCATAGACCACTTCTCATTGGCTGCTATGAAATGTGTACTTTTTGTGAATCGATCAACGACAACCCAGATCATGCCGTGACCGCTTTTTGTTCTGGGCAGTTACTTAGCAACATCGAGCCTCATCCATAGTGATGTCTTCCCATTTACCCATGGGTACAGGTAAAGGTTCTAAACTCCCATACAGTTTCTGATATTGTTCCTTAACCCTCACACATGTCACAACACTCGGCCACATACTTAGCAACATCGAGCCTCATCGTTGGCCACCAGTAGTAGGGTTTCAGATCCCTATACATTTTCGTGCTGTCGGGATGAATCAAGTACGTGGTTTTGTGAGCTTCTTCCATCAGAAGATCTCTTATTCCTCCCGTCTTAGGTACCCAAATCCTATCTTGGAATACCTTCAACCCTTGGTTGTTTGTACCGAACACTAACGGTTTGCCCAAACGTTCTTCCTTTCGGTCATTTTTCTTTGAAGCTTCCTCCTGAGCTTTCTTTATACTTTCCACAATTGTCGAGACAACTTCAATTCTCAACGCTCTTGGCCTTTTCTTTTCAAGGTTTACTTTCCGACTGAGAGCATCAGCGACAACATTTGCTTTACCAGGGTGGTAAAGTATCTCACAGTCGTAGTCCTTGAGTAACTCTAGCCAACGCCGTTGACTCATGTTTACTTCCTTCTGATTAAAGAGATACGAAGAGTCTTATGATCAGTGAAAAGTTTGCACTTTGTGCTATAAAGATAATGCCTCCTTATCTTTAGGGAAAATACTACCGCTGCCAACTCCAAATCATGAGTGGGGTAGTTCTTTTCATGTTCTTTCAATTGCCTCGATGCATATGCTATCACTTTATCCTTTTGGGTCAGAACAAAACCTAACCCAACTCCAGATGCATCGCTATAAACTGCGAAGTCATCAACTCCTTCAGGTAAATAAAGAATTGGTGCTTCACATAATTTCTTCTTTAGCAACTCGAATGCTTCTTTGTGCTTATCACTCCATGAATAAGTAGCTCCTTTGTGGGTCAAAGCTATTAATGGAGTAGCGATCGAAGAAAAGCCTTGGATAAACCTTCGGTAATATCCAGCTAATCCTAAAAAGCTTCGGATCTCCGTGGGACTTTTCGGTTGTTCCCACTTCATCACAACTTCAATCTTCGCTGGGCCAACCATTATCCCTTCTTGTTTAACCACATGACCCAAAAATTGGACTTCTTGAATCCAAAATTCACATTTGGAGAAATTTGCATACATCTTCTCCTTTTTCAGAACTTCTAGCACTTCACGCAGATGCTTTTCATGCTCTTGCTTGCTTTTTGAATAAATCAAAATGTCATCTATGAACACTATCACAGATTTATCTAGGAATGGTTTACAAACCCTGTTCATTAAATCCATGAAAGCAGTTGGAGCACTGGTTAGTCCAAATGACATAACCAAAAACTCATAGTGTCCATATCTTGTTCTGAACGCAGTCTTCTCAATATCATGCTCTCTTACCTTTAGCTGATGATATCCTGACCTAAGATGGATCTTCGAGAAATAGTTCAAACCTTGCAACTGATCGAACAGGTCATCAATCCTTGGCAACGGGCACTTGTTCTTTATTGTTTCCTTGTTCAGTTCTCTGTAATCTATGCACATTCTCATGCTCCCATCTTTCTTCTTTACGAATAATACTGGAGCTCCCCACGGTGATGAACTAGGTCGAATGAAACCTTTGTCCAATAATTCCTGAAGTTGTGTTATAAGCTCCTTCACCTCTGTTGGTGCTAGTCGATATGGTGCTTTTGCTATTGGCGTCGTTCCTGGAAACAAGTCGATACGGAATTCTACTTGTCGATCAGGGGGTAATCTAGGAAGATCTTCGGGAAAGACTTCCGGATAATCACACACCACCGGAATAATCTGCACCTCCTTCTTTTTCGTCTTAGCATCGATCACGAATGCTAGATATGATGTACATCCCTTGGTCAAACACTTTCTGGCTTTCATTAGGGAAATGATTCCAGAGTTTACTCTGCGTTTGTCTCCATACACCATAAACGACTCTTCCCCTGGCGGGTTTACTTTTACTATCTTCTTCCTGCTCAATATTTCGGCATCATTGGTGCTAAGCCAATCCATTCCCAGCACGATGTCGAAACCATTTAACTCAATAGGCAATAATTACTCGTGGAACTTATTCCCATTCAATTCAATGAAGATGTTTTTCATACGATGGCTAACAGGTACAAACTTGCCACTAGCAACCTCGACTATTAAAGCATTAACTAGTCTATCAACAGGCAAAGCTAGTTTTCTACCAAATTCATGCGAAATAAAGGAGTAGTTGGCTCCAGAATCAAATAAAATTTGGGCAGACAATTTGTTTACGAGAAAGGTACCTGATGCGACATCCACTGCATCCTTTGCAGCGTCCAGTGTCATCTGGAAATCTCTGGCTTTTGGGAGATTGGGCTTTGCTATATCCTTCTTCTTCGGGCAATCCTTCAAAATGTGCCCCTCTTCATTGCACCCATAATAGACTTTCTTAACAAAGGTGCATTCATTGGCATAATGCCCAGGCTTTCCATATTTGTAACAAGTGACTTCCTCGCTACATTTCCCAACATGTTTCTTCTTACACTTGTCACACCACTTCGCTTCGGCTCCTCCTCTGAATTTTCTCGAACCAGACTTCGAGAACTTATTCTTCTTGTTGGAACCTGAAGTTCCTTCAAACTTTCTCTTTTCACCAACTTCAACCTTGCTGACGGCTCTCCCTTTAATCAGATCTTCAACAGACTTGGAGGCCCAGATAGCTGCCTCCAAAGTAAGTGGCTGACGCACTGGCACTGCATACTCCCATGGAAGTCCCTTTGCGTACCTGTCTATTTTCGCCAGCTCATCTGGGACAATACGCAAAGCAAACTCTATTTTGTCTGAGAAGTTATTGGTGTATTCATCAATGGTCATACTTCCCATCTTCAGTGTCAGAAATTGGTTTTCCAGCTCAAGCACATTTTGGGCCGAGCAGTACTGGTGCTTGAATTGCACCAAGAATTCTACCCAAGTCAGTTGCAGTGGCTCATTGGGGCTTAGGGTCTTCCCCAGAGTGTTCCACCAGCGAACAATGCTACCTCTGAACCGACGCATCACAAATATGGTTTGTAACTTGCCTTGACAACCACATGTCATGAAGGCAATTCCATTTCCGAGATCCAATCCATTACTCCGACGGGATCTTCTTTTCCAGTAAAAGTTGATGGCTTGCAAGTCATAAAGTCTTTATACTTGCATCCAGTTCTCTCCACTCCTTTCTCGTGGTTATTTCTCCTAACCACAAGCGGTTCACTTTGATTAATAGATCTACTGTAATTTCCTTCCCTAGACTGACTGTCATTTAATTCAGGCTGTTCAACAGGTATTGAAGGTTCACCCCTGTTTGTTCAGCAATAGTTGCCTCATTTCCTCCCTTTGTTCAGCCATCATTGCCCGAATCATGGCTTGTACTCCAACCATGGTGATGGGTTCTGGTGCAGCTCCTGCAATAGGCACCTGTTCCATCACTTGGGGTTGAGGTTGTTGGTTTCTGTTTGCATCTCCAGCTCCACTTCGAGTTCTTGCCATTATAATCTATACACCAAATAAGGCGAATTTAGATCTTTATCCGCGATAGATATTTAAATTCTCCTTATAACTCCAAAACGTTTACATGCTAGTTCTAATATCATAGTCGTACGCTTAGAATCCTAAACACATAAGGTTTCCAGATCCGGTCGGCAACAGACCATAGATCCGAATAAATAATGGCATATATGGCAAACATATAGCATTTAGCGCATAAAAGTTTTTTAGGCATCTTTTCTAAAATATACTAGTGCTCGTGTCTAAAATATGGTAGACACTCATCTCACGATCATCACTTAGCATTCTAAGTTTAAGTCTAGAAATCCTTCAAATTCCTAGTTCGCTTAAACTAATGCTCTGATACCAACTGTGACATCCCCAAATTTCTCGGCCAGAAAAGACCGCTTTAGTTTATGCTTTTAAAATAAAATTAGAGTAATCTTTTTAAAAGATGTTGCGGAATTTTTCCCCAAAACAAAACATGATAAAAATTTATCAAAACATTTCTTAAAGAAATATATATTTTCATTATATATCAAAACTTCGGGATGTCATGTTCCGATACAGATCAAAAGCATAAACAATACATTATAAGCCTTACAACAGTTATTTACAACTACTGGCCTATAATCCAAAAATCTCTCATCATCATCCCATTATGCTCGGGGTCCACTACCTGTAATATAAAAAGCTGAGTGGGTCAGGCTTGGGAGCCTGGTGAGCATATAGGGGTTTCAACCCACAAATAATAATAAATTTATTAAATTCATCAACCAAAAATAAATTTATTAATTTCATCAACCAACAATAATCCTGATTACCCATTCCCGTTATCCTTAATTTACGTCCCTAAACACCTATCATAAGGGATCTAGTCTAAGGATTTTCATCGGGGTGACAACACTGCTTTAGGGATTCCTCAGCAATTTATGTCAAATAAGGCAACCATGAGGGGGACGGAGTACACCAGCGAACATATAGTTCACCAACACCTACAGGTTGCGAACCTGCTAGCGTTCCACTGGACTGTCTAGAAAGGTCTGTGGTCATCATCTATACTCCGCTAGATGACTACAACAACAACAACATCGAGGCCTCTCATCATTTTAGCACACATCAACTATTTCATCTACCCATGTTTTACCCAACATATTTGTAGATAAAAATACATATACAGTTTAAAACTTGTATAAAACATCTATTCAACACTCATAAACAAACAATATAATTACACATAGCACGTATTTTATAGAAAATACTTCATATCTATGTGTAAGATGAAAGTGACTATACACTCACTTGTTAAGACGATAATTGGGCAACACCTTGTCTCTTAAAATAATCTTTTCAGATGAAACCGGGGTGATTTCTCAAAAATCGGGCTTCACATGGGCAGAGTTTCGGATCGAAAACTCTTTTTCTCGGGATCTTCGAGGCTCTGGAACTTGCTTCGGGTGCTTGGACGATACACTAGGCTTCGGGGGTATTTCTTGTAATTTAGGAGAGAGTATATGGGTGAGAGATGTAAAGAAAGTAAACAAAAATCGGGCAGCCTTTACTTCTATTTATAGTTCCCGAGGCTCAGCATTACGCTGGGCGTAAATATGGTGTACGATGGGCGTACTGCTCAGCGGTGCTCTACACGGGGCGTAAGTCTTCGTATGCTGGGCGTATGGTGATGCGTGGCATCAGACGTGTCGATGGTACAAGATACGTGTCGCATGCGAGGAAGTAGGCAGCGTGGCCAACTCCGGATCACACACACGAGTACGCTGGGCGTACTCCGAATTTCCAAACTTCTAAAATTCGTATCTTTCGCATACGAGCTCCGTTTTTGACGCTCTTTATATCCACGCTTAGGTGAGACTATGCTCTACAACTTTCATTTAGACTCCGTCAGCTAATTTTGACTTTATTTTTAAAGTTATATTTTTAACAGACCGGGACAAGAAAAGTCCGTTAAAAATTCATAACTTCTTCATCCGACGTCCGTTTTCGTCTGTCTTTTTACCGTTGCACTAATATCGACGAGGTCTTCGATTCTCATTTAGATTGTTTCGGCTAAAAATCACTCGATCTAAATTTCGAGTTTTGGGCTGCATACTGCTAAGTCGAAACTTAGAAAAATCATAACTTCCTCATACAAAGTCAGATTTGGGTGTTCTTTTTATGCACACTCTCGGTTTAACGAATACTACGACTTTCATTTAGATCGTTAAGGCTAAAAATCGTTCTATCATAAATTCACTATTTACGTCACGCAGTGTCGTACCGGTTCTGTCGCGAAACTTCGACAGGTCATAACTTCTTCGTTACAACATGGATTTCGGCATTGTTTATATATCCGGAATCCTTGTCACGACCACTACAACTTCCTTCATAGATATTGGGTTTATCTAATATTTATTTTCGACGCTTATTTTTATTCTTAATTCATTATATCAAAATAATTAAGCATAAAACACATAATACTCAAATAATACAATTTATTATTTCAAAACAAATTACAAAGGTTGACCTAGACTATTACATCATTATTAATGCCTAGCCTAGAAACACGGGCGTTACAGTGCATAAGTCATATTTTCTATCCATCCGGGGGCCACGAAGATGTATAGGGATCTGAGGTTGAGTTATTGGTGGCCCTATATGAAAAGGGAGATAGCTTGGTTTGTTGAGCGGTGCCTGACTTGCAGGAAAGTCAAGGCCGAACATCAGAGACCCCACGACAAGATGCAACCTTTACCCATTCCCATGTGGAAGTGGGAAGAGACACCATGGATTTCATCATAAAGCTGCCAAGGATGGCACGTGGAGTGGATTCTATCTGGGTCATTGTTAATAGATTGACCAAGAGTGCGCATTTCATACTGATTACCGAGAGCATATCCGTTGAGAAGTTAGCTTACATCTACGTTCAGGATGTGGTAGTTCGGCATGGGGTGCCAATTTTAGTGGTTGCAGACCAAGATGTTCGTTTCACCTCCAGATTTTGGAGGAAATTTTATGAGGAAATGAGTACTCAACTGCATTTTAGTACAACGTACTACTCCCAGACTGACGGCCAAAGCGATCAGATGATTTAGATGCTCGAAGATATGCTACAGGCTTGTGTACTTGATTTTGGAGGGAGTTGGGATACTTACCTTCCACTGACCGAGTTCTCCTACAACAACTGTTGTCATGTCAGTATTGACCGACCACCATTTGAGATGTTATATGAAAGGAGGTGTAGAACCCCGGTTTGCTGGGGGGAGGTCGGGCATCGGGTGATGGGGAGTACTGAGGTTGTACTCAAGACCACTGAGTTGATTCAACAAGTACGCGACAGGTTGCGAGGCGCGCAGAGCCGACAGAAGAGTTACGCAGATTGGAGACGTTTGGACCTCGAGTTTCAGGTAGGAGATTTGGTGCTTCTGAAGGTATCACCTTGGAAAGCTGTCATCCGATTTAGGAAGCGGGGCAAGCTGGGCCCCAGATTTATTGGTCCTTTCAGGATATTCGCCCGGGTGGGCAACGTTGCGTATCGGCTAGATTTGTCTGATGAGCTCAGCCAGATCCACAACACCTTCCATGTGTCTCAGCTTCGAAAGTGTGTGGCCGATGAGTCCGCAGTGGTTCCTCTGGATGTCATTCAGGTTGATGATCGCCTGAATTATGTGGAGAGACCGGTGGTGATCTTGGCCCGGAAGACTAAGGCTCTATGCAACAAAGAAGTGTCACTGGTCAAGGTCCAGTGGCAACATCGGGAAAATTTTATCACTGTTTTAAGACATTACATTCTTCTCCAAGATGCACCAATAACACTCCAAAGCACTTAAAAACACATTATTTTGCTCACAATGCTCAAACTAGGGTTAGGGTTTCAAGGGAGGACGTTGAAGAGGTGGAGGTTGAGAATGGAATGAGTTTGGGGAAGTTAAGGAGTTTAAATAGGGCTCAAACCACGAAAATAGGATATGGGTTCTGATCGCGTACGCCCAACATACTCTTGGTATGCCCAGCGTACCAGGGATGCCTAGTACGCCCTGCGTACATCCTGTACGCCCAATGTACTAAACTAAGCCCAATACCTTTCTAACTTCTAACAATCATAACTTCTTCGTTCCAACTCCGTTTTCGACGATCTTTATATCCACGGAAAGGCGTTGAAGAGCCCTACCATATTATCTAACTATCTTGGTCTAAAAAATTCTTGAACAAAAATCCGTATTTCATGCAAGAACCCGGTCTATGACTTTTCCCCTTCTACCATTCGGCCCAAAACACAATTCAAGGGGTTAAATCTCTTAACCATCATTACCTCCTTCCACAAGTACTAAACTTTGTCTCCTTAAGGCCTAAAGACTTTATACAATCGACTTCCGTCCCACGGCCCTGAAATAAGAAATGACCGGAAACAGGGTGTTATAATTCCCCCCCCCCCCCACTTAAAATAGATTGCATCCTCGAAATTAGTTCTCGCTTCCACTACAAGATGTAACCCCTTGAGGGTCCTTTGAACCTGACTCCAAGATCTGATTCATCTTCGATGTAGTATCTTCAGCAGTTGATCATCCCCCGACGATTCTACCAGCCCCGAAATTATAGCGATACCACGCGACTTGAAGAAATGTCTCTACACAACCTCCTTAAATCATAACGAAAAGAATTTCTTCCCTACTTGGGACCTATCACATCCCTGATCTCAACCTAACCAAGCAAAAATCCACAGGTTTGTAAGGGTCGAATTGTTGTAATTAGTCGAAATGTATTTTGAACTCTTCGAATATTTTGTAATGTATTTTACTAGGGCGCTTTTATTCGAAGCTTAAGTGTCTAGGCCTTAGTATATTTTTTGTACGCTTTCGGTTCCCTATAAATAGGGATATTTACTAGAGTTAGATAAGATTTTTTACAGACCTGTCTATTGTACTCTGTAAACATTCGAAAGCGTAATCGAGCTGAAACAAAATCATATTTACATTCGGTGTTCAATCACACATTCTTATCTGAATTCATACTCTGATTAATTCAATACTCGATTCTTTGATTCATCAATTGGTATCAGAGCGGGAATCACATCTGTGATCTGATTTTCATTCATTCAAAAAGTTTTTGAATCAAGTTTTTGGTTCAAAAGTTTCCGCACTTTTTGATCGTGAAAAATTTGTCTAGATCTTAGTCTGTGATTTGATTCTGCATTTGAATTGTTGAATCGAGTGTTCTTCTAGCAATTTCGATTTGATTCAAATAGTTTGATTTCAAATTTCCAAATCTTCTTAAGAATTTTCAAAATCAACTTCCGTACAACAATGGCGAGTTTCAATGTCAATTCGATGACCTTGTTTTCTCATCTGTTAGGATCATCAACCAAAATTCCAATGCTAATCCCTGAATATTATGATCAGTGGGCTGATCGTATGCAGGACTATCTGAATGGTCTTGATGAAGAATTATGGTCATGTATCATTGGAAATGTCAATGTTCCAGTGAATGTTCAACCAATCGGATCTTCTTCCACAAGTTCTGGTGTTGATAATCAATCTGATCGTCTGAAGAAACTGGAGAAAAGGTGTATGAGGGAACTGCGAGGTGCTTTACCTCCAGTTGTGTACAATTACGTAAGGAGTTGTACAACTGTAAAGGAGACCTGGAACAATCTGAAAGATAAGTTTCAAGGAAGTGAGAAGACAAAAATCAATTCAGTCAAACAGTGTTTGGTTGAGCTGAAAGATTTCAGACAAAAAGAAGGTGAAACAATCGAAGTCTACTATGATCGACTGAACGAGTTAATCTATCGATGTAATCGCTATGGAATTACCAGGACTTCAATGGAATTCAATCTCATTTTTGTGATGGGTCTTCGAAAAGAATGGAGAAGTGTAAGTATGATGGTGAAGAATCAGCAAAGTTTTGATACATTAACTCTCAATGATTTATACAATCAGTTCAAAACACACGAAACTGAGGTTAATGAAATTGTTGAAGAGACGAAGCTGCATTTGAGAGGTCCAATGGCACTTGTATCAAAGATATCTGCGAAAGAAGCAGAAAATGGTGATTCTGAGGAAGAAGAAGGATTCATCATGAATTCGGATGATGAGGCAATAGCTTTTTACTCTAATAATCGTGTTAAGAAGTTTTTCAAAACGTCGTTCAATCCGAAAACTAAGCTTGCTGAGGTAAAAGGAAGTGTTGTGAATAAAACTGCCGATGAGGAGAAAAAGAAAGTTGAGAAGAAAGATTCGAAAATGTCTGAAGGAAAGATTGAGAAAAACCTGAAAGGTGATGCTGGAATAGATTGTCATTATTGCAACAGTGTGAATCATCTTACGAATGACTGTATGCTTCGAAAGAAGGATGAGAGGAAGAATAAAGTCAAGGATGAGGCGTATTATGCAGAGAGGCTTGAGGAGGTTCGTGCGAAAGCCAAGAATTTATCACTGGTTGCAAAGGGTGAACATGAGGATGAAGATGGAACTTATCAAATCTGGTCATCCGGATCAGATGATGAAGAAATGCGAAATCCAACACATGGAGCGATGTATGCGAAAATGTAGGAGGATTCAGATGATGAGGAATTCGAAGTGAAAGGACGATGCTTCGTATCCAAAACGGCTGACAAATCTCCAATGACAACAAAGGTACGTAAAATTCTCGAATCTTTTAATATTCCTACACATGCTTATGATTCTGAACTAATATATTTTGATGAGACGGTTACTTATTTTGATTCAATTGTTGTGTCTGCTAGCAATGAGGCCAACAAATTGTCCATGGAGTTATTAGAGACCAAAAAGAGATTAGACTTGAAAATAAGCAAAATTGAATGTTTGGAATTACAAATTACAAATATATGTGTGTTAGGGATACTTTAACGAGTGAAGTCAAACTTTTGCTAGCACAAAGAAACATTTATTGTAATTCTGCAAAAAGACTCTATGGAAAATTAACTGATTTACATCATTCATGTGACATAAGTAAAGAGCAACATAGAAAATTACTTCCTTTTCTAGCATTCGAAAGAGCTAAGGTAGATAATATTTCGTATGATTGTGAGCAAATAATAGTTGATTTTGACAAAGTTCCTGATGATAGATATAAATATGGAATTGTCAAAATTGATGAATGTCTTGATGCGAATGAATTAGTTAACATCGTGAATGATACTTTGACTAAATCTGAACAAATTCAAATTTTGAAAAAGACTGAGAATTCAACATCTGATTCTCAATCTAATTTTGCTGATATTGAAGATAATTCTGACAATATTAGTGAAATTAGTGAACTTGAAGATGTTGATTGTTCTCAGTTGTCTGTTGTTAATGTTGCATCAACATCTAAAGGGAAAGAAAAAGTTAAGGATTTGATGGTTGAGAATAAAACTGATATACCCTCAACTTCGAAAGTTTATGATATGAACTTCGTGGATCTCAAAGACAGTCAAACTGATGATAGTGGTGATGAAGATGAAGAGAAAATTTCGAAGGAAAATAAATCTTCAAAGGAAGAAGAAACTCCTCGAATAGTGGTTGATCAAGTGTATGGTGATACACAAAAGTTCGAAAAAGTATTGAATGAAAAAGGTGAACACTATCTTGAAACGAATACAGTGGTTTATCCAAATTTCAAGTGTACAGATGATGTCGTTTTTCCAAATCAAGTTTTCGTAACTACTGGAAATGTTGAGAAAATCAAAACAGAATTAAAGAAGTTAGTTGAAGAGGATAATTCAAAAACAACCGATGAAGGTTTTTTCGCAAATCAAAGCACAGTTGAAAACAACTTAACAAAGAATTCGTATGTGTTCCAACGTCAAAAACCACAAAGAAAATGGGTTGAAAAATTAAAAATTGAACAAGAGAATTCAAAACAAGTTGAAAAGGAAAGTGAAAAAGTTGTCAAACTAAACTCCAAGGAATTCAAAGATCAAATTGACAAATTTTCAAAAGAAAACAACATTTTAAAAAGACAAGCAAGAAAGAAAATATTTTGGCAAAATGTTGAGTCTCAAAAGGTGTCTGAATCACAATCACCCAAAAATGTTTTCAAAGCTAAAAATTCATCTGTTTCAACAAAACCTCAACATTCATCTCAATCAAATCATTCAAAGTCTGAAGTGAATAAACAACCAAGGTTTTCGAAAGTTTCAGAAACTAATATTCCAAGAAATTTTCAAATAACTCAAATCCAAATCAAAAAGTTCTTCAAAGTCCACATTTTAATTCAAGAGTTGATAAATCATATGATCAATCTTTTATAACAAAACCAAAAGTTAATTTTGTTCCTCAAAAGCCAAATTTTCCAAATCAATCGAAGAAAGAAACTATGAAAATTTCAAGAGAAAAAGGAATGACTTCAAGGAAAAACATTGATCATTGGCTTGAAGGCAAAGGAAAGATGTATCAGTCGAATACATTTTCAAAGGAGCAAATTCACGAAGCTTATGAGAAGTATGTGAATACTTCATCAAACGACAGTTCATCTTCTAAGGATTCGAACATTTCAGTCAAAGCTTGGAAACCAGTAATAAGAGCAAAGAATGTTCATTCACAAACTCATAATTCGAAGGGTAATGTCAGTGAACATTCGAAACCATCAAAAACTTATGTTTCGGTTCCTTTAAATGAAGATGTAAACTTAATTGATAGTCTCAAAACCAAAGTTTGTGATTGGGTTAAAAGTTCTTCATTTCATTCGAAATTGAAATCTAATTTCCAAGGACCCAAAAAGCCTTGGGTACCTAAATTTTTCCATTGATTGTAGGTACTATGTGACGAGCAATATGATAATAAATGGTATATCGATAGTGGTTGCTCTCGTCACATGACTGGGAAGAAGGAGAATTTACGTGATTTTCGAAGTCTCAAAAATGCTGGAGTTGTGAAGTTTGGGAACAATAAAAAATGTCAAGTCAAAGGATATGGGAAGATCACGAATGGACAATTCACAGTGAATCGTGTGGCGTATGTTGAAGGTCTTCAACATAACTTGATAAGTGTTTCCCAACTTGTTGTGGGCACTGGCAATCAAGTTCTTTTTAACGAAGAAGGAAGTGTTATTTCGAATGTCAACACAAAAGAAGTGTTACTGAAATCCAAAAGGAAAGGTGACATGTTCACTTTGGACATCAATCCGATAGTAGGGAAACCTGCTATATGTCTTCTTTCGAAAGCAACAGCAGACTTAAGTTGACTTTGGCATCGAAGACTCTCTCATCTCAATTTTCAAAACATCAATAAACTAGTGGTACAAGATTTGGTAAGAGGTTTACCTGTACTTAAATTTGACAATGATTCTTTATGTGCAGCTTGTGAAGTTGGAAAGCAACATAAACAATGTCATCCAATTACGATTCATTCGAAAATTGTTGCACCTTTGGAGCTCTTACATATTGATTTATGTGGTCCTTCGACAGTTTCAACTCTCAACAAGAAAAGGTACATTTTAGTTATTGTTGATGACTTTTCCAGATTTACGTGGGTTTATTTTCTCAGGCTTAAATCCGAAGTTGCACAAATCATGATTGACTTTATCAAAAATATGGAAACAACATTGAAGAAGATTGTTCGAAAAATTAAGAGTGATCATGGAACGGAATTTAAGAACAAGGTTCTTGATTCATTTTTGGTGGACAAAGGAATTTCGCATAACTTTTCATCTCCATACACACCACAACAAAATGGTGTTGTTGAACGAAGAAATAGGTCTCTATGCGAAGCGGCAAGGACTATGTTGGCATATGCGAATCTTCCACAATACCTTTGGGCTGAAGCAGTATCCACCGCATATTTCACTCAAAACTGATCGTTCATTCATCGTCGTTTTAACATTACTCCATATGAAATTCTCAACAATCGAAAACCTAACGTCAAATTTTTTCATGTTTTCGGATGTAGGTGCTTAATTATGAATCTCAAGGATAATCTTACGAAATTTCAAGCTAAAGCAGATGAAGGGATTTTCTTGGGATATTCGCATAATTCAGTCGCATATCGTTTGTTAAACAGAAAAACACGAAAAGTTGAAGAAACTTTTAATCTTACATTTGATGATTATTACATTAAACAAACTACAATGCAGTTTGAAAATCATCCTATTCTGAAGAACATACAAGATGAATCTGAATCCTCACAAACCTTAGATGTAACGCCCGTAGATCCGGGCTATTCAATTTAGAGACGATAAGCATCAAAAATTACTTTTTTATGGAAGATTATTTATAGGAATTAATCTTAACTATGTTGTAGTATATGTTACAAGGATTCCGTACATATAAAGAACGCCGAAATCCGAGTTATAACGAAGAAGTTATGACCTGTCGAAGTTTCGCGACAAAACCGGCACGACACAGCGCGACGTAAATAGTGAATTTATGTTAGAGCGATATTTGGCCTTAGCGATCTAAATGAAAGTCGTAGAATATGTTAAACTGAGAGCGTTCATAAAAAGAACGTCTAAATCTGACTTCGTATGAGGAAGTTATGATTTTTCGAAGTTTCAGCATTAGCAGTATGCAGCCTGAAACTCGAGATTGAGGTCGAATGATATTTAGCCAAAACTTTCTAAATGATAATTGAAGATCTAATCAATAGTAGTCCAACGATAAAAAGACAGCCGAAAACGGAGTTCAGATGAAGGAGTTATGAATTTCGAACGAAGTTTTCCTGTCCCGGCCTACTAAAAATAATATAATAAAAATATAATAGAAATAGAGTCAAAACTAGCCGACGAAGTATAAACGAGAGTTGTAGAGCATAATCTCACCTACGCATGGATATAAAGAACATCGAAAACGGAGTTGGTATGCGAAAGTTATGAATTTATGAAGTTCGGGGCGCGAAACCCCAAAACTGTCAGAGTTCACGACATGAATACAGTGTTCACGACGTGAACTCAGTATTTATGACTTCTGGAGCCTGACAGACGCAAGTTGCGATGACTCACCTGATGACTATTGAACTCACGACATGAATATTTGAGATTCACGACGTGAATCCAGAAAAATGGCCCTATAAATAGAATTCAAGGGGCAGCCGAGTTTGGTTGCTCAATCTCTTCTCTCACTCCCGATACTCTCTCTAAGCCCTATTTTAACCCCCCGAAGCCCCGATATCATCCCGAGACCCGAAGCAAGTCCTGAAGCCCGAAGATCCCGAGAAGAAAGGAGTTTCCGAGCCGAAGCTCTGCCTGCGAGAAGCCAGGTATTTGAAGATATTCTAGTTTCACCGAAGAGCTACTACTCTTAGAGCCGTAGTGCTGCCCGATCATCTTCTGATCAAGTGAGTGTATAGTCCCTTTCATAAAAACGATTTTAATACAAGTATTGTTGGAATGTATTAAGTATACGTTTGGTGTGAGTGTGTAGTTACTTTCTTCTAACACATAAATACGAAGTATTTGCTATGAAATACATGCTATGTGTTTATATATTAATTGTTTATTTGAAATGGGCATGAAATTGATGTTTTATATAGGTGTTAAATGAATTAAACTGTGTAAGTATTTATATCTATGAAGATATTGGGTAGAACATGGGTAGATGGGATAGTTGGTGACTATGGAGTTAGCGCCTGTTGTATAAACCTTGGCGATGATGTGACTTCGTGCCTATTAGATAAACCTTGGTGACTATGGAGTTAGCGCCTACTGTTAAGTAAACCTTGGTGACTATGGAGTTAGCGCCTATTAGATAAACCTTGGTGACTATGGAGTTAGCGCCTATTGTATAAACCTTGGTGACTATGGAGTTAGCGCCTACTGTTAAGTGAACCTTGGTGACTATGGAGTTAGCGCCTACTGTTAAGTAAACCTTGGTAACTATGGAGTTAGCGCCTATTAGATAAACCTTGGTGACTATGGAGTTAGCGCCTACTGTTAAGTAAACCTTGGTAACTATGGAGTTAGTGCCTATTGTATAAACCTTGGTGACTATGGAGTTAGCGCCTACTGTTAAGTGAACCTTGGTGACTATGGAGTTAGCGCCTACTGTTAAGTGAACCTTGGTGACTATGGAGTTAGCGTCTGATAGCTATGGATTTAGTACCTGATAGATAAACTTTGGCAGCAATGGACTTCGTGCCAATTCCTTAGGTCAATCCTTAGGAACGAATGAATAAAGGATAATTGATTCTTAGGGTAAAACCTTAAGAGTAAGGAAGCTAATGGGGATGGGTAATTGGAATGATCGTTTGATGATTGAATATATATATATATATATATATATATATATATATATATATATATATATATATATATATATATATATATATATATATATATATATATATATATATATATATATATATATATATATATATATATATATATATATATATATATATATATATATATATATATATATATAATATTGTGGGTTGAAAACCCTATATGCTCACCAGGCTCCCAAGCCTGACCCACTCAGTTTTTCTGTATTACAGGTAGTGGAAAAAGAGCATAGTTGGACGATGACGAGGGATTTTGGATTATAGATCAGTAGTTATAAATAACTGTTGTAAGGTCTATTTTATACTGTTTATGCTTTTGGGCTGTATCGGAACATGACATCCCGAGATTTTATTATTTAATGAAAAGTACATTCTCTTTGAGAAATGTTTTGATAAAGTTTTATCATATCTTGTTTGGGAACAAATTCCGCAACCGTTTTCTTTAAAGGATTAATCTGATTTATAAAACAAAGCATAAACAAATCGGTCTTTTCTGGCCGTGAAATTGGGGATGTGACATTAGATATTGATTATGATTTAATTTTTGGAATTTCAGATCATGCAGTTGATGCTGAAATAAATGCAAATGATAATCATCTCTCTGAACTAACAAAGCTTACTGATGATTCAACATCAACTTCTCCAGAGAAAGGCGAAAGCATGCAAAACAATCCAGTGGAGGGGGAGCAATTGGATTCGAATACTCTAGTTGAGGAAGAGCATTCTTTCGAGGGGGAGAATGGAAAAGTGAATGCTAATGTTGAGGGGGAGCGTGATGTTGAGAGGGAGCATAATGTTGAGGGGGAGCATTTAGAGAACATTGAGAATAATAATGATTTTGATGATGTTTGTTCGATTGCAGGTTCAGAGCATGATGATATATACGAAGATGCACCTTTGGAATTTGATCCAGCATATCCGCCAATGGAAAAATGGACAAGAGATCATCCGAAGAATCAAGTGATTGGGAATCCACAAGAGGGTGTTTTAACAAGAGCTCAAATTCGTGCAAAGAATGAGGTATTGAATACTCATCAAGAATTTTGCATGTTCAATGTTTTCATCTCTAAAATTGAACCAAAAACAGTTAAGGTTGCAATGGAACACTCAGATTGGGTTGTTGCAATGCAATCTGAATTATCTGAATTTGAACGAAACAAGGTTTGGAGATTAATTCCTAAACCTGAAAATGTTTCGATTGTCGGGTTAAAATGGATTTATAAAAATAAAACCGACAAAGATGGAAATATTGTTCGAAACAAAGCCATACTTGTTGTTAAAGGATATTCACAACAATAAGGAATCGACTATGAAGACACTTTTGCCCCTGTCGCAAGACTCGAGGCGGTTCGTATATTTCTGGCTTATGCAGCTCACAAAGATTTTGATGTTTATCAAATGGACGTGAAGTGTGCATTTTTAAATGGAGAGCTTGAAGAAACTGTTTATGTGGAACAACCCCCAGCTTTTATTAACGAAGAATTTCCAAATCATGTTTATATTCTAGATAAGGGAGTTTATGGTTTGAAACAAGCACCACGAGCATGGTATGCAACTCTTACTTCATTTTTGAAACAATCTAAATTTAAACAAGGATCTGTTGATCCCACATTATTTCGAAAGAAAGTTGGGGATCATCTAATGCTTGTTCAAATTTATGTTGATGATATTATTTTTGGTTCAACTGACCCTGCTTTATCTAGAGAATTCGAAGATTTGATGAAAAGTAAGTTCGAAATGAGCATGATGGGAAAAATCAATAATTTTCTTGGTTTGAATATTCGTCAAAACAGAGAAGGAATTTTTATTAATCAAGAAATATATATGAAGAATCTGCTAGAAAAGTTTGGATTGACGAATAGCACAAAGTTACGAGTTCTAATGGCAACTGGCATAAAGTTGACACCCTCGTTAGATAAACCTGCAGTCGACATAACTCTTTATAGAAGCATCATTGATTCATTACTTTATCTTACAGCAAGTAGACCTGATATCATGTTTTCTGTGTTTAATTGTGCAAGGTATCAGTCTAATCCACGAGAACCACATCTCACTGCTGTGAAGAATATATTTCGTTATCTTAAAGGAACAATTTCGTTAGGATTGTGGTATCCTTCGAAAACTGGGTTCTTTGTACAAGCATATTCGGATGCAGACTTGGGTAGGTGTAATCTTGATCGAAAAATCACAAGTGGTGGATGTCAATTTCTGGATGGCAAATTGGTGAGCTGGCAATCGAAAAAGCAAACTTGTGTATCCATTTCAACAGCTGAAGCAGAATATATGGCTGCTGCTGCTTGTACATCACAAATTATATGGATTCAAAGTCAATTGCGTGATTATGCAATCAATATGAAAAAGATTCCATTATATTGTGATTCTCAAAGTGCAATAAGAATTTATCATAATCCTGTGCAGCATTCGAAGACTAAACATATTGCACTTCGTTATCATTTCATCATGGATCACGTGGAGGATGGGAATACTGAAGTACATTTCGTGAAAACAACTGATTAGTTAGCTGATATTTTCACGAAACCTTTAGATGAAAAATCCCTTGTGAGAATAATAGAAGGACTTGGAATGATTGATGGAAATTCTATTCCATGCGAAAAAGGAGAATGATGAATGATCAGGAATGATTCAGAGGCGCTGAATGAAAGACAAAGCAATATCCGTCAGCATTCAGAGGTTACTATTCATAGTCAACGCTTCGACCCCTTCGAATTCGTAAATTTATCACTAAATTTAAGGGTTGATTCAGAGGTTACTGTTCATAGTCAACGCTTCGACCCCTTCGAATTCGTACATTTGTCACTTATCAGAGAATGATAAAATTTCGTGTTTTTGCAACAAGTACAGTATATTTTAATTTTCGAAAATTCAAAAATCCAAAAAGATTTTCTTTTGTTTTGTTATTTTCATTTTCGAAAAATTCAAAAATCCAAAAAGATTTTCTTTTGTTTTGTCATTTAATTTTTGAAAATTCAAAAATCCAAAAAGATTTTCGTTTGTTTTGTCATTTAATTTTCGAAAAATTAAAAATCCAAAAAGATTTTCGTTTGTTTTGTCATTTAATTTTCGAAAATTCAAAAATCCAAAAAGATTTTCGTTTGTTTTGTCATTTAATTTTCGAAAATCCAAAAATCCAAAAAGATTTTCATTTGTTCTCTCTTTACTTTCGAAAAATCAAAACAACAAAAATATTTTGTTTCTTATTTCTTTTTAGTATTTTGTTGCAGATAATCATGAAGATACAGAGTGGCTTATGCTTGCAGTTCTAGGGTCAGGTACATTTTTCGTATGAATCGATAAATTTTTCATCATTTGAACTAGTTAAGTTGTCCCTAGAAGCATGATGCATGTTGTCCAAAAGCCTCCAATGACTCAATGTGTGTGTACGAAAGCCTTAATGAAATTATTCATACGAAAATTTCTTCCCAATCAGGCTTATATTCACATTAGTCTCTGAGCTACCTGACTCTTCTCAAAATGAGTTAAGAGTTTACTGTTTGGTCCATAAATAACAGAGGTACTTTTCGTGTCTTACATCAATCTTTTTCACCTATAAAGTTCTTACACGATCACACACAAAGACATATGTCCGAGAGGTCTCTGATCAAACCCATCGAGACTTAGACATATCAAAAATCTGTGTTTATGATCTGACATCATGAGACCGTGATGAAAGTGAAACCCAATTTTCAATATACTTTTAAGGAATTGACGGGGAACAATGTTCCAGATTTTCACGAAACATTTGTTTCAGTACCAAAATTCAAAACTCAAAATCATATTCATTTCAAATGAGTGGTCTTGATCAAACATTCGAAAACCATGATGTTTGTTACACAACAAGATCCAGCACAAATTTTTTTTCTTGAATATGATTTCCGTGTGAGTTTCATTCGAAAGTCCATGTCACTTAAAATTTTTCAAAACACACTTGTCACTGAGTACACTGGTTATACAAGTAATTTCTGTTACAATTTCTCACCTTATGTTGAGGATGATATGTAACGAAATTTTTTCCTACCCACGAAGCATTATAAAAGAAACTCTTCGATACTTGTCAACAAGTATTCGATTGTAATTCACGGGAGCCCACACAAGCTATTGATCATTTCTCTTAATGATTAATGAAGTAATCTTTGCCCGGGATTTCATCTGCTTTTGTGTCAATTGTTTGACATCACAATATCCCAAATTTTTCTTATCTTTGTTTCTTGTCTACATTCTTTGGAACACTGCACTCACGAAATCCTTGAGGTTCTGAGTAATACCAAAAGTGAAAGAGCCTTGCTTCCATACAAAGGGTTCTGACGGTTACAATCATCATGGGGATAACAAGACAGGCTGTTTATAAATGACGTATGGTATTCTGTCCGTTTTTCAAGGCGATGTGACAGCTACTTTTTGACGCATGGCTACTTTTAGGCAGTAATGGTCCGATTTTCAAGGTGCCACATCGGATATCATTAAATACTTATCCCGCTTCAAATTCAAACTTCATGGTTACATATAAAAGGGCAGTTAAGGGTTCATTATTAGTTTACGCGATTAAAAAGAACAATTCCCAAATTCTCTGATCTTCAAAATCTTCAAACCCTAACAATGGCGACTTCTGCTCATGTTGATTCTCATACCACTGAAGATGCCTCTTCATTACCAATAATGAAGATTCAAGCATCAAACTATCACTTGGAGGGTGATGTTTCTCAATACCCAAAAGAATTGAAGATGCGAATCGTTGCTTTGAAGAACTCTGTATTGTCTAAGGCGATGTTCAGTTCATTCTCTGTTCCAGTGTCCTGGCTTTCTCAAGCAGGATCAACTGCTACTTACAATAAAGCTTCTGATACAATTACTTTTCATCTGGTGAACGACAAAAAGGTCAAGCTATCCAAGAAATTATTTTGTCAAATTCTTGAAATTCCGAATTCACCTCCATATGTTGCTTTCACATTCCCTCAAATCGTTAACATGTTTAATGAGATGGGATATCAACCTCCATTGTCTAAGATCAGTGATTTTAAGAAATCTGGTCTTCCACGACTATGGAATTTCTTATTTGGAATCTTTCTAAGATGTTTAACTGGGAGAACAGTTGGTGTTGATAAAGGAAGAATGGAAGTTTATGCAATGGTTGCTGGAATTTATTATGATCTTCAAGTGGATTATTCTACACAATTATGGAAGGAATTCCAAAAGGGTGTAGAGCACACGAATGATATTCATGGTATTTCGTGTGCAAGATACTGGAGCTTGATTTTGCAATACTTTTACAGCAAGGAAGGGATTTTGGTACCCAATGATGAAGAAAGAGCCGTTTTTCAATCGTATCACTATCCGAAGGATGTTACAGATAGTGCTGAAGTTTTTCCATCAGTTGCTCGTATTCCTGATGCAATGCTTAAACGAGTTGATCCTTCGAATTCTGTCTTGGTGGCATATTTGAAGACCATTGATTCTACAGTCGATACTGGCATTCTATTGGGAAGAGATGATAAGAAATCCAAGAAGACGAAGAAGACTGAAACTGAGTTGAAATCTTCGAAATCTCCAAAGAAGCAGCATGAAACAGTTGAAGTGTCTGTTGCTGAAACTCAAGTGATTGAGCCTCTTATTGAAGAAACACAAGAGAATGTAGTTATTCCTTCGAAGACTGGTATGTTTCGAAGAATAAAAATGAAGTCAACCCATAAAAGCAAGTCTCCTATACATAAAGTGGTTCGAAAACCTCAAATCACTCATCAAGGTGTTTTAATTAGAGAAGTGTCAGTACCTGTTTCTCCGGTGTCCAAGAAACGAAGGGCTGAGGATATGGCAAAACATTTGTCCAAGAAGAAGAAGAAGAAGACTCGAAAACTCGTGATTTCTACTGAGTCAACAGAAGATGATGAGGAAAGAATTCCAGAAACCCCAGAGTTTACTCCTCACGAAGAAAGTTCGACTCCTGAGCAGACAGTTGTCATACCACCCGAAGATTTGGTTGCCAAATCAGTTTTTGAGGAGGTACGAACTTCAGGCATCCCTACAAACGTATCTGATATGGATGCAAATTTCAATATGGGTGATGGAGATGCGAAGAATGAAGATCCAGGTCAATCTACTTCTGTTTCCTTCGAAAGTCTTGTTTCTTTACCACCATTCATTATTCCTACTACTTCAACCACTGATTCTCCTACATTCGAACACATTATCAATCAACCATTCACTTCTATTTTTTCTTCTCAGTCCACCGACACACCCAAACCGACTTCGAATGTTCAAGAAACCATTTTTATGGAGACAGAAACTGATACAGAGGGGTTTGGAGGCACGTTTGAGGAATTGGAATTTCATGATGAAGAAGAGCAGTTTCCAGATCATATGCTAATGACCATGAAGCAATTTAAAATTCTGAATCAGAAGTTGAAGTCGATAATTCAATCTCAAGCTGATTTGGGGGGTGGCTCATCTATTTCAAGTTTGGAGGTTGATACTATGTTGAAGATGTTCGAAGCCAGAATTGTGAGCAGTGTATCTGGAATGCTTACTGACTCTGAATCAAGAATTTTGGAGAAAGTTGATCATAATGATCAAAATAATGAACTTCAGATCAATTCTCAAAATTCAAAGTTTACAAGTGATGTGAAAGAGTTGAAGAATGTCACAAAGGAAAGGCATGTTCTTTTTGTTCAGGAAGTGAAGAAAGTAAGGGAGGATGTTAATTTGCAAATTCGTGAACTTCGTGAAGACATGCAAAAAGAAGTTGCTTCTGTTCAACAAGATTATGCATCCTTGAATCAAAAGGTTGATATAATTTGTGACGCTGTCACCAAATTTGTCAAATTGTATGAAAGGTTGAGTCCTCAACTTACTCAACTTTCAACATCCAAAAGTGCAAACTTTGAGGAGGTGATTACTTTGCTACATGAGTTAAAAGAAATTTCAGAAAGGCCAATTTCTTCTTCCCTGATTACTCCTGAATTTTTATCACAAAAGTTTATCCAATTCGAAGCCATTCTCAACAAGCAACTTACTCCTCTCTTTCGCATATCAAGCCTTCTTCCAACAACAAATGCCCCACCTGTTTTCACAGGGGTGCAAGGGGGAGAAAGAAAAACTAGAGAGTCGAAGACTAGTGGTGAAGATGCGAAAGTTGTAGGAAAAGTTTTTTCTTCGAAGATCCCAACAACAAAGCCAGTTATAATTTCTGCTGGGATGGTTACTTCAACAGTCATTACAACGCTACCTATTACAAGACCTATTTTGAAAGGAATTGTAATTGGTAAATCTATGGAGACTGGTGAGAGTGGTTCGAAACCAAAAGAGGCAATTGACAATCCAGCTTTGAAAGATAAAGGGAAATCGATTGTAGTGGAACTGTCAAAAGAAGAAAAGAAGGCTGCAGCAGAAGCTGAAATCGAAAAACTGAGGTTGATTCAAAGTATTATGGCTCAGCGTGCTAGTGATCTGAAGGGAATGGATAAAGGTGATCCTTCCAAACACTACAATTACGAAACAATCGAGGCCAAGGTAGCATATAATCACATGTATTCGTTTGAGAAGAAACCAAAACAAAGTTATTTGGTCACGAATACTGATGCAAGTCAGCTGGATTTTCCGATAAACGAAATGATGTTCATCATGCCTCAGTTCAAAGCTGAAGGAAATTTTAAAGGAAAGCATGAAGGTACACACATGAAAATTCGTTTTCATGCTGTTCTTGCAAAAGCCCCTGAGGAAGTATGGTCATTGATTAAAATCAAGAAAGTGAGCAGTATGAAAAAGGATGTGATATTCGAAAACACAGTCCAAAATTTCAAGTATGTGGTTGCCAGGGCAAATGGAAATATTTGTGAGTTTACTGTTGCAGATTCTCCATTGATGAACTTGTATGATCTTATACAAGTTGCATTAATTTTAAAAGACAAAACATTTTCATACCTTCAAAACATAGAACCTGATGAATTCAAGCTTGGGGTTGCTCACATCAAGATTTTCATCGAAAATTACTATGAGTGCTTGGCTCTTACAGATGTGGAGTTAGCTACGACTAAGGGTATGGAAATTAAAGTTCCGATGGCTCCTACGAAGACTCAGGCAGAATTGAAGAAGTTTGCTGATGGTGAAATCTGCTTGAAGCCTTTTGGAATGGTATTCGCAGGAAAAGCTAAACGGTTCTTATTCCAGGCATGCGAAGTGGAGAGATATTCAACGTCTCAATATACGAACTTAATTGTTCGTATGAATCACTTTAAGAAGAACAATGAAGGAGATAAGAAAGAGCTGAAGAAGATTATCTCCTGGTACACGGAGATTCGAAGAGTGATGCTGTATTCCATCCAGCTTCTTACTAATTGAGTATTTCGACTATGATTACAAAGGGGGAGATTGTAAGGGTCGAATTGTTGTAATTAGTCGAAATGTATTTTGAACTCTTCGAATATTTTGTAATGTATTTTACTAGGGCGCTTTTATTCGAAGCTTAAGTGTCTAGGCCTTAGTATATTTTTTGTACGCTTTCGGTTCCTTATAAATAGGGATATTTACTAGAGTTAGATAAGAGTTTTTACAGACCTGTCTATTGTACTCTGTAAACATTCGAAAGCGTAATCGAGCTGAAACAAGATCATATTTACATTCGGTGTTCAATCTCGCATTCTTATCTGAATTCATACTCTGATTAATTCAATACTCGATTCTTTGATTCATCAAGGTTTATTTGGCCCAAAACCTTCTCAGCTAAACGTCGTCGCTAATCCCACACACAAATATACTGATACTAGGAACCCAACGATCACATACTAACTAGATTGGGCTCCTATTCGACTTTAATGAAATTTAAATTGCTATCCACTAACAGCACCCAAGCTTACCCCCAACCCACTAACCAACAACTGCATTATCCTTGATACCCAAACCAACTTGCACTCTATTCCTTGATCCCAACCACTGATAACCAGATTCCCAGGAGGCTCTAAATCCACATAGCATTCACAAACTCCATCACGCATGCAAACGAAAGCAAAGATAATTAATCCATTCATAATGAAAAATTAGTTAGAACAGAGCTAAATAAGACATTTCCATTCAACCGATCATCCAAGATTACAACTAAACTTTGAAACATAAATCTGCTCACTGCTCCCACGAGCATAATGATAGTCCATCCAATAATCCGCACTTTGCATCAAAACCCCTCATCCGCTCAGGTGTACATCCACCTGAAAAATCACTCGAGACATCTCCAATGAACTTCGTGACTCGAGATTTCATAACCAACACCTCACACTGGAAACCAAACTCCTAATAGACAGCCCACAAGAAGATGAGGTCCACCATAACAAACATTAATTAAGCGACTTCTGAGTCTTGCCCACAAGAATCATACAACCACCTGTTCACGATACATCGTGACACCTTCTAACTACTAAAACGATAAGCTCACGATACTACGCCGATCTTGTCGTTGGTCCCTTTTCCTCATAACCTTACCCAAAGGTATCCAGAGCTATTGTAAATCAAAATTAATGTGAACATTATCTATTCATGATAGTGGATGTAGGAGTATTTAAAGATGGAGCTTCTATTATTGGCCATATTAGTTCTAAAGGATACTCAAATATGTCATGTAACTTCTTCATGGACATTACAAGATTGTTCACATCAAAATCAAATTAAACGATTATATGTACATGTTAGGTAATCATGATAACCACGATCAACTTTTAATAAAATAAAATTCCATATCACTTCGAAAATATGCTTGATGTCTGTTCATACAGTTTTGGAATGTACTGGTAGGAGGAGACTAAGGAAGAGCTTTTATTGAAGGCATGATCTTTCTATTCGTCTAAGAGACCAATTCCCAAACAACGAATTTGACTAGACCGATCATCATACCCGCTAATCCTTCATGAGGTTTTATCACAATAGAGTATTTTGGATTTATCTTATGAACATCATTCAATATCAATTCCATTATAGTTTGATTTATTAATACTTAATATAATTATTAACCTTAAATGATTATCGATTAAGGCTAGGATCCATATTTGGACTTGCGATGTGTAAAAGGATGTCGTAAACACACCACAAAGTTATTTTGGAAGGCAATGCACAATGCCAATTTCAACCTCTTACGAAACTCCTAGATCATTTGAGATTAATTGGACATTCAATGGCATGTTAATCTCGATTGTGTTGATCTCGATTTAATGATGGGGATGCTACAAATCATTGAATAAATGGTGAATCGAGCATGCAAAACCGCTTGATCATCGACGCAAAATTAGTCTCACATTGACATGTCAGTTAACCACACATGCTCCATCAATAGAAAATTTCCCGAGCGACTCTCATTTTAACTTATATTCTCGCAATAACGTGATGGTTAACCACACATGCTCTATCATCATAATATAAATAAAATGTGTGTTTTCATGGGTAACATACAAATTACGATTTTGATATATATAAAACAAAAATTTTGTTTTATTACTTGATTAATACTTTTAATCTTGAAACAGAATCTGATCGAACCCTTTCGGTGACTCTACTCTTAAAATACAAAAAGGAGGTGAGGTAGGTAAGCGTGAAGCATATTGAAAACCGACATCATTAGGAATCATAGAGACTTACCAGTATTAGAGTAAGGGAGCCCAGTCTTGATGCAATGATAATCTTGTCTTTCTAATTTAATTTTCTTATTAAATAAAGTTCAAGATAAATATTCAAATTTTAGTTCAAGTTTAAATAATATTAAAATTTAATTAATTAAATGTTCAATTTTAAATTTAATTAAATAATATTTCAAATTAATCTTAAAATTAGAATATTCAAATTTAAACAATTAAAATAATATTCAATATAAATATTCAGCTTTTATTCAAGTTTAAATAATATTCAAATTTAAACTATAATTAGATAATATTCTAAACTAATCTCCTTAAATATTCTGATTTAAACAATTAAAACAATATTTTAATCAAGAGGTTTATCCTAAAATTTTGAAAAGACCAAAAATCCAAAAATCTGGAAAAAGCCTGATTACGTGTCGCGTAATGCCAAGATTTACCTAAGTACACTATCTAAAGGTAGTGGAATAATCAAAAGATTTACCTAAGTACAGATGCATCCTAAAATATAGATTTTACTAGTTTTAGCAACATACTTTAAATCAAATTAAAGGAAGGATAAAACACTTACCTCTTGATCCTTATATCATGTAAATGAAAGCCTTTGTCACACCCCAAAACCGGAACGGCGGAATCGTTCGGGGGTGGAGGACGTCATGTACAGTATCACAACAATGCAAAGTAGTAAACAAGCAACAACATCGTCCATTCCATTAATAATATAATTTCATACAAGTGTGTTATGTCAAGTTATATAGACACCAAAAATAATATACATCAAAATAAAGATGAGTCTTGAACGAGCTCCATCTTCTCAAAAACCTGGCTCCGGTACCTGTCTACTAGCGACCTGAGAATACAAGTTATTTTGAAAGAGTTGATCAGCTTTAAAGCTGGTGAGATCATAAGTATATTAGTTTCTGTAGTTGTATGAAAGTGTTTGTAAGTCTGTAATTGTATATGTTTGTAAAAGTTTGTATTTGTTTGAATTCTCCTAGAAAACCCTATGTTTCCTACTAAAAGTAGCCTTCTACCAAGGCATCTAGTGTCTGTGTGTGTGTCTCTTGTAAGAGTATGTATTTTCCCCAAACCTGACTATCATTAACCAAAAATATAGTTCTTACATTATTGTTTATTGTGTGAATATCACCAAGTAAATGTAAAGGAAAAATAAAATAGTACTGTAGTGTTGTATTAAGTAACTACTGCTGTACTAATTACTTTAAACCTATTGTTATTTAAAGTACCATGTGATCGGCCTGTATCCTGCTACCGACTCAATAGAAAAACGACAATGTAAGATGTCGTAAGAAATGACGTTTGGAACCCGTAGACTTGCAAGTCCCACTGTAGCGAGCAACAAGGTGTAGGATAGTCAATCCAGTATAGATCTATACGCAAACTCATACGCTCCCCAATTAAGGAGATTCTGGATACAAAAACGGTCATGGCAGGTAGTGTCATGCCCCGTTTAATGGCTCACATAAATGTAATAATGCATATGTAATGAATGTGCTAGCTGTATTGTATGTTCTCCCTCTATCTAGCCTGTATGTTCTCTCTGTATGGTATTGTTTGTTATCTCTTTCTCTGTACGGTATTGTTTGTTATCTCTTTCTCTGTATGGTATTGTTTGTTATCTCCTTCTCTGTATGGTATTGTTTGCTATCTACTCTGTATGGTATTGTTTCATGTATGAACTGACTCTTTGTATGTTTCATTGTTCTAGTAATAGTTTTAGTATCTTCCTAAACTACTCCTATAGTAGCTTACTAGTAATGTATGAACATGTTTGTATACCTTGCTACCCAAAGGCATTGAACTGAATGAAAGAAGTAACCTTTATGACTATATATGTATACATGATATACAACTAATATTTAAACGACCTTCGGACGGATAACCGATGCCTTAAAGCCACATCCAAACAAGGAAAAGGAAATTAAAGCGAGCTAGCCTTCCTAAGTCCATTAAACATTACTTATATAACTATACATATATAGGCATGCATTTGACAATATAAGTATAAAAGAGTTTAAACAGAAGTATTTGACATGAAAAGGAGTTTGTAAAACAGTTTGAAGTAAAACAGTTTGGTAACACATTTTGAAAGGTAAGAAATCCACTTGTTTGGTAGTTACTAATCACATGTGATTGATATAATAACTATAGTTGTTCAACTTGTATTCCCCCCCATAAAAGCATTTTAAAACATTTAAAAGGTTAATTAAGGGGTATGAACTCACCTGTAGTGAGTGGTTTGGATGAACTGATGATATAGGATTTCTAGGTGTCAAGTGAAGACTTGAACACACACAATGATCCTAGTTAACATATAATAACACATATATGTATCCAATTAGTCTTTAAACAACTAATTAACAAAGTTAAGATATCCTAGGACATGTAAAACACTTGATATAAGTGTTATAAGTGCTAATGATTGCATCTAAGTGTTGTAGGACATTGCTATTGAGTTTAGGGTTCAAGGGAACCCCTTACATGAGTTTACGGTTTTATGACCATAACTCATTGAGTTTACAGTCGTAAACCCATGCGTTTATGGCCGTAAACTCATGCTTATTTGACCATTTGATGTTTTGAAGCTCTACAAGTCCTTAGAAGCATTTCCACTTGAAGTATAAGCCTATGGAAGGGATTAGGGCACCATTTCACTCCTAAATGGAGTTTACGGTCCTTAGACCATTTTCCTTTGGGTTTACGGCCATAAACCCATATGGTTTATGGTCTTTTGATGTTTTCATGTACTAAACTCATTAAGGAATGGATCTATAAAAGTTTCCAAGGCTTAGAAGGGTAAAGGGCACAATTTGGCACCCTTTTTAGGGTTTACGGTCCAAGAACATCTTGGACCGTAAACACCTTGATCTTGGTGTTTCTTGGGTGATTTCTATATATATGGAAGTGTAACAAGCCTTAAGATACTATAGGATAGAAGTAATTACAAGATAGAAGCTTGACAAGGTGAAAAAAGTCCAAGAACACTAGTGTGTGTTCTTGGTGTTCTTGGTGAAACTTGAAGATCTAACCTTTTGGAATGATTTCACGGATGGAAGTGTGTTAAAACACTAGATTAAGTAATATCTCAACTTAAAAGGGCTAGAAACACTTACAAGTTGAAGATCTTGAAGAAAAAGTCGAAGATACTTGTGAGAGAATTGAGTTTGGATCTTGAGTTTGTGAAAAATGGCAAATAATGACCAAGTGTCATATATATACCCCCAAAATAGGGTTTACGGCCGTAAACACCCTTCTTTAGGCCGTAAACTCCAAACTCTTGGAGTTTTGGAATAATATTGTTGCACAATATACCCTAGGGCATTCTCTCTCCTGATATCTCCTGAAGTGCTAATCCTAAAATTCTCAAACTTATTCCAAAAATCTTGAAATTTAGCGGAAACTTTTCTGACTTCTATTGAATTGAAATGTTGTACAGAATAGAAATTTCAGGTTGTCACATCATCCCCCCCTTAGAAGGAATTTCGTCCCGAAATTAGAGTTTAAGCAAATAAGTAGTTACAAATAACTAAGTAAAAAGACGATGATATTTCAGTTTCATATGATCCTCTCGCTCCCAAGTGAATTCAGGTCCTCGCTTGGCGTTCCAACGAACCTTCACTATCAGGATGCGGCTTTGTTTCGTTTGCTTGACCTCCCGATCCATGATCTCTACAGGTTCTTCCACAAAGTTGAGGCTCTCGTTGATCTCGATCTCGTCGAGTGGGATTACAAGAGTCTCGTCGGACAGACACTTTTTCAAGTTCAAGACGTGGAAGGTAGAATGTACGTTACTGAGTTCGCTCGGTAAGTTAAGTTTATAAGCTACAGGGCCGATTCTTGCGAGAATCTCGAAAGGCCCAATGTACCTTGGATTTAGCTTTCCACGCTTTCCGAAGCGTATCAAGCCCTTCCAGGGTGAGACCTTCAATAGAACACGGTCGCCCACCTGGAATTCCAACGGTTTCCTTCGTTTATCAGCGTAGCTTTTCTGTCGGTCTCTATAGGCTTTCAATCGTTCACGAATTTGAACGATCTTCTCTGTCATTTCCCGAATGATCTCCGGACCTGTGAGAGTGCTTTCAGGAACTCGTCCTTTAGCTAACTGGGTATCACCCACCTCAGCCCAGCATAGAGGGGATCTGCACTTTCGGCCATAGAGGGCCTCGAGTGGAGCAGCCCTTATGCTCGTGTGATAACTGTTGTTATAGGAAAATTCGGCAAGGAGTAAATGAGTATCCCATACTTTCCTAAAGTCGATCACACAGGCTCGCAGCATATCTTCCAAGGTTTGGATCGTTCTCTCACTTTGCCCGTCTGTCTGCGGATGGTAGGCTGTACTCATGTCCAGCCTAGTTCCTAGGGAACTTTGTAACGACTGCCAGAACCTCGAAGTGAATCTACTATCTCTGTCCGAGATAATGGATATGGGAACACCATGCAGTCGTACAATCTCCCGTATGTAAGTTCTTGTAAGCTTCTCCATCTTGTCTGTTTCTTTGATAGGCAGGAAGTGTGCGGACTTGGTCAATCTGTCGACGATGACCCATATGGTATCAAGTCCACCCGTTGTCTTGGGCAACTTGGTTATGAAATCCATAGTGGTCCGCTCCCACTTCCACTCCGATATCTCTGGCTGTTGTAGTAGACCTGAGGGCTTCTGGTATTCGACCTTGACCTTTGCGCAAGTAAGACATTTACTTACGAAGGTAGCAATCTCTGCTTTCATGTTAGGCCACCAGTATAGCTTTTTAAGATCCAGATACATCTTATCTGAACCCGGGTGGACGGAATAACGAGTGTTGTGCGCCTCGTTCATGACCAAGTCTCTGAAACCACCAAGTTTCGGGGTCCAGATCCGATCCATGAGATAATAAGCTCCGCCACCTTTAACCTCCAAGTTCTTATCCATCCCTCTTAGGGATTCACTTGCCACATTTTCAGGTTTCAAAGCGTCAAGCTGAGCCTCCTTAATTTGTGTGGACAAGTGTGAATGGATAGTCATAGTCAATGATTTGACTCTACGACCAGAATATTCTTTCCGACTTAGGGCGTCAGCTACTACATTGGCTTTACCCGGATGATAACGAATTTCGCATTCGTAGTCACTGAGTAGCTCGACCCACCGTCGTTGTCTCATGTTGAGCTCCTTCTGGTCGAATATATGTTGTAGGCTTTTGTGGTCTGTAAAGATTGTGCTTTTTGTACCATACAGGTCGTGTCTCCAGATCTTCAGAGCAAACACAACTGCTCCTAACTCAAGATCGTGGGTGGTGTAGTTGTCCTCGTGTGTCTTCAGCTGTCTCGAGGCATATGCGATGACCTTACCTCGCTGCATCAGAACACATCCGAGTCCTTGATTTGACGCATCGCAATAGACAACGAAGTCTTCTATCCCTTCGGGGAGGGATAGTATTGGTGCGGTGCACAAGGCTTGCTTGAGCGTTTGGAACGCTCTCTCCTGCTTCTCTTCCCAGTCAAAGGCCACGCCCTTCTGGGTCAGTGTCGTAAGAGGTTTCGCAATGCAGGAGAAGTTCTGAATGAACCTGCGATAGTAGCCAGCGAGGCCTAGAAATTGACGAATTTCTGTAGGCGTCTTCGGTGCTGACCAGTTCTCAATGGCTTTGATTTTGGATGGGTCCACGTGTATTCCCTCCTTGCTAATCACGTGCCCTAAGAATTCGACTCGTCGGATCCAAAATTCGCATTTCGAGAACTTCGCATAAAGCTTCTCCGAACGTAGTGTTTCTAAGACTTGTCGCAGATGTTGACTATGTTCCTCCTTACTACGAGAGTAGATAAGTATGTCATCGATGAAGATGATGACGAACTGATCCAAGTAAGGACGACACACCCTATTCATTAAATCCATGAATACTGCGGGCACGTTTGTTAATCCGAACGGCATCACTACGAATTCGTAGTGCCCATAACGAGTTCGGAAGGCTGTTTTCGGAACATCCTCCCCTAGCACTCGTAGTTGGTGATATCTGGATCTTAAGTCGATTTTTGAAAAGAAGTTCGCCCCTTGAATTTGGTCGAATAAATCGTCAATCCGAGGCAAAGGATAACGATTCTTGACGGTCAGTTTGTTGAGCTCCCTGTAGTCGATGCACATACGAAACGATCCGTCTTTCTTCTTGACGAACAAGACTGGAGCTCCCCAAGGTGAGAAGCTTGGCCTTATAAATCCCTTGCTGAGCAGTTCGTTAAGTTGACAGGACAGTTCTTGCATCTCTGCAGGTGCTAGACGATAGGGCGATTTGGCTACGGGGGTAGCCCCTGGAACTAAGTCGATTTTGTACTCGACTTGTCGTTGCAGAGGTAATCCTGGTAGTTCTTCTGGAAAGATGTCGGGAAAGTCGCGTACTACTGGAATGTTTTGAATGTCTTTCATTCCTTGGCTCACATCGACCACATGAGCAAGGAATGTGCGACATTCCTTTCGCAAGAACTTCTGAGCCTGAATGCTCGAGATGATACGAAGGTTTGTGTCGGGTTTGTTGCCATATACTACTAGGGTTTCGCCAGACGACAGATTAAGGCGTACAACCTTTTCGTAACACATGATGTCGGCACGATGAAGACTCAACCAATCCACGCCGATGATGACGTCGAAACTTTTAATTGAGACCGGCATGAGGTCGATCGAAAATGAATGGCTATCTAAAGTTAGGGTACACCCTATGAATATACTGCTAGTGCTCTCCGTCTTTCCATTAGCCATTTCTACAGTGAACGGTTCTTTAAGTGCTCGTGATTTTTTCTTAAGTAACTGAGCAAATTTTTGGTTCACGAAGCTCATCTCCGCTCCACTATCGAATAGTATACATGCATATGAGTTATCGAGGAGAAACGTACCAGTGACCACTGTGGGGTCGGCAACTGCTTCCTCGTGGCCTATGGCCAGCACTCTTGCCACTCCACCGGCAAACCCTGCCTTCGGGCAGTTCCTTTTGAAGTGGCCTACCTTGCCACATCCGTAGCAAGTCTGGCCCACTCCTGTGCCGGGGACTTGGGTGATTGGCCTCGCCGGAGCTTTGCAGAAACGGACAGTGTGCCCCTTCCTGTTGCAGTTTGAGCACTGCATTTCCCGGCAGGCTCCTGTGTGGTGGAAGTTGCATTTGTTGCACTTAGGCAAACTTCCAGAGTACTGCTTGACCGGAGCAGCAGCGGCAGGTGCTATCGCAGCATGAACTGCCACGACCTGCTGCTTTTTGGCAGCCTTCAATTTCTTCTTGTCACCCCAGAATTTCCGCTTGGACTCAGCGGTTCTGGCGGGTTCTGAGATGGCCAGGGCGATTGTTGCGGCCGGGGTACGAACCCCATGGTCTATGAGCCGTTGTGCTAATCGTTTGGCACTATCAAATGTAGTGGGGTGTGAAGCCAAAACATTTCCCTGGTATGGTGGCATCAGCCCCCATATGTATCTCTCGATCTTCTTTCCCTCCGTATGAACCATGTTGGGACAGAGGGCCACCAGTTCACAGAACCTGGCGGTATACGAGACTATGTCGGAGCCCTTCATGGTTAGGCTCCATAGTTCCTCTTCTAGCTTTTGGATCTCGCCCCTCGGGCAGTACTCCTCAATCATGAGGTCTTTCATAGTATCCCAGCCCATAGCATTAGCCACCACAAGGGATAGTGACTTGACATGGCTATTCCACCATGTTAGGGCTTTTGATTCGAAGGTACAAGCGGCAAACTTGACCTTGCTCTCCTCTGGACAGGAGCAGATTTCGAAAACCGATTCGGTTTTCTCGAACCATTGCGAGAGGGCAATGACTCCACCAGTCCCCTTGAAGGACAATGGCTTGCAGTTTGTGAAGTCCTTATAGGAGCACTCTCTCGAGCACACGGGAGCTTCACCCTAAATAAACTGCACAGGGGTTCCTCCTCCAGTGGAACCAGAAGAGTGATATTGAGCCATGGCTGTAGCCACAGCCGCAGCTACAGCGGCATTTAGTGCTGCCGTATCGATCTGAGGAGCAAGTGGTGTCGGTGCGGGAGGCATCTTTGAACTATAAGTTTAGAAAGATGAAGACAATGATAAGAATTTAATAGGAAATGATGAGGATGAATCATGGACTAACTCTCCATAGCCCACCAGTAAAATTGAATAGCAAGATTCAAGGATGATCTAGTACTAGCAGATGATAGCAATTGGATATTGATTTCCATAAGATTAGATATATGTCAAAGATACTGGGATTACAGATGTAACAAGTTCGGGAAAAATGACCTAGAAGTAGGTCTTACATCAACCAAGATGGGAAAATTTTGACAGAACTACGACCTAATCAAGACCTAACAGGTCTAAGATTTACAAAGATAGGAAAATTAGACTAGAGTTTTTACACAAACTAGGTTATATCCAAAAGAAGAAGTCGATAAGACTCTATCAGCGACGAGAACTACTAGAGTGAGTTCTTGAATCCGATAGAAGGCGTTCTATGTCCCTCATTCGCCTATCAGATCTTGCTTGCTGAGCTCGAAGTTCTCTGACTTCAGTTTGGGTTTCAGTAAGTTTCCTCTGTAGAACTGCATTGCGGACCTGAGTCCTTTCATGAGTAGACTCTAGTTGGCGAATGCGGACTGTGTTAACGCCAGAGTTGTCATCAACCTCTACTACTCGGTCAATAGCTGCTCGACCTTGCTCAGCGTTCCGAGCAATCCTACGGACCATTATGGTTAGGACCCTGTCAGCTGAACCTCCCTCGGTGAGTTTGTAGAAACTTCTGTCCCCATTGTAGGGAATGGGTTGCCCCTGTTCCTGACTCCACCTGTTCAAGTTTGTGGCCCACAGAGGAGTGGGTCCTTGAAATGCTGGACGAGGGTTCAGGTTTGGGTTTTGAGCAGCTGGGGGTAGGTTGTTGACTTCAGGCTCTGAGTCAGAACCATCAGAAAAGCCTTCAGCTTCATGATCATCCAAAGGGATTGGGTGATCATCTTCTGGCTCTTCTCCAAGCCATCCAGTATTGCCGTTGTTGGGATAGTACGGGTCTCCGGGAAGATGGAATCCAACCATTAATTCTACACGAGAAAAGAGGTGTAAGAAATAACTACATAGACGATCTAATTAAATAATTATAAGATGATCTTTATTAGTTACTCCAATACTTGTTTAGTGCATACCAGTTATATGTAACACAGACAGGATAGACCTTCGAATAGGTGACCCTAAATCTAAGCCCACAACCAAACAAGGACAGGAAGTAAAGCAAAGATTACAGATTCTAAGTCTATGATATCCTAGCACATATAACCTTAGGGTATCCACTAAACCACCATTGACATACTAATAAAGACCTTTAGTTCTCAGATAAGTAATTATAGTCACACAAAATACTCCTATAGTATTTTAAGTTTATGTTCTGTTCTACTGTTCTCGTTGTAGTAGTGTTGGTAAGTTTTTAGACTTGTTGCAACCTCACAACCATACTTAGGCACATGCTAATCACTCCTCGGATAATGTAGTTGATCAGGCTACATCTTCCCAGGGTTGACCATATGTCTCTAAGTCTACTTGTGCTGTCCAACAATCGTAATACTTTTGTTCTGTCCTAGTGACACTAATTTTAGTATGAATGCAGGTATGTATACTTGGTTAAATATTTTATTATTTAAAAGTATAAACTATTTATCAGAGTATTTTAATCCCGCTTGCGTTTATATTTCATATATCTTTTATGGGTTGATACACTCAATTCACTATAAACAATGCTCTGATACCAATCTGTCACACCCCAAAACCGGAACGGCGGAATCGTTCGGGGGTGGAGGACGTCATGTACAGTATCACAACAATGCAAAGTAGTAAACAAGCAACAACATCGTCCATTGCATTAATAATATAATTTCATACAAGTGTGTTCTGTCAAGTTATATAGACACCAAAAATAATATACATAAAAATAAAGATGAGTCTTGAACGAGCTCCATCTTCTCAAAAACCTGGCTCCGGTACCTGTCTACTAGCGACCTGAGAATACAAGTTATTTTGAAAGAGTTGATCAGCTTTAAAGCTGGTGAGATCATAAGTATATTAGTGTCTGTAGTTGTATGAAAGTGTTTGTAAGTCTGTAATTGTATATGTTTGTAAAAGTTTGTATTTGTTTGAATTCTCCTAGAAAACCCTATGTTTCCTACTAAAAGTAGCCTTCTACCAAGGCATCTAGTGTCTGTGTGTGTGTCTCTTGTAAGAGTATGTATTTTCCCCAAACCTGACTATCATTAACCAAAAATATAGTTCTTACATTATTGTTTATTGTGTGAATATCACAAAGTAAATGTAAAGGAAAAATAAAATAGTATTGTAGTGTTGTATTAAGTAACTACTGCTGTACTAATTACTTTAAACCTATTGTTATTTAAAGTACCATGTGATCGGCCTGTATCCTGCTACCGACTCAATAGAAAAACGACAATGTAAGATGTCGTAAGAAATGACGTTTGGAACCCGTAGACTTGCAAGTCCCACTATAGCGAGCAGCAAGGTGTAGGATAGTCAATCCAGTATAGATCTATACGCAAACTCATACGCTCCCCAATTAAGGAGATTCTGGATACAAAAACGGTCATGGCAGGTAGTGCCATGCCCCGTTTAATGGCTCACATAAATGTAATAATGCATATGTAATGAATGTGCTAGATGTATTATATGTTCTCCCTCTGTCTAGCCTGTATGTTCTCTCTGTATGGTATTGTTTGTTATCTCTTTCTCTGTATGGTATTGTTTGTTATCTCTTTCTCTGTATGGTATTGTTTGTTATCTACTCTGTATGGTATTGTTTCATGTATGAACTGACTCTTTGTATGTTTCATTGTTCTAGTAATAGTTTTAGTATCTTCCTAAACTACTCCTATAGTAGCTTACTAGTAATGTATGAACATGTTTGTATACCCTTGCTACCCAAAGGCATTGAACTGAATGAAAGAAGTAACCTTTATGACTATATATGTATACATGATATACAATTAATATTTAAATGAAATTCGGACGGATAACCGATGCCTTAAAGCCACATCCAAACAAGGAAAAGGAAATTAAAGCGAGCTAGCCTTCCTAAGTCCATTAAACATTACTTATATAACTATACATATATAGGCATGCATTTGACAATATAAGTATAAAAGAGTTTAAACAGAAGTATTTGACATGAAAAGGAGTTTGTAAAACAGTTTGAAGTAAAACAGTTTGAAGTAAAACAGTTTGGTAACACATTTTGAAAGGTAAGAAATCCACTTGTTTGGTAGTTACTAATCACATGTGATTGATATAATAACTATAGTTGTTCAACATTTATTCCCCCCCATAAAAGCATTTAAAAACATTTAAAAGGTTAATTAAGGGGTATGAACTCACCTGTAGTGAGTGGTTTGGATGAACTGATGATATAGGATTGCTAGGTGTCAAGTGAAGACTTGAACACACACAATGATCCTAGTTAACATATAATAACACATATATGTATCCAATTAGTCTTTAAACAACTAATTAACAAAGTTAAGACATCCTAGGACATGTAAAACACTTGATATAAGTGTTATAAGTGCTAATGATTGCATCTAAGTGTTGTAGGACATTGCTATTGAGTTTAGGGTTCAAGGGAACCCCTTACATGAGTTTACGGTTTTATGACCATAACTCATTGAGTTTACGGTCGTAAACCCATAAGTTTACGGCCGTAAACTCATGCTTATTTGACCATTTGATGTTTTGAAGCTCTACAAGTCCTTAGAAGCATTTCCACTTGAAGTATAAGCCTATGGAAGGGATTAGGGCACCATTTCACTCCTAAATGGAGTTTACGGTCCTTAGACCATTTTCCTTTGGGTTTACGGCCGTAAACCCATATGGTTTATGGTCTTTTGATGTTTTCATGTACTAAACTCATTAAGGAATGGATCTATACAAGTTTCCAAGGCTTAGAAGGGTAAAGGGCACAATTTGGCACCCTTTTTAGGGTTTACGGTCCAAGAACATCTTGGACCGTAAACACCTTGATCTTGGTGTTTCTTGGGTGATTTCTTGATATATGGAAGTGTAACAAGCCTTAAGATACTCTAGGATAGAAGTACTTACAAGATAGAAGCTTGAAAAGGTGAAAAAAGTCCAAGAACACTAGTGTGTGTTCTTGGTGTTCTTGGTGAAACTTGAAGATCTAACCTTTTAGAATGATTTCACGGATGGAAGTGTGTTAAAACACTAGATTAAGTAATATCTCAAATTAAAAGGGCTTGAAACACTTACAAGTTGAAGATCTTGAAGAAGAAGTCGAAGATACTTGAGAGAGAATTGAGTTTGGATCTTGAGTTTGTGAAAAATGGCAAATAATGACCAAGTGTCATATATATACCCCCAAAATAGGGTTTACGGCCGTAAACACCCTTGTTTAGGCCGTTAACTCCAAACTCTTGGAGTTTTGGAATAATATTGTTGCACAATATACCCTAGGGCATCCTCTCTCCTGATATCTCCTGAAGTGCTAATCCTAAAATTCTCAAACTTATTCCAAAAAGCTTGAAATTTAGCGGAAACTTTTCTGACTTCTATTGAATTGAAATGTTGTATAGAATAGAAATTTCGGGTTGTCACATCCTTATATTGGATGAAGATCCCAAAGTAGAACTTTTCTAATGTAGTCAGACCCAAGACTCCAAAAGCAAACAAGGAATAAACCCTATTAGGGTTTATGCGAAAATCCCATAGCCCTAGAGAGGGGTTATGAGTTTCTTATATGGAGAAGAAATGAAGAGGGTAGAATGAAAAATAAAGGCTCCAAAAGTTTTTCTCTAGGGTTCAATCCCAAGCCATCTATTTATAGGTAGCAGATAAATCCTCAAGAGATTCAAATTCTTAGGGTTTATCATTTCCTTATTCAAAACTTATCATGATCTAGAATATCCTTCTAGATTCGTTCCATCCTTCTTTCATGGAGAGTTATAGAATATTTTACTTAATCCAGAGGATTTAATAACTATTTAACTCATTTAACTAATTTAAAACAATTTAATTAATTGCCAAAATAACTTCTAATTAATTTATTAATTCCTTAAAAAATTAACAACTTATTTTCTCCATTTCCTTAATGTTATTTGTGTCATGAGGCCAACCCAAAATGACTCTATTATTTAGAAATATTCCCAACTAGTTAATGACCCTGGACACTATTTCCAAAAGTAAGACACTTTATTGCCAATTCACCGATTGTTCCTAATCCAATTAGACATAAGGAGTAAGACAAATAGTTGAATGAACATATTATGTACCTAAAATTATATGTTACCAGATAATAAACCACAATTGAATCTAAGTAATTGAACTGGAGTACAAGGGGAAGAAAGTGTGTAAGTCTAAACTATCCGACAACTGAGTCGAGAGTACCTTAGTTTTCTCATTAATAGTTTCGTTTTAATCTACAAAGTTCCAAGCTTTTTGGTTTAATCTTTGTTTAAATATTTTTCATGACAATTACAAGTAATATATTTTCCATTGACTATTTTGACATAAAGTTTGACCACGAACTCCTCGTAGATTTGAACCTTACTTAACCTAGCTATCTATTGGTTTTTGAGGTTATTTTTTTATTGAGACAATGACCTCGATCACAATAATAATATTTAATTGAAGTGGACGATGAAGATTTTTAAGAAGAAATAACGAGTGTCCGATCATAAGCACATGAAATTTTTATATGTTCCCACCTAAAATATGGATAGAGTTAGAGTTATCACAAATGGAATAGAGGATGCCTGAATCCACATACACATGGTCGGTAGTACCCGTATCCATAATGATGGGTTTTACATGTAATAGCATGGATAAATCCTTATACGCTTAAGGGTACATGCAACCTATTAGATCTAGTCATAACTCTATTGAAGTAACATTCTATTGAACAACAAGCACCCTATAATCCTAGGTAATTTTGAAATAAATAGAAGAAAACATACCTCTTGATTGTTATAGTAAACAATAAAACAATCCTTGTTGTAGTTGCTTGGAAACTAGCACCAAAAATCTCGTGCCTCTGATGGTTCACACCCAACCCTAGCAACAAAAAGGCTTGAAGAGAGCGGAGAGGGGATGATGGAATTTTCGGCTATTGTTAGATGCCATTTTATGAATCTTTTAGGGTAGTTTTCATTAGAATTTAGGATCATATTTTGTACATTTGCATGTCATTTATTTAAATAATGTCCAAATCATGTATTTTGTTAGAATTCCCATACTTCTCATGTTTTTTATGTCAATTTCAGATAGTTCGAGTGGAGCAGTGCTTTGGGAGCAGTTGGATGTACATTTGGAGCATAAAATGGAGCTTGGAACTTATGAAGGATTCTAAGGAATGCTTGGAAGATGTTTTGGTCAAGAAACATTCGATCGAATCGATCACACGAATATAGATTCTACAATCTGAAGCTAAAGGATGTTGCTGGCAGCTTTGACCCCTTGTTAGTATTTTGACCATATCTCATGAACTGTAACTCCGATTGATGAGATTCAAAATGTTCTGAAAACTAGACGAAATTTCGGAAAACTTAGGCAAAACATGCGATCGCATTTATGCTTGTAACTTGTCTTCGAGGTTTTTTAGTGCCAAAAATTCATCTGGGAGAAGAAAATGAATATATGTGATCGCAACCTATGTACATGCGATCACAACTCTGCCCTATGCGATCAAAATTTTGCCAAAAAGTTCCAAAATAGCATCCTACTTCATTAAAAAGGCCCGAGACGCGTTTTCTTCAAAAAACATGCGATCGTAACCTTGCTCCATGCGATCACATGTATTGCCATTTTTCCTAATGGACATATAAATAGACCCACATTGTGACAACCCGAAAAATTTTAAATTTTTGCCTGGCAAAGCTCCGCCAGCCAACTCGACTGAGTGTCAAACTCATTTCCGCTATCATTTACCCTTGTTTAGAGTCCAGTTAAAGGTCCAAAGGTCAGTACATTCGAGCATTGAACATAGGAATGGACCGCGTACACTTCTAGCATCAAAACCTGGCCTTACACTCCAACACAAGGAGTGTACGGCCGCACACCCCTCTCCTGGCAGCACACTCACGTGTACAAGGGGTAAACTCAGCCTCCTTTCATCACTTTTCACCCTCCCAAGCTTAGAACTCGATTTTGCTCTCAACTACCATCTGATTTTAAGCTTAGATCTTCGATTTGGTAAGTGTTCTTCTCCCGATTTGTTGTTAATCTTCATAAACTAGGTACATCCCTTCATTTCATCCATTTGAAATCATGTTTTGTCTAGATCTTCAAGTTACACCAAGAACACCAAGAACACACACTAGTTCTTAAAAGAGCCCAAAATGGCCAGAACTCATGATCTTATGGTGTGTGCGGCCGCATACCCAAGTGTGGCCGTACACCCCTTAAAAGAGCCCAAAATGGCCTCCAAAATGTGTTTCTAGCTTCACCACCAGTTGAGCAATAGTCCCACAAACCTCCCCACCATTTGGAAAACGTTTTGTGCACTCTTTACCATGAGTGTGCGGCCGCACACTCCCCTGGCCGCACACCCATCAATATGGCCGTACACTCCCATTTAGTGAATCACATGTGATTCCAACACTTGGACAAAGTGTGTCCTAGTCCCGTAAGGTGTTTCCTTTCATATAGTTGCTTATAAACACTATATTCATGCCAATATATGTCATTTAGGACTTATTGTGTCACGGGACTTCATTCGTGGAACTTCTCATCCTTACACGCAAACTCGTTTGAATCACCCACATCAGGTGAGTTCATACCTCGTAATGAATCTTTTAATTGATTTAAATGTTTTAAGGGGGGGGGGGGAATACAAGTTGAACACAATGATAATTGTGTAATTGTTTGTAATAAACATCTTGCAAAATGTTACTTATGTCATTTATAAGTTGTCAAAACATTTCAAAAACTCTTTTAAAAGTTATGTTACTTTATAGTTTAACAAAACTCCGTTTTTAAAGGTATCAACATAACTTCGTAGAAAATGAGTCTTTTCAACAGCAGTACAAGTAAATTGCTAGTAAACTATAAGGAGTATAGTTTAGGGGTTCAGTTCATGCTAGATACAGAGAGAGATACTATTATGAGAAACAAACAATAGCATACAGAGAGAATACTATGATGAGAAACAAACAATACCATACAGAACAAACAAACTAGGTTGCTATAGCATGAGAACATACAGGATCTAATTATACCAATGAATCACTAACTCGTTGTTTTAAACAAAAGGTGATAGTTATATTGGGTATACAAGATTATATAACTTGAATGTGAATTACACGGCTTGCAAGAATTAGCAGAGGTCACGTTTGGTTCCCTTAATCTCTAGACATGGAGAGCGTTTAGTAGGGGTACTAGCCTTCACATTATGACCATAATAAAACAAACATGTTTTAGGTCATCAGTACATCCGCATGTCATTATAAACGACAACTGTGTACTTACATTCCCCATTACTTTCATCAAATGAGAGTACCACTTGAAAGTCAAATGCAAACTATTTTCGAGTTAAGATAGTTATAAACTAGGGAAAACTTACATTTTTACAAACGACAAAGAGAATAGTCGAGTCTAACACATAACAGTAGATGCCTTGGTAGAAGGCTACGTTTAACAGAAAGGACCATAATGCTAACCTTATGATTCCTTAATGTATACATCAAAGGATATATATATATATATATATATATATATATATATATATATATATATATATATATATATATATATATACCAATAGGATCCGACAGGTAATAGGATGTGTGCTCCCCGCTTCATTTCTTGTTCCTTGTTTGGTTGTGGGCTTGGAACGAATTCACCCAGTCTATTTTCTATTCGATTCTAGATATATATATATATATATATATATATATATATATATATATATATATATATATATATATATATATATATATATATATATATATATATATATATATATATATATATATGCTTAGTATATATTAAGACATCGTAAGGGTACCAGGTATGGGTCAAGTCATAAGACACAGAGTCAATGCACAGTTTTCTAGTACAAAACATACTTTCCAAATCAGAACTTTTAGTATACAAAACTAGAAACTTAACCAGTAAAGGGTTTAATCCATTTTATTAAACCAGTAAAACTTAAAGGACCTTAGGTGATTAACTCTATAATACTTTAGTTTATACATCATGGTTATATATCATTAATACCCAATAGGTAGTTGGATGTGTTCTTTCCGCCTTACTTCCTGTTCCTTGTTTGGTTGTGGGCTTAGGGCAGATTCACCCAGTTAACTTTCTATCCGATATTAGATCATATATATCCAGTATAAACTAAGTTATTATAAAAGTAGTCACTGTGGTCACCATTTTATTATAAGAAATAAGGGTTTTCTTAAAGAATCTTTTCATTAAATATAAAGGAACCATTACAATTAACTCCATGAGTAACAAGTGAATACAACAGGGTTATATACAACAATGATCTAACAACCAATGGGATGTGTGCAACCCGCCTTACTTCCTGTTCCTTGTTTGGTTGTGGGCTTAGGGCAGATGCACACAGTCGATTGTTTGTTTACTCTGAGTTTTATATAACTTGTATCCATTTAGTACTCATAGAAAGGATTGTAGAGTCATTTTTACTTATCTTTCATTAAAGTAGGAAATATAGGATTTTCTAGAGGAACAGGCGAACTTTTCTAAACAGAACTTACAACTTTCTACATTTTACAACTTACTCACATCACTAAAATCTTATGAACTCACCAGCTTAATTGTTGATCAACTCTTTCAAATAACTTGTATTCTCAGGAGCCTAGTAGACAGGTACTCGTGCTGGGAATTCAGAAGATGGAGCATTATAGCTTCAAGTCTTGTTTTGTTATTTGCTTATGAATTCTATGTTTTGTGAACACACACATTGTAAACACTTTCTTTCTAAATGAAATGGTTTTTCGTTACTTGCTTACTATAATGCATATCTTGTGATACTAAACATGACGTCCTCCACCCCCGAACGTTTCCACCGTTCCAGTTTTGGGGTGTGACAGATTGGTATCAGAGCATTGTTTATAGTGAACTAAGTATATCAACCGATAAAAGATATACAACTATAAATACAATGGGGCTTAAGTGCTCTGGATAATGATATATTTTAAGAGTATAACGATAAGTTATAAAAATATACCTACTTGCTTATACATGTACATACTAGAACAAGTATCACAAGAAGAACAAAACTAAAGTATTTAAAGGTTGAACACTGTCGTCAAACCTGAACAGTTATGTAATCATAGCTAGGATCAATATAGCCTGATCAACTATATTCATTCGATATGTGACCGACATGTGTTTGGGAGTGATGTCGTGTTGCAACAGTCTTAAAACTTACCAAATACTAAGCCAAGAGAACACTAGAACAAGTACATTAGATTTAGAATACTATAGGAGTATTCTATGATACTATAACGTGATAACAAGTTTAAAACATACCAAGTACATTACGTTAAAATACTATAGGAGTATTTTAGGCACCATATAAATAACTTATGTGATAACTTATAAGACCCTTACGGATAGGTCTATAATCTTGCAGTGTATACTCCCAAGGTTATATATAACTAGGATTTTATAGAATTAGAATTTGTGATCTACGCTTCACTACCTGTTCCTTGTTTGGTTGTGGTTTTGAAGTAGGATCACTTATTCGAAGGTCTATTTAGTCTTAAGTTATATACAACTTGTATACCTTGTACAATTATAGAAGGAGTCTGTAAGGATCACCCCATAAAGTTACCTTAAATCTCATAGATTCTTTAATCACTTCCATTCTCGCACGACAAACCCAGATAGACGTAACCACTTCCTCATAGTAGACAACAGAAGAGTCAAGAGGAAATGAGATCAAGTTCATGAGAAGCTTTCAAAGAAAGATCCACGGAAGTAACCCAAAACGTCTTACACGTCACACTAATAAATAATAATCTTGTTAACTTAATGAGCGAGTGGAAAAACTGCTCACATTATATGTTAAGATTATTTTCTTACATACAGATGGTAACAGTTATTCAGGCAACATATATTCATTCGAGGATAATCATTCCAAAAATTCATAAAGTTTATTCGGTATAGACTCTTTTATGAATTATTTCTAGAACCCTGTGGAAGTCAGGACCCGATACACCCAGAACTAGGATAACCTTGTCTTTTTAGCTTTCGGCTTGTGTCCATTGCTTTAGACTTATTCCGTCTCATCTTTGTATTCTTTTAGCAAAGATGCCTCCTCGCAGATCAAATAGACGCACTACTCTGATAACTCCAACGCCACCTCCTTCGCAAATCAATATGGCAGCTATAAACGCTGCAGTGGCTGCGGCTGTGGCAACAGCCATGGCTCACTATCACTCCACCAGTACCAGCGGAGGTGGAACACCTACTGATTCTGCTCAAGGTGAGGTCCCCGTGCGCTCGAGAGAGTTCTCTTACAAGGACTTCACCAAATGCCAGCCATTGTCCATTAATAGGACTGGCGGAGTCATTGCTCTGATGCGATGGTTCGAGAAAACAGAGTCGATCTTCGAAATCTGTTTGTGCCCAGAAGAGAGCAAAGTGAAGTTTGTTGCCTGCACCTTCTCTGGCAAGACCCTAACATGGTGGAACAGCCATGTTAAGTCACTGACCCTATCAGTGGCTAACTCAATAGGTTGGGAAAACCTAAAAGAGTTAATGCGGGAGGAATACTGCCCGTTAAGAGAAATTCAAAAGCTGGAACAAGAGCTGTGGGAGCTCACTATGGTCGGCTCAGACATAGTGACCTATACTGACCGGTTCAGTAACCTAGCAGCTCTATGTCCCGGGATGGTTACCCCGGAGAGCAAGAAGATAGAAAGATACATTTGGAGTCCGACTGCTCCGACCCAAGGAAATGTGTTGTCTTCTAAACCAGCCACATTCGATAGTGCTAAACGCCTGGCTCAGCGACTCATCGACCACGGAGTCCGCCATGGTGTAAAAGTCCCTATTCCCGAGCCATCGAGGGAAGAGGACTATAATCAGAAGTCGGGGAACAAGAGGAAGAAGAAGCGAACAACACAGGACACCCCGTAAGAAGAACAAGCGAGTACTATGTACGCCGCTACAACACCTGCTGCTCCAGCACCTGCCAGTCGATATGCTGGAACTCTCCCAAAGTGTGGAAAGTGCAACTATCACCACACCGGAGTATGTCGGGAAATGCAGTGTCTGAACTGCCACAGAAAGGGAAACACAGTCCGTTTCTGCAGGGCACTGACTCAACCGATCTCCCAAGTCCCCGGAGCTGAAGAAAACCAAGCCTGTTATGGCTGTGGTGAGACTGAACACTGTCAGAGGGACTGCCCGATAACAAAGAACTCAGGCGCGGATGGACGCATTCTGATGATCACCGCAGGAGAATCAACCTCGGAGTCGTCAACGAGCAGCGGTACGTTCTCGAAATAGTAATTACTTTGAAAAATTAATTTATATTCATATAAGATTAAAACTTGGGGAAAACACTTAAAAATTAATTATAAAAACCCACATATTGAAATAGGTCACAGTATTCAAGAGGACTAAAAGATCCGTTTAGAGAAGCTATGATGGCTTAGCATATACATCAGGGATGTGCATATCTAAGATATTGCAGACTTAGAGTGAGTGATTCCGCCTTAATTCCTGTTCCTTGTTTGGTTGTGGATTTGAGGCAGAGTTACTCAGTCGATTGTCCTATTTATCTTAAATATTCATAACTTGTATATGACAGGCGATCGTAGTGGTACCAAGGAGGATCATGATATAAAATATCATCACCAATTATCAAAGCACTTTCATTTGTATGTATGCATACATAGAGGTACGATACGTAGAAGTGTTAACAATCAAAAGGAAAACAGAAAGCACTGGAACATTTACAAAGAGTATATTGCCGAACACACTAGGAGTACATTGTCGAACACACTAGGGAAGTTCATCATCGTATAACAGATGTTTCTTTTAAATTCGCCAAAACTTTGTTCAGTAAAGAATCCGTTACTATCATTTATCATGAATTGGCGTGGTCCTCACCATACTAAGTTCATATGTTTCTATCGCCACGACCGTCAAGTTCGTGAAACCTTCGTCATTCGTATCGATAGTCCGACCTAAGCCTCAGTTTTATCTTTCGTATTCTAAACCCCGAAGTACTCATGCGAAGAGTACTTTGTCCTCCGGAACCTTATCGTCTGATGTCCGCAGACCGTCACGAAATACCACTCATCCAACAGACCAAGTTCGAGCACAGAGGCTATGGACGAATACAGCCCACCTATCACTATTCAGTATATACGTGGGGGTGGTATATGATTATGATTACACAGATTTAGTATGTGTGTTTCCGCCCTATCTCCTGTTCCTTGTTTGGTTGTGGACCTGGGGCAGAGTCGTACATCCAACCGTCCAACTAATTCTAATTATATACGACTTGTATACACGAGATAATGATAGATGGACCAAGTAGGAATCCTACCATTAACGATAGGGCAAAGTTGCCAAGTCTACGAGTGGGTATTCTGCCAATCAGAGGAGCGAAACCCCAACAGTACGGCTAAGAAAGCTAATTTCGGGACGAAATTCCATCTAACGGGGGGATGATGTGACAACCCGAAAAATTTTAAATTTTTGCCTGGTAAAGCTCCGCCAGCCAACTCGACTGAATGTCAAACTCATTTCTGCTATCATTTAGCCTTGTTTAGAGTCCAGTTAAAGGTCCAAAGGTTAGTACATTCGAGCATTGAACATAGGAATGGATCGCGTACACTTCTAGCATCAAAACCGGGCCTTACACTCCAACACAAGGAGTGTACGGCCGCACACATGGGTGTGCGGCTGCACACCCCTCTCCTGGCAGCACACTCACGTGTACAAGGGGTAGACTCAACCTCCTTTCATCACTTTTCACCCTCCCAAGCTTACAACTCGATTTTGCTCTCAACTACCATCCGATTTTAAGCTTAGATCTTCGATTTGGTAAGTGTTCTTCTCCCGATTTATTGTTAATCTTCATAAACTAGGTACATCCCTTCATTTCATCCATTTGAAATCATGTTTTGTCTAGATCTTCAAGTTACACCAAGAACACCAAGAACACACACTAGTTATTGATGATTTTGGACCTTCTCGAGCTTCCGGATCGTAAGTACCCTTTCGTTAAGCTTAGATCTTGTTAAGAACACTTGTTTCCTTAGAAATGACCAGAACTCATGATCTTATGGTGTGTGCGGCCGCACACCCAAGTGTGGCCGTACACCCCTTAAAAGAGCCCAAAATGGCCTCCAAAATGTGTTTCTAGCTTCACCACCTGTTGAGCAATAGTCCCACAAACCTCCCTACCATTTGGAAAACGTTTTGTGCACTCTTTACCATGAGTGTGCGGCTGCACACTCCCTTGGCCGCACACCCATGGCCGCACACCCATCAATATTGCCGTACACTCCCATTTAGTGAATCACATGTGATTCCAACACTTGGACAAAGTGTTTCCTAGTCCCGTAAGGTGTTTCCTTTCATATAGTTGCTTATAAACACTATATTCAAGCCAATATATGTCATTTAGGACTTATTGTGTCTCGGGACTTCATTCGTGGAACTTCTCATCCTTATACGCATACCCGTTTGAATCACCCACATCAGGTGAGTTCATACCCCGTAATGAATCTTTTAACTGTTTTAAATGTTTTAAGGGGGGGGGGGGGAATACAAGTTGAACACGATGATAATTGTGTAATTTTTTGTAATAAACATCTTTCAAAATGTTAGTTATGTCATTTATAAGTTGTCAAAACATTTCAAAAACTCGTTTAAAAGTTATGTTACTTTATAGTTTAACAAAACTCCGTTTTTAAAGGTATCAACATAACTTCGTAGAAAAAGAGTCTTTTCAACAGCAGTACAAGTAAATTGCTAGTAAACTATAAGGGGTGTAGTTTAGGGGTTCAGTTCATGCTAGATACAGAGAGAGATACTATTATGAGAAACAAACGATAGCATACAGAGATAATACTATGATGAGAAACAAACAATACCATACAGAACAAACAAACTAGGTTGCTATAGCATGAGAACATACAGGATCTAATTATACAAATGAATCACTAACTCATTGTTTTAAACAAAAGGTGATAGTTATATTGGGTATACATGATCATATAACTTGAATGTGAATTACACGGCTTGCAAGAATTTGCAGAGGTCGCGTTTGGTTCCCTTAATCTCTAAACATGGAGAGCGTTTAGTAGGGGTACTAGCCTTCACATTATGACCATAATAAAACAAACATGTTTTAGGTCATCAGTACGTCCGCATGTCATTATAAACGACAACTGTGTACTTACATTCCCCATTACTTTCATAAAGTGACAGTACCACTTGAAAGTCAAATGCAAACTATTTTCGAGTTAAGATAGTTATAAACTAGGGAAAACTTACATTTTTACAAACGACAAACAGAACAGTCGAGTCTAACACATAACAGTAGATGCCTTGGTAGAAGGCTACATTTAATAGAAAGGACCATAATGCTAACCTTATGATTCCTTAATGTATACATCAAAGGATATATATATATATATATATATATATATATATATATATATATATATATATATATATATATATATATATATACCAATAGGATGCGACAGGTAATAGGATGTGTGCTCCCTGCTTCTTTTCCTGTTCCTTGTTTGGTTGTGGGCTTGGAACGAATTCACCCAGTCTATTTTCTATTCGATTCTAGATATATATATATATATATATATATATATATATATATATATATATATATATATATATATGCTTAGTATACATTAAGACATCATAAGGGTACGAGGTATGGGTCAAGTCATAAGACACAGTGTCAATGCACAGTTTTCTAGTACAAAACGTACTTTCCAAATCAGAACTTTTGGTATACAAAACTAGAAACTTAACCAGTAAAGGGTTTAATCCATTTTATTAAACCAGTAAAACTTAAAGGACCTTAGGTGATTAACTCTATAATACTTTAGTTTATACATCATGGTTATATATCATTAATACCCAATAGGTAGTTAGATGTGTGCTTTCCGCCTTACTTCCTGTTCCTTGTTTGGTTGTGGGCTTAGGGCAGATTCACCCAGTTAACTTTCTATCCGATATTAGATCATATATATCCAGTATAAACTACGTTATTATAAAAGTAGTCACTGTGGTCACCATTTTATTATAAGAAATAAGGGTTTTCTTAAAGAATCTTTTCATTAAATATAAAGAAACCATTACAATTAACTCCATGAGTAACAAGTGAATACACCAGGGTTATATACAACAATGATCTAACAACCAATGGGATGTGTGCAACCCGCCTTACTTCTTGTTCCTTGTTTGGTTGTGGGCTTAGGGCAGATGCACACAGTCGATTGTTTGTTTACTCTGAGTTTTATATAACTTGTATCCATTTAGTACTCATAGAAAGGATTGTAGAGTCATTTTTACTTATCTTTCATTAAAGTACGAAATATAGGATTTTCTAGAGGAACAGGCGAACTTTTCTAAACAGAACTTACAACTTTCTACATTTTACAACTTACTCACATCACTAAAATCTTTTGAACTCACCAACTTAAATGTTGATCAACTCTTTCAAATAACTTGTATTCTCAGGAGCCTAGTAGACAGGTACTCATGCTGGGAATTCAGAAGATGGAGCATTATAGCTTCAAGTCTTGTTTTGTTATTTGCTTATGAATTCTATGTTTTGTGAACACACACATTGTAAACACTTTCTTTCTAAATGAAATGGTTGTTCATTACTTGCTTACTATAATGCATATCTTGTGATACTAAACATGACGTCCTCCACCCCCGAACGTTTCCGCCGTTCCGGTTTTGGGGTGTGACACACATAGCATTCCAGTAAGAAGATTTCATACCCTAGTCGACTCCTGAGGCTCCAGACAATGAAAAAGACGATTTTGGAGGTGTTTCTTCTCCGATTTCAACGATTTCTGAAGATTTGAAGACTGTGGATCGTCATCTTTAATTAGATTAGTAAGATTAGTTGTTTAATGCTTAATTCTAGTAGTTTTATCAGATTTTAGCCATGTATGGCTAAAACCCTAGTTTTCAGTTCTGCATAGACTAGTACTTTTCATGTGATTAGTCTTTAGATCTGTTTTTTAATTTGTGTTTCTATCTAGATTCTTTAGTTTTGTTCTTAATGAATGTTTGGTTTTAAATTCTTGTTAGTCTGACTGCCTAATTAGGATTTAATCATTCATGTTAATCAGTCAATAGAATTCGTAATTGTTCTAATTAACTCGTAATAAGTAACAAGTAATAAACCGGTTTCGTGTTTGGGATTTGACTTTATTATAAACTGTAAAAATCATACCTTTACGCTTCCGAGCTTGTGAGAAGTATTGGGTATTGTTAGGAATTTTACACAAAAGTTAATGCAATTTTTCTGATTTAATTAAGAGCTTGTTTAATTGAACAGTAAAAAGTTAGGGTGAATTCAAAGAGCTTTTTTTGATTAACTAATATAGGTAAAATAGATTATACTATAGCTTGTTAGGTTTTCTCAGTATCGGCTTAGATAGAACGCATCTCAAATAATCAGATCTGGGCTAGTTGCATGATTAGGAAAGTCGTAGCAAAGCTGAAATCGTTTTTATTATTGGTTTTCGTTTAATTTAATATCACTGAAATTTTAGTTTTTAGTTTTAATCAAAACCCCCCTTTTGACATATTCTGTTTCTTGACTAGAATGTGCCTGATGCAAAAAGGCATTGATTTTTAGGCTGTGTCCCTGAGGATTTGACCCTGCTTCTCGGTGCTCTCTTTTTAGTGCAACCAACAGTAATAAATTTATTTGCTTAATACGTGCGCGACAGCGTGTTAACAACTATCCTTAGGGATTATGAGGTGGTCGAAACCCAGCCCTTAGGGTCTTTATATAGATGAGTTAGAAAACCCTAGATGTGACAACCGTCAAAATTCGAGTCTATTCTAGATTTGAATAAACTTAGTTGCACGTATAGGCACGACATATTATAGACTTAGAAACTAGAAGCTAAGTTATGACCTACTAGAAACTTGGAAACAAGTAGAATCGAAGGATAGTGTACTTAGATTTCACATTGATATGTGAATTCTACAGCTACTTTAACTGTAGTGACTATCAAATTTGGGTCATTCCTTGACTCGAGCATCTTTATACATTCATGTAGACACATCATGCACTTGACCTAGTAGTAGAAATTAGGTCGGAGTCTCGTAGGAACTCAAGTTAAAGTTGAAAACTAGGACTAGTATACTTGGTTCTTTCGTTTCTCTTGAATCTTGCAATCACTACATAGAATGCCAATAAACCGACAAAAAAAACAAATTTCAAGTATTTTTATAACAGGAAAAGAGTTATAAGACTCTAAAATAATTTGAAGTCTCAAAAATTCAAATTATTTTGATATCCAAAGATTATTAAATCCCAAAATCCAAAAAGCCCTAAAACCTAAATTTTATAAATTCAACCTCAAAAGCTCTATAAAATTTATTATGAACCTTATAATATTATCTTATAATAATTAAAATTATGAAAATATAATCAAGAAAATAAAATTTGAAGTCATTAATGTTTTGGTAAAAAAAATGAACAATCAATAATCAACCAAATTGTATGAGAGGCTACGATGTTTAGGGTAAAGCAAGGACAAGATGATGATCAAAGTGACACGAGTGGTTTACAAGGAAAGCCCTTGGTCCTTGATAGGATCTTCGGCATAAAACCTTGGGAGGTGATAATGATCACCCGCCTTTAAGTACAAGTATCGTAGATGAGCTAAGTGTGTCTGTAGTGTGATGAATACATGTGTTATTTATATTCTAATGCTAATAACAAGAAGTATGATATTTCCAGGATCCTTAGAGATCAGCCAATAGAAATTATTTGACTTGGTATTCCGAGTCTTTTGCCTGTTCAAGATGATTCTTCGTTGAGAATAAGTCTTTAGTTGAGTATTTCTGCACATGTGAGAAAAATAAATAAGAATATAGCCGTTATAGATGTTAGGAAAATAAATGATAATAATCAGGATCTTGAAGTATGTTTAAGGATCCTGAGGCTGTGGAAATATTGAGGATTCTAATTGTAATTATGGGATCTTGGCCTTAACAATTGCCCCCAAATTATTCCTACAAAATTTTTAAGGTTAGTTTATCCAATATTTAAAGGGATAATTTAGGTAAATTAAAAATAATTAAGAGAAAGAGATAGGAAATTTGAATTTCAAATCTTAATTGGATAGGATTTATCCGATCAAGAGTAATCATTGCTCAGTCAAACCATATCTTTTTTCTTCTGCGGCTAGGTTAAGTAGGGTGAGGAACCGTCATTTTCTTTCACCTTCTTTACCATTCCCTCCGATCATCCATAATCGCCTTCAGAGGTAATTCCCTTTTTCCTTGTTTTCCTTTGTTTTTTCTGTAGTCGTCCATGGGAAAAAAGATGACTCGTTCGCGTGCCAACGTTATTGCTCTGTCGGAGAGTGATTTCGTCGATCAAGGGATCTTGACCTACAATGAGGTATGTTCCTTTGATGACGAGGACATGCAATACCTTAAGTCTATAAGAGCTTTCCCTTCCGATGTCGTTTTCAAACCTTTCGATGCCTCTATTCAAACCGATTTTGCGTCTTCCTCATGGATATGTTTTCCGGAATACCCTTTTTCCCTTGGTTTAAAGTATCCATTTTCTGGCATTGTCTCCAAGTTCTTTTAAGCCACTAAACTTTCATTTGTTCAAACCATGCCTGTAATCTGGAGGATTTTGTCTTGGATTGACCAAGTAAATCTTTCCCATGATCAATAAATAGGTCTTCTTCAGTTGGCTTTCGTTTATGAACTTTCCGCCTTTGGAAATTCTCGTATCTTACTCAATATCAATCCTAATTAGTCCCCTTTGATTCTGAAATCGAAACACAATGACAGAGCCTGGAAGGAGAAGTATTTCTTCGTGAGGCGTGATTCTATCGTCGGTGGAGGGTTTTTGCCTAAAACTTGGGCTAAAGAGGGTAGGATTCGCTTGTTGGTTTTGAGGATCCTAAAACTTACCCATATTATTTTGTTTGTTTGAATGCAGGTTTGAAGTTTGGAGAAGCTTTTTTCTGAAGCTGAAGATACCGAGGCAAAGGTTGCAGGCTTTCTCGCTCTACCAGCTGGTTTTAGGACATTCAAGTTTGATTGTGCAAATCTTCAGGAAGGTTCATCTACGACTGCTTCCATGGCTACCGGTTAGGATACTTTTCTATTTGTTTACTTCAATATTAGGATCCTGAATTTACTAGGATCCTTCATGGTTTGCATGATCTAAAACTACTCGTTCTAGTGCTCGCTTCGCTTTGGCTGATCTTATGGATGACATGTCTAGTGATTTTCTCGCTGTGAAGAAGGAAAGGATCCCACCTTCTGCTCCCGCCAAGAAGACCCAACTTTACCTTCCTGTGAAGCCTTCCTCATCTCGTAAGAGAAAATCTTCTAATATCTGGGATCTTGAGAATCTAGGGACAAATGAAGCACTAAGGAAGCTGATTTCTTTCTCCCAATTTGTAAGTGTTTTCGTGTTCCCCTTGTTCAAATTTGATTTTCTACTTATTGTTGCTTTTTATAGGTGGTTGATCATGTCTCTCATTCTAATGAGGATTCTAAGGCAAAGCTTGCTCAAATAGAGCATGCCTTGAGGGAGCAAGAGGAGATCAACAAGGAGCTTCTATAGAGGGTGGAGATGATGTTCAAGGAAAAAGATGATAAGGAGGAGGAACATGCGGCTGAGATGGATGAGGTCATAACTGAGGTGAAAGCTAGTACTACAGCAGCTGTTTGGGAGACGAAGATCAAGCTTGCGGAGGATCAGGAGAATATGGGATCCTGGAACGTGGCCGGATGGCGTGAGGCCCTGACCAAGTTGACTAGCAAGCATGTGAAAGCTAGTCAGGATCCTGCATTGCAGCTGAAGGAGGGAGAAGAGAAGGACAAGACAAAGGTGGTTCCGGGTGGTGGCGATCAATCTTTAGTTTAAGATTGATTTGTTTTTTATTTAAAAACAATTTGAATGAATTTGGGTTTGTAAGACAATATTATTATTTCCTTCTTTTGTGGGGTTGGTGGGCAACCCTTTTAATGCTATGGTTGGTATATACTTCTTTTCATGCTTGATTGAATTGCGTGGTTGTAGCAGTAGGATTTCCGAGGATCCTTATAATCAGGATCTTAAAGAGTTCGTGATTTGCAAGAACTCTCAGGATCTGAATAACCTGAAAATAGTTACTAACCCATTTACGATCTCAAAATAGTTGAGATCCTTTTGGGATGATAAATCTTCAATCTTCGCATAAGAAGAGATAACTTAAAAATAAGGATAGATAAACCTGATTATCCTTAGGCTTCGTGACCTTTAGGATTTGCTTTCTTCTGACTTAGGAGAAGTGTAGAGTTACGATTCCCTTGGTTCCATAGGATCTTGAAGTTCTCGTGTGGAAGGATCTTTTCTTCAGGAGTTCATCAGGGAGGATCCTTGATTGTCTTCAACTTAGCAAACTTTAGGGAGGATCCCACCTTAAGAATCAATTGGAAATGACTCCAACTTGGAAAATAACTGAAGGAACTTTTGTTTTGCAACATGATAGTGCTACAAGTCTTTCATGTTTTCTAGGGAGTATCCTATCTTCAAGAAATATGTTAGTGTCAAAATTCTTGAAAAATATTAGGGGGAAATCCCAATATGAGATTACACGTTAGTGCTATAAACTTTAGTAAATTACTGGGGAAAATCCCAATTGCCTGATAACATGAAAATGTTATAAATTGTAGGTATTTCCCGGGGAAGTGTTAGGAATAATGACAAGATGACGAATGCGTAATACCAAGAACAATCACCATAATATGCAAGTAATCTGATAAAGGTTTTGTGTATATTGATATGGATATGAACGTACAAAGAAAACCCTAATCTGGAAAAAGCTCCCATCAAAAGATAACCTAATGATTATTTATAGGGAACATAAAATATTTACCAAAAATATAAAACCCTAAAAAGGCTTCCCTAAATAACCAAAGATGCCAAATCAGTTTCAATATCTCAAATACTCAACAATCTCCCCGTAGATGTTGAAACTGATGAAGATCACGATTTTCGATCTGCTGGGCATTTCTCCCCCTAAATTGTTAGACTCATCGGTACACAGGGTCTTCAAAGCGAGAGAAACAAATATCATCTTCTAATAACAAACTCCCATTTGAATAATCATCACCCCCCCCCCCCCCCCCCGTGAATCTTCAACAAATACCATGGAGAGAACCCGAAAAGTTAAGAAGAATCACCAACAATCTACGCAATCTCATAGAGTAAGTTGTATAACCTGCTCTGTCATAAGGAGCGAGTTTGCCAAAATAGATCTTCAAAAACCCGTCAGATTTGAACAAATGATGAAATAAATCCTTTTTGATCTTTCGGGATTTTCATAAATTAAAACCGGAAAAATAACAAAAATTATTTTGAATTTTTTGGTTTTAAATTGTAGAAAAAAATAAATAGAATAAGAAGCAATTATTTAGAAGGGGTTGAAAAGAATAAGACCAAAGAAAAGGATAAGAAGTGAAAATATTTTAGAAAGAAGGGGTAAAAATGGTAAAAATCCAAAAATTGTAAAGAAATTTGGAGCTGGGGTTGAATTTGTTAAGATTGGAAAGAATAGGGACGAAGATGTAAACTGTGCCATCTTCTGTAAGTCGATCCGAAGAACACGCTTTGTTTGACTTAATAAGTCAAAATCAATTTCGATCGCAGTTTCAAGTTCCGATTGTAAAATCGATTGTTAATTTTGAACTTCCGATTGTAGAACTAGAGATCGATTCTGACTTTGAATGCTGGTGAACATCAGAACCAATCTCAGATGAACGTAAAGAATGTCAATTCCGAATTCAAAATTTGATAGATTTTGGTTCCGATTTTCGTGAATTCCGATTTCGATTTTGAGGCTTGAAATTCCGATTCCGAGACACCGATTCCGATTCCGATTCGTTCCGAGTGCTCGGAGGATGAACAGTAAACTCCGAATTCATAAATTCCGAATGCGAGACCTGCTTGGCAACGGAGTTCCGACTCCGATCAATTTTGAGGTTTTAAACTCCGATTCCAAACGACTTTGAACTTCCGAATCCGAGTCATTCCGATTGCGAATCGTTCCGAATGCTCGGAATAGGAACAGTAGATTCGGAGTACACCATCGATTCCAAACAGACGCTTCTTGATTTGATAATTCCGATTGTGATTTTGAACTCAATACAGGTCTCGGTTTTGATACACATTGTCAAAATCAGTCTTGAATACATCTGATTCTCAAGCATCAGTTCCGATTGATAATCAATTCCGACTTGAATTTCAGTTTTGGATTCAAAAATTCCGTTTTGTAGTTCGTCGTTCATCGTGGAAGGTCTGATTCGTAGTTCATTATCATGATCAATTGAGTAATCTACCGAAACCAGCCCTTAAATTTCAATTAATTGGCAGATTGTACCCATAATTCCGAAAGTAACCAATCTTTGTCAATAATTCCGAAATAAACCCTTTATTTCTTCAAAGTTCCGAAACAGCCCCTGTTAAAATTACACTTGACAACTATCATCCACTGTTCACTGCAACATGTCAAAATTTCACCCCTTTTTGCAGAAGATATCATTTTCAGCCCATCTTTTCAACTTTTCACCTTTTTGTTATTTCCAACCATTAAAAATCAATAAAAATTGATTTCTTCAATAAGAATTCACCATTTTTACTGAATTTTTGTCAGCTTTTGTCCTTTTTTTTATAAAGGTTTTATGAAACCTTTGGTACCAAATTAAGATTCAAGATTGATGAAGACTTTTTGTACACCCACTTTTTTGACGAAAAGCGATCATCTTCTGAAAACGATATCCGTGTTTTAGTTGGAAAACAAAAATTTCCAAAAACTTCATTAAACCAACGAAATACTCTTTTCTCTTTTCTCCAACTTCTAACATCTTTATCTGAAGAAAAATGAGAACTGAAGTTTCTTTGAACATGTTTGACTTCAACTTTCTGGACTTTTTCACAAGCTTGAGGAACTTGTACCTTGGGCATCCAAACCTTCTTCATTTTACTCTTCTTCTTCTTCTTTCTTTCTTTTCAGATTTTGAGACTTCAAATATGGTTTTCGAATCTGAACGTGTTCATTACATTTTAGAATCTGAACATCACAAGCCTTTGGTACACAAACTTTTGGAGTTCGATAAATCTGAACATCTTGAATTATTGGCTTTCTGTAAGGAACCATTCCTTCAAAAACATCATCAAAACAAGAAAAATCTTCAGTTTGAGTTCCAATAGAACAAAACTTCTTTACTTTCACGATTTCAGAAGACTTGATTTTTCACTATTTGTAACACCAGATTCGGAGTTAATGACTTTGGAATCACAAACCTTTGTATGAACATCTTACTCCCCCTCAACAAAAACATCTGGAGTTACCTTTTCTTCAGAAACATGAGGAACATTATGAACTTCATCGAGAACGCCAAGAACATCAAGAACATGTTCATTTTTCTTTTCAGTTCTTTTCATCTCCAAAATCTGTTTATTTTCTCGATCTAAGTGTCCATGGATAAAACGAAATTGCTCTACGATTTTCTCATTCTTATGTAACCCATCCATATATATACATGAGTATTCAGATATTTTCTTATCAACAAAAAGATTATACAACTCTGTAACATCCTTCAATGTCGATTGACCAAGAATATGCCACATAGTCACATTATTAACACCATATATTGGTTTAGTAACCTTTAATCCAAGTTCTAAAATGGAGTCAAACAATAAACGATCCATTAGATCTTTAACAAGAAACTGAACTTGGAGAGAGAGAAAATGGATCTGAAAAGATTTCTAGAGAGAGAAAACAGATCTGAGATGGTTTTTAGAGAGAGAAAACGAATCTAAGATGATTCCTAGAGAGATAAAGTAGATCTGAACACTAATACTATGACAAAACACGAAATTTGTCTTCTATTTCACTTCCAAATCACGAATCAAGAACAAATTAAGTTAAAGAATGTGTAGAAGATAACAAATCTGAACAAGATTTTGCAATAATACGAGATTTTTGACTTTTTCTTATCAGAAAACTTACAAAACTTGAAGAACAAAGTGAGATTCATGATAAAATATCGCCATAAACAAGATCGATTCTTGTAGTAATCGCTAAGATCTACAAGAACCCGCTCTGATACCACTTGTTAGGGATAATGACGAGATGACGAATGCGGAATATCAAGAACGATCAAGAATCAATCACCATAATATGCAAGTAATCTGATAAAGGTTTTGTGTATATTGATATGGATCTAAACGTATAAAGAAAACCATAATTTGGAAAAAAAACTCCCATCAAATGTTAACCTAAGGATTATTTATAGGGAAAATAAAATATTTACCAAAAATATAAAACCTTAAAAAGGCTTCCCCTAAATAATCAAAGATGTCAAATCAGTTTCAAAATCTCAAATACTCAACAGGAAGACCCATATTGAGATAACATATTAATGTTATAAAGCTTAGGTATTATCTGGGAAGATCCCAACTTCAGATAACATGTCAATGTTACAAACCTTAGGAATCATCTGGGAAAGATCCCAACTTGAGATAACATGTCAATGTTATAAACCTTAGATTTTAACTTTAGGATCTTAACTTATGTGCAGAAATAAGAGGGTTGCCAAGTCATTAAATGATCCCCTTATTTACATCCCATAGTTAGATAATGTGCGTCCAAGCGAGGCGTAGAAACCTTATCTCGTATGAGAGGGGTAATTAACTCTTTACCTTAGAGGGGATTAAGTACCCTTATTTATAGGAGAGATGATCAATCTCTATTCTTAGTTACCAGGATACTTGCCTATTGCAATCATAGAATGTTGTAGCTATGGGGCTCTTAAGTGTCGGGGTCCTCAAATGTCAAGATCCTTGTATGTCAGGATCCTTGGATCTTCTTGTGTCAAGATCCTTATGTGTTAGGATATTTGTGTGTCGGAATCCTTGTGTTTTAGGATCCTTGTGTGTCAAGATCCTTGAGTCCCTGCGCACAACACACATTAGCTAGGGGTGGGCGTTAGTCTAGATAACACCCTACGATGCTTAAGTTAGTAATGGTATTTGAAGAGAGCAAATAAAAATAAAGGGTAAAAAGTAAAGAGTATGTGTACCTTGAGTGTGTTGGAAAATGGCTAATCTTACTTATATAAAATAAGCTTGAAGATGTATAACATTCCAGGATCTTGGCAAGACATCTCCATCGAGGGTAGCTAGCCAATATGCCCCCTTTCCTGCTTCAGCATCTACGACATACGATTCTTCCCATTTAGGTGCCAGTTAACCTGCACTAGGATCCTTGGTTTTTTGGAATGTTTTCCTTAATACCAAGTCTCATATCTAGAATCTTCTGACTTTTATATTCTTGTTGTATGTCTTGGTGATTCTCTGTTTATGAGTAGCAATGCGGATCTTGGCAAGATTCCTGAGTTCATCAATAGTATCAAGATCATGGGCCAGGGTCCTTTCGTTGTTTTCTTGACTTTGAAGTAGGTATCTTGCTGTTGGGATCACCACTTCAGTGGGGATCATTGCTTCTGATCCGAACACCAAAGAGTATGGAGTTTGGCATGTGGCTATTTTGGAAGTGGCCCTATCTTCCCATAGTACGAAAGGAAGTTCTTCTGCCCATCTTCCTTTCTTTTCATCTAGCTTTCTCTTCAAGTTATTGACTATGATTTTGTTGCTAGATTTTGCTTGACTGTTGGCTTGAGGGTGAACAAGAGTGGACATTATCATTTTGATTCCCCAACTCATGCAAAAGTCTCTTTTCCTTTTGCTTATGAACTGGGATCCGTTGTCGCATATGATTTCTGCAGGGATCTCGAACCTGGTCAAGATATTGCGTTTAATAAATGAGACTACCTCTTTGTCTCTTACCTGAACAAAAGCTTCGGCTTCTATCCACTTCGATAAGTAGTCGATCATCACTTGCATGGAGACTTTTCCTCCAGGAGCTACTGGTAATTTGCCTACTATATCCATCCCACACTTCATGAATGGCCAAAGGGAAATGATAGGACATAAAGGTTCTGCTGGTTGATGTAGTATGTTTCTATGTATTTTACAAGCATCACATTTTTGAGCATGTAGGAAGGAATCTTTCTTCATGGTTAGCCAGTAGTATCCTGTTTTCAACACTTTGGAGCATAAGGATTTGCCCCCAATATGATTGCCGCAGTCTCCTTCATGTATATCCTTTAGAAATTCTGCAACTTCATGATCTTCTAAGCATCTAAGGCATGGACCTGCCATGAATTTTTTATATAATTTACCTTGGATTATTACAAACCTTGAGACCCTTGTTTAGAATGCTCTGTTGCTTTTTTCCTCTTTTGGGATCGTGTAATTATGGAGGTATTCCATAATAGGTTGGATCCAGGATCTTGAGGTTAGGGAAGGATCCTTGATGTTAGGATCCTCATAAGGAAGTTGAGGATCGGGGTCTTCGATTGTAGTGACGTTCGTAGTTTCCTCGTGATCGTCCAAATCCTTCAGTGTTTTGGTTGGATCTTCGATCGCTGGGATCAACACGTGCATTATCAGGATCCTGGTTTCTGGCGGGATCCTAAGAGAAGATCCTAGATTGGCTAAAGCATCTGCTTCATCATTGTCTTCTCTAGGAACTTGGTTTAGGCTGAATGCTTCGAATTTGGAGGCTAAATTTTTGAGGATTTGTAGATATAGTGCTAGTATTTCTCCTTTTACAGCATAGGATCCATTAAAATGGTTAGTCAGTAATAAATAATCGATGAATACCTGAAGATCCTTGATTTGAAGATCCTTGGCTAACTTCAATCCCATTATTAGTTCCTCGTATTCCGCCTCATTGTTGGTTGCATTAAACTCACAGCTGATTGCTTGGGGTAGGATGTCCCCCTGTGGAAATTTTAGTATGATCCCTAGGCCAATTCCTCTTTGGTATGATGCTCCATCTGTGAATAGTGTCCATCTTCCCATGTTTTCTTCTTCTAGAAGTTGGTTGGCTTCTATTTCTACTTCAACTTGTAGATCATCACTAAAGTCAGCCACAAAGTTTGCCAATGCTTGAGACTTTATAGTGGATCTTGGCATGTCATATGTGTTGGATTAGTGTCTAAGTCCATAACTATATTTGGTATGTACTTGACCCGATTGGCATGGTCCATTTGGGTTGCATGGCATCATGCATTTGGATAGACTAAAATGAGAGAAATAACACTTAAGGTTTACTAATATATTATAAGTTCTAATATATTAATAAGATTATTTAATTAGTATTGATCAAGATTTAATTTGGAATTAATTAAGTGATCAAAAGGAGACTAATTAAATATATGGGTTGATTGTGTAAAACATCCATACTTGTATAGTGGGCTAATGCTCCATGGATTATCAAGTTGGGTTAAAACCCATAGGATGCTCCATGGATGGTCCATGGTGTTTTTGTACCCATGGATCATGGAAATGAAAGGCCATGACAATTACGGTTTACATGGTGTAACCCTAATTGTAACAAACTATATAAGCATCTTATTCTAGTCAAAATCGACCATCAACAGAGAACTATGTGTGTATGGTGAGGGCTAGCCGATTTCATGAAGTGGTTCATTTCTCTCTAAGTTATTCCAAGTGTATTTGATGTTGTGTGAACCATTTGAGGTGTCACACTTGGGGCACTCGGCTCTTAAGCATCAAGGAATCAAGCTACATAAAAAGGTATGTCTTCAAACTTGTTTTTATTACCCAAGTATCATAGATTGTATGCTAGATAGGGTAATACCTTGGAATATTCATATTTGCATGTATAACAGAGAAAACATAGATCCAAGGTATTTAGGGTTGCATGTACACTTAGGAGTGTTAGAATGCTCAAAACCCAACAGTGGTATCAGAGCCAAGGCTTGTTTTCAATTATACTTGATGCAAAGTGCTGAAAAATGCTGAAAAAATCGATTTTCGGGTTGTCTGGGCACTGGACTCGCCGAGTCCACTGATGTACTCGCCGAGTCCATGAGGAAACCCATCCTACTCGTCGAGTAGGTTCATATACTCGACGAGTAGTACCCCCTGACAGCATATTTTTCGACTTTTAAGGCTGGAATTGGACTAGAATCATTACCCTAAGCTGTTTTTGAACATATAAACCTGTTTTTGATGTGGTAATGTTCATTCTAATCCAATTTCAAAGTTAATTATCAATAGACTCATGTTTTGTATTAGTTTAATGGTTAGGCTAATTTCATGAAAAAGTTTGATTTGAATTATCTTGTTCTTATGAGTTGCTTAGATTAAGAGGAAAGTTATGTGAAATTGTTGTTTTCAATCCATTTTAATCTAAGAGTTGGTTCTAAAATGTGTTTTTGTAACTTGTCCTCAAGTTACATGAAAAGTCACATTTGAGAATCATAAAACTCATAAATATTTCATAAGTTATGAATAAAGGAAAAGTTACATTCTTTTAATAGTTTAAAGTCTTCCACAACTTGTCCTCAAGTTATGGAGCTTGAAGAGTTTTTTGTATTAAAAACTACTTTAAACACATAAGTTATGGAATTGAATAGTTTTAAATAGTTTCAAAAACTTGCCCTCAAGTTTTGGAATTTGTAAAGTTTTCCCTTATGAATACTTTAATTCCAAGTTAAGCCCTTAGAATTTTAAAAGTTAAAATTCAACCCTTATACTTTATAGTATTATAAGTTAATATATATATATATATATATATATATATATATATATATATATATATGTATAAGAGCAAGTCAGTCTTACCGTTAGTAGGCCTCATTCACGAAGCTGGTTTATAAGGGGGGTATAAGGTTGTTGCCTATAAAATGGCAGCTTAATGGGTGTCCACTCTCACCCACCGCTTCCTTGACTGGTGGAGGGTCGTTAGCCGAACGGGTAGGACAAGGACTATAATTCTCCCTTCATTAAAAGTATTAATGATAAATACTAAGTAACTAAACACTTATAAATTCCCAATCTTAGTTACTTAGGAAAATGTGAATAAGGTGCTAATCCATTGTAACACCTGGTTTAAGTTGAGAAGGATTTATGCATGGACTCGGCGAGTTGGGAGGTCAATTCGTCGAGTAGGGTCGTGAGATCATGACCGCGGAACGGGACCGACTCGGCGAGTCGATGTCCGACTCGGCGAGTCCGAGCTGTTTAAAGAAAACCCTAAATTTTGGGTTTGCCCCCTATATAAACGTCATTATACACCCCAGTAGCCTCCCTTAGCATCATAGAACGACGTTTACGGCCGCACACCCTCTTGTGAGTGAAGCAAGATCAATTGGGAGCTTATCCTTGGAATTTTGGGGAGGATTCCAAGCTTGAAGAAGAAGTATCAAGGGGAAAACACTAGATCTAGCATCTAGTTCGTCTTGGGCATTGATTTGAGGTATGAATCTGTTATCTTAAGCATAAATTCTATTTGAGAGTTGTGATCAACTTTGAGGAAGTGGAAGCAAACTTAGATATGGACCTATCACAAGGATATGGTTCCAAATCTGGACCTTCTTAATCCCCAAATATCATAAAGTTGCATCTTTTATTGAGCTCACTCCCTCTCCATGCATAAGAACCTTGTTTGAAGGTTGGTTTTGGGTGTTATGGTCGTGTGAGGCTATGCATACATGTAAAGTTTGCAACTTTACGTGATATCTGCAATAGGAGATGATGGATCTAAAGTTTGGGACCTTAAGTCCCACTGGAAAGGACCATAATCATGACGAACTTTGGGGGACTCGACGAGTCGTGCAAGTGACTCGGCGAGTCGAGAGGGTTTTCTCGTCTACGGCCAAGAGTGTACGGCCAAGAGTGTACGGCCAAGGGTGTTCGGCCAAGGGTTTACAGTCAGAGGTGTACGGCCGTACACATCAAGGAACTCGACGAGTCCCTCGGGTGACTCGGCGAGTCGGCGAGTTAAGCAAGGGACCCGACGAGTGAATTATTGTACTCGATGAGTCAAGGTCAATATGGACTGTTAACCTTGACTATAGACTGTGACTTTGACCAGGGTTGACCCTGGGGGTATTTATGGGATTATGCTGAGTTACTTACTCATTGATTATAGGCGGTTTGGGAGGAGCAGCGTGGGATATATCTGATTACAGTTTTGCCAGTTCAGCCATTGAGAGATGAGTCTTCTCACCATACCAATGGGTCTAAGGCACCAAGGCCGGCCCATTTTGCGATAGTTGGTTTACTTGTTATGTAGAGGTGTGATATGTATTTGTGCATGATATGTGGTAGAGATAGCCTTTGTGGCTAACGGTAGAGATAGTCGTATGGCTAATGGTAGAGACGGCCTTATGGCCAATGGTAGAGATAGCCTTTATGGCTGATGGTAGAGATAGCCTTTGTGGCTAACGGTAGGGATAGCTTCATGGCTGATTGACATGTGATATGTGTAGAGGTAGCTTTATACCTAATATGCTATGTGGTTTGTGTGGGGTATGATCTGGGGGACTCACTAAGCTTTCAGCTTACCGTTTGTGGATTTGTTTTCAGGTACTTCTGAGTCCAAGGGTAAAGGCAAGGCGTGATGATGCGGCGTGCACTCTATCTCTCTTTTCCGATCTGGTTTGGGGGACACTCTGATGTTTTGAAAATAATAATGTTGTAATGTTGATGGTTTTGAAAACGATTATTGGAATCTTTATGTTTTAAGAAAATGGTTGACTAATTAAAAATGAAAAATTCCTTTGTGAAATTTGGGTCGTTACAAGTTGGTATCAGAGCCTTGGTTTGAGGGATTCGGGCATACTCTCGGGTGTGTCAGGACTCAAACTAAGGAAAGGGTAAAATTGTTTTCAAAAATAACATAGAAAGTTTTCTAAATAAGGAAAAGATGAGAGTGCAACGCGCGTTATCAGCCGAGCCAAGTAAGTATATCCCCAATATGCTAGTTATGCTATTTGATATTTGAACTTGGATGATCGTATGAAATTTTCTATGTGTATGCTTTTAAATTTATATACGGTTAGGAGCTTATAGCCTTAGAATGATTGATTTGGCCTTATTTCCTGTTCCTTGTCTGGTTGTGGTCCTAGGGTAGAATCTTTTATTCGAAAGTCTATTTGATCCTCTTCTGTGTATAATTTGCATGCATAAAAGGCAACCTGTTGTGTTTGGTCTGTTTGATGTGGGTAGAGAAAATCTTAGAATAATCTAGGATTTAAGTTATGCGGTGGTTGGTAGAATACGATTTATTTGGGACAAATTAGGGTTATCAGGTCGAGCCTTGGGGAAAGGTACGGGTAGGTGTGGAAGGTAGTATTGGGCCCGTACTACTGAAAGCACAGGACCGGTACCTGAACCAATATTAGATCTGACAACTTCAAGGAGGACCGGTGTGGAGAGATCCCTTTTATGGAAATCATGATAGTTATGACTTATGACATTCCAGTTCAGCATGGTAGTGACACGTTTCGGGGCGGGAGGATCAGGATCGGGATCTGGATCCGGGAATGTATCGGGTGACACCATAGATGGCATGGATGAGAGGCTGTGCGAGCTTATTGCAGCCGAGGTTACCAGGGGCATCTTTGACGCTACCCCAGTCATTTTTGGGACGGTTAAGGAGGGCATAATGGATATCATGGAAGAGAGACTCCGATCATTCCGGACGTAGATTGTTGCGGGCCAGTTGGGGGCCCGAACTTCCTCGTTTCGGGAGTTCAAGGCGTGTGGGGTGCCAGAGTTTTTCGGGGTCAGGGACCCCATTGTCAGTCGATGCTGGGTGGCGGATATCAAAAACGCCCAGCGCACGAGTTCTTGCCCGGATGTGGCAAAGGTTGGGTTTGCTTCTTGCATGCTGAGAGACAGAGACCGGGATTGGTGGGGCGAAGTTACTAGACAGGTGGGAACAGCCGGGATGGCTGAGATGACGTGGGCCGAGTTCGTTCGGCGATTCGATCTGGAGTTTGCGCCACCCATTGAGGTGCAACGATTAGTGCGAGAGTTTCATGATTTGCAGCAGACCATCAAGAATGTGGCGGAAATCACCGCCAAGTTTCGGGAACGAGCTTTGTTGATTCCGCAATACGCTACTGATGAGGAAATGAGGCGGACCCGATATCATTCCATGCTGAGGGACGATATTCGGGAGTTTGTGAGCTTTACGGGGTGTAAGACCCTGAATGAAATGCTGGAGATGGCCCGGGAACGGGAAATGGAGCTGGAATCCCGCATGAAGCGGAAGCCTGAGCAGGCTCAGGCAGCAGTAGGATAGGCTAAGAAGCCTAAGACGTCAGACACTTCCAGCAAGGGTCAGCAGGGTCGGGGCCGATGTGCCAAGTGTAGCAGGGTACACAGTGGAGCCTGCCGTATCGCAGGCTCGGGATGTTATGCATGTGGCCAGCAGGACCATATGAGCAGGGACTGCCCCGTGAAGGGCTTAATCTGTTTTCACTGTAACCAGACCGACCATAAGCGGTTCAACTGTCCGAAGCTGTAGGGAGGAGGAGGAGCGGTGGCGGCGCCTGCACCCGCCACAATGAGGATTACCGATGGACGCCCTGCTAAGGCGGAAGCTCCAGCAGTGAAGAGCCATGCATTTCAGCTGACTACTGAAGAGGCACGCGCAGCGCCAGACATTGTGTCTGGTACGTGATTATTCTTCCCTTCTCTATGTATCTGTTTTGCTTATGTGTATTATATGCTTGTATAGGGACCTTTTTGGTCAATGGTATGTCTGCTCATGTCTTGTTTGATTCGGGTGCAACCCGATCGTTCATATCTCTTGTGCTTAGCAAGAAGTTCTTGGAAGTGCTGAGAACTTTGGATTCCCCTCTTGAGGTGGAGATTGCGGATGACCGCACCGTTAGTGCTACGAGGGTGTATTGGGACTGTGTCTTGAATGTACTTGGTGAGAGATTTCGAGTCGACCTAGTTCCGATACCATTGCGAGGACTGAAAGTAATTATCGAAATGGATTAGTTAGGGGTCAACAGGGCCATGATTGACTGTGAACATCAGTTGGTGAGGGTTCGAGCCCCAAGTGGGGGAGAACTAGTGATACATTGTGATAGGGCATCGCAGGGACCGACCCTCTGTTCGGCTGCAAGGGCTAGGAGGTTCCTGCAGCAGGGTTGTACGGGATTTTTGGCATATATCTCGGATACAAAGGTAGAGATCACGAAGGATGTAGGCAGTGTGCCCGTTGTTCAGGACTTTCGGGGCGTTTTTCCTGAGGAGTTACCAGGGGTGCCTCCAGAGAGGCAGGTGGAATTTCGCATAGAATTGGTGCCGGGTGCCTCTCCGATAGCATAGGCACCCTATCGGTTGGCACCACCTGAGATGCAAGAGTTATCTACACAGCTTCAGGAGTTGTTAGACCGAGGGTTCATTCGTCTGAGTAGTTCCCCGTGGGGAGCACCAATCCTTTTCGCGAAGAAGAAGGATGGCTCCCACATGATGTGTATCGATTATAGAGAGCTAAACAAACTAACGGTGAAGAACCGATATCCGTTCCCAAGGATCGATGATTTGTTCGATCAGCTGCAGGGTGCGTCTTGGTTTTCCAAGATTGATCTTCGGTTGGGGTACCATCAGATGAGGATTCGGGATGAGAAAATACCGAAGACGGCTTTCAGGATTCGGTATGGGCATTATGAGTTTGTAGTGATTGCGTTTGGACTCACCAATGCCCCAACAACGTTCATGGACCTTATGAATAGGGTGTGTAGACCGATGCTGGATCGGTCGGTGATCGTTTTCATTGATGATATCTTGGTCTATTCTAAGACCAGAGAGCAGCACGAACAGCACTTAAGGGAGGTGCTGGAGACCCTAAGGGAGGAAACGTTGTATGCCAAGTTCTCCAAGTGTGATTTCTGGCTGCGAGAGGTACAATTCTAGGGGCATATCATCAATCAGGAGGGTATTTCGGTAGATCCAGCCAAGGTTGAGACTGTGATGCGGTGGGAAGTACCGAATAATGCATCAGAGATTTGTAGCTTCTTGGGTTTAGCGGGTTCTTATCGGAGATTTATTCAGGACTTCTCCAAGATTGTTGTGTCGTTGACACGACTAACCAAGAAGAATGTGACGTTTTGGTGGGGTACGGATCAGCAGTTGGCCTTCGAGACCTTGAGGCAGAAATTGTGCGAGGCTCCGATCTTTGTTTTACCAGAGGGATTAGATGATCTGGTAGTGTGCTGTGACGCATCAATTTCAGGGTTAGGTACGGTACTGATGCAAAGAGGGCACGTGATAGCATATGCCTCGCGACAACTGAAGCCTCGTGAGGTAAATTACCCTACTCACGATCTGGAACTGGGGGCAGTGGTGTTTGCTCTCAAGATTTGGAGGCATTACTTGTACGGAGTGCGGTGTACCATTTACACTGACCACAAGAGTCTGAAGTATTTGATGGACCAACAGAACCTCAACATGCGACAAAGGAGGTGGTTGGACGTGCTAAAGGACTATGATTGCGAGATTCTATACCACCCAGGGAAGGCCAACATAGTAGCCGACGCTTTGAGCAGTAAGACAACAGGTTCCCCGTTTGGGAGTGTGTGTTTGAGGATGACATTGATCTCTCCATTGATGAAAATGATCAGAAAGGCTCAAGTTGAGGGGGTAAAGAAAGAGAATTGGAAGGTAGAAAGGATCCGAGGGCAGTATCCCTTGTTTGTTAAGGATAGTCGAGGCCTATTGACGCAATGTGGTCGGGTGTGGGTACCGACGACTGGGGGAGTGAGACAAAAGATATTGGAGGAAGCGCATAATTCCAGGTTCTCTATACACCCCGGAGCTACAAAAATGTATAGGGACTTGAGGCTGAGTTATTGGTGGCCATGCATGAAGCGGGAAGTTGTGTGGTTTGTAGAGCGGTGCTTGACCTGCAGAAAGGTCAAGGCTGAACATCAGCGGCCTCATGGTAAGGTCCAGCCGCTACCCATTCCCATGTGGAAGTGGGAGGAGATCACGATGGACTTCTTTACAAAGTTGCCAAGGACAGCGAGGGGTGTGGATGCCATATGGGTGATTGTGGATAGAATGACGAAGAGTGCCCATTTCATTCCAATATCAGAAAGTATATCCGCAGAGAAGTTGGCGGATATTTACGTGCGTGAGGTAGTGGCTAGACATGGGGTTCCTGTGTCGGTAGTCTCGGATCGTGATGTTCGGTTCACATCCAGGTTCTGGAAGAAATTCCACGAGGAGTTGGGCACTCAGCTACATTTTAGCACGGCGTACCACCCCCAGACCGACGGTCAGAGTGAGAGAACGATCCAGACACTGGAGGATATGCTGCGGGCTTGCGTGTTGGATTTTGGAGGGAGTTGGGATACGTATCTCCCACTAGCAGAGTTTTCGTACAATAACAGTTATCATGCCATTATCGATCGAGCACCATTTGAGATGTTATATGGACGAAGGTGTAGGACGCCGATTTTTTGGGATGAGTTTGGACACCGGGTCTTGGGAAGCACTGAAGTAATACTCAAGACTACTGGGTTGATTCAGCAGGTGCGCGACCGGTTGCGGGTCGCGCAGAGCCGTCAGAAAAGCTATGTCGACCGACGACGATCAGATCTTGATTTTCAGGTGGGGGATTTCGTGTTGCTGAAGGTGTTGCCCTGGAAAGGGATCATTAGGTTTCGAAAGAGGGGCAAGTTGGGGCCTCGGTATATAGGTCCGTTCAGGATCACGACCCGGGTGGGCAAAGTAGCATATTGCTTGGATCTGCCAGAGGAGCTTAGCCAGATTCACAACATGTTCCATGTGTCGCAACTTCGGAAGTGTGTCACGGACGAGGCTGCGGTTGTCTCATTGGGGGATATCCAGGTGGATGAGAGATTGAACTACATCGAGAAGCCCGTTGCCATCTTAGATAGGAAGACGAAGGCTCTTCGGAATAAGGAAGTAAGGCTGGTAAAAGTGCAATGACAACATTGGAAGGGCTCCGAATGGACTTGGGAGCTGGAAGAGGAGATGTGAGAGCATTACCCAGAATTGTTTGGGTCAGCAAACTTCGAGGACGAAGTCTAGTTCAAGTGGGGGAGACTTGTAACACCTGTTTTAAGTTGGGAAGGATTTATGCATGGACTCGGCGAGTTGGGAGGTCAACTCGTCGAGTAGGGTCGTGAGATCATGAACGCGGAACGGGACCGACTTGGCGAGTCGACGTCCTACTCGGCGAGTCCGAGCTGTATAAAGAAAACCCTAAATTTTGGGTTTGCCCCCTATATAAACGTCATTATACACCCCAGTAGCCTCCCTTAGCATCATAGAATGACGTTTACGGCCGTAAACCCTCTTGTGAGTGAAGCAAGATCAATTGGGAGCTTATCCTTGGAATTTTGGGGAGGATTCCAAGCTTGAAGAAGAAGTATCAAGGGGAAAACACTAGATCTAGCATCTAGTTCGTCTTGGGCATTGATTTGAGGTATGAATCTGTTATCTTAAGCATAAATTCTATTTGAGAGTTGTGATCAACATTGAGGAAGTGGAAGCAAACTTAGATATGGACCTATCACAAGGATATGGTTCCAAATCTGGACCTTCTTAAGCCCCAAATATCATAAAGTTGCATCTTTTATTGAGCTCACTCCCTCTCCATGCATAAGAACCTTGTTTGAAGGTTGGTTTTGGGTGTTATGGTCGTGTGAGGCTATGCATACACGTAAAGTTTGCAACTTTACGTGATATCTGCAATAGGAGATGATGGATCTAAAGTTTGGGACCTTAAGTCCCACTGGAAAGGACCATAATCATGACGAAATTTGGGGGACTCGACGAGTCGTGCAAGTGACTCGGCGAGTCGAGAGGGTTTTCTCGTCTACGGCCAAGAGTGTACGGCCAAGGGTGTACGGCCAAGGGTGTTCGGCCAAGGGTTTACGGTCAGAGGTGTACGGTCATACACATCAAAGAACTCGACTAGTCCCTCGGGTGACTCGGCGAGTCGGCGAGTTAAGCAAGGGACCCGACGAGTGAATTATTGTACTCGACGAGTCAAGGTCAACATGGACTGTTAACCTTGACTATAGACTGTGACTTTGACCAGGGTTGACCCTGGGGGTATTTATGGGATTATGTTGAGTTACTTACTCATTGATTATAGGCGGTTTGGGAGGAGCAGCGTGGGATATATCTGATTACAGTTTGCCAGTTCAGCTTTTGAGAGGTGAGTCTTCTCACCATACCAATGGGTCTAAGGCACCAAGGCCGGCCCATTTTGCGATAGTTGGTTTACTTGTTATGTAGAGGTGTGATATGTATTTGTGCATGATATGTGGTAGAGATAGCCTTTATGGCTAACGGTAGAGATAGCCGTATGGCTAATGGTAGAGACGGCCTTATGGCCAATGGTAGAGATAGCCTTTATGGCTGATGGTAGAGATAGCCTTTGTGGCTAACGGTAGGGATAGCTTCGTGGCTGATTGACATGTGATATGTGTAGAGGTAGCTTTATAGCTAATATGTTATGTGGTTTGTGTGGGGTATGCTCTGGGGGACTCACTAAGCTTTCAGCTTACCGTTTGTGCATTTGTTTTCAGGTACTTCTGAGTCCAAGGGTAAAGGCAAGGCGTGATGATGCGGCGTGCACTCTATCTCTCTTTTCCGATCTGGTTTGGGGGACACTCTGATGTTTTGAAAATAATAATGTTGTAATGTTGATGGTTTTGAAAACGATTATTGGAATCTTTATGTTTTAAGAAAATGGTTGACTAATTAAAAATGAAAAATTCCTTTGTAAAATTTGGGTCGTTACATCCATGAGGGGTAAATATTAAGGGTACCAAGTATATTTAACAAGGTAGGCAAAGGGTAACTTAATGTTTATCATAATATCGGTGGAGCGCGTGTGGTTAACCGGCACATCGATTGAGGGGTAAATATTAAGGGTACCAAGTATATTTGCATGGTTACTTCACACCTTGTTTTGTGATCCTCGGCATCCCAGTCACAAAACCTGAAGGGCACACTCGAGATTGAAACATGCCATTGAACAGTTCAATGAATCTCAAAAGATCTAGGAGTTTCAAATCCAAGTAAAACCTAATTAAATTATTTTGTTTTCATGGTGGAAATTGGTGAATCGTCATTCACCTACCTTCAAATATTTTATAGCTTGGATTACGGCATCCCTCTTCCAAGTTATAAAAGTAATGTGTTGGATCCTAGCCTTAATATTTCATATTGGGTGTTATATTAAGGACTTTAGATCAACTATCTTGAAATCTCCCAAAAGATGTCTAGTTCAGACATCTTTGATCTTCCCAAATCTCTTGGAACTTCACTTCCTCCACCTCTTCCAATTATTCTCCCTAACCCACAAGTTCAAGGTCACTCAAGCCCTATTGGCAAGCAAGGTCTATGTGTGATTGCATCTTGGAGATGAAGTCACATATTGACCAACCGGGAGAGTTGGGTGTCAAAGTCTTAAGAAAGTTGGATGTTCAATCACTTTCTAAGTCACATAGTCAGTTTACTTGGGACTACTATGAAATAGACTGTGACATGACCCTTAATGATCTTATCTATTTGCTTGGTGCTGCTGAATCAGAAATGATTTGAGGACTAGTAAAGCAAATTTGATTAGAAGATCAACTTCCCAAACCTTCAATGGACATTGATAATGGTAACATTGGATACCCAGTAAAAGTTTTCTCTTCCCAATGGAAAGGGATCGGCCATAGTCAACTCGGTTGACCAAATGGTAAAGAGAAAGTCTAAGTTTATGATAGTCCCGTGTACCATTTCCATAGAGTCCATATGTTTATATTTCCAAAAGAAGGTGCATTGGTTACAAAACTGCCTATTTACCTGAAGGATCACAGGGTTGATCAAGTCAAGATGTTTGATTCTACTTCAGGTGAAGTCCACCATCTAACTCTGTGAAGTTTCTATTCTGAGATTCTCATTACATGATGTGACTGGGTCACATATTGTTGTTTTAAGAATCAAAGAAAAATGAAGAAACTTAAAAGAAGTATATGCTGATTCTGATCGCGAAGATGGATTTCGATCGCATGGTTCGGTGATCAGAATTTTTGAGCTGTTGCTTAGGAGTTATGCTATATTACTTAGGAATAGATAACAACAAGTTTTTCATATGCATTTGCACTGTAAGGATAAGTTTTTTCCGCAAAGTTTTAATATAAAATAAAAAGGTTTTAATTTTATATTTATTTTAAATATCCTTACAGTGGCATTTGTGAAAAATGGTTGTTTATATGATTCCACTGATAGCAATATTGAAAAAAAATGGTCTTGATTCTTTCGTTTGTGGTAGGGTCATAATTTACCAAATAAGGAAAGATTCTCATCACCCAAGGTTTCAGTTGGATAGAAACTTGGAAATCATGCAAGTTATATAGTATGATGAATGAGAATTTTCATGTTTGGAAAATTAAGATTAATTCCTTGTTCACATGTATATGTGAGTCAAGTGAAGGACTAAGGGATCGAGTACACATTCTGGTGCACTGATCAAGTCCATCACAAAAGATCGATAAGACTATTCGTCATGATTTACTAAAGTTTAGTAAATATGGTTATACTTACTAGTTTAAGTATAATTCTGAAACATTGGAAAATTTTCAATATATGGCAAAACGAATGAGAAGAATCAAATTAGGCAGAAGGACAAAAGTTTCTCAAATCTGAAAAGATGGGAGAGTACTTTAGTATCATGTTTCGTGATCATCTTAATGATTTAGAAATCATATCACAATTAGTCCTCTATGGACATCTTAGTGCATTCTTATGACTAAGAAGAGGAATCTTGAATTGTTGGAATGGTTAAATCAAGAAGATGAGTCATACTTCGTTCCAAAACAAGTCTTAGAGTCATACTCCAAGACTGTAAGATGAGTGACATATCTTAAAGAAAGGTTTATAACACTTGTCAAATGTAAGAGTAAAAGTGTCCTACTCTTGTACATTTGAAATTGGTAAGTTGTGATGTTTTGGATAAAACAAAGACCAACTTAGGCCAATTGTGTAAAGTGTTTGTCTTGATAAAGAATCTGCACTATCTCTTGAATATTTAACAAGTGAGTCTTATATGTCAAGAGGACAGTGGGAGTCTTAAAGATCTTGGAAAAGCTTCAAGATCTAATCAAGAATAAAAACCTATAGTTCATCACTAGCACACGACGTGAGGTTTATAACCTATCGTGTTGACATATCTCTATTTTTGTGCCCATTCCAGTTAAAGTTGGCTATGCATATGAGTTCTGAGAGTTCTCAATTGGTTGCATAACAACTTAGAAGCAATGGCAGGCCCTTGTGCTGCCAGGTGGCAAGAAAGTAAGATTGAGTTCAGTCCATATGGTTTGGATAATGTAGAGACCCATTTTTATAATGAACGGTGAGTGCGGAAGAAGGATATCTCGAGATTAATCGTGTTTTTGGAAGTATGAACACGAAGAACATATTATGAGTTCATAAGAAAAGACTAAGAACAAAGAGAGAATAATATATTTCATGAAGAACATGGTGGGAGAGAAACTCTCCCTGGGTGGGAGAACCCACCAACTTTCTCTCTCTCTAGAGATTACATTGTGAGAAGTGTATTCTCTAATCTAAGAAAAGAAATGAGCTAGCTTTTTAAATAAATGACCAACTCTCCCTTTATATAGGAGGGAGAGTATTTATACCTAAAATACAATAAAGGGAAAATACAACCTAATAAACACTCATTATTTGTGGAGCATTTCCATGCACCAACATTCTCTCCCTAAATGCTTACAAATGATGAGAGATCCAATAAGTGATACAAGGCTATAATACAGTAATCCGACTAGCAAGTGTGGTAATAAAATGCAATCAAGTGCTGAAATGTCTCTGAAACTCTGAAGTGTCTGTGAAGTCTGAAACTGGTCATGAATCTCTGAAATGAAGGTCTTCGGCTTCAAAGCACAACCAATGAAGTAGAAAAATAAGATCCAAATCTTCAAACCAGTCATAATCACCGGAAGAAGAAGGTCACCATGAGCAAGTAGAAGATCCAATAAAAGAAACACTTCGGCTTCAAAAGTCTGAAAAACATCTCGAGTTCTCGAATCATAATACACCGAAATTCTTCAAAGAATAACCTGCTAAAAATGTGAAGCATCCATAAAATGAAGTCCGACTAAAAATAATGTGAGTCCAAAAACATGGTCCAGCAATGTCAAAAATTTGATCCAAGGACCAAAAATAAGTGCCACGTCACATTGCCAAAATAATCTTCGTCTTCAACATATCACAAATCCAAACTCGTGAAACCATAAGATCTGAACCGGATGCGAACACAAAATCATCATGTGGTAGAGTCCGAATAATAAATAATCTGAATCGGAAAACATCGAGTAATGCCAAAAATTTGATCCGTAAAGACCAAAAAGAAGTGCCACATCGCATCACTAAATAAATAATCGCCTTCAGAAGTCTTCAAAATCCAAACTCAAACGATCATAATAACCAAATCCGGATGATATTCTCTCCCTATTTTTGATAACCAATGACCGGATATCAAAAATCAACAAATCATCGGATGGAGAGTGTCGGATACCAAGAGCTAATAGAGAAGCTCTCCCTAGATGTATGAAGGGTCTCGATAAGAAACGAGACAGAGTAAAAGAGATACTCTTGCGGTCATGAGGAGGCGGGTGACATAGTTGCTGAAGCTGTGCTGAGAATAATCTGTTGTGCCAAAAATATATCCAAATATCCAAACTGCGGTGCCGGAACACTTAAAGTGGTCTTCAATAGAGAATAAAGTCCACATGCTCAAGATACATGATTCGTCAACCAAAAATCAAGAGCGACAAGTCATAAAATTTCATAATGTGAAGAATGCGAAACAACTTTGTTGATCAATCGCCGTTGCGGTGCAAGCATCATAAAAAATAATATGAAGTCCGACTGCGGTAGGAGTATTCTTCCAATAATAATAACCGGCATGAAATGAACCAATGTGACAATCCAAGGGTGCGGTTGTGGCAAAAGTTGGTGTTAAATAAAATAATTGGTGTAAAAAAAATGGTTTTAATAATAAAAAAAAATTGATTATAATAAAAAATGGCTAAAAAAAATTGGTGTGTTAAAAAAATAAATTAGCTGAATAAAAATAATTGGCGTTTAAAAAAAAATTGGTGTTAAAAAAAATAATTGCCGTTAAAAAAAATAATAACTGAAAAAAAAATAATACAAAAAAAAACTGAATAAAAAAATGGGGCTTAAAAAAATAAGAGGGCTAAAAAGAAAGGGGAGAGCTGATGAGAAGGAAAAAAAGGAGGGGAGGAGGGGGGAGGAATAAGGAGGAAGAAGGAAGAAGGAAGGAAAGGAGGAAGGGAGGCTGAAGAAGGAAGGGGGGGGGGGGGCTGGAGAGAGGTGGAGAAAGGAGATCCGAAGTCTGCTTATGGAGGAGGGAAGGCTGAAGGTTGCGGGTGAGAGAGGGTGGTTTGGGTGGGAGGTGATTGCGGGTAGAGGAGGTCTGGTTGCGGGTCTATGGTGTTGCGGGTTTAAGAGGACAGCGGGTCAGGTAGGTGGTTGCGGATCAGATGGACATGGTGGGGGTCTTGGGTGCGGACGACGGAGCTGGTCGCGGATGGACTGACTTGGGTGCGGACGCATGGAAGGCGTGACTGCAGTAGCTGGGATGCGGTGCCAAGGAAGAAAGCTAGCCGCGGTTCGAACTGCAGTGGAGCGCCTGCGGTCCGGTGATGCGGTCCGAGGCTGCGGATGAAGCGAAGTCTATTGCAGTCCGAACCGGAGAAGGAGCACTGCGGTCCGAGGGGAGTCCGCATGAGGAAAATTCGGTCAGCAGGTTGCGGTCAGCAGGGAAGGGAAAGGAAGGCTGCGGTCCTACGCCTGAGAGGGACTGCGGACCAATGGCTAAGAAGGGCTGCGGGTAGGCTTCTAAGGGGACTCCGGTAGGCAGTTTTTGGCTGCGGTCCGGGGGGCTGAGAAGGGCTGAACAGGTGACGAAAAATGCTATTTTTTCATGAAAAATGGTACCGCAAAGGCCATTTATTCATATTTTAATAAGGGAATCTTTTTATAAAGCATTTTAAGTCAACATGTGGTCTTGGGAAGGCAAAAGGAAGAGTGTGCAGGGGGTTTTTAGGGGACAAAAAGTGATGGGAAAGGACAATGTCACATGGTTTTTGCTTGGGAAGGCAAATAAGAGTGAATTACTCTTTACCCAAAAGAGCAAAAAAAGGACAAAGTGCTTTATGCAAACACATATTACATCCATTTTTTTCTTCAATTTAAGATTCACAACAAGAAAATGAGGAATAAAGAACTTCATACCTCAAGAAGATTTCCAAGCTGTTGGGTAAAAAAAAGAGCACCACTTCAAAGAAAATAAGCCCATTAATTGTGTCTTCTCATCCAAGAATAAGAGAACTCCCTGGAACAAATTTTTTCAACAATTTGGAGACCACCAAAATTAATTTCTTCTCCCATTTTTCTTCATTTCTTCAACAGCAAAAATAATAATCTTGTAAGAACATCTTTTTCCAGCAATAAAGAGAACGATCAGTAGCAGCAACTTTTATTTTTGCTAAGATAGAATCACCCGAAAGATAGAAATAAGAAAGAACATCATACAAAATTCCGGTTTGCAACCCGAAAATTTTTTTCTTGCAGAAACACGGAAAAATCACAAGATAATCACCGAACGGGAGTCGTTCCCTTGAACTAATCGTGAGATCTTCAAGGTACGGCTCTGATACCAATTGTAGAGACCCATTTTTATAACGAACGGTGAGTGCGGAAGAAGGATATCTCGAGATTAATCGTGTTTTTGGAAGTATGAACACGAAGAACATATTATGAGTTCATAAGAAAAGACTAAGAACAAAGAGAGAATAATATATTTCATGAAGAACATGGTGGGAGAGAAACTCTCCCTGGGTGGGAGAACCCACCAACTTTCTCTCTCTCTAGAGATTACATTGTGAGAAGTGTATTCTCTAATCTAAGAAAAGAAATGAGCTAGCTTTTTAAATAAATGACCAACTCTCCCTTTATATAGGAGGGAGAGTATTTATACCTAAAATACAATAAAGGGAAAATACAACCTAATAAACACTCATTATTTGTGGAGCATTTCCATGAACCAACAGATAAGAACACTTACACCATAAACAATCTAAGTGTGATAAGGTTTCTCTCCGATTCATGAAAATGATGGCGAGGAAACACTTTCACTAAGTAGATTTTAAGTAGATAACAATTATGATATTTGCATTCTCAAAGTCGTTAGTGGAGCGTGTGTGGTTAACCGACACACTAACATGGACTTGTGAGGAATGGAAAAGGTCTAAACAATTGAGACTATGATTACAGCATCCCTTTTCATAGTTCTGAAATTGATTAGACACACATGTGTGCTATCTAAGGAAACGTGTATAATTTTGATAAAGTTTTATCAAAGCATCTCGTATCGGAAGTCTGAACTTTGGTAAGAAAGTCAATAAAGTATTGATTTCTAGAAGTGCAGCTGATTTCTGAGTACATGTCAAAACTAGTGAGAGCATAAGTGTTATGCTAATAATCATCATGTTAGTGGGAGCATGATAATTATGATTAGTATTGCAAGATAGCAATGTTAATTATAGAAAACAAAAGTTTCAATTCCGGAAGTTGCAGGGGTTGAAAAGTTGTTTTGCTATAATTAAGGGAGAGGAAATTATACTTCATTTCAATTCTAAAAGCTTAGATTGAGGTTTGAATCATCTTTAGTCAAGGGTATATATATGAATTTTGTGTTGGAATGGCTCAACATAAGGAAATTCTATATATAGGCCCATTATTTGCATTCTAAAATTCGATTATGATTACGGCATCCCTTTTCATAATCTGAATTACGAGAACTTGGCAAATAGAAATAGAGATATTATAGCAAAAAGGCTGATCTAGAATCATGTCTTTATGTGATACATCATGAATCGTGTCCCATTTGCTTTGGGTACATGATCGATTGCATGTGCTATAATATTTATCCTTTCGAAAATTTTCAAATGCCTGAGGCATTAAGAAGGGGAAAAGGTCTAGAATTGGATACGACTAAAATGATTAAGCAATTGTCGAGGACAATCTACGGTTTACCAAAGATTGGTTGCTCAAGGACAGTTGGAAGTATAGTGTTTCTGGAAGGACCATATTGACATGTTCTGAAAAGAGGCAACTCTTGTTCAGAAATGATATTAAAAAATGGGAATATGGAGTTGTCTCCATAGGTGGATTTAATCTGTGTAAGATTAGAAAAAAACTTAATGCAAGAAGGATATTTCCATGGAGTTGATCTCCATTGGAATACTCTGTAATGTCTGTTGACAAGTCTTTGTGACTTTGTGCAAAATCATTACAAGAGGATCAATGCATACAAGTTTAGAATCTAACAGATTTAGGTAAATGGCAGGAATTTGGAATTCTTGCATTTGCGGTGAGGATTTAGGATTGTGAAATGAGAATCATTGGAATTATGTTCAATCGATCTATTTCACAGAGTAAAGATCTTAGACAAACATAGTGTGCATACTTGGTGTATGGCATGATTGTGTTCAGAAAACATAGTGTACAGGCTTGGAGCACCGGACAACTATTGTTTTTAATTCAAGTATAAAGTTGATAGTTTGAAACAGTATGCAATGAATAATGTGTGATCAATATGGTGATAAATAAAAGGTGTTCTATTTATATTCATAAGTTCTGAGACCATATTCGATTCGATTATTCTTGTGTTTCACTTTGCATGTTTTGACTTCCAGAATAACTAGGTCGTTCTTCCTGAATGACTAAGTTATTCAAACCATCCACAGTCGGTCATATGTTGGAAGTAGATATGAATCAAGGCTGTCATGGGTTGGCTTGTAGAGGTCTAGGATGTTGGACAAAGTGGTGCTACAACACTCATGAGTGCTCATAAGTTCTGAGTATTGGATTCAACCCGCGCTCATTTGAATCACTTCATGGATTTTATCACGAGTGATCATGAGACGATAATATCTTATATTCTTCAAACCTAGAGATATGAGTTGTTACTATGAGTTGGTTATACATTGATTGCACGAAAACGCATTGGTAACTCGATGTTATAAAACGTGCCTTTGTGTATGATTCAAGAAGTAGTAGAACAAGCCATATGAGTCGAAGTTTATCCATTCCGTTTACCTTCGGGATAAAAGCGATATCTGTGGGCCCCTCGATGATTTAGCGATGACACATGTGAGTGCTTGGCCAAGCCAGGAGTGATTTGATTTGTTCAATCAGTCAGTCATCATGAATCGGAAATCGGGAAACAACAAATGGACAGAGAGAATGATTAATAATCCATGTCTCAGTCCATATGATATCTAGAATGGAGGAATATATGATCACTTATCTAATGGACAAGTCATTGACAAAGGTCAGAGTTCAGTTACAACGTCAGAGTTCGACAGCGGCTTAAAGAGCTACGATTGCCAGTCGCTTCTTGAAGTCATACTCAATAATAGTTTTAGAGTTATCCAAGTGGGAGACTGTTGGATTAGTGTCTAAGTCCATAACTATATTTGGTATGTACTTGACCCGATTGGCATGGTCCATTTGGGTTGCATGGCATCATGCATTTGGATAGACTAAAATGAGAGAAATAACACTTAAGGTTTACTAATATATTATAAGTTCTAATATATTAATAAGATTATTTAATTAGTATTGATCAAGAATTAATTTGGAATTAATTAAGTGATCAAAAGGAGACTAATTAAATATATGGGTTGATTGTGTAAAACATCCATACTTGTATAGTGGGCTAATGCTCCATGGATTATCAAGTTGGGTTAAAACCCATAGGATGCTCCATGGATGCTCCATGGTGTTTTTGTACCCATGGATCATGGAAATGAAAGGCCATGACAATTAGGGTTTACATGGTGTAACCCTAATTGTGACAAACTATATAAGCATCTTATTCTTGTCAAAATCGGCCACCAAGAGAGAACTATGTGTGTATGGTGAGGGCTAGCCGATTTCATGAAGTGGTTCATTTCTCTCTAAGTTATTCCAAGTGTATTTGATGTTGTGTGAACCATTTGAGGTGTCACACTTGGGGCACTCGGCTCTTAAGCATCAAGGAATCAAGCTACATAAAAAGGTATGTCTTCAAACATGTTTTATTACCCAAGTATCATAGATTGTATGCTATATAGGGTAATACCTTGGAATATTCATATTTGCATCTATAATAGAGAAAACATAGATCCAAGGTATTTAGGGTTGCATGTACACTTAGGAGTGTTAGAATGCTCAAAACCCAAGAATATGTGCTTAGTTTCACGGACCATTTTTCCATCATTCCTAACATTTCTGGTTTTCTCACAACATTCTTAATGGGATAATTAGTTCTTACATTTATAGGATGTGTTTCAAAATAGTGTCTTAATTTGGTAGAAGCCGTTACTAATGCAAGTATAAGTTTTTCAAGGTGGGAGTACATGGTCTCAGGATCCAAGAAACTTTTACTTACATAGTAGATGCGATGTTGGTCCCCGTTAAGATCCTTAGCTAAGCCTGCACTCACCGCATTTGAGGATACTGAAAGGTAGAGAAGAAGTAGTTCCCCATCTAATGGTTTTACTAATAGGGGTGTTGAACTTAAATATTTTTTAAGTTCCTAGAAAGCATCTTCGTGTCCCTTGGTCCACTTGAACCTTTTGTTCTTCTTCAAGATGTCGTAGAAAGGCTTGCATCTTTCTGAGGATCTTGAGATGAACCTGTTTAGGGCTGCCATTCTTCCTATTAGTCTTTGAATATCTCTTGTCGAGGATGGTGATGTTAGATTGAGGATGGCCTTAATTTGCTCCGGGATTGCTTCAATTCCTCTTTTGGTCACCATGTATCCAAGGAACTTACCTAATCTCATTCCAAAGTGACACTTGGAGGGATTCAGCTTCATGTTATATTCGTCCAGTATGTCGAAGGCTTCTTCAAGATCCTTGATATGATCTTCAGATTTCTTGGACTTGACCACTATGTCATCAATGTAGACTTCCATGGTTTCCCCCAATTTCTCTTTGAACATCTTGTTGACTAGCCTTTGGTATGTTGCACCTGCATTTTTAAGACCAAATGGTATGGCAGTATAACCATAGATACCTTTTGGAGTTATGAATGTCGTATCGTCTTGGTCGGATGGTTCCATCTGGATTTGTTGGAATCCCGCTGATGTATCCATGAATGTTAATAATTCATGACCCGCTGTCGCATCGAGTCTATGTGTGGTAGAGGGAAAGAATCCTTGGGACAAACCTTGTTAAGATCCGTGTAATCAACACACATTCTCCACTTACCATTCTTCTTTTGTACCACAACCACATTAGCTAGCCACCTTGGGAATTTCACCTCCTTGATCATTCCTTTCATTTCCTCATGCTTCCATGCAAATGTATTGTTTCAAGCTTTGAGGAACTTTATTAGATCTTGTTCGATTTGTTCAGGCATTGAGGATCCTATGATAATTTTGGCTTCAGGATCCTCAAGGTTCAGGGGAACTTCCTTTACATCTTGCTCTCTTGTTTCCAGTATGTCTCGTTACCCCATGCTTTAATTTTTATGCTTGTCGTGGTATTGTTGAAGATGTCATCGAAGTCTTGTAGCATTCTTTGGATTCTTATTGATCTCCTATGATCTTCAATGTTCCCTATGGGGTGGACATCTTCACACAATGATGATATGCCGATAGGACAACCTTTATTTTGTGGATCCATGGTCTACCTAGTATAACATTATAAGAGGATAACGTATCAATTACACAAAAACGTTGCATAGAGTTTACCCCCTCTATGTAGACAGGTAGCTTTATCTCGCCTTCTGTATGTTTGGTTTCACTGTTGAATGCGATGAGCACTGAGGATCTTCTAAGTATTTCGGACTTTCGGATGTTCATTCTTTTTAATGCGTCCAGGAGTATAATGTTGACTGAGGATCCTCCATCGACAAGGATCCTTCTGACGAAATGGCTGGCGATGTAAAGAGTGATCACCAATCTATCATGGTGAGGATCCTGGATGTCTTGTCTATCTGCTTCGTCGAAGGTGATCTCTTTCTCGTTTGTGATTGACGTATTCTTCCGTGGCCCTTCTTCTTTCTCTGTTTTTGACACCTTGGCATGCCTCTTTACTACAGAAGAAGAGGTACCACAAATGTCAGATCCTCCAGAGATCACATTGATTACTTTGGCGTTAGCAGGAGGGGATCCTGGTTTGTCGAGGATCTTCTGAGGATCCTGATCTTTCTCTTTGGATCTCTCATTTCTTCTTCCAAGGATTTCTTTGAGGTATCCTTTGCCTAAGAGGAAGCTGATCTCCTTCCTAAGAGCTATGCAATCCTATGTGATATGACCAAAGTCTTCATGGTACGCACACTATTTGTATTTGTCTTTCCAAGTGGTGGATTTTCTCCTTTTCTTGACCATCTTGCTTTGTCTCCAATATCTTGCATAACAAATATTATACCTGAAATATCCACAGAAAAGCAATAGTCAGTAATCTTAAGAAAGCCTTCTTCCATTCCTTCATCTTCAAGGGCATTAACCCTATGATGATCAGGTTTGGAATATGGTTTTTACTTATAGGATCTTTGGGCCGAGGAGTCGGCCTTCCTATTGGGGTGATCGTATGAGCTTGGTGGGTTGCTCCTCTTCTGGATCTCCTTGTCTTCTTCGAGCCTTATGAACCTTAGTGCTCTGCTCCTAACTTCATCCATCCTTTTTCATGGAGTCATTACGAGGTATTTGTAGAAAGGAGATTCCTTCTTTAAGCCCATTTTAAAGGCTTCAACAGCAGTTTCCATGTCAATGTTGGGGATACTCAGAGCTTCCCTACCAAACCTATTAACAAAGTCTCTAAGTCGTTCTCTAGGATCCTGAACCACCCGATAGAGATCACTGGTGATCTTCTCGAATGTTCTGCTATAAGAAAATTAATTATTAAAAATGTTAACTAAATGTGCAAAGGATGTAGTAGAATAAGGAGGAACATTCAGCAACCATTTAAGAGATGATCATGTAAGGGTTAAACCAACACCTTTGTATAGGCAAGCTTCCTTCAAGTGTGTCAGGATGAGAATGATCTCCATCCGTTCTCTGTACTGTGCCACGTGCTCCTCGGGATCTGTAGTCCTATCATAAGGCTTCATGATGGGGGTTTGGAAGCGCTTTGGGACTTCGGTATCAGCTATTTCCAGAACAAATCCTGAGATCCTCTGGCTTGTGGGGGATACTTCTGGTATAGTGTGACAACCCGAACCCTTTTCTAGTTTCCGTTAATTAATTTCCGTTAATAAAATTTTATTTTATTGGGTTCCGTCAACTTCCTTCAGTTTGGAAAATCATTTAATTTTATATTTTGAGTTCTATTTTCGAGTCGGAACCAAAACCACGCGAAATTTCGGGAATTCCTTCGAACAAGACCGAGTTCACGGCCGAGCTTGAGTTCACGGTCGTACACCCATGTACGGCCGTACACTCGTGTACGGCTGGTGCCAGGTGGACCCCATACCCCCAAGCTATATATATGAGACCCTCACCTTCAATTGAACCTTCTGCCGTACACACCAAAGACACTCAAAAACCTTCCGAAAAACATCGAGAATCACCATTGGGGTTCATTTCAGAGCACCTAGAGCACGTTTCTCTTCGTAATCAGCATCTTTGTTCTTGCTTGTACGGCCGCACACCTTCAAGTTCATTGACCGCACACCAGTCTACGGTCGTACACCTTCAAAGGTCGAACACCCATCGAAAGACGGTTTACGGCCGTAGACCCTATTCACGGCCATACACCTGTCCACGACCGTACACTCCCTTCACGGCCGTACACACTGTTTAAGTGGTGCAGTTGACTGAAAAACCCACTTTCCTCGATTCAATCAAGTCCCGGTAACATTCCTTAACCGAAAGCAAGTGTTTTCCGAACACTTTATCTAACAAAATCGCTAATTTAGATACATTATGTATTTAATTGTTATTAGGATCCCGTTAGGTGCCACACAACCACTCGAGGGTCTTCATTCCAGTCCATTGATTCAACACTTGTACACAACTAACAGTGAGTTCATACCCCTATATTTTTACTGTTTTTAACGTTTTCAGGGGGAATACAAGCCAAACATAAATGATTTCGTGAAAATTATACAAAAGGACTTCAATGAACTTAAAACGGATACAATTGATACAATCATACAGTTCCTATACTTTCATAAAATATATAGATATTTTATCCCTTTTGTACTATGCTGAGCATAAGGGGAGTTTTCATCATAACCACAGAGCTTTCAATGTAAAACATGAATTGAATACATGAATGAACATATAAACTATAATAGGTATAGTTTATGGAACAAATAACATATCAACGTACAAATCATAGATTCAATGCAACCAAACATATAAACTATATAATGTGTAGTTGATATGGGCATATTTAGTTATAAAATTCATGCAGTATCTTAATAATTTATGTTGTTTTTGTCTCATTTAATGAACAAAAGGTGCTTAATTAGTTTAGAATTTCATTTTTCAGCAACAATGACATGCTCGGATGGAAAAGGAAGCGGAATTGGCGATTAGAGGCTTGGATCTTGTATTTTGAAGAAAGAAGGATGTTGTTGGACAGCTTGACCCCTCGTCAGTGTTTTGGCCATATCTCATGAACCATAACTCCGATTTTCGAGATTCAAAATGTTATGAAAACTAGACACAATTTCGGACGACTTTCGTGCTTTGCGAAAGTGCTGATTCCAAACGGACTCGACGATTTGGGCCTCAACTCGACGAGTCACGTCGAATTTTCGCGATTCTGGACGCTGACTTGCCGTGCATGGGTTTTAAGTGACGGACTCGCCGAGTCGGTCACTGGACTCGACGAGTCACCTCCGTTTTGTGAAAATCTATATAAAGGGCATTCCTGCTCGATACCTTAGGATATAGATTAACCCTTGGAGGCCAATTGTCGACTGAAGGTGCCGCTGGAGCGTGGGAAGCTAAGGAATCAACCCTACATTCAATTTTAAGGAGAATCAAGGCAAAATCAAGTTTACTCTTTACCTAATCTCTTGTTTGAACTATGTTTTTACCAATTGATTTCGTTTTTGAGCTTGTTTCTGCTGTAATCATGAGCTAAAACTCATACCTTCTGTTTAGGATAGATGATTTTGTGATTATGGTTTGATTTTGTGGTTGGATTAATTTAATTTGGTGAACTTTGTTTTATTAAGCTTGTTAAAGAACCTTATGCATTAAAAACAACTATTTTTTGTTAACTAACAAGTATATTAAGTTGCATGAACATCTCTTAATTGCTTAATTCATGTGATTTATGTGAAAACATAGTTATGTGCCTAGGATTAGCGAATGTGAAACTAGGATTAACTAGAAAGTGGGTAAATTAATGTGTGAGCTTGTGTGACAAACCATCAACAAGAGGTTAATTGAATTAGTAATTTGATTAACTAATTACAAGTCTTATTTAACCCGAATCAATAAACTAGGAAACTCATTGGTTTAATCAACTGATCACTGCTTGAATTAATTTATTTTCTAAGGATTAGTAATAGCGAACGTGAACCTAATCACACTAATCGGTAGCTAATGCAAATTAATCCATTGCACTTGTCATAAAATCAACCATAGGAATAAATGATTCAAACCAAAACAGAAGTCTCCTTAATTATTAAATTTAGTTGATTTTTATTTGCTTAGCTCTTAGTTGCTTAGTTTAAGTTTTAGTTAATTGTTTAAGTTTCTAGTCTTGCAAAACTAGAGAAAACCCCCTTTCTATTACTTGTTCTTAGATAATATTAGTAATTAGTTTAATTTACGTTCCCTGAGTTCGATACCCTAGTTATTTAACTATACCACAATTGATAGGTCCACTGCCTTTGTGTGTCTAATTCATAATTAAAAAGTAGGATAAAACTTAGTTCGTTTCACACACATCAGTAGTTTATGAGGTATATAGACAGCAAGTTAGATTCAATGGATTCATTTTATTCTACATGTAATCGATAGTATAGCATTTTATGAGTGAGCATTCTTCACGTACTTACTTAAGTACTAACAAAAGCCCTGAGATTATAACCAGAGTCTCCTGGAGGGAGAACGTGAGTTTGTGTATTTAGGGATAATTTAGGAATTTTTATTTTGATGATTTTTTTCCTTTTTATTATGTGGTTTTGTCTTTGATCTTTGCAGAATCTAGGGTGATATTAGAGCGAATTCTTAACGCGTGAGGGAATTAAAGTGAGGGGTCGAGTCGTTTACGAGAAAATTAGAAGACTTTGAGTGATATGTTGAGTCCGATGTTTATATTTGATTAAAAATAGTCTCGTCCCTGAAGAAAATGAGGAGTTGTATTACCTTGATACTCTCCTTGAACACAAAATTAAAGCTGAGGCAGAAAGAAGAAAATACCTGATCAGAGTCAAGAACTCGTCGAGTGCATAATACTAACTCGACGAGTCCAAGCGAAAAATCACGATTTCTGCGAGTATAGTGATTCAACTCGGCGAGTCTCCACATAAAACTCTTCGAGTTGCTCATTCTTTTATCTTTGAGTCGACGATTTGATTCCATTTGACGCTGGCATTGTCTATATTTTTGAAGATCATTTTCCGAGCGTTTCCAAGAAGCTTTTTCCTATATATTTAGAGCTGTCAACCACACGAGATTTTGACACCCAAGGCATGGATGAGCTGTTCCCATGACAAAGTCATCTGAAGATGGAGCTCAAAAGAAGAAATATCACCCTCGCAACTACTATCCCAGGGGAGTTTGTTCCAATTCCCTCTTTATTTTTATGTTTTCTTATTCATGCATAATATGCAATGGGGACATTGCATTAATTAAGTGTGGGGTAGGGGTTGATTATATTAGTTACATTATAATCCTAATTTAGGTATAATTTTGAAATTTTTGCATAAATTGCTAGACTTAATTTAGAAAATTTTGGTAAAAACAATTAGGATTCCATGCTAGTGTTATGTTTGATGATTGCATGAAGACCCAAATGTTTAGTTGAGCCAATATACGTTCTAGTGCATTTGTGCCCCCCTTTATTCTAGTGAAATCATGGGACAAAAACACAACCTCGCTTAGTTTGAGGGATGCAATATGTTTAGCATCGTGTACCAGAAATGTATCCAGGAAAATTTTTATCTTTAATCAATAAAGGTTAAAGTTGAGCGCCCCTGCTTAAGCATGTAGGTATTGAGTGAAAAAAAAAGTGAGATACATGTTAAAAAGAAAGAGAGAAATTACAATAAAAAGTTGTTAGAATTTTTGGATCATTCAAAGCAAAGTATGAAGATCAAAGATCAAAATTCCAAAGATTCAAAAAGTTGAAGATACCAAAAATCATAAAGGTGGTGAATTCAAAGAAATCAAGATCAAATAACAAAGAAGTGAAGAATTCCAAAGAGCTCCATTGTGGTATCAAAAATTGTAATTTTCTAGATTATGTATGCTTGGGTTGCTTGACCAAAAATACTTTGAGGTTAAGAAGTTTTCTGCGGATGGATTCGGAGGGATGCATAAAATGAGCGTTGTTCAAAAGAAGTGGGCGAGTGTTTATGAGGATTGTGAGTATTTAGAATTAGGGGGGGTCCTTAGGAAAAATTTTAGACACAAATGCACGCGTTGCGGTCTTGGCATAATGGCTGGGTTTGATTGGAATTATTTTAAGCAATGCTATTATGTTAAAATTCAGTTTTGCTTGGGGGCAAGCAAAAGTCAAGTGTGGGGTATTTTGATATGGGCATATTTAGTTATAAAATTCATGCAGTATCTTAATACTTTATGTTGTTTTTGTCTCATTTAATGAACAAAAGGTGCTTAATTAGTTTAGAATTTCATTTTTCAGCAACAAGGACATGCTCGGATGGAAAAGGAAGCGGAATTGGAGATTGGAGGCTTGGATCTTGTATTTTGTAGAAAGAAGGATGTTGCTGGACAGCTTGACCCCTCGTTAGTGTTTTGGCCATATCTCATGAACCGTAACTCCGATTGTCGAGATTCAAAATGTTATGAAAACTAGACACAATTTCGGACGACTTTAGTGTTTTGAGAAAGTGCTGATTCCAAACGGACTCGACGAGTTGGGCCTCAACTCGACGAGTCACGTCGAATTTTCGCGATTCTGGACGCTGACTTGCCGTGCACGGGTTTTAAGTGACGGACTCGCCGAGTCGGTCACTGGACTCGACGAGTCACCTCTGTTTTGTGGAAATCTATATAAAGGGCATTCCTGCTCGATACCTTAGGATATAGATTAACCCTTGGAGGCCAATTGTCGACTGAAGGTGCTGCTGGAGCGTGGGAAGCTAAGGAATCAACCCTACATTCAATTTTAAGGAGAATCAAGGCAAAATCAAGTTTACTCTTTACCTAATCTCTTGTTTGAACTATGTTTTTACCAATTGGTTTCGTTTTTGAGCTTGTTTCTGCTGTAATCATGAGCTAAAACTCATACCTTCTGTTTAGGATAGATGATTTTATGATTATGGTTTGATTTTGTGGTTGGATTAATTTAATTTGGTGAACTTTGTTTTATTAAGCTTGTTAAAGAACCTTATGCATTAACAACAACTATTTTCTGTTAACTAACAAGTATATTAAGTTGCATGAACATCTCTTAATTGCTTAATTCATGTGATTTATGTGAAAACATAGTTATGTGCCTAGGATTAGCGAATGTGAAACTAGGATTAACTAGAAAGTGGGTAAATTAATGTGTGAGCTTGTGTGACAAACCATCAACAAGAGGTTAATTGAATTAGTAATTTGATTAACTAATTACAAGTCTTATTTAACCCAAATCAATAAGCTAGGAAACTCATTGGTTTAATCAACTGATCACTGCTTGAATTAATTTATTTTCTAAGGATTAGTAATAGCGAACGTGAACCTAATCACACTAATCGGTAGCTAATGCAAATTAATCCATTGCACGTGTCATAAAATCAACCATAGGAATAAATGATTCAAACCAAAACAGAAGTCTCCTTAATTATTAAATTTAGTTGATTTTTATTTGCTTAGCTCTTAGTTGTTTAGTTTAAGTTTTAGTTAATTGTTTAAGTTTCTAGTCTTGCAAAACTAGAGAAACCCCCCTTTCTATTACTTGTTCTTAGATAATATTAGTAATTAGTTTAATTTATGTTCCCTGAGTTCGATACCCTACTTATTTAAATATACCACAATTGATAGGTCCACTGCCTTTGTGTGTCTAATTCATAATTAAAAAGTAGGATAAAACTTAGTTCGTTTCACACACATCAGTAGTTTATGAGGTATATAGACAGCAAGTTAGATTCAATGGATTCATTTTATTCTACATGTAATCGATAGTATAGCATTTTATGAGTGAGCATTTTTCACGTACTTACTTAAGTACTAACAAAAGCCCTGAGATTATAACCAGAGTCTCCTGGAGGGAGAACGTGAGTTTGTCTATAGATCTATAATCCCGCACCATAACTGTTAGCTACAGTTAGGTCGGCAAGCTTGGGTGACAAAGTCATTTCGATTCCGACACCTGAAGAACGTCGTTCAGGAAATTCAATGGTCAAGTATGGTTATAACAACTCATAAATTTGGTACTAAGAATATACGATTAATGTATGAATGGTAATAACTTTAATTTGTTTTATTATAAAATAATAGAACTATTATACATATTAAAGTTTTCAAAGCTTTTCCGAACTTATTATACATACTGGCAATAACCAGAGTTTTTCATGTAAAAAGGAGGTTTCTTATTTAACAAAACAATGCACAACATATTCAATGAGATTCAGTAACAAAATACACCTATTAGAAAATAATGGATTTTCTTGGAAGCATACAAATACATTTATTGATTCATTAACCGACTTTCCTCTCAAAAACATGCTTATGAACTCACCAGCTTTACGCTGATACTGTTTCAAACAGCTTGTATTCTCAGGAAATCAGTAGACAGGTACCTCCTGGAGTTTTGAGAAGACGGAGCATACAGAATCTCATCTTTTACTTTTGTCATACCTTCGATGTCTATAAACATGAATCAAACCGATGTAAACATTTTATTTAGTTAATGTAATGGTTGTGTTTACTTTGATTACTGTAATGCAATGGTTGTGATACTATAGATGAAGTCATCCACCCCCAAACGTTTCCGCCGTTCCGGTTTGGGGGTGTGACAGGTTGGTATCAGAGATCTTGTTTATAGTGAACTAAGTATACCGAACCTTACATGGTGTACAACTATAAACATTAAGGGGCCGAAGTGCTCTGAACTAAAAGTATACATTTAAAATATAAGTATTTTATAAGAAGTATACAAGTATACATACGTACCAGAAACAATATCTTAAGTAGAACAAAACAAAAAGTATTTGGATGTTGGACACTGTGGTTAAACCTGAATAATTATGTAATCATGTCTGGGATCAATATAGCCTGATCAACTATATTTATTTGAGACATGACCAACATGTGTGTGGGAGTGATCATGGTGTTGCAGCAAGCCTAAAACTTACCAAGCTACATACATCAAGATATCGATAGAACAGAGCATACAACTTAAAATACAATAGGAGTATTTTAGCTAGAGCCGAATACAATATAGAGATTCATTCCAAGTGTTGCTACATATTTCTTCTTAGCGATAGTTTACTTGCATTAGTAACCATTTTCTATTTAGAGCTTAGTAGAACACTTTATCTATCAAGCTGAGATATATATTGTGTTATATCTCTTGATGCTAAAATTCTAGAGGACTTATCCCCAGAATCTCCGCCGCCACCACCTCCTCAGTTTGATTCTGCCATGTTCCAGGCAGCAGTTACAGCTGTCGTGACTGCAGCAACGACGTAAATGAACCCCGGTGGAGTTAGCGGATCCGGAGGTGGTACTCATCCCCAGAATCTCGGCGATCAGGGACATCAGAAGGAGTGTTCCTATAAGGATTTCATGAATGCGAAACCTAAATCCTTTGACGGAAATGGTGGAGTCTTTGCCTTAACCCAATGGTTCGAGAAGATCGAATCCATTTTCGAAATTCGTGCTTGTTCGGAAGCCAACAAGGTGAAGTTCACTGCATGCACCTTCACCGACAGAGCACTGACCTGGTGGAATGGTCGAGTCAAATCCCTAACCCTACCGATAGCAAATGCAATGGGTTGAGAGAGTTTAAAGGAACTCATGCTCGCTGAGTACTGCCCAAGGGGCGAGATGCAGAAGTTAGAGCACGAACTCTGGAACCTAAAGATGAAGGGTTCCGGAATCGCCACTTATACAGCTAGATTCTGCGATCTGGCTCTTCTCTGCCCGGGAATGGTCACCCCGGAAAGCAAGAAAATAGAGAGATACATTTGGGGATTGACACCCCCAACACAAGGAAATGTTTTAGCTGCTAAGCCTACCACATTTGACAGCGCCAAGTGTCTAGCGCAGATCCTGATAGATCACGGGGTTGGTTTAGATGAGGTAACAGCCGCTCCCGAACCACCGAAGGAGAGTGGTGGGAAGAAGAAGTTCTGGAACAAGCGTAAGGGCCAGTCTTCACAGGAGCCCTCCAAGAGACAACAAACAGTGGCAGTCCACGCTGCTACTACTCCTGCTGCAGTTCCCACTACTCCAACAGCTCCCAGCCGCTATGCTGGAAACCTACCTTTGTGAAACAAATGCAACTTCCATCATTTGGGAGTTTGTAGAGAAATGCAATGCAAAAAATGTGGCAGGAAGGGGCATACAGCGCGATTCTGCAAGACACTAGCTCAACCGACCAACCAGACTACTGAAGCAGGCGTGGGACAAGCCTGTTATGGCTGTGGAGAGGTTGGGCACTTCAAAAGAAATTGCCCCAAGGCAACAACAGCTGGCAATGCAGGGAGAGTGCTGGCGTTGGGCCAGGAGGAGGCAGTTGCTGATCCCACCTTTGTTACAGGTACGTTCCTCCTTGACAACTCTTATGCATGCATACTTTTCGATTCTGGTGCGGAGATAAGTTTTGTTAGTCATGCATTCAAGCATCTACTCAAGCATAAATCCCAACCTTTAACCAAAAAATTTACCATCGAGATGGCTAACGGAAAGAAAGAGAGCACTAACGACATATTCATAGGATGTATCCTTACCCTAAATGATCATTCCTATCCAATCGACCTTATGACGGTTTCCATAAAAAGCTTCGACGTCATAGTTGGTATGGATTGGTTGAGCCCCAATTGTGCCGATATCCTTTGTGATGAAAAAGCCATTCACCTCAATCTACCCTCGGGTGAAGCCCTCATAGTTTACGGTGATAAACTCAGCTCAAACCTTCGTATCATTTCCTGCATCCAAGCCCAGAAATACGTGCGAAAGGAGTGTCATGCATTCCTAGCCCATGTCGTTAACGAGAAGCAAAAAGTTAAGGGCCTCGAGAGTATCCCCGAAGTCTGCAACTTTCCTGATGTCTTCCCCGAAGATCTTCTAGGAATCCCTCCCGAGCGCCAAGTCGAGTTCCGTATCGACTTAATTCCTGGAGCTACTCCTGTAGCTAAATCCCCATACCGTCTAGCGCCGGCAGAAATGCAAGAGCTATCCAGCCAGCTCAATGAGCTGCTCAGCAAAGGATTCATAAGACCAAGTTCCTCACCCTGGGGAGCCCCGATCTTATTCGTGAAAAAGAAAGATGGATCCTTCCGGATGTGCATAGATTATCGAGAACTGAACAAGTTGACCATCAATAATCGTTATCCCTTACCCAGAATCGATGACCTCTTCCATCAACTTCAGGGAGCCAGTTATTTCTGGAAAATAGACCTAAGATCAGGATACCATCAGTTGCGAGTTCATGATAATGATGTTCCTAAGACATCATTCCGAACTCGTTACGGACACTACGAGTTTGTAGTAATGCGCTTTGGTCTAACCAACGCACCGGCGATATTCATGGATATGATGAATCGGGTGTGCTGCCCTTTCCTAGACAAGTTTGTGATAGTATTCATTGATGATATACTTGTCTATTCCCGAAGCGAGGAAGATCATAGTCAGCACTTGAGGCTAGTGTTAGAAACTCTAAGGGCGGAGAAGCTCTATGCAAAGTTTTCAAAGTGTGAATTCTGGATCCGAAAAGTAACTTTCCTTGGTTACGTGGTTAGCGAGGAAGGCATACACGTGGACCCTTCCAAGATCAAAGCGATTTAGAATTGGTCAGCACCGAAGACACCCACAGAAATCTGTCAATTCTTGGGTCTCGCTGGCTACTATCGCAGATTTATCCTGAATTTCTCCAAAATTGCTAAGCCTTTAACCACCCTGACACAGAAAGGCGTAACCTTTAGTTGGGGAGAAAATCAAGACACTACGTTTCAAACCTTGAAGCAGGCCCTATGCAGCGTACCTATCTTGTCTCTGCCCGAAGGGACGGAGGACTGCGTTGTCTACTGTGATGCATCCAATCAGGGCCTAGGTTGTGTGCTCATGCAGCGAGGAAAGGTTATTGCCTATGCCTAGAGACAGCTGAAAACACACGAAATCAATTACACAACTCACGATCTAAAGTTAGGAGCAGTGGTCTTTGCATTAAAGATTTGGAGACATTACCTCTACGGAACCAAGTGCACTGTCTTCACCGACCATAAGAGCCTACAACATATCTTCGACCAGAAAGAGTTAAACATGAGACAACGGCGATGGGTAGAGCTACTCAGTGATTATGAGTGCGAAATACGCTACCATCCCGGCAAGGCCAATGTGGTAGCGGATGCCCTCATCTGAAAAGAGTATTCAGGTCGTAGAGTGAAGGCAATGACAATGACTATCCATTCCCATTTATCTGATCAAATCAGAGAGGCTCAGCTGGAAGCCTTAAAACCAGAAAACATGTCAGATGAAGCCTTGAGAGGAATATAAAAGAACTTAGAGGTCAAGGGAGACGGAGTTTACTACTTCATTAGCCGGATCTGGACCCCGAAGTACGGCGGTTTCAGGGAGGTTGTCATGAACGAAGCTCACTAGACTAGATACTCCATTCACCCAGGTTCAGATAAAATGTATATGGGTCTCAAACAACTCTATTAGTGGCCGAACATGAAAGCATAAATCGCTACCTTCGCGGGCAAGTGCCTGACTTGCGCCAAGGTGAAGGTGGAATATCAAAAGCCCCCAGGTCTACTTCAGCAGCCAGAGATACCTGAGTGGAAGTGGGAAAGGATTACGATGGATTTCATCACTAAGTTCCCCAAGTCTCCGAGTGGGCATGATGCCATCTGAGTAATTGTCGATCGGCTGACTAAATCCGCCCACTTCCTGCCAATCAAGGAAAACTTCAAAATGAAGAGACTTACACGAATCTACATTCAAGAGATAGTCCGCCTTTATGGTATGCCTGCGTCCATTATCTCCGACCGAGATAGCAGGTTTACCTCGAGATTTTGGCAGTCACTACAGAAAGCTCTTGGAACTAAGTTGGATATGATTACAGCTTACCATCCACAGATCGATGGGCAGAGTGAGAGAACCATTCAAACATTGGAAGATATGTTGAGAGCCTGCTTCATCGACTTTGGCATGTCGTGGGACATTCATTTGCCCTTGGTCGAATTTTCCTACAACAACAGCTACCATACCAGCATCAAGGCTGCGCCGTTCGAAGCCCTCTATGGCCGTAAGTGCAGATCTCCTCTGTATTGGGCTGAGGTGGGCGACACGCAGCTAGCTAAGGGTCAAGTCCTCGATAGCTCTCTCACTGGCCCATAAATCATCCGAGAGACGACGGAAAAGATCGTACAAATCCGGGGACGATTAAAAGCTTCAAGAGATAGACAAAAGAGCTACGCTGATAAGAGACGAAAACCCTTGGAGTTCTAGGTTGGTGACCGTGTTCTTTTGAAGGTCTCACCCTGGAAAGGCATGATACGCTTCGGAAAGCGTGGAAAGCTGAATCCAAGATACATTGGACCATTCGAGATCCTCGCTAGGATCGGTCCCGTAGCATACAAACTTCGTCTACCCCCAGAACTTAGCAACGTACATCCCGTCTTCCACGTGTCGAACCTAAAGAAGTGTCTGTCCGATGAGACACTTGTGATACCCCTCGATGAGATCGAGCTAGACGAGAGCTTACATTTTGTGGAAGAACCCGTAGAAATCATGGATCGGGAAGTACAACGAACGAAACAAAGCCGCATCCCGATAGTGAAGGTTCACTGGAATGTCAAGCGGGGACCTGAATTCACTTGGGAGTGGGAAGATTTAATAAAACAGAAGTACTCTCATCTATTTCCGAGTCCATGATTTGTATGTTGTGTCTGAATTTTGGGACGAAATTCCCTCTAACGGGGGGATGATGTGACAACCCGAACCCTTTTCTAGTTTCCGTTAATTAATTTCAGTTAATAAAATTTTATTTTATTGGGTTCCATCAACTTCCTTCGGTTTGTAAAATCATTTAATTTTATATTTTGAGTTCTATATTCGAGTCGGAACCAAAACCACGCGAAATTTCTGGAATTCCTTCGAACAAGACCGAGTTCACGGCCGAGCTTGAGTTCACGGTCGTACACCCGTATATGGCCGTACACTCGTGTACGGCTGGTGCCAGGTGGACCCCATACCCCGGGGCTATATATATGAGACCCTCACCTTCAATTGAACCTTCTTGGCCGAACACTCACTCATTCCCTCTCTCTACCTTCTGACCGTACACACCAAAGACACTCAAAAACCTTCCGATAAACATCGAGAATCACCATTGGGGGTCATTTCAGAGCACCGAGAGCACGTTTCTTATCCTAATCAGCATCTTTGTTCTTGCATGTACGGCCGCACACCTTCAAGTTCATTGACCGCACACCAGTCTACGACCGTACACCTTCAAAGGCCGAACACCCTTCAAAAGACGGTTTACGACCGTACACCCTGTTCACGGTCGTACACCTATCCACGGCCGTACGCTCCCTTCAAGGTCGTACACACTGTTTAAGTGGTGCAATTGACTGAAAACCCCACTTTCCTCGATTCAATCAAGTCCCGGTAACATTCCTTAACCGAAAGCAAGTGTTTTCCTAACACTTTATCTAACGAAATCGCTAATTTAGATACATTATGTATTTAATTGTTATTAGGATCCCGTTAGGTGCCACACAACAACTCGAGGGTCTTCATTCCAGTCCATTGATTCAACACTTGTACACAACTAACAGTGAGTTCATACCCCTATATTTTTACTATTTTTAACGTTTTAAGGGGGGAATACAAGCCAAACATAAATGATTTCGTGAAACTTATACAAAAGGACTTCAATGAACTTAAAACGGATACAATTGATACAATCATACAGTTCCTATACTTTCATAAAATATATAGATATTTTATCCCTTTTATACTATGCTAAGCATAAGGGGAGTTTTCATCATAACCACAACTGTTAGCTACAGTTAGGCCGGCAGGCTTGGGTGACAAAGTCATTTCGATTCCGAAGCCTGAAGAACGTCGTTCAGGCAATTCAATGGTCAAGTATGGTTATAACAACTCATAAATTTGGTACTAAGAATATACGATTAATGTATGAATGGTAATAACTTTAATTTGTTTTATTATAAAATATTAGAACTATTATACATATTAAAGTTTTCAAATCTTTTCCGAACTTATTATACATACTGGCAATAACCAGAGTTTTTCATGTAAAAAGGAGGTTCTTATTTAACAAAACAATGCACAACATGTTCAATGAGATTCAGTAACAAAATACACCTATTAGAAAATAATGGATTTTCTTGGAAGCATACAAATACATTTATTGATTCATTAACCGACTTTCCTCTCAAAAACATGCTTATGAACTCACCAGCTTTACGCTGATACTCTTTCAAAACTGCTTGTATTCTCAGGAAATCAGTAGACAGGTACCTCCTAGAGTTTTGAGAAGACGGAGCATACAGAATCTCGTCTTTTACTTTTGTCATACCTTCGATGTCTATAAACATGAATCAAACCGATGTAAACATTTTATTTAGTTAATGTAATGGTTGTGTTTACTTTGATTATTGTAATGCAATGGTTGTGATACTATACATGAAGTCATCCACCCCCAAACGTTTCCGCCGTTCCGGTTTGGGGGTGTGACATAAAGGTTGGACCACTCTGGGAATGCTCAAGATCATTCGCCTTAATTGTTGAAGTTCCTTAGCCATGATCGGGCTTAAACCTGCATCAAGGTCCATAGAGTCAATGTTAAAAGCATTATTATTTACGAACTTACCAAGATCCTTAGTATTTGGCGTAAGGAAGGTTTCGTTGGGATCCTGGGTCACATGAGCTCACTCGTCAGGAGTTGCATCCCAGACATGAGTGGATGTTGGTACTGAGGATACTATCTCCCGATGATTTCCGAAGGATCCCGCACTTTCGCAGTTTAGGATCATGGGTTGTAGGATCGAGGGTGAAGCTTCCTAAGGTTTGCGGATCTCTTCCCTCATTATTTCTACTTCCTTGAGCACCGTCCTGTTATCCTCTTGTTGCCGAGTCACCTGTTGTTCCAGCCTCCTCATCATGGCAAAAAGATCGTTGTTGGAGAATATTAACAGAGGATCCTGGGATCCTTGAGTAGCGACTAGAGGAGTGTTTTTCTTCGGCACATCAGGAGTCTTTTTGGGACCTCCAGCTGGAGGCGGTGGAAGGTTTTTGGAGGAAATGGGAGGAATTGAGGAAGAAGACAGGGTCGATTGCGTAGACATGATTTTCCGAAAGGTTTTGAACACCACGGCCCCACAGTGGGCGCCAAATTGTTTTGGTCAAAAAATGAACAATCAATAATCAAGCAAATTGTATGAGAGGCTGTGATGTTAAGGGTAAAGCAAGTACAAGATGATGATCAAAGTGACACAAGTGGTTTACAAGGAAAGCCCTTGATCCTTGATAGGATCTCCGACATAAAAACTTGGGAGGTGATAATGATCACCTGCCTTGATGATTTTATTGATGTAAAATGTTGATTACAGAGATGAATGTGTAAATGTAAGTACAAGTATCGTAGATGAGCTAAGTGTGTCTGTAGTGTGAAGAATACAAGTGTTATTTATAGTCTAATGCTAATAACAAGAAGTCTGATACTTCTGGGATCCTCCGAGATCAGCCTATAGACGTTATTTGACTTTGTATTCCGAGTCTTTTTCCTGGTCAAGATGATTATTCGTTGAGAATAAGTCTTTAGTTGACTATTTCTGCACATGTGAGAAAAATAAAGAAGAATATAACCGTTATAGATGTTAGGAAAATAAATGATAATAATCAAGATCTTGAGGCTTTGGAATTATTGAGGATCCTGAATATAATTCTAGGATCCTGGCCCTAATAATTAACATTTAAGTTTGTTTTATAAAATAAAAACCAAAGGTTTTTATAAATCAAAATTGATTAAATGTGTATTTTTATAAAAATGGGGATTTTTATAAAAGTTTAGGGAAATTTTTTATAAAATTAAAGAGAGAGGGAAACCCCTCTCTCCACTCAAAATTTCGGCCTCATCACTCCCCACGAGTGCCCTTCCCCAAAATCATAATCATTTTTACTGTCTCACACACTCCACCTCCCACTTCTCTCTCTAAAATTTTCTCTCTTCCTTCTCTCTAGAAAAGACAAACCTAGAAGAAAACTCAGTGGGAGAGAGTTTTTCATTCGATTATTCATGAGTCTTCATACATTTCTGTATTTTGGTGACTGATTTTTATGGAGTGAAACCCCAAAGAGATGACGAGAGAGATTGGGTATCCAGAGAGATAGAATCTCTATTTTCTCTCTTTTCTTCTCTCTAAAACCCCACATTCTTTCCCCTTTCTTTAACCCACGATTTTGGAAGCAAAGAACACCATTTTTACTCATAAATCTTCATCATCAAGAGTTAATCTTCAAGGTAAAATTGAATCTCCTTCGTTTCCCATCAAGTTTTCATGATTTTCTAGCATTTTCTTCTCCTTGTACACATTTCTTCATAACTTTTCATGTGCATGTTCATGCACTTCAGTTTTGATGATGATGGTTGTAGGATTTTACCCAAAAACAACATGCATGTTGTTAGAAGGTGAAATCCAACGACCAAAACCTAAATCAAATCCATAAAATTGAGTTTTTACAAGCTTTAAAGATCAAAAACCACATGCATCCGAATTTTGCTTTTTAGAAACATCATTTTGAAAAAACAAACCCATGCATGTTCTTCAAACCATAATGCATGTGATGAACTGGAGCTTAAATGCTTGATGTTCAAAGTTCATTGCTAAAAGCTTTCAATGTGTCCATCAAGGATTTTATTTACATAAAAATACACAAAACTCCTATTCTGCCAAAATCCGACTTTTCCCAAAATCCTAACAGTAAAATAAGATGATCTGGAAATTTTCAGAAAATAATTCATTTTTCTCGAATTATTGTAAATTTTGCAAGAAAATAAAGAAATAATTCATATAAAATATTTTCTGAGATCTATAAATATTAAATAAATTAGTGGATGACCCATAAAGCAAATAAACATCTCCCATGAAGTTTCACCAATTTTTGTTATGGTTTGATATGATTTTTAATTTTCTTTGTATTTAACTCAAATAAATCATAAAATCAAGTTTTGAGATATGAAGTGAACATCTAAAAATTTTCACATCTTCTATATCTTGTATAACACTAAGATAAAAATTTCTAGAATTTTCATAACCTATTTCTATTTTTCCATGATTGTGTGCATGTAATGGACTAAATTGGGAAAAAATACTTACACTTTTCCATAAATTATGGGAATTTACCAAGACACCTTTTTTTACATTAGGATCTCAAATAAAAATTTTAGCAATTTTTATCTACTGTTTAATAATTTTTCTCCAATTAATGCTTATTTAAGAGTATAAATCAAGGAAAAATAGTTAAACTGTTCTAAATATCACAATAAATGGTTTTTATAGTTTGTAAAGTTCATTGATCATTTTTCCTAGCATCAAAATACCGTAAATAAATTACTCAAAAAGTTTGAGGATTTATTTCAATTGTTTTCTATTTATTTCAAATTTCCTAAGATTAAACATCCATAAATCCAAAAATTAGACTCCACTATTTGAAAATCACTTTTGATATTTTTTTCCAGCTAATATACATTGTATAATAGTTGCATAAAAAGATTGATAATTTTCATTAACTGTTTACTATTTTTCCCTGAATTACTGAAGATTCAAGTTGTTAAATATGTGAAAAATAGTTATACATATCTAAAATTCATGAAACATTTTCTAGACGTTTTTACTGCAATTGGAGCACAAATAAAAAGTTTTGTGATTTTAATTACTATTTTCTATTTAATTAGAATTTCTTGGTGTAAAACACAATTAAATTACAAAAACCAAGTTTTATTGATCAAAAGTGACATTTAATAATTTTCCCAGTTTAGGAATACTGTGAAACAGTTACACAAAAATTCTAAGAATTTTTCATGATCATTTACTATATTCCATGATTTTGTCATTATTCAAGGAATTAAAATGGTCAAAATAGTTAGACAAATCAAAAATTCAAGAAAAATTATCTTAAGGTCTTTGACTTTAGTTAAAATTGAAATACAAAGTTTGAGAAATTTTATAACTAATTTGATTTAGTTTTGAATATTTAATCATTTGAAGCACCTTCCAAAATGTTATAGTTACACTTCAATTGACATTGCAAAAAATAGGATTTTTACTTAAATCTGTTATTCAACAAATTGATCCATGGAAATCTGAATTTATAGAAAAATGTTTGTAACTTATATAAATCCTAATTTTTAACAAAATATTGGCATAATTCTATTGTAGTAGTAAGGATACTAGTATTAGATTTCGATTAGAGACACATTAGTATGTAACATCGTTGTAGGAATCGATAGTGGTACGAGTGGAGCGTAGTTCAAGGCAACGTATGCATCATCTTAAAGCATTGTGAGTATTCACGCCTCCCCCTATTTTCGGTTTTTAAATGTTTTGGGGTGGAAAAGCATGTCGATTATTCAATTATGTTCGTTGTATTTATTTTAAATTATATAAAATGTGATTTTCGATGTATGTGTTGCAATTGTTGATTCATGAGGCTTGTATCGTGGTAAAGTTCCTGGAACCATTTCACACAACTCATTAACTCTTTTGAGCCCATGGTCATTATGGATAGCGTTATTAGGAGGTAGACAACTCCTCACTCGCCCGTTTCGCGGAGCGCATTTTACCATTTCTATCTATGTGAGCGATACACATAGATTTAATTAGGGCACCCCCCGGTCATTGGGGTTGGGTTGTGAACTCATGGTATAATCATTATGCACATACGAATTTTGTATCTCGTTTTAGCAACAAACTTTATTTCTCATGTTAGCAATGCACTTTCGGCTATGGAAGCTTTTATCAAAACTTTGATTATAATACATGAAACCATATTTTTTGTAAACCCCTGAACTCACAACCTATGTCTATAGTTGACGCTCGTTTTACATGCTTTTTCAGGGAATTATCGAGTAAGTGGCACGTAGGGACACATCACTTGTAGGAGCATTCGTGTGTGGTTTTTTTGTTTTTGATACATTGTAATTTCTTTTAAAAATTGTTCAAAAGTTATTGTAAATTGTAACGCTTCTTAATATTATGGTTGGTGTTGTATGTTTACTTTTTCTATGAGACCCTTTGTACTGTCTCACCCCGTGTTTCCGGTTTAGCGGGTGTGACAGAAATGGTATCAAAGCCGAAGGTTATAGAGAATACCGGTTTTCCTTCGGAGAACGCCAACTATAGCCAAAAAATTTAAAAACGGATTTCAAAAATATTGAACATACTATTAGTATAACTAATTCGCGTACACATTATTGGACTTTAATTAGGTATAGTCTGGCCAACTATGCTTAATTAAGGAAAATTAATGCGAGACGAGAACCATGTCACTCTCAACGTATCACTACCTCTAAAGACTAAAACCATGTCCTTTGTCCTTCGCAGATACTTGAGAATGTTCTTAATTGCTGTCTAATGAGCTCTGCCAGGATTTCCCTGACAAGGAATGACCATGCTTAAAGTAAAGGATACATCAGGGCGAGTACATGTCATAGCATACATGATCGATCCCACACCTGAAGCATAAGGAACTCAACTCATATTAGCTATCTCTTCATCCGTACTGGGGCTTTGAGTCTTATTTAATTTGGCATTGCTCTGAATAGGTAGCTCTCCATTCTTGGAATTTTCCATACTAAACCGTTTGAGTACCTTGTCCAAATATGTACTTTGACTAAGTCCAATTAGTCTGTTCTTTCTATCTCTCAAAATTCTTATCCCGAGAATATAGGCAACCTCTCCTAGATCCTTCATAGCGAAACGCTTTCCAAGCCAAGATTTTACTATTGCAAGGTTGGAACATCGTTTCCTATAAATAGTATGTCATCAACATATAATACCAGAAACTTTACTATACTCCCACCAGCCTTGACATACATGCAAGACTCAGCTTCACTTCTAGAGAAACCAAATTCTTTAACTTTCTCATGGAAGCAAACATTCCGGCTATGAGATGCTTGTTTCAATCCATAAATGGATTTCTCAAGATTACACACTTTATTGGGAAACTTTCAATCAACAAAACTCTTTGGCTGATTTATGTAAACATCTTCAGCCAACTTCCCATTAAGGAAAGCGGTTTGACATACATCTTCCAAATTTCATAATCATGAAAGTCATCTATGGAGAGCATTATCCTAATAGATTTTATCTTGGCCATTGATGAGAAGGTCTCATCATAGTCAATCCTTGGGGTTTGAGTAAAGCCCTTCGCAACCAGTCATGCTTTGAATGTGTGCATATTTCCATCCATGTCGGTCTTCCTCTTGAAGATCCATTTGCAACCAACTGTCTTTCGACCAGGTTCTTGATCAACAAAATTCAAAACTTGGTTGTCATACATGGACTTGATCTCGTTATCCATTGCCTCTTTCCATTTGGTAGACTCAGGGCCTTCCATCGCTTCCTTATAGTTAGTTGGTTCATCCAAATTTATCAGTGTTTGATCACTGATAAACGTGTCACCATATGACGTTATATGGAAACCACATAACGTTGGTAGCATGCTAAATCTACTGGAACGATGAAGAAGTAATGAATTGTCAACTGGCTCAACTATAATTTCTTCATCTGGTTGATTACTAGTGTCTTCTAAGGTTCCTTCACTGGTTAACTCTTCAATCTCTTCAAGGTCAATTGTGCTCCCACTATCCTCTTTGCATATGAGCTCTCTCTCGCGAAAGACTCCTCTTTATGCTACAAGGAGCACGTTTTCACTAGGTCTGTAGAACAAATATCCAAAAGACTTTTGTGGGTAGCCAATGAAAATACATCTCTCACATCTGGCTTCTAGCTTCTCATGAGTCTCTCGTCAAACGAAAGCTTCACAACCCTAGACTTTGATATGTGCTAACGAGGAAACTTTCCTTGTCCATATTTTGTGACATGTTTTGGAAACCTTTTTAGTTGGGACAAGATTGAGGATATGAGAAGTTGTCTCTAAGGCATACCCCTAGAAGGAAATGGGAAGAGTCGCTCGACTCATCATGGAACGAACCATGTCCAACAAGGTTCGATTTCACCTCTCAGCCACACCATTAAGTTGTGGTATTCTAGGAGGAGTCAATTGTGAAACTATTCCACATTCCTTGAGGTAGTCGTGGAACTTGATACTAAGATACTATCCCCCTCTATCAGATCAAAGCATCTTTATCTTCCTGCCTAATTGATTCTCGACTTCATATTTAAACTCTTTGAGATTTTCAAAGGTTTTTTATTTATGTTTGATCAAGTAGATATAACCATACATGCTATAATCATTCGTAAATGTTACATAAAATTGATTAGCATCCTTGGTGGTGGATCTGAAGGATCCATACACATCTGTATGTTTGAGCTTTTCAAAGGTTTTTTATTTATGTTTGATCAAGTAGATATAACCATACCTTCTATAATCATTCGTAAATGTTACATAAAATTGATTAGCATCCTTGGTGGTGGATCTGAAGGATCCATACACATCTGTATGTATGAGGTCCAATAATCCTTCACCTTTTTCACAAGATCCAGTGAAAGGTGATTATGTCATCTTTCCTAAAAGACAAGATTCTCATTCATCATTTGGCCTTAGCTCAAATGATTCCAAGACTCCATCCTTTTGGAGTTGGGCGATACGTTTCTTGTTAATGTGCCCAAGACGACAAAGTGGTGCTACAACACTCATGAGTGCTCATAAGTTCTGAGTATTGGATTCAACCCACGCTCATTTGAATCACTTCATGGATTTTATCACGAGTGATCATGAGACGAGAATATCTTATATTCTTCAGACCTAGAGATATGAGTTGGTTATACATTGATTGCATGAAAACGCATTGGTAACTCGATGTTATAAAGCGTGCCTTTGTGTATGATTCAACAAGTAGTAGAACAAGCCATATGAGTCGAAGTTTATCCATTCCTTTTACCTTCGGGATAAAAGCGATATCTGTGGGCCCCTCGATGATTTAGTGATGAGACATGTGAGTGCTTGGCCAAGCCAGGACTAATTTGATATGTTCAATCAGTCAGTCATCATGAATCGGAAATCGGGAAACAACAAATAGACAGAGAGAATGATTTATAATCCATGTCTCAGTCCATATGATATCTAGAATGGAGGAATATATGATCCCTTATCTAATGGACAAGTCATTGACAAAGGTCAGAGTTCATCGGCAAGGTCAGAGTTCGACAGAAGCTTTTGAGAGCTACGATTGCTAGTCAGGGTTTGAAGTCACACTCAATAATAGTTTTAGACTTATCCAAGTGGGAGACTGTTGGATTAATGTCTAAGTCCATAACTATAATTGGTAAGACTTGACCCGACCCGACATGGTCCATTTGGGTTGCATGGCATCGGGACAATTGGATAGACAAGATGAGGAAAAAAGGATACTAGTGATTTATATTAATATATTATAAGTTCTAATATATTAATATATAATCATATTATTTAATTAGTATTGATCAAGAATTAATTTATAATTAATTAAGTGATCAAAAGGAACTAATTAAATATGGACTCTAAGATATATGTGTGTGATGGGCCAAGTTCATTTAGGTTGGGCTAAGCTTTCATGGATAGTCCATGGAGTGTTTAACCCATGGATCATATGAAATGAAAGGTCATGGGTATTAGGGTTTAACCCTAATCTCCACACTATATAAAGATGTCCTTGGTTGGTGAAATGGGACTAGTGTGTGTACACAAAAGGGAAAGGCCGATTTCACTAGAGAGAACCAAAGTATCCTTATTCTCAAGGTTATTCCAAGTGTTCATGGTGTTGTGTGAACCATTTGAGGTGTCACACTTGGGGCACTAGGCACTCAAGCTTCATGAAGACAAGTTACATAAAAAAAAGGTATGTATTCTATCTATTTTATTACCCAAGTATATGATATTTGTATGCTAGTATAGGGTAATATCTTGGAAACTTCATATTTGCATGTATAATAGAGAAAACATAGATCCAAGGTATTTAGGGTTGTATGTGCACCATAGGATGTTGTAGTATACTAAAACCCAACAGTGGTATCAGAGCCATGGGTTGTTTTCTGTTATATTCATCCAAATGTTTGATTTTCAAAGTTGAAAAAAAAAGAAAAAAAAGAAAAAAAATCATGAAGTTTGTCAAATTTTAAGATAATTACTTGTTTTGTGAAAAACTAATTATTTGTAAAATTTGAATCATTTGTTATATGAGTTGAATTAGGTCAAATTTAGTAAAAGATCAAATGATATGATTATTTTATTAGTTTTAAAAGTTTGATCTAAATGTTTTAAGGAGTTACAAATTTTGTCATAAAATTTTGGAGCTCAAAAAGTTTTTTTTAAAGTTGTGATCTTATGTATTTTGAAACCTCCATAAGTTATGGATATGAAAAGGTTTTAAAAAAAAATTGTTTTTATAGAGTTACAAAATTTGGTGTTAATGTTTTAAAGAATTCCATAACTTATTCTTACGTTATGGAACATGAAAAGTTTCATCATAAAACAAGCATTTAACTCCATAAGTTATGGATTACCAAAAGTTCTATGTTTCCTTGATTTATGAGTTAGTTTAGATTAATGGAAAAAAAATTTGTGTTTTAGTTGTTTTCAATCCTAATTAATCTATAAGTTGTTCATAAAATGTGTTTTTTTGTAACTTGTCCTCAAGTTATATGAAAAGTCACATTTATGAATCTTAAAAACTCATAAATATGTCTTAGGTTACAAAAAAAAAATGAAGAGTCTTTTCTTATAAATAGTTTTTATGGCTCCATAACTTGTCCTCAAGTTATGGATGTCCAAGAGTCTCTTCATTAAAGGTTTTAAAGCTTTACTTAAAACTCATAAGTTATGAAAATCCAAGAGTTTTGAATAGTTTCAAAACTTGCCCTCAAGTTTTGGAATTTGAAAAGTTATCTCTAATGAATACTTTAATTCCAAGTTAAGCCCTTAGAATTTTAAAAGTTAAAATTCAACCCTTATACTTTATAATATTATAAGTTAATAATATATATATATATGTGTATAAGAGCAAGTCAGTCTTACCATTAGTAGGCCTCATTCACGAAGCCGGTCTATAAGGGGGTATAAGGTTGTTGCCTATAAAATGGTAGCTTAATGGGTGTCCGCTCTCACCCACCGCTTCCTTGACTGGTGGAGGGTCGTTAGCCGAACAGGTAGGACAAGGACTATAATTCTCCCTTCATTAAAAGTATTAATGATAAATACTAAGTAACTAAACCTTATATTAATTCCCAATCTTAGTTACTTAGGAAAATGTGAATAAGGTGCTAATCCATGAAATTACACTTTGCACTTTGTTTAAACCGTTAGTGGAGCGTGTGTGGTTAACCGGCACACTAACCTGGATTTAACAAAGTAGGCAAAGGGTAACTTAATATTTATCATAGTATCGTTGGAGCTCGTGTGGTTAACCGGCACATCGATTGAGGGGTAAATATTAAGCGTACCAAGTATATTTGCATGGTTACTTCACACCTTGTTTTGTGATCCTCGGCATCCCAGTCACAAAACCTGAAGGGCACACTCGAGATTGAAACATGCCATTGAAAAGTTCAATGAATCTCAAAAGATCTAGGAGTTTCAAATCCAATTAAAAACCTAATTAAATTATTTCGTTTTTCATGGTGGAAATTGGTAAATCGTCATTTACCTACCTTCAACTATTTTATAAATCGGATTACGGCATCCCTCTTCCAGTTATAAATAGGTTGTTGGATCCTAGCCTTAATATTTCATATTGGGTGTTATATTAAGGACTTTAGATCAACTATCTTGAATATCTCCCAAAAGATGTCTAGTTCAGACATCTATGATCTTCCCAAATCTCTTGGAACTTTACTTCCTCCACCTCCTCTAATTATTCTCCCTAACCCACAAGTTCAAGGTCAATCAAGCCCTAATGGCAAGCAAGGTCTATGTGTGATCACATCTTAGAGATGAAGTCACATATTGACAAGCCGGGACAGTTGGGTGTCAAAGTCTTGAGAAAGTTGGATGTTCAATCACTTTCTAAGTCACATAGTGAGTTCCTTTGGGACTACTATGAAACAGACTATGACATGAACCTTAATGATCATATCTATTTGCTTGGTGCTGCTGAATCAGCAATGATTTGGAACGATAGTAAAGCAAATTTGATTAGAAGATCAACTTCCCGAAAACTTTATGGACAGTGACAATGGTGACACTGGAAATCCAGAAAAAGCATTCTCTTCCCAATGGAAAGGGATTGGCCATAGTCAACCCGGTTGACCAAATGGTAAAGAGAAAGGCTAAGTCTGAGATAGTCCCATTACCAAAGGGTCCATATGTTTATTTTGCCAAAGGAAGGGGCGTTGATTGCAAAGCTGCCAAATTTACCTAAGGATGTTAAAGTCAAACTCTACATCAGGTAGAGCTCATTATCTAACTCTGTTAAGTTCTATTCTGAGATCCTCATTACATGATGTGACTGGGTCACATGTTGATGTTTTAAGAATCAAAGAATAGAGAGAAATCTTAAAGGAAGTATATGCTGATTCTGATCGCGAAGGTGGATTTCGATCGCATCAGAATTTTGAGCAGTTGCTTAAGAAGTTATGATATATTGCTAAGGAATAGATAACAACAATTTTCCATGTGGATTGTAAGGATAAGTTTTTCCGCAAAGTTTTAAAATAAAAGAAAATTGTTTAATTTTATTTATTTGAAGTATCCTTACAATGGCATTTGTGGAAAATTGTTGCTTATATGATTCCACTGACAGCAATATTGGAAAATGGATTTGATTCTTTCATTTGTGGTAATGTCTAAATTTACCAAATAAAGAAAGTTTCTCATCACCCAAGTGTCAATTGGACCGAAACTTGGAATCATGCAAGTTGTATAGTATGATGAATGAGAACTTTCAAGCATTGGAAAATTAAGACTAATTACTTGTTCACATGGATGTGTGAGTCAAGTAAAGGACTAAGGGATCGAGTACACGTTCTTGTGCACTGATCAAGCCCACCACAAATGTAACTTGAGTGACACATCTTAAAGAAGGTTTATTAACACTAGTGAAATGTAAGAGTAAAAGGTTTTCTACTCTTGTACATTTGAATTTGGTAAGTTGTGATGTTTTGGATAAAACAGAGACCAACTTAGGCCAATTGTGTTAAGTGTTTGTCTTGATTAGAAGCCACACTATCTCTTGAATATTTGGCAAGAAAGTCTTATAGGTCAAGGAGACAGTGGGAGTCTAAAAGATCCTGAAAGGGTTTCAAGAAGTAATCAAGAATAAAACATGTATTTCATCACTAGCACACAACTAGAGGTTTATAACCTATCGTGTTGACATTTCTGTGCCCATTCCAGTTAAGTTGGCTATATATATTTGAGTTCTACATGTTCTCAATTGTTTGTATAACTACTTGGAAGCAATGGCAGGCCCTTGTGCTGCCAGGAGGCAAGAGGTTAAGATTGCACAAGTTCAATCCATATGAGTTAGGATTTGTCACTAACCTAGTCTTGTGATTATGGTTTGACAATTTCACATGGATAAGAACACACACACCATAAAATCTAAGTGTCATAAGGTTTCTCTCCGATTCATGGAAATGATGGTGAGGAAATTCTTTCAATAAGTAGATTTTAAGTAGATAGCAATTGTGATATTTGCAGTTTCAAAGTCGTTAGTGGAGCGTGCGTGGTTAACCGGCACACTAACATGGACTTATGAGAAATGGCAAAGGTCTAAACAATTGAGACTATGATTACGGCATCCCTTTTCATAGTTCTGAAATTGTTTAGACACACGTGTGATCTATCTAAGATAAGGTGTATGATTTTGATAAAGTTTTATCAAAGCATCTCGTATCAGAAATCTGAACTTTGGTAAGAAAGTTAATAAAGTGTTGATTTCTAGAAGTCCAGCTGATTTCTGAGTACATGTCAAAGCTAGTGGGAGCATAAGTGTTATGCTAATAATCTTCATGTTAGTAGGAGCATGATAATTATTGTTAGTTTTGCAAGTTAGCAATGTTAATTATAGAAAACAAAAGTTTCAATTCGTGAGGATGCAGAGATTGAAAAAGTTGTTTTGCTATAATTAAGGGAGAGGATATACTTCATTTCAGTTCTAAAGGCTTAGATTGAGACCTTAATCATCTTTAGTCAAGAATATATATATGAATTTCATGTTGGATTGGTTCAACTTAAGGAAATTCTATATATTGCGTTCTCAAAATTCGATTATGATTACGGCATCCCTCTTCAAAGTCAAATTTTGAAAACATGGAAAATAAAAATATTATAGCAAAAGACTGGTCTAGAATCATGTCTTTATGTGAGACATCATGAATCGTGTACCATTTGCTTTGGGTACAGGATCGATTTCATGTGCTATAATATTTGTCATTTCTAAATTTTTCCAAATGCCCAGACGCATTAAGAAGGGAAAAGGTCTAGAATTGGATATGACTAAAATGATTAAGCAATTGTCGAGGACAATCTGAGGTTTACCAAAGATTGGTTGCTCAAGGACAGTTGGAAGTATACTGTTAATATTGGAAGGACCATATTGACATAGTCTTAAAAGAGGCAACTCTTGTTCAGAAGTGGTAGTCAAAATGGGAATATAGAGTTGTCTTCATAGGTGGAAGATATCTGTGTAAGGTTAAAGAAACTTAATGCAAGAAGCATGTTCAAAGCAATGCGCTTTGAATTTGAGACATCGTTTCCATGGAATTGCTCTCCATTGGAATACTCTGTAATGATTGTTGCCAAGTCTTTGTGGCTTTGTGCGTAATCATTACAAGAGGAACTGTGCATATAAGTTTAAAATCTAAACAGATTTCGATAAATGTTAGGAATTCTTACATTTACGACAAGGATTTGGAAGTGTGAAAAGAGAATCATTGAAATTATGTTCAATCGATCTAGTTCACAAAGTAAGGATCATAGATAAACATAGAGTGCATACTTGGTGTATAGCAAAGCTATTGTTTAGAAAAACATAGTGTACATGCTTGGAGCATGGGACAACTAGTGTTTTTAATTCAGGTATAAAGTTGATAAAACCGAAACAATGAATAATGAGTAATCAGTATGGTGATAAATAAAAGTGGTCTATTTATATTCATAGGGTTTGATACCATATTTGATTCATTTATTCTTGTGTTTCATTTTGCATGTTTTGACTTCCAGAATAAACTAGGTCATTCTTCCTGAATGACTAAGTTATTCAAACTATCCACAGTCGGTCATATGTTGGAAGTAGATATGAATCAAGACTGTCATGGGTTGGCTTGTAGAGGTCTAAAATGTTGGACAAAGTGGTGCTACAACACTCATGAGTGATCATAAGTTCTGAGTATTGGATTCAACCCACGCTCATTTGAATCACTTCATGGATTTTATCACGAGTGATCATGACACGATAATATCTTATATTCTTCAAACCTAGAGATATGAGTTGTTACTATGAGTTGGTTATACATTGATTGCATGAAAACGCATTGGTAACTCGATGTTATAAAGCGTGCCTTTGTGTATGATTCAACAAGTAGTAGAACAAGCCATATGAGTCGAAGTTTATCCATTCCTTTTACCTTCGGGATAAAAGCGATATATGTGGGCCCCTCGATGATTTAGTGATGAGACATGTGAGTGCTTGGCCAAGCCAGGACTAATTTGATTTGTTCAATCAGTCAGTCATCATGAATCGGAAATCAGGAAACAACAAATGGACAGAGAGAATGATTTATAATCCATGTCTCAGTCCATATGATATCTAGAATGGAGGAATATATGATCCATTATCTAATGGACAAGTCATTGACAAAGGTCAGAGTTCATCGGCAAGGTCAGAGTTCGACAGAAGCTTTTGAGAGCTACGATTGCTAGTTAGGGTTTGAAGTCACACTCAATAATAGTTTTAGACTTATCCTAGTGGGAGACTGTTGGATTAATGTCTAAGTCCATAACTATAATTGGTAAGACTTGACCCGACCCGGCATGGTCCATTTGGGTTGCATGGCATCGGGACAATTGGATAGACAAGATGAGGAAAAAAGGATACTAGTGATTTATATTAATATATTATAAGTTCTAATATATTAATATATAATCATATTATTTAATTAGTATTGATCAAGAATTAATTTATAATTAATTAAGTGATCAAAAGGAACTAATTAAATATGGACTCTAAGATATATGTGTGTGATGGGCCAAGTTCATTTAGGTTGGGCTAAGCTTTCATGGATAGTCCATGGAGTGTTTAACCCATGGATCATATGAAATGAAAGGTCATGGGTATTAGGGTTTAACCCTAATCTCCACACTATATAAAGATGTCCTTGGTTGGTGAAATGGGACTAGTGTGTGTACACAAAAGGGCAAGGCCGATTTCACTAGAGAGAACCAAAGTATCCTTATTCTCAAGGTTATTCCAAGTGTTCATGGTGTTGTGTGAACCATTTGAGGTGTCACACTTGGGGCACTAGGCACTCAAGCTTCATGAAGACAAGTTACATAAAAAAAAGGTATGTATTCTATCTATTTTATTACCCAAGTATATAATATTTGTATGCTAGTATAGGGTAATATCTTGGAAACTTCATATTTGCATGTATAATAGAGAAAACATAGATCCAAGGTATTTATGGTTGTATGTGCACCATAGGATGTTGTAGTATACTAAAACCCAACAATAGTAACAAGTGGCCTCTTTGGGGACACTAACACGTGGAATGTCTGAGTTGGGCCTTGAATTTAGGCCTTGTTCTTCCAGTTAGCTTTAGGAGAAGCCTTCCTCTTCTTCCCTTTGCCTTTACCAATGGAAAGAACAAGAACATTAGTGGAAGGGCTTGGATTCTTTCCCTTCATTACTGACTCAACAGTATGCAGCAAGTTGTGGAGTTGGGCCAATGTGGTTTCTGTGTTGTTCAAATGATAAGCCAATATGAACTGATCATAACAACTTGGCAAGGAGTTCAAGACTATGTCAATGGCCAACTCCTCGTCAAAATGCACATTTAGCCTAATAAGGGGTTCCATGTATCTTTGCATTCTATGCACGTGGTTGCACACAGACTCTCCCTCTTTCATCTTGCAAGCCATGAGGGACTTGAAAACTTCATATTTCTCTTGACGAGAAATCTTGTGATACTTTTTGTAACGCCCGGGTTTCGGGGCTAAGCATTTTTAGACGATGTAATAGTCTAGGTAAACTATTGTAACTCTTTTTGAAGTAATAAAAATGAATTATTTGAGTACTATGTGAATTATGTGTATTTATATGCTTATTACTTATTTACAAATGTGTAATAAATAAAAGATAAAAATAAGTGTCAAAATTAAAGTATGAGATAAACCCGATATCTTTACATAAAGTTGTAGTGGTCGAAACAAGGATTCCGGGGATATAAAGAACGCCGAAATCCGAGTTATAACGACGAAGTTATGACCCGTCGAAGTTTCGCGACGGAACCGGCGCGACACCGGGAAGCGTAAATAGTTAATTCACGATAGAGCAATTTTTAGCCTTATCAACCTAAACGAAAGTCGTAGAATATGTTAAACCGAGAGCGTCCATAAAAAGAACGCCCAAATCTGACTTCGTATGAGGAAGTTATGATTTTTCGAAGTTTTGACTTAGCGGTGTACAACCCGAAGTTCGAATATTAGATCGAGCGGTTTTTAGCCGACACAACCTAAACGAGAATCGAAGATCTCGTTAATAGTAGCATAGCGATAAAAATACGGACGACAACGGACGTCGGATGAAGAAGTTATGAATTTTTAACGGACCAATCCTGTCCCGGCCTGTTAATAATATAACTTTTAAAATAAAGTCAAAGTTAGCCGACGGAGTCTAAACGAAAGTTGTAGAGTACATTCCCGCCTACGCGTGGATATAAAGAACGTCGAAAACGGAACTCGTATGAGGAACATACGAATTTTTGAAGTTGGAACTCAAAATTTCGAAGCTGGTGCGAATAGTGATGACGTGGCTCGATCTGGGCCGTCCATCGCTGATCAGAGGCTCGCTTCGGATTGCGACACGTCGCCTCGCAAACTATGCCCCGCTTCCGAGTTTGGTACGCCCAGCGTACGCCTCGCACTCCTCAGCCCAGCAAGCTCCACGTCGCACCACTCGGAGACCGCCACCTCGCACCTTTTCCGAACTACGCCCAGCGTAGTTGAGTTGTACGCCCAGCGTACGGTCCGAAGTCCAGGCCTATAGATACCATGCGAAATGTTCCGGATTTCTCACTCATTTCTTCATTCTTTCTCTCACTACTTTCTCTCTCTAAGGTTTCTAACCCCTCCTAAGCCTAGGTAAACCCCCTAGCACCCAAAGGAAGCCCCGAGGCTCCCGGAGTCCCCGAGAGAAAGAGTTTTTCGGTTTGAAACTCTGCCCGCGCAGAGCCCGGTTTTCAAGAAAACTTCTCGGTTTCGTCAAAGAAGGTTATTTTTAGAAGCGAGGTGCTGTCCAAATCACTCTGTATCAGGTGAGTGTATAGTCACTTTCATCTTACACATAGATATGAAGTATTTTATATAAATTATGTGCTATGTGTATATATATGTTATCTGTTTACCTGAGATGTTTGCTGGATGAAAGATCTGAACTTCTTTCTTTCAGATCTGAAACTTTTCCTTCAGATCTACACTTTCTCATCTCAGATCTAAACTTTTTCTTCAGATCTAAACTGTATACTTTGAGATCTATGTTGGATGAAAGATTTGAACTTCTTTCCTTCAGATCTAGACTTTTTCTTCATATCCAGACCGTATATGTATTTTATGCTTTGAAAGTTATGATGGATAAAAGGTGTAAGCTTTATTTTACAGATCTGGACCATGTATGTATTTTATATCTACAAATATGTTGGGTAGAACATGGGTAGATGAAATAGTCGGTGTGTGGTAAAATAAAATGATGAGAGGCCTCAATCTTGACGTTGTTCCAGTCATCTAGCGGAGTATGGATGACGACCATGGACTTTTCTAGGAAGTCCAATGGAACGCTAGCAGGCTCGCAACCTGTAGGTGTTTATGAACGAAGTGTTCACCGGTGTACTCCACCCCCCCATGGTTGCCTTAAGGAAATATATGGCTGAGGAATCCCCTTAGCAGTAGTGTCCATCCCAATGAAATTCCTTAGGATAGGTCCCTTATGATAGATGCCTTAGGGACGTAAGGTGAGGATAACGGGAATGGGTAATCGGGTTTAATGATTGTTGAAAATAATAAACTTATTTATTGTGGGTTGAAAACCCAATATGCTCACCAGGCTCCCCAGCCTAACCCACTCAGTTTCTTGTATTACAGGTAGTGGCAAAAGCATAGTTGGACGACTTGACGAGAGATTATGGATTTGAGGCCAAATTATGTTTTGTGGCCTAAGATGTTTATTCCTTTTTGGTTTATGCTTATGGTCTGTATTGATGATGAACATCCCGAGTTTTCGTAATGTAATGAAAATACATTTCTTTAAGAAATGCTTTGATAAATATATATCATATTTTGTTTTGGGAACAAATTCCGCAATACTTTTTTAGAAGTTACTCTAATTTTTATTAAAAAGCATAAACGAAATCGGTCTTTTCTGGCCGTAAAAATGAGGATGTCACAGTTGGTATCAGAGCATTAGTTTAAGCGAACTAGGAATTTGTAGGATTTCTAGACTTAAACTTAGAATGCTAAGCAATGATCGTGAGATGAGTGTCTTCCATATTTTAAACACGAGCACTAGTTTATTTTAGGAAAGATGCCTAAAATGCTTTTATGTGCTAAATACTTTATGCTTTCCTTATGTGCTATTATTTGTTTGGATCTATGGTCTGTTGCCGACGGGATCCGGAAACCTTATGTGTTTAGGATTCTAAATGTACGACTACGATATTAGAACTAGCATGTAACGTTTCAGAGTGATAAGGGGAATTTAAACGTCTATCGTGAATAAAGATCTAAATTCACCTAATTTGGTGTATAGATCGAAATGGCAAGAACCCGAAGTGGAGCTGGAAACGCAAATGGAAATAGGAATCAGCAGCCTCGTCCCGAAGTGATTGAGCAGCTGCCGATAGTCAAAGTTGCACCTGAGCCAGTCACAATGGCTGGAGTTCAAGCCATGATTCGGGCTATGATGGCTGGACAGAGGGAAGAAATGAGACAACTGTTGCAGAATAACATAAATGAACCTTCAATGCCTGTTGAACAACCAGAACTGAATGACGGAGAGTCCGAAGAAGGGAATAACAGCCGCATTGTCAGTCAAATGGAACCCCCAGTGGTGAGAAGGAATGACCCGGAGAGGGAAATCGACCGAGATGGACGTATGTACAAGAACTTCTTGGGTGCCAAACCACCAAGACTTTCTGGAAATCCAAAGCCTGCGGAGATTATGGACTGGATCTCTGAAATGGAGATGGTATTTGAAAGCTGCAATTGTAGTGATAAGCAGAAAACCGTCTTTGCAGTTCGACAACTGAAGACCGGAGTCTTGAGCTAGTGGAAATTGTTGGCGGATACGATGCCACGAGGAGAAGATTTGAAGATGTCTTGGAAGCGTTCCTGGAGCAGTTGAAGATGCAGTACTACTCCGAGATAGATCTGATCGATCTAAACAATGAGTTCCAAAACTTTAAGAAAGGGAAAATGAGCATTGATGACTATGCTACTGCGTTTACCGAGAAGATGAAGCTATTTCCATACCTGGTGCCGACTGAGCTCGCTAAGATAGAAAATTTTGCTAACGGATTGCCGTCAGACGTTGGCCCAACAGTCAAAATGGCAAGCACGCTGAAGGCAGCCGTTAGAGCAGCCAAAAATGTTGAGACCCAGTTAAAGGAAAGGAGTCTGGAGAGAACTGAGGTGGGTGAAAAGAGGAAGTTCGAGGGATCTTCGAGATCCAACAAGAAAAGTAAATCCTCAAAGTCTGGTTCGAGAGGAGGAGGAGGCGAAGCGAAATGGTGCGAAATGTGCAAAAAGAAACATCATGGGAAATCTGACGGGGAGGTCACTTGTTTTAAATGTGGGAAGCCTGGGCACTATGCTAACGAGTGTACGTTCAACAAGAAAGTTTGTTATGGTTGTAACGAGGAAGGGCACCTTTTGAGGGACTGCCTGAAAAAGAAGGAGGCAGCAAGGCCTAATGTCCTACCAAAGCCAAAAGCCAGAGCTTTCCAGATGACACTGGAAGCCGCGAAGGAAGCAGCGGACGTCGCTTCAGGTACCTTTCTTGTAAATTGATTGCCTGCCAAGATATTGTTTGATTCTGTAGAAAATTACTCCTTTATATCACATAAATTTGGTGGAAGACTAGCATTGCCTATAGAAAAATTTGATGATGCCCTAGTTGTAGAAGTTGCCAGTGGCAAATTCATACCTGTTAGCAATTGTATTAGGAATATCGTCATCGACTTAAACGGAAACGAATTCCACGAGGAGCTGTTACCTATTGAGCTAAATGGTTTCAATATCGTACTGGGAATGGATTGGCTTAGCGCCAATGATGCCGAGATACTATGCAAGAAGAAGATAGTAAGAGTAAACCCGCCTGGAAAAGAGTCGTTTGTGGTCTACGGGGACAAACGTAGAGTGAATTCTGGAATCATTTCCCTGATGAAAGCCAGAAAATGTTTGTCCAAAGGTTGCTCATCATACTTGGCATTTGTGATCGATGCTAAGAAAGAGAAGAAGGAGATGCAGCAAATACCAGTGGTGTGTGATTATCCGGAAGTCTTTCCCGAAGATCTTCCCGGATTACCGCCTGATAGACAAGTGGAATTTCGAATAGACTTGTTACCAGGAACGACACCAATAGCAAAAGCACCATACCGATTAGCACCGACGGAGATGAAGGAGCTTATGACGCAACTTCAGGAGTTGTTGGACAACGGTTTCATTAGACCTAGTTCATCACCCTGGGGAGCTCCGGTGTTATTCGTAAAGAAGAAAGATGGAAGCATGAGGATGTGCATAGATTATAGAGAGTTTAACTAGGCAACGGTGAAGAACAAGTACCCATTTCCAAGGATTGATGACCTATTCGATCAGTTGCAAGGTTCGAGTTATTTCTCCAAGATCGATCTTAGGTCAGGATATCATCAGCTGAAGGTGCGAGAGCAAGATATTGAGAAAACCGCGTTCAGAACGAGGTACGGACACTATGAGTTCTTGGTTATGTCGTTTGGACTAACCAATGCTCCAGCAACATTCATGGATTTGATGAACAGGGTTTGTAAACCGTTCCTCGATAAATCCGTAATAGTATTCATAGATGACATTGTGGTTTACTCAAAGAGCCAGCAGGAGCATGGCAAGCACCTGCGGGAAGTGTTAGAAGTTTTGAAGAAGGAGAAGTTGTACGCTAAGTTCTCCAAATGTGATTTTTGGATTCGGGAAGTCCAATTCTTGGGTCATGTGGTTAACCAAGAAGGAATCATGGTTGACCCAGCAAAGATTGAAGCTGTGATGAAGTGGGAACAACCGAAAAGTCCTACAAAGATCCGAAGCTTTCTAGGATTAGCCGGATATTACCGAAGATTTATCCAAGGCTTTTCTTTGATAGCTGCTCCATTAACAGCTTTGACCCATAAAGGAGCTACTTATACATGGAGTGAGAAGCACGAAGAAGCATTCGAGAAGTTAAAGAAGAAGTTGTGTGAAGCACCGATTCTTTCTGTGCCCGATGGAGTTGAAGACTTCGCAGTTTATAGTGATGCATCTGGAATTGGGTTAGGTTGCGTTCTGACCCAAAGGGATAAGGTGATAGCATATGCATCGAGGCAATTGAAAGAACACGAAAAGAACTACCCCACTCATGATCTGGAGTTGGCAGCGGTGGTATTTGCACTAAAGATATGGAGACATTATCTTTACGGCACGAGGTGCAAGCTTTTCACTGATTATAAGAGTCTTCAGTATCTCTTTAATCAGAAAGAATTAAATATGAGGCAACGACGCTGGGTAGAGTTACTCAAGGACTACGACTGTGAGATACTTTACCACCCTCGTAAAGCAAACGTTGTCGCTGATGCTCTCAGTCGGAAAGTCAACCTTGAAAAGAAAAGGCCAAGAGCGTTGAGAATAGAAGTTGTCTCGACCATTGTTGAAAGCATCAAGAAAGATCAAGAAGAAGCATCAGAGAAGAATGACCGAAAAGAAGAACGTTTGGGTAAAACATTGGAGTTCGGTACAAACAGTCAAGGACTGAAGGTATTCCAAGATCGAATTTGGGTACCTAAGACGGGAGGAATAAGAGATCTTCGGATGGAAGAAGCACACAAGACCATGTACTCAATTCATCCCGGTAGCACTAAAATGTACAGGGACCTAAAACCCTACTACTGGTGGCCGACGATGAAGCTCAATGTTGCCAAGTATGTGGCCGAGTGTGTAACTTGTGCAAGGGTTAAGGCACAACATCAGAAATCGTATGGGAGTTTAGAACCCTTACATGTACCTATGGGTAAATGGGAAGACATCACCATGGATTTTGTGACTAAACTACCCAGGACGAAGAACGGCACGACATGATTTGGGTGGTCGTGGATTGTTTCACTAAGAGTGCACACTTCATAGCAACCAACGAGAAGTGGTCTATGGATAAGCTCGCAAATGCTTACGTGAAGGAGGTGGTAAGACATCACGGTGTTCCTTTAACGATTGTATCAGATAGTGATAGTCGATTCACGTCAAGATTCTGGAGGAGTCTACAAGAGGAATTGGGTACGAAACTGTGTTTAAGTACAGCTTATCATCCGCAAACCGATGGTCAGAGCGAAAGAACGATTCAAATGTTGGAGGATATGCTAAGGGCGTGTACCCTAGAGTTCCAAGGTAACTGGGATGAACACTTACCTCTGGTAGAATTTTCCTACAACAATAGTTACCATTCGAGCATCAAGATGGCACCTTATCAAGCCTCTTATATGGACAAAAGTGTCGTACGCCGTCTTGTTGGCTTGAAGCCGGAGAAAAGCAGTTTATGGGCCCCGAGATAGTCCATCAGACTGCTGAGAAGTTAAAGGTGATAAGGGAAAGGATGTTAGCAGCTCAGGATCGTCAAAAGAGTTATGCTGACAATAGGAGGCGACCGGTGATATTCGAAGTCTGGGATTCAGTTTTGCTCAAAGTCTCACCGTGGAAGGGACTTATAAGATTTGGGAAACGAGGAAAGTTGAGTCCAAGGTTTATTGGACCATTCAAAGTTCTTCAGAAGATTGGGAACCAAGCTTACAAGCTCAAATTACCCGAAGAACTAGATGGTATTCATAACACATTCCATGTGTGTTATTTGAGGAAATTCAAGGGAGAAGTTCCCGACATAAGTCCAATCTCATATTTAAGGATGGATGAGAATAAGAGGTTGATCGAAGAGCCCGAGGCAATTGTTGACCGTAAGACTAAGAAGTTACGACGCAAGATGGTCGACTTAGTGCTAGTCCGATGGAAACATTCGAATGGGCCGAATCTCACTTAGGAAACAGAGAGTGCCATGATGAGTCGCTACCCGCATCTGTTTGTTGATGCATGATTCCCTGACGGAATCATCCTAAGGGGGAGAGAATTGTAACGCCTGGGTTTCGGGGCTAAGCATTTTTAGACGATGTAATAGTCTAGGTTAACTATTGTAACTCTTTTTGAAGTAATAAAAAGGAATTATTTGAGTACTATGTGAATTATGTGTATTTATATGCTTATTACTTATTTATAAATGTGTAATAAATAAAGGATAAAAATAAGCGTCAAAATTAAAGTGTGAGATAAACCCGATATCTTTACATAAAGTTGTAGTGGTCGAAACAAGGATTCCGGGATATAAAGAACGCCGAAATCCGAGTTATAACGAAGAAGTTATGACCCGTCGAAGTTTCGCGACGGAACCAGCGCGACACTAGGAAGCGTAAATAGTGAATTTACGACAGAGAAAGTTTTAGCTTTAGCGACCTAAACGAAATTCGTAGAATATATTAAACCAAGAGCGTCCATAAAAAGAACGCCCAAATCTGACTTCGTATGAGGAAGTTATGATTTTTCGAAGTTTCGGCTTAGCGGTGTACAACCCGAAGTTCGAATATTAGATCGAGCGGTTTTTAGCCGACACAACCTAAACGAGAATCGAAGATCTCGTTAATAGTAGCATAGCGATAAAAAGACGGACAAAAACGGACGTCGGATGAAGAAGTTATGAATTTTTAACGGACCAATCATGTCCCGGCGTGTTAATAATATAACTTTTAAAAAAATAAAGTCAAAATTAGCCGACGGAGTCTAAACAAAAGTTGTAGAGTACGTTCCCGCCTACGCGTGGATATAAAGAACGTTGAAAACGGAACTCGTATGAGGAAGCCACGAATTTTTGAATTTGGAACTCAAAATTTCGAAGCTGGTGCGAATAGTGATGACGTGGCTCGATCTGGGCCATCCATCGCTGATCAGAGTCTCGCTTCGGATTGCGACACGTCGCCTCGCAAACTACGCCCCGCGTCCGAGTTCGGTACGCCCAGCGTACGCCTCGCACTCCTCGGCCCAGCAAGCTCCACGTCGCACCACCCGGAGACCGCCACCTCGCACCTTATCCGAACTACGCCCAACGTAGTTGAGTTGTACGCCCAGCGTACGGTCCGAAGTCCAGGCCTATAAATACCATGCAAAATGTTCCGGATTTCTCACTCATTTCTTCATTCTTTCTCTCACTACTTTCTCTCTCTAAGCTTTCTAACCCCTCCTAAGCCTAGGTAAACCCCCTAGCACCCGAAGGAAGCCCCGAGGCTCCCGGAATCCCTGAGAAAAAGAGTGTTTCGGTTTGAAACTCTACCCGCGCAGAGCCCGGTTTTCAAGCAAACTTCCCGGTTTTGTCAAAGAAGGTTATTTTTAGAAGCGAGGTGCTGTCCAAATCACTCTGTATCAGGCGAGTGTATAGTCACTTTCATCTTACACATAGATATGAAGTATTTTATATAAATTATGTGCTATGTATATATATATGTTATCTGTTTACCTGAGATGTTTGCTGGATGAAAGATCTGAACTTCTTTCTTTCAGATCTGAAACTTTTCCTTCAGATCTACACTTTCTCATCTCAGATCTAAACTTTATCTTCAGATCTAAACTGTATACTTTGAGATCTATGTTGGATGAAAGATCTGAACTTCTTTCCTTTAAATCTGTACTTTTTATTCAGATCTAGACCGTATATGTATTTTATGCTTTGAAAGTTATGCTGGATAAAAGGTGTAAGCTTTATTTTACAGATCTGGACCATGTATGTATTTTATATCTACAAATATGTTGGGTAGAACATGGGTAGATGAAATAGTTGGTGTGTGGTAAAATAAAATGATGAGAGGCCTCAATGGTGACGTTGTTCCAGTCTTCTAGCGGAGTATGGATGATGACCACAGACTTTTCTAGGAAGTCCAGTGGAACGCTAGCAGGCTCGCAACCTGTAGGTGTTTGTGAATGAAGTATTCACTGGTGTACTCCATCCCCCCCCATGGTTGCCTTACGGACATATATGGCTGGGGAATCCCCTTAGCAGTAGTGTCCATCCTGATGAAATTCCTTAAGATAGGTCCCTTATGATAGATGCCTTAGGGACGTAAGGTGGGGATAACGGGAACGGGTAATCAGGTTTAATGATTGTTCAAAATAATAAACTTATTTATTGTGGGTTGAAAACCCTATATGCTCACCAGGCTCCCCAGCCTGACCCACTCAGTTTCTTGTATTACAGGTAGTGGCAAAAGCATAGTTGGACGACTTGACGAGAGATTATGGATTTGAGGCCAAATTATGTTTTGTGGCCTAAGATGTTTATTCCTTTTTGGTTTATGCTTATGGTCTGTATCGATGATGGACATCCCGAGTTTTCGTAATGTAATGAAAATACATTTCTTTAAGAAATGCTTTGATAAATATATATCATATTTTGTTTTGGGAACAAATTTCGCAATACTTTTTTAGAAGTTACTCTGATTTTTATTAAAAAGCATAAACGAAATCGGTCTTTTCTGGCCGTAAAAATGGGGATGTCACACTTTTACACAAGGTTATTGTTCATCTCATAGAGCCAATAGTCCTCATAGAACCTTTGCAACCCAGGAGCCATTGTAGCGACCATGATGCAAGCAACTTTTGTTGCATCATCATAGTGTTTCTTGTAGGAGGCTAGTTGTTCTGGAGTAGCTTTGGCTTCATCGATTTCACCGAGCTTTTCTTCAAGGACATATTATTTGCCCCCAATTGAAGAGCCATCTTGATGTTACACATCCAATCATTGTAGTTGGTGCCATCAAAGGTCACCTTGGACACGATAGAGAGTAGGGAGAAACCCAAGTGGTGGGTAGACGACGATGGAGCAGAAGCATCACCAGGAGTAGACATCTAAAAAGAAAATAGTTTTAGTTGGATGACAATAATACTTAATGTTTGAACTCATAATAAATAATTAAGGCTAGGATCCAAAATAACAATTCACAACTAAGAATAGGGATGTCGTAATCTTATTGCGAATTTATGAAGGTAGGTAAAAGCAATTTACCAATTTCGAACTATGAAATTCCTAAATCTTTTGAGATTCACTGAATCTATCAATGACATGTTTAATCTCAAATTATGCTCTACTATTTGTGACTGGGATACCGAGGATCATAAACAAGATGTGAATAACCATACAAATATGCTTGGCACTCTCGATGTCATTTATCATCTCATATTAATGTGCCGGTTAACTACACACGCTCCATTAATCAATGAAATTTTCGAGATGTCCATTATTACTCTTTATAGTCGCTATTTGTGTGCCGGTTAACCACAGGCGCTCCACTAACTATTATAAAGTATAATGTGAAATTTTATGGATTAGCATACTTTTCACATGTTTCCTAAAGTAAATAAGAGTGGGATTTTTCAAATGGTTTAATTACTTTATATCATTATACTTATTAATGAAGTTATTGTCCTATCAGATCCGTTCTGCTAATGACCCTTCACCAAACAAGGAAACGGTGGTTGAGAGTGGACACCCATTCAACCGTCATTTTATAGGCAGTTTACTTATACCCTCTTACAGTTAAACTTCGTGAATGAGGCATACGAGCAATCCTACTGCCTTAATCTTATACATATAGTAATTAACTTTTAATATTATATATAATGTGTATTTTAAAACTTTTTCAAAATACCAGGTTTAAATTAAATTTTTGAAATTAAGGAATTAATTTAATTTAAAATAAACCAATTATGTTTTTAATCTTTATCTTTTAATTAATCAGATAATTAAATGTAATTAAAACATAAGGATAACTCACAAATTCAAGATAAGGATATTTGATTACAAAGATAATTATTCAGTTTTATACAATTAAAAACATTATTTAAAGTAATTATCCTAATCAATTTATGAATTAGGAAAATACAATTTTAGCTGATCTGAGGGTCCACCACGTCGTGGCTGACAATTTCCACATTGTGGTAGAACGGAAAAAGATGCATATTCGAAGATCATCACGTCGTGGCAGAAGAACACCACGACGTGGTGCAACAACAAAATGTCGATTCTGTCTTTCCTCCAATTGGGTTTTGTTCAAGTTCAAACAATGTACATTCAATTGTTAGACAACCATATGCTCTGATACCACTGATGGGTTTTACATGCAATAACGCGGATAAATCATTATACACTTAAGGGTACATGCAACCTATTAGATCTAGTCATAACTCTGATGAAGTAACATTTTATTGAACAACAAGAACCCTATAACCCTAGGTAATTTCGAAATACATAGAAGAAAACATACCTCTTGATTGTTATAGTAAACAATCAAACAATCCTTCTTGTAGTTACTTGGAAACTAGCACCAGAAATCTCGTGCCTCTGATGGTTCACACCCAACCCTAGCAACAAGGAAGCTTGAAGAGAGAGGATAGGGGATGATGGAATTTCCGACTATTCTTAGGGATTATGAGGTGGTCAAAAATCCAATCCCTTGGGGTCTTTATATAATTGAGTTAGGAAAACATAGATAACCCTAATTTGAATATTATATTAATATCTTAAATTTGTTAATTATCTATTCCCTAATTATCTATAAGGAATAATCTAGAAACTCTAGATTACCCTCCAAGAAACCGTCCACCCCCATAAGGGAAGGTTCTAGAACATCTTGCTCAACTATTAAACAATTACAATTAGACCCATACACTTTTAATTAATCCGATTAATCCCAAAATTAATTTGAATTAATATCTGATTAATTATTAATTAAATAATACTATTTCTAAATAATATGTTATTTTCATAACATATTAATAAATTCATTTATTCCTATTTATTAATCATATAATAAATCAATAAATCATTCTCTCTATCTCTCTAAAAGTCATCATATTCAATTACTAAGTTTGAGGGCAACCCAAAAGGAATTTGCTAATAATTCAAGTATATATTAATTCAGTTATTGGCTTAGACACCTAATCCAACACATAATCCATTCACCATGTTTGTGAAGATTCATGCTTGTGAACATTTGAGGTAAGGATGTGGGTTGTTGTTTGGAACCAAACCATGACCAAAAGGAGAAATGGGGATTGTTTGAGGTTACATTAACATGGTTATGTGCAGTAAAATGGGAGCGAGATGGGATTGGACCTAGTATACTCGAAGTGGTCTTGATCATACTATTGTTGCCTGTTGTTGAATATTTCCTGATCGAGAAGACTATCGAGGTTGATGTATCGGTGGTGGAAAGTAAAACCAATCATACAATTATTATGGGATCGAAGAGAAGTTAGAAGTATGTGCGGTAGGTGACGGTGTTGGCTGATTTCCGCCATGTTGAGGCTGACAGCGATGAGTATTTTGAGGTTGATGATCATTATGTGGTGATTGTCAGTGATTCACGAGTTCTCGGTGGTTCTAGTGTGGAGGATAGTTGGTGAGGAGGGATGATTAGCACGAATTAGAGAAGATGCATTTCTGGAGATTGAAAAATGTTGCTGCACCAATAATAACATGAAGCATATATTGGAGAAAGTAGGAACAGTGAGCGATGCTAGATGATGGCAGCGATGGATTCAAAACAAGAAGAAGGCCCATTAATAGTTTTCAATTTCGGGAACTTTTTCCTTGAGATCAAGATTTGCAAGAAGGTCAGCAAGAGTATTGATCTTGGAACAATAGGCAGTGATGGTAAGGTCATCCATGGATATGTTACAGAGCTCGTGATCCAATTGTGTGGCACGAAAATCTTTGTTGTCTTGGAATAGTTTCTCGAGGTTGATCCATATGAGATGGGCATTGAGACCTTGAAGAAAATTATGTTGAGAACATTCTAAGAAAAAGTGAAGTAAATCCACATTCGTACAACTACATCAATATTCTTCCATTTAGGGTCGATTGGACTCGAGTTTGGTGCATCATAAGTAGCCTCGATATGAACAAGAGCATAATATGCTTGACAGTTTGTTGAAAAAATAAATCCATCCATGAGTCATAATCAAGCATCTGGGATCAAGAACAAGAGGTATGTATGATTTTATTGTTAGATTAGGTGTCTTAGCCAATAACTAAATTAGTATGTACTTGAAATTATTAGCAAAGTCCTTTTGGGTTGCCATCAAATCTAGTAATTGAATATGATCACTTTTAGAGAGAGAGATTGACTTATTGATTTATTATATGATTAATAAATAGCAATAAATGAATTTATTAATATGTTATGAAAATAATATTAACTGTAAATAGTAATATTTAATTAAGAATTAATCAGAATTAATTTTGGGATTAATTTTAGATTAATTAAAATTGTAAGGACCTAAGTTGTAATTGTTCAATAGCTGAACAAAAAGGGATTCTAGAACCCTCCATACAAGGTGGACGGTTTTGAGCCATTATAGGGTTTCTAAAATGTCCCTTAGAGATAAACAGGAAGTAGGATAATTTCCTAATTTAATATAATAGTATTATATTCAAATTAGGGTTATCAGGGTTTCCTGGTTCAACTATAAATAGGACCATTCACTTGCAATTTTGGACACACTCTTTTCATCAAGAATCCAATCAAAATGCCCCTCTTCTCCTCTCTCCTCAAAGTGTTTGGGTGTGAAACATTAGAGGCACGAGATTTCTGGTGCTAGCTTCCAAGTGACTACAAGAGCAATTGGATTTGATTTGTTTACTATAACAAATCAAAGGTATGTAATCTTCCTTCTTGAATTCAGAATTCATTAGGGTTATTGTAGTTTGATAATTCATAGTATGTTGCCTTTATGTGAAAGACATAGATTCCTTAGGTTGCATGTGCCCTAATATAATTAATTGTCAATTATTTTTCTGCTTAGAGCGTTGTTGTTGTAACCTACAATTACCATCAGTGGTATCAGAGCCTATGACTATCTCTCATCTAATTACACATAAGTAAATCAAACAAACAAAAAAAATCATTTTTTATATCTCACGACGTGAGAGTTTATGCTCATGACGTGAGATCTAGAGAAACTCGATTTTTTTCGATTTTATTTGCCTAATCTATTTTGCATGCTTATTATTTGGTAATTATCTGTTTTATAGCTGCCAAATCCAAATTTGCCTATATATTTGATAATTAAATAAAATACTATAAATTAGGAGATAAATCTTTGACTTGATTAATAATTTAGTTGATTAACATAATTAATTTTTTTAAATGTGTAAATGATTAATTCTAATAATTAATGTCAAATCCCTAGTATTTTAAATTTTTTTAAAATACACCTTATACTATATATATATATATATATATATATATATATATATATATATATATATATATATATATATGATTAAAAGTTTAATATATACTATATGTATAAGACAAAGTCAGTCAAATCGCTAGTACGACTCATTCACGAAGCCATACTATAAGGGAGTTTAAAGAAGCGACCTATACAATGACCGTCATTGGGTATCCATTCTTACCCACCGCTCTCTTGTATGGTGGAGGGTCGTTAGCCAAACGGATTTGATAGGACATAATCTCATTAATAAGTATAATGTTGTGAAAGTAACTAAACCTTTTTATAAAATCTCACTCTTAGTTACTTTATGAAAAATGTGAAAAGTATGTTAATCCATAAAATTGCACATTATATTTTATAGTAGTTAGTGGAGTGTGTGTGGTTAACCGACAAACTAATAGTGACTATAAAAAGTAATAATGGACATCTCGAAAATTATCATTGATTATTGGAGCACGTGTGGTTAATCGACACATTAAAATGAGATGATAAATGACATCGATAGTGTCAAGCATATTTGTATGGTTATTCACATCTTGTTTGCGATCCTCGGTATCCCAGTCAAAAATAGAAGAGCATAATTTGAGATTAAACATGCCATTGATAGATTCAATGAATCTCAAAAGATCCAGGAATTTCATAGTTCGAAATTGGTAAATTGCGTTTACCTATCTTCATAGATTCAGAATAAGATTAAGGCATCCCTCTTCTTAGTTTTGAATTGTTATTTTGGATCCTAGCCTTAATTATTTATATGGGTTAAAATATTAAGGATTATTGTCATCTAACTAAAACTATTCTTTTTATCTATAGATGTCTACTCCTGGTGATTCTTATGCTCCATAGTCGTCTACCCACCACTCAGGTTTCTCTCTACTCTCGATCGTGTCCAAGGTGACCTTTGATGACACAAACTACAATGATTGGATGTGTAACATCAATATGGCTCTTCGATTCGAGGGAAAAAAGTATGTCCTTGAAGAAAAACTCGTTGAAATCGATGAAGCCAAAGCTATTACAGAACAACTAGCCTCCTAAAAGAAACACTACAATGATGCAACAAAAGTTGCTTGCATCATGGTTGCTATAATGGCTCCTGAATTGCAAAGGTTCTATGAGGAATTTTGGCCATATGAGATGAACAATGAACTTGTAGAAAAGTACCACAAGAGATCTCTTCAAGAGAAATATGAAGTGGTCAAGTCCCGCATGGCTTGCAAGATGAAAAAGGGAGAGTATGTGTGCAACCACGTATAGAGAATGCAAAGATACGTGGAACGCCTTGTTAGGCTCAATGAGCTTTTTGATGAGGAGTTGTCCATTGACATGGTCTTGAACTCTCTACCAAGTTGTTATGATCAGTTCATATTGGCTTATCATTAGAAAAACATAGAAACCACATTGGCCCAACTCCACAACTTGCTACAGAATGATGAGTCGGGAATGAAGGGAAAGAATCCAATCCCTTCCACTAATGCTTCTATTCCTTCCATTGATAAAGGCAAAGGGGAGAAGAGGAAGGTTGATCCTAAAGCTAACTGGAAGAACAAGGCCCAAACTGGGTCATCTAGAAATGGCCCAAAGGTGAGGCCCAACTCATACATTCCAGCTGTTGGTGACCCCAAATAGGCCACTTGTTACTATTGCAATGATAAGGGCCATTGGAAGAGGAACTACCAAAAATCCTTGAAAGACATAAAGGATGACAAGGTGAAGCCATCGTCAGCACGTATATACACTATTCAAACTAATAACTCACAATCTACTCGTCCTTGGGTCCTTGATATAGGATGTAGTTTTCACATTTGTTCTGATTTGCAGGGACTAAAAGAAAGTGAAGAAGTGGAGCATGGGAGGATGAATCTGATCATGGAAAATAGACGATATTCTCCTGTTACCAAGATTGGGAGTTATCATCTTATGATTAGTAGTGATGTTAGTTTAGATTTTAGAGATTGTTTCTATTTGTCAGAAATGATGCGAAACATTATTTCATTTCATGCATTGTTCAGAAAAGGTTTTCGTTACTCATTCAATGATTTGAATGGTTCAATTTTGGTTTATAAAAATGGTGTTTTTATATTTGAAGCTTTACCTTGTAATGGTGTGTAAGAAACTATGAATTGTGTTGATAGCTTAGGCAGTAGTGTATTTCACATTGATTCGTCTAATCGTTTAGCAAGACATGCTTGTGGCATTGTCGTCTTGGGCACATTAACAAGAAACGTATCGTCCAACTCCAAAAGGATGGAGTCTTGGAATCATTTTACCTAAGGCCAAATGATGAATGTGAATCTTCTCTTTTAGGCAAGATGAAAAAATCACCTTTCACTGGATCTTGTGAAAGAGATGAAGGTTTGTTGGACCACATACATATAGATGTGTGTGGGCCCTTCAGATCCACCAGAAGAGATGCCAATCGGTTTTATGTAACATTTACGGATGATTATAGTAGATATGGTTATATTTACTTAATCAAACATAAATCAGAAACCTTTGAAAAGTTCAAAGAGTTTAAACATGATGTCGAGAATCAATTAGGCAGGAAGATAAAGATGCTCTGATCTGATAGAGGAGGAGAGTATCTTAGAATCGAGTTTCATGACTACCTCAAGGAATGTGGAATAGTTTCTCAATTGACTCCTCCTAGGACACACCAACTTAATGGTGTGGATGAGAGGCGCAATCGAAACTTGTTGGACATGGTTCGTTCCATGATGAGTCAAGCCACTCTTCCTATTTCTTTCTGGAGGTATGCCTTAAAGACAACCGCCCATATTCTCAATCTTGTCCCTACCAAGAAGGTTGCCAAAACACCTCACGAAATGTGGACAAGGAAAGTTCCCTCATTAGCACATATCAAATTCTGGGGTTGTGAAACTTTCGTTAGCCGAGAGACTCATGACAAGCTAGAAGCCAGAAGTGAGAGATATATTTTCATTGGCTACCCACAAAATTTCTTTGGATATTTGTTCTACAGACCTAGTGAAAACATGGTTTTTATGGCATGAAGAGGATTCTTTCGCGAGAGAGAGATCATATGCAAAAGAGGACAGTAGGAGCACAATTGACCTTGAAGAAATTTAAGAGTCAAAAAATGAAGGAACCTTTGAAGACACTAGCATTCAACCAGAGGAAGAAGTTCCAGTTGAACCAGTTGATACTTCATTACCTCTTCATCGTTCCAGTAGAGTTAGCATGCCACCTCAGTTTTATGGTTTGCATATAACTACGGAAGGTGATATGTTTATTAATGATCGTATACTGGTAAATTTGGAAGAACCATCTAACTACAAGGAAGGAATGGCAGGCCCTGAGGCTGCTAAGTGGAAAGAGGCAATAGACAACGAGATCAAGTCCATGTATGACAACCAAGTTTGGAATTTGGTTGATCAAGAACTTGGTCGAAATACAGTTGGTTGGAAATGGATCTTTAAAAAGAAGACCGACATGGATGTAAATGTACACACATTCAAGGCACTACTGGTTGCAAAGGGCTTTACTCAAACCCCAGGGGTAGACTATGATGAGACCTTCTCACCAGTGGCTAAGATTAAATCTATTAGGATAATGTTCGCCATAGCTGCATTTCATGATTATGAAATTTGGAAGATGGATGTCAAATCCGCTTTCCTTAATGGGGATTTGGCGGAAGATGTTTACATGAGTCAGCCAGAGGTTTTTGTTGATGCAAATTTTCCCGATAGAGTGTGTAAGCTTGAAAAATCCATTTATTGATTGAAACAATCATCTCGTAGATGGTTGATATGAGTCGAGTCCCTTATGCTTCGGCAGTAGGATCGATCATGTACGCTATGACATGTACTTGCTCTGATGTGTCCTTTGCTTTAAGAATGTTTAGTGGCTATCAGGAAAATCCTGGCAGACCTCATTGGACAACAGTTAAGAACATTCTCAAGTATTTGCGAAGGACAAAGGACATGGTTCTAGTTCTTGGTGGCAATGATATGTTGAGATTGACTGGGTATACTGATTCCAACTTTCAAACAGATAGAGACAACTTTCGTTCTCAATCTGGTTGGGTGTTTACATTAAATGATGGAGCAGTTACCTGGATAAGTTCCAAGCAAGACAGAGTGGTTGATTTTACTTGTGAATCAAAGTACATAGCAGAAAGCGAAGCATCTAAGGAAGCAGCTTGGTTGAAGAACTTCATCGGAGATCTTGGAGTAGTTCCAACCATTCAGGAACCAATGAAACTTGTGTGCAATAATGAAGGAGCGGTTGCTTTAACCAAAGAACCGAGAGATAATGGTAAATCAAGACATATCAACAGAAAGTACCATTATATCAGACATAGAGTTGAAGAAGATCATATCATAATGAAGATAGTTTTGTCAGAAGATAATCCTACGGATCCTCTCATAAAGGCTCTGAGTAGGATTAAGCATAGTCAGCATGCTAGAAACATTGGTTTGAGAGATGACATTAGTTTTACTAGTTAGATGATTAGTTTGAAACTTGTGAGAAAATAAATGTAATTGATTTTTGGTGATTAAATAATAGAAATTATTTATTACTGCCTTTGTCAATTATTTATTATTGTGTTTCGTTTTTCTTGTTTTACTTCCCGAATAATTTAATTATTCAAATTCCACAGTCACTCATACTTTAGAAAGTAAGTAGTGAATTAAGACTATCATGAATTGGATTGTAGATTGTGTAATGGAGTTAGACATAGCAATTGTATTGCTACAACATTCATGAGTACTTAGAAATGGAGATTTAAGTATTGGATTAACCCACACTCATAGAATTACTTCGTGGATTATATCACGAGTAATTCTGAGACGATAATATCTTATATTCTTTAAACGAAGATATATGATTTGTAATTTACAAGTTGGTTGTGCATTGGTATTGCAAAAACGCGTCAGTAACATGATGTTATAAAACGCAGTATCATGTATGATTTGGTGAGTAAAGGATACAAGCATATGAGTCAAAGTTTATCCGTTCCTTTTGGCTTAACGGGAAAAGCGATATCTTTAGGCCCCTCGGTGATTTAGTGTTGACTTATAGTGCTAGGCCCAGCCAGGACTCAATTGACGTGTTCAATCTGATGTCTTATGTCGTCATCACAAATCAGAAATCGGGAAACAAAACTTAGGACAATGAAGATTGATTCTAATCCATGTATCATGCCTGTACGATATCTTGTAGAACGGAGAAATATTTGATCAATTATCTTAAGGCCAATGTCTGGTCAGATTAGAGCTCGGCAGTTGCTATGGAAGCACACTTTGCTGTCTAATTTAGTAGTTATACTGGTAATTGTAGTTATAGACTTATCCAAGTGGGAGAGTGTTGGATTAGGTGTCTAAGCCAATAACTGAATTGATATGTACTTGAAATTATTAACAAAGTCCTTTTGAGTTTCCCTCAAATCTAGTAATTGAACAGGATGACTTCTAAAAAGAGAGAGATGGAGAGAGAGAGAGAGAGATTTATTGATTTATTATAGGATTAATAAATAGCAATAAATGAATTTATTAATATGTTATGAAAATAATATATTAAGTGGAAATAGTAATATTTAATTAAGAATGAATCAGAAATTAATTAAAATTAATTTTGGGATTAATTTTGATTAATTAAAAGTACAAGGACCTAAGCTGTAATTGTTCGATAGTTGAAAAAAAAGGATTCTAGAACCCTCCATACAAGGTGGACGGTTTTGACCCATTCTAGGGTTTCTAGAATATCCCTTAAAGATAAACAGGAAGTGACATAATTACTTAATTTAATATAATAGTATTATATTCAAAGTAGGGTTATCAAAGTTTCTCGGTTCAGTTATAAATGGGACCATTCACTTGCAATTTCGGACACACACTTTTGATTAAGAAGCCAACCGAAATTCCCCTATTCTCCTCTCTCCTTAAAGTGTTCTATAGTTGTTAGGGTTTGGGTATGAAACATTAGAGGCCGGGATTTCTGGTGCTAGCTTCCAAGTGACTACAAGAGAAATTGGATTTGATTTGTTTACTATAACAAATCAAAGGTATGTAATCTTCCTTCTTGAATTCTGATTTCATTAGGGTTGTTGTAGTTTGATAATTCGTGGTATGTTGCTTTTATGTGAAAGACATATATCCCTTAGGTTGCATGTTCCCTAATATGATTAATTGTCAATTATTTTTCCGCTTAGAGCATTGTTGTTGTAACCTAGGATTTCCATCATTTATGTTGACCACACTGATGCTAGTTATGATACCACATTGAATAATATTGGTCAATACTCTCATTGCCTTCAAACGTGAATACATGGAACATACATATACACAGTTTACATAGGGATGAGGGTCGAGAATCTATATCTACAAATAGATAAATGGGCTATACAACTAATACAATAATATATGTACACTAACATCAGAGAACCATTTACTAAAATGGAGGTCGTAGACGATTGCAAGCAAGCATGAATACAACCCGTCCATTTAGTCTTAAACTCTTGAAAGCCTCATCTAAATAATCACAATTTAATGAGTTGTATGTCTTCTCAAAGTATAATTTAAACACCATGAGCATTCTTCCTAAGTTGTTTGTACCACTCAACAATTTCATTTAATCGACTAAAACCTATACACCTTTTTTAAAAGTTGATTGCTCCATGCTAATAACATCTCTCCCCACCTCACATAACCCACTAACCAAAAGTTTACCAATAATATGTTGGTAACCTTTAAGACTTACACGCTTGTAATATTTTGTAAGATTTAGGTCTTGGATCTTTGGAATAATCATTGTAAATGAATGATTACAAGCCTTTGGAATAAACTTAATGTTTTTTTATAAAAAAAATTATTCTAAAATCCGTTTGTTATCGATAAAATCATTTTAATTTTTTTTTTTGTGAAACAGCAAATAAGATGAATATATATAAAAGAAAGGGCACCGATTAGCAAGAAGCTAGGATCAGGCTAAAATTACAATGAGCGGAAAGAAAAGAGCATTACAGACAATTAAGGAGAAAAATGAAAAAAAGGTGATATACTCCTGACTGCCCAATTACCGCAATCTACCTTCCCCCTGTGCTTGCACCAAGTAAACGCTAACGAAATCACGTTATCTGCAACCTTTGTAGAGGACATTCCCAGTTTCTTGAAGTTTTTGTCGTTTCTGACCAGCCAAATATTCCAAATGAGACTATAGAACACCGTTGATAGAATGTATTTCTTCCTAGGGCAGTTACTCCAGACCGCTGCATAATCAATTAGGCTTCTCACATTTGTGAATGCTTTATCACCTATACCGCACCAGCCGAATATCCATTCTTGTATCTCATTGTCATAATCACATTTGACTAGCACATGATCAACTGATTCATTCTCCTTGTTGCACATTGGACATAGAGTGTTAGGAATATTGACTCCCCTTCGTGCTAAGGTCTCTGCCACTAGTATTCTTCCTAAAGCAGCCCTCCATATGAAGCATCTTACCTTAAGAGGGATAGTCTTTGATCACTAAATAGGTTGGCCACTGTAAGAACTCCGTTTGGATTCAATTAACTTTCTCAACAGTTTGACTGTGTATTCCCCAATGGAGCTTAGCCTGAAACGGAACCCAAAATCAGATGCCCCCACCACTGTCAAAGAACCAATATCCCTGTACATTTGAAGCAACTCATTTGACTCGACAGTCCCTGTTGGTTCGTGTCTCCACATCCATGAAAAACCATTGGTCGAGAGTCTGTCTACCAGTGAACAACATTTTTTCGTTTCAATTGCATACAAATTGGGATATTTTTGTTGAAAATGAATAGTACCACACCACAAATCCTTCCAAAACAGAATTTTTACTCTCGATCCCGAAGTGAGAGAGAAGAGTTCATTCTTAACAATGCCAAAATCTCCAATGGAGCTTATTGCTTTTGAAATGTTGAACCACACTCCGTTAGTAGATTTCCTTGCTAGATAAGTTGTCGGTTTATTTCTCAGATTGTGGATGCTCGATATTACCTTAGTCCATAGGCTTTCATATTCGTTCATGAATCTCCACCACCATTTAACTAAAAGAGCTATATTTTGGGCGTGTAACGATCCAACACCAAGCCCACCTTCCGATAATGGTGTTGTTACAAGTTATTTTAGTTACTTTGGGATAGTGGCCTAGTAGGCAAAAACGGAGCTACATGATGGCGAGGGTTGCCATCCCAAGAAAAATTATTATATGTATTGGTTTTTTATTTGTAAATTATGAACTTGCAATACATCATGTATCCCCAACATTATTAGACCATAAGCTATGTATGAGAAAAATTTTTTATTTTTTGAGTTTTATGTTGGTTTATCCTTATTTTTTTTACCTCATCAGAAGACGGAAAATGGTCACTTTTCACTATCTTTTATTACCGTTTATTTTTTTTAAAAATATATTTTATACAAATATCATACTTATTTTGTGAATAATTAAAAACCATGAATTTTGATATATATTTTTTAATTTTTTAATATGTATATAATTTAATAAATATTAAAAAAAAACTGAACAATCACACAGAAAAAAAGAAGATAGAATAAGTTCCCCTCACTCTTTTCCCGCACCCATCTTCCATCACCCTCGATGTAGTGTTCCGATGTGAGAAAAACGTTCCATATCACTGGTGCCCTTATAATTGCGCTGACTTTCATTTTTTTCTTTGACTGCCGAAATCTTCTTTTCTTTATCAAGAGCCCAAGGTAGGAATTGATCATTAGAAGCCCACATGGCCGTATATGGCCCATATTCCATAAATTTTCGTTTGATTTCTTTCTTTTTGGCCGAATGCGACTTTTTTTTTTCTCCAGTTTTCACATTTACATCAATTCGTGAATTGCGAATCGTGATTATCAGATTTGTGATCTTATTCAGTTGCTGATCTTCGCCATATCATATTCAGATATGTTTTTTCTAAATAACAATTTATTGTTTAAACCTTTAGGAGATTATAATCATCATATTAGCGTTTGATTGTGAAATAAATTTGTTCTTATGTTATTGACTATTTATCACATAATTTTATATAATATGTATTGTTTATGAGACTTGTTGAAACAAATAGATATATGATCAGTGTTTTTTTTAATATTGTATGACTTTATTTTTTCTTATTAAGTTAACATTTATTCTTTTGGTTGTTACGAATTCAAACACCTACCCGTCCACTTGGTATGGCGAGCTCAACTTCCAAACTTGGTTGTGGCTTGGGGTGTCCCACCCTCCTCTCTCGCCACACTCTCCTCTTTTCCTTTTCTTTTTCTCCGCTCACTCTCTTCTTCCAAAGTTGGCAAAGTGACACCCCTTCCTTATTGGAACTGAATAGGAGCCCGACATGTCCGACACTACTTCCATCATCCTTACGACTAGAAAATCATTAACAAGAAAATAATTAATTATATACCAAGACAAATATTATATATTTTCTAAAAGTAACTCTAATAAGTCTTTTTGAATTTTTTAAATAAGCATGCATATTTTCGATTGAATAATATTTTAGATTAATCTTATGTTTTCTCATTTGGTAATTCGTAAAAAATATTGTTAATTAAATTTAGTCTGAAGACTCGTATTTGGTCATTACCAACGGATATGTGTTTCAACTGCTTTTCGTTAACGAATATATTACAATAGTGTTAATCCAAAATCACAAAGGGAATTGTCGTTTCTAAAATATGATAAAGAACTTTTATTTATAATTGGTCCACTGTCGTTGATAGAACTTGCAGCCTGAAAATCTTCGAAATAAGCTTAAACATAGCAAATGTACGAAGAAATGGCAGTAGTGTCGCCACCGATTTTAGGTATAAATTAGGTGTACGACGCCTAATTATAACTAATCTTGCATTTTGTTTGTATTTAAAAGAATGTTTCATAAAAGATATTTATTATGATTATATATATATATGTATTGTTGTTAAGATCCCGATCTTGATCTTAAGATCTTACGATTTTAATATCCTACAAGTCAAAAAATCATTCCGATCTCATTAGGATCTATCTGAAACAAGATCTATAGTGGGATCTTAGGATCCTGACTAGGATATTAAGCTCTTAACACGATCTGATTCCACCTCTCTAGTTTTATTATATAGTCGAGTCTAAAAAAGTCGTCTATTCAATTTGAAATTGAGCATTGCAAGTTTCAAGAAGCCTCATATAGTTTCACTAATTTATTTCAAATTAGGCACTTATGATATTCCCTTTGTGATCTAAGCCTTTAGTTGTACATGATCCTAATGATCTTGTTTCATTTAGCAATTAAGATGCTTACTTTCTAATTTTTACAGTTTGTAACAACAAAAATTATGGTAATGTTTGAAAAGTTAAAGTTAACTCCATATCAAGATCTTAACCAACATCAAGCTATAATGTATATTTCACAACCAATACCTTACAAGAAAATTTGAATATGAGTTCATTTTGGTAGGATCTTACGATCACAATCTTGATAACCTTGATATATATATATATATATATATATATATATATATATATATATATATATATATATATATATATATATATCAAAATTTAGATATATATATATATATATATATATATATATATATATATACATTTTGAAATAAATGCATTTTCTTAGCTGAAACAGCTAAGCCATTTTTATAAATTAAATCATAAAACTGATTTAAATGTTTGAAATGTTGATCAATAGATTTTGAAAAAATAAGAACATCATCAATATAAACAATTGAAAAACTATTTATAGGAATGATAATATCATTCATAACGTTTTGAAATTCAGAAGGAGCATTCTTTAAACCAAAGGGCATAACGTTCCACTCATAATGTCCAAAAGGAACATTAAAACCTGTTTTGTATTTATCTTCTTCATGAATTTGAATTTGCCAAAAACCAGATTTCATATCGAATTTTGAAAATATTTTTGAATCATAAAGTTTTTTCAATAAATCTCTTTTATTAGGAATAGGATATCTAATCCAATCTAAAACTTTATTTAAAGGTTTATAATTGATAACTAATCTTGGTGATCCTCTTTCTAATTCAGCAGCATTCATTTGGATTGAGAACATAAGGGGCTTTATTTGTAGGTTTAGGATTTGTTGAAATTTGTGTTTCAGAAGGAATAGGTTTTGAAAAAGGGCTAATTGATTGAACTGGAAAAATGTTTGGAGTAGCTAGTTTTGATTGTAGCATGTTTGAATAAAGTTGAGAATTTTTTGCAATTGGAGTTAATGGGGAAAAACGATTTTGACTTGAGAAAGGAACAAGCTTTTGATTAACTGGTTTCTTGTCTTCAATCTTGGAGGAAGACGATGAACTCATTTTCCCTGCAAAAATTCACGAGAAAGAAAATCTGGTAATGAATTGCTTTCTCCTTTTATAAATTCAATATCGAAATCAAAATTGCCCAACAATGCTTGCCATCTAGCAAAAATTTGTTTAGAAATAATATTTTTAACATCTTTTTCTAAAATTGATTTTGCAGATTGACAATCAATTCTTAATAAAAACTTTTTCATAAATAAATCATCTTCAAATTTAGTAATACATAAAACAATACTTAAAATCTCCTTTTTAACAGTTGAATAATTCTTTTGAGTATTATTCCAAGCACCTGAATAAAAACGAACCAATTGTTCTTCAGAGGAATTTGATAATTTTTGTTTTAAAATACCTCCAAATCCAATATCACTAGCATCAGTTTCGACTATGATATTAGCATGAGGATGTGGTAAATTTAAACAAGGTAAAGAAGGAATTTTTTGTTTTATAAGTTTAACAATATTAGTATGTTCTTGAGTCCAAGGTTCTGGATTATTTTTTAATCTATTATAAAGAGGTTTGCAAAGAGTTCCTAAATCTTTGAAAAAATCATGAATATAATTTAAACATCCTAGAAACCGTTGAAGTTGTTTTTTATCTATAATTTCATCAGGAAATTTATTAGAAAATTCTAAACTTCTTATAATAGGTTTAATAGTATTATTAACAATGTTATGTCCTAAACATCTAATTTCATTTTGAAATAAATGCATTTTCTTAGCTGAAACAGCTAAGCCATTTTTATAAATTAAATCATAAAACTGATTTAAATGTTTGAAATGTTGATCAATAGATTTTGAAAAAATAAGAACATCATCAATATAAACAATTGAAAAACTATTTATAGGAATGATAATATCATTCATAACGTTTTGAAATTCAGAAGGAGCATTCTTTAAACCAAAGGGCATAACGTTCCACTCATAATGTCCAAAAGGAACATTAAAACCTGTTTTGTATTTATCTTCTTCATGAATTTGAATTTGCCAAAAACCAGATTTCATATCGAATTTTGAAAATATTTTTGAATCATAAAGTTTTTTCAATAAATCTCTTTTATTAGGAATAGGATATCTAATCCAATCTAAAACTTTATTTAAAGGTTTATAATTGATAACTAATCTTGGTGATCCTCTTTCTAATTCAGCAGCATTCATAACATAGAAAGCTGAACAAGACCAAGGAGATTTAGAAGGTCTAATTAATTTTTTGTCCAATAAATCTTGAATTTCTTTTTTACAATGAGATTCTAATTCATTATTCATATGAATAGCTCTTGATTTTGAAGGAATATCTTTTTCATTAAAAGTTTTAATATAAGGTAATTTGACAATATGTTGTTTTCTGTTCCAAAAGGCGTTTGGAATATTTGAGCAAACATTATTTTCAAACTTTTGTTTTAAAGCTATAATTTTGTCTTGAATATACTTATCTTGTAATTGATTATGTATACGAAAATCATTAATTTCATTGATAAGGTAATTTGCTTGTTTTGTTTTATAATTAAGAATATTAATAGTTGAATAAGACGGAGGTTCACAAAATTTAAACATAATTTCTTTTCCAAAAACTTTAGTAATAATTCCATCATCTTGAACCATAAAAAGATATAATTTAGTAATAAAAGGTGTTCCTAAAATTAAAGGAGAAGTAAGATTTTTTACTAAAATTAAATGAGTTTTATAACAATAATCTTGATTGTTACAAATATGAACATCGGAAACTTTATAATTTATTTTTAAACTGGTTCCTTCAGCTCCAGTAAGCCTAGAAGAAGTTTTTTCATAAAATTGAGTGGGAAATATACCTTCTTGTATACAGTTCATATCAGCACCACTATCAATTAGAGCAGTAATATCCATTTTAAAATTATCCTTTACTAAAGTTATTTGAGTATTCCATTTTTGAGAAATTTGATCATTTATAATTCTTTCGATAACCTTTTCATCTTTATTATCATTATTTTGTGAATTAATAATATTTTTTCCCTTTTCAAGAGTTATAATTTTGCCTTTAATTTCTTTTATGTCTTGTTTAACTGATTTTAATTCTTCTTGAAGTTCTTGCATGGAAATGGGTTTTGTTTCAGAAAATCGTTCATATATGTCCTTTAAATTAAAAAATTTTGTATTTTCTGAAACAGAATTTTCATTCTTATTAAGCATTTGTTTTATTAACAGTTCTTGGATATTTTTATCTTTAATGGAATCTAAATTTTTTAAAAGATCTTTGTCATTGTTTGTAAGGACATTAATTGAATAATTACAATTACATTTTCCAACACATTCGCATGTATCAGATTCTTCCGAACTTGAACTATTTTGCTCTAAAATGTTTAAATCATTTTCTTGAAAATCGGAAAAACTAGAATCAGAATTGGAATCAGAATTTAACATAATTTTTCTAATTTGTTCTTTTAATTCTTCCGAAATATTTAATTCATTAATTTTTGTTTTTGCATAACAATTATTAGCATTATGACCATTACGACCACATTTATGGCAAATAATAATGTCTTTTGATTTTCTTTTAGATTTTTTATTAGATTGTTTATAAGGGTTTTTTGATGTTGAAAATTTATTTTTCTTATAATTCTTATAATTTTCTGTTTTATTATATTTCTTTTTCTTGAAATATTTTGAAGACTTTTTATTATATTTTTTGGTTTTTGAAGTAGACGGACCTGTTAATGGTTGATAACCATATTGTTGACAAAAATTTCCTAATTCATTTTTACTATTAATTCTATCCTTTTTAAGTTTTTCTTTAAATCTAAGGTCAGCACAAATAGCTAATCCTTCTTTATTAATATAATTAATTAAATCTCCATAAGTTAGGTTTTGATAAGGAATTGTATTATTAAAATTTTCTCTTAATTTTTGTCTAATTCTTTCGGCAAAAAGTTTTGGAAGTCCAGCAATAAAACGTTCTTTCCAATAAGATTCTTTACAATCAGGTCTTGAAAAAACTTTAACGAGATAATTATCTTTGTACCATCTGAAATCAGTTAATTTTCTACAATGTAAGTTCATTAGAATTTCAGAAGTTCTTTCTTGAAAAGTAGTAGGATCTCCTACAAAGTTTTTGATTATAGCAAAAATTAAAGTATTAACCATATCATCTTCTTGAGTTTGAATAGGTAAATTATTTTCTTGTTTTATAACGGTTTTCTTGGCAGTCATTATAAAATTCTTTTCTTCTGGTGTAATATAGAAATCCCACCAACCTTTAAGAGTACCAGTAAACCCAGAAATAATAATATTAACAATTTGAAGTTGAGTATTATTGTGAGACTTGTAAGCATTAGCTGCCATGGTCATTTCTTGAACAATATTAAGAATTTGATGTTCAGAGTTACCATCGATATTCCATTCGTAAACAGAGGTACCATCGTAAGCTGAACGATCATATTGAAAAGCTCTTTCTTCAATTTGAACATCAGGAAGAGAAGGTCTATTCCAATAATTTTTAATAGTTGGTTTTGGATTATTACCAAAAGAATTAATCTTATTTAATCTTGAAAAATCATTTGTAAGCTGATTTATATCATCATTATCATTTATGAATTGTTGAGTAAGATTGTCTAAATTTAATTCACTTTCATTATTACTTTCGTCAGATTCGTCAAAAGAGTCATTATTTGTTTTTAACATATTTATAGATACGTTTTTTGAAATACGAAAATTAGTAAGTCTTTTTTCTAATTCATCAATTAAATCTTTATTTCCAAGATTAAAATTTCCATTTATTTGATGAGGAATAAAGCTGACATTACTAGAGCTTGCTATATTATTATAAAAAATTTTTGTTTCAATTTTATTTTCTTTTGATAACTGTAAATTTATAGTATTTTCTTCAATCCTATTTAGTTTATCTGAAATAGTTAAAAGAGTTTCATTCGAATAATTATTTTGATAAATAATATTTTGAAAACATTTTTCATTTGTTATCTGACTCGGGACTTTAACTAAAGGAGTTGCAATAAAATTATTATCAATAATGATTTCCTTTTTTGGCGGATATTCAGAAATAATTTCTTGATTAGTAATAACATCCTTGTATGTTTTTGAAGAAACAGGAAAAACAGTTTGCATTTTAAAAGGATAATCTATATTATGTTTAGGAACATAAATCAATTCGAACCATTGAAAAAACGGAGAGTGAATTTGATTTGATAAAACATAATCTTCCCAAAGACCAAAATGTAAAAATCTTATATAATATGAAAAGTTTTCTTCATGCCAAATTCTTTTTGTATTATTATAATCTTTATAATATTCTTCTTCTTTTAAATAATCAAAATTAACATATGAAGGTATTTTAGAAATATCTATATTAATATTCATTTTAACAAGTTGATTGATTTATTCTGAAAGATATATTTTTAATAATATTAAGTTGAGCACTAATAACAATATATTTATTTTTAATCATTTTTGATAAACAATATATTATTTCCTTTTGAATATTATAATTATATGTGTCCTTTTCAATATTAGATAATTTAATTTCTTCGTCTTCTTTAAGTTGTTTAATTCTATTTATTTCTTTAGAAACGCTTGCAATAATTTGCCATCTAGTCTTTAATAAATTTTTCCAAAAAGTATTATTATTACAACAACTAATCTGTCTTTTAGAACTCATTAACACGTATATTTAGATAAATTTGTTAAATAATTATCAAGATGTATATTAAAGGTTTTTAATACTGCTTTTATGTTATTAATTTCTTGTTCTAATTCTAATAGTTCCTTATCATTAATTATTAAATTTATATTTTTTAATTCTAATACCTTTTCTTGTAAGAGTTTTTTAAATATTTTTATTGAATTTCTTAATCTTTTAATAGCAGTAACTCTATTTCTGTTTAAAGAATTACAATTTATTTGAACTTTATTACTCATAATTGTTGTCTATAATTTTGAAGTTCATTAATAAAATCAGATTTAGTAGGACTTGGTAAACTTGTATCACTAGTTTGATCTTCTTGATAAAGAGGTTTAGGAATAGAACTAGAATAGTCAACAGTTTTTAAATTTAAAGACTTTGATTTTGAAAACGAAGATTTAGAAGTACCAATTTCAGGAATAGAATTAGTAGAAAATCTAGATGATGAAAAATTTATAGAAGAAAAATTTATATCAACTGAGCCATCATTATGCTCAATTATATTTGAAATTTGTTTTGAAAAATCTAAAGATTTTGGTTCAATAACATTTTGTAAATTCCAATTACATGATTGAGTAATTTCTGACCATTTAAGTCGTTTAGGCATATGAACTTTTGTATGATTAGTATTTGCTTCGTAAATAATTGTTTCATTTCTTGGACTTGACAAACGGGTTTTTGGTTCTAAAGTAGTTGTCATGGTTTTATAACAAACACGATAAATGATTGCTAAAGGTTTAGAGTTATTTTTAAATTCTAAATTCTTTGTTTCAACAGTTAAAACCAAAGTGTCTAAAATATTTTTGTCAAATAATCCTACAGAAAAATTTGGATAACAATTAAAATAAATTGGTCCATTTGCGATATTTGTTTCTGCCATAGCTAAAATAGAATTTTGAAAATCTGTATGTCTTTTATCTCTTAATATTAAGAGAACAGGAGCATCGACACCAATTCTAAAAAGAGGTTTGATAGCAATTTGAACAAGACCTAAATGAAGAAATTTATATTTTTGTCTATGTTCAAAAATAGATCTTGATGATAACAAATTTATATTTTGTTGGTCTTGACCAATAGATAGGGTTTGTTCAGTCATTTTAATTGAGTAACTTTGAAAATAATCAAAAGTCCCTATTCTATAAATTGTATTTATATTTGTTTTAGGTATAGTCCAATCATTTAAATTTTGTTCTATATTATCAATAGTTTCTTCAATAGAGTTTATATGGTTATCATCATAATCTTGTTCTTTATTCATGATATTTTTACCAGTATCATATTTTTTAGATAATATGCGTGAAAATCTACTCATATTTGATTAATTTTAGTTTAAAGATTTTATAAGAAAACTTACTTGTTCTATTTAGGATGAACAGAGAGGGCATCGGCCCAACGATGATTGTGGTCCGGCTCCGCGACTTACCATACTTGCACGTCTTACGCTAATCCAACCAATCACTGGTCTGGTCTCTGTATCATTCTTAACAAAACTCATAATTTTCTTAAAATTCTTCAAACAAAAATTAACCAAATAACAAACAGAAATATCATACATAACTATCAAAAATAGAACCGGCTCTGATACCATTAGTTGCGGAACAAATTAACAAGTAGTTTCAGATATTTTTTGATGATAAAAATCATACATTAGTTTATAAAACTGTTTTCTATCTTTGCTTATAAACTTATGATTACTGATTAGAACTTGTAAAGCTTTTAATTGATTACAATAATAATGACGATTAGCTTGTATCTTTGAATCAGACATGATGAATAATAAAAGAACAATAAGTTATCTAAATATTTCAAGCATGAATTTGATTAACTTGATTATTATTAAATGCGAGTATTATTTTAACAAAAATTTCAAACTTTGTAGAATTAATAGTTAGAATAACTCGAAATGAGATTGCCATAGAGATAATACAACAATTGAATAAAATTCTTTATATATTACCTTCTTTTAAATTACAATCAGAACATCCGTCTGGAGCAAGTATGATTTGAAAATCTAAAGATTTTGAACATCTAGAAGTAGATAGGAGAACACTTTTCTTAGACATGAACTAAACATTAGAGAGAAATTTAATGAGAGAAATTTTTAGAGAACCTAGAGATGATTCTAATTAAAACATATCTCCTCAATATATAGGAGTCTTGGAGTCTTGAAATATCTTGAAACGGGAAACCGAAGGATTACCGGATCAATCTTGAGAATTATTGCATCAACTTGCCTTTGTCGGAGTGTAGATGTGGCAGACAAAACTGTAAAGCTTTTGACAAATTGGCATCATATTTTGTCATTTTTTGATAATGGAAAATCTTCTTTTGCGATAATGGAGCATCTTCTTTCATCTTTGTAAAAGTTGTTTGTTTTCTTGTAATAATTTAACATCTTATCTCTGCAGAGGATTTGATAATATTTTTGATAATAGATGTACTCACACAGTGTATAAACTTGATAACAGTTGAATAAATACTAACACAATTTGATAACACGTAGTACTACCCCCCCTTGAATAACAAACACTTTTGCAAAATACCTAAAAAGGTATGACACCAAGGGTGGAGGGTGAAATACGAAATGAAAGAATACCTTACATTGAAGGTATACACCAAAATTAAAAATTTAATTAATCTGCAAATGGATCATCAAAAGGATCTTGAGCATCTTGAAAATTATTTTTGACAGATGTGGGAGAATTTTCTGAATTAGTTGGAGAATTGCGAATTTCTTGAAGTAATTGTTGTAGATCTTCAGGGGAAGAATTTGCAGCGGCACGAATTTTGCTAATAAGATTAGCATCTGGAGAAGATAGACTCTTGATAAGATTCGCTTCAATTTCTGGCTTTTGATTATACATTGATTGATAATGATTGAAAACAGCCTGCTCGTTTGCTTGAGAAATTGTGACTTTATCCCACCATTTTAGACGAAATTGTCTATTGAGCCAAGGGGGATTTAAGTCTGTTGCTTCTTGATAAGAGAATGTCCAGGACATGATCCATGGAACTTTGAATAACATGGTGAACTGTAACAAATATTCAAATTCTGGGATTTGTTGAATAAATAGTTCTTTGAATTTAGAAAATCCTTTGAGAATTTCAGTGGGTAAACAAATAGGAACAAGTCCCATATAACGATACCAATTGACAAACCATCTGGGGTATTCACAGTTGAAATTTTTATCAAAGAAAATGAACCATGAATGAGAATAGTTTCGAAGAAAAAATGCTTTAGTCCAAGCTTCTTGGTAATCATAATATGAATATCTTGGATAAGCAGGGAATTGATAAAGGGGTTTTTCGAAGGAAAGATTGGATGACCAATTTTCTGGAGAAATGATTTTAAGAATTTGGGCTTTGCTAAAATCAATAGATCCTTCCTTATTATTAGAACGGTGATCAATCTGAACAGATCCAGATTCTTGTAGAATGGTTTGATAATATTCTCGAGATTTGTAAGAGTTTTCATGAAAGGTTTTTCCTCGACCAAAGAGGTGTTCAGTAAGAACATGAAAACCTTGATTAAGCTTAAGAATTTGAGAATCTTCAAGTATTTGGATTTTCAAGAGATTTGGATTGAGAACATAAGGGGCTTTATTTGTAGGTTTAGGATTTGTTGAAATTTGTGTTTCAGAAGGAATAGGTTTTGAAAAAGGGCTAATTGATTGAACTGGAAAAATGTTTGGAGTAGCTAGTTTTGATTGTAGCATGTTTGAATAAAGTTGAGAATTTTTTGCAATTGGAGTTAATGGGGAAAAACGATTTTGACTTGAGAAAGGAACAAGCTTTTGATTAACTGGTTTCTTGTCTTCAATCTTGGAGGAAGGCGATGAACTCATTTTCCCTGCAAAAATTCACGAGAAAGAAAATCTGGTAATGAATTGCTTTCTCCTTTTATAAATTCAATATCGAAATCAAAATTGCCCAACAATGCTTGCCATCTAGCAAAAATTTGTTTAGAAATAATATTTTTAACATCTTTTTCTAAAATTGATTTTGCAGATTGACAATCAATTCTTAATAAAAACTTTTTCATAAATAAATCATCTTCAAATTTAGTAATACATAAAACAATACTTAAAATCTCCTTTTTAACAGTTGAATAATTCTTTTGAGTATTATTCCAAGCACCTGAATAAAAACGAACCAATTGTTCTTCAGAGGAATTTGATAATTTTTGTTTTAAAATACCTCCAAATCCAATATCACTAGCATCAGTTTCGACTATGATATTAGCATGAGGATGTGGTAAATTTAAACAAGGTAAAGAAGGAATTTTTTGTTTTATAAGTTTAACAATATTAGTATGTTCTTGAGTCCAAGGTTCTGGATTATTTTTTAATCTATTATAAAGAGGTTTGCAAAGAGTTCCTAAATCTTTGAAAAAATCATGAATATAATTTAAACATCCTAGAAACCGTTGAAGTTGTTTTTTATCTATAATTTCATCAGGAAATTTATTAGAAAATTCTAAACTTCTTATAATAGGTTTAATAGTATTATTAACAATGTTATGTCCTAAAAATCTAATTTCATTTTGAAATAAATGCATTTTCTTAGCTGAAACAGCTAAGCCATTTTTATAAATTAAATCATAAAACTGATTTAAATGTTTGAAATGTTGATCAATAGATTTTGAAAAAATAAGAACATCATCAATATAAACAATTGAAAAACTATTTATAGGAATGATAATATCATTCATAACGTTTTGAAATTCAGAAGGAGCATTCTTTAAACCAAAGGGCATAACGTTCCACTCATAATGTCCAAAAGGAACATTAAAACCTGTTTTGTATTTATCTTCTTCATGAATTTGAATTTGCCAAAAACCAGATTTCATATCGAATTTTGAAAATATTTTTGAATCATAAAGTTTTTTCAATAAATCTCTTTTATTAGGAATAGGATATCTAATCCAATCTAAAACTTTATTTAAAGGTTTATAATTGATAACTAATCTTGGTGATCCTCTTTCTAATTCAGCAGCATTCATAACATAGAAAGCTGAACAAGACCAAGGAGATTTAGAAGGTCTAATTAATTTTTTGTCCAATAAATCTTGAATTTCTTTTTTACAATGAGATTCTAATTCATTATTCATATGAATAGCTCTTGATTTTGAAGGAATATCTTTTTCATTAAAAGTTTTAATATAAGGTAATTTGACAATATGTTGTTTTCTGTTCCAAAAGACGTTTGGAATATTTGAGCAAACATTATTTTCAAACTTTTGTTTTAAAGCTATAATTTTGTCTTGAATATACTTATCTTGTAATTGATTATGTATACGAAAATCATTAATTTCATTGATAAGGTAATTTGCTTGTTTTGTTTTATAATTAAGAATATTAATAGTTGAATAAGACGGAGGTTCACAAAATTTAAACATAATTTCTTTTCCAAAAACTTTAGTAATAATTCCATCATCTTGAACCATAAAAGGATATAATTTAGTAATAAAAGGTGTTCCTAAAATTAAAGGAGAAGTAAGATTTTTTACTAAAATTAAATGAGTTTTATAACAATAATCTTGATTGTTACAAATATGAACATCGGAAACTTTATAATTTATTTTTAAACTGGTTCCTTCAGCTCCAGTAAGCCTAGAAGAAGTTTTTTCATAAAATTGAGTGGGAAATATACCTTCTTGTATACAGTTCATATCAGCACCACTATCAATTAGAGCAGTAATATCCATTTTAAAATTATCCTTTACTAAAGTTATTTGAGTATTCCATTTTTGAGAAATTTGATCATTTATAATTCTTTCGATAACCTTTTCATCTTTATTATCATTATTTTGTGAATTAATAATATTTTTTCCCTTTTCAAGAGTTATAATTTTGCCTTTAATTTCTTTTATGTCTTGTTTAACTGATTTTAATTCTTCTTGAAGTTCTTGCATGGAAATGGGTTTTGTTTCAGAAAATCGTTCATATATGTCCTTTAAATTAAAAATTTTTGTATTTTCTGAAACAGAATTTTCATTCTTATTAAGCATTTGTTTTATTAACAGTTCTTGGATATTTTTATCTTTAATGGAATCTAAATTTTTTAAAAGATCTTTGTCATTGTTTGTAAGGACATTAATTGAATAATTACAATTACATTTTCCAACACATTCGCATGTATCAGATTCTTCCGAACTTGAACTATTTTGCTCTAAAATGTTTAAATCATTTTCTTGAAAATCGGAAAAACTAGAATCAGAATTGGAATCAGAATTTAACATAATTTTTCTAATTTGTTCTTTTAATTCTTCCGAAATATTTAATTCATTAATTTTTGTTTTGCATAACAATTATTAGCATTATGACCATTACGACCACATTTATGGCAAATAATAATGTCTTTTGATTTTCTTTTAGATTTTTTATTAGATTGTTTATAAGGGTTTTTTGATGTTGAAAATTTATTTTTCTTATAATTCTTATAATTTTCTGTTTTATTATATTTCTTTTTCTTGAAATATTTTGAAGACTTTTTATTATATTTTTTGGTTTTTGAAGTAGACGGACCTGTTAATGGTTGATAACCATATTGTTGACAAAAATTTCCTAATTCATTTTTACTATTAATTCTATCCTTTTTAAGTTTTTCTTTAAATCTAAGGTCAGCACAAATAGCTAATCCTTCTTTATTAATATAATTAATTAAATCTCCATAAGTTAGGTTTTGATAAGGAATTGTATTATTAAAATTTTCTCTTAATTTTTGTCTAATTCTTTCGGCAAAAAGTTTTGGAAGTCCAGCAATAAAACGTTCTTTCCAATAAGATTCTTTACAATCAGGTCTTGAAAAAACTTTAACGAGATAATTATCTTTGTACCATCTGAAACTACTTGTTAATTTGTTCCGCTACTACGTGTTATCAAATTGTGTTAGTATTTATTCAACTGTTATCAAGTTTATACACTGTGTGAGTACATCTATTATCAAAAATATTATCAAATCCTCTGCAGAGATAAGATGTTAAATTATTACAAGAAAACAAACAACTTTTACAAAGATGAAAGAAGATGCTCCATTATCGCAAAAGAAGATTTTCCATTATCAAAAAATGACAAAATATGATGCCAATTTGTCAAAAGCTTTACAGTTTTGTCTGCCACATCTACACTCCGACAAAGGCAAGTTGATGCAATAATTCTCAAGATTGATCCGCTAATCCTTCGGTTTCCCGTTTCAAGATATTTCAAGACTCCAAGACTCCTATATATTGAGGAGATATGTTTTAATTAGAATCATCTCTAGGTTCTCTAAAAATTTCTCTCATTAAATTTCTCTCTAATGTTTAGTTCATGTCTAAGAAAAGTGTTCTCCTATCTACTTCTAGATGTTCAAAATCTTTAGATTTTCAAATCATACTTGCTCCAGACGGATGCTCTGATTGTAATTTAAAAGAAGGTAATATATAAAGAATTTTATTCAATTGTTGTATTATCTCTATGGCAATCTCATTTCGAGTTATTCTAACTATTAATTCTACAAAGTTTGAAATTTTTGTTAAAATAATACTCGCATTTAATAATAATCAAGTTAATCAAATTCATGCTTGAAATATTTAGATAACTTTTGTTCTTTTATTATTCATCATGTCTGATTCAAAGATACAAGCTAATCGTCATTATTATTGTAATCAATTAAAAGCTTTACAAGTTCTAATCAGTAATCATAAGTTTATAAGCAAAGATAGAAAACAGTTTTATAAACTAATGTATGATTTTTATTATCAAAAAATATCTGAAACTACTTGTTAATTTGTTCCGCAACTAATGGTATCAGAGCCGGTTCTATTTTTGATAGTTATGTATGATATTTCTGTTTGTTATTTGGTTAATTTTTGTTTGAAGAATTTTAAGAAAATTATGAGTTTTGTTAAGAATGATACAGAGACCAGACCAGTGATTGGTTGGATTAGCGTAAGACGTGCAAGTATGGTAAGTCGCGGAGCCGGACCACAATCATCGTTGGGCCGATGCCCTCTCTGTTCATCCTAAATAGAACAAGTAAGTTTTCTTATAAAATCTTTAAACTAAAATTAATCAAATATGAGTAGATTTTCACGCATATTATCTAAAAAATATGATACTGGTAAAAATATCATGAATAAAGAACAAGATTATGATGATAACCATATAAACTCTATTGAAGAAACTATTGATAATATAGAACAAAATTTAAATGATTGGACTATACCTAAAACAAATATAAATACAATTTATAGAATAGGGACTTTTGATTATTTTCAAAGTTACTCAATTAAAATGACTGAACAAACCCTATCTATTGGTCAAGACCAACAAAATATAAATTTGTTATCATCAAGATCTATTTTTGAACATAGACAAAAATATAAATTTCTTCATTTAGGTCTTGTTCAAATTGCTATCAAACCTCTTTTTAGAATTGGTGTCGATGCTCCTGTTCTCTTAATATTAAGAGATAAAAGACATACAGATTTTCAAAATTCTATTTTAGCTATGGCAGAAACAAATATCGCAAATGGACCAATTTATTTTAATTGTTATCCAAATTTTTCTGTAGGATTATTTGACAAAAATATTTTAGACACTTTGGTTTTAACTGTTGAAACAAAGAATTTAGAATTTAAAAATAACTCTAAACCTTTAGCAATCATTTATCGTGTTTGTTATAAAACCATGACAACTACTTTAGAACCAAAAACCCGTTTGTCAAGTCCAAGAAATGAAACAATTATTTACGAAGCAAATACTAATCATACAAAAGTTCATATGCCTAAACGACTTAAATGGTCAGAAATTACTCAATCATGTAATTGGAATTTACAAAATGTTATTGAACCAAAATCTTTAGATTCTTCAAAACAAATTTCAAATATAATTGAGCATAATGATGGCTCAGTTGATATAAATTTTTCTTCTATAAATTTTTCATCATCTAGATTTTCTACTAATTCTATTCCTGAAATTGGTACTTCTAAATCTTCGTTTTCAAAATCAAAGTCTTTAAATTTAAAAACTGTTGACTATTCTAGTTCTATTCCTAAACCTCTTTATCAAGAAGATCAAACTAGTGATACAAGTTTACCAAGTCCTACTAAATCTGATTTTATTAATGAACTTCAAAATTATAGACAACAATTATGAGTAATAAAGTTCAAATAAATTGTAATTCTTTAAACAGAAATAGAGTTACTGCTATTAAAAGATTAAGAAATTCAATAAAAATATTTAAAAAACTCTTACAAGAAAAGGTATTAGAATTAAAAAATATAAATTTAATAATTAATGATAAGGAACTATTAGAATTAGAACAAGAAATTAATAACATAAAAGCAGTATTAAAAACCTTTAATATACATCTTGATAATTATTTAACAAATTTATCTAAATATACGTGTTAATGAGTTCTAAAAGACAGATTAGTTGTTGTAATAATAATACTTTTTGGAATAATTTATTAAAGACTAGATGGCAAATTATTGCAAGCGTTTCTAAAGAAATAAATAGAATTAAACAACTTAAAGAAGACGAAGAAATTAAATTATCTAATATTGAAAAGGACACATATAATTATAATATTCAAAAGGAAATAATATATTGTTTATCAAAAATGATTAAAAATAAATATATTGTTATTAGTGCTCAACTTAGTATTATTAAAAATATATCTTTCAGAATAAATCAATCAACTTGTTAAAATGAATATTAATATAGATATTTCTAAAATACCTTCATATGTTAATTTTGATTATTTAAAAGAAGAAGAATATTATAAAGATTATAATAATACAAAAAGAATTTGGCATGAAGAAAACTTTTCATATTATATAAGATTTTTACATTTTGGTCTTTGGGAAGATTATGTTTTATCAAATCAAATTCACTCTCCGTTTTTTCAATGGTTCGAATTGATTTATGTTCCTAAACATAATATAGATTATCCTTTTAAAATGCAAACTGTTTTTCCTGTTTCTTCAAAAACATACAAGGATGTTATTACTAATCAAAAAATTATTTCTGAATATCCGCCAAAAAAGGAAATCATTATTGATAATAATTTTATTGCAACTCCTTTAGTTAAAGTTCCGAGTCAGATAACAAATGAAAAATGTTTTCAAAATATTATTTATCAAAATAATTATTCGAATGAAACTCTTTTAACTATTTCAGATCAACTAAATAGGATTGAAGAAAATACTATAAATTTACAGTTATCAAAAGAAAATAAAATTGAAACAAAAAATTTTTATAATAATATAGCAAGCTCTAGTAATGTCAGCTTTATTCCTCATCAAATAAATGGAAATTTTAATAAAGATTTAATTGATGAATTAGAAAAAAGACTTACTAATTTTCGTATTTCAAAAAACGTATCTATAAATATGTTAAAAACAAATAATGACTCTTTTGACGAATCTGACGAAAGTAATAATGAAAGTGAATTAAATTTAGACAATCTTACTCAACAATTCATAAATGATAATGATGATATAAATCAGCTTACAAATGATTTTTCAAGATTAAATAAGATTAATTCTTTTGGTAATAATCCAAAACCAACTATTAAAAATTATTGGAATAGACCTTCTCTTCCTGATGTTCAAATTGAAGAAAGAGCTTTTCAATATGATCGTTCAGCTTACGATGGTACCTCTGTTTACGAATGGAATATCGATGGTAACTCTGAACATCAAATTCTTAATATTGTTCAAGAAATGACCATGGCAGCTAATGCTTACAAGTCTCACAATAATACTCAACTTCAAATTGTTAATATTATTATTTCTGGGTTTACTGGTACTCTTAAAGGTTGGTGGGATTTCTATATTACACCAGAAGAAAAGAATTTTATAATGACTGCCAAGAAAACCGTTATAAAACAAGAAAATAATTTACCTATTCAAACTCAAGAAGATGATATGGTTAATACTTTAATTTTTGCTATAATCAAAAACTTTGTAGGAGATCCTACTACTTTTCAAGAAAGAACTTCTGAAATTCTAATGAACTTACATTGTAGAAAATTAACTGATTTCAGATGGTACAAAGATAATTATCTCGTTAAAGTTTTTTCAAGACCTGATTGTAAAGAATCTTATTGGAAAGAACGTTTTATTGATGGACTTCCAAAACTTTTTGCCGAAAGAATTAGACAAAAATTAAGAGAAAATTTTAATAATACAATTCCTTATCAAAACCTAACTTATGGAGATTTAATTAATTATATTAATAAAGAAGGATTAGCTATTTGTGCTGACCTTAGATTTAAAGAAAAACTTAAAAAGGATAGAATTAATAGTAAAAATGAATTAGGAAATTTTTGTCAACAATATGGTTATCAACCATTAACAGGTCCGTCTACTTCAAAAACCAAAAAATATAATAAAAAGTCTTCAAAATATTTCAAGAAAAAGAAATATAATAAAACAGAAAATTATAAGAATTATAAGAAAAATAAATTTTCAACATCAAAAAACCCTTATAAACAATCTAATAAAAAATCTAAAAGAAAATCAAAAGACATTATTATTTGCCATAAATGTGGTCGTAATGGTCATAATGCTAATAATTGTTATGCAAAAACAAAAATTAATGAATTAAATATTTCGGAAGAATTAAAAGAACAAATTAGAAAAATTATGTTAAATTCTGATTCCAATTCTGATTCTAGTTTTTCCGATTTTCAAGAAAATGATTTAAACATTTTAGAGCAAAATAGTTCAAGTTCGGAAGAATCTGATACATGTGAATGTGTTGGAAAATGTAATTGTAATTATTCAATTAATGTCCTTACAAACAATGACAAAGATCTTTTAAAAAATTTAGATTCCATTAAAGATAAAAATATCCAAGAACTGTTAATAAAACAAATGCTTAATAAGAATGAAAATTCTGTTTCAGAAAATACAAAAATTTTTAATTTAAAGGACATATATGAACGATTTTCTGAAACAAAACCCATTTCCATGCAAGAACTTCAAGAAGAATTAAAATCAGTTAAACAAGACATAAAAAAAATTAAAGGCAAAATTATAACTCTTGAAAAGGGAAAAAATATTATTAATTCACAAAATAATGATAATAAAGATGAAAAGGTTATCGAAAGAATTATAAATGATCAAATTTCTCAAAAATGGAATACTCAAATAACTTTAGTAAAAGATAATTTTAAAATGGATATTACTGCTCTAATTGATAGTGGTGCTGATATGAACTGTATACAAGAAGGTATATTTCCCACTCAATTTTATGAAAAAACTTCTTCTAGGCTTACTGGAGCTGAAGGAACCAGTTTAAAAATAAATTATAAAGTTTCCGATGTTCATATTTGTAACAATCAAGATTATTGTTATAAAACTCATTTAATTTTAGTAAAAAATCTTACTTCTCCTTTAATTTTAGGAACACCTTTTATTACTAAATTATATCCTTTTATGGTTCAAGATGATGGAATTATTACTAAAGTTTTTGGAAAAGAAATTATGTTTAAATTTTGTGAACCTCCGTCTTATTCAACTATTAATATTCTTAATTATAAAACAAAACAAGCAAATTACCTTATCAATGAAATTAATGATTTTCGTATACATAATCAATTACAAGATAAGTATATTCAAGACAAAATTATAGCTTTAAAACAAAAGTTTGAAAATAATGTTTGCTCAAATATTCCAAACGTCTTTTGGAACAGAAAACAACATATTGTCAAATTACCTTATATTAAAACTTTTAATGAAAAAGATATTCCTTCAAAATCAAGAGCTATTCATATGAATAATGAATTAGAATCTCATTGTAAAAAAGAAATTCAAGATTTATTGGACAAAAAATTAATTAGACCTTCTAAATCTCCTTGGTCTTGTTCAGCTTTCTATGTTATGAATGCTGCTGAATTAGAAAGAGGATCACCAAGATTAGTTATCAATTATAAACCTTTAAATAAAGTTTTAGATTGGATTAGATATCCTATTCCTAATAAAAGAGATTTATTGAAAAAACTTTATGATTCAAAAATATTTTCAAAATTCGATATGAAATCTGGTTTTTGGCAAATTCAAATTCATGAAGAAGATAAATACAAAACAGGTTTTAATGTTCCTTTTGGACATTATGAGTGGAACGTTATGCCCTTTGGTTTAAAGAATGCTCCTTCTGAATTTCAAAACGTTATGAATGATATTATCATTCCTATAAATAGTTTTTCAATTGTTTATATTGATGATGTTCTTATTTTTTCAAAATCTATTGATCAACATTTCAAACATTTAAATCAGTTTTATGATTTAATTTATAAAAATGGCTTAGCTGTTTCAGCTAAGAAAATGCATTTATTTCAAAATGAAATTAGATTTTTAGGACATAACATTGTTAATAATACTATTAAACCTATTATAAGAAGTTTAGAATTTTCTAATAAATTTCCTGATGAAATTATAGATAAAAAACAACTTCAACGGTTTCTAGGATGTTTAAATTATATTCATGATTTTTTCAAAGATTTAGGAACTCTTTGCAAACCTCTTTATAATAGATTAAAAAATAATCCAGAACCTTGGACTCAAGAACATACTAATATTGTTAAACTTATAAAACAAAACAAGCAAATTACCTTATCAATGAAATTAATGATTTCATTGATAAGGTATTTTAATATCATACCTCCAAACAAGGATAAAATTTAGATATATATATATATAACTATCAAAAAAAAATATATATATATATATATATATATATATATATATATATATATATATATATATATATATATATAGACACACACACATACACACACACACTAGCGGTTTACCCGCACCAAGCGACGGGTGCGAATAGTTTTTTCAGAAATTATTTTTTAGAGATGATTAGTTCTTTTGCACAAAGAGTTTACTACATCTAAACATTATCAATAAGAGTCATACAAATACAAAATAAAAAAGAATGAGTTAGGATTTTTTACAAATATATACGAACACATGATTAATTGTATATTAGTAATCATATAACGTTTCTTTATATATCACATGTGATGTATAAACTTCATTTCATTTGAATTTTTCGTCAGACTTCATTAATATTTTTTATATTGACACATGATACCACTCTAGACAATGTCACACAAAGATGGTTATATGATAAATAACTATATTTGGAATTGTTTGTTCCAAAGCTTCATTTATTTTCACATGAATAAATGAACTATGTTGGTATCATAATATCATTACGTGACCCTTGAAAAAAAAATCATTTTTATGTCACACGTCGACCTCATAATATATATATATATATATATATATATATATATATATATATATATATATATATATATATATATAATAAACTCGACGTAAACAAACTTCAATATTCAGTTTCCATAGAAATCTCATTTGTACCCTTCGGAACACAAAATTTCTATCGATTAAATAACACCCATCCATGTTAATTAACATCATATATCTTGTCCCATCCGCTTTCCATGTAGCATAATCGTAACGTTGCCTAAGAAGTTGCAAATTCTCCATTAAAAAATTAATAAAGCTAGAATTGTCAATTCATGAAGAAGATAACGAAATGAGAATGAATAAAATTTGATACAATAGAACCTATCTAGAGAAATTGGATGTGAGCCTGGAAACTGATGGTTTCCTCTAGCCTGAGAAGCAAGAAATGAATAATTACACCCAAAAAAATTTAACATAGTATTTGTCAAAACAGAAATAACGATGAAGCAAGATATAAATTTAACAGTTTATTCTCTATTTGTAATTCGAAATGGATAGATCTAAATGAATATGGAGTTTATGATTTACTATGTTTGATAAAAAAAATTAATGAGAAAATACATAGATGTATACAAATATTAATCATTGAATTGCTTGATCAAATTTAAACCCAAAAACCATTTTCTTTGGTTTGAAATTGCATGCATAAAAGAAGCACCCAATCGTCCTTTTTTTGTTATGTTCCAAAGAGAAAGTTTAAACCATTATTCACCATTATGCAGTCAACATCATACTCCCAACTTTTTGTAGTTGTATCATATGCAAAAAAGATGTTTCACATATAGCTTCGAGGTAAGTCTTAATGTAAGAATGTAACAACTCCTTTGAAATCTTGTATGAGTAATATGTTTGCAAAAACTTAAGTTGCATGAGATGTAACACATAACAATGCAATTCCATTTATTAGTATATAATAACAACCTATTCTCGTTTCTTCTATTACAACATTATACTTTTTAAAGTATAGTGTGGTAACAGGAAGAATTTAAAGTATGATGATATAATAAATAAATAATGAAAGTAAGTTGCTATAAATACATTGTTATACAATAAAAAAAGCCCATATATTGTCATTTTAATGATTCTTTACCAATTTGATTTGAGAATCTTCATCAAAACATCTCCTCCATCAAAACAACTTCATCAAGACAACCCCCACATCAAAGCAACTCCATCAATTTGGCCCCTCCTTTGGCTATGTAGGATAAATAGTTATGGACCAGAAATAATGAAATAATATGCCCATATGGAAATTAAAAGAAAAAAGCTTATGTATAATGAACTCACCATTGTAGTCGTTTTAGACATTGAGTTAGCAGATTTTGGACTTTTGCACTATCCTATAACATAATTATTTCCTTTATATGTAAAATCCAATAAGTCACCTAAAATAATGTTTAACAAATTTATTCAAATATGGAAGGTGAAAATTCAAAAATATAAGTATTTTTTTGGTTGTAGAATGAAACAGAATAATCAAGGTAATGTTGGGTTTTGAGCATTCTAACACTCCTAAGTGTACATGCAACCCTAAATACCTTGGATCTATGTTTTCTCTATTATACATGCAAATATGATTATCCAAGGTATTATCCTAACTAGCATACCAAAACATTGATACTAGGATAATAAAATAGATAGAATACATACCTTGTTGTTGTTGCTTGACTCCATGAAGCTTGAGAGCCTAGCGCCCCAAGTGTGACACCTCAAATGGTTCACACAACATCATGAACTCTTGGAATAACCATGAGAAGAAGACATACATGTTCAAATTGGCTAGCCCTCAAAGTATGTATCACAAGTGCCAATTTCTTGAACTAAAGGGGTTCTTATATAGTGTGGCTATTAGGGTTACACCATGTAACTCATGACTTTACCCATTCCTTATGCTCCATGGGTTTTAACCTCCATGGAGTATCCATGGATCACCACATGGGTTAAACCCAACATAAAGGAATCTTGGATCATAAGCCCACATATATAAGAATGAATGATTTACACAATCAATCCCCATATATTTAATTAGTCTCTTTTTGATCACTAAATTAAGTCCAAATTAATTCTTGATCAATACTAATTAAATAACATGATTTCATATTAATATATTAGAACTTATAATATATTAATATGTCACAAAATGTCTTTTCCTCATAAACGGTCTATCCAAATGTTCTGATGCCATGCAACCCAAATGGACCATGCCGAGTCGGGTCAAGTACATACCAATTATAGTTATGGACTTAGACACTAATCCAACAGTCTCCCACTTGGATAAGTCTAAAACTATTATCGCGTATGACTTCAGGAACCAACTGGCAATCGTAGCTCTCAAAAGCCGTTGTCGAAATCTGACCTTGTAGATGAACTCTGACCTTTGTCAATGACTTGTCCATTAGATAAGGGATCATATATTCCTCCATTCTAGATATCATATGGACTGAGACATGGATTATAATCATTCTCTCTGTCCATTTGTTGTTTCCCGATTTCCGATTTATGACGATTGACTAATTGAACAAATCAAATCAGTCCAGGCCCGGCCGAGCACTTACATTTGTCATCACCAAATCATCGAGGGGCCCACAGATATCGCTTTTATCCCGAAGGTAAAAGGAATGGATAAACTTCGACTCATATGGCTTGTTCTACTACTTGTTGAATCATACACAAAGGCACGTTTTATAACACCGAGTTACCGAATGCGTTTTCGTGCAATCAATGTACAACCAACTCATAGTAACAACTCATATCTCTAGGTTTGAAGAATATAAGATATTATCGTCTCATGATCACTCGTGATAAAATTCATGAAGTGATTCCAATGAGCGCGGGTTGAATCCAATACTCAGAACTTATGAGCACTCATGAATGTTGTAGCAACTCTTGCTATGTCTAATGCACATTAGACAAATCATACAAGCCAAATTCATGACAGTCTTGATTCATATCTACTTCCAACATATGACTGACTGTGGATGGTTTGAATAACTTAGTCAATCAGGAAGAACGACCTAGTTATTCCGGAAGTCAAAACATGCAAAATGAAACACAATAATAATAGAATCTAATATGGTATCAAAACCTATGAACATAAATAAAACACCTTTTATTTATCACCATATGATTACACATTATTCATTGTATACTGTTTCAGCTATCAACTTTATTCTTGAATTTAAAACAATAGTTGTCCCATGCTCCAAGCATGTACACTATGTTTTCTAAACACTAGTCATGCCATACACCAAGTATGCATACTATGTTTGTCTATGATCTTCACTTTGTGAATTAGATCAATTGAACATAACTCCAATGATCCTCTTTCACAGTCCCAAATCCTTACTGCAAATGCAAGAATTCCAAATTCATGCCATTTACTGAAATCTGTTAGATTCTAAACTTATATGCATTGATCCTCCTGTAATGATTATGCACAGAGTCACAAGGACTTGACAATCAAACATTACAGAGCATTCCAAGGAGATCAACTCCTTGGAACATCCTTCTTGCATTAAGTTTCCTAATCTTACACAGATTGAATAATTTCCAACTTTGAAACATTTCCATATTCCATTTTGACTATCACTTCTGAACAAGAGTTGCCTCCTTACAGATTATGTCAATATGGTCCTTCCAGAATTAACACTATAGTTCCAACTGTCCTTGAGCAACCAATCTTTGGTAAACCTTAGATTGTCCTCGACAATTGCTTAATCCTTTTAGTCATATCCAGTTCTAGACCTTTTCCCTTCTTAATGCCCCAGGCATTTGGAAAATTTTAGAAAGGATGAATATAGCACATGAAATCGATCCTATATCTGAAGCATACGGGACACGAGTCATGATGTCTCACATAAAGACTAAACCAGTCTTTTGCTATAACATTTCCATTTCTATTTGCCAAGTTCTCATAATTCAGATTATGAAAAGGGATGCCGTAATCATAATCGAATTTTAGAACGCAAATAATGGACCCATATATAGAATTTCCTTATGTTGAGCCATTCCAACATGAAATTCATATATATATCCTTGACTAAATACGATTAAAATCTCAATCTAAGCTTTTAGAATTGAAATGAAGTATAATTTTCTCTCCCTTAATTATAGCAAAACAACTTTTTCAACCCCTGCAGCCTCACGAATTGAAACTTTTGTTTTCTATAATTAACATTGCTAACTTGCAACCTTTATCATAATTATCATGCTCCCACTAACATGATGATTATTAGCATAACACTTATGCTCCCACTAGCTTTGACATGTAATCGGAAATCAGCTGAACTTCTAGAAATCAATACTTTATCGACTTTCTTACCAAAGTTCAGATTTCTGATACTAGATTGCTTTGATAAAACTTTATCAAAAACATACACCTTTCCTTAGATAGAATGCTTGTGTGTCTAAACAATTTTAAGAACTATGAAAATGGATGCCTTAATCATAGTCTCAATTGTTTAGACCTTTGCCACTTCTCACAAGTCCATGTTAGTGTGCCGGTTAACCACGCACGCTCCACTAACGACTTTGAGAACTGCAAATATCACAATTGCTATCTAGCTAAAATCTACTTAGTGAAAGTGTTTCCTCACCATCATTTTCATGAATCGGAGAGAAACCTTATGACACTTAGATTTTATGGTGTATGAGTTCCTATCCATATGAATTTTGTCAAAACCATAATCACAAGACAAGGTTACTGACAAATCCACACTTATATGGATTAAACTTGTGCAATCTTAAATTCTTGCCATTTGGCAGCTCAAGGGCCTGCCATTGCTTCCAAGTAGCTGTGCAACCAATTGAGAACTCTCAGAACTCCTATGCAAAGCCAACTTGAATAGGCACAGACATGTCGACACGATAGGTTATAAACCTCAAGTCGTGTGCTAGTGAAGAACTTTAGGTTTTATTCTTGATTAGTTCTTGAGACTTTCAAGACCTTTAAGACTCCCACTGTCCTCTTGACATATAAGACTTTCTTGTCAGATATTCAAGAGATAGTGTGGATTCTAATCAGGACAAACACTTCACACAATTGGCCTTAGTTGGTCTTTGTTTTATCCAAAACATCACAACTTACCAATTTCAAATGTACAAGAGTAGAAAACTTTTACTCTTACATTTGACAAGTGTTTTAAACCTTCTTTAAGACATGTCACTCAAGTTACAATCTTAGAGTATAACTCTAAGAATTGTTTTTGGAACGAAGTATAAATCATCTTCTTGATTTAACCACTTCAACAATTCATAGCTCCTCTTCTTAGCTACCAGAATGCACTTAGAGGATGAATTGTGATAAGGTCTCTTAATCATTAAGATGATTATATAACATGATACTAAAGTACTCTCCCATCTTTTCAGATTTGAGAAACTTTTATCTTTCTGCTTAAGTTGATTCTTCTTATTCGCTCTGCCATACATTGAAACCTTTTCCAATGTCTCAGAATTACACTTAAGCTTGTAAGTATAACCATATTTACTGAATTTTAGTAAATAATGACGAATAGTCTTATCGATCTTTTGTGGTGGACTTAATCAGTGCACAAGAATGTGTACTCGATCCCTTAGTCCGTTACTTGACTCACACATCCATGTGAACAAGTAGTTAGTCTGAATTTTTCCAATGCTTGAAAGTTCTTATTCATCTTGCTATACAACTTGCATGATTCCAAGTTTCTATCCAATTGAAACTTAGGTGATGAGAATCTTTCCTTATTTGGTAAATTTAGACACTACCACAAATGAAAGAATCAAATTCATATTTCCACTCTTGCTCTTAATGGAATCTTATAAGCAACAATTTTTTCCTCAAATGCCATTGTAAGGATATTTTAAAATAAATAAATAAAATCATCATTTTTCCTTTTATTTTAAAAACTTTGCGGAAAAACTATCCTTACAATGCAAAAGCACATGAAAACTTTGTTGTTATTTATTCCTAAGCAATATATCATAACTCTTAAGAAGTAGCTCAAGAATCCGATCTTCAAACTATGCGATAGAAATCCATCTATGCCATCAGATTCAGCATATTCTTTCTTTAAGTTTCTTCACTTTTCCTTTGATTCTTAAAACATCAACATGTGACCCAGTCACATCGTGTATCAAGAATCTCAGAATAGAAACTTAGCAGAGTTAGATAGTGGACTTTACCTGAAGTAGAGTCAAACTTATTGACTTTAATATCCTTAGGTAAATTTGGCAGCTTTGCAACCAATGCCCCTTTCTTTGGCAATGGACCATTGATAATGGGACTATCTCAGACTTAGCCGTTCTCTTTACCATTTGGTCAACCGAGTTGACTATGGTCGATCCCTTTCCATTGGGAAGAGAGAGCTTTACTGGATATCCAATGTCATCATTGTCAATGTCCATAAAGTTTTAGGAAGTTGATCTTAGCAAATAGATAAGATCATTAAGGGTCTTGTCATAGTCTGTTTCATAGGAGTCCCAAAGGAACTCACTATGTGACTTAGAAAATAGTTGAGTCACCAACTTTCTCAAGACTTTGACACCCAACTCTCCCGGCTTGTCAATATCTGACTACATCTCCAAGATGTGATCACATATAGACCTTTGCTTGCCAATAGGGCTTGAGTGACCTTAAACTTTTCAGGAACTTGTGGGTTAGGGAGAATAATTGGAGGAGGTGAAAGAAGTATGATTTCCTTGGGACATCATCTTCATTTAGGAAAGCTTGTTTCAAGAGATTTGGGAAGATCATCTTTTGGGAGATATTCAAGATAGTTGATTTAAAGTCCTTAATATAACACCCAATATGAAATATTAAGGCTAGGACCCAACAACCTATTTATAACTGGAAGAGGGATGCCGTAATCCAAGTTATAAAATAGTTGAAGGTAGGTAAATGACGATTTACCAATTTCCACCATGAAAAACGAAATATAATTAAGTTTTAATTGGATTTGAAACTCCTAGATCTTTTGAGATACATTGAACTTTCAATGGCATGTTTGAATCTCGATTGTGCCCTCTCAAGTTTGTGACTGGGATGCCGAGGATCACAAACAAGGTGTGAATAACCATACAAATTGACTTGGTACCCTCAACAATATTACCTAATCGATGTGCCGGTTAACCACACACGCTCCACCGATCTATAATAAAGTTAAGTTACCCTTTGCCACTCTTACTAGTCCATGTTAGTGTGCCGGTTAACCACACACGCTCCACTAACGACTTGGTAAGGTACAAAGTGTAATTTTATGGGCTAGCACCAATTTCACATTTTCCTAAGTAACTAAGAATTGGGAATTTATAAATGTTTAGTTACTTAGTATTTATCATTAATACTTTTAATGAAGGGAGAATTATAGTCCTTTCCTACCCGTTCGGCTAACGACCCTCCACCAGTCAAGGAAGCGGTGGGTGAGAGTGGACACCCATTAAACTGCCATTTTATAGGCAGTAACCTTATACCCCCCTTATAGACCGGCTTCGTGAATGAGGCCTACTAACGGTAAGATTGACTTTATCTTATACATATCTATATAATTAAAATTATAATAATAGTATAAGGGTTTGAATTTTAACTTTTAAAATTCTAAGGGCTAACTTGGAATTAAGGTATTCATAAGTGAAACTTTTCAAATTCCAAAACTTGAGGGCAAGTTTTGAAACTATTCAAAACTAATTAATTCCACAACTTATGTGTTCAAAGTAGTTTTAATTAAAAAACTCTTCAAGTTCCATAACTTGAGGACAAGTTATGGAAGACTTTAAACTAATAAAAGAATGTAACTTTTCTTTATTTTGTAATTTATGGAATTAATTAAGGTTACACATTTTATTACTTAATGAAGTGACTCTTGAACCTCCATAACTTGAGGACAAGACTCTTCATTTTTGTAACCATTACCAACTTTTATGAGTTTTATGAAACTTAAATGTGACTTTTCATATAACTTGAGGACAAGTTACAAAAACACATTTTAGAATCAACTCTTAGATTAAAGTGGATTGAAAACACATAATCAATTAACTTTTCTATTAATCTAAGCAACTCATAAGAACAAGATAATTCAAATCAAACTTTTTCATGTAATTAGCCTAATCACTAAACTAATACAAAACATGAATCTATTGACAATTATCTTTGAAATTGGATTAGCATGAACATTGCCACATCAAAAACAAGTTTATAAGTTCAAAAACAGCTTATGGTAATGTTCCTAGTCCATTTCTAGCCAAAAACCTCGAAAATATGTTGTCTGGGGCTCCTACTCGTCGAGTGTATCAACCTACTCGCCGAGTAGGATGATTTTCTTCATGTACTCGGCGAGTTCATCGGTGGACTCGGTGAGTACAGTGCCCAGAATGCCCGAAATTCGACTTTTTCAGCATTTTTCAGCAATTTGCATCAAGTATAATTGAAAACAAGCCTAGGCTCTGATACCACTGTTGGGTTTTGAGCATTCTAACACTCCTAAGTGTACATGCAACCCTAAATACCTTGGATCTATGTTTTCTCTATTATACATGCAAATATGATTATCCAAGGTATTATCCTAACTAGCATACCAAAACATTGATACTAGGATAATAAAATATATAGAATACATACCTTGTTGTTGTTGCTTGACTCCATGAAGCTTGAGAGCCTAGTGCCCCAAGTGTGACACCTCAAATGGTTCACACAACATCATGAACTCTTGGAATAACCATGAGAAGAAGACATACATGTTCAAATTGGCTAGCCCTCAAAGTATGTATCACAAGTGCCAATTTCTTGAACTAAAGGGGTTCTTATATAGTGTGGCTATTAGGGTTACACCATGTAACTCATGACTTTACCCATTCCTTATGCTCCATGGGTTTTAACCTCCATGGAGTATCCATGGATCACCACATGGGTTAAACCCAACATAAAGGAATCTTGGATCATAAGCCCACATATATAAGAATGAATGATTTACACAATCAATCCCCATATATTTAATTAGTCTCTTTTTGATCACTAAATTAAGTCCAAATTAATTCTTGATCAATACTAATTAAATAACATGATTTCATATTAATATATTAGAACTTATAATATATTAATATGTCACAAAATGTCTTTTCCTCATAAACGGTCTATCCAAATGTTCCGATGCCATGCAACCCAAATGGACCATGCCGAGTCGGGTCAAGTACATACCAATTATAGTTATGGACTTAGACACTAATCCAACAGGTAATGACATGAGTGATTATCAAACAACATAATCAATTTTTTTCCCATTCCAATTGAATACACCAATCCATTCCTCTATCGATTCCGTCAGAAAGAAAACTATGTAAGGAGTAGAAGCAAGTATAAGTTGACCATCGCCTTTCTTGCGGTTGTAAGAATCAAAATTTTGAAAATTTGCTGCAAAAAAACTACCACCAACAGTTATTAAAGCATTTTTTTTAAAAAAAATTAATTTTACATGGCCAAACAAATGAAAGAGGGGCCAAAAATGATACAAAACCCTCAAATAAGGATCAAAATTGCAATTCAAATCTTTTTGGGACCAAAACTGCAAAACTTGGTTAAACTCAGGAACAAAATATGTAAATTACTCTTGATTACCATTTTTTTGGCTCATTATTACCTGTAATCGGTTGAGTTTTTACTTCAAACAACCACAAACTGCTACTTCTTGCATGCAAGAGGAATATAATGTCATTTATACACCTAATTGTATTTTCTTCATAATATGATACATAAATAAAATAAATAAATAAATTATTTCAAAATAGTGATAGAAATAAGTACCTAGCGAATAGTAAGAGGCAAAGAGCATCATTCTCTTTTGTCTTCCATCAATCACATTAACCTTAACATATGAACATGCTTGACCTGATGATGAAGTATACATAAAATTAAAATGTAGTTTTTAATAACAACCAAAACAAAAGGTTAATCCATGTAAGATATGAGTAAAAATAAGCAAAAGATTACCTTTCTTCAGCAGCAGTGCCCAAAATCCGAGCTTTGTTAACTTTCTTGACCAATACTTTCTCCCATTACAAAATAATCATAACTTTAATAAAATGGGATTAAAAAGACAAAATCATGCTATGTTCAACAAATTAAAAGGCAATAAGAGGAAGAAAGAGTGCATGAAGTTAATTCAAACTAACAAATACATACTGGTCACTATTGGTCTTCATTGTTAAGTGTAAAATTAAGTAGTTTTGTATGGATCTGCAACATAAGAAATGGGTTCTCATTTCAAAGAAATAATTAAGTATGTAAGAGGGTTCATTGATCTTACCTTGGGCTTATTGACGATGAGATAAAGGAATACATGTGGGTTGTGTTTCTAGAAGAAACAGACCAAAAACGTAGTTTAGAGAATATGGACGTGTTAGAGAGGTGAACACCATATCTTCGTTTCATATGTTTGTTAGAGTTGACTGAAATATGCTCTTTATGGTTTCCGGTATCGACATAGTACAAAGAAAAGGAAAGAGATTAAAGAAGGTAGAGAATCCGATTAGGGTTAGGTGGTGTTCGTGAGTGACGATAGTGACTATGACGACGCTAAACGATGGTGTTGTGTAGCAGCAAAGCCAGTGGTGTTGGTGGATTTGGGTGAGGAGGTCCGAGGTAAATTACAATCCAAAGAAATATAGATTGGTTGTAAATGATGGTCTCTGTAGAGATTATGAATCACAATAAAAAGAAAAATCGATGGAAAATGAAAATCAAAAGAAAAATCGTTAACAACATTAATATATTGGTTTTCCTTCCTTACTAGGCTTCAATCGATTCGAGTTGTTGTTCTTTTTGAATCTCCAAATTAGAGTTTCACTTGATACCTTCGTAGAGGTGTGTATACCAGTAAACACTAAAAAGGTGAATGATCTGATTGATGGTGGTGATTGGTTTCGAACCGAACACTCCAACAGCGAGGTAGGAGATATTATATGAAATGTAGTTAGTGTTGAACGATTCATTTGGCTTAAAGTGAGGAATGCCAAATCAAAATTCCTCATGACATTTTTAATTGTTTGACCGGATAAGATTAATATTTTTTAATGCATAAAATAATTGTAAATAGTGCAATAAGATTTGTACGACTTAAAATTAAGCATTTGACTAAATATGCTTTATAATATATATATATATATATATATATATATATATATATATATAAGTTTAATACTTAAAATGATCAGAAAATCATTACAAATTGTTGTATTTATTTTATCATACTATTTGTTATTCACTATATATAGAAATCAACATACATTTCATATACAATTTACACAACTTCAAACGGTCAAAAAACCATAAAATGTTTTAGTATTTATTTTATTGTTAATAAATCATCAATTAATAGTCGACATGACCAATTACTTAAAACTATTGCGATTAACATATATATATATATATGTTTTATTTGCTACTAACATTAGTTTTTTTATGTGTAAATATTCAATCATAATTTGTTAAAAGTTATTATTTTATCTATATAGTTATGCTTTCGCGCAACGCACGAGGATTCACCTAGTGTCATAATAACCAATACCTCCAACAACTTCTTGCTAGAAATGAATTGAAAATAATCCACCTACAAGAGTTATTCCCAAATTTTGGAAAGTAATTTGACCACACATAACGACTTCAGCCCGTAAATCAACTGCCAAAACACACGTGGAGAAAATATGCATTTCAGACTCCACACCTTTCCTACATATATGACATATAATGGAACCCAAATCAAAACCCTTTTTGACATACCAAAGGGCTTATAGGAGTTAATAGAGTGGTGCCCCTCAGCTAAAAGTTGAAGGTTCAAGTCTCGTTGGTGTTAAAAGGTGTATATTTATAAATAGAGCAATGAGTGTGTGTGTGTGTGTGTTAGCCGTTCTAAAAAATCTTTTTATACATATTAACTCTAGAAGGAAGTCTATTAAGTAGAGTTATCCAAACAAAAATATTGACTATTTAGGAACACGATTAGTCCATCTAGTCCCCTAATAATCCTTTGTAATCACCACATCATCAATATGTTTCTTAGTACTTAAGATAGAAATTTCACATGTGCTGTCATGGTCTCGCCACCATCTATCTAGAGCAGAAGAAAGAGCCATGTTTTGCAACTCAAAGCATAAGTTTATGATTTGTTCTTCCTCAGCCTCACCCCTCATCTCTTTACGTCACTACCAATTCCAAACATCATCAGTCAAGCGTTCTGCAAGACGACAAGTTTAACCAAATCCAACCGAAATAGTCTATTAATTATGTCCTTGTGAGCACATCCCCAAACCAAGTATCCAACCAAAAGATTGTATCCAACCCGTTCCTTACATTCTTTACCATTATAGAGAAATGGATCACCCAATTTTCATGTAATTGATTAACATAACCCCCAATTTTTTACCAAACCATTTTAATCTTATAAATAATGACATATAATAAATGCCTAGGCTTCCTAACATTGGCTTCATAAGAGTAAGACGACCACCAATAGACAACATTTTGACCTTCGAGTTAGACAACTTATTCTTGAATCAATCTTAAATACATTTCTAACTATTGATCGTAGCCATATTAGTGTAACGCCCAATAATTCTAAGGTATTTATTTATTTTATTTGGTTACTTATTTAATTATGATTTTGGGCTTGAAGACATTGTATTTTATCTTTGGACTTGGGGGTGCCGTACGCAGGGCGTTCCACCCATGTACGCGAGGCATACACGAGTAAGTGGATCACGGGTGTCATGCGCGTACGCGCAACGTACGTGTCCAGACCCAACACCCTAATATTAAGGGTTTGAGCACTATTTAAAGAACATTATGTACCAATGATCCTTTCTATCAGCCTCCTTTTTGTCCCTAATCAGCCTCCACGAAACCCTAACTCCATTGTTGAGTGTTCTTGAGCTTAGAAGGTCATTTTGGGTGTATTTTGGTACTTTGAAGGAAGGAGATCATCTTGAAGCTTCATTGGAAGAGTGTGAGCTTGTAGATCCAGAACATCACCATCATTTGGCACTCTTTGGAGGTATATAGTTCTGAACTTGATGTGTTAAAGCTTTGATCTAGTTTTAGCTTGACTTTGGTTAACTTTTGGTCCCATGAGTGAGTTTGGTGGTTTGATGCAATACCAGAAGTTATGAGTTGCCCCTCTTGACATTTTTGAGGGTTCTAAGCCTAAAAGATAACATCTTTTGGGTTGGATCTCACCCATGCATGAGTTTGAGTTCATTTCATGGAAGTAGAATGTTACATTTCGAGTTTGGGTTCATTTGGGGCATGCAAAGTCATCAAGACAGTGACTTTATGGTTCTAGACGTTGATTATGGCTCATATATGTAGTTTGGACCCTTTGACTTAAGTAATAAGAGCTTAATGGAAAGTTGGCTTAATGGATGAGTACGTTGGGCATACAAGCCCATACGTGCAGCGTACAAGCCAAGCAGCGTGTACGCTTAGCGTACAGCTGAGTACGCCCCGTGCACTCAGTCAGAGGGATTTTGCGAGTTGGGCCAAGGGTTTGGGCCTCCTGGTGGGCTTGGGTTTATGAGCTCTTGTTGGGCCTTCTGGGAACAAGTATCTTGGTCTTGGAAAAAGTGATTGGGCTTAGGGTAAGGTCTATGATGTGGTTGGGCCCAATTGGGAAAATTGGGACATAAATGGGTCATGAAGGATTATTTGGTTTTGGGTTTTCCTTAGATTGTGGTTTTGGGCCTTAGTTTTGGGTTAAGCTAGACCAGGGGTAAAATGGTTATTTTACCCCAACTATGGGTTATTGGATATAATCTAGAACCCAAGTATTAATTGGGTGTTATTTTATACTGATAGCTCGAGGAGTCGTTAGGACAGCAACTAGGGATCTTCAGTGAGATTCAACATTCGAGGTGAGGTTCCCCTCACCATGTATAACGGGTTGAAGGCACCAATTCCGACCCAGGATTGATATGTTAGAATACTTATTGTCTGTGTGGCACTAGTATGTGTATGTGCTTGTATGATTTCTGGGCGGGGCCCGATGATTATTTTGCATGTTAGTATTTGATATGAACTATATGTGGGCGGGGCCCGTTATGCGAGTTAGGGCGGGGCCTGTTATGCAAGTTAGCGCGGGGCCCATTATACTCATTGGGTGGGGGCCGATCTGCGAGTTAGGGTGGGGCCCATTATACTCATTGGGATGGGCCCGTTATGTGCTATATGTATGGTATGTGGTATTTTGGGGAACTCACTAAGCTTTCTGCTTACGGTTTTCAGTTTATGTTTCAGGTACTTCCAGTTCCAATGGGAAGAGCTCGATTTGATTTCATCGTACACAGCATATGGATTCCGTACTTGAGATTTCACTCTTATTTTTATGATGTTTGATACACTTATTTTATTTGGGATGTATGGAAATGTTTGGAATACAGTTTTTACTTAAATTAAAAATAAATTTGGATCATGTTTTTGGGACGTTACAATTAGACTCCAAAAGGATACCAAGATAAATCACAACCAACTCTTCCAACTGACTAAACTCAACACCCACCTTGAATAAGTTAGGTTTATGCAAGTTTCACTTCAAACTTGAAGCTGTGAAGACAATACAACAAAGGCAAAATATTGTCAACATTATTCTCTGACTAATCATCCAAGAAGAGACCATCATCCACGTAAAAATGTGAAACACTCAAACCACCACTACCAACTGTAACACCCGTTCTTCAGGTACATTTCCTTACATTATTTAAGTTGATTTTTTTTAAAAAAATTATGGCTCTACGTGGCACGTAGATGGCTAGCTACGCAGGGTGTAGTTCATTAATCCCATGCAACGATTTTATGCCCTACGTCGGGCGTAACCTTAGTTACGCAGGGTGCAAACACTAATTTTTGGGGTTTTGAACCCTATTTAAGGACTCTAACCCCTTGAGGTACTTCTTACCATCAGCCTCCACCCTCTTTGACACCAAACTCGAAACCCAAATCTTCTTGATCAAAATTTGATCCTTTTATGTGTTTTGTGGTGCATTTTGAAGAAGGAGCAACTCATTTTTGAAGATTGGAGAAGCTCAAGCTCGTTGATCCATAGTTTTCATTCCATTTGCCAACTCCAGAAGGTATAAATCTTGTACCTTGCTGGTCCATGTGTTAGATATCATTAGCTTCTTGGTTTTCACGTTCTTTTGTCCCATATGTACTGCCCACGTTTTCAGCTAGATTAGTCATAGTCTGTAATCACTTTGGTTAACTGTTGTAACCTTTATATGATTGAATAAGAAAGTATTATTCATATATTTATGTGCTTATGTGTTTTATACGATACTTTATGCAAATTGTATAAGTATTTAATAATATAATAAATAAGATTAAAATACGCGTCGAAGATAAAAGATTACTTAGGACGAATAATCTTAACCTAGTTTTAGTATACGTTATAAGGATTCTAGAGACATAATGAGCGTTCAAATCCAACTTCATATGCAAAAGTTATGCTTCTTCGAAGTTTCGCGATTAAATCTGCACGACTCTACGTATCGTAAAAAGTAATTTTTGATAAATTACTTATTAGCCTAAGTGATCTAAACGAAAGTCATAGTAATCGTTAAACCGAGAGCTTTCATATAGAGAACGTCTAAATCTGACTTCGTAAGAGGAAGTTATGATTTTTTTAAGATTCAACATAACAATATACAACTCAATATTCGAATTTTAGATTGGTCGATTTTTAGCCAAAACAATCTAAACGAGGGTTGAAAATCTCGTTAATAGGAGTCCAATGATATAAAGTCTATTGAAAATGGCACCAGATGAGATAGTTATGAATTTTATACGCACTTTAACAGTCTAAGCCTGTATGAAAAATATAATGTCAAAATTAGCGTACAAAGTCTAAATGAAAGTTATAGATCTCGTCGAGCGCTTTCGGGGATATAGAGAACGTAAAAACGGAGCTCGTATGAAAAGTTACGTAACTTTGAAAATCTGTAAAACGGTACGCGCGTGCGTTAGGAGTGCAACGCACCTAATAAGACCACACAACCCCACCTACTTTGTGCCAGGTGTCAAGCCAACATTTCGCCACATCACTAAGTTTCGACCAAGAGCGCAGCGTGCCCTATGGAATGCACGACACACATTTATTTTCTGTTCTATAAATAATTGGGTTTGTATAACATTTCATCCCCACACCCCTACATCCATTCTCTCTCGAGTTCTACCATGTTTTAGCCCATTTTCCCATCGTTTTTAGCATGTGGCAAAACCCTTCAGCGCCCCTGAGTACTCATCTGAGTAATAGCCTTCGATTAGGAGACCCCGAGTCATTTTTCTACCCTATTAGATCCCGGTTCTCATCAATAGTACTCTGTAAGTTAGCTACGCTTACTCTGCCTCCGTGTAATTTATAATTATAATTATAAGTCGTCGCTAGGAACTTATAATTAAGATTTATCAATGATCCCAAGTCGTTATACTGATTGATCTACTTACGGGAGAGGTGCTTAGAATGGTCACGTCGGCTTGGTAGTTGGATTTCAGAAAAGCTATATGCCAAAATGGTCCTGCCTCCCGACTGTCCTGCCTGGCTAATCCTTACTTGATAGATCTTGAAGTATACTTTGAGATTATTGAGGAATCTAAACCCGTGGGATAATAGTTCCATGAAGTATGAAGATAGACTGAGGTTTAACGTTATGTACATCTAGGTCTTTTGGAAAAGGTGTAAGGCGAAGCTATGCCCGATTCACCAATCACCAGACACTTTGTCAAGTGAGTGCGTAGTATTATCAATATCATAATCTAAATATTATTTATATGAAATATTAAATATTTACATGTATTATCTGTGCTATGTGCTATTCGTATAAATATGATAATTGGATTAGAAACCATATTGGGAACTGGTTGACTTTAGTTATAAGTCCCACCTTAGGTTTAAGATTAAGACTTGTAAAGGTTGCTTAGTTCAAATTAAGCTTGACATCGACTAGGTCTCGTAGTTGGGATAAAATGTGAGGTCAGAACGGAGCACATTCCTCTTCTTTCTTGGATGACAAGAAATGGTGGGTCCAGATCAGACAACTGGAAAGTATGTCTCGGTCATCGACCAAAGTAGATGACAACACTTGACTATTCTAGGAAGTCTAGTGAATTACGTTGCTAGCATGGACTTATCGCCCATAGACGTAGGTAAAATGGGATACCATAGTTATCAAATCTCTAAACATGGGTTGCCTTATATGACTTACACTGGCTAAGGACATCCCTAGTTGTGTAGTCAATCAGATACACAGACAATTCATCAGGTAAGGTGATTCTTCCAGATGATTGTCGAATTAGGATCTGTGAGGATCGGTTGGGTTGGGTAGTTGGTCTTAGTTCAAGATTTCATATATAATTTTGACATTATTGGTTGTAGGAATGATATTATTTGTTATTATTAAATTATTATGGGCTTGAAAACCCTATGCATCTCACCAGGTTTTCCTTAACCTGACCCACTCATTTTATGCATCACATGTAATGGATGTAAGGCTACCGAAGTCTAGTTAGGATGTTGAGTTGAATAAAGAGATATGCAGGTAATAAGTAGTTTCAAAACCTTTTGTACTTTACGTTGTAATGTATGTTTGGATATGAACTAATGACATCCTCAAGGATTTAATAAAATAGCTTTCGTTATCTTAAACATGTTTTATTTAACTAGGAATTTCGGCATCTCAATTTATAAATCGTAAAGAAAAATGATTTAATTGGTTCTGATAAAAGGGGGATGTCATAGGTGGTATCAGAGCATTAGTTTAAGCGAACTAGGAATTTAGGTAAATTCTAGACTTAAACTTTGAAGCTAAGTATGATCGATGAGGTGTGCGATAGAATACTTTAGGAGAAATGCCTTAGTTGCTTTAGACACTAGCACTAGCATAATATAGGATGATACCTTAATTGCTAATTACGTGCTAAATGTGTGTGCGTGTGTGTCTATATGTATATATATATATATATATATATATATATATATATATATATATATATATATATATATATATCGACGTATTAAACTAATCACCTCTACGACTATAGAACTTCATGACGATCACTAGGAGCGGAAGAGTCATTAATAACAAAGGAGGTCCAATGCCTCAGAACGTCGGAGCAACTGTTGCTCAAATCCCGATAAACGAAGCTAAAGCAATGATGCAAAAAATGCTCAATCAGCAACGACGTGAGTTTTGGGAGCTCTTAGCTCAAGAACAAGCTAATACTATAGGAGGAGCGCTTGTAATCAACGAGCCGGTAGTTGTTGAAAAAGTAAAAAATGGACCACTTTCTTCGCATCTAGAAACGATCCAGGAAGGAAATGATGACTCGAAAAGTCATCAAGGACCACTCCCTCCTCCGGACGAATTGGAGATCTGAAGGAATGATGAGCCAAAGGGAATTTTCAAGTATAAGGATTTTATGACTTGCAAGCCATCATCCTTCAATCGAAAAGAGGACCGAGTTGGATTAATGGATTGGATTTCGGAGATGGGGTCAGCTTTCATAACATGTGGTTGCACGGGGAAGCTACAAACCACCTATGTTGTGAGGCAGTTCAAAGGCACATCGCTTCGTTCGTGGAACACATTAGGGAAGATTATGAGCCCCAACAAGCCACTGCAGCTGACATGGGGCGAATACTTGACCCATGTCAAGAGGAAGTTCTATTCGGCTAAGAAAATTCTGGAATTGGAGAATCAATTCTTGGTTTTGACAAAGGGAAGCATGTAAGTGGACGAGTACACCAATGCTTTTACTGATAAAATGGAGTTCACCCTACGACTTGTTCTGGATGAACTGACCAAGATTGATCGATATGCGAAGGGATTGCCATGGGAGTACATTGTACTGGTAAAGCAGGCACCTACTTTTGAGGTGGCCATCTAGGCTACCAAATATATGGAAGGTATGATGCAGAAGAGAGCTGCCGACCAGACTGAGGTCGGTGAAAAGAGGAAAGCTGAGGGAAGCAACAATAATAATAGAAAGAATAAGAAGAAGTTCTCAGGGTCAAGCAACAAACCTGGAAGCAACCAAGAAGGGAAATGGTGCAACTAGTGCAAGAAGCCCAAACATATTTCTACGAATTGCCCAGTCAAAGGAAAAGTTTGTCTTAATTGTGGAGAGGAGGGGAACATAAAGGCAGAGTGCCCAAAGGTTGTGAAACCCATCCCAAGGATCATGCCACCAAATCCCAAGGGTCGGAGTTATCAGATGACCCTTAGTGAAGCAAAGGAAGAGACTGATGTTGCTTCAGCTACATTCTTAGTTAATCAAATTCCTGCAAAAAGATATTATTTGATTATGGAGCAGATCATTCATTTATATCGCATGAATTTGGTAGGAAACTTAAGCTATCACCACTTAGGCTAATTATCCCTATCTTAGTAGAAGTAGCTGGTGGTAGGAATGTATCATCTGCTATCAATAGGTTAGACCCTTAACTATCGACTTGAATGGAAACGAATTTCGTCGAGAGATTTTTCGTTTTGAGTTAAGTGAGTTCGACGTAATTCTCGACATGGATTGGTTGGGAGAAACCCTCGCAAACATCATATGCGGAAGGAAGATGGTGCGTATTAATCCTCCTGGGAGAGAGTCATTTGTGGTTTACGATGATAAGAGTATAGTTAGATTTTGAATCATCACAATGATGAAGTCCAGAAGATTCCTATCCAAGGGATGTTAAACATTCTTGGCATACGTGATAGACGTGAAGAAGGAGAAGAGGGAAATGACCGATATATTTGTGGTGCGAGATTTTCCTGAGTTATTTCCAGATGAATTACCAGGATTACCACCAGAGAGACATGTAGAATTTAGAATCGACTTATTTCTCGGCACGAAGGAAATTGTGAAAGCACTGTATCGTTTATACCTACAAAGATGACAGAGTTAATGGCACAACTCCAGGATTTGTTAGACAAAGGTTTTATAAGACCTAGTTCATTTTTATGGGGAGCTCCAGTACTGTTCGTAAAAAGAAGGATGGAACAATGAGAATGTGCATTGACTATAGAGAGTTAAACAAAGCTACGATAAAAAATAAGTATCCTTTACCTAGGATATATGACTTGTTAGATCAATTGCAGGGAGAAAACATTTTCTCTAAGACAGATCTCAAGTCAGACTATCACCAGTTGAAGATTAGAGAGCAAGATATTGAGAAGACAACCTTTAGAGCAAGGTATGGACACTATGAATTCCTTGTTATGTTGTTTGGACTAACAAATGCTCCAGCAACATTCATGGATCTGATGCATCGAGTTTGTAAACCTTTCCTCGATAAATCAGTAATAGTGTCCATTGATGATATCTTGATTTACTCCACAAACAATCAAGATCATAGTAAACATCTCTGAGAAGTACTGGAATTCCTTAAGAGGGAGAAGCTTTATGTAAAGTTCTCTAAGTGTGACTTTTAGTTATAGGAGATTCAATTATTGGGTCATATAGTTAACTAGGAAGGCGTAACAGTTGACCCAACAAAGATAGAAGATGTGATGAAATGGGCGACGCCAAAGAGTCCCACTGAAATTCATAGTTTTTATGGATTGGTAGGTTACTATCTAAGATTCATCCAAAACATTCCTTCTATCGCAACTCCATTGACAGTCATGACCAAAATGGGAGTTGCCTATACTTGGAGCGAAAAGCAAGAAATAGCTTTTGGTGAATTGAAGAAGAGGTTGTGTGAAGCACCAATCCTCGTCCTACCAGAACGAACTTATGACTTTGTGTTTTTTAGTGACACTTATAAGATTGGATTAGGACGCGTCCTACCCAAAGAGACAAAGTAGTAGTGTACACCTCGAGACAATTGAAGCCCTATGAGCAGAATTATCCGACTCATGATTTAGAGCTTGCAACAATGGTTTTTGCCATAAATATTTGGAGACACTATTTTTACGGAACCAAATTTAAACTATATACGATTCATAAAAGCCTTCAATATCTCTTTGCTCAGAAAGAATTGAACATGAGACAAAGGCGATGGATGGAGCTACTCAAGGACTACGATTGTGAGATACTTTACCATCCAGGTAAAGAAAATATCATAGCTGACGCCTTAAGTAGAAACGTGATTCCAGAAGGGAAAATAGATAGAACGTTGAAGATTGAAGTGATCTCAATGATTGTAGAAAAGATCAAGGAAGCTCAAACAAAGGCTTTGGCAGAAGGTGATAAGAAGGAAGAACATATAGGCAAGACGTTTGTGTTTGAAGAAGATAAGAAAGGGCTGAAGACGTTTAAGAATCTCATTTGGGTTCCAAAGTTAGGTGGTATACAATATCATCTTATGGAAAAATCTCATAAGACCATGTATTCTATACACCCAGGCAGCACCAAAATGTACTTGGACTTAAAACCCTATTACTGGTGGCCGACAATGAACATCGATGTGGCAACTTACGTAGTAGAATGTGTAACTTGTGCAAGAGTAAAGGCAGAACATCAGAATCCATATGGGTATTTGGAACTCTTATCAGCACCCATAGGGAAGTGGGATGATGTTACCAAGGGCTTCATAACAAAGTTGCCAAAGACAAAGAGAGGTCATGACATGATTTGGGTTGTAGTAGATCGACTTAAGAAGAGTGCGCATTTCATATCCGAACGGGAGAATTGGTCTATGGAGATGTTGTCTAAGACCTATGTAGATGAAATTGTGAAGATACATGGAGTACCCTTATCTATCGTGTCAGATAGGGAAAGTCGATTCATTTCCAGATTCTGGAAGAGTTTGAAGGAAGCAATGGGCACGAAGTTGTGCTTAAGTACTGCCTATCATCCACAAATGGACGGACAAAGTGAGAGAACTATCCAAACCTTGGAAGATATGTTGCGGGCATGTGTCTTAGACTTTCCTAGTAGCTAGTATGACCACCTATCACTGGCCGAATTTTCCTACAAAAATAGTTATCACTTAAGCATTAAGATGCCTCATTATGAAGCATTGTACAGAAGGAAGCGCCGTACTCCATCATGTTGGTTCGAAGCATAAAAGAACCACTTTGCGAGTCCTGATTTAGTTCATCAGACCGCCGAGAAGCTAAAAGTTATATAGGAAAGTATTTTAGCTGCTCAAAGTTGTCAAATGAGCTACGCAGACAAGAAACAACGACCGATAACATTTTATATGGGTGATCAAGTGTTACTTAAAGTCTCGCCATGGAAGGGACTTATTAGATTCGAAATGTGTGGAAAGTTGAGTCATCATTTTATAGGACCATTCAAGGTATGTCAAAGGATAGTGACTCATGCATACAAGATTGAATTTACCAACAAACTGCAAGGTATCCATAATACCTTTCACGTTTGTTATTTGAGGAAGTACTCGGGATAAGAAGTTAATATGCTCCCACTTTCAGAGTTAAGGATTGATGAAGATATAAGGCAGGTTGAAGAGCTTGAAGCAATGGTTGACCGTAAGAGGAAAAAATTACGACACAAGATGATTGACTTGGTGCTAGTGAGATGGAAACACACGACATGGCCGAACGTCGCCTGGGAAACAGAAATTGAAATGAAGAGTCGCTATCCTCATCTGTTTCCTACTGCATGATTCCGGGGACGAAATCGTCCTAATGAGGAGATAATTGTAACGCCCGTGTTTCCTGCTACATTAGTTATATATCCTGTAATAACTTTGGTCAACTATTCTAATCTTTATATGATTACATAAGAAAGGATTATTCATATATTTATGTGCTTATGTGTTTTATATGATACATTATGCAAATTGTGTAGGTATTTAGTTATATAATAAATAAGATTAAAATACGCGTCAAAGATAAGATAAAAGATTAATTAGGACAAATAATCTGAACCTAGTTGTAGTATACGTTATAAGGATTATGGAGATATAAGGAGCGTTCAAATACGACTTCATATGCAGAAGTTATGCTTCTTCGATGTTTCGCGATTAAACCGGCACGACTCTTCGTATCGTAAAAAGTAAAGTTTTGATAGATTACTTTTTAGCCTAAGTTATCAAAACGAAATTCATTGTAACCATTAAAACAAGAGCGTGCATATAGAGAACGTCTAAATATGACTTCGTGAGAGGAAGTTATGATTTTTCTAAGATTCAACATAACAGTATACAACTAAAAAATTGAATTTTAGATCGGTCAATTTTTAGCCAAAATAGTCTAAACGAGAGTTGAAGATCTCGTCAATAGGAAGCCGAAAATATAAAGTATGTCGAAAACGGACATCGGATGATAGAGTTATGCATTCTATATGGGCTTTAACAGTCTACGCCTGTGTGAAAAATATAAAGTCAAAATTAGCCGACGGAGTCTAAATGAAAGTTGTAGATCTCGTCGAGTGCTTTTCAGGGATATACAAAACGTCAAAAACGAAGCTCGTAAGAAGAAGATACGTAATTTTGAAAATCTGAAAAGCGGTACGTGCATGCGTCAAGAGTGCATTGCGCCTGACAAGACCACGCAACCCCACCCAATTTTTGCCACGTGTCAGACCAACATTTTGCCATGTCACTATGTTCCGAACAATAGCGCAACACACTGTATGGAATGAACGGTTCACATTTCTTTTTCTGGTCTATAAATAGCTAACTTCGTATAACATTTCATCCCCAGACTCCTACATCCCTTCTCTCTCGAGTTCTACCATGTTTTAGCCCCCTTTTCCATCGTTTTTAGCATGCGACGAAGCCGTTCAGCGCCCCTGTGTACTCATCTGAGTAATAGCCTTCGAGTAGGAGATCTCGAATCAGTGTTCTGCCCCATCAGATCCCTGTTCTCATTAATAGTACCCTGTAAGTGAGCTACGCTTACTCTGCCTCCGTGTAATTTATAATTATAATTACAAGTCGTCGTTAGGAACTTATAATTAAGATTTATCAATGATCCCAAGTCGTTATACTAATTGATCTACTTACGGGAGAGGTACCTAGAATGGTTACGTCAGCTTGGTTGTTGGATTTCAGAAAAGCTATATGCTGAAATGGTCCTGCCTCCCGACTGTCCTGCCTGGATGATCCTTACTTGATAGATCTTGAAGTAGAATTTGAGATTATTGGGGAATCTAAACACGTGGGATAATAGTTCCATGATGTATGAAATTAGACTAAGACTTAGAGTTTTGTACATCTAGGTCTTTTGGAAAAGGTGTAAGGCGAAGCTCTGCCCGATTCACCAATCACCAGACACTTTGTCAAGTGAGTGCTTAGTTATTATCAATATCACAATCTAAAATAAAAGTATTATTTATATGAAATATTAAATGTTTACCTGTATTATCTGTCCTATGTGTTCTGCGTATAAATATGATAATTGGATTAGAAACCGTATTGGGAACCGATTGCCTTTAGTTATAAGTATCACCTTAGGTCTAAGATTAAGACTTGTAAACGTTGCTTAGTTCAAATTAAGCTTGATATCGACTAGGTCTCGTAGTTGGGATAAAATGTGAGTTCGGAACGGAGCAAAGTCCTCCTCTTTCTTGAATAACCAGAAATGGTAGGTCCAGATCAGACAACTGGATAGTATGTCTGGGTCATCGACCAGAGTAGATGACAACACTTGACTATTCTAGACAGTCTAGTGATTACGTTGCTAGCATGGACTTATAAACCATGGACATAGATAAAACGGGATACCATATTTGTCAAATCTCTGAACCTTGGTTGCCTTATATGAATTACACTGGCCAAGGACACCCGCAACTGTGTAGTCAATCAGATACTCAGACAATTCATCGGGTAAGGTGATTCTTCCAGATGATTGTCGAATTAGGATCCGTGAGGATCGGTTGGGTTGGGTAGTTGGTCTTAGGTCAAGATTTCATATATATAATTTTGACATTATTTGTTGTAGGAATGCTATTATTTGTAATCATTAAATTATTATGGGCTTGAACACCCTATGCATCTCACCATGTTTTCCCAAACCTATCCCACTCATATTATGCATCACAGGTAGCGGATGTAAGGCTGTCAAAGTCTAGTTAGAATGATGAGTGGAATAAAGAGATGTGGCTGTAATAAGTAGTTTTAGGACCTTTTATTCTTTACGTTGTAATGTATATTTGGATATGAACTAATGACATCCTCAAGATTTTAATAAAATAACTTTCGTTATCTTAAAAGTGTTTTATTTAGCTGAGAATTTCCGCATCTCAATTTATAAAGCGTAAAGAAAAATGTTTTAATTGGTTCTGAAAAAATAGGGGATGTCACACCATAATCTTAAGTGTTATGAGTATGAGTTACTCTAAAATTTGTGGTTGTCATTTCTTGTTTTTGAGGTTGATTAGTATAAAAATGGGATCATTGATGTCTTCAGTCACCCATTTAAGAGTTTTTGGACATTAGTGAATGTTATGGGACTAGGGCTTGATTTTGAGCTCCATTTAGCCATAAAAGGCATAAATTTATCACTTAAGACGTCTGTTAGGAGCAGATCTAAGCAATAGATGGTTGATCTTAATGGATTAAGAGCTTAAAAATGGAAATGGCTTAACTGCGTTGTACGCATGGCGTAAATTGGGCTACGCTGAGAGTAGCTCAATTGTTCCATGATCTTTCCCTCTAAGGATCTATGATGTGTGTAGAGCATGGTGTATGCATGGCGTAGCACCAAAGAGTGTACTTGGTCAAAATTAGACTTGTGGTCAAGTGGGTGGGGTCAAGCCATGGAAGGGTAAAATGGTTTTTTACCCTAGAAAAAGAGAATGTAATTAGGACCCGTGATTATGGATTACCACCTTAATTTTTAATTAGGGTTTGGTTGTGGATATGTTTAAAGGGAAGGATTTAGCACTGGCAGCTCGTATGTGAGATCTATTCGTTTACCAACCGAGGTGAGTCTCTTCATTGTACTCGTGGGTTGAAGGTACCAATGTTGGCCTAGTGGATTATGTTTGTACAATGATAGTTGTGTTTATGACACTTACTGATATGTCTGTATGTGCTTGTTGTCTTTGTGACTCTTGCTGATTTGCATGTATGCTTATGTATATGGGGTGAAATAGAACCGTTCGGTTGAGTAAACAACGATTGAGTTAAAATCGACTTGGTAGTGAAATAGACTCGTTCTATTGAAAAACACTGATTGATTCGAAATAGACTCGGGGGTGAAATAAACCCGTTACAGCTTTGAGATCATATGTATGTGTGGTATGCGATATTTTGGGGAAACTCACTAATCTTTGTGCTTATGGTCTCCTATTTATTGTTTCAGGTACTTCAGGTTCCAAGGGGAAGAGCTTGATGTGACAGCGTCGCATCCACCAGTGTTCCGCATTCTATGACTTGTTTTGTACTCTGATAACTAATTGACATGTTTTTATACTTTTAGTGGGTTTTGGAATGAATGAATGATTGTTTTGGGGTTGAATTAAAGAAATATTTTCACTTGGTATTTTTGGAACGTTACAAGTTGGTACCAGAGCCTTGGTTTGAAGGATTTAGGCACACTCTCGGGTGTGTCTGAACTCAAATTGAGAAATTCGTAAACTTTTTGAAAGAAAATAACTTTTTATTAAAATACTTTTACAAAGAAAAGGGGTGTGATGCATGCAATCAGCCGAGCTCAAGTAAGTATTTCCCAAAATATCCATACACGTGTTATGTTTATTATTCTGGCATAAGTATATGATAATTTCATGATGGAATGCTAGGAGAGATGTCTTTATGTGCCTGTTGGTTGAGCTTTTAGAAATACATGCTAGTATGGATTTCAAATACTGGATAGAATGGTCTGATTAGGTGATGCGTTGGTTTAGATTACTCGATGCAAGAATGTTGCTTGCTTTGTGATTTTAGAGACCCCAAAGATATCATCTAACTATTAAGAGAATACATTAAGTTGCATGTTATAGGGATTAGATAATTTTAGAAGGTTAGGTTTATCTCTATTGCGCAACTCTTGTTTGAGTCCAACCGTTGTAAGGTGAGATCTGGCACTAGAAGAATTATCTAGTGCATGTGGCATGTAATTGTATTTATGATGTAGTTAGAAGATATTAGAGGGAGCTTCTTCTGCAGCTGAGGGCGGAGAGTGGTGTCCGAGAAACCCTAGGAAAACATAGGAGGTGTTTTTTTAGCGCATACGACGCTCTACCGTGCAAGTGAAGTATCTTGATAGTAAGGAAGTGACTTAGAGGATCCATGATAATTCTTGAGGAAGTTACAAATAGGTGTGGAAGGTAGTATTGGGCCCATACTACAGAAAACACAAGATCTGTACCTGAGACAAGGAAAGTCTTGATGATTCTGAGAAACTTATGCAGTGTGAGCTTCTTCGTATGTATTCTGATTGTTTGCGTGTTTTATTTCAGCATGGTAATGAAATATGGTGGAGCCAGAGGTTCAGGATCAGGTTTTGGTTTGGGCTCTGGTGCCGAACCGATTGATGAGGGACTACGGGAGTACATCACGTCGGAGATTACGCGAGGTATCCTTGATGCGACCCCTGTGATGTTCGAGACGATCAAGGAAGGGATTATTGAGATGATGGAGGTGTTCTTGTAGATTTTTCAAGCTGAGATGTCCGTCCGATAGTTTAGAGCCTGCACCCTCATGTTATAGAATTTTAGGGGTGTGGAGGCACCAGAGTTCTTCTTGGTGAAAGACCCTATTATCGCCAAGCGATGGATAGCCGACATGGTGTGTGCCTAGATGACGAGCTTTTTCCCCAAGGGATCAAAGATGAGGTTCGCTGTGGGATGTTTGAGGGAGCAAGCCCGTGACTGGTGGGAGGAGGTTGGCTATTCACTGGGAGTACCGAAGATTAAGGCTATGACCTGGCCTGATTTTGTGACCTGATTTTGAACAGAGTTTGCACTGGATGTTGAGGTGCAACAGCTGGCGAGGGAGTTCCAGGACCTATGCCAGACGACCAAGAGTGTGGCGGAGATTACCACCAAGTTCAGGGAGAAAGCTTCACTGGTTCCACAGTATGCTGCAGACGAGGAGATGAAAAAGACTCGGTACCATGATATGCTGAGAGTGGATATCAAGAAGTTTGTTAGGTTTTCAGCTTGTCAGACATTGGAGGATATGATAGCCAGAGCCCGGGAGCAGGAGATTGACTTGGAGCACCTCACGAAGAGGAAGGCAGAGCAGGTATAGACAGTCGGGGTTTCTGCAAAGAAGCCCATGACTTTTGATTCTAGATCAAGGGGCCAATAGGGTCGAGACCGCTACGGAAAGTACGAGAAGATGCATGATGGAATTTGCAGGGTGGGTGGTTCGGGCTACTATAAGTGCAGCAAGGCTGGTCACTACAACAGAGATTGTACCGCTACCACCCATGTATCAAGCCTGGTTTGCTTCCATTGCAATCATAGGGGCCACAAGAAGGCCAATTTTCCGAGTTTGTCTGTAGGAGCGGTTGCAACAGCCGCTCCAGTTACACTGAGGATCACAGATAGCCGTGAGGGCAAGGGGGCAACCCATATGGTGAAGAGAAGGGATTTTCAGTTGATGGTCGAGGTGGCGCGTGCAACTCATGATCTGGTTACAAGTATGTTTTCCATTTTCTCTTGCTTTCTTTATTGTTTATGCTTATGTTTCATGTTGTGATATTTAGGGACGTTCTTAGTGAACAAATTGCGTGCTCTGGTTCTTTTCGATTCGGGTGCTACCCGATCTTTTATGTCTCTTGCGCTCAACAAGAGCTTTCATGACGCTCCTGGAGACCTAGAGTGCACTTTGGAGGTTGGGATTGCTGACAGTCACCCAGTGAGAGTATCGAGGGTTCATCAGAGTTTTATTCTGGATTTATTTCGAGAGAGGTACCCGATCGACGTGGTTCCTATTCTTTTGTGTGGGAGAAAATTCATCGTGGGGATGAATTGGTTGATCCATAATAGGACGATGATTGACTGTTAGCATCAACTAGTGAGAGTTCGAACCCCAAGTGGGGGAGAACTAGTTATACAGGGCAAGGGCACTCAGCGTGGACCAACTCTTTTTTTTGCTGCGAGAGCTAGCAGGTATCCTCAATAGGGTTGTTATGGTTTTGTGGCTTATGTGTTGAATACTTGGGAGGAAAGAAAGAAGATGGTTGATGACGTCTCAGTCATCCAAGAGTATCCTGATGTATTTCCTGAGGATTTTCTTGGAGTGCCTCCGGAGAGGCAAGTGGAGTTTTAGATTGATTTGGTTGCAGGTGCGACTCTGATAACCAAGGCATCCTATCGATTAGCACCACCTGAGATGCAGGAGTTGTCTACACAGTTGAAGGAGCTGTTAGAAAAGGGGTTCATCAGGCCGAGTAGTTCACCCTGGGGAGCATCGATTTTGTTTGTGAAGAAGAAAGATGGTTCTCACAGGATGTGCATCGACTACCGGGAGTTGAACAAGTTAACGGTGAAGAACCATTATCCACTCCTGAGGATTGATGATTTGTACGATCATCTACAGGTTTCATGTTAGTTTTCCAAGATTGATTCGCATTCAGGACACGATTGGATGAGAGTTTGGGATGAGGACTCTCAAAAGACAACTTTAAGAAGTCGTTATGGTCATTACGAGTTCGTGGTAATGCCTTTTAGGCTCACCAATGCACCAACGACGTTCATGGATCTCATAAACAGGGTTTGTAGGCCGATGCTGGATCGGTCGGTGATCGTCTTCATTGATGACATCTCATTTTATTCTAAGACTAAGGAGTAACATGAGTATCACTTGAGAAAGGTTCTGGAGACCAAAATGTGGGAGAGGCTTTATGCAAAATTCTCCAAATACGAGTGTTGGTTGCGCGAGGTGCAGTTCTTAGGGGACCTTGTCAATCAGAAGGATATATTGGTCGATCCAGCCAAAATCGAGTATGTGATGCAGTGGGAGGTCCCGAGGACTCCATCTGAGATTTCGAGTTTCCTTGGCCTAGCAGTGTGTCATTGGAGGTTTATTGATAATTTTTCCAGGATCGCAGTTCCGTTGACCAGATTGACGAAGAAGACAATTACCTTTCCTTGGGGGCCTGAGCAACAGGCGACATTTGAGACTCCGAGACAGAGATTATGCGAGGCTCCTAGTCTGACCCTACCCGAGGGTGTTGATGACTTTGTGATTTATTGTGATGCTTCGATCACAAGATTGGGTTCGGTACTTATGCAGTGTGTTCATGTGATCGCTTATGCGTCGAGGCAACTGAAGCCTCATGAGGCGAATTACCCTACGCATGATCTGGAGCTGGGTGTTGTGGTTTTCGGCCTAAATATTTGGCGGCATTACCTTTGTTGGGTCTGTTGTACCATTTATACATATCACAAGAGCTTAAGGTACTTGATGGATCAGCCGAACCTGAATATGAGGCAACTTAGGTGGCTTGCCGTAGTGAAGGACTACGATTGCAAGATTTTATACCATCTCGGGAAGGCCAAAGTGGTGGCTGAATAACTGAGTCGCAAGGTGGCCAACACACCTATTCGATATGTATGTTTAAGGATGACGGTGGTTACCCCATTGCTGGAGCAGCTTCGTGAGGCTCAAGTCGAGGCTATGAAAGAGGAGCACCGCAACAGTGAGCGCATCGTGGGTCAGGCGTCCTCTTTTGATTATGATAGTAGGGGATTGTTGGCCTTGCATCGGAGGGTGTGGGTCCCATATTGGGGCGGTGGACGACAGATATTGATGGAGGAGGCTCACTAGGCGAAGTTGTTTATTCATCCGGGTGCGACAAAGATGTAAAGAAACCCCTAACTCGATTACCGGTGGCCATGGATGAAGCAGGATGTGGATTGGTATGTAGAGAGGTGCTTGACTTGCAGGAAAGTCAAGGCCGAGCATTAGCGAAATCACGACAAGCTGGAGCCGTTGGTTATTCCCGTTTGGAATTGGGAAAAGATGGACTTCATCACGAAGTTATCACGTACAACGTGAGGGGTGGATTCAATTGACCAAGAGCGCACATTTCATCCCCATTCAGGAGAGCATCTCTATAGAGAAGTTGGCAGATATTTATATCCGAGAGGTTGTGACGCATCATGGGGTTCCTATATCAATGGTCTCCGACAGGAACGTTCGTTTCACTTCCAGATTCTAGAAGAGATTTCATGAGGAGTTGGGTACTCGAATGCACTTTAACATGGCTTTCCACATGCATAATGATGGTCAGAGTGAGCGAACTATCTAAACGCTGGAGGATATGCTTCATACATGCGTGCTAGATTTTGGTGGGAGTTGGGATATGTATCTACTGTTGGCCGAGTTCTCCTACAACAATAGTTATCACGCCAGTATCGACCGACCTCTTTTTGAGATGCTTTATGGGAGGAAATGTCGGATCCCGAGTTTTTGGGGGGAGGTCGGACAACGAGCCATGGGGAGTACCGAGGTGTTACTAAAGACTACTGAGCTAATTCAACAGGTGCGCGGGTGGCTCCAGACCGCGCAAAGACGTCAGAAGAGCTATACAGACAGATGCCGTTCAGATCTTGAGTTTCAGGTCGGGGATTTCATGCTCCTGAAGGTGTCGCCTTGGAAATGCATCATGCGGTTCTGGAAGCGGGGAAAGTTGGGCCCCAAATTCATTGGTCCTTTCAGGATCTTTGCTCGAGTGGGCAAGGTGGCATACCATTTGGATTTGTCGGACGAACATAGCTAGATCCACAACATGTTCCATGTCTCTAAATTACGGAAGTATTTGTCTGATGGTTCCGTAGTAGTACCATTAGATGATATCCAGGTTGACGAGTGCCTGAACTATGTGGAGATACCAGTATCGATTCAGGAAGACTAGGACCTTGCGCAACAAGGTAGTGGAACCGGTGAAGGTGTAATGGCAACAACCGAAGGGTTCCGAATGAACACGGGAACCATAGGAGGAGATGAGAGAGCATTACCCTGAGTTGTTTACAACAGCAGACTTCGAGGAAGAAGTCTGATTCAAGTGGGGGATTCTTGTTACACCCGTTCCTCACGTACATTTCCTTATATTATTTAAGTTTATTTTTTTGGGAATTATGGCTCTACGAGGGTGGTAGATGGCTAGCTACGCAGGGTGTAGTTTAATAAGCCAATGTGGGGGTTTTATGCCCTATACAAGGCGTAACCTTAGTTACGCAAAGCGTAACTAGGGATGAGAGTGGGTCCAAAACCGAACCGATAGACCCGGACCCGGAAAACCCGAGAACCGGTTAACGAGATTTTGTAGGACCGGAAACCGGACCGGTATATAGGACCCGGTTCCGGTTCGATTCCAGGTACGGTACCGGGTAAAGTGGGTCTAGAATCGGAAAACCCAGAAATATCAAAGTGGGTCAGATGGAACCGGGTAAAGTGGATCTAGAACCGCAAAACCCGGTAAAACCGGAATTTTTTGGTAATTACTTAGCAGTTGAACTTTGAAAATTTTCAACTTTGATATCCCAACTTCGGGGGACTGTAAGTCATTGAATATTTAACAAAAAATGACCAAATTATAGTCTAAAATTATGTAAAAACTCTAAAATACAAGTTTAAAAAAAAGTCATGATAATTCGACTTCAAACGAATTAGATATGTATGTTTTAAAATTTCACAGAATACAAAAATAAAGCTGAAAAAAAATTCGCAGCTTTGATTTCTGACTTTGGGAGACTATAAATCAATGAATATGAAACCAAAAATGACAAAATTATAGTCTAATATCATGTACAAACTCAATACTACACTTTGGAAAAAACGGCATGTTATTCCGACTTCAAACGGATTAGATATACATGTTTTAAAACTATCACAAAATACAAAAAAAAAAAGCTGAAAAACATAAAATATCCAGCTTTGATATCCCGACTTTGAGAGATTATAAGTCAGTGAATATAAACCCAAAAATAACAAAATTATAGTCTAAAATCATGTACAAACTATAAACTACACTCTGGAAAAAACCTTATGCCAATCTGACTTCAAACGAATGAGATATGCATGTTTTAAAACTATCACATAATACAAAAAAATGCTGAAAAACATAAAATTTCCAGCTTTGATATCCTGACTTTGAGAGACTGTAAGTTAATGAATATAAAACCAAAAATGACAAAATTATATTCTAAAATCATGTACAAACTATAAACTACACTCTAAAAAAAACCACATACCAATCCGACTTCAAACGAATGAGATATGCATGTTCTAACCTTTTCATAGAAACCGGTTCCGGCCCCAAAAATCGGTTCCGGTTTTTAAACCTGATTTACCTGGACCCGAAGGACCCGAAACCCGGATAGTTCCATTCTTTAAACCCGGGACCCAGACCGGTTTTACATATTCCTGTTCTAACTGTTCCGATCCAGTTTTCCGGTTCTAAATCTTATCCCTAAGCGTAACCGTGCAGTGCGTAACCACACAGGGTGCAAACCCTAATTTTTGGGGTTTCGAGCCATATTTAAGGACTCTAGCCCTTGAGCCCCTTCTTACCATCAGCCTCCACCCTCTTTGACACCCAAATCGAAACCTTAATCCTCTTGAGCTAAATTTGAGCCTTTTGTGTGTTTTGTGGTGCATTTTGAAGAAGGAGAAGATCATATTTGAAGCTTGGTGAAGCTCAAGCTTGTAGATCCATAGTGTTCTTTCCATTTGCCAACTCCAGAAGGTATAAAGCTTGTACCTTGCTGGTGTGTGTGTTAGATCTTATTAAGTTCTTGGTTTTCATGTTCTTTTGTCCCATAATCTTGAGTCTTGTGAGTATGAGCTACTCCAAACCTTGTGGTTGTCATTTCTTGTTGTTTCTGAGGTTGATGAGTCATAAAAATGGGATCTTGGGTATCTTCATTCACCCATGCAAGAGTTTTTGGTCATTATTGAACGTTATGGGACTAGGGATTGATTTTGAGCTCCATTTAGACATGAAAAGGAAAAAATTTATCGAATTTATTACTTAAGACGTTTATCAGGAACAGATCTGAGTAATAGATGGTTGGTCTTTATGGATTAAGAGCTAAAAGTGGAAATGGCTTAATTGCGCGGTACGTAAGGCGTAAATTGGCGTAGCTCAATTGTTCCTCGATCCTTCCCTCTAAGGCTCTACACAACGCGTAGAGCATGGTGTACGCATGGAGTAGCACCAGAGAGTGTAATTGGTCAAAATTAGACTTTTGGTCAAGTGGGTGGGGTCAAGCCATGGAAGGGTAAAATGGTCTTTTACCCTAGAAAGAGGGAATGTAATTAGGACCCTTGATTATGGATTGCCACCTTAATTGTTAATTAGGGTTTGGTTTTGGATATGTCTAGTGGGAGGGATTTAGCACCGGCAGCTCGTGTGTGATATCTATTCATTTACCGATCGAGTGAGTCTCTTCACTATACTCGTGGTTCAAAGGCACCAATGTCGGCCCACTGGATTATGTTTGTAGAATGATAATTGTCTTTGTGACACTTGTTGATATGTCTGTATGTGCTCGTTGTCTTTATGACTCTTGCTAACATGCATGTATGCTTATGTCTCTGTGACTCTTGTTGATATGTCTGTATGTGCTCGTTGTCTTTCATATACATAGGTTACGAATATTCGGGATCAATTTGGTAAAATACGAATTATAGTCATTAGGAATGCGACTATTATCATGGAGTTCACTAACAAAAGCTCCAATATCCTTTTGAAGAAGATGCAATAATTGTTTCATCAACGTGAAGGAAATCCCATTTAGACCAGGAGCCTTATCATTTCTACACGGCCACACAACCTCTTTAATTTATTGAACCAAAAAAGCCCATCAAGCATTGCAACCTGACCATATAAATCACCTTAAACTGATGTCTCACAACTCTCAGCATTTCACCCTAAAAAAAGTATAAAAACACATTTTTTTTAACCTGAGTAGGATTCATACACCAATCTCCATTATGCATCACACCTTTAATCGAATGCTAAGTACATCTTGTTTCAACATGCCATGGAAGAATTTAGAATTCTTGTCACCTTCCGCGTCCCATTGAATCTTATCTTTTTTTTTTATCTAAATCCAACACTTCAAGATGCTCCAAATTAGCTGGTTTTTCAAGATTAAGTAACCAGTTCTTACCTCCACAGGAGTGGTAATATTTTTGTCCATTTTCTTTTCAATATCAGTTGCCTCATGAAACAATTCAATTTTCAACACCTTATTATTATTTTCACTTCATTGTTCCACAACCTAATCTTTGACTTTAGGCATTTTAGTTTATCTTTGAACAACACCATTCTATTACCATCCATCTCATGAAAATTATATTCCCAAGAAAAATTCACCATATTTCCAAACCCCTTAATAGACAACCTTGAATTAAACAACTTGAATGGGTGGGGTCATAATTAATCTTCTCTTTTTTCTTCAAGAGAATAAGATTATGATCCGATCACTTTCGATCCAAAGCCACCACACTAAGATCCGGAACATCGACCAACACATGATGACACTAAAAAACAACCAAGTTTACTCATTTAGTACCCACTTATTTAACTAAGGAATCATCACTAATGAATGATTAAAAGAATCTGAAACAGATTAAAAAAAAGACTTTGGACATTTAAAATGGATCTAATGTCTAAAAACAAAGAGTACAAGAATTGTTTAGTTAAAATTCCAACATACTGAGAAAATGATGGAACATGAAGAACAAAAATGTAACCTATCGCAAGTTTGTCACAGACAAGGTGAACGTTTATCTCGATATGTTTGGTCAACTGATGAAGAAATAGATGACATCATTCAGTAATGTCGTTTTAGCAATTTTACATACAAACAAACGAGTGAATAAAACATAAGGCACTAAAAATTTAAAACTTCAAAATATAATTGGTTAGTATTTGATTGATATTGGTTCCAAAATATCATAAGTTGTATAAGACTCACATCAAATTATATACCTCGAGCCAGGGTCGGTCCTTTGATTTTGAAGGTCTTGTACGAAAAAAGAAAATATACCTCCAAATATAAAAATTTTCTATATACCTAAAAAAACATTAATACTGCGTTAAGTCAATAATTGTTATATAATTAATCAAAAAAAAGTTGTCATTAACCTGTCACGAATTTATCATTGATATGCTACTAATCTCTCGCAAATTAATTGGTAAATGTACGTAACCATCCCACCCCCCCCCCCCCCCCCTTCAAACGAAATGGTTCATATGTTGTCATACACCCCACATAGCCAACCTTGCCTCAAGCAACTAAATTTAACTTAAAGTGTAATTTATCTCTATAAATTGAACGATTGAATTTAATTTAAATCTTAGTTGGTGTTTGAATACATTTCAACTCAAGTGTCTTGGGTTGATCATATTAATTAACTAGGTTACGGCCCGTGGGAACCACGATTACAAAATTAATTAAATTTTCATAGTAAAAACTTATAACTATTAATAAATTATTGTAAAGGATTTTTTAATTAAGAGATATGTGGTTTTTTAGTTATGTAAAATTATAATCGTTGATTCATACAAATATATGAAATTATTTTTGAAGATATATGAGACAACTTTTATTTGTGAATTAGTGAAAACAATAATGATATTATATAATGCAATATTAAATTTATAATAAAAATAAAATAAGTGAAATAAATTAAAAAAAATAAGGTATATTAATTAAATTGGACATATATAATTAAATGATTTTTTAAATAATTTTATTTATTTTCAATAATGATATCTAATTTTAAAGTTTGAGACATTCGGTTTATCAATTAAACGTAATCATATTAGTCGACTTAGATATAATCATATGAATATATATATATATATATATATATATATATATATATATATATATATATATATATATATATATATATATATGTATTCAAATATGTTTATTTTATATTAGTATTTAAATAAAAATAACTATAAATAAATAAATAAGTTAGAAAATAATCCATTTAAACATAAAAAAAATATAATATGTCAATTAGTAACAACATAAATACAAAGAACTTGCCTTCAAAATTTAGTTAATAAAAACAACAAAATCATATATTTAATTTTAAATTTTAAAACATCAATATAATAAATTGTATTCTTCACTACAAAGTACACACATAGCATGTATACTGCTTTAGTGCTCTTTAGTGTTTAATAGAAAAATAGAAGGATATCAAACACTCTTTTTTTTAATGAAAACAAATTAGTAGAAAGAAAAATTAGTCTCTGGTGAAATAAAGAACGATAAAGACAATGAAAAACAATAGGTGTTAGGATTGAATCCTAGTTAGATCGAATAGATTCAAACAAGTAAATAATATGAACACGACAAACAGATCAAAATGTGCTTAATGATTATAAGCTACAGCCTCAGAAGAACTCGATGAAGAATTGCTACTATAGAGGCGTGTAGGGTTACAAGACTATATCCAAAGATCCAAAATATGGTGCATGCATGCACCTTAAATACTATAACCCTAATAATAAATAATGGGTGGACATGCCCAACCCGGATATACAAATGACTAAATAAAGGCCCAAAAGACGCAACACTAAAATATTCAACAATCTCCCCCTTTGCGTGGATTGAGGCGAGAGTCCTTCAAGGACGAGTTCGCTTCTGCACTTCAAAAACTTTTGGAATTACACCCAGCAGAACCTTCTGAACTTGAATATACTATAGAATCATATCCGAGAAGCACTTCTTGTATCCTTTGCTGTTAGCCTTGTGCTTATTGATGAAGTCCAAGATGTATTCCAAGCATAAAGTGGTGAATAAGTGTTTATCACAAAGATAGAAGCAAGCCTTGTGAAAGTTTGCATCTGGTCGTTTCTTGAACTGGAATGCGACACACCACCCTTCTTTATGAATCTTCCTAAGTTTCATTTTATCAAAACTGTAACATCCCGAGATTTTGCAGGTATTTCCGAATCCCCTCTTCTATCATTATTGTCATTTGTAGTCCTTGAGCTTAGAAGTGTAGAGCCAAGACAAGTCTGAGGGCCAAGGTTGCAACCTTGGATCAGGAAGGAGTACGTTGTGCGTACATAAGGGTACGCTGGGTGTACTTATGTCAAGAGAAAACCCTAATATTTAGGGTTGGGGGCTATATAAACATCCTTATGGCTCATTTCCTCTCATCATTCTTAGCCTCCATATCCCAGAAAATGTACCAAACCCTAGTTTTATGTGTGAGTGTGAGTTGGTGTGTGTTTTGAGCTCTTGAAGGTGAAGACATTGCATCAAATAGTTGTAGAAGGAAGGCAAGCTTGTAGATCTGAAGTTTCCTTGTGCTATAGAAGCTCCAGAAGGTAAAAAGCTTCAAATTTTATGCTTGTATGATATAGATCTAGCCATTCTAGCTTTATGGAACCATTTCTTGTCCCAAAAGTCCCAAGTTGGTGCATGATATGATTTGGACGAGATGAGCTGTCCTTTCAGACCTTACAGAGGGTCCTAAGTGATAAAAATGATGTCCCAATAGCTAAATGTGTCTCATGCATGGAGTAGGAAGGTCTTAATGGATTAAGACCATGTGTTAAGAACTTTATGGACGTCCAAAGTGATAAAGTTAAAGACTTTATGGTTCTAAGGCACTTTTGGTCGATGGATCTGGAGTTTGGACTTAAGTACTTAAGCCATTAAGCACTTATTAGGGTTTTGGCAAAACCCCGCGTACGTCCCGCGTAAATTCTGTATGCCCAGCGTACTGGGTCAACCACCCGGATGGTGGTCAACATCAGACAGAGTACGCCCAACGTACCAGAGGAGTACGCCCCGCGTACGTCCTCTGTTGGGCTTTTGACAAATTGGGCTTCGAGATTGGGCCGCTTTTGGACTAATTGGACTTGGGCCTTGTTGGGCCCTCTGAATAATTGAGGTTGGGCCAGTTTTGATAAGGGATCCTCTAATAAGGCCCAATTAGGAAGTTAGGCCCAAATTGGGAAATTTGGACCATTAATGGGCCTTGGATATATGGGCTTTTAAGATCATGGATTTGGAAATTGGGCCTTGGCCCAATAATGAGAAAGGACAAAATGGATTATGTGGACCCTTAGTCAAGATTGATATTCCATGTATTGACATAGTGTTTATTATTTGGATAGTTCGGGATTTTTGGTGAGACAACGATTCGGGAGTTTGATTCGTCAGTTGAGTTCGACATTGCGAGGTGAGTTATCCTCACTATACTAAGGGGTCTAAGGCACCAAGGCCAGCCCATTGGATTTGATATCCCAGTAGTCGATTATGTGTTGAGTATGAGATGATTATACATGCTAGTTTGCTATGTCAGTTAGGTAGATCTGTAGGACTACCTGTGTTACTATTTGATTATATGTATGTGCAATTAGTTGTATATGTAGACATGTTGTGTGGGTAGGGTTGAGGTTGCACTGTCTCGTGCAGTGACCAACAAACCCTAGAGTATGCCATATATGAGCTGAGGGCCGGGATGGCATACCAGACTCATACTGAGGACTCATTAGCATACCATATACGAGCTGAGGACCAAGTGGTATGCCAGACTCGTACTTAGGGCAGACCAGTTATGTTTCAGTTTTAGGATTGAAGGGGGCAAGCCAGTCATAAGCTGTGGGCTCGAAAGAAAACCAGACTTATGTTGTGGGCTTTGAGGCAAGCCAGATGTGAGCTGTGGGCCCGTAAGGCAAGCCAGACTCACACTGTGGGCCCAGGGGGTAATCCAGTCTGTAGAGCTGTGGACCCATTACATGCTGTTATTATGTGTGCTCTTTGTTATGTATCGGTATATTGGTGGAAATCACTAAGCTTTGGGCTTACAGTTTCAGTTTTGGTTTCAGGTACCTCAGATGATCGCGAGAAGGCAAAGGCATGATCGTACAACTCCTAAAATTTTTATGACTATGTTTCTGGGATACTCTTATATAGATCTATTTTGAAAACAAATTTGTAATAACTGTTGGTTTCTAAATGTTTCAAAAAGTTTAAACTTAGCATGATTTTTATGGATGTTACAAGTTGTTATCAGAGCCTTGGTTTGAGTGAATTGGAGGAACACTTTTGTGAATCCAGTCTCAAGCTAAGGAAAATATTTTCAAAATGATTTTTTTTAAAATTGTTTTCAAAATAAGAAAAAGAGTATGCAGAGGGTACGATCAGCCGGAGCCAGAAAGTAGACCCTAAAATACCATGCAGTTATTTGATTATGTGATATGATAGAACAACATGCTAGTACAAGGATAGGGATCTTCAGGAATTGCATGATAGAATTTCCTGATTGTATAATGCTTGATAGCCTAGGGTTTTCCTTATATGATATTGACATCATTACTGTAGTTGCTTAGTGTATGCACCACGGTCATACCTAATTAAGATCTTATAGCCTGAGAATGTTTGGTTTTGCCTTATTTCCTGTTCTTGTTTGATGAAGGGCTTAAGGTAGGATCAGGTATTCAAAAGTCTATAGGGTCCAGCGTTATGTATGACTAGCATACACTAGAGCTGCAGGGTTGGTGAAAGTTTCATGGATGATTGAGTTGTGCGAGGTCAGTAGACCAGTCATGAGATAGTTAGCTTTCCTCTAGGAGTGAGGATTGAGCGATCACCATGCATATGTATGTTGTTAGGGCATTGTGATGATACTTGAGACAAATATGGGTAGGTGTGGAAGGTAGTATGGGCCCGTACTACTGAAAGCACAGGACCCATACACGTAGCAAGGAAGTCACAATCCCTAGGGTTTAGTTGGGAGTTGATTCCCTAATATTTATGCGGATTATCTGATATCTTCCTGGTGTATTTTCAGTATGGTGGTTACGAGGCGTTTTGTGACCGGATCCGGCTCGGGATTAGGGCAGGGGGATCAGGGTGCTCCGACAGAGCCCGAGGTTATCGGTCAGGGTGGGCCAACGTTTACAGAGGATCGTGTCAGGGAGATCATCCGCGAGGAGGTGGTCGGGATTGTCCGGGGTCAGATTCCATAGATGTTTGGGTCTATTAAGACCGCCATGATTGAGTATTTTGACAACAGATATGCAACCCTAGCTGAGATGGCTGCTGCAGCAGCTACAACGGTCGTAACTGCGACATGGGGAGGAGCTGGCAGAGCTTTTCAGTACCGGGACTTCGATAACACGAAGCCCCCGACATTTAATGGTACTCAGGATCCGATCAGAGCCATGAGGTGGCTGTCTGACGTGGAGGGCTGTTTCTTCACTTGCTCATGTCCTACTGACCAGAAGGTCAGATGTGCCCTGAACCTGCTGAGTTCCGGGATAAAGGACTGGTGGATACTGATGACTGGGTCTTATTCAAATGATCAGAGAGCTACTGTTACTTGGGAGCAGTTCTGGGATATGTTCCGCGCCCGCTATATTCCACGGGTCGAGCGGGAGCGGCTAGCTCATGAGTTTTTGGAGTTTAGATAGGATGGTGAGACCGTGACTGAGATCACCCGTATGTTCACAGAGAGGGCGATGTTTTGCCCAGAGTTTGCTTCCGAGCATGCTCAGATGACACGTTATCTGAGCATGCTCAAGACTGACATCTAACAGTTTGTTGCTACCCAGCGATGTGATACTTTGTTGGATTTATAGGAGGCCGCCAGGCAGCGTGAGCTGGAGATTGAGTTCCAGTTATGAGAGCAGAGGCGGGCCTCGACGCAGTCACAGCCGGCGCCGAAGCGGTCCAAGATCGCTGATACTAGGACCGGAGGTCAGCGTGGCCGCACTTGTGGAAAGTACGGAAAGGGTCATTCTGGAGTTTGTCGATCAGGTAGCGGGTTCCACAAGTGTGGCAAGGAGGAACATTATGCGAAGAATTGTCACCAGCCCACCCTAGTTCTGAGTGTGAGGTTATGTTACCACTGTGAGCAGATTGGCCATGTGAAGGCCAACTGCCCGTTGCTCACCGCTAAGTCGGCGCAGGCCCCGCACCAGCTACAATGAGGATCACTGACGGGGGTCAGGGTCAAGCAGCGCCCCCGAGGGCCCAGGGACGCGCCTTCCGGCTTACAGCCGAGAAGGCCAGAGTAACACCGGATGTGGTTGCTGGTATGTTTCTATCCCTTATCTTACTGATTATATCTGTTTTATGCTTATATGTTAGTACCTGTGATTAGGTACGTTTTTAGTGAACTCCTTACCTGCTTTGGTATTATTTGACTCGGGGGCGAGTCGGTCGTTTGTTTCTCAGACTTTCAGTAGGGATTTCGGTTTGCCAGTGGGAGAGTTAGAGTGTCCGTTGGGAGTCTCCATCGCCAACGGACACTAGGTTTCCGCTTCTTCGGTCTATCGGGTTGCGCATTGGAGATTTTCGGAGTATCTTTTCCGATAGACCTGATTTCGATTCCCATGGGGGAGGTATGTGTGATCGTGGGTATGGACTGGCTTAGTCGCTTTGTGGCTATGATCGATTGAGAGGGTCAGCGGTTGGTGTTTCGAACCCCAAGTGGCGGAGAACTGATTGTCTATGGCGAGGGTACCGGATTGGGATCAGGGTTTTGTTCAGCTGCCAGGGCTCGGCAGTACATTCAGCACGAGTGTGCGGGTTATCTAGCGTATGTGGTAGATACGCGGGCCAAAGATCAGGTTTCAGTTTCAGAGTTTCCGGTGGTCAGGGAGTTTGCCGATGTGTTTCCGGAGGAATTACACGGAGTGCCTCCAGAGAGGCAAGTCGAGTTTAGGATCGACCTAGTGCCCGGTGTGACCCCTATCGCCAAGGCACCGTACCGGTTGGCACCACTAGAGATGCAGGAGTTGTCATCACAGCTGTAGGAACTGTTGGGAAAGCAGTTCATTCGTCTGAGCAGTTCCCCATGGGGAGCACCGATACTCTTCGTCAGGAAGAGGGATGGTTCACACCCGATGTGCATCGACTACCGGGAGTTGAACAAGTTGACGGTGAAGAACCGTTATCCGCTCCCGAGGATAGATGATTTATTTGATTAGTTGTAGGGTGCATCTTGGTTTTCCAAGATAGACTTGAGGTCTGGGTATCATCAGGTCAGGGTCAGAGAGGAGGACGTGGAGAAGACCGTGTTCCGAACGCGTTATGGACATTACGAGTTCGTGGTGATTCCGTTTGGTCTCATCAATGCGCCATCAGTGTTTATGTACATGATGAATCGGGTCTGCAGACCGATGCTCGATTGCTCGGTCATAGTATTCATCGACGATATCTTGGTGTATTCCAAGACCCAAGAGCAACATGAGGAGCATCTGCGGGAGTTATTGGGAGTTTTGAGGCGATAACGACTTTATGCCAAGTTCTCGAAGTGCGAGTTTTGGCTACAAGAGGTCCAGTTCCTGGGACATCTCGTTAACCAGGAGGGGATTTTGGTCGATCCGGCCAAAATCGAGGCGGTCATGCAGTGGGATGTCCCGAAATCTCCCTCAGACATCAGGAGCTCTTTGGGATTGGCCGGGTACTACCGGAGATTCATACAAGATTTCTCCAAGATTGCAGTACCCCTCACTCATCTGACGAGGAAGGGGGTGGATTTTCGGTGGGGCACTGAGCAGCAGAGGGCGTTTGAGACCCTCAGACAGCGGTTGTGCAAGGCTCCAGTCTTGACCCTCCCCGAGGGAGTGGAGGATTTTGTGGTTTACTATGATGCATCCATCACAGGTCTGGGAGCGGTCCTCATGCAGAGAGGATGAGTGATAGCCTACGCATCGCGGCATCTGAAGCCGTACGAGGCGAGATACCCTACTCATGATCTGGAGATGGGAGCGGTGGTATTCGCTCTCAAGATTTGGAGACATTATCTCTATGGGGTCCGTTGTACCATCTACACGGACCACAAGATCCTGAGACACATCAAGGATCAGCCGGACCTGAACATGAGACAATGCGGGTGGCTGGATGTAGTCAAAGACTACGCTTGTGAGATCATTTACCACCCAGGTAAAGCAAACGTGGTTGCGGACGCTCTGAGCCGCAAGTCAGCTGGGTCTTCCACTCCGGCAATATGTATGAGGATATCAGTGGATTCTCCACTTGTGGGCTTGATCAGGGAAGCCCAGGCAAAGGGTATGCGTCGGGATAATTAGAAGTTGTAGAGGATTAGGGGTTAGAACACCCAGTTTGCTCAGGATAGCCGGGGATTATTGACCCGATGCGGTCGGGTGTGGGCTCCGATGTACCGAGATTTGAGTTTGAGCTACTAGTGGCCGTGCATGAAGCGAGAAAGCGCTTGGTACGTCGAGAGGTTCTTGACCTGCAGGATGGTCAAGGCCAAGCATCAGAGGCCACATGGCAAGCTACAGCCTCTAGAGATTCCCATGTGGAAATGGGAACAAATCACGATGGACTTCATTACCAAGTTGCCGAGGACGGTGAAGGGATTTGATGCTATATGGGTCATCGTGATCGATTGACCAAGAGTGCCCATTTCCTGGCCATACGGGAGAGCATATCGGCCGAGAAGCTGGCTGACGTGTATGTACGTGAGATCGTTGCTCGCCACGGAGTTCCAGTCTCTATTGTTTCCAACCGTGATGTTAGGTTCACCTCCAGTTTCTGGCAGAAGTTCCACGAGGAACTAGGCACGCGGCTGCACTTTAGCACAACTTATCATCCGCAAACCGACGGCCAGAGTGAGCGGACCATACAGGCCCTCGAGAACATGCTGAGCGCTTGTGTCATTGATTTCGGTGGGAGCTGGGATTCCCACCTACCCCTTGCAGAGTTCGCCTACAACAACAGCTATCATTCCAGCTTTAGCGCCCCACCTTTTGAGCTGTTGTACGGGCGGAGATGTCGCACCCTGGTCTGTTGGGGTGAGGTTGGTCACAGAGTGATGGGACGAACAGAGGTAGTCTAGCAAACTACCGAGAAAATTCAGCAGATTAGACAGCGATTGCAGACCGCTCAGAGTCGGCAGAAGAGTTACGCCGACAGACGCCGATCTGAGTTGGAGTTCCAGGTAGGTGACATGGTATTACTATGTAATTCACTTCAGAAAGAGGGGAAAGTTGGGTCCTTGATATATTGGACCATTTCGGGTTATTGACAAGGTTGGCAAGGTTGCATATAGATTGGATCTTCCGGAGGAGCTCCGTCAGAAACATAGCACTTTCCATGTGTCGCAGTTGCGAAAGTGCATTCTGAACGAGGAGGCGGTGGTATCATCAGATGACATTCAGGTCGACGAGCGCTTGAAAGGAAGGTGAAGATTCTGCGAAACAAGGAGATACCTTTGGTAAAGGTACAGTGGCAACATCGGAGGGGATCCGAGTGGACTTGGGAGCCAGAGTCCGAGATGCGGGAACACTACCCGGAACTATTTGCCGCAGCAGACTTCGAGGACGAACTCTAGGTCAAGTGGGGGAGAGTTGTAACATCCTGAGATTTTGCAGGTATTTCCGAATCCCCTCTTCTATCATTGTTGTCATTTGTAGTCCTTGAGGTTGGAAGTGTAGAGCCAAGACAAGTCTGAGGGCCAAAGTTGCAACCTTGGATCAGGAAGGAGTACGCTGAGCGTACATAAGGGTACGTTGGGCGTACTAAGGCACGCCTTAGTACGATGGGCGTACACTTGTGTACGCTGGGCGTACTTATGTCAGGAGAAAACCCTAATATTTAGGGTTGGGGGCTATATACCCATCCTTATGGCTCATTTCCTCTCATCATTCTTAGCCTCCATATCCCAGAAAACGTCCCAAACCCTAGTTTTGTGTGTGAGTGTGAGTTTGTGTGTGTTTTGAGCTCTTGAAGGTGAAGACATTGCATCAAATAGTTGGAGAAGGAAGGCAAGCTTATAGATCTGAAGTTTCCTTGTGCTATAGAAGCTCCAGAAGGTAAAAAGCTTCAAACTTTATGCTTGTATGATATAGATCTAGCCATTATAGCTTTATGGAACCATTTCTTGTCCCAAAAGTCCCAAGTTGGTGCATGCTATGATTTGGACGAGATGAGCTGTCCTTTCAGACCTTACAGAGGGTCCTAAGTGATAAAAATGATGTCCCAATAACTAAATGTGTCTCATGCATGGAGTAGGAAGGTCTTAATGGATTAAGACCATGTGTTAAGAACTTTCTGGACGTCCAAAGTGATAAAGTTCAAGACTTTATGGTTCTCACACACTTTTGCTCGATGGATCTGGAGTTTGGACTGAAGTGCTTAAGCCATTAAGCACTTATTAGGGTTTTGGCAAAACCCCGCGTACGCCCCGCGTAAATTCTATACGCCCAGCGTACTGGGTCAACCACCCCGATGGTGGTTAACGTAAGGGAGAGTACGCCCCGTGTACATCCTCTATTGGGCTTTTGACAAATTGGGCTTCGGGATTGGTCCGCTTTTGGACTAATTGGACTTGGGCCTTGTTGGGCCCTCTGAATAATTGAGTTTGGTCCAGTTTTTATAAGGGATCCTATAATAAGGCCCAATTAGGAAGTTACCCCAAATTGAGAAATTTGGGCCATTAATGGGCCTTGGATATATGGGCTTTTAAGATCATGGATTTGGAAATTGGGCCTTGGCCCAATAAAGAGAAAGGACAAAATGGATTATGTGGACCCTTAGTCAAGATTGATATTCCATGTATTGACATATTGTTTATTATTTGGATAGTTTGGGATTTTTAGTGAGACAACGATTCGGGAGTTCGATTCGTCAGTTGATTTCGACATTGCAAGGTGAGTTATCCTCACTATACTAAGGGATCTAAGGCACCAAGGCCGGCCCATTGGATTTGATATCCCAGTAGTCGATTATGTGTCGAGTATGAGATGATTATACATGCTAGTTTTCTATGTCAGTTAGGTAGATCTGTAGGACTACCTGTGTTACTATTTGATTATATGTATGTGCAATTAGTTGTATATGTAGACATGTTGTGTGGGTAGGGTTGAGGTTGCACTGTCTCGTGCAGTGACCAACAAACCCTGGAGTATGCCAGATATGAGCTGAGGGCCGGGATGGCATACCAGACTCATACTGAGGACTCATTAGCATACCAGATACGAGCTGAGGACCAAGTGGTATGCCAGACTCGTACTGAGGGCAGATTAGTTATGTTTCAGTTTTAGGACTGAAGGGGGCAAGCCAGTCATAAGATGTGGGCTCGAAAGTAAACCAGACTTATGCTGTGGGCTCAAAGGCAAGCCAGATGTGAGCTGTAGGCCCGGAAGGCAAGCCAGACTCACACTGTGGGCCTAGGGGGTAATCCAATCTGTAGAGCTGTAGACCCATTACATGTTGTTATTATGTGTGCTGTTTGTTATGTATCGGTATATTAAGGGAACTCACTAAGCTTCGGGCTTACAGTTTCAGTTTTGGTTTCAGGTACCTCAGATGATCGAGGGAAGGCAAAGGTATGATCGTACAGCTCTTCACATTTTTATGACTATATTTCTGGGATACTCTGATATAGATCTATTTTGAAAACAATTTTGTAATAACTGTTGGTTTCTAAATGTTTGAAAAAGTTTAAATTTAGCATGATTTTTATGGATGTTACAAAAACCATCAGGAACGTCTTTGGGAAGTACACTTGGCTTCTTTCTCAACACTGCAACAATCTCAACGTCCGTATGCCCGACCTCATGAATGTATGAGACAATCATTTGCTTGAGGTGAGCAAAAACGGGCTCAAATTTCTGTCCATCTCTCGGCAACAAGTTGTAAAGCACGATCCAGTCATAAGGGTTGAGACATGGCAAGTCAGCGAGGGTAAACTCGTAGACCTAACTAGATGAACCTCTCGCAACCTTAAACTTCGCATTTGGGAAGCTATCGGTTTCAAGTGGACCAGTGACCTTCACAACAGTGATCTTACTTGCACTCCACGTCTCGTATTGAGGCTTCATATGCTTGAGATAGAACGAGAACAATAAGTGGTCTGTGCCGCTGTCCGTTGCTGGGACATTCGCAACTTTCACAAAGCTACGAAACCTGAAGGCTTTTGGAGTGATTGGAAGGTCCAGTTGTGAATCTTGTGTATTCTGAAGTTCCAATGACACAACTGGTTCCAACCAATATTTATTTGGCATATCCACAACTTCACTCGAGATTCGCTTCAAGGTCCATACTGGAGACAAGTGCTTTCGGCTTTCTAGCGTGGCTTGAGCTTCGTGTTTGGCTTTTTCTTTTTCCTCAGCATCACGAATAATCCTTTGATGCTTATTCAATTGAGCTTCACGTTCATTTCTTCTTTTCATCTCGTGCTCATCAAGCTCTTCATCTTCACTGTTGTCAACAATTGGTTCTTCATTGAAAAACTTCTCTTTGCCTTTCGAAGCCGAAGCTACATTACCCTTCAGTTCTTTGTCAGTCTTGGGCTTGGGGTTTTCTTTCTGAATCAACTTCACACTTTCTCCCCTTATTTCAGAATAGTGTTAGACTCCGAAACACCCTAAATCTGGTTTAGCATTACGAACAACGACCTTAATTTTTCAGACAAATGCTTCTTGACAGAGATCATGATTATTGAGTCACGAGTCTCAATGATGTCACGGAGCAAGCCATTTGCATTTGCAACATAACTTTTGACAACAGCCTTTTCTGACAGAAGGTCAGTGATTTGTTTTTCAGCCAACTCAAGCTTCACAGCAAGAGCTTGCTCATTCGTTGTAGCCGCTGCAAGCTGATCCTTAAGACTGTTGTCAGACGCCAAGTCTTCTTGATGTTTTTGAAGTTGAGTTGAAATGGCGGTTTTGAACTTCGAGTGATCATACTGGATGCCAGTGCGAACACCTTCAAGCTTTGTTCTTTCAGAGCGAAGAGTGGATTCAAGGCTAGAAATAGCTTCATCGGCCTTCACAGTGTTATATTCTGATGAGCTCTGAAATGGCGAGCATCTGTAATTAGTTTATCGACTTTTTCGGTCGTTTCTTTGCACACTAAAGTAGAAGTATCTATAGCCTTGTTCATCTTTTCAAGGTTGGCGGAGTGCTCCTTGGTGAGGGTCTCAAGGATAGACTTCATCGAAGCTTTTGAATAATCATCAAAGGATGATGCTTTAGAGGCTTGGAGCAACGAGTCTAGTTTCTCATTTATCGCCTTCAGTTGCCCGCTTGTAACATGAACTTCGTCATCACTTTCAGTCCTAACATTGAATGGACTGTAAGTGAATCCTACGAATTCATCATCGCCATCATCACCATAGATCGTATATGGATCATCCTGGCGGAAAGGAGAGACTGGTGGAGTGGTATGGCCAACTGTTAACCTAGAAGCACCTTCCCCCACATCAGATGCGTTGACAATTACTGAAGTTTTAACAGTGGAGGTAGAGGTGGTGGCAGTGGAATCAGTGAAGAGAGGGGTTTGTATGTGCAAAACCCCCACAGACACTGGTGGGCAAGGACAATGGTGATTGGGGTAGAAATAGTGGCAGTTGGAGAAGGCACAGAAAAATCTTCAAAGAAGTGGTAATTGGAACAGAAGTTGCGATCTCAAAGGTTACCTCAGGGTTCGTAGAGACAGCTTGCGAAACCTTCGGTTGAGATGAAGTGTCTGCCTCGTCTTCGTTGTGAACCTCCTTGTGAATGCGAATCTCTGAAACCGTGTCTGAATCCGAATATGCATGGTCACTCGGTGTTGGACCTCTTGGTTTGCGAGCCGCTTTATTGATTTTCTTCTTCTTAGGAACTTGAGGGGGTTCGGAGGTTCCTTCATTAGACTTTCGTTTATGACCCTTCTTTGGTGAATTAACAGTTTCAAACGTACCGGCTTTCGCACCCTTTTGTTTTCCTCCTTTCTTGGGTTGGTCTGCTTCATCAAGTACTTTTTGAAATTCCGCAGGAATAGGGAGAAATCCTGAGAGAGATTGAGTGTGATAGGCTTGCAGTACCTCGCTCGCAGGAAGAACTTGCTTCTGGAATAGACCCGATAAAGTTGAACTTGGAGTTATCAACGAGAATAATGTTCTTTGGGTGAAAAGATGGAATCATAGCCAAAGCCGAACCTTCCATATAAGGAATGTTGAACTTGTTGATCTCCCTTTAAAAGGATACTTTGATTTTAAATAAGCATAAATTAGACGGTCCTTTCTTGTCGTGAAATTGGGGATGTCACAGTTGGTATTAGAGCATTAGTTTAAGCGAACTAGGAATTTGTAGGATTTCTAGACTTAAACATAGAATGCTAGGCGATGATTGTGAGATGAGTGTCTGCTATATTTAGGAAGTATGTTTGAATAGACACGGGTACTAGCTTATTTTAGGGAAGATGCTCAAATTACTTTTATATGCTAAATTATTTATGTTATAGCTATAAGATGCCTTATATGCTTTAGGATGTTATTATTTGATCGGATCTATGTCTAAATTATTTATGTTATAGCTATAAGATGCCGAAACATTTAACTACGATATTAGAAGAACACGCATCGACGTAGGAAATGTTAATGGGAACTAGCAGCCTGAGCGACATGTATTTAAGCATGCACCAGTTGTTTCCCCTACACCTGAACCTATCACGTTAGCAATGATACAGGCGATGTTGGGTCGTCAGATGGAAGAGACAAGGCATCTACTTCAACAAAATATGGATGGACCTATTGTGCCTGTTGTGCAGCCCGAACTGAATGAAGAACAGTTGGAGGAGGGAAACTACAGCCAGACTGTTAGTCGAGTGGAACCCCAAGTTATTAGGATATATGACCCTGAGGAAGAGAATAAAGGAAATGGTTGCAAGTACAAGGACTTCATGGAAGCTAAACCACATAGCCTATCTGATAACCCAAAACATGTGCAAGTTATGAACTTGATCTCCAAAATGAAGATTTTATTCCACATTTGTAACTGCAACAACAGACAGAAGACGATTTTCACTGTTTGACATTTGAAGACGGGAGTGTTGAGCTGGTGGAATCTATTGGCAGACTCGATGCTAAGGAGAAAAGCAAAAGGATTTCATGAGAGGATTTCCTTGCACAGGTGAAGAGGGAGTACTGCTCTGAAAGAGACCTTCTGTATTTCAATAATTAGTTCTAAAACCTGAAGAAAGGAAAAATGAGTGTTAGTGAGTATGTTGCCACTTTCACTGAGAAAATGAAGCTAGTACCCCATTTGGTCCCTACCGAACTCTCAAAAGTTGACAAATTTTCTAACGGACTACCGACAGACTTTGGTCTAATGGTCAAGATAGCAAGGAATCTGAAGGAGGCCATCTAGTCATTAAGGAACGTGAAGACCCGGATTTTGGAGAAGGGAGGTAGGAGATAAGAGAAAGTTTGAGGGATCACCGAGGTCCAACAAGAAGAGCAGATTTTCAAAATTTGGTTCCAAAATGTTTAGAGGTGGAGGAAAAGCAAAGTGGTGCGAGAAGTGCAAGAAGAAGAACTCTTGGAAGTGTGGTGAGGAGTTGACCTGTTTCAAGTGTGGAAGGACCGGTCATTAGTGATAGGTTCAATAGGTTACGAAAATTCATGTGATGGAAAATAACTTAACTCTTAAGTTCACATGCAACCTAATTGGATCTATGTTTTCACTATTGAATGCTATAATCTATTGAACATCAAGAACCATAATGGAAACCTAGTAAAATTGAAAATCATAAAAGGTTTAGGGTTTACATACCTTCTTGATTATTATAGTAAATAATCAAATAAATCCTTCTTGAATTGACTTGGAAGCTAGCACTAGAAATTTCGTGCCTCTAATGGTTTGTACCCAAACCCTAGCAATTAGATCACTTTGAGGAGAGAGGAGGAGAAAGGATATTTTCGGCTATTGTTTTGAGAGAAGGAGTGGCCGAAAATGTGAAGGGTTAGGGCCCTATTTATAGCTAAACTAGGAAACCCTAGAAACCCTAATTTGAATATAATACAATTATTTGAAATTAGGTAATTATCCAATCTCCTAATTATCTCCAAGGGATATTATAGAAACCTTAGAATATACCTCCAAAACCATCCACCACCTTGGGAAGGTTCTGGAACCCTTGTTGTTCAATTATTAAACAATTACAGCTTAGGTCCTCACACTTTTAGTTAATCCAATTAACCCCAAAATTAATTCTAATTGATTTCTGATTAATTCTTAAGTAAATAATAATATTTCTAATTAATATATTATTCTCATAATATATTAATAAATCATCAGTTGCAATTTATTAATCTGATAGAAGATCAATAAATCAACCTCTCTCTCCAAAAAAACATTCTAGTCAATTACTAGGTTTGAGGGCAACCCAAAAGGGCTTTGCTAATAATTCAAGTATATACCAATTTAGTTATTGGCTTAGACACCTAATCCAACAATTACACCAACTAGTGTACATCCAACAAAAGGGTGTGTTACTGATGTAATGAAGAAGGGCATATTGTGAAGGATTGTCCGAAGAAGAATGAGGCTAGAAAGGAAAATATGTTGCCGAAGCCAAAGGCGAGAGCATTCCAGATGACTCTGGAAGCAGCAATGGAGGAAGCAGATGTCGCTTCAGGTACATTTCTTGTAAATGGGTTTCCTGTCAATATAATTTTTGATTCTGGAGCTAATTACTTTTTTATATCGCATAAATTTGGTAGAAGACTAGCATTGACTATAGATAAACTAGACAATGCTTTAGTAGTAGAAGTTGCTAGTGGAAAATTCGTACATGTTAGTGATTGCATTAGGAACATCGCCATCGAATTGAATGGGAATAAATTCCACGAAGAATTGTTGTCCATTGAGTTAAATGGCTTCGACATAGTGTTAGGGATGGATTGGCTTAGTGCGAACGATGCCGACATCAAGTGTAGAAAGAAGATTGTAGTGATCAAACCACCTGGAAGAGAACCATTTATGGTGTACGGGGAAAAACATAGAGTAAATTCTGGAATCATCTCCCTGATGAACGCCAGAAAGTGTTTATCCAAAGGATGTACATCACACTTGGCGTTCTTGATCGATGCAAAGAAGGAGAAGAATAAGATGTGAAGGATACCCTTGGTGTGCGACTTTCCGGAAGTCTTTCCCAAAGATCTTCCTGGATTGCCCCATAACAGACAAGTAGAGTTTAGGATAGACTTGTTACCAGGTACCACACTGATAACAAAAGCACCATATCGATTAGCACCAACGGAGATGAAGGAGTTAATGATACAACTTCAGGAGTTGTTGGACAAAGGTTTCATTAGACCTAGTTCATCACCCTGGGTAGCTCCGGTGTTATTCATGAAGAAGAAGGATGGGAACATGAGGATGTGTATAGATTATAGAGAGCTGAACCAAGCAACGGTGAATAAAAAGTACCCTTTCCCAGGGATTACCGACCTATTCGATCAGTTGCAGGGTGCAAGCTGTTTCTCGAAGATCGATCTTAGGTAAGGATATCATCAGATGAAGGTGAGAGAGTAGGATATAGAAAATACTGCATTCATAATGAGATATGGACACTATGAGTTTTTGGTTATGTCGTTCAGACTAACCAATGCTCCAACATCATTTATGGATTTGATAAATAAGGTCTGTAAACCTTTCCTATACAAATCTGTAATAGTGTTTGATGACATTCTTGTATACTCGAAGAGTCAACAGAAGCATGGCAAACACTTACTCGAAGTGTTAGAAGTTTTGAAGAAGGAGAAGCTGTATGCAAAGTTATACAAGTGTGATTTTTGGATTCAGGGAGTCCAATTCTTGGGTCATGTGGTTAACCAAGAAGGAATAATGGTTGGCCCAACAAAGATTAAAGCTATAATAAAGCGGGAACAACCAAAAGTCCCACCAAGATTGAAAGCTTTCTAGGATTAGCTGGATATTATAGAAGGTTTGTCCAAGGTTTTTCTTCGATAGCTGCTCCATTGACAACTTTGACCCATAAAATAGCTACATATACATGGAGTGAGAAGCACAAAGAAGCTTTCGAGGAATTAAAGAAGAAATTGTGTGAAGCACCGATTCTTTCATTACATGACAGAGTTGAAGACTTTGCAGTTTATAGTGATGCATCTGGATTTGGGATAGGTTGTGTTCTGACCCAGAGATATAAAGTGATAGCATATGCATCTCGACAACTGAAAGAGCACGGAAAGAACTATCCCACTCATGATCTGGAGTTGGCGACGGTAGTATTTGCATTAAAGATATGAACGCCTTATCTTTATGGCATGAAGTGTAAGCTCTACACTGATCATAAGAGTCTCTAGTATCTCTACGATCAAAAGGAATTGAATATAAGACAACGAAACTGACTGGAACTACTCAAGGACTATGAATGTGAGATACTTTACCACCCTAGTAAAGCGAACGTCATAGCAGATGCTTTGAGTAGAAAGATAAACTTGGAAAGGAAGAAACCAAGAACGTTGAGAATTGATATTTGTCTCAACAATTGTAGAGAGTATTAAGAAAGCTCAAGAAGAAGATTTGGAAGGAGATAATCGAAAAGAAGATCATTTAGGCAAAATGTTGGAATTCTATACAAACGGCCAAGGGTTGGAGGTAGTCCAAAATAGGATATGGGTGCCTAAGATGGGATGAATGAGAGATATTCTCATGGAACAAGCTCACAAGACCATGTACTCTATTTATCCAGGCATCGCCAAGATGTATAGGGATCTGAAACCTTACTACTGGTGGCCGACGATGAAGCTCGATGTTGCTAAGTATGTAGCTGAGTGTGTAACATGCGCGAGAGTTAAAATGCAATATCAGAAACTGTATGGGAGTTTAGAGCCCTTGCCTGTACCTATGGGTATGTGGGAGGACATCACCATGTATTTTGTGACCAAGCTACCCAGGACAAAAAGTGGTCACGACATGATTTGGGTAATCGTGGATCGATTCACAAAGAGTGCACACTTTATAGCTGCCAATGAGAGATGGTCTATGGATAGGCTTGAAGATGTCTACATGAATAAGATTGTAAGAATTCACGGTGTTCCCTTAACGATTGTTTCGGATCATGACTTTCGTTTCACCTCAAGATTTTGGAAGAGCCTACAGGAAGAGATGGGTATAAAGTTGTGTTTGAGTACAACCTACCATCCAAGTACTGATAGTCAGAGTGAAAGGACAATTCAAACACTGGAAGATATGTTCAGAGCATGTACCCTAGAATTCAATGGTAATTGGGATAAGCATCTACCCCTAGTAGAGTTTTTCTAAACCAATAATTACCATTCGAGCATTAAGATGGCACCTTATAAAGCCTTATACGGATAGTAGTGGCGTACACCGCCTTGTTGGCTTGAAGATGGAGAAATGCAGTTCATGCGACCAGAGATAGTCCATCAGATTGCTGAAAAGCTAAAGGTGATTAGAGAAAGGGTGTTAGCAAATCAAGATCGTCAAAAGTGCTATGCTAACAAGAAGAGACGACCAATGACCTTTGAAGTTGGAGATTTGGTGTTGCTTAAAGTCTCTCCATGGAAGGAAATTATAAGATTTGGAAAGAGAGGAAAGCTGAGTACAAGATTTATTGGACTATTCAGGGTTCTTCAGAGAGTTGGAAACCAAGCTTACAAGATGGAATTGCCAGAAGAATTGAATGGTATTCATAACACTTTCCACGTGTGTTATTTGAGAAAGTTCACGGGAAACATTCCCAATATAATTCCACTTTCACAGGTGATGATTGAAGAAGACACGAGGTTAATTGAAGAGCCTGAATAAATTGTTGACCGTAAGACGAAGAAGTAGTTATGTAAGATGGTCGAATTAGTGCTAGTGCGATGGAAACACTTGAATGTGCCGAACCTCACCTGGGAGACAGAGGATGACATGAACAGTTGCTATCCACATCTGTTTCCTGATGCATGATTCTGAGGACGGAATCATCCTAGGGGGGAGAGAATTGTAACGCCCATGTTTCCCTCTAGGAATTAATAAGATGATGTAATAGTTAGAGTCAATAATTGTAACCTATTTGAAGTAATAAAGGAGAATTATTTGAGTATTATGTGATTTATGTGTAATTTTTTACTTATTATAATATAATAAAGTAGAATAAAATACACGTCTAAATAGAATAATAATTAGGATGATTATCCGTGAAGAAAGTTCAAGTAGTTGTAACGATGATTCCAGAGATATAAGGAACACTTAAATCAGACTTAGAACGAAGAAGTTATGAGCATTTGAGGATTTGCAATTCGACCCGATACGACAACGCACGTCGTAAAAAGTGAATTTTTGTTAAGTTACTTTTTAGCCTTAGTGATATAACTGGAAGTTGTAGTAATCGTTAAACCGATAGCCTGCATATAGAGAACGTCTAAATATGACTTCACTAGAGGAAGTTATGATTTTTCTAAAATTCAGTGTAGTAGTATACAGCTCAGAAATCGAATTTTAGATCGGTCGACTTTAGCCCAAATGATCTAAATAAGAATTGAATATCTCATTAATAGGAGTTCAACGATATACAGACGGTCGGAAACGGATGCCGGATGAGAGAGTTATGGATTTTATACGAGCTTTAACAGTCTAAGCCTTTGTAAGATAACTAAAGTCAAAATTAGCCGACAGGGTCTAAATAAAAGTTGTAGATCTCATCGACAACTATCTGTGGATATAAAGAACATCAAAAGCAGAACTCTTATGAAGAAGTTATGCAATTTTGAAGATTTGAAAATCGGTACGCGCCCGTGCGCGGCGTGCACAACGTGTTTCCCGAAGATAGCCAAGTCGCCCTGTAGAAAACCGGCACGTGTCAAGCCCTGCGAAGAGGAGTACTGACCAAGCCAATTCGAAGAGCGTATAGCCCTTTGTACGTCGCACAAGGTCGTTTCTCAGCCTATAAATAACTGATGTGAGTTCATTCATTCCACACACCAATTCTATTCTCTCTCTCTCTCTCTCTCTCTTTCACTCCATTTTGGTCGGAATTTACTTAGAGTTTAGGGTACCTTAGCAAGTTCTGAGGTCCCTAGGAGCCCGACGTCTAGTAGCTATCAGCCCAAAGTTCTGCTAGTGTAGTTTTCAGACTTTTGTCTAGGGAATCCCTGTAAGTTAAATTACACTCTATTTTATTTTAGTGTAATTTATATTTAAATTCATAGTCATTGTTATGAATTTATAAATAAGAACTATTAATAATTCCAAGTTATAAAACTGATTGATCTACTTATGAGAGAGGTGTTTAGAATGGCCATCTTGGCTTGGTTGTTGGATTTCACAAAGGTTATACGCAGAAATGGTCCTGCCTCCCAACTGCCCTACCTGGTTGATCCGTATTTGATAAAACTATTGGTATTCATTGGAATGATTGATAGGTCTAGACTATTTTCAGTCACATAGAATGTTAGACTAAGACGTGGTGATAATGATACTAGGTTACGTCAAAGGAAAAGTCAGTTGCTAGAAGCAAAGAGCTGTCTGAGTTTCAAGTCATCACTTTAACAAGTGAGTGCATAGTTACTTTCATCTTACACATAGATACAAATAATTTAAGATAATTACATGCGATATGTACCTATTATCCATGTTCCTGATATCTATGCTAGATGAACGATTTATACATGTTTTACTTGATTTAAGTTGTATATGTATTTTTATACCTACAAATATATTGGGTAGAGATGGATAGATGAAAAATGATATAGATGATGAGAGATGAAAAATGAAATAAATGATGAGAGGCCTTGACTTTAAATATGATCTAGTCGTCTAACAGAGTATAGATGACAACCACAGACTATTCTAGATAGTCCACTGGAATGCTAGTAGACTCGCAACCTGTAGGTGTTTTTGAACTAAGTGTTCACTTAGTGTATTCCATCCCCCCACGGTTGCCTTATTGACATATAGTGCTAAGGAATCCCCTAAGAATTATTGTCTATCCTGAAGATGATCCTTAGGATAGGTCCCTCGAATTAGATGCCTTAGGGACAGATGGTGAGGATAACGAAATGGATAATCGGGTTGAATGATTTGATGAAAATATATATAATTAAAAGAAATTGATTATTGGGGTTGAAAACCCTATGTTCTCACCAGGCTCCCAAGCCTGACACACTCAGTTTCTTTTATTACATGTAGTGGTACGAGGGCACATGTGTGATGATCAGATGAGAGATTTATGGATTATAGGACAGTACAATAATAGATGTTTGTAAGGCGTGTATTATTTCCGTTTATGCTTATGTATTGTGTTGATGATGATATCCCAACATTTTTAATATAAATAAAAAACATTTCTTCGCAAATGCTTTGATAATATTATTATCATCTTTTTTGGGAACAAATTCCACAATATTATTCTTTAAAATGGATACTATGATTTTAAATAAGTACAAATAAATTAGTCCTTTCTGGCCGTGAAATTAGAGATGTCACACATTTCAACCATGGAGTTAGATATCCTTTCTTCTATAAGTCGCCGACATTGATCATGAATTATGGAGCATTTATTTTATCTTCCTTGCTTTTGTAGTGTCATCGGGTAGAGTTCCCACTGTCAAATAATCGTATATAGGAATAATCCAAGTAGTTTCCTCTGGTGCTATTACGTTAACTGAATCTTCGTCTATGCTCTTATTGTATAATACTTCTACTAACATTCTTTTCGACAGATGATTGAATGTCGTTTCTGTTAGCTTGCTCAACGCGTCATCTCTTTTGCTTTCACTTCGTTTTATCTTGTGAACGTTTCAAAAGATGTCGATGTCTTGCCTATTGCATTCACATCCTTTTCTATTAAGGCGTATTTCACGTCGTACGTCCCATTAATTTGGTTGGTGACAAGTAGTGAGTCAGTTAAGACTCTCTGTTTTTTGGCACCCATCTTGATTGCTAGCTGAAGTCCAGCTAGCAAAGCCTCATATTCTGCTTCAATGTTAGACGTTACGAAATCAAAGCGTAACGTGTAGGTTATCTATTGGAGCATGGAAATTCTCTACAAATAATGAGTGATAGTTAGGTTATTTATTTCCCTTTATTGTATTGTTGGTGTATTTTCTCTCCCTCCTATATAAAGGGAAAGGTGGTCATTTTTTATGTATGCACCTTTTCTAAAAATGTAATTCTAGAGAGAGAATTGGTGGGATCTCTCCCCACCAAGGGAGAATCTTCTCTCCCATGTTCTTTTCATGTTCTTATTTTTATCTCTCTTTTCCTTCTTATCTTTCTAAGAATTCTCATCATATTTTCTTCATGATTATATTTTTATACATGAGAAATTTCGAGATATTTTCTCTTCCGCATCCACCGTTCTCTCAAAAATGGGTTCTCTTATCAATTGGTATCAGAGCCGTACCTTGAAGGTTTAATTGACTAGTTCAAGGGAACGACTCCCGTTCGGTGATTATCTTGAAGTTTTTCGTATTTTTTGCAAGAATTTTTGGGTCCAAACCGGAAATTTTTGTGATGAGTTTTCTATTTTTCTGGGTTGATTCAGGCTTAGAAGAATAATTATGTTGTTGCTGCTCATTCGAGTTTTCTGCTGGAATTTATGTTCTTGAAGTTCTTATTAATTTTCTGTTGAAGAAATGAAGAAAAATGGGAGAAGAAATTAATTTCGTGGTCTTTAAAATGTTGAAGATTTGCTCTAGGAGATTTTCTTATTCTTGGAAGAAAAGACACAAATTATGTGCTTACTATTCAAGAAAGTGGAGAATTTTTTTTACCCAGCAGCTTGTAAATCTTCATGAGGTACGAAGCCCTTTATTCCTCATTTTTCTTGCTGTGGATCTTTAATTTGAAGAGATTTGGACGTAATATGTGTTTTCATAAAGCACATTGTCCTTTTTGCTCTTTTGGGTAAAGTGTATTCTACTTATATTTGTCTTCCCAAGTAAAAATCATGTGACATTGTCCAATCCCATCAACCTTTTGTCCCTTTAAACCACCTGCACACTCTTTTTCCTTTGACCAAACCCTCTTTTTCTTTCTTTTATTAACAAAAAAAAAATTTGGACCGAGGTCTGCTGAGAATACCTCAACCCTTTGTTACTGAACCTCGTCCTACCACAGCCCTTTGTCCCTTCTAACCGTAGCATTTTGCCTCCTCTCTGACTCCGGACAGCAGCCTCGGACCGAAGCCTTAGTCCGCAGGCACTCGTCCACTTCACTTTTGACCGCGTCTGCTTCATTCGCAACTTCGGACGCATCCTTCCCCACTCCGGTTTGAACCACTGCCTTCTTTTCTCCGGTTCGGACCGCATCATGCTCTTACTTCCTCGCTACCGCAGCTCATCCGCCGCTGCCTTGCCTTGCCTTCCTTCACACCCGCGTCCGAACCGCAGTCACCCCATCCGCACCCTTATCCCTCTGCATCCCCTCCTCACCTCCACCCGCAACCTCCCTTCCCTCCTCCTCTCAGCTTCGCCCCTCCCTCCTTTTCTTCTTTCTTCCTTCTTCCCTTCTTACTCCTTCCCCCCTCCTTCCCTCTTCTCTTCTTCTTTCCTTCACTCTTTATCTTCTCATCCCCCCCCCCCCCCCCCGCCCTCCTATTTTTTTTAAACCCGCTTATTTTTTTTAGTCCTTTTTTTTTTCTGTTCAGCCATTATTATTATTATTTTTTTTCTAATTATTTTTTTTAACAACAATTATTTTTATTTAGATAATTATTTTTTTTAAGACCAAATTTTTTTATTTTGCCAATTTTTTTTATTTATTTATTAAAACCAATTTTTTTTTTAAAACCAATTTTTGCCACAACCTAACCTTGGTTAGTCACATTGGTTCATTTCATGCAGATTATTTTGGAAGATTACTCCATACCGCAGTCGGACTTCATATTATTCTTTGTGATGTTTGCACCGCAACGCCACCTGATCATCAAAGTTGTTTCGCATTCTTCACTTTATGGGATTTTATGACTTGGCGCTCTTGATCTTCGGTTGACGAATCATGTATCTTGAGCATGTGGACTTTATTTTCTTTTGAAGACCACTTCGAGAGTTTCGGCACCACAGTTTGGGTATTTTGGTATATTTTCGGCACAACATATTATTTTCTCATGCAGAGTGATTCTTCTTTCTATGGTATTTGTTCGTGCAGCTTCAGCAATTCAATCACCCATCTTCTCATGACAACAGAGTATCTCTTTTACTCTATTTCTCGTGTCTTATCGAAACCCTTCATACATCTAGGGAGAGCCTTCTTATCTCTTGGTATCCGACACTCTCCATCCCGATGATATATTTATTTTTGATATCCGGTCCTTGGTTATCAAAAATAGGGAGAGAATATTATGATATCATCCAGATATGTTTTTATGATTGTTTGAGTTTGGATTTTTGAAGACTTCTGAAGACGATGATTTATTTAGTGATGCGATGTGGAACTGATTTTTGGTGTTCACGGATCAAATTTTTGGCATTACTAGATGTTTCCCGGTTCCAGATTATTTATTATTCGGACTCCATCATAGGATGATTCTTTGTGTTTGCATCTGGTTCAGATCTTATGATTTTTCGAGTTTGGATTTGTGATATTTTGAAGACGAAGATTATTTTGGCGATGTGACGTGACACTTATTTTTGATCTTTTGATCAAAATTTTGGCATTGCTGGACCATGTCATTGGACTCACATTATTTATTATCCGGACTTCATTTTGTTTGGATGCTTCACATTTTTAGCAGGTTATTTTTTGAAGAATTTTGGTGTATAATGATTCGAGAACTAGAGATGTTTTTCTGACTTTTTGAAGCCGAAGTGTTTCTTTTATTGGATCTTCAACTTTCTCATGGTGAACTTCTTCTTGTTCATGGCGCTTATGACTAGTTTGAAGATTTGGATCTTATTCTTCTGCGTCATTGGTGGTGCTTTGAAGCCGAAGACCTTCATTGTTTAGAGATTCATGGCGAGTTTCAGACATCACAGACACTTCAGAGTTTCAGAGACATTTCAGCACTTGGTTCTCATTATGTTTCATTTTATTATCACACTTGCTAGTCGGATTATTGTATTATAGCCTTGTATCACTTATTGTATCTCTCATCATTTGTAAGCATTTAGGGAGAGAATGTTGGAGCATGGAAATGCTCTACAAATAATAAGTGACAGTTAGGTTATTTATTTCCCTTTATTGTATTGTTGGTGTATTTTCTCTCCCTCCTCTATAAAGGGAGAGGTGGTCATTTTTTATGTATGCACCTTTTCTAAAAATGTAATTCTAGAGAGAGAATTGGTGGGATCTCTCCCCACCAAGGGAGAATCTTCTCTCCCATGTTCTTTTCATGTTCTTATTTTTATCTCTCTTTTCCTTCTTATCTTTCTAAGAATTATCATCATATGTTCTTCATCATTATATTTTTATACATGAGAAATTTCGAGATATTTTCTCTTCCGCATCCACCGTTCGTTCAAAAATGGGTTCTCTTATCATTATCTCGTCTCCGTTGGGATTGGTAAGGATGAGACCATCTCTTGATCCCTTCTTTCCTGCTGTGCCATCTATATATAGAGTCCACATGCATGGTATCTCCACATGGTCTTGTGCTTAGGATCTATATGGTTGATGTATTGTTCGTGCGGTATCTCTATCAAGAAATATGCCAGCGCTTGACCTTTAATGCTTGTTCTCGGATGGTAATCTATGTCATGTTTTCCCAATTTTATGGCCAACTTTTCCAACCTTCCTGACTTCTATGGTTTTAGCAACACAAGTTTGAGCGGTAGTGTTGTCAGCAACTTGACATGATGGGCTTGGAAGTATCGTCTCAATCTCCTTGCTACGTAAACCAGTACCGATACCACCTTTTCTAATATAGGGTAATTCATTTCAGCCCCTTGCAATGCTCTGCTAAAAAAGATACAGGAAATTGCCTTTCTCCTCTCTCAACCGTCAAGACTACCGATATGGCGTCATTTGTGGCGGACAAGTAAAGTGACAATGTTTCACCTGGGACTGGACTAGCCAGGGTTATCAATATCTAGAGCGCTTTCTTTAATTCTCGTAATGCCTGTTTTTCTTGCGGTGTCCATCAGTAATTACGCTTTTCTACACAACCCTTCAGTGTTTGGAATAGTGGTAAGGCTTTGTCTGCTGATCTTGCTATGAATCGACCCATGGTAGTGATCTTTCCTTTCAATACTTGAATGTCCTTCAAGCTCCTCAGTTCTGTGGTGTCTAGCAAATCCTTCACCTTCTCTGGGCTCAAACGTATTCCTTTATTGGTGATGTAGTACCCTAGAAATTTCCCTCCTGTACTCCGAATGTGCACTTTGCCAGATTGAGCTTCATGCGGACTTTTTCCAGTGTCTACAATGTGTCTTGGACATCTTTCAGTAGTTCTATCTCACCTAGACTTTTAATCACCATATCGTCCACGTATACTTCAATATTTCTTCCAATATGATTAAATATTTTGTCAATCAATCGCTGATATATTGCTCCCGCATTCTTCAAACTAAAGGGCATTTTTTTGTAACAAAAGGTTCCATGATCCGTGTTCAATGCGTTATTCTCTTCATCTTCTTTCTTCATCAGTATCTGGTGATAAACCATATACACATTTAGGAAACATTTCCATTTAAATCCTTGCAGCGATTTGACTTTTTTTATCTATTTCTAGGAGTGGATAGGAGTATTTAGGGAAAGCTTTATTAAGTTCTGAGTAATCTGTGTACATCCTCCAGCTTCCATTGCTCTTTTTCACCATAATTGGGTTTGCAATCCATGTTGGAAAAATGGCCTCCCCGAGTCCCGACTATGTTGGACTCCACAAGCTTGGCGATCTCAGCATTGATTGCTTTGTATCTCTCTTCGACTTGGCCTCACTTTTTCTATTTTATGTTGCAACTACCTGGGATTATGTTAATATTATGCTTGATGACATATCGATCAACACCCACCATATATGTTGGTTTCCATGCAAATACATGTACGTACTTCTGAAGTAGCTCTATTAACTTCCTCCTTGTTGAAACAGGTAGTAGTGTAACTATATGTGCTTTTGGTTCAGGGTAATTTGGGTTAATAATCTCATTTTCATCCGATTTCTCCTCTCATGGGCATTTGACCCCCTTTTGGATATCTGCTACTCCCATGACCTGATAATATTTGTTTCGTGTCGTGTTTCAGCTACGATGACTGCAGGTCCATTGGCCATGTGGAATTTGACAATTCCATGGATTGTCGATGGTATGGCTCCGAACCTGAGTAATGACGACCTTATGCGGATAATATTATGCTCCGTTGGGTGGCGCATCACAACGAATTCTACCAACACTATCTTTTGCCACATGTTATCGTGACTTTGCAAGGACAGTGGTAGGCGGATCGTTCCTGATGACTAGAGACTGACCTGTAAATCCGGTTAACCATTCGGCCGAGGGTTGTAGTCCTTCTCTCCACTCCATGGGAAGTTGGTTGAAATAATGTTCGTAAATTATGTCAACAGAACTTCTCCTGTCTATGCATGCCCTGTGGATCACGGATTTACATATGTATGCTTGAATTGTTAACGGATCGGTCCCATTCCAGTTTCATGGCCCGAGATCATCTATAGAGAAGTTAAGGTTCATCATGTTATTTTCCAGGTCATCTACATCTTTTTCCCATGAGTAGCTCCGTCGATGTGTGTGAATAGATAATAGTTCTTGTAGCTTCTCCATCCTCTTAAAATTATCCATTGTTAGTCTATGTGGTGGTCTCCTTTCTTCCCATTGGGCTCGCAGATTTCTCATTATCTCGATGAAATTTCCTTTTAGTTTCTTCTCTTTAATTTCTCGTCGGAGAGAGGTGCAGTCTGCTCTGTCATGTGTTGTACTTCGGTGATACTCACATAATATGAGTTTTTCTTTGCCACTCTTCTCTTCCTGCCTATCAGCCACCACATAGACATTTGTCTGCCGTGATCTTATGTCGTCTCTTTGGTATGGTTGGTACCGCCTCGACAATCTAGCCAACTGGAAAGATTGCCAGTGATTACTATTTCCGCCCTCAATGTTCTAACCACCGCGTTGATCGGTGTGTCGTGATTTGGCATCAGCTATTGCTTTGAGATATGCTTGTTTGACCGTTGTTACTATTTCCTATCGTAGGTATTTCTCTACCCGCTCGTTGAGTTCATTTCGTGTCTAAGGTGTCTTCCATATAAATATTTTGAATAATTCACCTGGAAATAATCTCAATGTAAATGCGCCAGTGGCCATACTTCCATCTTGACCTGGTATGTCTAGAGTCGCTTTGGTGAAACGATCAAAATAATCCTTCACCAATTCTCCTTCCTTTTGCTTGAATCTAATGATTGCGTGTGTATCTCCCCGGTATCTCTGTAGTTGCATGAAGTTTTTTAGGAAAGTGTATTTTAGTTGTGCAAAGTTGCTTATACTTCCTCGGGCCAATGTTTTAAACCACGTTCCAACATTTCCATCTAAGGTTATGTGAAAGTACGTGCACCAAAATCTATCATCCAGTTTCAACGAGGTCATTATCCACTCATACATGTCGATATGTCTGTCTGGATCTGTTGTTATGTTATATGTTTTCAATTTCGGGAGTTTGGAGGTGTTTGGTATCTCATAATTCAATGGGTCTGCTATGAACGGAGAGCTCAAGCTATGCCCTATTGAGTTGTAGGCGAAATAAGGTTGATAAAGTGGTGTGTGGACAAAAGTATGGTGAGTAGTGTAAGGATATGAAGGGTGATATTTCCATATTTATACATATTTTTAGTCATTATTTTAATACATTTTAAGCTATATTTTGGTTAATTGCAAAGATATTTTGTACTTATTAAGTTAAATTCTATTTTGCAACATAAAATGGACAATCTCAAAGAAAAGGATCAAACCTGAAGATTGCTCGAAACTTGGAGGTCAAAGTTACCATTCAATAGAGAAGAAGCGTACAAAAGAATGCATGCCACAACGTGGCAATCTAAAGGCCACGACGTGACCACCTTTCTTGACACAAAAGCTTCCCGGGATTTAGGGCATACGCATTTTAAGTGATGACCAAAGCGTGGAGCCTAACTCCAAAGACGTGGCAGCCAATTTTTGGAAACTATATATATATATATATATATATATATATATATATATATATATATATATATATATATATATATATATATATATATATATATATATATATATATATATATATATATATCGAACCTTAGGTCTAATTTCAGGAGTTGTCTTGGGAATTAAGATAAGAGCTGTGACTAAAACCCCCTGGAGAACCCTAGGAAGTTTTGAATTCGTTTGGAGATCAAACTTTGAATATAATTAGAAGAAGAAGAACTTATAATCATTCGGTTTTCATTAGATTAATCATGTCTAGTTTAAATTCTTGTGTTTTTATGTGTTTATTTTCTGCAATGAGGATCTAAATCATTAGGCTTTCATTTAGTGTATATAAACCTTAATATTATCTGTTAGTTTCTCTTTTCATTCATTTTATGAAATTGGTTTAGCTTGTGTTTGATTATCAATACCTAGCATGCTAAAGTTTTAATCTTTGTTGTTTAGATTCAAGATAAGTGTAGTTGAGTGATCAATTTAATTGCATGAACTTGTTTACCTAGTTATTTATGATCATTAAATTGCTAGAGCTAGGATTGGCCAAATTCTAGATTATATAATAAAGGTAACAACTTTAACTATGTTAGAGAACATAATTTGATCATAATTGTGTTTGGTAATTTGTCTTGATCATAGATCATTGTCTTAGATATGTCTTACATAGCCCAATAATCTTAAATAATCAATTATATGTTCACTTGTGTATGATCATTGCATAGTAGTTCATGAATTGGTGAAAAAATTAGGAGATCGGATCAAGATACTTAATAATATCTATATTGGTAACCAACTGAATAAATCAATGATTTGAAACTAACCATAGGAAAAAGGGGGATTCAAAGCTAAACGAAAGTGTCTTCATAATCTTGATTACAATCATCTTAGTTAATTTTTTGCTTGATTTTGAGTTAATTAAGTAGTTAAGTTAATCTGAACTTTCAAAATCAGATAAAACCCCCAATTTAGCTATTGTTTTTAGATTAATTTTCAATAATTACTCTTAGTTAATCGATCCATTTTGTGAGGTAAAAACCACAAAAAGTTATTTTTCTGCATTGTTTAATTTTTCTGTGTAACCGACCCCCACCGTGGCGACTAAATTGCCACGACGTGGGTGTTGTTCATTTTCAGTTTTTCGTTTATTTTTAGTTCGTTTTTATGCTCTTATTTTCAGTTTTATTTTAGTGATATATGACCAGGGAATCACATCTTCCTATTGTACCACCACTTGAAGATCTAGAATCTGTTTTCCATAAAAAGAAAGACAAAAAGGTTGACGGGTCAACTAGTAGTTTTCACTTCGATAAATTTGAAATCTTTGATAAGACTCCTGATAAGAATGGTATTGGGTACGAGCCAGAAACCGAAGACGATTCAGAGGACGACGCAAAGAGCAAGGTAGAATAGATGTTGGACATCACGACCATGACGATGGAAGAGTACAAACGAAGGAATCGTAACGATAACGGTCCTGGTGTTGTTCCACCCGAAATACTAGCTGCAAAAAACTTCGAGCTCAAGGGCTACATTCTCGCGATGCATAAAGACGTACCGTTTTTCGGGAAAGACTATGAAGATGCTTTCAAGCACATTGATGAAGTATTGGACATTGAAAACTATTTCAATGTTCCAAATATTTCAAGAGATGCAGTTTTACTAAGGATGCTTCCAGTGACATCTACTGGAGATGCGAAAATTTGGTTGAAGTCACTTGCACTTGGAACTATTAGAAATTAGGCCAACCTTCGTGTAGCATTCATAGAGCAATTTAGTCCTCCGTCAAAGATAGCCAAACTCAAAAAGAAGATTGTTAATTTCCAAGAGAACGATGGTGAGTCCTTATATGAAGCTTGGGAGAGGTACAAGGGATTGCTAAGCAATTGCCTTCAACACGATCTCAATGTGTAACACAAAGTTTCTGTACTCTATGATGGGGTATGACCACAAGGCAACTCCTTGATTCTCAAGGACCAATGACAAAGAAGAATCTCGGTACTATTAAAGAATTAATAGAAGAATTCGCCAAACACTCTAGAGAATATCACAACCCTCGAGAGGATATGATAAGAGGTAAAGGAAGTGGAAATGGAGCTTCGGAGGAGTTAGTAGCTATGATGGATCAACTAGAAAATATGGACCGTTGGATGACAAGGATGGGTCAATAAATACATGCCACACAAGTGGGGTGTGACAATTACAATGGACCACACTTAATGAAAGATCGCGATTTGTATGAGAATGGGAACCGAAAAGCGCAAGTATGCTACTCTAGTGGTGACCAGTTTGATGAATATAGGAGGAATACCAAGAGGGAATGGTTGTCATATGAAGAATACAAGAAACAAAAAGAAGAAAAGTATTGGCAAACTGGGTGAGGCTTTTACCAAAAAGAACAACCACCACCCGAGAAGAAACTGGATTCCGAGTCAATGCTCAATAGATTCATGGAATATTTTGAAAAAAGACATGATGTTGCTGATGTTACCAATAGAAACCAACAAGCTTCCATTAAAAACATCGAGACTCAACTTGGTCAATTGACTAAGCTCATTAACGAACAGTTACCATCCAAAAATCCTGATCCAAAACCACAACCTCACGTCATGGCCATAACCATTAAAGAAGACACTGTCTCTAAGCCTTTCGTGATCTTAAATGAAGCCTCTAAGTAGCCCAATCCAGATCCAAAAGAAGCGGAAAAAGAAGAAAAAAACAAGTTGATGCCCAGTACCCACGACGTGGCGACGAAGAGGCCATGTCCTAGCCACCGCAAAATGAAAAATCTTCTTTGAAATCGTATCGGCCTCCACTTCCTTATCCATCTCGAGCCAAGCGAAACCCACTGGAGTTGGAGCAGAAAAAAAAATTTGGAACATGTTTAAACTTACACAATTTGCTAAGGATGTAATGAGAAATCGGAAAGAGTTGGAAAAAGCGTCAACCATCGTGCTTAACGAACTATGTACTGCATCCATCACTAAGGGATTGCCAACAAAAAAGGGAGATCCGGGCCGGTTAACTTTACCTTGCGAATTCGGAAATTCAACTATTATAAATGCTTTAGATAATTCATGAGTGAGTATTCATCTAATTCCTTATTTCTTTTAAAAGAAGCTCCGGTTGCCAAAATTGAAGAGCATAAGAATGACAATCCACATGGCGAATCACTCAATTACCCATCTGCACAAAATTGTAGAAGATTTATTAGTCAAGGTTAGGAAATTTGTTTTTCATGTCGGATTTTTTGTGCTTGACATGAAAGAAGACGAGGACCTTCCCATAATATTGGAAGACAATTTATAAGCACCAATCATGCCCTTGTTGATATCTATGACTCTAAGCTTACACTTAGAGTGGACAATGAAGAAATAACTTTTGGAATGAACCAACGAGCAAGTCCAAACCAATTTATGAATGAAATGTTAAGAGTAGATGATTTAGATGGGGTAATGGAGAACAAGGAAAATGAGGAAGGAGTCAGTGAGTTAGAAGAAATAGAGAAAATGATGGAGGAGATAAAAGTTTGGAAGATACCACAACCGCAAAAGGATGTTAAGCTCACGAAGCCTTGAGCTTCAATTCCAGTGACATTTGAAGAATTCACATCCACTACACCAAAGGTGGAAAATAAAGAAAACTATTCTGGCGAGGAGATGAGTGAAAAGGAGATTGAACAAGAGATAAATGAGTCGATCCTTGAAAAGATGGAAGTGGAAGCAAGGAAACACTCAGAAGATGAAGGGAAAATGCAACTTCTTGGACAAAGCAAAGGGTTGAAATGCAAACACGAGGAAAGCGCCAACGAAAAAGAAGAGGGAAAACACGAAGATAGAGTATATAAGCAGAGTTGTGGCCTACAAAAGGAGGTGGAAGGAACAGAAGTAGAAATGCGAGACTCCACTCTACTTGCAGCAATGTAGAGTGGGAAGGAGTCCAACTCACGACTCCTACAAAAGAAGCGCTTGTCGGGAGGCAACCCGATCTATTTGGTTTGCATTTTCTTTCATTTTCCTTAATTACTTTTTGTTTTCTTTTTAAATTTTTGTCTTGGATAGTTTGTCTTCTCATATTTGATTCCTGCGTTTATTCAAGTGTGGGGTAAATTAATGCATGTTTGTGGGTAAATTGGATACAATTTTGGTTGAAAATTTTGCATTTTCATTAAATTTTAAACCCCACGGCGTGGTTTCTTAAGTCACGACGTGGCGATTTGAAAATTCTCATAATTTGTGTCGTGAAACAGACCACGCTATGGCCTTTAAAAACGCCACGATGTGGCTTTTAAAAAATGCCACGATGTGACTTTTAAAAATGCCACGACGTGGCGTATAAGGGGGGCCCGTTCATGTTTTTTAACCTAAAATAGATAGATTTTATTATTACTTTCTCATAACCCACGATTGCACCGATTCTCTGCCCCACACTTCGAATTTCGGCTATCTTCTCCAGTTACTTTTTGATTTCGTGTTTTATCCACTCAAAGGTACGAATCCTTAGTTATGTTTCACTTAATTTTGCTTGTTTATGCTTAATTTTAGATAAGGGTCCGATTTTAGGGTTTGTTTGTAGAAATTTTTATTTTTTTAGTAAAATGTTGAATGCATGCCTGATTTTTGAGTCTAGATAAGTCATACATTGAATCCCTTTTGAAAATTGTGAAAAAAACCGGCTAGAACAAGTCCCGATCGAACTCTTGCTGTCACACGTAGGCCACAACGTCACGTTTATGAACCACGACGTGGGGACTTGGTTCACATAACCTATTAGTTTTCTATTTAAGCTCATCTTTTGGGTTTTTTGTTTCGATTGGTTTTTATTATTTTTATTTTGTAGAAATGGCAGGAGGGAGAGGTTCTCAACAAGCTCAAAGTGACGTACCAAACATGCATCCATTTTACCAATTCCCACAAGATATGCCACAAGATATTTTGGAACGATTCAACAACCGTTTGGGGTGGCTTCATAATTGGGACTTTGCAGTTGGTCTCGTCATTGATTGGGCTTGGTTGACTCGTCATGGGATTATGGATAGAGTGAACCCGTATTTGGACAAATTTTATAAGGGTGATGGGTTTTCTTTTGCTTGTAATGGGTGGAGGAGCTTATTTGAAATTTAAGAACCCGTTTACTGTGAGTTATTAGTTAAATTCTTTGCAACAGTTAACTTTGATGTGAACACTATGGATTTGCGGTTTGGGAGGGCGCTTACTTTTCGACTTGGAGGGCAATATCACGAGTGTAGCCTCACGTAATTTTCTTGGAAGATGGGATTATATGGTAGAGATGAGGTTATTTCACCTCAATTTTCTTTATTTTTCCAAGATACAAGGAGAGGTTTTCCTCCCGAGGTGCAAGATGTAGGGTATTGGCAAGAAATCACCAATAGGACGTATGAATCAAAATCATCTCAAGAAAGTTATATTTGGTCTTTGATTCATCGATTTCTTCACCGACTTCTCATGTTTAGCATAAATCAAAAGAAGCACAGGGAAAAAGTTCCAAGGAAGAATATTTTCTATTTGTGGAGTATTATTACACATGGCATTTTCAATGACATACCCTATATTTTGGCTCGATTCCTAAGAGAAAATGCGGTGAATTCGAGGGCAGGGAGCCTAATAACCGGTGGACATTTATTGACCTTCTTAGCGAGATCTTTTGGTATTTTAAGCCCGAGTTTGGTTGGTTCATTGACTCATATTCTGAGAAATGTTCTCACTACTCATTTTTTGGAGACGATATGAGCGGTAGAGATGGTGAGAGCGGTTTATTTGATACCAATGGATGACCCAGTATTGCCCGTTGAGTAAGTGGAGGAGCTAGGCCAAGGGGGCGATGAAATGTTCGATGACGAGAGGAACAAGACCAACAACCACCGTGAGATATACCCATGGGAGGCATTCCGTATGACCCATTTCAAAACGGGGTTGCACTTATTTAGACAACATTCGCAGGGGTGTGAGTTATATAGGACAATCTTTAGATGGGATATATTCTCATTTTCACATTGAGCGCTCACCACAAATTCCATAACAAATGCCTTACATACCGACTTGGCAAGTGTTGTGGGCCGTTGGAAATGATGGAGTCGGGATTAGCGTGGCGCGAGATGATGATGATGAGGAGTGATGACAATTATACTTTTTCTTTTTAGTTTTTAGTTTTATGTTTGGTGTGGTTTGTTTGTTTAGACTATTTATTTGTTTTGATTTTGGTGTGTTTTATTTAAGTTTGTAACCGGATGATGATGTTGTTTTCTTCTATTACCTAGGAAGTTTGTTTTATTATTTGGTTGTACAGGATTGAGGGTTATTTTTTAGTGAAAATTTAATTCGTGGGAGTTGAAGCGTGTAATCAAGAACCATAACTTTGCATAAGTGTGGGGTGCGTCTCGAGAGTTTGTGAGAATTCTAGATATAAAGAAGATTAAAATCTGCCTTGTGCATGAGTGAAGTGAATTGGAAAATTTCCCAAAAGTGCATTTTTGCTGAAGTTGTGTTTTGGCGTATCTCAGATTCCACGACATGACTTTCAAACTACCACGTCATGGCATTAATATAATTCCCGATGAAAACGTTCCTAGATACCACGACGTGGCGTATGCTTTCCCGCGTCGTAGCTGCGTTATAATGAATATTCTTGAAGAGTTCACACCACATTTTTTGAAGTCAACGTTTTTCATTCTATTTATCCAGCACATTCACAAGAAGAGGGTCCAGTTTCCATATATTAATGAGATGTTCAAGCTTTCCTACAAAGAATCGGATTCGATCTCGCTAGTACTACCCCAGGGGAGTCTGTTCATTTTTCTCCATTTTCTTTACTTTTATATGCTTTAATTGTGTTAAACATACAATGAGGACATTGCATTAATTAAGTGTGTGGTAGGGGATTGAAGATAGGAATACAGGCAAATTGATAAAAATGACTAGGATTAAAAATTTAGAGTATAAAGACTTAAAATAATGGTCTAATTTTAAAAATCTAGTTAAATTTTGATATATTGGTTTTGGGACTTAGGTTGCTAGTGTTGTGTCGGACGATCCGATGCAAGCTTTGATGTTTAATTGAACCAATATATGTTTTAGTGTATTTGTCGCTTCCCTATCCTAATGAAATCATGGGACAAAAATATAACTTTGTTTAGCTTGAGGGACATACTACGTTTAGAATCGTAGGGGAGCTTATGTAGTCATTGCATTTTAGACTAATACCTTTAACCAATACGGGTTGAAGTTAAGTTCCCTTGCTTAAGCATATGTTTTTCTTTTTAGGATTTTTAGTTTTGAGTGAAAAAGTGAGTTGTGAAAAAGAAAAAAAATAGAAAAGAAAAAAAAGTTGCAAAAGTTTGAGTGAATAAGAGTCTAAAAGCTATGAAGATCAAGAATTATGAAGAAAAGTTCAAAAGTTCCAAAAATTGAAGACTCAAGTTGAAGAAATTGAAGAATAAGGCAAAAGTTCCAAAAATCAAAGTTATATTATTTATTGTAATTTTTCTTTCTCCGTGACATGTTACCACCATCCTGATCTGAAATACCATGAGACAAAATGATCAAGATACCCAAAAAGGGATCCTTCCACACCGGTTCTCCTTAGAGCTTCCAGATCTAACATTAGTTCGGGTACAAGTCCTGTGCTTCCAGTAGTATGGGCCCAATACTACCTTCCACGCCTACATGTACCTTCCCAAGGCTCTACCTGATAACTCTAATTCGTCCCAGAATAAAACATATTTCACAAACTACCGCATAACTCAAATCCTATGCTATCCTAAGATTTTCTCAATCCGCTTAAACCAGAACTCAAATCAATCATAACAGGTTGCCTTATGCATGCAAATTATACATAGAACATGATCAAATAGACTTTCGAATAACAGACTCTACCCTAGGACCACAACCAAACAAGGAACAGGAAATAAGGCCAAATCAATTATTCTAAGGCTATAAGACCCTAACCGTATATAATTTTGAAAGCATACACATAGCAAGATCCATATGATTATCACATTCCAAATATCAACCTAGCATGGCTAACATTCTGGGGAAAATACTTACTTGAGCTCGACCGATTACGCGCATTGCACTCTCCTTTTTTTCTTACAAGAATAGATTTTTAAAAGTTTTTAAATTATGATTTTTGAAAACAATTTTTACCATTTCCTTAGTTTGAGTCCTGACACACCCGAGAGTGTGCTCGAACCGCTCAAACCAAGGTTTTGATACCAACTTGTAACAGCCCAAAATCCCAATAAAATTTTTCATTTTTAATTAATAATTCATTTCCATAAATCATAAAATTCCAATCACAATTGTTTTCAAATCCATAACATCAGATAACTTATTCATAAAATCAGAGTGTCCTCAAACAAAACGCCATAGAGTGCATGTCGCGCCATCACGCTGGGCCCTTGCCCTTAGATCCTGAAGTACCTGAAACAACCAACAAATTGTAAGCTCATGCTTAGTGAGTTCCCCCAGAGCATACCCCACATAACCATATAATCATATAATCCATATCAATCACATAAGCCATACATATAAACATATAAGGATGTCGTGGGCGTCTCCCAGGGTCTTGCTCCAGGATGCCATGGGCTCCCCCACATGGTCTTACACCTATGTGCCATGGGCTCCTCCCATGGTTTTTACCTGGAAAGCCATGGGCTCCCCCACATGGTCTGACATCCAAGTGTCATGGGCTCCCCCATGGTCTTTACCTAGAAAGCCATGGGCTCCCCCACATGTTCTTACATCCAAGTGCCATGGGCTCCCCCCATGGTCTTTCATGCAAATATCACATAAACAACTAGCATACCACGTAGCATATAATCAACTAGCATACCATATATCACTACATCAACTAGTGTACCACATATCACAAAATGGGCCGACCATGGTTCCTTCGACCCATTGGTATGGTGAGGAGACTCACCTCTGTCTGCAGAACCTGGAACTGCTCTCCTAACAGTCTGAAACCATCTGTGTTGAACAATAATGACATTAACCCAAAAATTAGGATTAACACAATCTAATTAAAGAGCCTAATTATCTAAACCCAAGTCCTTCCATAATGGCCCAAAAGTCTTTCCTTTGCTAATGGGCTTAAAGTCCATGTACAATGCTATTAATGGGCCGCATGGCCCAATAAGGACCAACCATATCAACCATGGCCCAAAACAGATAAATTGGACCACCAACTCAAAACATGACCAGGCCCAATAACTGATTAAGGCCCAAAGGGATTACAAGCCCAAAACAAGCCCAAAGTCCAACTAGAGTGCGTACGCCCTGCGTACCACTCCAATACTCTCAGCGTACTACCCCTTCAAGCAGTACGCATTGCGTACTCCACTCTACGCGCGACGTACAATCCGGATGTGCACATTTGACCATTAAGTGCTTAACACTTGGGATTTCAACGTCCAACTTTATATCTGAGTCCAATAAGACATCCTAAGGCATAAATTTGGCAACTTTATGCCTTTGCATTCTCCATATGTCCCCAACAACCCATTAAGACCTTTCCAAGGGTCTTAACTCTTGCATGTGGTCAACACACCCATCAAGATTGCATTTTTATGGTATGAATGAACCAAGGGACCTCAGATCTACTCTTCCTACGCTCTGGAGTTGCTCCAACTCTCAAGAGATGATCCATGAACACAAAAAGGGACTATATAGAAAACCCTAACTCTAGAAATGACAATGATGACCAAGGAGAAAGCTTTTTACCTCCTCAAGCTTCCTAAGCGGCTCTAAATGTAAGATCCAGAAGCCCTTCGTCGTTTAATCTTGTTTCCTCCTCTTCCTTGTAGCTAACACACCAAGAAGATGGTGTTAAAGCACTCACAAGCTCAAGAACACACACTCTAATGATTTTAGGGTTTTAGGGACGTTTGAGGGTGAAGGAGGCTGATTAGGGTGATGTTAAATGAGATAAGGATACTTATATAGGTCTTATGTCCGAAAATTAGGGTTTGAACATTCTTCAAGTACGCCCCGCGTACCCTTTGGTACGCCCAACGTACGTGCTGACCCTCTGCGATCATCCATGCATGGTACGCTAAGCGTACTCCTGAAGTACGCCCATCATACTTAAGGGACCATTATGCATTACTTATAATTTCAAGGGTTCAAATGGTAATACCTGATTTGGAGTGTTACAATAAATTACACACCAACATAGTTCCAAAACCAAAATCATGAAATAGAGTATCCCAAAATCATAAGTTAATAAAAATCCAAGAAGATATGCACAATTACGCCTTTGCCTTGCCCCTGCTCCCAGATGTACCTGAAACCATAAAATCAAACTGTAACCCAAAGCTTAGTGAGTTCCCCTAAGATGCCACCACACAAACATATAATAGCATGCATACTAGGTCCTCTGTCATCATACTGGACTACCCCTAAGCCCACAGCTAAATCTGGATTTCCCTCCCGGCCCACAACTTATGTATGGTTGCTCCCGATCCCACAACATAAATCTAGATTGCCTTATTGGCCCTCAGATTATGTCTGGATTGATCCCAGGTTTATTGGCTTCCGCACAGAGTAGTATTGCCTCAACCCAACCGCACTCTGTCGACATATGCAACAGATAAACATATAACCGGCAAATAGATAATCATGCATATCTACCAGTCTAACAGAACACAACAATATAGCAACATCATATATACCAGGATACATCAAACAACCTAGTGGGCCAGCATTGGTGCATTTGACCCACTAGTACAGTGAGGAAAACTCACCTCACAGCCTGAAAGATAGCTGAACAGGTCACTGCTCCAAACACTGTCTCTACAGGTCACATATAAAGTAAACATGCCCCTAGTCTCAATCTACTATTCAAATTACCCCAAATGACCTAAAGTCAAACTTGGTCAAAGTCAATAGTCAATGGTCAAAAAGTCAAAGGTCAATACCAGACAGAGAACGCCCTGCGTAGAGAATCACTTGGCTTTTATAGGACAACATAGAGATACGTGTTGCGTACCCATATGTATTCCCTGTGTACTTACGTTGAAGCTAAACATTCTATTAAGTGCTTATTTCCTTAATACCTTTCACCCAATACTCATATCTAACCCTAATGAGCATACCAAATCATAAATTTTCCAACTTTATGCCTTTGCATTAAAAAGTTTCCAAATCTAAAACCCTAGCTTAGTATACAATCCCAAGCTCCATATCTCATGCATGTATGGAAAAAAAATTACCAAGATTACATTTTTTATGACTCCATGCGCATAAAAACATCTGAAAATGATACCCATAGGGTCTGGAGTAGCTCATACCCAACTAGACCAAGAATATAGGCAAAAAGGACATAGACCTAAAAGCTAACAAGATATATCAAGATATTCATCAAGTTCTGAACTTTATACCTCCTGGAGAATGCTTATAAGATGTAAATCCCATATCCACAAGGCTTGAAGCTTTCCAAGTGCTCCCCAATGGAATCCTTCCTTCAAAGATGAACACAAAACACTTAAACAAGCTCAAAACTCACAAATGGAGATTAGGGTTTTGAGGTGGCTACTTAAAGGGAGTGGATGATGATAATAGAAGGCCTCAAGGGGATTAGAGACTTTAATTAGGGCTCAAAACCCCGAAATTAGGGTTTGTGCTCTAGCCACGAACGCCTTGCGTACTCAGACTTAAGCCCTGTATAAGTCATTAAAACCCCGCCTTCAAGCATCCTTCTACGTGCTGCATAGAAGGCCACATTATGTCCTGCATAATGGCAAAACTTCACCATTTATTTTTGTAATTAGGGACAGAGATTTACATGTAAGACCGGGTGTTATAATTCTCCCCCACTTGAATCAGACTTCATCCTCAGTGTCCTCAGCTGCAAATAACTCTAGCTAGTGCTCCCACATATCTGCCTCAGGCTCCTAAGTCCACTTAGAACCTTTTCGATACTGCCACTGGACCTTGACCAAAGCTACCACATTGTTGTGCAAGTTCTTTGTTTTCCTATCTAAAATCACTATTGGTCTATCCACATAATTTAGGCACTCATCAACATGAATTTCCTCCAATGGGATCACCGCCAAATCGTCAACCACACACTTTCGGAGCTGAGAAACATGGAAAGTGTGATGGATCTGACTAAGATCCTCAGGTAAATCCAAATGACGGACCACCTTGCCTACACTGGCTACCACCCAGAATGGTCCGATAAATCGGGGCCCCAACTTACCCCTCTTTCTGAAGCATATAACACCCTTCCAGGGTGATACCTTCAGCAAAACCATATCCCGACCTGGAACTCTAACTCGGATCGTCGTTTATCGGCGTAACTCTTCTGTCGGTTTTGAACTATTTGCAACCTCTACCTGATCTGTCGGATGAGCTCTGTCATCAGGAGGACTACCTCAGTCCTCCCCATGACCCTGTGGCCGACCTCTCCCAAACACACTGGTGTACGACACTTTTTTCCGTAGAGAAGCTCGAAAGGCGGTGCACCAATACTAGAATAATAATTGTTGTTGTAGGAAAACTCAGCTAAGGAAGGTAGGAATCCTAACTTCCACCAAAATCAATGACACAAGCCCTCAACATATCCTCGAGTGTCTGAATAGTACGCTCACTCTAACCATCAATCTGGGGGTGATAAGTCGTGTTGAAGTGCAGTCTAGTGTCGAACTTTACGTGAAACTTCCGCCAAAATTGGGAATTAAACCGACCATCGCAATCAGATACAATGGAAACTGTTACACCATGGCGAGCAACAATCTCGCACACATACACATCGTCCAACTTTACGGCCAAAGAACTCTCCTAAATAGCAAGAAAATGGGCACTCTTGGTCAACCGATCAACGATAACCCAAATTGCATCAAATCCTGTGGCCGTCCTTGGCAGCTTGGTTATGAAATCCATAGTGATATGTTCCCATTTCCATATGGGAACCTCCAAGGGCTTCAACTTGCCATGCGGCCTCTGGTGCTCAACCTTGACCATCTGACAGATCAAGCATCTCTCCACGTACCATGAAATCTTCCGCTTCATGCATGGCGACCAATAACTAAGTCTCAAGTTCCAATACATTTTGGTGGCTCCAGGGTGAATCGAGAACCTAGACTTATGAGCCTCCTCCAATACTATCTTCTGAACTCCCGCAGAAAATGACACCCATACCCGACCGCACCGGGTCAAAATTCGGCGACTATCGGTAGAAAATATGTCAATCTCACCTCTGATCCTCTCCTGTTTCCAGTTCTCCCTGTTGAATCCATCGGCTTGAGCCTCCCTGGTTAGATCCAAAAGTAGGGAGTCGATGGTCATCCTCAAATAGTGCTCTCAGACAGGAGTACTAGCCGCCTTGCGGCTCAAAGCATCAGCGACCACATTGGCCTTACCCGAATGATAGAGAATCTCACAATCATAATCCTTGACCACGTCAAGCCATCTGCGTTGTCGCATATTCAGATTCGGTAGATCCATGAGGTACCTCATACTCTTGTGATCCATATAGATGGTATACCGGACTCCATAGAGGTAATGCCGCCAAATCTTGAGGGAAAAATACCACTGCCCCAACTCCAAATCATGAGTCTGATACCTAACATCATGATGCTTCAACTGCATAATGCATATGCAATGACTCTACCTCTCTGCATGAGAACCGCCCCTAAACCTGTATACACATTACAAAATACCACAAAGTCCTCAACACCCTCATAGAGGGTCAATACCAGGGCCTCACATAACTTCCTCCTGAAAGTATCAAATGCAGTCTGATGCTCAGGCCCCCAACGGAAATCCACACCCTTCTTCGTCAGGCGGGACAAATGAATAGCAATCTTGGAGAAATCCTGAATAAATCTCCTATAGTAACCCGCCAATCCCAGAAAATTCTGAATCTCAAATGGGGACTTCGGAACCTCCCACTGCATCACTGCCTTAATCTTGGCCATGTCGACCAGAATCCCATTCTGATTAACAAGGTGTCCAAGAAACTGGACCTCCAGTAACCAGAACTCACACTTGGAGAACTTGGCATAAAGCCTCTCCTGTCTCAATACCCCCATCAAATCTTTAAGATGCTCCTCATGTTGCTCCCTGGTCTTGGAGTAGACCAACATATCATCAATGAAAACAATAACTGACCATTCGAGCATCAGCCTGCATACCCGGTTCATCAGATCCATGAACGTCGTCAGTGCGTTGGTGAGCCCAAAAGACATCACCACGAACTCGTAATGACCATAACGAGTCCAGAACGTTGTCTTCTCCACTTCGTCCTCTCTGAATTTCATCTGGTGGTAACCCATCCTCATATCAATATTGGAGAACCAAGATGCACCATGGAACTGATCAGAGATATCATCAATCCTAAGAAGTGGGTAACAATTCTTCATTGTCATCTTGTTCAACTCCCAATTGTCTATGCACATATGATGAGACCCATCCTTTTTCTTCACAAATAGAATCGATGCTCCCTAGGCTAAACTGCTTGGCTTGATAAACTGCTTGCCCAATAGTTCCTGAAACTGAAAGGACAACTCCTGCATCTCAGGTGGCGCAAGACGATATAGCGCCTTGGCAATCGGCCCCAGACCAGGGATCAGATCGATCTTGAACTCCACCTGCCTCACGGGAGGCACACCAGGTAAATCCTCCGGGAATACATATAAAAACTCCCTAACCATTGGCACATCGGGAACTGAAACTCTCCCCTCATCCTGTGTATCAACCACATAAGCAAGAGAACCCAAACATCCATGTTGAAGGTACGGTCGAGCCCTGGAAGCTGAACAAAAGGCCGAACCAACCCTTGTACCCTCGCCATAAATAATAATTTATCCCCCACTTAGGGTTCTCACTACCATCCGATGTCTCTCACAGTTGATCATGACTCCAAATATGCTTAACAAGTCCATCCCTACAATCACGCACACATCCCCCATAGGGATGGGAATCAAATCGATCGGATAATACACCCCAAATATCTCCAAGGTACAATCCCGAAAAATACTCAATGCAGAAACCCCGTGTTCGTTGGCGATGTAAAATCGCAACAGACACTCTAATTCCCCAACAGCCATGACAAAATCCTTACTGAAGGACTGGGATACAATGGATCGACTCGCACCCGAGTCAAAAAGCACAAGAGCAGGCAAAGATTTCACTAAGAATGTACCTATTAGAGATACAAACATAAGCATATAAGAAAATAACTTGACAAATGATAAATAAGAACATACCAGTAACAATGTCAGGGGACTCCATGGCCTCCTCTGCTGTAACATGAAAAACACGACCCCTGTCCTTCGGGGCCTCAGCTCTCTCCTGGCGTTCATCCGTAATCCTCAAAGTAGCCAGTGTTGGAGCATCCACTAGTCTCGCAGTAAGCAAGGAACAGTTGGCCTTCACATGGCCAACCTGATCACAGTGGTAGCACATCCTGGTGCTCGGCAATGGGGCCTGTTGACGACAATCTCTACTGATATGGCCCTCCCTGCCACATTTGTGGCACCAAGTAGCTGATTGACAAGCGTCCTCATGCGCTTTACTGCACTTGCCACAAGTGTGGCCCCTCTGACCTCCAGATCGTGAATCAGCGGGCTAGAACCGCTTTGCTGTTAGTTGTGATTGAGCTGGGGTCTGCCTCTTCTCTCTTTTCTAGGTCTTAATCCCAATCTCTCTCCTCCGATCAAAACACTATAGTTCAGAGGGAGAACTTTACCGTTGGGTCGATACAAACTCACGGATCTCTATCTTAAGCATGCTTAAGTAACAGGACGTCTGGACCTGCTCCAAAGCAGCATACTCTGGGTAGAAAATGGCTCTCTCTATAAACATCTTGGTAATCTACGTACCAACTCTGTCGTCTGCCTCAACAATAGATATTACTGGGCTAACCTCTCCCTCTCCACCATTGGTACATACTCAGTACGGAACATCTCTGAAAACTACTCCCATATCATTGCGGCTTTCTCCACAGGAGAATAAGCACCGATCACCAGCTTCCACCAATCCTTCTCCCTCAAATGAAGAAGGTTTGGGGAATACCTGACCTTCTGGTCCTTCGTACATGAACAAGTGAAGAAACAACCCTCCATATAGGATAACCATCTAATAGAAAAAATCGGGTCCTTGACCCCATCAAACTCTGAGGGCTTCGTGTTGCTGAAGTCCCAACAATGAAATGACCCTCTCCCCTGGAGTCTCGCAACAGCAACAACTGTAGTGGCTACTGTTGGATTAACGTCTAAGTCCATAACTATAATTGGTAAGACTTGACCCGACCCGGCATGGTCCATTTGGGTTGCATGGCATCATGCATTTGGATAGACTATAATGAGAGAAATAACACTTAAGGTTGGTTAATATATTATAAGTTCTAATATATTAATAAGGTTATTTAATTAGTATTGATCAAGAATTAATTTGGAATTAATTAAGTGATCAAAAGGAGACTAATTAAATATATGGGTTGATTGTGTAAATCATTCATTTTTATATATGTGGGCTTGTGATCCAAGATTCCTTATGTTAGACTAAGTCCATGGGGTGACCCATGGATACTCCATGGAGGTTAAAATCCATGGAGCATAAGGAATGGGTAAAGTTATGAGTTACATGGTGTAACCCTAATAGCCACCATATAAAAGAATCCCATGGCTCAAGAAATCGTGCACTAATGTGTGAATATGAGGGCTAGACGATTTCAAGGAGTGTTCCATTTCTCTCAAGTCATTCCATGTGCATTTGGTGTTGTGTGAACCATTTGAGGTGTCACACTTGGGGCACTAGGCACTCAAGCTTCATGGAGACAAGCTACATCAAACAAAGGTATGTATTCTATCCATTTGATTACCCAAGTATCAAGTATTGTATGCTAGATAGGGTAATACCTTGGAAAGTTCATAATTGCATGTATAATAGAGAAAACATAGATCCAAGGTATTTAGGGTTGCATGTACACTTAGGAGTGTTAGAATGCGCAAAACACATCAGTGGTATCAGAGCCAAGGCTTGTTTTCTTGTTATACTTGCAAAATTAGCTGAAAAATCGAATTGTATTAGTTTAAAAGTTATGCTAATTACTTGAAAAAAAATTTGATGTGAATTATCTTTGTTCATATGAGTTAATTAGATTAATAGAAAAGTTAATTGATTATGTGTTTTCAATCCATTTTAATCTAAGAGTTGATTCTAAAATGTGTTTTTGTAACTTGTCCTCAAGTTATATGAAAAGTCACATTTAAGTTTCATAAAACTCATAAAAAGTTGGCAATGGTTACAAAAATGAAGAGTCTTGTCCTCATTAAATGGTTTTATGACTCCATAACTTGTCCTGAAGTTATGGAGGTTCAACAGTCACTTCATTAAATGATAAAATGTGTAACCTTAATTAGTTCCATAAGTTACAAAAATAAAGAAAAATTACATTCTTTTATTAGTTTAAAGTCTTCCATAACTTGTCCTCAAGTTATGGAACTTGAAGAGTTTTTTTTTAATTAAAACTACTTTAAACACATAAGTTATGGAATTAATTAGTTTTGAATATTTTCAAAACTTGCCCTCAAGTTTTGGAATTTGTAAAGTTTTCCCCATGAATACTTTAATTCCAAGTTAGCCCTTAGAATTTTAAAAGTTAAAATTCAACCCTTATACTTTATAGTATTATAAGTTAATAATAAATATATGTATAAGAGCAAGTCAGTCTTACCGTTAGTAGGCCTCATTCACGAAGCCGGTCTATAAGGGGGGTATAAGGTTACTGCCTATAAAATGGCAGTTTAATGGGTGTCCACTCTCACCCACCGCTTCCTTGACTGGTGGAGGGTCGTTAGCCGAACGGGTAGGACAAGGACTATAATTCTCCCTTCATTAAAAGTATTAATGATAAATACTAAGTAACTAAACACTTATAAATTCCCAATCTTAGTTACTTAGGAAAATGTGAATAAGGTGCTAATCCATGAAATTACACTTTGCACTTTGTTTAAACCGTTAGTGGAGCGTGTGTGGTTAACCGGCACACTAACCTGGATTTAACAAAGTAGGCAAAGGGTAACTTAATATTTATCATAGTATCGGTGGAGCTCGTGTGGTTAACCGGCACATCGATTGAGGGGTAAATATTAAGGGTACCAAGTATATTTTCATGGTTACTTCACACCTTGTTTTGTGATCCTCGGCATCCCAGTCACAAAACCTGAAGGGCACACTCGAGATTGAAACATGCCATTGAAAAGTTCAATGAATCTCAAAAGATCTAGGAGTTTCAAATCCAATTAAAAACCTAATTACATTATTTCGTTTTTCATGGTGGAAATTGGTAAATCGTCATTTACCTACCTTCAACTATTTTATAACTCGGATTACGGCATCCCTCTTCCAGTTATAAATAGGTTGTTGGATCCTAGCCTTAATATTTCATATTGGGTGTTATATTAAGGACTTTAGATCAACTATCTTGAATATCTCCCAAAAGATGTCTAGTTCAGACATCTATGATCTTCCCAAATCTCTTGGAAATTTATTTCCTCCACCTCCTCCAATTATTCTCCCTAACCCACAAGTTCAAGGTCACTCAAGCCCTAATGGCAAGCAAGGTCTATGTGTGATCACATCTTAGAGATGAAGTCATATATTGACAAGCTGGGAGAGTTGGGTGTCAAAGTCTTGAGAAAGTTGGATGTTCAATCACTTTCTAAGTCACATAGTGAGTTCCTTTGGGACTACTATGAAACAGACTATGACATGAACCTTAATGATCATATCTATTTGCTTGGTGCTGCTGAATCAGCAATGATTTGGAACGATAGTAAAGCAAATTTGATTAGAAGATCAACTTCCCAAAAACTTTATGGACAGTGACAATGGTGACACTGGAAATCCAGAAAAAGCATTCTCTTCCCAATGGAAAGGGATTGGCCATAGTCAACCCGGTTGACCAAATGGTAAGGAGAAAGGCTAAGTCTGAGATAGTCCCATTACCAAAGGGTCCATATGTTTATTTTGCCAAAGGAAGGGGCGTTGATTGCAAAGCTGCCAAGTTTACCTAAGGATGTTAAAGTCAATAAGTCTGACTCTACTTCAGGTAGAGCCCATTATCTAACTCTGTTAAGTTTCTATTCTAAGATCCTCATTACATGATGTGACTGGGTCACATGTTGATGTTTTAAGAATCAAAGAATAGAGAGAAAGCTTAAAGGAAGTATATGCTGATTCTGATCGCGTAGGTGGATTTCGATCGCATCAGAATTTTGAACGTGTTACTTAGGAGTTATGATATATTGCTTAGGAATAGATAACAACAAGTTTTTCCGTATGCATTTGCACTATAAGGATAAGTTTTTTCCGCAAAGTTTTGAAATAAAATAAAAGTTTTTAATTTTATATTTATTTTAAATATCCTTACAAGTGGCATTTGTGAAAAATGGTTGTTTATATGATTCCATTGATAGCAATATTTGAAAAAAAATATGGACTTGATTCTTTCGTTTGTGGTAGTGTCATAATTTACCAAATAAGGAAAGATTCTCATTCCCAAGGCTTCAGTTGGATAGAAACTTGGAATCATGCAAGTTGAATAGTATGATGAATGAGAACTTTCAAGCATTGGAAAATTAAGACTTGTTCACATGGATGTGTGAGTCAAGTTAAGGACTAAAGGGATCGAGTACACATTCTTGTGCACTGGTCAAGTCCACCACAAAGCTCGTTAAGACTATTCGTCATGATTTACTAAATTTTAGTAAATATGGTTATACTTACAAGTTTAAGTATAATTCTGAAACATTGGAAAAGTCTCAATGTATGGCAGAACGAATGGGAAGAATCAAATTAGGCAGACAGATAAAAGTTTCTCAAATCTGAAAAGATGGGAGAGTACTTTAGTATCATGTTTTGTGATCATCTTAATGATTAAAGAACCACATCACAATTGGTCTTCTAAGGACATCTTAGTGCATTCTTATGACTAAGAAGAGGAGTCATGAATTGTTGAAATGGTTAAATCAAGAAGATGAGTCATACTTCGTTTCAAAAACAAGTCTTAGAGTCATACTCCAAGACTATAAGTTGAGTGACATATCTTAAAGAAAGGTTTATAACACTTCTCAAATGTAAGAGTAAAAGTGTCCTACTCTTGTACATTTGAAGTTGGTAAGTTGTGATGTTTTGGATTAAACAAAGACCAACTAAGGCCAACTGTGTGAAGTGTTTGTCTTGATAAAGAATCTGCACTATCTCTTGAATATTTGGCAAGATAGTCTTATATGTCAAGAGGACAGTGGGAGTCTTAAAGATCCTAAAAAGAATTTCAAGAACTAATCAAGAATAAAACCTGAGGTTCTTCACTAGCACATGACTTGAGGTTTATAACCTATCATGTTGACATATTCTATGCCCATTCCAGTTAAAGTTGGCTTTGCATAGGAGTTCTGAAAGTTCTCAATTGGTTGCATAACAACTTGGAAGCAATGGCAGACCCTGTACTGTCAGGTGGCAAGAAGTTAAGATTTCAGCTGATTTCTGAGTACATGTCAAAGCTAGTGGGAGCATAAGTGTTATGCTAATAATCATCATGTTAGTGGGAGCATGATAATTATTGTTAGTGTTGCAAGTTAGCAATGTTAATTATAGAAAACAAAAGTTTCAATTCGTGAGGCTGCAGGGATTGAAAAAGTTGTTTTGCTATAATTAAGGGAGAGGATATACTTCATTTCAGTTCTAAAGGCTTAGATTGAGACCTTAATCATCTTTAGTCAAGAATATATATATGAATTTCATGTTGGATTGGTTCAACCTAAGGAAATTCTATATATTGCGTTCTCAAAATTCGATTATGATTACGGCATCCCTCTTCATAGTCAAATTTTGAAAACATGGCAAATAAAAATATTGTAGCAAAAGACTGGTCTAGAATCATGTCTTTATGTGAGACATCATGAATCGTGTACCATTTGCTTTGGGTACAGGATCGATTGCATGTGCTATAATATTTGTCATTTCTAAATTTTTCCAAATGCCCAGAGGCATTAAGAAGGGAAAAGGTCTAGAATTGGATATGACTAAAATGATTAAGCAATTGTCGAGGACAATCTGAGGTTTACCAAAGATTGGTTGCTCAGGGACAGTTGGAAGTATAGTGCTAATTTTGGAAGGACCATATTGACATATTCTGAAAAGAGGCATCTCTTATTCAGAAGTGATAGTCAAAATGAGAATATGGAGTTGTCTCCATAGGTGGAAGTTATCTGTGTAAGATTAGAAAACTTAATGCAAGAAGCATGTCCAAAGCAATGTACTTTGAATATGAGACTTAGTTTCCATAAAGTTGATCTCCATTGGAATACCTTATAATGACTGTTGACAAGTCTTTGTGACTTTGTACATATTCATTACAGGAGGGTCTGTGCATATAAGTTTAAAATCTAAACAGATTTCGATAAATGATAGGAATTTGAAATTCTCACATTTTTCGATAAGGATTTGGGAGTGTGAAATTAGAATCATTGAAATTATGTTCAATTGGTTTATTTCACAAAGTAAGGATCATAGACAAACATAGAGTGCATACTTGGTGTATGGCAAAGCTATTGTTTAAGAAAAACATAATGTACATGCTTGGAGCATGGGACAACTAGTGTTTTTAATTCAAGTATAAAGTTGATAAAGCCGAAACAATGAATAATGAGTAATCAGTATGGTGATAAATAAAAGTGTTTATTTATATTCATAGGGTTTGATACCATATTTGATTCATTTATTCTTGTGTTTCACTTTGCATGTTTTGACTTCCAGAATAACTAAGTCGCTCTTCCTGAATGATTAAGTTATTCAAACCATCCACAGTTGGTCATATGTTGGAAGTAGATATGAATCAAGACTGTCATGGGTTGGTTTGTAGAGGTCCAAGTTGGTGGACAAAGTGGTGCTACAACACTCATGAGTGCTCATAAGTTCTGAGTATTGGATTTAACCCGCGCTCATTTGAATCACTTCATGGATTTTATCACGAGTGATCATGAGACGATAATATCTTATATTCTTCAAACCTAGAGATATGAGTTGTTACTATGAGTTGGTTGTACATTGATTGCACGAAAACGCATTCGGTAACTCGATGTTATAAAACGTGCCTTTGTGTATGATTCAACAAGTAGTAGAACAAGCCATATGAGTCGAAGTTTATCCATTCCTTTTACCTTCGGGATAAAAGCGATATCTGTGGGCCCCTCGATGATTTAAAGATGATACATATGAGTGCTTGGCCAAGCCAGGACTGATTTGATTTGTTCAATCAGTCAGTCATCATGAATCGGAAATCGGGAAACAACAAATGGACAGAGAGAATGATTGATAATCCATGTCTCAGTCCATATGATATCTAGAATGGAGGAATATATGATACCTTATCTAATGGACAAGTCATTGACAAAGGTCAGAGTTCATCGACAAGGTCAGAGTTCGACAGGAGCTTTTGAGAGCTACGATTGCTGATCGGTTCCTGAAGTCATACACAATAATAGTTTTAGACTTATCCAAGTGGGAGACTGTTGGATTAATGTCTAAGTCCATAACTATAATTAGTAAGACTTGACCCGACCCGGCATGGTCCATTTAGGTTGCATGGCATCATGCATTTGGATAGACTATAATGAGAGAAATAACACTTAAGGTTGGTTAATATATTATAAGTTCTAATATATTAATAAGGTTATTTAATTAGTATTGATCAAGAATTAATTTGGAATTAGTTAAGTGATCAAAAGGAGACTAATTAAATATATGGGTTGATTGTGTAAATCATTCATTCTTATATATGTGGGCTTGTGATCCAAGATTCCTTATGTTGGACTAAGTCCATGGGGTGACCCATGGATACTCCATGGAGGTTAAAATCCATGGAGCATAAGGAATGGGTAAAGTTATGAGTTACATGGTGTAACCCTAATAGCCACCATATAAAAGAATCCCATGGCTCAAGAAATCGTGCACTAATGTGTGAATATGAGGGCTAGACGATTTCAAGGAGTGTTCCATTTCTCTCAAGTCATTCCATGTGCATTTGGTGTTGTGTGAACCATTTGAGGTGTCACACTTGGGGCACTAGGCACTCAAGCTTCATGGAGACAAGCTACATCAAACAAAGGTATGTATTCTAACCATTTGATTACCCAAGTATCAAGTATTGTATGCTAGATAGGGTAATACCTTGGAAAGTTCATAATTGCATGTATAATAGAGAAAACATAGATCCAAGGTATTTAGGGTTGCATGTACACTTAGGAGTGTTAGAATGCGCAAAACACATCAGCTACGACAACAAGAGCCTCGGTGACGACAACATAGCGCTCGTCAAAAATCTCGATAATAGCGGTCTTAATAGACCTAAAAACTTCTAGGATCGCCTCCCTAAAATCCATGGTTGACCTGAGTGGTGATCATCTCACGGATCTCCTTATCTGTCAATCCTGGCCTCTCTGGGCCGCCAACTCCTGATCCAGAACCTCTAGTGATCGGAATACTGAAAACAAACCAGAATACATCATAAAATCCACAAGTCATACTATTACAACATTACGGAATTACTAAGCCCATGGGTTTTGTGACTTCCTTGCTACGCGTACGGGTCCTATGCTTCCAGTAGTATAGGCCAATATTATTTTCCACACCTACCTGTATTTGTCTCAAGTGGTCATCGCGGACCACCCGGACACAAGGCCCAACATCTAGGATACACATATATCATATCTATATTCTCTCAAGAGTGGCTAATTCTTCCACATACTGGCCTGCTACAATCCATACTCACTCATGAAACTTCCATTAACCCTGCAGCCGCTCGTGCAGGCTCATCATACATAACATTGGATTCGATAGACATTCGAATATCTAATTCTACCCTAAGCCCACAACCAAAAAAGGAACATGAAATAAGGCTAGATCAAACATTTTTAGGCTATAAGATCTTAGTTATGTACAACTATGATGCGTACACTAAGCAACCACAGTAATAATGTCAGTTCCATATAGCATAACAAGAAACTCTCCTAAGCTATCAGGCATCATACATTAGGCAATTCTATCATGCAATTCCTAAAGATCCTTAGCCTACATACTAGCATGCAATTCTATCAATATACAAAACAAGTGTGGGTATCTTGGGGAATCACTTTCTTTGGATCCAGCTGATTGTACACATCGCATCCTTCCTGTCAGTTCTCTTATGGTTAAATTTTGAAAAATATTTTGTAGATCCTTAGTTCGAGTCTGGAATCACACCAGTGTTCATCCAATTCACTCAAACTAGGGCTCTGATACCAACTTGTAACATCCTAAAAATCATGACAAAATTTTCAATTTTAAAACCATTCCAAAATCCATAAATTACACCAAAACATAGTTCCAAAACCAAAACCATGAATCAGAGTATCCCAAAATCATAAGTTAATAAAAATTTAAGATGATGTGCACAATCACACCTTCACCTTGCTCCTGCCATCAGATGTACCTAAAACCATAAAATCAAACTGTAAGCCAAAGCTTAGTGAGTTCCCCAAAAATAGCACCACCCAAACATATCACAACGTGCATACTGGGTCCACATCCATTAGACTGGATTACCCTTGAGCCCACAACATAAGTCTGGATTGCCCTCCTGGCCCACATCTTATGTCTGGATTACTCCCGATCCATAAACATAAGTCTAGATTGCCTTCCCGATCCTCAACTTATATCTGAATTACTCCTAGGTTTGTTAGCTTCCACACAAAATAATGTTGCCTCAACCTAACCGCACTATATCGACATATGCAACAGATAAACATATAACCAGCAAATAGATAATTAGTTAGATCTACCAATATAACATAACACTACAACATAACAACATCCTATATACTAGGATACATCAAAAAACCTAGTGGGTCGGCATTGGTGCCTTCGACCCACAAGTACAGTGAGGAAAACTCACCTCACAGCCTGAAAGATAGTTGAACCGGTCACTGCTCTGAACATTGTCTCTACAGGTCACCTATACAATAAACTAGGCCCCAGTCTCAATTAACTATTCAAATTACCCCAAATGATCTGAATTCAAACTTTTTCAAAGTCATTGGTCAACAGTCAAAACGTCAAAGGTCAATACCAGACCAAGTATGCCTTACGTACCAAATCTACGCCCTGCGTAAAGCATCACTTGGCTTTTAAGGGACAACATGTAGCTACACGTTGTGTACCAATATGTACGCCCTGCATACTTATGCTGAAGCCAAACGTTCCATTAAGTTATTATTTCCTTAAGACCTTTCATCCAATACTTAGATCTAACCCTAATGAGCATTCTAAATCATAAAGTTTCCAACTTTATGCCTTTGCATTAAAAAGTGTCCAAATCCAAAACCCTGGCTTATTACACAATTCCAAGCTTCATATCTCATGCATGGATCAAAAAAAGGACCAAGATTGCATTTTTATGACTCCATACTCATAAAAACTTCTGAAAAGGCTACCCATAAGGTCAGGGTAGCTCATACCCAACTAGACCAAGAATATGGGACTAAATGGGCATAAACCTAAAAGATAACAAGATCTATCAAGATATTCATCAAGTTCTAAACTTTATACCTCCTGGAGAATGCTTATGAGATGTAAATGCCATATCCACAAGGCTTGAAGCTTTCAAAGTGCTTCCCAATGGAATCCTTCCTTCAAAGATGAAGACAAAACACTCAAACAAGCTCAAAACTCACAAATGGAGATTAAGGTTTCGAGGTGGCTACTTCAAGGGAGTGGAGGCTGATAATAGAGGGCCTCAAGGGGGTGAGAGCCTTTAAATAGGGCTCAAAACCCCGAAATTAGGGTTTGGGCTCTGACCACGTACGCCTTGTGTACTCAGACTTATGCCATGCGTAAGTCATTAAAACCCTGCCTCCAAGCATCCTTCTACACACTGCATAGAAGGCCACATTACGCCCTGCGTAATGGATAAAACTTCACCATTTATATTTTCGTTAGGGAAAGAATTTACCTGTAGGAATGGGTGTTATAGTATGATAATTATAAAATCCGTTTTGCTTGGGGTAAAATTTGCGAAGGCGTATAAGGATTTATATTGCCATTAGTCAAAATTGTAACCATTACCGTTGAGCGTGTTGGTTGTCAGTGGCGGATCCTTTATGGGGCTAGGGGGGCCATGCCCCCCTCCCTCCCCCCCCCCCCCCCCCCCGTTTTTCACTATATCTATGTTATTTGCCATAGATGTTTCAAAGGAAGGATGCCGGAATGGTTGGGATCAAGGCAACTACCCAAGGAAAAAAAGGTGGGGAGGTATATTTGTTAGGGAATCATTTCTACTGAATAATCAAGATGTAAAGATGCAAATAATGAAATGGAGACAAGACTGAAACATGATCACTTCTTCCCTTCAACCACCATCGATTCCATATTGTACTCTATATATCTCTTTCTCTTTCTCTAACTTTCTCTTGCAAACTCTAAGTTCATACATTTCTGCTTATGTATTAGGTGTTTTTTTAATATGTTGATTTGATCTCTTTATTGCTTGACAAAAAAATGTACATTGTTGTCTTTTGTACCACAATTTAATGTTGCCGGAATTGAACATGTAGAGTTGCACATGAAGTGTTTGTGAAAAGTCCTCAATGAGATTTATTTTGTGAAAATGAGTTTTGATGAACATATAAAGTTTCAAAATTTTATCTGTAAGCTCTTCTTTATTTTTTCCATTTGGAATTGATCTAGTGGTCTTTTATATCTATGATTTATATTATGGGTCTAACTACAAAATGTGGTCTTGAAATTTTACATGCTAAGTGTTTGATAAAAGTGCCCAGTGAGGGTTTTGGAACTGATCGGACACCCTGATATAAGTTTATCCATAATTTGAGCTACAATTCTTCTTATGTAAGTCTATACAACCATATATATACACATCATATACATGTATAGTTGTGTGTATATGTATATACCCGTTCAAAAAAATGTATATGTATATACATATAAACATGAACGGAAGGAGATACATACAACTATAACCTCATTTTTACTATGAACTTATTGCTTGATATATTTTGTCATACTTACATGATTTTGTTTTACTGGTTAGGCATTTTACAATTGATTTATTGGTGATGTTTTATACTTGACTAAATGTAGTGTATATAGTAACTATGGCTAATACACCAAAAATTTGTGATCATTCGAAAAGCATTTAACGAAGTTTTGGTTTTGGCCACCCCACTTTTATTATTCGTGTTCCACCCCTGTTGGTTGTGTCGCCTGGGGTGTACTGGTTGTTGGTGTGAACATGTAGTTTTGCAGAGTGAACAACGGTAGCATTGATACCAATAATGGCAGCATCTGAGCGTGATGCTGGAACAGAATAGGTGTTGTCCCAGCTGCTACATTGTAGGAGATGTTAGTAACGGCGGTTTGGTAGGGATTGCTCAACAGTATTTGTAGCCTGTCTACTAGTGGGAAGAGTGGTGGCATCAGGACTTGCGTAAGTCCTATCATCCATATTCTACTCAATAGATATGTAGATGTGGCCAGAGTGGTTGTTTGGATCGATATTGGTAGAGGAGTCAGTAGTACTGTCGGTTCTAGTGGTTGCATTGGGCGGATCGGACTTTGGGCATCTCCACCCTTGTTTGGAGGATATGGTTGTTTAGCTTTTTGTTCGGTGTTATACAAAGTGGATGGTGCTAATGATTTAACGGTGATCCCTCTAGCTCTTTGATATAATGAAAACCTTCGAGATTTGCAGTCACACTCAACAAACGAATATGTTAGTCGCGCCCCGAGAGGAGATCCCAGGGGAGGCGCTCCAACGATCAAGTCAGTGATCAGTGAGTGGTGGTATCAGGTCGTAGTATCAGTAAGGTTCAGATCGTACCTCAGAAAAGTTGTCCTTTTCCTTATATAGGTAGGTTTTAATGTACCTCTCCTTTGGGAGGCGTGTGGGCGCGGGACCACTGGATTATTCTCTACAACGTCCCCTCATTTTTCATTGGTCGATGTGGTGAAGAGAAGATTCGCAGTCATCCTGATTGGTGAGGACATGATCTCCATTAGTGAATCAGGGGTAATCCTTTCGCTAACGTCAGTCCCATGCATTTCAACCCACACTTCTCGTTTATGCCGGTGAGGCATAAACCCGTACATGTTGGTTGTCTTGTCGGCTAGCCAAATCGATGAATAATAGGATTTTCACAACATAGTGTTCTTCGCTCTGTCCGGTCTTCCTTGTAACGATGTATCCGAGGGATATGTCATTATCTTTCATATAGGTAATTTTAGTAGTAGACATTACTCTGTAAACAAATGCAATTAAACACAACAAATAACAGTAAAATCCATATTTAACAATGTACTTTGTTTGTATAATAAATATTAAATATGATAATATAAAATGAGTTATAACAAGTATCATTAATCAAGAAAATCTATAAAAAAAAAAAGCAGTAAACAAATTAGGCTATTTTAAACAGATAAATCAAGAAATTAAACGAATAAAAAAATCTATCTGAAAAATAAAGTATATAACTATTCTCTTAACCAAGAAAATAAGAATGTACTTTATTTTTTTAATCATATAAAAATAGGAATATAAGAAAACAGTAAACAAATTAGGCAATAATAAATAGATAAATCAAGAAATTAAACAAATAACAAGCATACATCGACACATATATATATATATATATATATATATATATATATATATATATATATATATATATATATATATATATATATTCAGAAAAGATGAGAAAATCAATGATTTTGTTATTTGTATAACTTGTAAGACATATTACACAGAATATTACAATGGCTTTAAACATAATATTCTTTAAATGCAGGTGGGACAGATGCAGGTGACATACATTACTTATATGTTAACAATCATAATTTTAATAGACGCCGAGGAGCAGCTTCTTTTCAATCTACTGGAAGCAAGCCACCGTCTAGAAGAGCCTTCGGTATGGGTTTTCGTCCTAGCAGTTATCAATCGATAAAGATGATAAAGAAATCAACTTATAAAGAAAGTATAAATGCGAAATTTAGGAGTTAGATTTTAAGGGATTTATTAACTATATATGTTAAACATTTTAAATTTCAAAAATACAGGGATAAATGTTTTAAATATGAGGTCTTAGGAGGATATATTAAGGGATTTATTTACCATATATGTTAAACTTTTCAAATTTAAATTATAAAGGGATAAATGCTTAATATAACCTCTTATATACAGGAATGTTGACGATTATAACCAAAGTTTTATAACTGTTAGCAGATTTATAGGGATTATTATTTATTATTATATGTAAGCGAATGTTTAAATGCATACTAAGAAATGGAGGTGGGAAAGTAACTATAGGAGTAAACCTGGGGCTGGCACGTGTCAAACATTGAAATTAAAGACGTAATAAAATGGCATGTAGCAAAAAAATTAATATGAAATTTCATTAGAGGGACAAATGACAAAACAAAACTATTTTCTTTTATTAGTATAAGTAAATATGTTACAAATATAAGATCATATTTAAATGATCGTGTTAGTGTCTATTAAATCTTATTTATATAAACAAATGTAATGCAATGAACTATTGAAATTTTAATATCGCAGTGAATTAGTTATATTTAAGAAAATGCATAGAAGAAAGTATATAAACGATCACATGTTTTGAGATATTTTTATGTATAAACCCTTTTTAATTTTCAAAAAAAAAAAAAAATTACATCTTTCCAATTTATTTTGTTATGATCTTTTAGTGGTTTATCCTTAATTCCATAGCAAGAACGATTTTTTCTAAAAAAAAATATCAGTTTTTTACTTTTATGGAAAAGACTTTTGATATAAAAATCTTCAAGTTTGAGATTTATCCCTGTGACGTTTTTTTGTTTGTTAATGCTTAAAGTTTATTAATTTTTTTATTCTTGTCTTTATTCTTGTATGTTTTTACTCTAAGTATGTTTTTCAACTTAAAAAAAACCATTAAGTTTACATTTTTGTTATAATTTTACCCTAAACATGTTTTTCAAATTTGACATAAAAGTTTTTGTGTTTGTCAAATTTTATCGGTTTTGTCCTTAGAAACCTACTATTACAAGTAACAAGGACAAAATTGAAAAAAACTTGGCAAACTTTAGATATTAACGAACAAAATTTTTTCACAAAGACAAAATTGATAAAACTTACCAAACTTAAGAACTTTTATATCAGAAGCCTTTTCAAAAATGACTTTCGAATTTAACAAACTCTTAGTATGTGCCAACTTTTTTGTTTATGGCTCGAAATTCTTTATTCTTGTTGTTTTTGTTACTTATAATGTTCTTGATAGATTTCTAACATTAAATTTTGAAGGAAGCATTAGACTGTTTTAGGAACAAAAGGAGGTAGAATTCTAAAGGAAACATTAGATTGTTTTAAGAACAAAAAAAGAGTGAATTTTTCCTCGGAAAATGCATACAAAATCTATTTGCATAATGATTAGAGATTGAATCGGGTGGAGAACAATGGTCTAGGCTAGCTTGACATGTTATATTTTTTTTCAAAATCAAACACAAATTATATAAAAAAAGACATAAGAGACCGTGTCTAACCGATATGAGATAGTCTAACAACTGCATGTCTTAAACCATGACGTCATATCCGAAACATATTTCCTCTCCTACTTGTCTTGTTATCTATCCAATCCTCAACAACCTACATATGCATCACATATTGTTTCACCCATGGCCATGTCTAAACAACTGAGATGTCTCTTCTTTTTCAGTGTATAGATTCTCTACGCTCCCAATACTCTTCCCTTTTTCAACTATTTTGCAATCTTATATCTAAAACCTTTGCTTTAAGGAATCGACGACTCAAACCCATCCTAATAATCACTACGTTACACCCTTCACACATTCAAGCAACTATTATGTGTGCTAAAACACACCGCATGCATGGGTTCAAGATGGTGCGACTCTATGTGAAGGGCTTTCATATGTATCAAATTCTAAACAACCTTTCTTCCTTTTTTTATTTATTCAACTTACGTCCATAAACGTAAGTATTAAAGATGAATTGCATGGGCCTAATTTGGTGCAAGTCTAGGTGAAGTTTTCTTCTGAATTGCTTAGAAAATCAACTCACATACTCTTCATGTTGGAGTTTGTGGCCAATTTAGTAATGGAAGACTGATGATTATGGTAATGTTATGGGAACACAAACTTCTGAATAGTCCATATGTGATTATTAGTTGTGGTGATATGTAGATAGCCATATGTAACATCTCAAAAACATTAAAAAAATTAAAATTTTCAAAAGCAACCCATTTCAACCATAGAGTGTTTATAAAACCATTCTTTCAAAAGTATAAACATAATCAGAGTTTTTCCCAAGATCCAATATCATAAAAACAGGAAGATGTGCACGATCACGCCTTCGCTTTCCCGCGATCATCAGAAGTACCTGAAACAATAAACTGAAATTGTAAGCCAAAGCATAGTGAGTTCCCTCAAAGTACCACCATGCAACACATAACATATACAATTCGGTATGTTGGGTCCACAACCTCCCGGTTGGATTACCCAGGCCCACAACCTCCCGGCGGTTGGAATACCCCAGCCCACAACCTCCTGGTTGGATTGCCCCGGTATGTTGACTGACAGCACAAAGCAGTAGTCTCAACCCCAACATAACATGTCGACATATAACAGATAACACACATATTCAGCAGACATATAATCATACATCCAGTAATCACAAGTAGTCATACAGATCTACCAGTCTAACGCATATCAGCAGCTATCATACACTCATACAGATCTACCACATACTCAACATATCATCAATAAGTATATAAAAGGATATCAATCCAATGGGTCAGCATTGGTGCCTTCGAACCACAAGTACAGTAAGGAAAACTCACCTCTCAATCTGAAATGATCGATAAATATGACACAACTCTGAATATCAGCTCTACCGGTCACCTATCCAATAAATAGTGACCAATTCTCAATTACAACTCAAAATACTCAAAATACCCCTGTGCCAAACATGGTCATAGTCAACGGTCAATGTCAAAGTCAACTGCAGCAGGTCGCCAAGCTGTGGCCACCAAATGACAAAACAGTCGAGTCTCAGCCCAGCCGCCACACCGTGGGCACTGGGCTCCCCAACAACTTAATGGATTAAGTCGGTTTCCTTGACCTTAAGGGCTCCAAAGCCTACATCTGGTCCATTCAAAGGTTTAAGTGGATAAAGTTTCCAACTTTATCCCTTTAGACTCTCTAAGGGATAAGGATCCCATTTCTAGACCTAAAAAGGGCAAGAACATAACTTCTCTTAGCCCATTAAGCACTTTCTCTTGAGGACTACTAGATCTCTATCTTCCAGAATTTTTCTAGCAAATATCAACATAAAATCCTTACTTTGTAGACATGCATGCCCAATGCATGTCTTGGACTCTATTAGGTCAAAATGAGGGTTTTTGGCCAAATCTTCCATGCATGATGCTAGAACTCAATGCTATTCCAGATCCAAAGCATCTAAGGTCCAAAATGACTTGGAGATTCATAAAGTTTGCAACTTTATGAGATCTCACCACCCAATAATCAAAGACAAAAATATTAAGGCATAGAAACCTAGATCTATGCACAATAAACCAAAAGGCTTGGAAGTTGGGGACTTACAAGGGTCCAGAAGATGCACAATAAGATGGTGAGAAGAGTTGCTTGCTAATTCCAAACCTAGAAGTCACTTCCTTCTTCTTCAATTCCCAAAAATCAACACAAAAAGCTTAGAGAGCAAAAATGGAGGTTAGGGTTTGCTTGGAGGTTTAGAGAGTGTGATGGAGGTTGAGGGTGATCAAAATCTAGCGATCACATTCCCTTAAATACGGCGCAAACCCCGGATATTAGGGTTTCTAATTAAACAGCTTCCACGTCGTGGCCATAAGTTGCCACGCCGTGGCGGCCATGTAATATCTGTGATACATCGACCATCACCACGTCGTGGGATTCTTTCACCACGACGTGGTGCCGCCCAAAATCCAAAATATATATTAAATTAAAGTACCTCCAAAAATCCGGATGTTACACCATATAACAAAACCATGTTAGGAAAAATTGGTGTTTTAAAAACCGATTCGAACCGGCCGGTTGAACGGGGAAGTGGGGAAGAGAGCGTTTCAACAACGCCCGATTTTATGCTAAGTTCTAGACCAGATTGAACGGAATAATTTCTTCAAAAATCGGGTTAAACCGGTGTGATAGAACCCGTAAAACCCATTTGAACTGATTTATTGGACATGGATAGTTGTTTTTTACTTAACCCATTAAAAAACAGTCCATTTCTAAAGAAAATTAAGTAGCTCGATCGATCAGGTTATCCAGAGTGTACACAACTTGAAGACCGACGCACACTACTGTCAAACGTATACCGAGGGTTTAACCGGTTGAATTGAGAATCGGTCATCAGACCGGCTCAACTAAAAAACCAGTTTTTAAAACATTGGGAAAAACATTTTTTTCTTAACCCCTTTGTCTTCGGGAAAACTCGGGGAACGTGAGTTTTTGTTTTTTTGTTTTTTTTTTTTTTTTGAGAAAACATTTGTGTGCCCTCCAAAGGTGACTTGCCCATTAGATAAAGAGTTGGTTAAAAGGACACCATATTTTACCATATAGACACCCTCTTTGGTTATTCAATTTTTTTTATTGTTTGAAACTGTATTGTTTTCCGAAAAAATCAATTATAAATAGTGAATGATAGGTTGACTTTTGATAAATGATGTCAATGAAGTGGCTATTTAGATAAACAAACAAAATAAAAAAAACAAGTAAAAATGTAGGTTTTATTTTCAAAAAATAACTAAATAAGTTTTGTTTTAAACCATAAAATCGTCAAGCTTATAGATTTTTTTATTAAATTAATCATTTTTATATTTTCTGTAATCATACGGTCATTTTTTTAAGAATCTAAACTTTTTAATATTCCTGCCGTCGTTGTACACGTTCAAAATGACATGTTAAAAGTCAAATGTAAAACAATTACAAATTGCAATAATAGAAGACAAAATGAAGTTAGGTTCATATTTTACGCATTTAACACATTTATTATAGATATAAACGTATTATTGAAACAAATGAGTTAAATGTTATTAGAAAATATTGTATCAAGGGTTTCTAATTCAACGTTTTTTTTTAGGTCTATGGTTCAAGTACGTTCTAGGAAATAAATAGATAAAGAAATTATGAGTAGTCTATAAAATTATATTAGATTTAGGGGTGTTTGAGATTACTTTTCAAGATCAAAAGTCCTTTTTGTAGAAGGACTTTTAATAAAATGACTTTTTGTGAAATTAAATTAGATTTAGTGCGTGTTTTGAATGTGTTACAACTTTAAACTGCAACACACAAACCACTAGACCATAGCTATATAATTAATCATATTAATAATATAATAATTATTTATAAACAAATAAATAATTTTTAAAATAATTTATTTAAAAATTTGCTTCATATCAGATAACTTTGAAAATTCTTTCTGCAAAGGTTGAAAAAAGAGACTGATGTCTTGTTGTATCCATGCCTTAAACCAAACTTTTAAACAAAAAACATGACAAAACGGAAAAGTTGAATGCAGAACAATTCCCAAAGAAAACGACAATTAACAACACTTAAATTGTACTTTTCGCAAATTCAGAAAATAAAACAACCCCAAACATAAAAATTGCGCCTTAAAGCATTGGGTATCGGCAAGACCCATACCCACCCACAACTCGGCCACATCACCATATTCTCTCCACAATGAGATTAGGGTACAGTGTTCTCCATGTTATACCACCGTTAAGGTGAAGAAAAGCAGATGAAGAAAGAAGAAGAAGACGTCGTTGCTCTAGGTTGTCGTCATCACGAGAAGCAACAAAACGAGCAAGTGAGGCGGTGTGTCTCGCTTTAAGACGACATTATGGGCCCTCCACATAGGCAATAACCGCGTGGAGGGTACCCATATTGTATACTCTTAACCATTTTTCCACAATATAGTCCGTTAGACCTCAGTTATTGCTTTTAGAGAAATAAATATCTTCTTATTTTTCTTCACACATATATTATTATAATTTTGAAATGATGACAAGTGTATTAAAATATTATTAATTTTATTTAAATATATCACATGTCATCATTTCATATAAGTATGAAGATAAATAGGAAGAAAATATAGTAGAATTATCTTGCTTTTAATATTTTTTTAGACAAAATTATACGGTTGGTCGTTTAATTTGTTAAAAAAAAACTAATTCAATACAACTACCTAAATCTTAAAGTGATTGGTCATTATGATTTCATTAATTGTTTGGTTTGTCCTTTTATCCTCTATTTTGTACTCTATTAATTATTTTACTTTTAACTTGTTTATTTTTTTATTGTATATATTTTTTAATTTTTATTAAAAATAAGTGTGCGAACCTCTCTCTCTCTCTCTCTCTCTCTCTCTCTCTCTCCCCAATGGCAACACCTACAATCCTACGACCACCTTTGATCCAACACCAAAATCACATCTCACTCGTGAAACACATGTACCCTCTTGTCTCCCTTCCTCTACTCACCACCTCACATTGCATGTAGTCTATTTCCATAACCATCAGTCCTCTGCTAGTGACCCACATCACCAACTTCTTCATTTCTCTTTGGACCATCGTCGCCACCGTTTGCTGAACTAAGTTAATATCACAACCAAACTCGTGCCGAAAAACAAATGTTGCTGGCAGCCTCCAACCAACGTCGTTATATCACAGTACTTGGTCGGCGTTTACTCCTCTTTTTCTCTGTGAACCAAACACAATAATATGCTCTTTTCGAGCATATGTAAACATTCCACAAGCTTCTATCGCATATCCTGATTGTCTTAAATTTATATTATTTCCACGTTGTATGATTAATCAGAAGACTTTGTGCAAGCCCAATCATCACCTCATCTAGTTGTGCATTTTTCACAAATTCTAGCATTTGATTCATATGGGTAAACCATTCATGTTACAATCGAATTCCTAAAAAAAATATCCACGCAACTGATTCTGCCACCAACGCTTCCTCTTGTGTCCTCCATTTTCAGTAACAAAAACTCAGCGTGTACACACTAAAAAAAGCTTACCATTGATTCTTGAAGACAAATGTGGGAGTTCTTTAGGGATTTACTAGATCTAATGTTGTAATAAGAGAACATAAAAATGGAGCTAAAATACTATTTTATCTTTGATGTGGCCTTTGTAACACCTATTGTTCAGGTATTTTTACATTTCAACCCCTTAGTGTGAAATGTATTGCAAAATTGATCCCAAACCCCCATTATGGGGGATAGGGGTGTTCGTTTGAATGAATCGGTCTTAATCCGATCCAATCAAGTGAATCCAAATTGATTTCGGTTTTCAAAACATGGATCCGAATAGTCCAAACTAAATTCAAATCCGATCCGATCCGATTACAATTCGGTTGGATCGGTTTTTATAATTCGGTTTTCAAAAACCAAAACATTTTAAAACGACATATAATTATAATATTATCCAACTTTACACAAGAAACGAAAACAAAATATTTAGTTGTGATTTGAAATTTATAAACAATTACTAAGAAGATATATTATAGTTAAATATTTTATAGATAAAAAACTTTTGAGAGAAAATGCATATTAATGTTTTTTTATCGGGTGAAACGTTTTGAACCTATTTGAAAAAATAAATTACAAAATTAATAAATAACTATAGATATATATTATAAATAAATAAATAATAAATATTAATCGGTTTTTTTGGACTATTTGGTTCTTATTTTGTAAACCAAAATCAATCCAAAATAATAATTCGGTTTTGTTGAAAACCAATCCAAAAATCCGAATATCCGAACCAAATTGTCCAATCGAAATTGTCCAATTGGACAATTCAGTTTTATCCAAATAATGAACAACCCTAATGGGGGATGCGTGATCTTTCTCGTACATTGGGCGTACTCTTAGGTACGCAGGGCGTACGTGGCATAAGTGCAAACCCTAATTTTTAGGGTTTGATCACTATTTAAACCTCATTAACTTCTCAAGAACTTTTCCCTCATCAGCCTCCACCTCCCAATTCGTCCCTATCAAACCCTAATCATTTGTGTGAATCTTTTTGAGCTTTAGAGTGCATTTTTGGTGTTCTTGAAGGAAGAAGAAGGAAGTGGAATCATCTTGGAGGCTCAAGGCATCTTGGATCCAGAGGTGTTTCGCCCTCAATCATCCTTTGAAGGTATAAAGTATGAAACTTGATGAGTTATTTTCTTAGATATTGCCAGCCTTGAGTTTGTGTTCATTTTTTATCCCTTTAGCTTGGTGTTCATGAGTATGAATTACTCTAACTAGAAGAGATGTCATTTCAGACGCTTTTGTGTGCTAGGAACCATAAAAATGTGATATTGGTCCTTCTATCCCTTCCATGCAAGAGTTATGATGTCTTGATGGATTATTAAGCTAGGGTTTTAGCTTTTGGACCTTTTCTAGCCATTGAAAGTCATAAAGGTGGAAACTTTATGACTTAGAATGATGTTTTCGGTCTAAATCTGAATTTGGATGAAAAGTATTTAAGAAATAAGCACTTAATAAGAAGGATTGTGTAACGCTTGAATCTTGGTAAGTTTCTCTTTTGACCTTGCATTATCAATTTGTCCTATTTTGACCCTTGAGTTGTACGCGGGGCGTACAACGAGGTACGCGTAGCGTACAAGTGATGAAGCGAGTACGCGGGGCGTACCAGGTGGTACGCTTAGCGTACTTATGCGAGGGGTTGATCGGGATTGCGGGTGCATACGCGGGGCGTACATCTTCGTACGCGGAGCGTACGCAAGGTTTAATAAAACCCTAATTTTCGGGGGTTAGCCACTATTTAAGCATCCTTATAGACTTGAAACCCTAATTTTATCAGCCTCCTTGTCCTCCTTACCCTACACTGGAACCCTAATTCCTGCTTGTGTGTTTTTGGAGCTTAGAAGGCCATTTTGAGGTGTATCTTGGTGCTTTGGAAGAAGGTGTCCATTCTTGAAGCTTCATTGGTGGAGTGAAGGTTTATAGATCCAAAATCTCATCATCTTTTGGCACTCATTTGAGGTATAAAGTCTTGAACTGGATGCTAATTAGCTTAGATCTCTTTTTTTGGGTTTATGGACCTTTTTGGTACCATTGGTGAGATTTTATGAGTTCATATCATTTCTGAAGCAAAGAGTTGCCACTCTTGGAGTTATTTGGGTCCTTGAGTCATAAAGTTGCCATTTTGAGGTTAGAATCCATCCATGCATGAGTTAGGGCCATTTTCATGATAATAGAATGTTATATTTTAAGTTTGGGTTCATTGGAGGCATGCAAAGTCACCAAGTTCGTGACTTTATGGGTTTAGACATTGATTAGGACTAAGATCTGTGGTTTGGACCTTTGGGATAAGCATTAAGTGCTTAATGGAAAAAGATGGCTTATTAGAGGAGTACATTGGGCGTACAAGTATGTACGTGCAGCGTACAAGCCAGCAAGCGAGTACGCGTTGCGTACAGCTGAGTACGCCCTGCATACTTAGTCAGAAGTGTTTTTTGCATAATTGGGCCTCGGTTTGGGCCATTTCTTGGACCTTGTTGCTTTGGGCCTTGGTGGACCATCTGAAATTAGGATTTTGGGCTAAGGATATGATTGGGCTTTAGGGCAAGGCCCATTAGAGGGGTTTGGGCCCAATTTAAAAAATTGGGCCATAAGTCGGCCACTGGTGGGCTTTGGGAGATCGTTTAGTGTTGGGCATTTTATATTGTGGATTTGGGCCTTAGTCATGAATCAAATTAGTCTAGGGGTAAAATGGTCATTTTACCCCAAGTATAGAGTATTGAATGATGATTGAGACCCAAGTATTGATTGGATGTTATTTTGTACTGATAGCTCAAGGAGTCGTCAAGGCAGCAGCTAGGGATTTCTTTCTGTGAGATTCAGCGTTTGAGGTGAGTTTCCTCCCTGAGTTAGTGGGTCTAAGGCACTAGTGTCGGCCCTTGTTGATATGTTAGGATGCTAGGAGTCTGTGTGACTCTTGCATGGGTTTTGTGTTGTTATGTGTAACGGGCGGGGCTCGATGCTAGGCGAGGCCTAAGGACTGAAACATATGCTACTGTTATGATATCTATATGTGTTAGCATGATTATATGATATTGATTGTATGTGTATAGCGGGCGAGGCCCGGTGACAGGCGAGGCCTGAGAATGACGGATTTGTATACCGAGTAGGGCTCGATGCTGGGCGAGGTCTGATGTCGGGCGGGGTCTGATGTCGGGCGGGGCCTGATGTTGGGCGGGGGCCCAGTATGTGATTTGTTATGTATGGTATGGGGTAGTTTGGGGAACTCACTAAGCTTGGTGCTTATGGTTTTCAATTTATGTTTCAGGTACTTCCGGTTGCAAAAGGAAGAGCTCGGGTTGACTGCATCGTACACACAATTGGGATTCCGCATATGATGTTTTACTCTGACTTTATGACATTTGATACATTGGTTTTGGTTTGACATGTTTGGATAATATTTGGAAATACTATTTTATCTATTTTAAAAATGAAAATTTTGGGACCATATTTTAGGGATGTTATAAGTTGGTATCAGAGTCTTGGTTTGAGGGATTCGGGCACACTCTCGGGTGTGTCTGAACTCAAACTAAGGATTTGGTAGAATTTTCAAAAGAAAAACGTTTTATAAAAAGGATTTCTAAAAAGAGATAAAGGGTGTGGTGCATGCAATCGACCGAGCTCAAGTAAGTTTTCCCAAATTACCCATACATGTTATTTGATATGCTTGAACTTGTGAATCTGTGAATCACATGCTAGTTAGGGCTAAGGATCTGCTCAGTTTTGCATGATAGAATGCTTGGTGAGACGCCTTTATATGCCTATTGTATGAGCTTGTAGCCTTGCATGCTGGTACTGATCAGTCAGTGATAGGATGGCCTGATTAGGTTATGCTTGGTTCTGATACTTGATGCTCGAATGCTACTTGCTTTGCGCTTTTAGGAGATCTTGTTGGGTTTTAGTATACTACAACATCCTATGGTCACATACAACCCTAAATACCTTGGATCTATGTTTTCACTAATTATACATGCAAATGGTTTCCAAGGTATTAAACTTATAACTAGCATGCAATTTGACATAAACAATACAAGATACTAGTTTGAGTAACATACCTTTTATGTGGCTTGAAGTCTTGATGTATTTGGTGTAGCTAGAAAGACTTTGGCCTTTAAGAACTTAGTGCCCCAAGTGTTACACCTCAAATGAAATCACAACTCACCTAGGACAAAAGATGATACTTGAGAGAGAATCCTAGCCTCACCAAACCGTCCATATCCTCCAAGAATACATTAGTGGTGATTTTGGCTATGAAGTAACATATTTATATGTGGGATTCCAAAGGTCATGGGTTAACCTAAACCCATACCCATGGGTTTATGATCCACGGTTCATGTGGGCTAACTGATGAGACAATTAATCAAGTATTGAACGAATTAGAGTGTAAATTCAAAGTAGAATTGAAAGATTTGAACACCGATGTAAATATGATATGTTTGGCTTTATTACGCTTTTGCAAATTTTACAGAGTACAATGAATATTCTGTAAAGACTTTTCTTCTAAGACACTAGTAACCACTCCTATTTATAGAAGAGAAAAGCGTACAAAAAATATACTAAGGACTAAACATGAAGCTTCGAATATTATGCCCTAGTAAAATACATTACAAAAATGTTCGAAGACCCTAAATACAAACTTCGACTATTACAACATTTCGACCCTAACAATCTCCCCCTTTGTAATCAAAGTCGAAGTCTTCAGTTTGTAAGTAGAGTAATGGAGTATAGCAAAACTCTTCGAACCTCAGTATACTAAGAAATAATTTTCTTCAATTCCTTCTTGTCTCCTTCATTGTTCTTTTTGCAGTGGTTCATACGAACAATCAAGTTTGTATATTGAGATGTAGAATATCTCTCCACTTCGCTAGCTTGGAACAAAAACCGCTTCGCTTTTCCAGCTTTATCCTTTCCAGCAAAAACTATTCCAAATGGCTTTAAACATATTTCTCCATCAGCATATTTCTTTAACTCAGTCTGAGTCAACGAAGGAGCCATTGGAACTTTTACTTCCATTCCCTTTGCAGTAGCCAACTCGACATCAGTCAGTGCTAGGCACTCATAATAATTCTCAATGAAGATTTTGATGTGAGCAACTCCAAGTTTGAATTCCTCTGGATCTGTGTTTTGTAGAAAAGAAAAGGATTTGTCTTTCAGAAGCAATGCCACTTGTATAAGGTCATACAAGTTCATCAGAGGAAAATCTGCAATAGTGAATTCGCATGTTTTTCCATTTGCCCTGGCCACAACATATTTAACATTTTGAACAATGTTTTCAAAGACCACATCCTTTTTCATGCTTATCACCTTCTTGATCTTGATCAGTGACCAAACATCCTCAGGGGCTTTGCCAAGTACTGCATGAAAACGAATTTTCATATGAGTCCCTTCATCTTTTTCTTTGAAATTCCCTTCAGCTTTGAACTGAGGCATGATGAACATCATCTCATTTATAGGGAAATCCAACTGGCATGCATCAGTGTTTGTAACCACATAACTCTGTTTTGGCTTCTTATCAAATGAGTACATGTGATTAAAGGCAACCAAGGCTTCGATTGTTTCATAGTTGTAATGTTTTGCTGGATCACCTTTATTCATGCCCTTCGGATCACCAGCCCTCTGAGTTATGATGCTTTGAATAAGCCTCATTTTCTCGAGTTCAGCTTCAGCTTCAGCCTTCTTTTCTTCTTTAGATTTTTCAACCAGAATTGATTTTCCTTTGTCTTTCGAAGCAGATTTTTCAGTTACGTCTTTTAGCTTCGAACCACTTCCACCAGATTCCAAAGGTTTACCAATTACAATTCCTTTCGAAATTGTTCTTGTAATTGGTAATGTTGTTACGATTGTTGAGGTCACTGGTTGAGCAGACACAATTACTGGTTTTGTTGAAGGGATGCTAGATGAAAATACCTTGCCCACCACTTTCGCTTCTTCTTCTGTTGACTTCCTTTCTCCCCCTTGCACCCCTATGAAAACAGGAGGGGCAGTAGTTGTGGGAAGAAGACTGGATAAGCGAAATAGTGGAGCAAGTTGCTTGTTAAGTATGGCTTCGAACTGCACAAACTTCTGGGATAAAAATTCTGGAGTAATCAACGGTGACGAAACCGGTTTCGTTGAGATCTCCTTCAACTCCTTTAACAACTTGATCATACCTTCAAAATTTTCACTTACAGACTTGGAGATTTGAGTTATTTGAGGACTCAAACCTTCGTATAGCTTGACAAATCGAGTGACAGCATCACAAATGATATCGACCTTCTGATTCAAGGACGCATAATCATGTTGAACAGATAGAATTTCCTTTTTCATGTCTTCACGAAGTTCGTGAATTTGGAAGTTAACATCCTCCCTCACTTTCTTGACTTCCTGAACAAAAAGAACATGTCGTTCTTTTGTTATGCTTCGCAGATCCTTAACTTCTCCTATAAAATCAGATCTGAGAGTTTTAACACGAAGCTCAGAATTCTGATCTGTGTAATCAACCTTTTCTAAAATAACAGACTCTGAGGCTTTTATCATTCCAGAAACTTTGTTGATTACCCTTGATTCAAACATCTTGAGCATAGAATCAACCTCCAAACTTGAAATAGATGAACCTCCGCCAAGATCAGCTTGGGATTGAATGATGGAGTTCAACTTTTGATTAAGAATTTTGTATTGCTTCATTGTCATTAACATATGATCAGGAAATTCTTCTTCTTCATCATGAAACTCTAGGTCTTCGAATGTTCCACCAAACCCTTCATTATCAGTTTCAGTGGGTGAAGATGGTTTGGGTGTATCAGTGGATTGAGAAGAAAAAATGGAAGTAATTGGTTGATCGATGATATGTTCAAAGGTTGGTGAAACAGTGGTTGATGTGAGAGGAATAGTAGATGTTGGTGTAACAGAAACCAATGATTCGAAAGGAGTAGAGATAATTGGACCTTGATCTGCATCTTTCGAACCACCTTCACCCATGTTGACATTTGCATCCGTATCAGATACGTGTGCAGGGATGCCTGAAGTTCGAACCTCCTCAAAAATTGACTTGGCAATCGAAACTTCGGTTGGTATGATAACAGTCTTCTCAGGAATGGAACTTGTAATGATAGAAGTGAACTCTGGAGTTTCTGGTATTCGTTCATCCTCTTCTGTAGACTCAGTAGATAAAACAATCTTTCGAGTCTTCTTCGTCTTCTTCTTTTTCGGTTGTGACAAGTGTTTTCCCATATCTTCTACTGCTCTTTTCTTGGATCCGGGAGAAACAGGAACATGTACCTCACGAATTAAAACTCCTTGGTGAGTAATTTGAGGCTTGCGAATCAACTTCTGTGATGGTGACTTTCGTTTGTGAGTGGATTTCATCTTGATTCTTCGAAACATCCCTGTTTTCGAAGGAATAATCACGTTCTCTTGAGTCTCTTCCACTATTGGGTCAATCACTTGTGTTGCTTCAACTGTCACTGCAACATTTTCTGTCTTCTTCTTTGGAGATTTAGAGGATGTTGAACCCTTCGTTTTCTTTTCAGGTGAAGCAGGATCAGCTTTCTTCGACTTTTTGGTCTTCTTTTCGTCGCGTGGCAACAAAATTCCCATAGGAATAGAAGAATCGAATGTTTTCAGATATGCAATCAAAACAGGATTCGTAGGATCCACCCTTTTAAGCATCGCGTCTAGAATCCGAGCAACGTTTGGAAATTCATCATCATTGTCAACAACTTCCTTCGGAAAGTGATAAGATTGAAAAGTAACCTTCTCTTCTTCATTTGAAACCAAGATGCCTTCCTTGTTGTAAAAATGTTGCAGAATTAGACTCCAGTACCTAGCACACGAAATGCCATGAACAACATTCGTATGTTCTACTCCTTTTTGGAATTCCTTCCATAGCTGTGTAGAGTAGTCTGCTGGAAGATCATAGTATAAACCAGCCACCATGGCATAAACCTCCATCCTTCCTTTATCTAATCCAACTGTTCTTCCGGTTAAACAACGCAAAAATATCCCAAACAAAAAATTCCATACTTTTGGAAGACCAGACTTCTTAAAGTCACTTATCTTTGACAATGGGGGCTGATATCCCATTTCATTAAACATATGAATTATTTGGGAGAATTGAAATTCAACAAAAGGAGGTGTATTTGGAATGTCAAGAATCTGACAAAACAGTTTCTTGGAAAGCCTAACCTTTTTGTCATTGATTAAGTGAAAAGTAATCGAATCAGAGGCTTTGTTGTATGTGGCAGTAGATCCTGCTTGAGAAAGCCAGGATACCGGAACAGAAAAGGAATTGAACATTGCTTTGGATAAAACAGAGTGTTTTAAAGAAACAATAAGCATCTTGAATTCTTCTGGACATTGAGAAAGTTCACCATCCACATAATAATTGGTAGATTGAATCTTCATAACTGGTGCAGAAGAAGTATCTTCAGTAGAAGGATCGACATGAGCAGTAGTCGCCATTGTTAGGGTTTGAAAAAGATAAAGAACAGAGAATTTGGGAAGTTTTGAGTTTTGATCGCGTAAACGTATAAAGTACTCTTGAACCCCCTTTTATATGTAACCCTAAATGATTTGAATTTGAAGCGGGATGCATTTAATGAGATCCGACGTGGCACCTTGAAAATCGGACCTGTACAGCGGAAAGGTAGCCATGCGTCAAAAAGTGTCTGTCACATCACCTAGAAAACCGGGCAGAATACCATGCGTCACGTATACACAGCCTGTCATTATCCCCTTAATAGAATTGTAACCGTTAGAACCCTTCGAATGGAGGCAAGGCTCTTTCACTTTTGGGATAAAAAGCGAAGTCATTTGCCAGATGTTCGAAACCATCAGCCTGAGTTGGTATTACTCAGAACCTCAAGGATTTCGTGTGTGTAGTGTGCCAAAGAAAGTTTAGACAAGAAACAACAAATTTTTTTTTTTTTTTTTAATTTTGTGATGTCAAAAATTTAATTTGACACGAAGGCAGTTAAACCCCGGGCAAAGGTTGCTTCGTTAATCATCAAGAGAGATGATCAACAGCTTGTGTATGTTCCCGTGAATTACAATCGAATACTTTTTGATAAGTATCAAAGGGCTTCTTTTAAGAATGCTTCGTGGGTAGGTTCAAAATTTCGTTACATGCCAACCTAAACATAAGGTGATAAAGTGTAACAAAAATTACTTGTATAACCAGTGTAGTCAGTGACAAGTCGGCTTTGAAAAATTTTAACATGACTAGGACATTCGAATGAAACTCACACGGAAATCATATTCATAAAAAATTTGTATACTGGATCTTGTTGGGTAACAAACATCGTGGGTTTCGAATGCTTGATCAAGACCACTCATTCGAAATGAATATGATTTGGAGTTTCGAACATTGGTACAGAAACAAAAGTTTCGTATATATCTGGAACAATGTTCCCCGTCAATTCCTTAATTTGTAAGATTTTTGGGTTTCACTTCCATCACGGACTCATGATGTCAGATCATAAACACTGAGTTTTTATATATCTAAGTCTCGATGGGTTTGATCAGAGACCTCTCGGATATACGTCTTTGTGTGTGATCGTGTAAGAATGTTTTGGATGAAAAAGATTGGTGTAAGACACGAAAAGTACCTCTGTTATGTTTTGGACCAAACAGGAAACTCTTAACTCATTGTGAGAAGAGTAAGGTAGCTCAGAGACTAATGTGAATATAAGCCTGATTGGGAAGACATTTTCGTACGAAACATTTCATTAAGGCTTTCGTACACACACATTGAGTCATGGAGGCTTTGGACGACATGCAGCAGCATGTTTCTAGGGACAACCTAACTAATTCGAATAATGAGAAACATATCAATTCATACGAAAAATTTTACCTGACCCTAAAACTGCCTGCATTGTCCCCTCTGAATCATCATCATAATCTGCAACAAAAGTCTAAAAATAAAAATATTTTTGTTGTTTTGAATTTTTTTTTTAAAATAAAGACCGAACAAACGAAAATCTTTTTGGATTTTTGATTTTTCGAAAATTTAAGGACAAAACAAAAGAAAATCTTTTTGAATTTTTGATTTTTCGAAAATTTAAAGACAAAACAAAAGAAAATCTTTTTGAATTTGTTGCAAAGAGACGAATATTTGGCATTCCTTGAAGAGTGACAAATGTACGAATTCGAAGTGTTCGAAGCTTTGACTATGAACAGTAACCATTAACTCAACGCTGAAAATAAGTGACAATCATGCGAATTCGAAGCGGTCGAAGCGTTGACTATGAACAGTAACCACTAACTCAACACTGAAAATAAGTGACAATCATGCGAATTCGAAGCGGTCGAAGCGTTGACCATGAACAGTAACCTCTGAATGCTGAATGACTTTGTGTTATTTTTTTATTCAGCGCTTCTGATTCATTCTTTTTCGCCTATCATTCTTCTTTTTCGCATGGAACAGAATTGCCATCGATCATTCCAAGACCTTCTATTATTCGCATTAGAGATTTTTCATCCAAAGCTTTCGTGAATATATCAGCTAACTGATCAGTTGTTTTCACGAAATGTACTTCAATGTTTCCATCCCCCACGTGATCTTTAATGAAATGATAACGAAGAGCTATGTGTTTAGTCTTCGAATGCTGCACAGGATTATGAAAAATTCTTATTGCACTTTGAGAATCACAATATAATGGAATCTTTTTCATATTAATTGCATAATCACGCAATTGACTTTGGATCCATATTATTTGCGAAGTGCAAGCAGCAGCAGCCACATATTCTGCTTCAGCTGTGGAAATTGACACACACGTTTGCTTTTTCGACTGCCAGCTGAGTAATTTGCCATCAAGAAATTGACATCCTCCACTTGTGCTTTTTCGATCAAGATTACAACCACCCAAGTCTGCATCTGAGTATGCTTGAACGAAGAATCCAGTTTTCGAAGGATACCACAATCCTAACGAAATTGTGCCTTTAAGGTAACGAAAAATATTCTTCACTGCAGTAAGATGTGGTTCGCGTGGATTAGACTGATACCTAGCACAATTACACACAGAAAACATGATATCAGGTCTACTTGCTGTTAGATAAAGTAATGAACCAATCATGCTCATATACAACGTTATATCAACAGCAGGTTTGTCCAACGATGGTGTTAGCTTTATGCCTGTTGCCATTGGTACACGAAGCTTTGTGCTATTCGTCAATCCAAACTTTTCTCACAGATTTTTCGTATATTTTTCCTGATTAATGAAAATCCCTTCTCTGTTTTGACGAATATTCAATCCAAGGAAATTATTGATTTTTCCCATCATGCTTATTTTAAATTTGCTTTTCATCAATTCTTCGAATTCTCTAGACAAAGCAGGGTCAGTCGAGCCAAAAATAATATCATCAACACAAATTTGAACAAGCATTAGATGATTCCCCACTTTCTTTTGAAATAATGTGGGATCAACTGATGCTTGTTTAAATTTAGATTGTTTCAAAAATGATGTAAGTGTTGCATACCATGCTCTTGGTGCTTGTTTCAGACCATAAACTGCCTTATCTAAAATATAAACATGATTAGGATATTCTTCGTTAATAAAACCTGGGGGTTGTTCCACATAAACTGTTTCTTCAAGCTCTCCATTGAGAAATGCACATTTCACGTCCATTTGATAAACATCAAAATCTTTGTGAGCTGCATAAGCCAAAAATATTCGAACCGCCTCGAGTCTTGCGACAGGGGCAAAAGTTTCTTCATAGTCGATTCCTTATTGTTGTGAATATCCTTTTACAACAAGTCTGGCTTTATTTCGAATAATGTTTCCATCTGTGTCGGTTTTATTTTTAAAAATCCATTTTAACCCGACAATAGAAACATTTTCAGGTTTAGGAATTAATCTCCAAACCTTGTTTCGTTCAAATTCAGACAACTCTGATTGCATTGCAACAACCCAATCTGAGTGTTCCATTGCATTCTTAATTGTTTTTGGTTCAATTTTAGAGATGAAAACATTAAACATGCAAAATTCTTGATGAGTATTCAATACCTCATTCTTTGCACGAATTTGAGCTCTTGTCAGAACTCCCTCTTGTGGATTCCCAATAACTTGATCCTTTGGATGGTCTCTTGTCCATTTTTCCATGGGTGGATATGCTGGATCAAATTCCAAAGGGGCATCTTCGTATATTTCATCATTTTCTGAGCTTGCATTCGAACAAGCATCATCAACATTATGCTCCCCCTCAACAACATGCTCCCCCTCAATTTCAGCATTCAATTGTTCTTTCTCCCCCTCGAAAGAATGCTCTTCATCATCTAAAGTATTCGAATCCAATTGCTCCCCCTCCAGTGGACTATCACTCATAGTTTTGCCTTCTTGAGGAGTGGATGGTGAATCATCAGTAAGTTTTGAAAATTCTGGTATGTGATTATCAGGAGCATGAACTTCAGCATCAACTGCATGATCTGAAATTCCAAAAATCAAATCATAATCAGTATCATCCATTTGTATAGATTCAGTTTCAACTTGTGTTTCTTGTAAAATTGGATGATTCGTAAATCTATGCTCATTTGATTTAACATAATAATCATCGAATGTGAGATTGAAAGTTTCTTCCACTTTTCGTGTTCGCTTATTTAACACTCGATATGCCACTGAATTGTGCGAATATCCAAGAAAAATTCCTTCATCAGCTTTTGCTTGAAACTTCGAAAGATGATCCTTGAGATTCATAATAAAACACCTACATCCGAAAACATGAAAAACTTCACCTTAGGTTTACGATTATTCAGAATTTCGTATGGTGTTATATTAAATCGACGATGAATTAACGATCTGTTTTGAGTAAAACATGCAGTTGAAACAGCTTCAGCCCATAGATATTGAGGTAAATTCGTATATGGCAACATGGTTCTTGCTGCTTCGCATAATGAGCGATTCCTTCGTTCTACAACACCATTTTGTTGTGGTGTATATGGAGATGAAAAATTATGCGAAATTCCTTTGTCCACCAAAAATGAATCAAGAACTTTGTTCTTAAATTCAGTTCCATGATCACTCTTGATTTTTCTAACAGTCTTCTTCAACGTGGTTTCCATCTTTTTGATAAAGTCAATCATAATTTGTGCAACTTCGGATTTGAGCCTGAGAAAATAAACCCACGTAAATCTGGAAAAATCGTCAACAATAACTAAAATGTACCGTTTATTGTTGAGAGTTGAAACAGTCGAAGAACCACACAAATCAATATGTATCAACTCAAGAGGTGCAACAATTTTCGAATCAATTGTGATTGGATGACCTTGTTTATGTTGCTTGCCAACTTCACAAGCTGCACATAAAGAATCATTGTCAAATTTAAGTATAGGTAAACCTCTTACCAGATCTTGTACCACAAGTTTATTTATGTTTCGAAAGTTGAGATGTGAAAGTCTTCGATGCCATAACCAGCTTAAATCAGATGTAGCTTTCGAAAGAAGACGTACTGCTGGTTTGCCTACAATTGGATTGATGTCCAAAGTGAACATGTCACCTTTCCTTTTAGATTTCAGTAATATTTCGTTTGTGTTAACATTCGAAATAACACTTCCTTCTTCGTTGAAAAGAACTTGATTGCCAGTGCCCACAACAAGTTGAGAAACACTAATCAAGTTATGTTGAAGACCTTCAACATATGCAACACGATTCACTGTGAATTGTCCATTTGTGATTTTTCCATATCCCATGACTTGACACTTTTGATTGTTCCCAAACTTTACTACTCCAGCATTTTTGAGACTTCGAAAATCTCTTAAATTCTCCTTCTTTCCAGTCATGTGACGAGAGCAACCACTATCAATGTACCATTTGTTATCATATTGCTCGTCACACAATACCTGCAATCAATGAAAAATTTTAGGTACCCAAGGCTTTTTGGGTCCTTGGAAATTAGATTTCAATTTCGAATGAAATGAAGAACTTTTAACCCAATCACAAACTTTGGCTTTGAGACTATCAATTAAGTTCACTTCATCATCTAAAGGAACTGAAACATAAGTGTTTGATAGTTTCGAATGTTCACTGACTTTTCCCTTCGCATCTTGAGTTTGTGATTGAACAGTCTTCGCTTTTGTGACAGGTCTCCATGTTTTGACTGAGATATTCGAATCCTTAGATGATGAGCTGCCATTCGAAGAAGTATTGACATACTTTTCGTATGCTTCATGAATTTGCTCTTTTGAATATTTATTTGACTGATACATTTTTCCTCTTCCGTTAAGCCAATGATCAATGTTCTTCCTTGAATTCATTCCTTTTTCCCGTGACGTCCTCATAGTTTCTTTCTTTGTGTAATTAGGAAAATTTGGCTTTTGAGGTACAAAATCAACTTTGGGTTTGGTAACATAAGAGTAAGCATAGGATGTATCAGTTTTTGATTTAAAATGTTGACGTTGAAAAACTTTTTGATTTGTATTGGATCTTTCTGAAAAATCTCTTGTTTTGTTAGTTTCAGAAACTTTCGAAAACTTTGTTTGCTTATGTACTTCAGACCTTGTTTGATTTGATTGAGATGATTGTTGAGTTTTTGAAAAAGAATCATTTTTAACGTTGAAAACCTTTTTGATGGATTGTGATTCAGACATCTTTTGAGACTCAATATTTTGCCAAAGTATTTTCTTTCGTGCTTGTCTTTTTGAAATGTTGTTTTCCTTCGAAAATTTGTCAATTTGATCTTTAAATTCCTTAGAGTTTAATTTGACAACTTTTTCATTTTCCTTTTCAACACGAATTACTTTCTCTTTTTCAACTTTTGATTTTTCAACCCATTGTTTTTGTGGTTTTTGTCGTTGAAAAATATATGAATTCTTTGTTAAGTTGTTTTCAACTGTGTTTTGATTTGCGAAAAAACCTTCCTCAGTTGTTTTTGAATTATCCTCCTCAACCATCTTCTTGAACTCTGGTTTGATATTCTCAACATTTCCGGTAGTTACGAAAACTTGATTTGGAAAAATGACATCATCTGTGCATTTGAAATTTGGAAAAACCACCGTGTTTGTTTCAAGATAATGTTCACCTTTTTCATTCATCACTTTTTCGAACTTTTGTGTATCACCATACACTTGGTCAACAACTATTCGTGGAATTACTTCTTTCTTTGAAGATTTCTTTTCTTTCGAAACTTTCTCTACATCTTCATCATCACTATCATCAGTTTGGTAATCTTTGAGATCCACGAAGTTCATTTCACTAACTTTCGAAGTTGAGGGAATATCAGTTTCTTTCTCAACTATCAAATCCTTAACTTTTTCTTTCCCTTTAGAATTCGAAGCAACATTAACAATAGACAACTGAGAACAATCAACATCTTCAAGCTCACTAATTTCACTAATATTGTCAGAATTATCTTCAATATCAGCAAAATTAGATTGAGAATCAGATGATGAATTCTCAGTCTTTTTCAAAATGTGAATTTGTTCAGATTTAGTCAAAGTATCATTTACAATGTTAACTAAATCATTCGAATCAAGACATTCATCAACTTTGACAATTCCATATCTATACTTGTCATTCGGAACTTTGTCAAAATCAGCTATTTCTTTTTCACAGTCATACGAAATGTTATCTACCTTAGCTCTTTCATAAGCTAAAAATGGCAGCAATTTTCTATGTTGTTCTTTACTGATTTCGCATGAATGATGAAGTTCAGTTATTTTCCCATATAATCTTTTAGCAGCATTACAATAAATGTTTCTTTGTGCTAACAACAGTTTATTATCACTAGATAAATTGTCCCTATCAACCATGATATTCGTTATTTGAAGTTCTAGACAATCTATCTTAGTGATTTTCGAATCTAATTTCTTCTGTGTCTCTAGCAATTGCATTGACAGCTTCTTAGCCTCATTGCTAGCAGATACCACAATCGAATCAAAATAAGTAACAGTTTCATCAAAAGATACTAATTCAGAATTATAAGCATGTACTGGAATATTAAAAGATTCAAGAATGTTTCGTACCTTTGTGGTCATTGGTGATTTGTCAGCAGCTTTTGATACGAAGCATCTTCCATGCACTTCGTATGTTTCCTCCTCTGATTCTTCCTCCATTTTTGCAAACATAGCTCCATGGGTTGGATTTCGCATTTCCTCATCATCTGATCCAGATGACCAGATTTGATAAGTACCATCTTCATCCTCATTCGCACCCTTTGCAACCAGAGACAAATTCTTGGCTTTCGCACGAACCTCCTCCAACTTTTCAGCATAGTACGCCTCATCCTTGACCTTATTCTTTCTCTCATCCTTCTTTCGAAGCATACAGTCATTAGCAAGGTGATTATCACCATTGCAATAAAGCCAATCAATCCCAGCATCTCCCTTTAGCTTCTTCTCAGACTTTCCCTCAACAGGCTTCGAATCTTTCATCTCATCTTTCTTTTTCTCTTCCCCAGCACTTTTACTCAGAAAGTTCCCTTTTGTCTCAGACGACTTTGCCTTCGGATTGAAAGGCTTTTTGAAGAACTTTTTCACACGATTATTTGAATAAAAGGCAACTGCCTCATCATCTGAGTTCATGATGAACCCTTCATCTTCATCCGAAGCATCTTTCTCAGCATCTTTTTCAGAGATCTTCGAAACCAAAGCTAGTGGACCTCCCAACATAGCCTTCGATTCTTCAGCTATTTCGTTCACTTCGCTTTCATGAGTCTTAAGTTGGTTGTACAAGTCATTCAATGTTGACGTATCAAAGCTCTGTTGATTCTTCACCATCATGCTCACACTACGCCATTCCTTTCGAAGTCCCATAACAAATATCAGATTGAATTCCATGGCTGATCTGGTGATACCATATCGATTGCATCGATATATCAATTCATTAAGACGATCGTAATAAACTTCAACTGTTTCACCATCTTTCTGTCTGAAGTCCTTCAGCTCCACTAAACATTGCTTTACAGAATTAACTTTCGTCTTCTCACTTCCCTGAAATTTTTCCTTGAGATTGTTCCAGATTTCCTTTGCAGTTGTACAACTCCTCATGTAGTTGTAAACAACTGGAGGCAAAGCTCCTCTTAGCTCTCTTACACACCTTTTCTCCAGCTTTTTCAGACGATCAGATTCATTTTCAACTTCAGAGTTTCCAGAGGAAGAACCAATTGGTTGAACATTCGATGGTGGATTGAGATTGCCAGAAATGCAATTCCACAGTTCTTCATCCAATCCATTGAGATAATCCTGCATACGATCAGCCCACTGATCGTAATACTCAGGGATGAGCATAGGAATTTTGGTGGATGATCCTAGAAGATGAGAAAATGAAGTCATGGAATTCAGATTGAACGACGCCATTGTTGTACGGAATAGATCCTTGAGAATTTTTGAAGAAACTTTGAGAATTTGACAACAAACTGTATGATTCAAATCACAATCACTCTTAGAACACTCGATTCAATGAATTAAGTGCAGAATCGAATCACAGACTTAGATCTAAACAATTTTTCACTTTCAAAAAGTGCGGAAACTTTTGAATCAAAAAGTGATGAGTTTTGAGCATTCTAACACTCCTAAGTGTACATGCAACCCTAAATACCTTGGATCTATGTTTTCTCTATTATACATGCAATTATGAACTTTCCAAGGTATTACCCTATCTAGCATACAATACTTGATACTTGGGTAATCAAATGGATAGAATACATACCTTTGTTTGATGAAGCTTGTCTCCATGAAGCTTGAGTGCCTAGTGCCCCAAGTGTGACACCTCAAATGGTTCACACAACACCAAATGCACATGGAATGACTTGAGAGAAATGGAACACTCCTTGAAATCGTCTAGCCCTCATATTCACACATTAGTGCACGATTTCTTGAGCCATGGGATTTTTTTATATGGTGGCTATTAGGGTTACACCATGTAACTCATAACTTTACCCATTCTTTATGCTCCATGGATTTTAACCTCCATGGAGTATCCATGGGTCACCCCATGGACTTAGTCCAACATAAGGAATCTTGGATCACAAGCCCATATATATAAGAATGAATGATTTACACAATCAACCCATATATTTAATTAGTCTCCTTTTGATCACTTAATTAATTCCAAATTAATTCTTGATCAATACTAATTAAATAACCTTATTAATATATTAGAACTTATAATATATTAACCAACCTTAAGTGTTCTTTCTCTCATTATAGTTTATCCAAATGCATGATGCCATGCAACCCAAATGGACCATGCCGGGTCGGGTTAAGTCTTACCAATTATAGTTATGGACTTAGACATTAATCCAACAGTCTCCCACTTGGATAAGTCTAAAACTATTATTGCGTATGACTTCAGGAACCGATCAGCAATCGTAGCTCTCAAAAGCTTCTGTCGAACTCTGACCTTGTCGATGAACTCTGACCTTTGTCAATGACTTGTCCATTAGATAAGGGATCATATATTCCTCCATTCTAGATATCATATGGACTGAGACATGGATTATCAATCATTCTCTCTGTCCATTTGTTGTTTCCCGATTTCCGATTCATGATGACTGACTGATTGAACAAATCAAATCAGTCCTGGCTTGGCCAAGCACTCACATGTATCATCTTTAAATCATCTAGGGGCCCACAGATATTGCTTTTATCCCGAAGGTAAAAGGAATGGATAAACTTCGACTCATATGGCTTGTTCTACTACTTGTTGAATCATACACAAAGGCATGTTTTATAACATCGAGTTACCGAATGCGTTTTCGTGCAATCAATGTACAACCAACTTATAGTAACAACTCATATCTCTAGGTTTGAAGAATATAAGATATTATCGTCTCATGATCACTCGTGATAAAATCCATGAAGTGATTCAAATGAGCGCGGGTTGAATCCAGTACTCAGAACTTATGAGCACTCATGAGTGTTGTAGCACAACTTTGTCCGCCAACTTGGACCTCTACAAGCCAACCCATGACAGTCTTGATTCATATCTACTTCCAACATATGACCGACTGTGGATGGTTTGAATAACTTAATCATTCAGGAAGAGCGACTTAGTTATTCTGGAAGTCAAAACATGCAAAGAGAAACACAAAAATAAATGAATCAAATATGGTATCAAACCCTATGAATATAAATAAACACTTTTATTTATCACCATACTGATTACTCATTATTCATTGTTTCGGATTTATCAACTTTATACTTGAATTAAAAACACTAGTTATCCCATGCTCCAAGCATGTACACTATGTTTTTTATTAAACAATAGCTTTGCCATACACCAAGTATGCACTCTATGTTTGTCTATGATCCTTACTTTGTGAACTATATCGATTGAACATACTTTCAATGATTCTCTTTTCACACTCCCAAATCCTTATCAAAAAATGTAAGAATTCCAAATTCCTATCATTTATCGAAATCTGTTTAGATTTTAAACTTATATGCACTGACCCTCCTGTAATGAATATGCACAAAGTCACAAAGACTTGTCAACAGTTGTTATAAGGTATTCCAATGGAGATCGACTCCATGGAAACTAAGTCTCATATTCAAAGTACATTGCTTTGGACATGCTTCTTGCATTAAGTTTTCTACTCTTACACAGATAACTTCCACCTATGGAGACAACTCCATATTCTCATTTTGACTATCACTTGTGAATAAGAGATGCCTCTTTTTTCAGAATATGTCAATATGGTCCTTCCAATATTAACAATATACTTCCAACTGTCCTTGAGCAACCAATCTTTAGTAAACCTTAGATTGTCCTCGACAATTGCTTAATCCTTTTAGTCATATCCAATTTTAGACCTTTTCCCTTCTTAATGCCCCAGGCATTTGGAAAATTTTAGAAAGGACAAATATTATAGCACATGCAATCGATCCTGTACCCAAAGCAAATGGGACACGATTCATGATGTCTCACATAAAGACATGATTCTAAACCAGTCTTTTGCTACAATATTTTTATTTGCCATGTTTTCAAAATTTGATTATGAAGAGGGATGTCGTAATCATAATCGAATTTTGAGAACGCAATATATAGAATTTCCTTAAGTTGAACCAATCCAACATGAAATTCGTATCTGTATTCTTGACTAAAGATGATTAAGGTCTCAATCTAAGCCTTTAGAACTGAAATGAAGTATATCCTCTCCCTTAATTATAGCAAAACAACTTTTTCAACCCCTGCAACTTCACGAATTGAAACTTTTGTTTTCTATAATTAACATTGCTAACTTGCAATACTTACAATAATTATCATGCTCCCACTAACATGATGATTATTAGCATAACACTTATGCTCCCACTAGCTTTGACATGTACTCAGAAATCAGCTGGACTTCTAGAAATCAATACTTTATTGAATTTCTTACCAAAGGTCAGATTTCTGATACGAGATGCTTTGATAAAACTTTATCAAAATCATACACCTTTCCTTAGATAGCATGCATGTGTGTCTAAACAATTTCAGAACTATGAAAAGGGATGCCGTAATCATAGTCTCAATTGTTTAGACCTTTTGCCATCTGCTTCAAATCTACTTGGTGGAAGTGTTTCCTCACCATCATTTTCATGAATCGGAGAGAAACCTTATGACCCTTAGATTTTATGGTGTATGTGTTCTTATCCATGTGAATCGTCAAAATCATAGTCATAAGACAAGGATAATGACAAATCCAAACTCATATGGACTGAACTTATGCAATCTTAACTTCTTGCCACCTGGCAGTACAGGGCCTGCCATTGCTTCCAAGTTGTTATGCAACCAATTGAGAACTTTCAAAACTCCTATGCAAAGCCAACTTTAACTGGAATGGGCACAGAATATGTCAACACGATAGGTTAAAAACCTCAAGTCGTGTGCTAGTGAAGAACCTCAGGTTTTATTCTTGATTAGTTCTTGAAATTCTTTTTAGGATCTTTAAGACTCCCACTATCCTCTTGACATATAAGACTATCTTGCCAAATATTCAAGAGATAGTGCGGATTCTTTATCAAGACAAACACTTCACACAATTGGCCTTAGTTGGTCTTTGTTTTATCCAAAACATCACAACTTACCAATTTCAAATGTACAAGAGTAGGACACTTTTACTCTTACATTTGACAAGTGTTTTTAAACCTTTATTTAAGATATGTCACTCAACTTATAGTCTTGGAGTATGACTCTAAGAATTGTTTTGGAATGAAATATGACTCATCTTCTTGATTTAACCATTTCAACAATTCATGACTCCTCTTCTTAGTCATAAGAATGCACTAAGATGTCCTTAGAAGTCCAATTGTGATGTGGTTCTTAAATCATTAAGATGATCACAAAACATGATACTAAAGTACTCTCCCATCTTTTCATATTTGAGAAAACTTTTATCTTTCTGCCTAATTTGATTCTTCTCATTCGTTCTGCCATACATTGAGACTTTTCCAATGTTTCAGAATTATACTTAAACTTGTAAGTATAACCATATTTACTAAACTTTAGTAAATCAAATAGTCTTAACGAGCTTTGTGGTGGACATGACCAGTGCACAAGAATGTGTACTCGATCCCTTTAGTCCTTCACTTGACTCACACATCCATGTGAACAAGTAATAGTCTTGATTTTCCAATGCTTGAAAGTTCTCATTCATCATACTATTCAACTTGCATGATTCCAAGTTTCAGTCCAATTGAAACTTGGGCGATGAGGAACTTTCCTGATTTGGTAAATTTAGACACTACCACAAATGAAAGAATCAAATCCATTTTCCAATATTGCTGTCAGTGGAATCATATAAGCAACAATTTTCCACAAATGCCAATGTAAGGATACTTCAAATAAATAAAATTAAACAATTTTCTTTTATTTTAAAACTTTGTGGAAAAACTTATCCTTACAATCCACATGGAAAATTGTTGTTATCTATTCCTTAGCAATATATCATAACTTCTTAAGCAACTGCTCAAAATTCTGATGCGATCGAAATCCACCTTCGCGATCAGAATCAGCATATACTTCCTTTAAGATTTCTCTCTATTCTTTGATTCTTAAAACATCAACATGTGACCCAGTCACATCATGTAATGAGGATCTCAGAATAGAACTTAACAGAGTTAGATAATGGGCTCTACCTGATGTAGAGTCAAACTTATTGACTTTAACATCCTTAGGTAAATTTGGCAGCTTTGCAATCAACGCCCCTTCCTTTGGCAAAATAAACATATGGACCCTTTGGTAATGGGACTATCTCAGACTTAGCCTTTCTCTTTACCATTTGGTCAACCGGGTTGACTATGGCCAATCCCTTTCCATTGGGAAGAGAATGCTTTTTCTGGATTTCCAGTGTCACCATTGTCACTGTCCATAAAGTTTTTGGGAAGTTGATCTTCTAATAAAATTTGCTTTACTATCATTCCAAATCATTACTGATTTAGCAGCACCAAGCAAATAGATATGATCATTAAGGTTCATCTCATAGTCTGTTTCATAGTAGTCCCAAAGGAACTCACTATGTGACTTAGAAAGTGATTGAACATCCAACTTTCTCAAGACTTTGACACCCAACTCTTCCAGCTTGTCAATATGTGACTTCATATCTAAGATGTGATCACACATAGACCTTGCTTGCCATTAGGGCTTGAGTGACCTTGAACTTGTGGGTTAGGGAGAATAATTGGAGGAGGTGGAGGAAGTAAAGTTCCAAGAGATTTGGGAAGATGATAGATGTCTGAACTAGACATCTTTTGGGAGATATTCAAGATAGTTGATCTAAAGTCCTTAATATAACACCCAATATGAAATATTAAGGCTAGGATCCAACAACCTATTTATAACTGGAAGAGGGATGCCGTAATCCGAGTTATAAAATAGTTGAAGGTAGGTAAATGACGATTTACCAATTTCCACCATGAAAAACGAAATAATGTAATTAGGTTTTTAATTGGATTTGAAACTCCTAGATCTTTTGAGATTCATTGAACTTTTTAATGGCATGTTTCAATCTCGAGTGTGCCCTTCAGGTTTTGTGACTGGGATGCCGAGGATTACAAAACAAGGTGTGAAGTAACCATGCAAATATACTTGGTACCCTTAATATTTACCCCTCAATCGATGTGCCGGTTAACCACACGAGCTCCACCGATACTATGATAAATATTAAGTTACCCTTTGCCTACTTTGTTAAATCCAGGTTAGTGTGCCGGTTAACCACACACGCTCCACTAACGGTTTAAACAAAGTGCAAAGTGTAATTTCATGGATTAGCACCTTATTCACATTTTCCTAAGTAACTAAGATTGGGAATTTATAAGTGTTTAGTTACTTAGTATTTATCATTAATACTTTTAATGAAGGGAGAATTATAGTCCTTGCCCTACCCGTTCGGCTAACGACCCTCCACCAGTCAAGGAAGCGGTGGGTGAGAGTGGACACCCATTAAACTGCCATTTTATAGGCAGTAACCTTATACCCCCCTTATAGACCGGCTTCGTGAATGAGGCCTACTAACGGTAAGACTGACTTGCTCTTATACATATATTTATTATTAACTTATAATACTATAAAGTATAAGGGTTGAATTTTAACTTTTAAAATTCTAAGGGCTAACTTGGAATTAAAGTATTCATGGGGAAAACTTTACAAATTCCAAAACTTGAGGGCAAGTTTTGAAAATATTCAAAACTAATTAATTCCATAACTTATGTGTTTAAAGTAGTTTTAATTAAAAAAACTCTTCAAGTTCCATAACTTGAGGACAAGTTATGGAAGACTTTAAACTAATAAAAGAATGTAACTTTTCTTTATTTTTGTAACTTATGGAACTAATTAAGGTTACACATTTTATCATTTAATGAAGTGACTCTTGAACCTCCATAACTTGAGGACAAGTTATGGAGTCATAAAACCATTTAATGAGGACAAGACTCTTCATTTTTGTAACCATTGCCAAATTTTTATGAGTTTTATGAAACTTAAATGTGACTTTTCATATAACTTGAGGACAAGTTACAAAAACACATTTTAGAATCAACTCTTAGATTAAAATGGATTGAAAACACATAATCAATTAACTTTTCTATTACTCTAAGAAACTCATATGAACAAAGATAATTCACATCAAATTTTTTTTCAAGTAATTAGCATAACTTTTAAACTAATACAAAACATGAATCTATTGACAATTATCTCTGAAATTGGATTAGCATGAACATTACCACATCAAAAACAAGTTTATAAGTCCAAAAACATCTAAGGGTAATGTTCCTAGTCCATTTCTAGCCAAAACAGTCGAATATATGCTGTCAGGGGTTCCAAAATTCGACTTTTCAGCTAATTTTGCAAGAATAACAAGAAAACAAGCCTTGGCTCTGATACCACTGATGAGTTTTGAGCATTCTAACACTCCTAAGTGTACATGCAACCCTAAATACCTTGGATCTATGTTTTCTCTATTATACATGCAATTATGAACTTTCCAAGGCATTACCCTATCTGGCATACAATACTTGATACTTGGGTAATCAAATGGATAGACTACATACCTTTGTTTGATGTAGCTTGTCTCCATGAAGCTTGAGTGCCTAGTGCCCCAAGTGTGACACCTCAAATGGTTCACACAACACCAAATGCACATGGAATGAATTGAGAGAAATGGAACACTCCTTGAAATCGTCTAGCCCTCATATTCACACATTAGTGCACGATTTCTTGAGCCATGAGATTTTTTTATATGGTGGCTATTAGGGTTACACCATGTAACTCATAACTTTACCCATTCCTTATGCTCCATGGATGTTAACCTCCATGGAGTATCCATGGGTCACCCCATGGACTTAGTCCAACATAAGGAATCTTGGATCACAAGCCCACATATATAAGAATGAACGATTTACACAATCAACCCATATATTTAATTAGTCTCCTTTTGGTCACTTAATTAATTCCAAATTAATTCTTGATCAATACTAATTAAATAACCTTATTAATATATTAGAACTTATAATATATTAACCAACCTTAAGTGTTATTTCTCTCATTATAGTCTATCCAAATGCATGATGCCATGCAACCCAAATGGACCATGCCGGGTCGGGTCAAGTCTTACCAATTATAGTTATGGAGTTAGACATTAATCCAACAAAAAGTTGACTTAAAAACCTTTTGAACAAAGTGAAAATCAGATCAGAGATATGATTCCTGCTCTGATACCAATTGATGAGACAATGAATCAAGTATTGAACGAATTAGAGTGTAAATTCAAAGTAGAATTGAAAGATTTGAACACCGATGTAAATATGATCTGTTTGGCTTTATTACGCTTTTGCAAATTTTACAGAGTACAATGAATATTCTGTAAAGACTTTTCTTCTAAGACACTAGTAACCACTCCTATTTATAGAAGAGAAAAGCGTACACAAAATATACTAAGGACTAAACATGAAGCTTCGAATATTATGCCCTAGTAAAATACATTACAAAAATGTTCGAAGACCCTAAATACAAACTTCGACTATTACAACATTTCGAACCTAACACTAACTCTTAGTCCAACATGGATCAATAGCCCAATCCATATGGACCATGCTACTCTCGGGTCGAGTACATACCAATAATAGTTATGCGCTTAGACATCTAATCCAACAGTCTCCCACTTGGATAAGTCTAAAACTCTTATTGCAGGTACGACTCCAAAATCCCGACTAGCAATCGTAGCTCTTAAAAGCCTCTGTCAAACTCTGACCTAGTCAATGACGTGTCCATTAGATAAGGGATCATATATTCCTCAATTCTAGATATCATATGGACTGAGACATGGATTATAATCATTCTCTCTGTCCATCTATTGTTTCCCGATTTCCGATTTATGACGGCTGACTAATTGAACAAATCAAATCAGTCCATGCCCGGCCGAGCACTTACGTTTGTCATCACTAAATCATCGAGGGGCCCACATATATCGCTTTTATCCACATGGGGTAAAAGGAATGGATAAACTTCGACCCAAATGCTCGCTTGTACTTACTCATCAAATTACACACAACGATATGTTTTATAACAACCAAGTTACTGGTTGCGTTTGCATATGTCAATGTGCAACCTACTCGTAACTACAACTCACACGTCTCCGTTTGAAGAATATAAGATATTATCGTCTCATGATCACTCGTGATAAAATCCATGAAGTGATTCAAATGAGCATGGGTTTAATCCAATACTCGAATCTTATTCCAGGAGCACTCATGAATACTGCAGCTATGTCAAGGCCACTTAGACAAACTACAAACCCATTCATGACAGTCTTGCCTCAATACCTACTTCCAAAGTATGATCGACTGTGGACGGTTTGAATAACCTAGTTATTCGGGAAGTCAAAACATGCAAAGTGAAACACAAGAATAATCGAATCCAATATGGTCTCATAACTTATGAATATAAATAAAACACCTTTTATTTAATCACCATATTGATTACACATTATTCATTGTATAATGTTCCGATTGATCAACCTAATACTTGAATTAAAACAATAGCTATGCCATGCTCCAAGCACGCACACTATGTTTACCTATGGTCCTTTCTTTGTGGAATAGATCAATTGAAAACATTTCAATGATGCTCATATCACAATTCCAAATCCTTATGATAAATGTAAGAATACTAAATTCTTACCATTTACCGAAATATGTTAGATTTTAAACTTATATGCATTGATCCTTTTGTGATGACTATGCACAAAAGTCACAAAGACTTGGCAATAGATATTTACAAAGTATTCCAATGGAGAGCAATTCCATGGAACCGAAGTCTCACATTCAAAGTACATTCCTTTGAACATCCTTCGTGCATTAAGTTTTCTAATCTTACACAGATTTGAAGAACAACTTCCACCTATCGAAACATTTCCATATTCTCATTTTTTACTATCACTTCTGAACAAGAGTTGCCTCTTTTTAGAATATGTCAATATGGTCCTTCCAAAATTAACACTATACTTCCAACTGTCCATGACCAACCAATCTTTGGTAAACCTCAGATTTTCATCGACAATTGCTTAATCATTTTAGTCATATCCAGTTCTAGTCCTTTTCCCTCTTAATGCCCTAGGCATTTGGAAAATTTAAAATGGATGAATATTACATCACATGTAATCGATCCTATATCCGAAGCATATGGGATACGATTCATGATGTCTCACATAAAGACATGATCCTAGACCAGTCTTTTGCTATAATTTTTTATTTGCCATGTTCTCACAATTCAGACTATGAAAAGGGATGCCGTAATCATAATCGAATTTTGAGAACGCAATAAACATTTCCATATATAGAATTTCCTTATGTCGAACCATTCCAACATAACATTCATATATACTTGACTAAATTTGATTAAAATCTCAATCTAAGCTCTTAGAATTGGGATAAAGTATAATTTCCTCTCACTTAATTATATCAAAACAACTTTTAAAACCCTGCAACTTTGCAAATTGAAACTTTTGTTTTCTATAATTAACATTGCTAAATTGCAAAACTTAACATAATAATCATGCTCCCACTAACATGATAATTATTAGCATAACACTTATGCTCCCACTAGCTTTGACATGTATCCAAAATCATACACATTTCCTCAGATAGCTAACATGTGTGTCTAAGTAATTATGAAGAGGGATGCCATAATCATAATGTTTAGACCTTTTTCCATTCTCACTAGTCCATGTTAGTGTGCCGGTTAACCACACACGCTCCACTAACGACTTTGAGAATGCAAATATCACAATTGCTATCTACTTAAAATCTACTTAGTGAAAGCGTTTCCTCAACATCATTTTCATGAATCGGAGGGAAACCTTACGACACTTATATTTCTATGGTGTATGTGTTCCTATCCATGTGAATTTGTCATAACCACAAGAGGAAGGTAGTGACAAATCCAAACTCATATGGACTGAACTTATTCAATCTTAACTTCTTGCCACCTGGCAACACAAGGGCCTACCATTGCTTCCAGGTTGTTATGCAAACAATTGAGAACTCATAGAACTCATATGCATAGTCAACTTTAAGTGGAATGGGCACAGAAACAAGAATATGTCAACACGATAGGTTATAAACCTCAAGTCGTGTGCTAGTGATAAACAATAGGCTTGATTAGTTCTTGAAACTTTTCAAGATCTTTAATATTCCCACTAACCTCTTAACATATAAGATCCTCTTGTCAAGAACCATTCCTTGACAAAGAAAATATTCAAGAGTTAGTGCGGATTCTTATCAAGACAAACACTTCACACAATTGGCCTTAGTTGGTCTTTGTTTTATCCAAAACATCACAACTTACCAATTTCAAATGTACAAGAGTAAGAAAACATTTTACTCTAAATTTGACAAGTGTTATAAACCTTCTTAAGATTATGTCACTCAAGTTACAATCTTGGAGTATTACTCTAAGACTCAATTTTGGAACGAAGTATGATTCATCTTTTGATTTAACCATTCCAACAATTCGCGATTCCTCTTCTTAGTCATACGAATGCACTAAGATGTCCTTAGAGGATCAATTGTGATATGGTTTCATAATCACTAAGATAATCATAAAAAACGATACTAAAGTACCCTCCCATCTTTTCAGATTGGAGAAACTTTTATCTTTTTGCCTAATTTGATTCTTCTCATTCGTTCTGGCTTACATTGAAACCTTTCCAATTTTTCAGAATTACACTTAAACTTGTAAGTATAACCATATTCACTAAACTTTAGTAAATCATGACGAATAGTCTTATCGATCTTTGTGGTGGACCTGATCAACGCACACCCAGTGTACCCGATCCCCTAGTCCTTCACTTGACTCACATATACATGTGAACAAGGAATTAGTCTTAATTTCCCAAAGATGAAAATTCTCATTCATCATACAATACAAGTTGCATGATTCCAAGTTTCTATCCATTTGAAACTTGGGTGATGAGAATCTTTCCTTATTTGGTAAATTATGACACTACCACAAACGAAAGAATCAAATTCATTTTCCAACATTGCTATCAATGGAATCATATAAACAACAATTTTTCACAAATGCCATTGTAAGGTTACTTAAAATAAATAAAATTAAAAATTTTCCTTTTATTTTAAAATTGCGGAAAAACTTATCCTTACAATGCAAATACATATGAAAACAATGTTGTTATTTACTCCTAGGCAATCTATCACAACTCTTAAGCAACAACTCAAAATTCTGATCACCGAACCATGCGATCGAAATCCATCTTCGCGATCAGAATCAACATAATCTTCCTTTAAGCTTCCTCTCTTTTCTTTGATTCTTAAAACATCAAAATGCGACCTAGTCACATCATGTAATAAGAATCTCAAAATAGGAACTTAATAGAGTTAGATAGTGGACTTTACCCGAAGTAGAGTCAAAGTTTTTTGACTTTACCATCCTTATGATCTTTCAGGTAAATAGGGCAGCTTCGCAACAAATGCCCTTCCTTTGGCAATAGAAACATATGGACTCTTTGGGAATGGTACATGGGACTATCTCAGACTTACCCTTTCTCTTTACCATTTGGTCAACCGAGTTGACTGTGGCCGATCCCTTTCCATTGGGAAGAGAAAACTTTTATGGATTTCCAATGTTACCATTGTCAATGTCCATGGAAGTTTGGGAAGTCGATCTTCCAATCAGATCTGCTTTACCAGTGCTCCAAATCATTGTTGATTCAGCAGCATCAAGCAAATAGGTAAGATCATTAAGGGTCATGTCACGGTCTGTCATATAGTAGTCTTAAAGAAACTCACTATGTGACTTAGGATTTGATTGAAGAACCTAGTCAACAACCAAATTTCTCAAGACTTTGACACCCAACTCTCCCGGCTTCTCAATATGTGACTTCATCTCCAAGATGTGAGTGCATATAGACACTGCTTGCCAATAGGGATTGATTGACCTTGAACTTTTCAAGAACTTGTGTGTTAGGGAGAATAATTGGAGGAGGTGGAGGAAGTGAAGTATGATTTCCAGTCCCATTAATGCACAATAAAGGGATTAATCTTTCACCTTGATTGCCATGTGGGATATCATCTTCAATAGGAAAGCTTTATCCAAAAGGATAAGGAAGACCATAGTTGTCATAACTAGACATCTATGAGGGAGAAATTCAAGTTTAGTTGATTTAAGTCCTTAATATAACACCCAATATGAAATATTAAGGCTAGGACCCAACACAATATTTTATAACTTGGAAGAGGGATGCCGTAATCCAAGCTACAAAATATTTGAAGGTAGGTAAATGACGATTTACCAATTTCCACCATGAAAAACGAAAAAGAATTTTAGGTCTTAAACGGATTGAAACTCCTAGATCCTGTGAGATTCATTGAACTTTTCAATGGCATGTTTAAATCTCGATTGTGCCCTTCAAGTTTGTGACTTGGATGTCAAGGGTCACCAACAAGGAGTGAATAACCATGCAAATTAACTTGGTACACCCAATGTTACAACCACCTAATCAATGTGCCGGTTAACCACACACACTCCATTGATCTATGATTAACATCGAGCTACCCTTAGCCACGCACTGCCAGTCCCAGATTAGTGTGCCGGTTAACCACACACGCTCCACTAACGACTTAACAAGGTGCAAAGTGCAATTTCATGGGTTGGCACCAACTTCACATTTTCCTAAGTAACTAAGATTGGGAATTTTTAAGTGTTTAGTTACTTAGTATTTATCATTATACTTTTAATGAACGGAGAATTATAGTCCTGTCCTACCCGTTCGGCTAACGACCCTCCACCAGTCAAGGAAGCGGTGGGTGAGAGTGGACACCCATTAAACTGCCATTTTATAGGCAGTAACCTTATACCCCCCTTATAGACCGACTTCATGAATGAGGCCTACTAATGGTAAGACTGACTTACTCTTATACGTATATAAATATTAAACCTATGATATTATAATAGTACAAGGGATGAATTTTAAACTATTAAAATTCTAAGGGTTTAACTTGGAATTAAAGTATTCATGGGGGGGGGGGGGAGACTTTACAATTCCAAAACTTGAGGGCAAGTTTTGAACAATTCAAAAAACTTTTGGTTTCCATAACTTATGAGTTTAAAGTAGTTTAATGAAAAAACTCTTCAAGTTCCATAACTTGAGGACAAGTTATGGAAGACTTTAAAAACATTTAAAAATGAGACTCTTCATTTTCATAACTTATGGAAATTTTATGAGTTTTTAAAATTCATAAATGAGACTTTTCATATAACTCGAGGAGAAGTTACAAAAACACATATTATGAATAACTTTTAGATCAATTTGGATTGAAAACAAATTATCACATAATTTTTCTATTAATCTAAACTAACTCATAAGAACAAGATAATTCATATCAACAATTTTCAAGAACTTAGCTAATAACATAAACCAAAACAAGTTTTTGAAACTTTGACAATTATCCTTTATTTGGATGAGAATAAACATTACCATAACATCAAAATCAAATTTTATGAACAAAAACACTTTGTGGTAATAATTCTAATCCAAAATAGGCCAAAAAACTCGAATATATGTTGTCAGGGGCTCCAACTCGCAGAGTGCAAGAACCAACTCGATGAGTTGGATGAGTTTACACATGGAATCGTCGAGTCCCTCAATGGACTCATCGAGTCCCCTGTCCAGACAACAAAAAAATCGATTTTTTAAGCTTTTTCAACAAGTAGCATCAAGTATAATTTGAAAACAACCCATGGCTCTGATACCACTGTTGGGTTTTAGTATACTACAACATCCTATGGTGCACATACAACCTAAATACCTTGGATCTATGTTTTCACTAATTATACATGCAAATGGTTTCCAAGGTATTAAACTTATAACTAGCATGCAATTTGACATAAACAATACAAGATACTAGTTTGAGTAACATACCTTTTATGTGGCTTGAAGTCTTGATGTATTTGGTGTAGCTAGAAAGACTTTGGAATTTAAGAACTTAGTGCCCCAAGTGTTGCACCTCAAATGGAATCACAACTCACCTAGGACAAAAGATGATACTTGAGAGAGAATCCTAGCCTCACCAAACCGTCCATATCCTCCAAGAATACACTAGTGGTGATTTTGGCTATCAAGTAACATATTTATATGTGGGATTCCAAAGGTCATGGGTTAACCCAAACCTATACCCATGGGTTTATGATCCATGGTTCATGTGGGCTAACTCTTAGTCCAACATGGATCAATAGCCCAATCCATATGTTTCACTAATTACCATAATTAGTCCCCATAGATTTAATTAGTCTCTTTTGATCACTAAATTAATTCCAAATTAATTCTTGATCAATACTAATTAAAAAAGATGATTTAATATTAATATATTAGAACTTATAATATATTAATAAATCATCTATAACCTTCTCTCAAGAGTCCATCCTAACAAATTGTCTTGGTGTTATGCAACCCAAATGGACCATGCTACTCTCGGGTCGAGTACATACCAATAATAGTTATGGGCTTAGACATCTAATCCAACAGTTCTAACTAGCTTTAGCTAACTAATAAACGCATATGCTAAGTTACATATCATGGGAACTAAACAATTTTAGAAGGTTAGGTTTTAACTCTATTGCGCAGCTCTTGTTTGAGTCCAACCGTTGTAGTGTGAGACCTCTCATTCAAAGAATTATCTAGTTTTAGTGATATGTAATGGTATTCGCGAGCTAGTTAGAGGAAGTTAGTGGGAGTTCCTTCTGCATCTGATGGCGGAGAGTGGTGTGGAGTTTTCCCTAGGAAAACCTAGGATGAGATCTAGTCATGGGAGCCTTATCTGTGAGGAAAGGTTAGATGGATTTAGAGTGACTTGGTTAAGTCAAAGCAATACTTGAGGAAAGTTTGGATAAATGTGGAAGGTAGTATGAGCCCGTACTACTGGAAGAAGAGGATTCGTACTCGTTTCAAGGAGGGCTGCGATGAAATCAGGGAGCTTGTAGGGCTGTGGTTCCTCGGTATTTTTCGATGCATTTTATGATGGTTTTATGGTATATTTTCAGTATGTTGGTGTTGCAAGGCAGACCAGTGGGCAGTTCAGGTGCCGAGGAGGGTTCAGGCTCAGGATCTGGAGCTAGGCAATTCGATGAGTAGACTAGGGAATTTCTCTCTTCAAAGATTACTCGTTGCATTCTCGATCAGACTCCTGTGATCTTCGACTCGGTCCAGTACGGTATCCTAGAAGTTTTGGAGGAGCGGTTGAGCACGTTCCGTTCTGAGATGATGGATGTTGCAGGAGCTCGATCTTTGAAATTCAGGGAATTCCGGGCTTGTGGAGCTCCAGACTATCATGGGGTAAAGGACCCCATTGCGATCAGGCGATAGTTAACAGATGTTTCTAACGCCTTCTGCACCAGTCGTTGTCCCGAGGGGGACAAGGTTAGATTAGCCTCTTGTCTCCTGAGGGACAGTGCGCGGGACTGGTGGGAGGAGGTCGGTAATATGGTGGGTGATGATGTTGTGGATGGGATGATTTTTCGACCAGGTTTTGAGTTGAGTTTGCGCCGCTCATCGAGGTGCAGTAGTTGGCACAGGAGTTCTAGGATCTCTACGAGACAACTGAGACGGTGGGCGAGATCACCGCTATGTTAAGGGAGAGGGCGCTTTTGGTTCCGCAGTATGTAGCGGAAAAGGAGATGAAGAAGGCCCGATACCATGAGAAGCTGAGGAGCGACATCCGGCAGTTTGTGAGCCGATCCAGCTACAAGACGCTGGAGGATATGATCGCTCAAGCCAGGGAGAGGGAGATTGTCCTGGAGATGGAGAGGAAGAGGAAGCCAGATGAGGTTCAAACATCAGGGGGTTCGGGTAAGAGGCCCAAGGTATTGGATTCCAGATCGAGGGGCCATCAGGGTCGTAGCCACTATGGCAAGTGCGGCACGACGCACGAGGGTGCGTGCAGGAGTGGTAGTGGTGGTGGTTCTGGCTGCTTCAAGTGCGGCCGGACTGGTCATTATAGCAGGGATTGTACTGCTACCACCACCCAGGGATCATATCTGATTTGCTTTCATTTCAATTAGAGGGGCCACAAGAAGGCCCAATGTCTGAGTTTGGCTGCAGCAGGACCGGTGTCAGCACCCGCCCCTACGACTTTGAGGATTACTGACGGCAGATGCGTCGGCGGCGAAGAGCAGGCCTTTCCAACTGACGGCAGAGGGGCGCGTGCAGCTCCCGATGTTGTGATGAGTATGTATCTTCTCCTTATCTCTTTATTTATATTTAATTGTAGCTTATGCTTATGTGTTTTATTTTAGGATCGTTCCTTGTGAACGGTATCTCTGCTTTGGTATTATTTGATTCGAGGGCTACTCGATCTTTTGTGTCGTTCGCGTTTAGCAAGAGATTTTCTGGAGCTCCAGGGGAGCTGGATTGTCCTCTTGATGTGGAGATTGATGATGATAGGACGGATAGGGTTGCGAGAGTTCATCAGTATTGTACTCTCTAGTTGTTCAACGAGCGGTATCTGGTTGATCTGGTTCCCATTCCTCTGCATGGGAACAAGGTCATCGTGGGCATGGATTGGTTGAGCCCTAATGGAGCAGTGATTGACTGTGAGCAGAAGTTAGTGCGGTTTCGGACCCCAAGTTGGGGAGAGTTGGTGATTCAGGGTGAGAGACCGCAGCGTGGGCCAGTTATGTGTTCTGCAACGAGGGCCATACGCTATCTTCATCAGGGTTGCTCGGGTTTTGTCGCCTATGTCATGGATACCCTGGATAAGGGTAAGGCGACCGTGGAGGATGTACCGGTCGTGCGGGATTATTCAGATGTGTTCCCGAAGGATTTGTCTGGGGTACCTTCGGAGAGGCAGGTGGATTTTAGGATCGATTTGGTTCCAGGTGCGGCACCGATAGCCAAAGCACCATATCGGCTGGATCCTCCCGAGATGTAGGAGTTGTCTACATAGCCGCATGAGCTGTTAGACAAGGGATTCATTAAGCCGAGCAGTTCGCCTTGGGGTACCCCAATTCTGTTTGTGAAGAAGAAGGACGGGTCTCATCGCATGTGTATCGAATACCGGGAGTTGAATAAGGTAACGGTGAAGAACCATTATCCACTCCCGAGGATTGGTTTTCCAAGATTGACTTGCGATCGGGTTATCATCAGATGCGGGTCCGGGATGAGGATGTGCAGAAGACAGCTTTCCGGACTCGATATGGTCATTAGGAGTTCATGGTGATTCCATTTTGAGCTCACCAATTCTCCCGCCGCGTTCATGGATCTCATGAACCGCATGTGCAGACCGATGTTGGATCGGTCTGTGATAGTCTTTATTGATGATATCTTGGTCTATTCCAAGACTCAGGAGTAGCACGAGGAGCACTCTGGTTGCGCGAGGTGCAGTTTCTGGGGCACCTTGTCAACCAAAAGGGTATTCTGGTCGATTCGGCCAAGGTTGAGGCCGTGATGTAGTGGGAGGTTCTGAGGTCTCCATCTGAGATTCAGAGTTTTCTTGGTCTGGCGGGTTACTATCGGAGATTCATCCAGGATTTCTCCAAGATCACTGATTCCCTTGATCCAACTGACCAAGAAGTCGGTGACATTTTGCTGGGGGCCTGAGCAGCAGGCATCTTTTGAGACTCTTAGACAGCGGTTGTGCGAGGCGCCGATTCTGACCCTGTCCGAGGGTGCTGATGATTTTTCGGTTTATTATGATGCCTCGATCACGGGCTTGGGTGCAGTGTTGATGCAGCGGGGTGGCGTGATCGCTTACGCTTCGGTACAGCTGAAGTCTCATGAGGCGAACTACCCGACGCACGATTTGGAGTTGGGAGCCATTATTTTTGCCCTCAAGATTTGGTGGCATTACCTCTTTGGGGTTCGTTGTACTATGTACACGGACCACAAGAGCCTAAGGTATTTGATGGATCAGTCGAACCTGAATATGAGGCAGCGTCTTTGGTTGGATGTGGTGAAGGATTATGATTATGAGATCCTTTATCACCCAAGGAAGGCCAATGTGGTGGCCGATGCTCTCACCCGAAAGACAGTCGCGGCTCTAATCAGATATATATGCTTGAGGATGACAGTGATTACTCCATTGTTGGAACGGTTCCGCGAGGCTCAGGTCGAGGCTATGAAGGAAGAGCACCGGAAGAGTGAGCGTATTGTGGGTCAGGTGGCTTCCTTCAATATTGATAGCCGCAGATTGTTGACCATGCATCGAAGGGTCTGGTTCCTTATTAGGGCGGTGTAATCCATGTTTTGATGGAGGAGGCCCACAATTTGAGGTTCTTCATCCATCCCGGGGCGACGAAGATGTATATGAATCTTCGTCCTGATTATTCGTGGCCCTGCATAAAGCGGGACTGCATAAAGTCATAACAATTGTATGGACTGATTATTCGTGGCCCTGCATATACTATTCATGGTCCATTTGGGTTGCACTTCACCGAAACAATTTGTATGGATAATCTTTTGAGAATAGTATATTTATGATTTATTAATATATTATGAGTTATAATATATTAATATGAAATCATATTATTTAATTAGTATTGATCAAGAATTAATTTGGTGATCAAAAGAGACTAATTAAATATGGACTCTATATATATAGAATGGGCCAAGTTCACTTAGAATGTGCTAAGCTTGCATGGATAGTCCATGGAGTTTTTAACCCATGGATCCTATGGAAATGAAAGGTCATGGGTATTAGGGTTTACATGAATGTAACCCTAATTCTCCATCAAAAGGTATGTCATTCTACTAGATTCTTGTATTGTATATACTTCATGTTATGCTAGTTAGGATGAAACCTTGGAATATTGAATATTTACATGTATAATAGAGAAAACATAGATCCAAGGTTTATAGGGTTGCATGTACACCATAGGAGTGTTAGAATGATCAAAACCCATCAGTGGTATCAGAGCCTAGGCTTGGTTTTCAATTATTCTTGATGCAATTGCTTAAAAATCAAAAATTTTGGCTTTCTGGGCAGTGGACTCGCCGAGTCCAAGAGGAAATTCATCCTACTCGTCGAGTAGGTTCATACACTCGACGAGTAGGAGGCCCTGAGTGCAGATTTTTGACTTTTAAGGCTGGAATTGGACTAGAATCATTACCCTAAGTTGTTTTTGATCTTCTAAACCTGTTTTTCATGTGGTAATGATCATTCTAATCCAATTCAAAAGATAATTGTCAATAGATTCATGTTTTGTATTAGTTTAATGGTTAGGCTATTTACATGAAAATTGTTTGATTTGAATTGTCTTGTTCATATGAGTTTAAACTAGATCATAGTTTTTCTTGACATGTTTATTTGTTTATTAGATGATCTAAATGGCCGTTAATGGATTCCATAACTTGTCCTCAAGTTATGGAAAACCAAAAGTTTTTCTTTAAAAGAGCTTTTAAAGCCATAGGTTATAGAAACTTGAAGAGTCTTTTTCCATAAATGGTTTTATGACATCCATAACTTATCCTCAAGTTATGGATTTTCAAGAGTCTTGCCATTAAAAGCCATATTAAACTCATATGTAATAGATTCCAAAAGTTTCTAGAATTGTTCAAAACTCGCCCTCAAGTTTTGGAATTTGTAAAGTCTCATACACACTTTAATTCCAAACCCTAGAGTTTTAAAAGTTAAAATTCAACGCTTATACTTTATAGTATTATAAGTTAATAATATATATATATATATATATATATATATATATATATATATATATATATATATATATATATATATATATATATATATATATGTATGTATAAGAGCAAGTAAGTCTTACCGTTAGTAGGCCTCATTCACGAAGCCGGTCTATAAGGGGGTATAAGGTTGTTGCCTATAAAATGGCAGCTTAATGGGTGTCCACTCTCACCCACCGCTTCCTTGACTGGTGGAGGGTCGTTAGCCGAACGGGTAGGACAAGGACTATAATTCTCATTATAAGTATAATGATAAATATAAAGTAACTAAACCTTTTATAAATTCCCAATCTTAGTTACTTTAGGAAAATGTGAAGATGGTGCTAACCCATGAAATTACACTTTGTACCTTACCAAGTCGTTGGTGGAGCATGTGTGGGTAACCGACACACTAACATGGACTAGTAAGAGTGGCAAAGGGTGACTTAATGTTTATCATTGATCGGTGGGGCGCGTGTGGGTAACCGACACATCGATTAGGTGATAAAATTAAGGGTAACAAGTTAATTTTCATGGTTATTCACACCTTGTTTGTGATCCTCGGCATCACAGTTACAAACTTGAGAGGGCACAATCGAGATTTAAACATGCCATTGAAAAGTTCAATGAATCTTAAAAGATCTAGGAGGTTCAATCCAATTAAAACCTAATACCTATTTCGTTTTTCATGGTGGAAATTGGTGAATCGTTATTCGCCTACCTTCAAATATTTTGTAGCTTGGATTACGACATCCCTCTTCCAAGTTAAAAAATATTGTGTTGGGTCCTAGCCTTAATATTTCATATTGGGTGTTCTATTAAGGACTTAAATCAACTAACTTGAATTTTCTCCCATTGTAGATGTCTGGTTGAAACAACTATGGTCTTCCCAAATCCCTTGGAACAAACTTTCCTAATGAAGATGATGTCCTACGATTGGATCATGGAAATCATACTTCTCTTCCTCCACCTCCTCCAATAATTCTCCCTGACCCACAAGCTCGAAGACTTGAAAAGTTCAGGATCACTCAATCCCTATTGGATAGTAAACACAAAGATGGAAAGCCTATATGTGCTTATGTCTTGGACATGAAGATGCATATTGACAGGCTAAGGATGTTGGGTGTCGTCTTCCCAAGGAAGTTGGCTATTGACTGGGTCCTTCAGTCACTTCCCGAGTCATATAGTGAGTTCGTTAAAGACTACTATGTGACAGATCATGACATGACCCTAATTGATCTTACCTATTTGCTAATTGCTGCCGAATCAGCAATGATTTGGAGCAATGGTAAAGCAAATCTTATTGGAAGGCCTACATCCCAAGTTGACATGGACATCCCAGAAAAGATTCCTTCTCCTAAAGGAAAGGAATTGGGCATGGTCTAAAGTTTTGATCATAAGAGAAAGGCCAAATCTGAGACTGCTCCATGTGAGCCTTTGTGTTTCTATTGCCAAAGACAGGGACATTGGAATCGAAGCTGCCCAGACTACCTGAGAAGTTTAATCTGAATGTATGGTTCTGCTTCAAGTAAGTCTACTATCGAACTCTGTTAAGGTTCTAATTGTTGATTCTTAATACATGATGTGACCAGGTTACATTTTGATGTTTGGCAGGATCTGGCAAAGGGAAAGAAGCTTAAAAGAAGAGTATGTTGAATCTGATCGCGAAGATGGATTTCTATCGCATGGTTCGAAGATCGGATTTCTGAGCTACTGCTTGAGAGTTATGATAGATTGATAGGAAATATGTAATAGCATAGTTTTTTTACTTATAATTGCATTGTAATGAAAAGTTTTTCCGCATTTTATAAATAAATAAAATTTTGTTTTGTTTTATTTTATATCTCCTTGCAATGGCATTTATGAAAAATTGATGTTTATATGTTTCTAGCAATATTGGAAATATCAATTTGATTCTTTCATTTGTGGTAATGTCTAAATTTACCAAATAAGGAAAGATTCTCATCACCCAAGTTTCAAATGGACAGAAACTTGGAATCATGCGAGTTGTATTGTATGATGAATGAGAATTTTCATCTTTGGAAAATTAAGACTAACTCCTTGTTCACATGTACATGTGAGTCAAGTGAAGGACTATGGGACCAAGTACACATTCTTGTGCACTAGTCAAGTCCACCATAAAGATCGATAAGACTATTCGTCATGATTTACTAAAGTTTAGTAAATATGGTTATACTTACAAGTTTAAGTATAATTCTGAAACATTGGAAAAGTTTCAATATATGGCAGAACGAATGAGAAGAATCAAATTAGGCAGAAAAATAAAAGTTTCTCAAATCTGAAAAGATGGGAGAGTACTTTAGTATCATGATCATCTTAATTATTATGAAACCATATCACAATTAATCCTCTAAGGACATCTTAGCGCATTCTTATGGCTAAGAAGATGAGTCATGAATTGTTGAAGTGGTTAAATCAAGAAGATGAGTCATACTTCGTTCCAAAACAATTCTTAGAGTCATCCTCCAAGATTGTAACTTGAGTGACATATCTTAAAGAAGGTTTATAACACTTTTCAAATGTAGAGTAAAATGTTTTCTACTCTTGTACATTTGAAATTGGTAAGCTGTGATGTTTTGGATAAAACAAAGACCAACTAAGGCCAATTGTGTGAAGTGTTTGTCTTGATAAGAATCCGCACTATCTCTTGAATATTTGTTTGGTAAGGAATAGTTCTTGGCAAGAGAGTCTTATATGTCAAGAGGACAATGGGAGTCTAAAAGATCCTGAAAGAGTTTCACTAGCGCACGACTTGAGGTTTGTAACCTATCGTGTTGACATACTCTTATTTCTGTGCCCATTCCAGTTAAAGTTGACTATGCATCTGAGTTCTACAAGTTCTCAATTGTTTGGATAACAACCTGGAAGCAATGGTAGGCCTTGTGCTGCCAAGTGGCAAGAAGTTAAGATTGCACAAGTTCAGTCCATATGAGTTTGGATTTTGTCACTAACCTTGTCTTGTAATTATGGTTTTGACAAATTCACATGGATAGGAACACATACACCATAAAATCTAAGTGTCATAAGGTTTCTCTCCAATTCATGAAAATGATGGTGAGGAAACGCTTTCACTAAGTAGATTTTAAGTAGATAGCAATTGTGATATTTTCATTCTCAAAGTCGTTAGTGGAGCGTGTGTGGTTAACCGGCACACTAACATGGACTTGTGAGAAATGGCAAAGGTCTAAAAATTGAGACTATGATTACGACATCCCTTTTCATAGTTCTAAAAATTGTTTAGACACACATGTGAGCTATCTAAGAAAAGGTGTATGATTTTGATAAAGTCTTATCAATGCATCTCGTATCAGAAATCTGAACTTTGGTAAGAAAGTCAATAAAGTATTGATTTCTAGAAGTCCAGCTGATTTCTGGATACATGTGAAAGCTAGTGGGAGCATAATTGTTATGCTAATAATTATCATGTTAGTGGGAGCATGATAATGATAAGTGTTGCAAGTTAGCAATTTTAATTATAGAAAACAAAAGTTTCAATTAGGAAAAGTTGTTTTGCTATAATTAAGGGAGAGGAAATTATACTTTATTCACTTCTAAAAGCTTAGATTGAGATTTTTATCATTCTTTAGTCAAGGATATATATATATATATATATATATATATATATATATATATATATATGAATTTTATGTTGGAATGGTTCAACATAAGGAAATTCTATATATATTGCGTTCTCAAATTTGATTATGATTACGACATCCCTCTTCATAGTCAAATTATGAAAACATGGCAAATAAAAAATATGGTAGCAAAAGACTGGTCTAGGATCATGTCTTTATGTGAGACATCATGAATCGTGTCCCATATGCTTTGGGTATAGGATCGATTACATGTGCTATAATATTTATCCTTTCTAAATTTTCCTAATGCCTAGGGCATTAAGCGGGGAAAAGGTCTACAATTGGATATGACTAAAATGATTAAGCAATTGTCGAGAACAATCTGAGGTTTACCAAAGATTGGTTGCTCATGGACAGTTGGAAGTATGGTGTAAATTTATGGAAAGGACCATATTGACATACTCTGAAAAAAGGCAACTATTGTTCAGAAGCGATAGTCAAAATGGGAATATGGAAATGTCTCCATAGGTGGAAGTTATTCAATCTGTGTAAGATTAGAAAACTTAATGCAAGAAGGATGTTCAAAGGAATGTACTTTGAATTTGAGACTTCGTTTCCATGGAATTGCTCTCCATTGGAATACTTTTTGCTAAGTCTTTGTGACTTTTGGGCATAGTCATTACAAGAGGATGAATGCATATAAGTTTAGAATCTAACAGATTTCGTTAAATGGCAGGAATTTGGAATTCTTACATTTACGGCAAGGATTTGGGATTGTGAAATGAGCATCATTGGAATCATGATCAATTGGTCTATTTCACAAAGTAAGGATCATAGACAAACATAGTGTGCATACTTGGAGTATGGCATAACTATTGTTTAGAAAAAAATAGTGTACATGCTTGGAGCATGGGACAACTATTGTTTTAATTCAAGTATTAAGTTGGTTATTTGAAACATTATACAATGAATAATGTGTAATCAATGTGGTGATAAATAAAAGGTGTTTTATTTATATTCATAAGTTCTGAGACCATTTTGCATTCGATTATTCTTGTGTTTCACTTTGTATGTTTTGACTTCCCGAATAACTAGGTTATTCAAACTCTCCACAGTCAATCATATTTTGGAAGTAGGTATGAATGAAGACTATCATGAAGTGGGCTTGTTGATGTCTAAAGTGTTTAGACATAGCAAAAGTTGCTCCAACATTCATGAGTGCTCCTGGAATGAGATTCGAGTATTGGATTAAACCCATGCTCATTTGAATCAATTCATGGATTTTATCATGAGTGATCATGAGACGAGAATATCTTATATTCTTCAAACGGAGACGTGTGAGTTGTAGTTGCGCGTCAGTTGCACATTGACATATGTAAATGCAACCAGTAACTTGGTTGTTATAAAACATATCTTTGTGTGTAATTTGATGAGTAAGTACAAGCGAACATTTGGGTCGAAGTTTATCCATTTCGTTTACCCTTGGAGGGATAAAAGCGATATATGTGGGCCCCTCGATGATTTAGTGATGACACCCCTAAGTGCTTGGCCAAACCTGGACTGATTTGATTTGTTCAGTTAGTCAGTCGTCATAAATCGAAAATCGAGAAACAACAAATGGACAGAGAGAATGATTATAATCCATGTCTCAGTCCATATGATGTCTAGAATGGAGGAATATATGATCCCTTATCTAATGGACAAGTCATTTGACTAGGTCAGAGTTCGGCAACGCCTTTAAGAGCTACAATTGTTGGTCGGGATCTTGGAGTCATACTTGAATAATAGTTTTAGACTTATCCAAGTGGGAGACTGTTGGATTAGATGTCTAAGGCCATAACTATTATTGGTATGTAGTCGACCCGAGAGTAGCATGGTCCATTTGGGTTGCACTTCACCGAAACAATTTGTATAGATAATCTTTTGAGAATAGTATATTTATGATTTATTAATATATTATAAGTTATAATATATTAATATGAAATCATATTATTTAATTAGTATTGATGGATAGTCCATGGAGTTTTTAACCCATGGATCCTATGGAAATGAAAGGTCATGGGTATTAGGGATTACATGAATGTAACCCTAATCCTCCATACTATATAAAGAGGTCTTTGGCACATGAAATGGCACTACTGTGTGAGTACAAAGGGTGGGCCGATTTCTAGAAGTGCTTTCTATTCTCTCAAGTTTTCCAAGTGTTTTTGGTGATTTGTGATTCCATTTTAGGCTTCCACATTATTGGGGCTAAGCTCTTAAAGGTTCAAGACTACAAGCTCCATCAAAAGGTATGTCATTCTACTAGATTCTTGTATTGTATATACTTCATATTATGCTAGTTAGGATGAAACCTTGGAATATTGAATATTTGCATGTATAATAGATAAAACATAGATCCAAGGTTTATAGGGTTGCATGTACACCATAGGAATGTTAGAATGATCAAAACCCATCAGTAGCATGGTATGTGGAGCGGTGCTTGACCTGCAGGAAGGTCAAGGCTGAACATCAGCGACCTCACGACAAGATGCATCCGTTTGAGATTCTCGTATGGAAATTGGAAGACATCACCATGGATTTCGTCACAAAGCTTCCCAGGACCGCGCGCGGAGTGGATTCTATCTGGGTCATCGTGGATCTTTTGACCAAGAGCGTGCATTTCATTCCGATTTAGGAGAGTATATATGCAGAGAAGTTGGCTGAGATTTATGGTCGGGAGGTAGTGGCACGTTATGGGGTGCTGGTATCTGTGGTTTCGGTTAGGGATGTCCGTTTTACTTCTAGGTTTTGGAAGCGATTTCATGACGAGACGGGCATTCATCTCCTTTTCAGTACATCACTTCATTCGCAGACCGATGGTCAGAGTGAGCGGAGTATTCAGACTCTTGAGGATATGTTGCATATGTGCGTGTTGGATTTCGGTGGGAGTTGGGATACGTATCTTCCGTTAGCGGAATTTTCATATTATAACAATTATCATGCTAGCATCGATCGACCTCCTTTCCAGATGCTCTACGGGAGGAAGTGCAGGACCCCAATTTGTTGGGGAGAGGTCGGTCAACATGTGATGGGGAGTACTGAGGTGGTGCTCAAGCCCACTGAGTTGATTCAGTAGGTTCGGAGCAGGCTCCAGACAGCTCAGAGTCAGAAGAAGAGTTATGCTAACAGGCACCCGTCAGACTTGGAGTTCCAGGTGGGAGATATGGTTCTCCTGAAGGTGTCCCCTTGGAAAGGTGTCATCTGGTTCAGGAAGTTGGGCAAGCTGGGACCCAGGTATATTGGTCCATTCATGGTTTTGGATCGGGTGGGCCGGGTTGCTTATTGTCTAGATCTTCCAGTCGAGCTTAGTCAGATTCATAGTACATTTCATGCCTCTCAGCTGTAGAAGTGTTTAGTGGATAATTCTGCAGTTGTGCCATTGAGGATATTCAGGTGGATGACCGCCTGAATTATATCGAGAAACCGTTGGCAATTTTGGATCGGAGAACAAAGACCTTGAGCAACAAGGTTGTAGAGGTGGTGAAGGTGCAGTGGCAGCACCACAAGGGGTTGGAGTGGACTTGGGAGCCCGAAGAGGAGATGAGAGAGCATTATCCAGAGTTATTCGGGGCAGAGGACTTCGAGGACCAAGTCTGATTCAAGAGGGGAGAATTGTAACACTTGAATCTCGGTAAGTGTCTCTTTTGACCTTGCATTATCAATTTGTCCCATTTTGACCCTTGAGTTGTACGCGGGGTGTATAACGAGGTACGCGTAGCGTACAAGTGATGAAGCAAGTACGTGGGGAGTACCAGATGGTACGCTTAGCGTACTTATGCGAGGGGTTGATCGGGTTTCCGGGGGCGTACGCGAGGCGTACACAAGGTTTAATGAAACCCTAATTTTCGGGGGTTGGCCACTATTTAAGCATCCTTATGGACTTGAAACCCTCATTTTATCAGCCTCTTTGTCCGACTTACCCTACATTCGAACCCTAATTTAGAAGGCCATTTTGAGGTGTATCTTGGTGCTTTGGAAGAAGGTGTCCATTCTTGAAGCTTCATTGATGGAGTGAAGGTTTATAGATCCAGAATCTCATCATCTTTTGGCACTCAATTGAGGTATAAAGTCTTGAACTTGTTGCTTATTAGCTTAAATCTCTTTTGGTTTGGGTTTATGGACCTTTTTGCTCCCATTGATGAGATCTTACGAGTTCATATCATTTCTGAAGCTTAAAGTTGCCACTCTTGGTGTTATTTGGGTCCTTGAGTCACAAAGTTGCCATTTTTGAGGTTGGAATCCATCCATGCATTAGTTAGGGCCATTTTCACGATAATATAATGTTATATTTTGAGTTTGGGCTCATTGGAGGCATGCAAAGTCACCAAGTCCGTGACTTTATGGGTCTAGACATTGATTAGGACTAAGATCTGTGGGTTGGACCTTTGGGATAAGCATTAAGTGCTTAATGGCAAAAGATGTCTTAGTAGAGGAGTACGTTGGGTGTACAAGTCTGTACGTGCAGCGTACAAGCCAACAAGTGAGTACGCGCTGCGTACAGCTAAGTACGCCCTGTGTACTTAGTCAGAAGTGGGCTTCGCATAATTGGGCCTCAGTTTGGGCCATTTCTTGGACCTTGTTGCTTTGGGCCTTAGTGGAACATCTGAAATTAGGCTTTTGGGCAAAGGATATGATTAGGCTTTAGGGTAAGGCCCATTACAGAGGTTTGGGCCCAATTTGGAAAATTGGGCCATAACTGGGCCACTAATGGGCTTTGGGAGATCGTTTAGTGTTGGGCCTTTTATATTGTGGATTTGGGCCTTAGTCATGAATCAAATTAGGCATGGGGTAAAATGGCCATTTTACCTCAAGTATAGAGTATTGAATGATGATTGAGACCCAAGTATTGATTGGATGTTATTTTGTATTGATAGCTCGAGGAGTCGTCAAGGCAGCAGCTAGGGATTTCTTTCTGTGAGATTCAGCATTTTAGTTGAGTTTCCTCCCTGAGTTAGCGGGTATAAGGCACCAATACTGACCCTTTGTTGATATGTTAGGATGCTAGGAGTCTGTGTGACCCTTGCATGTGTTATGTGTTGCTATGTGTACCGGGCGGGGCTCGATGCCAGGCGAGGCCTGAGGACTGAAACATATGCTACTGTTATGATTTCTATATGTGTTAGCATGATTATATGATATTGATTATATGTGTATAGCGGGCGAGGCCTGAGAATGACAGATCTGTATACCGAGCGGGGCTCGATGTCGGGCGGGGCCTGATGTCAGGTGTGGCCCAGTATGTGATTTATTATGTATGGTATGGGGTAGTTTGTGGAACTCATTAAGCTTTGTGCTTACAGTTTTCAGTTTATGTTTCAGGTACTTCTGGTTGCAAAGGGAAGAGCTCGGGTTGACTGTATCGCACACACCATTGGGATTCCGCATATGATGTTTTACTCTGATTTTATGACATTTGATACATTGGTTTTGATTTGAGATGTTTAGATAATATTTGGAAATACTATTTTATCTATTTTAAAAATGAATATTTTGGGACCTTATTTTTAGGATGTTACAGATTGGGTTCAGACGGAGTACGCTGAGCGTACCAAGAGGTACGCTACACGTACTGGGTTAGAGTCCCGTGGTTTGGATGGGTTATGACTACGCCTAATGTAGTAGCTAAGTATGTGGGGCGTACTCAGTTAATTTGACTTTCCTTGACTTTTTTACTTTGACCTTTGACATGGGTTTGACCTAGGGGCATTTTGTAAATTTTGAGTTGTAGTTTGAGTTTAGGTCACTATTTGTTGTATAGATGACCTGTAGAGTTGGCATTTGGATCAACGTTCATTTCTGCTATCTTTTCAGTCTGTGAGGTGAGTTTCCCTCACTGTACTTGTGGGTCGAAGGCACCAATGCCAGTTCATCCAGTTATGTATCCTAGTATATAGGATGTTGCTATGCTTTAGTGATCTGTTAGACCTGTGTGATTATCTGTTTGCTCGTTATATGTTTAATAGTTGTATATGTCGACATAGTGTGGTTTGGGTTGAGGCTACACTGCCTTGCTTTGTCGGTAAACCCGGTGGCAATCCAATCGAGAGATTGTGGGCCAGAGTGGTAATCCAATCGGGAGATTTTAGGCCAGAGTGGCAATCCAATTGGGAGATTGTGGGCCAGTGGCAATCCAATCAGGAGATTATGGGCCATATTGGCAAACCAACCGGGAGGTTGTGGGCCAGGGTAATCCATTCTGGAGATTGTGGACCCATCATGCATTGTGTATATATTTTTGATTGTGTGTGGTAGTTTGCGGGAACTCACTAAGATTTGTCTTACAATTTTAGTTTTATGTTTCAGGTACTCAGATGATCGTGCACATCCTTCAGATTTTATGAGATTTGATCTTGGGATACTCTGATTTGTGATTTTGACACTTTGGAAACCATGTTTTGTAAACATTCATGGTTTTTGGTTGGTTCTGAAAAATGAAAATTTTATCTTGATTTTGGGATGTTACAAGTTGGTATCAAAGCCCTGGTTTGAGAGAATTGGATAATCATACATGTGAATCCAGATTCAAACTAAGGATCTGTAAAAGTTTTCAAAATTGTTTTCAAAGGTAACCAAAGAAGGATGAGATGTGTAGGATCAGCCGGAGCAAGAAAATGTACCCCAAGATACCCACACTGTTATTTTCTTACAATGATTATGATAGAACTGCATGCTAGTTGTAGGGTAGGGATCTTCAAGAATTGTAGGATAGAATTTCCTGAATGATGATGCCTTATTTCCTAGAGTTTTTCTGCTCGAATGTTGTTTGCTTGATGTTTAGTAGGGCCCGTTCGTTCAGGGGCTTCGACCCTAAATGACAATGTACTTTGAAACTTGATCAAACTTAAACAAGTGTGTACTCCACACCTTACTTACTTGTTTAATATTTATCAAGATCACTTTCGGTCAACAAATTAATCCCATTACACTTAAATAACATTGATGATAACAAATCACCAACATAAGTGTTGTAGTATCCGTGGTGTGCTGTTTATCGGATTTTGGTAGTATCATTATGAGGAGGTAACTTATAAGATTCAGGATGATTCTTATGGAAAGTATGGATAGGTGTGGAAGGTAGTATTGGTTCGGTACTACTAGAAACATAGGATCTATACTTGAATCAAGGGAAGTCATGAGGATTCTAAGGATCTGGTTAAGGGTAGATGGCAAGGTTGATACCATGATTCGTGACAGTCTTTTTGTATTTTTCGATCTTTTGGTTATGGTTGTTCTGGCTGAGGGTGAGTCTTCTGATGTTAGGCTTTAGTGGCCATGTCAGTTTGGGTTTGAATGGTGCATATTGGGTGAGTTATTTGATTTTGAGATCTCGAGGGCCTTGCTCAAGGTAGTGCCAGCTGAGTTGCGGGACTCAAGAAAGCAGTAATTGTTATGATCGGCTCGAGGATTGCAGCTGTAGGCTGAGTGATTGGCAGATGGATTAGAATATCCTATCAACAACAGAGGCTATGTTCTTCAAGCTTTCCATGTTCATAAGAGAGAGAGAGAGAGAGAGAGAGAGAAAGAGAGAGAGCAGACATGTGATTACAGAGTTGGGGTAGGTGTAGACCCATCATGAGGCCATATGGTTGCGGATTTTGGCGGTAGTATGGCAGTGTGGGAAATCACAAGAAGATCCTTGTGGTATGGTTGCTTTGAGATGAGATCAAGGGTCTTCTTTCTTAGGATATAGGTAGGTCAGGTGCTAGCTGATGGTTTCAGGAGATCAAGGAAGCGAATCGGGAGCGACAACTTTTGTTGTCTCTGATGTATCCCGACTATGAGAATTATGACTTTTTTTTATTATGAATGATTCTTGTGATGAATGGACGGTTGGGATTTTCAGGCGAGGAGTGTAGTAGTCAATTTGTTTCTAAATAGGAAGTTGGCGTTTTTGCTTACGCATCTGCATGGAATTCTCGATGTTAGAGGTAGGCATTGTTGAATTAAACACTTTTAGATCGATAGATCTTTAACAAGTAAATAAGCAAGAACAATAAATACTGGAACACACAATGAATCAATCCGTATGTCGAATGATTAAAATATAGTCACACCTCAGCAGAGCTCGATTAAAAACTTCCACTGTAGAGGCGTGCTAGGGTTTACAGTACACTTGATAAAATAATAATGAAAGCGTTAATGATAAGATTGCATGCATGCAACTTATATACTAAACCCAAAAACAAACACACGGCTGGACAGGCCCAAACCGGTGACAAAACTGGACTAACAACCGAGCCCAAGACGCAACACAATAGGCCCAACAATCTCCCCCTTTGCGTCAGTTGGGGCGAGACTTCACTTCGGTGGAGGTTGAGGAGTTCGCTTCACAACCTTGAACAACTTTGGAATGATGGAAAGTAGAGTTTGTCTGAAAGCCATATACCACTGAAGCATATCTAAGAATAGCTTCTTGTCTGCCTCACTATTTTGATCACACCCATGGATAAGCACAAGAATGTGCTCCAAGCAGGAATCGGAGAATAGGTGTTTATCAGCAAGAGCAAATAGGCACCTTTAACCCTCGCCTCTAAGAAACATAACAGTGTGAGACTGTGGGTCTATTTTACCTTTCATCATCAACTTAACATCACCTGCCTTCCTGATTGGCTTGATTAAGGGCTTCTTTCGTATGGCAGTGGCAATCTCCTGATCCATCTTTGCTACTTCATGAATGTAACACACCAGCATACGCTTGATGTGACCTATAATTGGCTCATACTCCTTCGGGTTGGAAAGTAAGATGTTGTTCAGGAGAATCCAATCATGTGGATTCAGATTCGATAAATCAGCAAGAGAGATTGTATAAACCGAACTGTCTGATCCTCTTGTCACTTTGAGCTTGATATTAATGAACTTCCCTGCTGCAGTAGGTTTCATTACTTTAATGGTTGTGATCTTCTTGCTACTCCAAGTCAGGTACTGTGGTTGAGAGAATTCATGATAGTACTCGAGCAAGTCTTGATCAACCCTCGGGTCAGGAGAAGGAATCGCCACTGTAGACTCAAAGCAATGAAAGATGAAAGCTTTACGAGTGATTGGCATATCGAATTGAGAATCTTTAGAATTTGCAACATCGAATGAAAGAACAGGCTCTAGCCAATGTGAGCTTGGAGCTTCAAAAACCTCATTTTGAAGCCTTTCCAACGACCACAGAGGAAACTTCAATTTCCTTTGATTAAGCAGATTCGCTTCTCTCATTTCATTCACCTGATTAATCGCTTTGTTAACTTTTTCTTTAATCTCTTGAACGGTGGGCTTGACTTTGTGAGGACTTGATTTAGGAGTCGTTTCTTCTATAACATCAACATCGTCCTCATCATCAACATCAATGTCTTTTACTTTATCGTATATACCAGAACCCGAAGCTTCTTTCCCTTTCGGTTCAGTAACCACCTTCGGTTGTTGTGGTTTCGGTTGTTGAGGTTTCGGTGGTTGAGATAAAGGCTTCATGACTTCTCCCCCTTTTTGCGGAAGGACAACGGACTCCGAAACAACCTCAATTCGACTTAGAATATCAAGAGCGGGCCTCAACTTCTCAGCCAAATGACGTCTAACCGAAATCATAAGAACTGAATCGTGGGCTTCGAGAAGATGAAGAATAATCGAGTAAACATCACCAACTGAGCTTTTTACCACAGACCGCTCCGAACGCAGTGCTTCAAGTTCCTTGTTCGCTTGATTGAGCTTCAGAGTTTGGGTTTTGAGTTGAGTGGTTTTTAGAGCAAGATCATGTTGGGTTTTAAGCATTCTAACACTCCTATGGTGTACATGCAACCCTATAAACCTTGGATCCATGGGTTAAAAGCTCCATGGACCATCCATGAAAGCTTAGCCCAACCTAAATGAACTTGGCCCATTCCATATATATAAGAGTCCATATTTAATTAGTTCTTTTTGATCACTTAATTAATTCTAAATTAATTCTTGATCAATACTAATTAAATAATATGATTCCATATTAATATATTAGAACTTATAATATGTTAATATAAATCATAAATATACTATTCTCAAAAGACTATCCATATAAATTGTGCCGGTGAAGTGCAACCCAAATGGACCATGCCGGGTCGGGTCAAGTACATACCAAATATAGTTATGGACTTAGACATTAATCCAACAAAAAGGCAGCTGTTACCCATTCCCATGTGGAAGTGGGAAGAGCTCACCATGTATTTTACTATAAAGTTATCGAGGACGACACGTGGGGTTGATTCTATCTGGGTTATTGTGACAACCCGAAAATTTTTGCCTTGTAAAGCCAGTACAATCAACCTTAAGTCAGACTCACTCCTGCTATCATTTAACACTGTCTAGAGTCTGTTTGAGTGTTTTAAGCCCAATACATTCAAGGAATGAGTGTTAGGAAGTATCTTCTAAAGCCATTGTACAAAGGACAAGCCATAAACTCATTCAAGAGGAGTTTATGGCCAAGGCACCAAGAGTTTACGGCCGTAAACTCAAGGGGGCCGTAAACTCACCTCTATATAAGTAGGACTTAGTCATTTCTTCATTCCTTTCCTTTTCTTGGCCGAAATCTCCTCAAACTCTCTCAAGTATCATCGAGATTTCACTCCCGAACTTCACAAATGTAAGTGATTCTTCCCTCTAGTTGTTGTTATCCTTCCTTCTCATGAATCACTCTTTGATTTCATACATTGAAATCAACATTTTGCTAGATCTTCAACTTTCACCAAGAACACACACTTGTTCTTGGTGGCCGAAAACTTTTCTAAGGGCCTCAAAAGGGTGAGTATTCCATCTACCATCTAGTTGTACATGTTAAACACTAGATTATAGCCTTGAAACATCACCAAACTCATCATCAATTAGAGTTTACGGCCAAAGAGTATCTCCATTGGCCGTAAACCCTAATTATGGCCAAGTCTTGAACCTTAAACACTTATAGACCCTAGACATCCTTTGGGACACTTGAACCTTTGAAACTCCTTGCCTTTAAGACCCAATAAGACATCCTTTGGAGGGTTTACGACCATAGAGTTTATGGTGTGGCCGTAAACACCTCAACACTCTCCAATAAGTTGGTCTTTCTCATCCTTGTGTAGAGCAATGGTCCCTCAAGTTTCCCTAGCCTTCAAACAACCTCTTATGCATGTTTGACCATGATTTTACGGCCGTAAACTCCCTTGGCCGTAAAACCATGTCCGTGAACACAAATCCTTGGCCTTAAACACCCTTTAGATGAATCACATGTGATTCCAACACTTGGTCAAAGTGTTTCCTAGTCCCAGAAGGTGTTTCCTTTCATATAGTTGCTTATAAACACTATATTCATGCCAATATATGTCATTTAGGACTTGTTGTGTCTCGGTACTTCATTCGTGGAACTTCTCATCCTTACGCGCATATTCGTTTGAATCACCCACAAAAGATGAGTTCATACCCCGTAATCAATGACTTGTCCATTAGATAAGGGATCATATATTCCTCCATTCTAGATATCATATGGACTGAGACATGGATTATCAATCATTCTCTCTGTCCATTTGTTGTTTCCCGATTTCCGATTTATGATGACTGACTGATTGAACAAATCAAATCAGTCCTGGCTTGGCCAAGCACTCACATGTGTCATCGCTAAATCATCGAGGGGCCCACAGATATCGCTTTTATCCCGAAGGTAAAAGGAATGGATAAACTTCGACTCATATGGCTTGTTCTACTACTTGTTGAATCATACACAAAGGCACGTTTTATAACATCGAGTTACCAAATGCGTTTTCGTGCAATCAATGTATAACCAACTCATAGTAACAACTCATATCTCTAGGTTTCAAGAATATAAGATATTATCGTCTCATGATCACTCGTGATAAAGTCCATGAAGTGATTCAAATGAGCACGGGTTGAATCCAATACTCAGAACTTATGAGCACTCATGAGTGTTGTAGCACCACTTTGTCCACCAACTTGGACCACTACAAACCAACCCATGACAGTCTTGATTCATATCTACTTCCAACATATGACCGACTGTAGATGGTTGGAATAACTTAATCATTCAGGAAGAGCGACTTAGTTATTCTGGAAGTCAAAACATGCAAAGTGAAACACAAGAATAAATTAATCAAATATGGTATCAAACCCTATGAATATAAATAAACACTTTTATTTATCACCATACTGATTACTCATTATTCATTGTTTCGGTTTTATCAACTTTATACTTGAATTAAAAACATTAGTTGTCCCATGCTCCAAGCATGTACACTATGTTTTTCTTAAACAATATCTTTGCCATACACCAAGTTGTTGGATTAATGTCTAAGTCCATAACTATATTTGGTATGTACTTGACCCGACCCGACATGGTCCATTTGGGTTGCACTTCACCGGCACAATTTATATGGATAGTCTTTTGAGAATAGTATATTTATGATTTATATTAATATATTATAAGTTCTAATATATTAATATGGAATCATATTATTTAATTAGTATTGATCAAGAATTAATTTAGAATTAATTAAGTGATCAAAAAGAACTAATTAAATATGGACTCTTATATATATGGAATAGGCCAAGTTCATTTAGGTTGGGCTAAGCTTTCATGGATGGTCCATGGAGCTTTTAACCCATGGATCCTAAGTAAATGAAAGGTCATGGGTATTAGGGTTTACATGGATGTAACCCTAATCCTCCATAATATATAAAGGGGTCCTTGTCTCACAAAATTGGCACAAGTGTGTGAAAATAAGAGTGGGCCGATTTTAGTGTGCATACATATTCTCTCAAGTTCTTCCAAGGTGTTTTGGTGATTTGTGATTCCATTTGAGGCTTCCACACTATTGGGGCTAAGCTCTTAAAACTTGAAGACATCAAGCTACATCAAAAGGTATGTCATCTAACTAGAACTTTGTAGTATAGGTGCTTCATAATATGCTAGTTAGGATGAAACCTTGGAATAGTTAATATTTGCATGTATAATAGAGAAAACATAGATCCAAGGTTTATAGGGTTGCATGTACACCATAGGAGTGAAAGCGTTAATGATAAGATTGCATGCATGCAACTTATATACTAAACCCAAAAACAAACACACGGCTGGACAGGCCCAAACCGGTGACAAAACTGGACTAACAACCGAGCCCAAGACGCAACACAATAGGCCCAACAATCTCCCCCTTTGCGTCAGTTGGGGCGAGACTTCACTTCGGTGGAGGTTGAGGAGTTCGCTTCACAACCTTGAACAACTTTGGAATGATGGAAAGTAGAGTTTGTCTGAAAGCCATATACCACTGAAGCATATCTAAGAATAGCTTCTTGTCTGCCTCACTATTTTGATCACACCCATGGATAAGCACAAGAATGTGCTCCAAGCAGGAATCGGAGAATAGGTGTTTATCAGCAAGAGCAAATAGGCACCTTTAACCCTCGCCTCTAAGAAACATAACAGTGTGAGACTGTGGGTCTATTTTACCTTTCATCATCAACTTAACATCACCTGCCTTCCTGATTGGCTTGATTAAGGGCTTCTTTCGTATGGCAGTGGCAATCTCCTGATCCATCTTTGCTACTTCATGAATGTAACACACCAGCATACGCTTGATGTGACCTATAATTGGCTCATACTCCTTCGGGTTGGAAAGTAAGATGTTGTTCAGGAGAATCCAATCATGTGGATTCAGATTCGATAAATCAGCAAGAGAGATTGTATAAACCGAACTGTCTGATCCTCTTGTCACTTTGAGCTTGATATTAATGAACTTCCCTGCTGCAGTAGGTTTCATTACTTTAATTGTTGTGATCTTCTTGCTACTCCAAGTCAGGTACTGTGGTTGAGAGAATTCATGATAGTACTCGAGCAAGTCTTGATCAACCCTCGGGTCAGGAGAAGGAATAGCCACTGTAGACTCAAAGCAATGAAAGATGAAAGCTTTACGAGTGATTGGCATATCGAATTGAGAATCTTTAGAATTTGCAACATCGAATGAAAGAACAGGCTCTAGCCAATGTGAGCTTGGAGCTTCAAAAACCTCATTTTGAAGCCTTTCCAACGACCACAGAGGAAACTTCAATTTCCTTTGATTAAGCAGATTCGCTTCTCTCATTTCATTCACCTGATTAATCGCTTTGTTAACTTTTTCTTTAATCTCTTGAACGGTGGGCTTGACTTTGTGAGGACTTGATTTAGGAGTCGTTTCTTCTATAACATCAACATCGTCCTCATCATCAACATCAATGTCTTTTACTTTATCGTATATACCAGAACCCGAAGCTTCTTTCCCTTTCGGTTCAGTAACCACCTTCGGTTGTTGTGGTTTCGGTTGTTGAGGTTTCGGTGGTTGAGATAAAGGCTTCATGACTTCTCCCCCTTGTTGCGGAAGGACAACAGACTCCGAAACAACCTCAATTCGACTTAGAATGTCAAGAGCGGGCCTCAACTTCTCAGCCAAATGACGTCTAACCGAAATCATAAGAACTGAATTGTGGGCTTCGAGAAGATGAAGAATAATCGAGTAAACATCACCAACTGAGCTTTTTACCACAGACCGCTCCGAACGCAGTGCTTTAAGTTCCTTGTTCGCTTGATTGAGCTTCAGAGTTTGGGTTTTGAGTTGAGTGGTTTTTAGAGCAAGATCATGTTGGGTTTTAAGCATTCTAACACTCCTATGGTGTACATGCAACCCTATAAACCTTGGATCCATGGGTTAAAAGCTCCATGGACCATCCATGAAAGCTTAGCCCAACCTAAATGAACTTGGCCCATTCCATATATATAAGAGTCCATATTTAATTAGTTCTTTTTGATCACTTAATTAATTCTAAATTAATTCTTGATCAATACTAATTAAATAATATGATTCCATATTAATATATTAGAACTTATAATATGTTAATATAAATCATAAATATACTATTCTCAAAAGACTATCCATATAAATTGTGCCGGTGAAGTGCAACCCAAATGAACCATGCCGGGTCGGGTCAAGTACATACCAAATATAGTTATGGACTTAGACATTAATCCAACAAAAAGGCAGCTGTTACCCATTCCCATGTGGAAGTGGGAAGAGCTCACCATGTATTTTACTATAAAGTTATCGAGGACGACACGTGGGGTTGATTCTATCTGGGTTATTGTGACAACCCGAAAATTTTTGCCTTGTAAAGCCAGTACAATCAACCTTAAGTCAGACTCACTCCTGCTATCATTTAACACTGTCTAGAGTCTGTTTGAGTGTTTTAAGCCCAATACATTCAAGGAATGAGTGTTAGGAAGTATATTCTAAAGCCATTGTACAAAGGACAAGCCATAAACTCATTCAAGAGGAGTTTATGGCCAAGGCACCAAGAGTTTACGGCCGTAAACTCAAGGGGGCCGTAAACTCACCTCTATATAAGTAGGACTTAGTCATTTCTTCATTCCTTTCCTTTTCTTGGCCGAAATCTCCTCAAACTCTCTCAAGTATCATCGAGATTTCACTCCCGAACTTCACAAATGTAAGTGATTCTTCCCTCTAGTTGTTGTTATCCTTCCTTCTCATGAATCACTCTTTGATTTCATACATTGAAATCAACATTTTGCTAGATCTTCAACTTTCACCAAGAACACACACTTGTTCTTGGTGGCCGAAAACTTTTCTAAGGGCCTCAAAAGGGTGAGTATTCCATCTACCATCTAGTTGTACATGTTAAACACTAGATTATAGCCTTGAAACATCACCAAACTCATCATCAATTAGAGTTTACGGCCAAAGAGTATCTCCATTGGCCGTAAACCCTAATTATGGCCAAGTCTTGAACCTTAAACACTTATAGACCCTAGACATCCTTTGGGACACTTGAACCTTTGAAACTCCTTGCCTTTAAGACCCAATAAGACATCCTTTGGAGGGTTTACGACCATAGAGTTTATGGTGTGGCCGTAAACACCTCAACACTCTCCAATAAGTTGGTCTTTCTCATCCTTGTGTAGAGCAATGGTCCCTCAAGTTTCCCTAGCCTTCAAACAACCTCTTATGCATGTTTGACCATGATTTTACGGCCGTAAACTCCCTTGGCCGTAAAACCATGTCCGTGAACACAAATCCTTGGCCTTAAACACCCTTTAGATGAATCACATGTGATTCCAACACTTGGTCAAAGTGTTTCCTAGTCCCAGAAGGTGTTTCCTTTCATATAGTTGCTTATAAACACTATATTCATGCCAATATATGTCATTTAGGACTTGTTGTGTCTCGGTACTTCATTCGTGGAACTTCTCATCCTTACGCGCATATTCGTTTGAATCACCCACAAAAGATGAGTTCATACCCCGTAATCAATGACTTGTCCATTAGATAAGGGATCATATATTCCTCCATTCTAGATATCATATGGACTGAGACATGGATTATCAATCATTCTCTCTGTCCATTTGTTGTTTCCCGATTTCCGATTTATGATGACTGACTGATTGAACAAATCAAATCAGTCCTGGCTTGGCCAAGCACTCACATGTGTCATCGCTAAATCATCGAGGGGCCCACAGATATCGCTTTTATCCCGAAGGTAAAAGGAATGGATAAACTTCGACTCATATGGCTTGTTCTACTACTTGTTGAATCATACACAAAGGCACGTTTTATAACATCGAGTTACCAAATGCGTTTTCGTGCAATCAATGTATAACCAACTCATAGTAACAACTCATATCTCTAGGTTTCAAGAATATAAGATATTATCGTCTCATGATCACTCGTGATAAAGTCCATGAAGTGATTCAAATGAGCACGGGTTGAATCCAATACTCAGAACTTATGAGCACTCATGAGTGTTGTAGCACCACTTTGTCCACCAACTTGGACCACTACAAACCAACCCATGACAGTCTTGATTCATATCTACTTCCAACATATGACCGACTGTAGATGGTTGGAATAACTTAATCATTCAGGAAGAGCGACTTAGTTATTCTGGAAGTCAAAACATGCAAAGTGAAACACAAGAATAAATTAATCAAATATGGTATCAAACCCTATGAATATAAATAAACACTTTTATTTATCACCATACTGATTACTCATTATTCATTGTTTCGGTTTTATCAACTTTATACTTGAATTAAAAACATTAGTTGTCCCATGCTCCAAGCATGTACACTATGTTTTTCTTAAACAATATCTTTGCCATACACCAAGTTGTTGGATTAATGTCTAAGTCCATAACTATATTTGGTATGTACTTGACCCGACCCGACATGGTCCATTTGGGTTGCACTTCACCGGCACAATTTATATGGATAGTCTTTTGAGAATAGTATATTTATGATTTATATTAATATATTATAAGTTCTAATATATTAATATGGAATCATATTATTTAATTAGTATTGATCAAGAATTAATTTAGAATTAATTAAGTGATCAAAAAGAACTAATTAAATATGGACTCTTATATATATGGAATAGGCCAAGTTCATTTAGGTTGGGCTAAGCTTTCATGGATGGTCCATGGAGCTTTTAACCTATGGATCCTAAGTAAATGAAAGGTCATGGGTATTAGGGTTTACATGGATGTAACCCTAATCCTCCATAATATATAAAGGGGTCCTTGTCTCACAAAATTGGCACAAGTGTGTGAAAATAAGAGTGGGCCGATTTTAGTGTGCATACATATTCTCTCAAGTTCTTCCAAGGTGTTTTGGTGATTTGTGATTCCATTTGAGGCTTCCACACTATTGGGGCTAAGCTCTTAAAACTTGAAGACATCAAGCTACATCAAAAGGTATGTCATCTAACTAGAACTTTGTAGTATAGGTGCTTCATAATATGCTAGTTAGGATGAAACCTTGGAATAGTTAATATTTGCATGTATAATAGAGAAAACATAGATCCAAGGTTTATAGGGTTGCATGTACACCATAGGAGTGTTAGAATGCTCAAAACCCAATAGTGGTATCAGAGCCAGGTTGTTTTCTGTTATATTGATGCAAATGTTTTATTTTCAAAGTTGGAAAAAAAAAGAAAAAAAAAACATGACGTTTGTCAAATTTTAAGATAATTACTTGTTTTTGTGAAAAACTAATTATTTGTAAAATTTGAATCATTTGCTATATGAGTTGAATTAGGTCAAATTTAGTAAAAGATAAAATGATATGATTATTTTATTAGTTTTAAAACTTTGATCTAAATGTTTTAAGGAGTTACATATTTTGTCATAAAATTTTGGAGCTCAAAAGTTTTTTTTTAAAGTTGTGATCTTAAGGGTTTTTGAAACTTCCATAAGTTATGGATATGAAAGTTTTTTTTTTTAAAAAAAAAAATTTGATTCAAAGTTTTTATGGAGTGACAAAATTTGGTGTTAATGTTTTAAAGAATTCCATAACTTGTTCTTAAGTTATGGAACATGGAAAGTTTCATCATAAAACACCATTAATTCCATAAGTTATGGAATCCAAAGGTTTTCAAGAATTACAAAACTTGCCCTCAAGTTTTGGAATTTGAGAAAAGTTTTTTTTGAAAAAAAAGAATTAAATACTAAAACTCTTGGGTTCATAACTTAAACAATTAATTAAATGGTTTTAATTTTGAGTTTAATAATTGGAATTATGATGTTTTGTTGAATAGTTCAAATTAACTCTTATGGACTTTATTAATAGTTAATTAAAGCGTTTAATTAAAAGAGTATTATTAATCCATAAATATATAGTTTGAGTTTAATTAAATTAAAAGTCTAGTTTAATTAATAGATTAAACCACCAAGTATTTTAAATGTCTAATATACACCCTTATACTATTATAATATTAAAAGTTTAATATATTATATGTATAAGAGCAAGTCGTCTTACCATTAGTAGGCCTCATTCACGAAGCCGGTCTATAAGGGGGGTATAAGGTTACTGCCTATAAAATGGCAGTTTAATGGGTGTCCACTCTCACTCACCGCTTCCTTGACCGGTGGAGGGTCGTTAGCCGAACAGGTAGGACAAGGACTATAATTCTCCCTTCATTATAAGTATAATGATAAATACTAAGTAACTAAACACTTATAAATTCCCAATCTTAGTTACTTAGGAAAATGTGAATAAGGTGCTAATCCATGAAATTACACTTTGCACTTTGTTTAAGCTGTTAGTGGAGCGTGTGTGGTTAACCGGCATACTAACCTGGACTTAACAAGGTAGGCAAAGGGTAACTTAATGTTTATCATAGTATCGTTGGAGCGTGTGTGGTTAACCGGCACATCGATTGAGGGGTAAATATTAAGGGTACCAAGTATATTTGCATGGTTACTTCATACCTTGTTTTGTGATCCTCGGCATCCCAATCACAAAACCTGAAGGGCACACTCGAGATTGAAACATGCCATTGAAAAGTTCAATGAATCTCAAAAGAATCTAGGAGTTTCAAAACCAATTAAAACCTAATAATACATTTCGTTTATCTTGGTGGAAATTGGTGAATCGTCATTCACCTACCTTCAAATATTTTATAGCTTGGATTACGGCATCCCTCTTCCAAGTTATAAAATAGTTTGTTGGGTCCTAGCCTTAATATATCATATTGGGTGCTATATTAAGGACTTAAATCAACTTTACGTGAATTTCTCCCATTGTTGATGTCTGGTTTAGACAACAATGATCTTCCCAAACCAAGCTTTCCTAATAAATATGACTTCTCGAGTTTGGCTCATGGAAGAGAAGTATGACTTCCCTTGTGATTCCAAACTTGGTCATGGATTAGCACCTTAACCACCCTTTAGATGAATCACATGTGATTCCAACACTTGGTCAAAGTGTTTCCTAGTCCCAGAAGGTGTTTCCTTTCATATAGTTGCTTATAAACACTATATTCATGCCAATATATGTCATTTAGGACTTGTTGTGTCTCGGTACTTCATTCGTGGAACTTCTCATCCTTACGCGCATATTCGTTTGAATCACCCACAAAAGGTGAGTTCATACCCCGTAATCAATCTTTTAAACTGTTTTAAATGCTTTTAGGGGGGGGATACAAGTTGAACACAATGATAATTGTGTAATTGGTTGTTATAAACATTTTCAAAAGATTATTTATGTCATTTATAAGTTGTCAAAACATTTCAAAAACTCTTTTCAAGTTATGTTACTTTATAGTTTAACAAAACTCCGTTTTTAAAGTATCAGCATAACTTCGTAGAAAAATGAGTCTTTTCAATAGCAGTACAAGTAAATTACTAGTAAACTATAATGGGTATAGTTTAGGAGTTCAGTACATACTAAATACTAGAGCATACTATAAAGAGAAACAGGGAGGTAGAAACAATACACGATAACATAAAGAGAAACAGGGAGGTAGAAACAATACATCAGAGAGACATACTATACACTATACACTATAACAGAACGAACATACTAAGATGTTATAGCATGAGAACATACTAGATCTAATTATATCAATGAATCACTAACTCATTGTTCTAAACAAAAGGTGATAGTTATATTGGGTATACATGATCACATAACTTTAATGTGAATTCTACTCGACCTAGCAATTTGTTTGCGGAAGTCGTGTTTGGTCCCCAAAATCTCTTGCAGGGAGAGCGTATAGTATGGGTACTATTCGTCACATTATGACCTTAATAAAACAATCATGTTTTAAGGTAATTAGTACTACAGGATGTCAATTCAAAAGACAACTGTGTACTTATAAATTCCCATTACTTTCAATAAGTGACAGTACCACTTGAAAGCTAATACAAACTATTTTCGAGTCAATATATTTATAAACTAGGGAAAACTTACATTTTACAAACGACACACAGAACAGTCGGGTCTAGTACATTCAGTAGAAAGGGACCTATAATGCTAACTTTATGATTCCTTAGTGTATGCATTCACGGATATATATTAATCGGGTCCGATAGGTAGTAAGATGTGTGCTTTCCGCTTCATTTCCTGTTCCTTGTTTGGTTGTGGGCTTAGAGCAGATACACCCAGCCTACTATCTATCCGAGCTTAGCTATATATATGTTCTGTATAAACTAAGTAATCATAAGGGGTACCATGTATGGGTCAGGTCATAGGACACTATTCAATGCACAGTTTTCTAGTACAAAACATACTTTTCAAATGAAGAACTTTTGGAATACAAAACTAGAAACTTAACCAGAAAAGGGTTTAATCCATTTTATTAAACCAGTAAAACTTAAAGGACCTTATGTGGTTAATTCTATAATACCTTAGTTTATACACTAGTGTTATATATAATTAATATCCGATAGGTAGTTGGATGTGTGCTTTCCGCCTCATTTCCTGTTCCTTGTTTGGTTGTGGGCTTAGGGTAGATTCATACAATTAACTATCAGTTCGATATTAGATTATATATAACTAGTATAAATTAAGTGATCATAGAAGGAACCCCTGTGGTTATCATTTTATAATAAGAAATAAGGGTTTTATTAAAGGATCTTTTCATCAAATATAAAGGAACTATTACAGTAAACTCCGTGAGTACCGAGTGAATACGCAAGAGTTATATACAACGATGATCTAACAAACAATGGGATGTGTGCCTTCCGCCTCATTTCCTGTTCCTTGTTTGGTTGTGGGCTTAGGGCAGATACACACAACCGATTGTTTGTTTACTCTGAGTTTTGTATAACTTGTATCCATTTAATACGCATAGAAAGGACTGTTGAGTCATTTTTACTTATCTTTCATCAAAGCAGGAAATATAGGATTTTCTGGAGGAACAGGCAAAATTTTCTAAACAGAACTTACTACAACTTACTACAACTTTCTACAAACTTTCTTACTACTCACTTACTACATCACTAAAATCTTATGAACTCACCAGCTTAAATGTTGATCTACGCTTTCAAAATAACTTGTATTCTCAGGAGACCAGTAGACAGGTACGCACTCTGGGATTCAGAAGATGGAGCAGTTCAGCTTCATGTCTTTTTGTTATTTGCTATGTATTCTATATTATGTGAATCACATACTTTGTAAACACTTTCTTTCTAATGAAATGGTTGTTTATTACTTCGCTTACTATGATGCATGACTTGTGACACTAAACATGACGTCCTCCACCCCAAAACGTTTCCGCCGTTCCGGTTTTGGGGTGTGACAGTTATAGTTGACAGATTGACCAAGAGTGCTCATTTCATTCCCCTTGATGAGAACATCTCCACCAAGAAATTGGCGGACATCTACATCTGGGAGGTTATGGTTCGGCATGAGGTACAAGTTTCGGTGGTTTCTGATCGTGATGTTCGCTTCACCTCCAGGTTCTGGAGTAAGTTTCATGAGGAGTTGGGTACCCAACTACTTTTCAGCACCGCTTACCACCCTCATAGCGACGAACAAAGTGAGTGGACTATTCAGATGCTCGAGGATATGCTTAGGGCTTGAGTGCTAGATTTTCACGAGAGCTGGGATACTTATCATCCATTAGTCGAGTTCTCCTACAACAATAGTTATCATGCAATATTTATCGACCTCTCTTCGAGATGCTTTACGGGAGGAAATGTCGCCCCCCGGTTTCTTGGGGAGAGGTCAGGCATCGAGTTATGGGGAGTACTGAGGTCGTACTCAAGACCACTGAGTTGATTCAGCAGGTGTGCGATTGGTTGCAGACCACATAAAGTCGCCAGAAGAGCGATGCTCATCAGCGACGTTCAACCCTCGAGTTTCAGGTCAGATATTTTGTGCTTCTGAAGGTGTCAACTTGGAAATGTGTCATTCGATTTCAGAAACGGGGAAAGTTGGGCCCCAGATACATTGGTCCCTTCAGGATTATCACCCGGATGGGCAATGTGGCGTATCGGTTAGATTTTCCAGATGAGCTAAGTCAGATTTATAACACTTTCCATATCTCTCAGCTTGGAACGTGTTTAGCTGACGATTCCGCGATGATACCCCTGGATTACATTCAGATTGATGAGCGCTTGAATTATGTTGAGAGAACGATTGCGATTCTCGACAAGAAGACGAAGACCTTGTGAAATAAGGTGGTGGGATTCGTGAAGGTAGATTGGCATCACCGTAAGGGTTCAGAGTGGACGTAGGAACGCGGGGAGGAGATGAGAGCATTATCCCTAGTTTTTTGTGGTAAAGGACTTCGAGGATGAAGTCTGATTCAAGCCGGGGAGAGTTGTAACATCCGAATACTTGAGGTGTGAAAATGTGAAGTAAAATATGAGTTTTGGGAGGTCACGACGTGAGGGAAGCACTGTCCCGATGGATGAGTCTAAAACTATTATTGAGTATGACTTCAAAACCATTATTGAGTATGACTTCAAAACCTAACTGGCAATCGTAGCTCTTAAAGCCGTTGTCGAACTCTGACCTTGTCAATGACTTGTCCATTAGATAAGGGATCATATATTCCTCCATTCTAGATATCATATGGACTGAGACATGGATTATAATCATTCTCTCTGTCCATTTGTTGTTTCCCGATTTTCGATTTATGATGACTAACTGATTGAACAAATCAAATCAGTCCTGGCTTGGCCAAGCACTCACATGTGTCATCATTAAATCATCGAGGGGCCCATAGATATCGCTTTTATCCCGAAGGTAAAAGCAATGGATAAACTTCGACTCATAAGGCTTGTTCTACTACTTGTTGAATCATACACAAAGGCACGTTTTATAACATCGAGTTACCAATGCGGTTTCGTGCAATCAATGTACAACCAACTCATAGTAACAACTCATATCTCTAGGTTTTAAGAATATAAGATATTATCGTCTCATGATCACTCGTGATAAAATCCATGAAGTGATTCAAATGAGCGTGGGTTGAATCCAATACTCAGAACTTATGAGCACTCATGAGTGTTGTAGCACCACTTTGTCCACCAACTTGGACCTCTACAAACCAACCCATGACAGTCTTGATTCATATCTACTTCCAACATATGACCGACTGTGGATGGTTTGAATAACTTAATCATTCAGGAAGAGCGACTTAGTTATTCTGGAAGTCAAAACATGCAAAGTGAAACACAAGAATAAATGAATCAAATATGGTATCAAACCCTATGAATATAAATAAACACTTTTATTTATCACCATACTGATTACTCATTATTCATTATTTCGGTTTTATCAACTTTATACTTGAATTAAAAACACTAGTTGTCCCATGCTCCAAGCATGTACACTATGTTTTTCTTAAACAATAGCTTTGCCATACACCAAGTATGCACTCTATGTTTGTCTATGATCCTTACTTTGTGAAATAAACCAATTGAACATAATTTCAATGATTCTAATTTCACACTCCCAAATCCTTATCGAAAAATGTGAGAATTTCAAATTCCTATCATTTATCGAAATCTGTTTAGATTTTAAACTTATATGCACTGACCCTCCTGTAATGAATATGTACAAAGTCACAAAGACTTGTCAACAATCATTATAAGGTATTCCAATGGAGATCAAGTCCATGGAAACTAAGTCTCATATTCAAAGTACATTGCTTTGGACATGCTTCTTGCATTAAGTTTTCTAATCTTACACAGATAACTTCCACCTATGGAGACAACTCCATATTCTCATTTTGACTATCACTTCTGAACAAAAGATGCCTCTTTTCAGAATATGTCAATATGGTCCTTCCAAAATTAGCACTATACTTCCAACTGTCCCTGAGCAACCAATCTTTGGTAAACCTCAGATTGTCCTCGACAATTGCTTAATCATTTTAGTCATATCCAATTCTAGACCTTTTCCCTTCTTAATGCCTCTGGGCATTTGGAAAAATTTAGAAATGACAAATATTATAGCACATGCAATCGATCCTGTACCCAAAGCAAATGGTACACGATTCATGATGTCTCGCATAAAGACATGATTCTAGACCAGTCTTTTGCTACAATATTTTTATTTGCCATGTTTTCAAAATTTGACTATGAAGAGGGATGTCGTAATCATAATCGAATTTTGAGAACGCAATATATAGAATCTCCTTAAGTTGAACCAATCCAACATGAAATTCATATATATATATATATATATATATATATATATATATATATATATATATATATATATATATATATATATATATATATATATATTCTTGACTAAAGATGATTAAGGTCTCAATCTAAGCCTTTAGAACTGAAATGAAGTATACCCTCTCCCTTAATTATAGCAAAACAACTTTTTCAATCCTTGCAGCCTCACGAATTGAAACTTTTGTTTTCTATAATTAACATTGCTAACTTGCAACACTAACAATCATTATCATGCTCCCACTAACATGATGATTATTAGCATAACACTTATGCTCCCACTAGCTTTGACATGTACTCAGAAATCAGCTGGACTTCTAGAAATCAATACTTTATTGACTTTCTTACCAAAGTTCAGATTTCTGATACGAGATGCTTTGATAAAACTTTATCAAAATCATACACCTTTCCTTAGATAGCATGCATGTGTGTCTAAACAATTTCAGAACTATGAAAAGGGATGTCGTAATCATAGTCTCAATTGTTTAGACCTTTTTCCATCTGCTTCAAATCTACTTGGTGGAAGTGTTTCCTCACCATCATTTTCATGAATCGGAGAGAAACCTTATGACCCTTAGATTTTATGGTGTATGTGTTCTTATCCATGTGAACCGTCAAAACCATAGTCACAAGACAAGGATAATGACAAATCCAAACTCATATGGACTGAACTTATGCAATCTTAACTTCTTGCCACCTGGCAGTACAGGGCCTGCCATTGCTTCCAAGTTGTTATGCAACCAATTGAGAACTTTCAGAACTCCTATGCAAAGCCAACTTTAACTGGAATGGGCACAAAATATGTCAACACGATAGGTTATAATCCTCAAGTCGTGTGCTAGTGAAGAACCTCAGGTTTTATTCTTGATTAGTTCTTGAAATTCTTTTTAGGATCTTTAAGACTCCCACTATCCTCTTGACATATAAGACTATCTTGCCAAATATTCAAGAGATAGTGCGGATTCTTTATCAAGACAAACACTTCACACAATTGGCCTTAGTTGGTCTTTGTTTTATCCAAAACATCACAACTTACCAATTTCAAATGTACAGGAGTAGGACACTTTTACTCTTACATTTGACAAGTGTTTTAAACCTTTCTTTAAGATATTTCACTCAAATTACAATCTTGGAGTATGACTCTAAGAATTGTTTTGGAATGAAGTATGACTCATCTTCCTGATCTAACCATTTCAACAATTCATGACTCCTCTTCTTAGTCATAAGAATGCACTAAGATGACCTTTAGAGGACTAATTGTGATATGATTTCTAAATCATTAAGATGATCACAAACATGATACTAAAGTACTCTCCCATCTTTTCAGATTTGAGAAACTTTTATCTTTCTGCCTAATTTGATTCTTCCCATTCGTTCTGCCATACATTGAGACTTTTCCAATTTTTCAGAATTATACTTAAACTTGTAAGTATAACCATATTTACTAAACTTTAGTAAATCAAATAGTCTTAACGAGCTTTGTGGTGGACATGACCAGTGCATAAGAATGTGTACTCGATCCCTTTAGTCCTTCACTTGACTCACACATCCATGTGAACAAGTAATTAGTCTTGATTTTCCAATGCTTGAAAGTTCTCATTCATCATACTATTCAACTTGCATGATTCCAAGTTTCGGTCCAATTGAAACTTGGGCGATGAGGAACTTTCCTGATTTGGTAAATTTAGACACTACCACAAATGAAAGAATCAAATCCATTTTCCAATATTGATGTCAGTGGAATCATATAAGCAACAATTTTCCACAAATGCCATTGTAAGGATACTTCAAATAAATAAAATTAAACAATTTTCTTTTATTTTAAAACTTTGCGGAAAAACTTATCCTTACAATCCACATGGAAAATTGTTGTTATCTATTCCTTAGCAATATATCATAACTTCTTAAGCAACTGCTCAAAATTCTGATGCGATCGAAATCCACCTTCGCGATCAGAATCAGAATATATTTCCTTTAATATTTCTCTCTATTCTTTGATTTGTAAAACATCAACATGTGACCCAGTCAGATCATGTAATGAGGATATCAGAATAGAACATAACAGAGTTAGATAATGGGCTCTACCTGATGCAGAGTCAAACTTATTGACTTTAACATCCTTAGGTAAATTTGGCAGCTTTGCAATCAACGCCCCTTCCTTTGGCAAAATAAACATATGGACCCTTTGGTAATGGGACTATCTCAGACTTAGCCTTTCTCTTTACCATTTGGTCAACCGGGTTGACTATGGCCATTGTCACTGTCCATAAAGTTTTTGGGAAGTTGATCTTCTAATCAAATTTGCTTTACTATCGTTCCAAATCATTGCTGATTCAGCAGCACCAAGCAAATAGATATGATCATTAAGGTTCATGTCATAGTCTGTTTCATAGTAGTCCCAAAGGAACTCACTATGTGACTTAGAAAGTGATTGAACCACCAACTTTCTCAAGACTTTGACACCCAACTCTCCTGGCTTGTCAATATGTGACTTCATCTCCAAGATGTGATCACACCTAGACCTTGCCTTGCCAATAGGGCTTGAGTGACCTTGAACTTGTGGGTTAGGGAGAATAATTGGAGGAGGTGGAGGAAGTGAAGTTCCAAGAGATTTGGGAAGATCATAGATGTCTGAACTAGACATTTTTTGGGAGATATTCAAGTTTAGTTGATTTAAGGTCCCTAATATAACACCCAATATGAAATATTAAGGCTAGGACCCAACAAACTATTTTATAAATTGGAAGAGGGATGTCGTAATCCAAGCTATAAAATATTTTAAGGTAGGTGAATGACGATTCACCAATTTCCACCAAGATAAACGAAATGTATTATTAGGTTTTAATTGGTTTTGAAACTCCTAGATTCTTTTGAGATTCATTGAACTTTTCAATGGCATGTTTCAATCTCGAGTGTGCCCTTCAGGTTTTGTGACTGGGATGCCGAGGATCACAAAACAAGGTGTGAAGTAACCATGCAAATATACTTGGTACCCTTAATATTTACCCCTCAATCGATGTGCCGGTTAACCACACACGCTCCAACGATACTATGATAAACATTAAGTTACCCTTTGCCTACCTTGTTAAGTCCAGGTTAGTGTACCGGTTAACCACACACGCTCCACTAACAGCTTAAACAAAGTGCAAAGTGTAATTTCATGGATTAGCACCTTATTCACATTTTCCTAAGTAACTAAGATTGGGAATTTATAAGTGTTTAGTTACTTAGTATTTATCATTATACTTATAATGAAGGGAGAATTATAGTCCTTGTCCTACCTGTTCGGCTAACGACCCTCCACCGGTCAAGGAAGCGGTGAGTGAGAGTGGACACCCATTAAACTGCCATTTTATAGGCAGTAACCTTATACCCCCCTTATAGACCGGCTTCGTGAATGAGGCCTACTAATGGTAAGACGACTTGCTCTTATACATATAATATATTAAACTTTTAATATTATAATAGTATAAGGGTGTATTTTAGACATTTAAAATACTTGGTGGTTTAATCTATTAATTAAACTAGACTTTTAATTTAATTAAACTCAAACCATATATTTATGGATTTAATACTACTCTTTTAATTAAACGCTTTAATTAACTATAAATAAAGTCAATAAGAGTTAATTTGAACTATTCAACAAAACATCATAATTCCAATTATTAAACTCAAAATTAAAACCATTTAATTAATTGTTTAAGTTATGAACCCAAGAGTTTTAGAATTCAATTCTTTTTTTCATAAAAAACTTTTCTCAAATTCCAAAACTTGAGGGCAAGTTTTGTAATTCTTGAAAACCTTTGGATTCCATAACTTATGGAATTAATGGTGTTTTATGATGAAACTTTCCATGTTCCATAACTTAAGAACAAGTTATGGAATTCTTTAAAACATTAACACCAAATTTTGTCACTCCATAAAAACTTTGAATCAAATTTTTTTTTTTAAAAAACTTTGATATCCATAACTTATGGAAGTTTCAAAAACCCTTAAGATCACAACTTTAAAAAAACCTTTTGAGCTCCAAAATTTTATGACAAAATATGTAACTCCTTAAAACATTTAGATCAAACTTTTAAAACTAATAAAATAATCATATCATTTTATCTTTTACTAAATTTGACTTAATTCAACTCATATAACAAATAATTCAAATTTTACAAATAATTCGTTTTTCACAAAACAAGTAATTATCTTAAAATTTGACAAACGTCATGTTTTTTTTCCTTTTTTTTCCAACTTGAAAATAAAACATTTGCATCAATATAACAAAAAACAACCCATGGCTCTGATACCACTGTTGGGTTTTGAGCATTCTAAAAGTCCTGTGGTGTACATGCAACCCTATAAACCTTGGATCCATGGGTTAAAAGCTCCATGGACCATCCATGAAAGCTTAGCCCAACCTAAATGAACTTGACCCATTCCATATATATAAGAGTCCATATTTAATTAGTTCTTTTTGATCACTTAATTAATTCTAAATTAATTCTTGATCAATACTAATTAAATAATATGATTCCATATTAATATATTAGAACTTATAATATATTAATATAAATCATAAATATACTATTCTCAAAAGACTATCCATATAAATTGTGCCGGTGAAGTGCAACCCAAATGGACCATGCCGGGTCGGGTCAAGTACATACCAAATATAGTTGTGGACTTAGACATTAATCCAACAGATCATCCATCACTCTGCTTTCCAAGGCAAGATCTGCCTGAAGTTTATCCAAACGCTCAAAGACAGATACTTGATGCTTGACGTGATCAGAGGTTAGGTTCTTTCGTAACGCCTCAAAGTGCTCTTTCTCCTGTTGAAGAGATTGAGTTAGGGTTTGAACTGAGGCATTGACTTTGTTGGCATTTTGCTCTGCAGCACCCTGTAAAGACTCAAGAAAAAGATTGGCATTAGAAATTAGTTTATCGACTTTTTCGGTCACATCAGAGCAGACTTTTGTTGAAGCATCAATAGCTGAAGTGGCTTTTATGATTGAAGCTCCGTGTTCCTTAACCCAGGTGGCCATCATGCCTTGAATGAAAGACTCAGAAAGAGAATCCTGAGTAGAGGAGGAGGCCATAAGCTTGTCTAGCTTTTCATTCAGCTCCTTGAGATGCCGCTTGGTGACAGGGGCATCATCATCATCATCGCTTTGCACCCTGTAGGGACTATAATAGAAAGATTCAAATTCAACTTCTTCACCCCCAAGAACTGTGGCGGTTTCCGTTGATGGTGTAGGAGAGAGAGGTTTTGAGATAACAGGGGTTTCAGCCACTGAGGTACGCACCCCCGTATCAGATACGTTGGCACGAACCTCAGGTTCGGTAGTGTGGGTAGCAGTGACGGTGGTTGCTTCAGAGAATATTGGAGTAGGAATGGGAATAGTTGTAGTGGGTTGGGAGGTGATAACAGGTGGGATTGGATTTATGGATATTGGGATGAATTAGGTGGAGGTGAAGGTGGGTGGGAGCGAACTAGTACCTCATGCGTAGGCGAAATTGGAGGTGTGCCACCACGAACTGAACATTCATCGTCAGAGTCAGAACTTTCGCTTTCGCTTATTGGAATGTTTGGTTGAGGATATGAGGGAGTGTAGTCTGAATCACTGGATGAAACACGTCGTGGATTCCTAGCCATTTTCTTAACCTTTTTCTTCTTTGGTTGTGAGGGAGCTGCCTTCTCAGACTTTCGCTTCTTTGGAGTAGTCACCTTGGACACTTGACCCTCCTTTTCCTTCTTTTTCAAATCAGGCCTTTTGCCCGTTTTTGCTGGTTTATCTGCTTCCTCTATTGACTTGATCATCTCCGGAGTTAACTCCCTTGGCCCGGTCGATGGAAGTTTCTTGTATTCTTGGAACAATTTGCTTGCATCAGGCACACAAGCATACATAGAGGTTGGAATAGACCCGTTGAAGGAAAACTTGAGAGGATCGGTGACTATGATCCTAGTCGTATGAAAAGTAGCAATCGAAGAAAGTAATGAGTCTGCCATAATAGGGACGTGAAACCTTTCCATAGCCCAGTGAGTAACGAGAGTCCAAAACCTTCCACATGAGATTTCGGAATGACGCGAAGCAGAGGAGAGACTTTGCACCAACTGAATCCAAAGAACAAATCCATAATCCAGGTTGATTCTAGTGTAGAGACCATAAAGAAGGGTCATGAAAATCTTGCTAGCCCCATCTGAACCAGCAACTCTCTCAGACAAGCCTTTGAACAGCAGATTGAAGAGGTCATTCCATTGAGGAGGAAGGCAAGACTTCTTGACTTTAGTCAGAGTCGTGAGGAGCTCCGAATACCCCATATTGTAGAACATTGAAAAGAGCTGAGTAGTAGTGATGGAGTCAGGGTTGACCATGGAGGCGTCATAAGGAAGCCTTAGCAGTGAGCAAAACTGATTCTTAGTAATCGACGTCTTTTGATCGAGAATGTCAAAGAAAACCCTCTCTTTTGTCTTGTCGTATGTTGCAGTTGAGTACACCTGAGAGAGAAAAGACATTGGGACAGATTCAACCTTCGTCAATGCGATAACGAGTGGGGAGTACGTGAGGCATTCCACCATATTAAGCATATATGGATCATATGCAAACGGTGTGAGATCTATCAGAAGGTTCTGATTCTCCTTGATAAAGAGAAGAGGCGATCGAGCAGAAGTTTCTTGGACTGAAGAAGATTCTGCCATTGTTGAAGCTCGATGAAGGAGGTGATGAACAGTGGAGGAAGAATCGCCGGTATTCATCTTTGAAAAGTATGAGAGCAGTAAAAGGGGTAAAAGTAATTTGAGAAAACCCTTTATACTGTCAATCGGGAGAGAGAAACAAATCGCAATCAAATCACAAGCGAAAAAATCTCAATCGACGCCTAGAAAATCGTGATTGGACAACTGTTACACCGAAAAAGGCGATAACGGGCGTGACATCAGCGATCGTTTCAAATTCACGCGCCTTTCCATGTTTTTTTCAAACTTATCGTTTCAGATTCCAAACCCTTTAAATTCATGCTGACTCATCCTTTTGCCTTTTGAAAGACTCCATTCCATCATAATGAACCGAAGCTATATTTATGAAATTAGCTTATTAGAAACCGAACCAGACTTTGGAAAATCAAAGATTTTCGTGCAAGATAGTGTCAAAGATAATGAAATAAAGCAAATAATTTGTGAGATATATGTGATGTCTAGGAAGACATAAAAACAGTGGATCCCGGGCACGAATCTCTACCTTCAAAGTCAAGAGAGACTTCAAAGTGCTTGTTTGGTTTCCCGTTGAATTACAATCAAATGCCTATAAAGAGACATTGAAAGGCATCTTTTTATATAAAGCTATTAGGGTGGCTTTCGCTTCAATCCACACATGGGTACTTGACATAAGACCGAAAGTGGAAGAAGTACTTGTGAGACTGGTGTAGCTTGTTAAACAAGTAGGTTTAGATCTATTTCAGGACTGGGTGTTAAGATGAAATCTCAAAAACAAAAATGAAACTGAATCTTATGGGAAGAAACGCCTTGGTGTTAGACAATTTCATAAAGATCACGCAAAAATAAAAAGAGATTTCTTGAGATAACAAGTAATAGCTTGAACGAGTACTCGATCACCGTCAATTCATTTAAGGTGTTGGATTTTGGGTTTCACTTAGCACGTGGTAGACGTATCTAAGATCATCAACACAGATGTTGTGTAACCATAAACCTCAGTAGTAATTACTGAGAGTCTCAAGGGTTACAATTGTGGAGCGAAATGAGATGGAGAAAAAAGATAAGGTGGTTAAGGAATCATAAGTGCCTCTGCTATTTGAGAATGACAAAGCAGAAAATTCTTAACTCAAAATGAGAAGAGTAAGGTAGCTCATGACTTGAGTAAAGTTAGCAGCCTAATTGGGAAGAAACGATTGGTGTTGATCGAATCATTAAGGCTTCACTCACAGTCGTGGAGGCTTCGATCTACATACAGCAGCATGCTTCTAGGGACACTTAACTAGTACAAAGATAGAAATATCATACCTGCCCTAGCTCCAAATGATATAGCTTCTGTGATCGTCAAACCTAAGGGAGAAAAGAAGCAAAAACGAAACGCAAAAAGAAATTTTTTTTGAAGTTTTGGAATTTTTCTGAAAAAGAATAGATAAAAAAAATAAAATATTTTTGGAGTTTGTGAAATTTTCTGAAAAATAATAAAAACAAAAAACAAAATATTTTTGAATTTTATGAAAAGTAAGAGAAAAACATAAAATAAATTAAAATAAAATAAAGTGTACAAAAGATACAACCGAAATGTCACCATTGTATATGAGGCGAAATGGACCGAGCGTTCGGTTCATTTCGGTTCCTGAAAAATCAGGACCCAAAATAGACCGAGCGTTTGCTCTATTTCGCTTCCAACTTTTAATGAGCCGAAAGCAATTTCGGTACAAATTCAGCTTCCATCATTCCTAAGCCTTGTAAGATTTTATTAAAACTTTCTTCAGGCAAGGCTTTTGTAAAGATGTTTGCTAATTGATCAGTGGTTCTTACAAAGTGTATTTCAACATTACCGTCTTCCACATGATCCTTAATAAAATGATACCTCAGTGCTATGTGTTTCGTTTTGGAGTGGCGCACTTGGTTGTGACATATCCTTATTGCACTTTCAGAGTCACAATATAATGGAATTTTCTTCATGTTCAGGCCATAGCCTCGAAGTTGACTTTGTATCCAAATGACCTGTGAAGTACATGATGCTGCAGCTATATACTCTGCTTCGGCTGTAGAAAGAGACACACAGGTTTGTTTCTTCGATTGCCAGCTGACAACTTTGCCATCAAGGAACTGACATCCTCCAGTAATTCTCTTTCGGTCCAGTCCACATCCTCCTAGATCAGCATCAGAGAATGCCTGGACAAAGAACCCTAATTTTGTTGGGTACCATAGACCGAGAGAAGAGGTTCGCTTCAAATATCGAAAGATATTCTTCACAGCCAACATGTGAGGTTCGCGTGGATTAGCTTGAAACCTTGCACAATAACAAACAGAAAACATTATGTCTGGTCGACTTGCTGTTAGATACATCAAGGACCCTATCATTTGACGATAGAGGGTCATGTCCGCAGCCGGTTTGTCCAGAGAAGGTGTTAACTTCGTGCCAAACGCCATAGGAACCTTCACTTTTGAGTCTCCTATCATTCCAAACTTGGCAAGCAAGATCTTCCTGTATGCCTCTTGATTAATGAAAATGCCTTCGGGTCCCTGTCTAATATTTAAGCCAAGGAAAAAGTTAATTGGACCCATTAAGCTCATTTCAAACTTAGTTTCCATCAACTTCCTGAATTTTGCTGTTAAGCCAGGATTCGTGGAACCGAAGATGATATCATCGACATAAATTTGAACAATCATAAGGTGGTCACCCTTTTTCTTACGAAAGAAGGTTGGGTCAACCGACCTTGTTTAAACTTTGACATTTTTAGAAATCGAGTTAATGTTTCATACCATGCTCTTGGTGCTTGCTTCAGACCATAAATCGCGTTTTCCAGAATGTAGCAGTGATCTGGATACTTCTCGTTCACAAAACCTGGTGGTTTCTCTACATACACTGTTTCTTCTAATTCTCCATTTAAAAATGCACACTTGACGTCCATTTGATATACTTCAAAGTTCTTGTGAGCGGCATAGGCCAGAAAGATTCTTATTGATTCTAGCCTGGCTACTGGAGCTAAGGTCTCTTCGTAGTCTATCCCTTCTTCTTGATAATATCCCTTCACAACTAGCCTTGCTTTGTTACGAATTACATTCTCTTCTTTGTCCATTTTGTTTCGAAATACCCATTTCAGTCCAACTACAGATACATCCTTTGGTGTATGAATCAGTCTCTATACCTTGTTTCGCTCAAACTCGTTGAGTTCGTCATGCATTGCCTGTACCCAATCAGAGTGATCGAGTGCAGTGTAGACAGTCTTCGGTTCAATTTTAGAGACAAACAACTTAAACATGCAAAATTCCACTTGAGAGAATAATGCAGTTTGCTTCGCTTTCAGTTCAGAACGAGTAAGAACTCTTTCTGATGAATCACTAATGATTTGGGTTTTTGGATGATCTTTTGTCCATTTGGTGAGAGGTGGGTAATTTGGATCATAGGAGGGATCCAACTCAGCATTTACTTCTTCTTCGAATACTTACTGAGTATCATCATCATTTGTATTTGCATTCTCCCCCTCAAATGATGAGACATTTTCGCCTTCAGGCATTGAATTCTCCCCCTCAACTGGACGTTCGGTTGCTATGGTAGTTGATGAGTTCTCCCCCTGGAATGATAATTCAGGGTTATCGGATGAAGATGAACCCTCCCCCTGAAATGTAGAAGGTTCTTTCAGAGGTTCGCTTGGTCTAGGCTGTTCGGTAGTTCCCGGTTGTTCTTTTTCCATAACCTTCGCTGCATCATCAATGATTTGCTTCAAGGAATCAATCTTATTGTCAGCAGCCTTTGCTTCAGAGTGAATGGCTTTCTCTGGTTCATCGAACAATGATATATATTGCTCAAATAAATTCGAAATGGAAACAGTAACTTGACCAGACGTTGGAAAGATTTCCTCCATTGAACCTTCGGTTGTTTGAAACTTTTTGACGTAGTTGTCATCGAAGGTGACATAATAGGTTTCTTTGATTTTCTTGGGACGTTTGTTCAGAACCCTATATGCCTTGGAGTTTAAGGAGTAGCCAAGAAAAATCCCTTCGTCAGCTTTGACATCAAACTTGTTTCGGTGCTCCTTTGAATTGAAAATAAAGTATCTGGAACCGAACACATGGAAGAACTTGACATTTGGCTTACGATTGTTCAAGATCTCATATGGAGTAATAGAAAAATGCTTGTTGAGAAGAGATCTGTTCTGTGTGTAGTAGGCAGCAGCAATAGCATCAGCCCAGAAATATAAAGGCAATGAGGCGAAACTAAGCATGGTTCGGGCTGCTTCACACAACGAGCGGTTTCACCTTTCAACGACACCATTTTGTTGTGGAGTGTAGGGAGCAGAAAAGTTGTGAGATACTCCCTTTTCAACAAGAAAGTCTTCAAATTCATTGTTTTTGAACTCCAGCCCATTGTCACTTCGAATATTTCTTACCAGCTTTCTCAATTGAAGCTCTATTTGTTTGATAAAAACCTTGAGCTTTGGTGTAGCCTCTGATTTCTGTTTAAGAAAAAATATCCAGGTGAAACGAGAAAAGTCATCTACTATTACTAGTATATATTTGTTACCACCAATGCTTTCAATAGCCGAAGGTCCACATAAATCTATATGCAGAAGCTCAAGTGGTTCGATGATCTTCGTGTTGACACGTGTTGGATGACTTTTCCTGCTTTGCTTTCCCATTTCAAATGAAGCACACACATGTTCTTTATCAAACTTGAGTATTGGAAGTCCTCGCACATGATCACCAAGAACTAGCTTGTTGATGTCTTTGAAGTTGAGGTGCGAGAGCCTTCGGTGCCATAACCAACTTTCGTCTGAGTGTGCTTTCGTTAGCAGACACACAACTGGCTTCCCTCGAATGGGATTGAGATTCAGTGGGTACATTTCGCCTTTTCTTTTGGATTTTAAAAGAACTGATTTGGTCTTCTTCTCTATTATTTCACACCCTTCATCATCGAACGAAACCTTCAGTCCAGTTCCCACCACCAGCTGTGAAACACTGATGAGATTGTGTTGTAAGCCCTCTACGTATGCTACTTTTCCGATTGAATATTCGCCATTTGTGATCATTCCATAGCCTTTTATTGTGCCAAATGAGTTGTTGTCATATTTGACACATCCACCATCCTTAATAGCTCGAAACTCCCGAAGCTCTTCCTTTCTCCCTGTCATGTGACGTGAGCAGCCACTATCAATGTATCATTCGTCGTCGAACTGCTCGTCACACATAACCTGCAAAAATCAAGAAGATTTAGGAACCCAAAGTTTCTTGGGTGCAGGTGAGCTTTTCACAGAACATGATATAACAATAGAAGAATCAACCAAGTAAGTTCGTTTTATTAGGGTTGTTTCATCTTTTCTATTGATTGTAAAAACTTTGATTTTATTATCTTTTGACGCTTCAACCTTAGGTCTAGGAATTGGATCTTTATTGTTTTCTAACTTTTGGTTTTGTTTCCTTAGGTTAGTATTCATCTTCTTTTCATCTCCTGAGACGATCTTCCCTTTTCCCTTCACATCTTCTTTAGGATTGTGCTTTGAGTGAGAGGAATGTGTTTTAGAAGCGAAACCTTGCTTTCGGGTCCTTTCGCTTGTGGATGAGGAACCGAAACTGCCCTTTCGGTTGTTGAGTTCAGAGCCGAAACCACTCTTTCGGTTTCTTTCGCTTCTATTTTGGGGACCGAAACTTCCTTTCCGGATTCCTTGGCTGCATGAAAAGCATTAAGTACAAGAAGTAGCTTGATTCTTTAACACTCCTTTATCCTTAGCGGTTGAACTCTTGTCTGATCGAACGTAATTTGGGTTTTGGGACTGCCAAAACTGTTTCCTTTCAGTGAGATTTTTCTTGTATCTCCTGTTATGTTGATGTTTCTTTTCAGATACCTATTTGGGAGTTTTATGGATGTTGGCCTTCGGTTTTGATCTTTTATCAAGAGTTTCGCTCTTTAACGAGGAGGTTTCGCTTGTCACCTTAACTGATTCACTTGGAATCTTTTTGGTACCATTGGTTGTTGGCTTATCAAAATGTGTAGGCTTGTTGAGTGGTTCTGCCACATATCTGCCTTTAACCCTCCATGATGTTCTCTCAGATAGACCGACCATTTCATCATCATTGTTTATTGGTGCCGACCAGAAAAATTCATCACATCCTTCAGCATTATCTTCGTTCATTAATGCTGTGAGTTCAGCTGTTTGCTTCTGTGTAACACCGGTAACTGCATAAACTTGATTTGGTGTGGTTTGGACCTTCTGATACACCACAACCTTTTCTTTCATAACTTTGGACTTATTTTGGGACAAACGAGCGAATTCAACGGAGTTTTTAGAAATGAGATTTTTGGTGGGTTCGGGTTCGCTCTTGACAAATTCAGAGCAGTGTACCTCATCTTCTACTGATATTTCACTCATATCATCATCCTCATCAAATTCAGAAGTATTTTCAGCGTTAATTTTTGTTTCTGAACTCAAGTTGGCATTCAACGAATCAAATTTCTGCATAGTTTCGGTTTTAATTTTCAATTTATCGTTTTCGTCTAATAAGTTCTTAAGCATGTCTTTGTGGTCTTTGGACTGGATAAAATATTCAATTTTGTCAAGACCAATTTTATAGCCAGGAGAAACTTCATCAGACGAGACTACAACTTCACAATCATAAACATCAGCATCAATTACGTCCTCCTTTAATTCAAGGAAAGGAAGAATCATAGTGTGAATTTTCCTGCCTATTTCACAATCCAGATGTAATTGAGTGATATTGGAATATAAACGTTTAGCAATTAAACAAAAAACATTTCTCTGTTTTAAAAGCTTCAAATTATCCCTTTGCAAATAAATTGTCTCATCCTTAATTCTAATTAACTCTTTCTCCTTTTGCGCAATCCACATTCGCCTGTCCTCACTCTTCAAAGACACCCTGCTGAGTTGATCAGTTAGGTTAGAATTTGTGAGGCGATTTTGGGTTAAACTACCACTTAAACTAGAAATTTTAGATTTTAATCCGTTCAATTCTTTTTCATAGTTTGTGACAGGGATTTTTAATGATTCGAGAATATATTGTACCTTCTTTATCAACTGGTCGCACTCATTGATCTGATCACCAACAGGCTTGGCAGCGAAGCACCTGTCTTCTCGTTCCTTCGCTTCATCTTCACCCCCATCAGTGGTGTAACCCCTCATCTGTGACACTCCAGCTGTCACCATCAAACACTTTCCTTCAGCAACATACTCATCTTCTTTCGCCATGAAAGCTCTGCCATGTGTTTTCTCACTTCTTCATCCTCTGAGTCAGTAGACCAGACTTCAACACCACCAAATTCATCATCTGCAACATTTTCCTGTACAATAACAACATTCATAGTGTTATTTGCAGCAACTTTCTTCTTCTTAATCTCTTCTAGCTTTCGCAGGTAGTATGCTTCATCGTCTTCGCTCTCATTCTTCTCTGTTATCTTCCTCAACATACAGTCCTTGGCAAAGTGGTTTTTGCCTCCACAAAAGTGATAATTAAATCCTGCGTCACTTGACATCTTGCTCTCCTTCTTCGGTTCTTCTTGCTGGGGAGTGATCTTCGGTTCCTCCTTTGCCTTTTCTGAACTGTAGCTTCCTTGCCAGTTTCGGTTCTTATTGGTGGGAAACCTTCTGCGAATGAACTTCTTTGGGTTTGAAACCATAAAAGCATATTCTTCATTGGCCAGATCAAATTCAGAAAGATCTAAATCTTCTTCTTCTTCAACTGCATTCTTTCCTTTAGAAATTAGGGCCAAAGAACCCATGCTAGAAACCACATTCGTTTCTTTAGTCACTGCACCTTCATGTGACTTTAGTATCCCCAGTAGCTTCGCCAAAGAGTAAGCCTTGAATTGTTCATGGGCCTTTACTGTAGACACTACAGCCATCCATTCGGATCTTAGGCCATTCATGAATGTGACCTTCTGCTCAATAACTTTCCTCTCTATGCCATGCATTATCATTTTGCTAAGAAGATGATTAAAACGATCAAAGGCTTGGATAAGCTTCTCTTCAGGTTTCTGCTTGAAGTCTCCAAACTCTGAAAGCAATAGAGTCTGGATCGAATGTTCAAGATCCTCATCGGTAGAATACAACTCTTTCAACCTGTCCCAAACCTCTTTCGCCGTCGTGCAAGAGCTAACCAACCGAAAGGTGTCAGACTGTAGGGCAAATCTGATCTTTCTTAGCACTTTAATATTGTATACAAACTTTTCCTTTTCATCTTGAGGAACATCATTAGCATCAACCATAAGTTGGTTGTATTCCTTTTGAGTCTTTATTATTTGGTTTGTGCCAGTGTGAGCGAACGGACCTACAGTGATCGCTTCCCAGATTAAATACCCATTGTCTTCATAACCGATCACATAATCTTCAAAGTGATGCGTCCATACTTCGTAATCCTGATTGTATAGAATGGGAATCCTAGTTGTGGATCCAATGTTGTTGGAGATATTGATGGGGTTTGTGTTGGAATCGTCGTGTGACATGATGATATTGCGAAAAACATGTTCAAGATCAGACTTGTAAACAAAGTCAGGGTAAAATCGAAATCCAAGAACTACGTCAACAACAAGATGACGGCTTCTAACAGAGATCAATATAAGCGGAAAAACCTGAAACCTTCTTCGACAGAAGAGATGCGTATAGATTACACAGTCTCCTGCTCTAATACCAATTGTTGAATTAAACACTTTTAGATCGATAGATCTTTAACAGGTAAATAAGCAAGAACAATAAATACTGGAACACACAATGAATCAATCCGTATGTCGAATGATTAAAATGTAGTCACACCTCAGCAGAGCTCGATTAATAACTTCCACTATAGAGGCGTGCTAGGGTTTACAGTACACTTGATAAAATAATAATGAAAGCGTTAATGATAAGATTGCATGCATGTAACTTATATACTAAACCCTAAAACAAACACACGGCTGGACAGGCCCAAACCGGTGACAAAACTGGACTAACAACCGAGCCCAAGATGCAACACAATAGGCCCAACAGGCATGATTGGGGAGTTCCCGATGTCTCCATATGAGATTCAGAATCGCTTAAATTTTCTTGGTCTTTATCTGGAAGATCATCTTGTGTTGTGTTATATATCCCAAATGTCAGGGATGGTATGCATCTGGGTAAACCGGTTTGAGTTTTGGTCTGTTTGCAACATCAGTTGGAGGTAGTTCGAACATTAAGTGGGGGAGAGTTGGATATTTTGCTTTGAGGATCAGCGATCTGTTCGAGTTATGGTTTCAGAAGAATGGATCATAGGGATTTTCGGTTCGGGCATGCGAAACTTTGGTTCAGTATTCGGTCAAGACGGGAGTGCAGAGCAAGTTGCCACTAGATGTATATGTTCAAGAATACAAGAGTCGTATTTGTGGCAAAAAGATGTTGGACAAGGAGCTCATTATAGCCGGTGGTTCCTTTCGGAAATGTCGAGGAATAGGTCAAGAGGCATTTGAGTCACTCAGGTTGAGTATCGATTATTGAGGGATATTTCAGCTTGTTATATAGATTGATATCTATAGTCTAGGATAGGCAGTTGCTGATCAGTCAATCAATTTCAGAGTTTGGTATATTTAGTCCCTCATGGGTTTAGTCTAGTAGTGTATTGGACCAATGGATTATTTGTCAATGTACTCTCGATCTTTGGTCTCTTCGTTCATCGTCAATAGCAGAGGTACTTCGGAAGTTTAGAGTTGTATCAGTTTGATTTCAATGGACGCTTCAACCTATTGTCAAATCTATACATTGTACAATTTGGTTTCTAGGTATAGTTACCTTCAATGGTTGGTTGTGAAATTATTTTTCAAAGCTGGATCGAGTTCGGAAAATGTCCTTGGTTATTGGAAGTTCGGATGTCGGGACAACATTGTTTAGTTTTTCAAGTGTGGCTTTGGATCTGGGCAAAATCCAATTTTAGCATGTCGCGTCGGCATGGTTGGTATCTAGATTGACCCAACCAGGGTTTTGACAACATTTCTGATGGTTTTGGAAGTTTTATCGAGCTATTTGTGTATTGGTGAGACCTGTTCAGTTTTAATCAAGGTGTGGGATCTTAGTCTTCGGCCATTCTAGAGGATGTTTTTGTTAGCATATGGGGTTCGTCATTTCGGTTAGATCTACTGGTACCGCACCTGAAGGGTAAGGTTTGTGAGGAAGAAGGAGTTCAGTAGCTCTAGGGTGGTTATGTGTTTTCCATTAGGGATGTATGTAGGTTAAATAAGATAGCATGAGAACACTTGGCTTGAGTTATTGGCATGGGTCTTAATTGGTTTGTAGCACTTAAATTGGAACAAAAGTGAAACTGTCTATCTCATTCTCTGGTTGTGTGCGACCATGTTTTTGTTGGATTAGGTGTCTAAGCTCATAACTATAATTGGTATGTACTTGACCCGATAGTAGCACGGTCCTTTTGGGTTGCCTTCACCGGAGCAATTTGATAGGATGGGTATTTGAGAAAGAGGTTAGTTGTGATTTATTAATATATTATATGAATAATATATTAATTGAGAAATCATATTATTTAATTGGTATTGATCAAGAATTAATTTGGAATTAATTTAGTGATCAAAAGAGACTGATTAAATTTACAGGGACTGATTATGTAAATCAGTGATACTTATAGTTTGGGCTAATGATCCATGTTGATTAGGCATGGACTAAACCTATAGGAGAGTCCATTAGGGTTTAGTATAAAGGGTCATCAAAATGTGAAGAGTCATGTTGAATTAGGGTTTACATGTATGAAACCCTAAGAATTCCACACTATAAAAGTAACCCCTTAGCACCATAAAATCGGCCAACACTTCCTAGAAGCAAACCCTAGCCGATTTTTTGTGATTCCTAACCTCTCTGATAAGCCTCCTTTTGCATTTGGTGTTTGTGACTCATTTGAGGCATCACATTTGAGTTGCTAAGCTTTTGAAAGGCAAGGTTCTACAAGCTACAACAAAGAGGTATTCATATAACTAGTTTTTAAGTTGTATATCTCCAATTGCATGCTAGCTAGGTTGTATGCTTTGGATGAAATGATATTGCATGTATAACTTGAGAAAACTTAGATCCAAAGCATCTATGGTTTTATGTGATCCATATGATTATTATAGTGCTCAAAACCCATCAGTGGTATCAGAGACTAGGATGTTTCTGTTATATTGATGCAATTGTTTGATTTTCAAAGCTGAAAAAATGTCATTTTTGTCCACTGACTGCTGGACTCGTCGTGTCCCATATGGGAACTCGACGAGTTGGATCATATGTGATGAACTCATCGAGTCCATGCCATGAACTCGACAAGTAGGATCATCTGTTTGTAGGTTTTCGAGTTTTTTTGGCCAGTTTTGGATTAGGATCATTACCACAAACTGTTTTGAATGTTAAAATTCGATTTTTCTTATAAGGTAATGATTATCCTCATCCAATTATATGATGCTTGTTAAATTTCAAGATAATTATTTGATTTTGTGAAATGTTAATTATTTGTAGAATTTGATTTGAATCATCTTGCTATGTGAAATTAGATTAGGTCAATTTTGTGATATACTTAATTGTATGATTAATTTAATAGTTATCAAATTGATCCAAGAGTTTTGAAAAGTTTCAAAAACTTGCCCTCAAGTTTTGGAATTTAAAAATTGATTAAAATGTTTTAATTTTGAAATATTTAAATTCTAAACCCTAGAGCTTTAAAAGTGTAAAATTCAATCCTTATACTAGTGTAATATTAAAAGCTTAATACTTATATATATATATATATATATATATATATATATATATATATATATATATATATGTATAAGACAGTCATTCTTACCGTTAGTAGGCCTCATTCACGAAGCTGGTCTATAAGGGGGTATAAAGAAATTGCCTATAAAATGGTGATTTAATGGGTGTCCACTCTCACCCACCGCTTCCTTGACTAGTGGAGGGTCGTTAGCCGAACGGGTAGGATAGGACATTAATTCTCATTTAAAATTATAATGATAATTATAAGAAGTAACTAAACACTTTTCTAAATTCCCAATCTTAGTTACTTTAGGAAAAATGTGAAAATGGTGCTATTCCATGAAATTACACTTTGCACCTTGCCAAGTCGTTAGTAGAGCGTGTGTGGTTTACCGGCACACTAATTTGGACTAACAAGGGTGGCAAAGGGTAGCTCGATGTTTGTCATAGATCAATGGAGCGTGTGTGGTTAACCGGCACACTGATTAGGTGATAAATGACATCTAGAGTATTATGCACATTTGCATGGTTATTCACACCTTGTTTTGTGATCCTCGGTATTCCAGTCACAAACTTGAAGGGCATAATCAAGATTAAAGATGCCATTGAAAAGGTTCAATGAATCTCAAAGATCTAGGATTTTCATAAAACTTAATTCTTTTAAATTTTGGTTTTGGGTGGTGAAAATTGTTAAATCGTCATTTACCTCCCTTCAAATAATTTACAATTAGGTTACGTCATCCCTTTTCTAAGTTGTGAATTATTGTGTTTGGGTCCTAGCCTTAATATTTCATTTAGGTGTTATATTAAGGAATTTCTTTCTAACAAAACTTATTCTTCTTTTTCAGATGTCTACTTCAAACAACGCTTCTGGCTCCAACTCTTCTGGCTCTTTTTCCCTCATGAACTTATGTGGGAGGGTAATCTTCGATGGCTCGAAATTTAACGATTGGATTCTTAACATTCGTATGGCCATTCGATACGAGGAAAAGGAATATGTCCTCGATAAAGAGCTAAAGGAGATTGATGAAGAAACTGCTACTCCTGTTTAACTGGCTGAGTATAGGGCTCATGAGAAGGACGTGCCAAAATGTCGTGCATAATGCTAGCCACTATGACTTTCGAGATTCAGAAGTCCTACGAGGACTTCTAGCCTTTCGAGATGCACCAATACTTGATGGAAAGGTACCATCAGAGTGCTCGTCAAGAAAGGTATGAAATCATTGCCTCCATGATAACAACAAATATGAAGGATGGAGAGTCCATCACGGCCCACTTGCAAAAGATGCAAAGATATGTGGACCTCTTGCTTAAGTTGAATGTCAATTTCGACGAAGAGTTAGCTATCGACATTATCCTACACTCTTTACCTTCTTGTTATGATCAGTTTCGTATGACTTATCATATGAACAAGGAAGAGGTCACTCTTAGCAAGCTTCAAGGCATTTTGAGAACTGCTGAAAGTAGTCTAAAAGGAAAATATGTTGTATCTACTCCTAGTCCTACTGATGCTGCCCCAGTCTTGGCAATTGGACATGGGAAAGGAAAGAAGAGGAAGGCTCCTTCTAAGAGCCGCAAGGGAAAGTCTCATGATGGATCCTCTTCTAGTGGGACCAAAGCTGGTTCTCCTAATCTCCATACCAATCCAAAAAAAGCAGAGTGCTTCTACTGTCATGATAAAGGGCACTGGAAGCGAAGCTGCCCCAAATACTTGCAGGATGTCAAGGATGGGAAGATAAAGCTCACCCATGCAGGTATTTACACTATTCTGTCTAATAACTCATCACATGCTAATTCTTGGGTCCTTGACACAGGTTGTGGTATTCACATTTTTTATGATATGCAGGGACTAAAAAAAAGTAGGGATGTGGAGCACGCGAAGATGAACTTGATCATGGGGAATAGGAAAATATCGTCTGTCACCAAGATTGGAGTTTATTCTTTATTGCTTAGTAATGGGTTAGAATTAGATTTTAATAATTGTTGCTACTTATCCAATATGGTGAGAAACATTATTTCCATTCATGGTTTGTACAAACAAGGTTTTAGATTTTCATTTGATAATGAAATTGGTTCTATTAATGCTTTTTATAATGGTGTATTTTATTTTAAAGCATTGCCTTGTAACGGTGTATATGAAACTGTGATGGTTGTAGACAACTTAGGAAATAATGTATTTCATATTGATTCGTCCAATAATTTGGACACGGCATGCTTGTGGCATTGTCATCTTGGACATGTCAACAAAAAGCGTATAGGCCAACTCCAAAAGGTTGGTATGTTGGAGTCATTCAACTTAAAGTCGGATGACACTTGAGAATCTTGTTTGCTTGGAAAGATGACCAAGTCACCCTTCACTGGTACTTGTGAAAGGGGTGAGGGTGTGTTGGATCTCATACACACCGATGTGTGTGGACCCTTTAGATCCGCCACAAGGGATGCCAACCGCTTCTATGTGACTTTTACTGATGATTACAACAGATATGGATATATCTACTTCATTAAGCATAAGTCAGAAACCATTGAAAAGTTCAAACAGTTTAAACAAGAAATGGAGAATACATTGGCCAGGAAGATAAAGATGCTCTGATCTGATCGGGGTGGTGAGTATCTTAGTATTTAGTTCCACTACTATCTTACGGAATGTGGAATTGTTTCACAATTGAAACCACCCAGGACACCACAGATTAACGATGTGGCTAAGAGGCATAATCGAACCTTGTTGGACATGGTTCATTCCATGATGAGTCGAACTTCGTTACCTATCTCATTCTGGGGGTATGCCTTAGAGACACCCGCCCATATCCTTAATCTAGTCCCTACTAAGAAGGTTTCCAAAACACCTCACGAGATGTGCACAGGGAAGGTTCCCCCATTAGCCCACATCAAGGTTTGGGGTTGCGAGGCTTTTGTGAGGCGTGAGATTCATGACAAGCTCGAACCTTGGAGTGGGCGTTGTATTTTCATCAGCTACCCACAGAAGTCTTTTGGATATCTCTTCTACAGACCGAGTGACAATGTTGTCTTCGTTGCGAGGAGAGGGGTTTTCTGAGAGAGAGAACTCATATGCCAAGAGGACAGTGGGAGGCAAATTGACCTTGAAGAGCTTCAAGATTTAAGTGATGAAGGAACCTCAAACACTAGCGCTCAACCTGAGGAGGAAACTCCTGTTGAACCAGTTGACGAGTCCTTACCTCTAAGGAGTTCCAGTAGGGTTAGTGCTCCACCTGTGTTATATGGTTTCCATATTACTACAGATGGTGATACATTTATTAGTGATAGCATACAGGTAAATTTTGATGAACCTAACAGCTACAAGGAAGCCATGGCAGGCCCCGAGTCTGCAAAATCGAAAGAGGCTATGGACAGCGAGATTGAGTCCATGTATGACAATCAAGTTTGGAACTTGGTCGACAATTTACCAGGTCGTAAGACAGTTGGGTGCAAATGGATCTTCAAGAAGAAGACCGACATGGATGGGAAAGTACACACATATAAGGCGTGATTGGTTGCGAAGGGCTTTACTCAAACTCATGGAGTTGACTATGATGAGATCTTCTCACCAGTAGCGAAGATTAAATCTATAAGGGTTATGCTTTCCATAGCTGCATTTCATGATTATGAAATATGGAAAGTGGATGTAAAAACCACTTTCCTTAATGGGAAGTTGGCTGGAGATGTTTACATGAGTCAGCCAGAGGGTTTTGTCAGTGCAAAATACCCTAATTGTAACGACGTAAATTTTCAAAAGAATTTTTCATTTTTAAATCATATTTTCAATCATCAAAAACAATATCAAACAAACTGTATCCAATGTCATCATAACAAACAAATCCCAGAATCTCAAAACATAATCTCTATGAGTGTGTACGGATCATGCCGGCGCCTTCCCGCGATCCTCGCTAGTACCTGAAACACATAACACAGCAACTGTAAGCATAAATGCTTAGTGAGTTCCCCAATATACCACATACAACACATACGCCTTTCCAGGCCATAACTTTGTAGGATCTTCCGATCCAAGTGTCTCAGGGGACTTCCGTCCCGAATCCCGGTAGACCTTCCGGTCCTACCAGTATCGACCTTCTGGTCCGTAACCTCCTGACCTTTCGGTCCATGTCATACATAACATACATAACACATACATATAACATAACAGCATATAGCACATATACCTCATAGCATACAAGACCTTCCGGTCACACATAGGTACCACTCTAGGTACAGTATAGTGAGAAGACTCACCTCAATGAAGTCGGATAAACTCTCGTGCTCAACGTCCCGACCTAGCCTCCTCCTATTATTCAAAGAACATCCCCGATCAATATTCTCTCATAGACTCATCTCTAAAGATTGTGTAGAAGGCCATTCTACCCCTCTCTGAACTCTCTTGAATCAATCTTGACCAGAACCCTAAAGTCAACGAAAGTCAACGGTCAAACTTTGACCCGACTCGTCGAGTGCACACGGGCGAATCGGCGAGTCCATGTGAGTCCTATGAATCCTTCTAGCCTCTCTTGGCTCGTCGAGTCATCCTTCCACTCAACGGGTTCCTCCTGTCACGAATCGCGGGGCAACCCCGACTCGACTCGTCGAGTCCACTTATGGACTCGGCGAGTTGCTTCCATGTTCATACTCAAATGACCTTCTAAGGTCAGATCTGCTTCTCTAATCTATAGATCTGACCTTCCGAAGCATGATAATCGCGTAAAGGTTCGAACTTTAGGCCCATGCATCACACTATCACCTCTATATGCTAAAATAACCCTTAATATGATAACCTAAGCCCCAAACTCATAAAGGACTACATAAAGCTGGAGAATAGAGACTCTCTGGACCTCTCAAGGTCCAGATCTGATGATATTGACACAAGGGGACATCACATACACTAGATCTCTTACCAAAAAGAAGAGAAAAAGCCCTAGATTCATGAAATCTATTACTCAATGAAAATGGACATGAATCCTTACCTCCCACAGCAACTCTACACCAAATGATGGAAGATTTGAGTCCCACAAGACTGCCTAGCTCGAAATCCTCCCTTCCCTTTGCTAAAACACACTCAAGAATGATGGATTAGACTTCCTCTTGCACTACAAGCTTCTCTCTGCTCTCTAAGGTTTCTCAGGGGAGTAGTGGCCGCAAATGACGGCCATAAGGGCCTTTAAATAGGGCTCAGGCCCTGAGATTTAGGGTTTCACTTTACAGCGCGGACTCGTCGAGTCCACTCATCGACTCGTCGAGTCCGGTCATTAATCCAGACAAGAATTCGCGATCCTACTCGGCGAGTCTGAGCGTCTACTCGCCGAGTCCCTCCATAAAACTCAAGATGAAATACTCAAATCGTCATGCCTGGAAATCCGGATGTTACAATTCTCCCCCACTTGAAATAGATTTCGCCCTCGAAATCGCCCCTCACCCACATAGATGAAAACCAAACACTCGAAAAGTACCATTGAGAGGTTCTCACACCAAAACGATATCCTTCCCCATGAATACCTGGATCCGACCAGGAACTCCAAATTTGGAACAAAACCGCCCCCTCTGTTGCTAAAATACCCCTTCCTGACCTTCCCAGAATCGGGAAACTCTAGTGGCCTGGCCTGCCGCCAGACCCTCCACTCACGCTATCACCATGATATTCGCTCTTCGAACATCAAACCCTGATAACTCCCTGCTCCTCTGATTCTCACAAGACAAAATCCGACAATCGGCTACCGATCGCTCATACCAACGTACCAAAACAGTCCGAATCACGCCCCAAGAAACGAAAGGGTTTACATCCCACCAGGGCTCATCCACTGAACTACTATCAGAATCCATCCGAACAATAAACTTTCAACATCCTGTTCTATGACACAAGAGAATCGTGCTCGCTCAGAAGTCCTCAGACATCTAAAATCATAAGCCTCGGCTGCATCCCTCATATCCCTTTTTAACACTGAGTACCAGATCTGATCTCGACCCAACAGTTGAACCTCCAGGGTCATCCGTTGCATTATCCCAGCCGTCTCCATGGTTTTCTTCTTACTATAGCCACATCGGCCCAATGTGTCACACAAATAACGAAGTTCACTTAACCTTAAGCGAATGCTACCTCCCCAACTGGAGATCGACTCAACCCCAACCTATGTCATCTGTTACTCATCGTTCCATGCGACTTGCGGTACCTCCCGTACCCGAGTACTGACCCACACAGGTCTAAGACATCAGATGACAAACAATACTCCTCAACATGGAACTCACCTCCGAATCCAAAATCTCATCTTGCCTATCCAACGCACCACCAGAGTCAAACTCAAACTCGAGGGTTTGGTCCGACCCAGAGTTGGAACCACTCGTCCCAACGAAGCACTCAACTCAGAACTCATTTCCCGCAACCCATGCTTACCTCACTTATCCCATTATTTCGGATTGCGATGACCATACCTTACTAAGAACATAATGACTCCCTATCATTGAGGATACCCCGGTCTCGCCCCTGGTTCGACCACCAGGTTCCCAAAAACTCATAAATTAGGGCCACCCCATGCCTAAAACTCTTCTGCGCCATGCTCTGATCAAAGAGTACCTTAGCATGACAACTTCTCGCTGACTAGTGTGTACTACGTCTTCCCATAGCATCACATCAACCTCTCACTGACTGGTGAATACTACGGCTCCCCGCGGTATCACCACAACCTCTCACTGACTGGTGAGTACTACGGCTTCCCGTAGCATCACAACAACCTCTGACTAGTGAGTACTACGGCTTCCCGTAGCATCACAACAACCTCTGACTAGTGAGTACTACGGCTTCCCGTAGCATCACAAGAACCTCTGACTAGTGAGTACTACGGCTTCCCGTAGCATCATAACAACCTCTGACTAGTGAGTACTACGGCTTCCCGTAGCATCACAACAACCTCTGACTAGTGAGTACTACGACTTCCCGTAGCATCACAACAACCTCTGACTGATTCACAATCCACAGATCAATCATAGATAGGTGCATGCACTTACCCAAATGATGCATCACTATATCTGGCGGCAACCGTCATAACAAAACACCCTTCCCTGCTACGATCCATATTCTTGGACAATCTCACTTGCTGTCATTAAGCGAAAGGGCTCCCACTGGAATCATCGATGCTTGACCCACCACTTGCTGTCTCCACTCAAGACTCAAAATTATCCAAAATCCAATGCATTAAATTCGGATACCTTGATACACCTCATAGGACCTCATGACGTCTCGTCTCATCCACTGATCTTACTGTTCCACAACCTGAAATTGGTTGTCTAATCAACTTTTGCCCTTTCCAAGCTGAATAACAGCCCTATTATTGAACCAGAATTTCTCAACCGTCGAACTCACCTTACGAGCCAACCATCTCGATTTCACCATTATGACCTTGAAGAATTACCGTTCACCCCAAGGTCTCCTATCAACGGCCACTTGTCGTGGAGGCACTCATCCTTTTCAAACATAACACATGCATTATCTCGCTCTACACCTCGTCTCAATCACCAACAACCTTGGCCTCAATGAATTCGCACCGCCGGTCTCTATATCCAGATCTCTTAACCATTCTCGATCGAATCTCTGATCCCCTCAATAAAATACCTGGTTCTCCCCCACTTAGGGTTCGAACCATCCCCAATCGGCGTGCCAGCAACCTATCACACCGACTGTTTACACCAGTACTCACCGCACCTACTCTTGGAAGGTGCTACGCAACGCTCGATGATCTCCCGACAGAGATCGAGCAGCTCCAAATGCCCTGAAACTCAGATGAAATCCTCAAAACTTCCCACCATGACTGCCTCTAGTCATTCAGAATCTCACACCATTCCATCACCGGACCTCCCAACTGTCCAGTATTAACCCTGACTCTTAGTCTGGAAGTAATGATCTACCGTACTCCTCATCATCGACTCCTCAACCAACGTTCCATCACGCCACTTATCATAAGAGCAGAAACCATATTTCCACTCTTAATACCCATCAAAGACAATAAGGACCACCGCCCTGATATACTCCTCTGGATCGTCCGACGCTGCAGCTAACACATGCCCTACTATACTCAATTAGGGTGTATCCTGGTCCTTGACCATCTCAGCCCCCACTGACGACCTGTTCAAGCTATATCTTTATCTCGCGGCAGATCTACTGCCATATACTCTGGTTGGAGATCACCATACGTGCAATCCCACAGGGCTCACCCCCAAACTCAAAAACCGAAATCTCATTACCTCTTACGTCTCCCCAGGAAACGGAAATAGCACCACTCGGGTCATAGAAAGTGACCTCTCCACTATCGGCCGGTCGCCCAGCCCAGACCGTATTCTCCCATAACGTACCATCCCTACTCATCCCTGAGTCTTGCGACTCCAACTGGCATATCACCAACAATCCCTCGGAGCTCACTCGATTTCCCTTTTCAAGGGATGCTCCACTAAAACTAGTTCATCAAGGCCTTTTGGCCCCATACTCATTCACCTCTGATCTCAGTCTAGACAATCCCCACGGAATACCCGGTAAAACCAGAAATACTAACCGCCACATATCATGGTACTCAAACCGCGTGGCCACCTCTCGATCTGCTATGAATCATGGTACCTGCACCATGTTATCTCCTCTTAATATTCTACGAATCATGGTACTCGAACCATGTTCCCTCTTCTTATTCCACCTCACATCATGGCACTCGAACCATGACATCACCTATCGACCTGCTACAACTCATGGTACTCGAACCATGACGTCACTTCTCAATCTGCTACTTATCATGGTACTCGAACCATGATATCACTTCTCAATCCGCTACTTATCTTGGTACTCGAACCATGTCATCACTTCTCAATCCGCTGCTTATCATGGTACTCGAACCATGACATCACTTCTCAATCCGCTACTTATCATGGTACTCGAACCATGACATCACTTCTCAATCCGCTACTTATCATGGTACTCGAACCATGTCATCACTTCTCAATCCGCTACTTAAAATCCTCCGGATCGCCACGGTCATCTCGTCATGAATCATACGGCGAATCTCATCATCGCTAACACCGCTGCTCTCCGGTGTGTGTGGTGTACCAACCATGATGTCTCTGAAACACAACACGAAGATACCAGAGACTCGATCGAGTATACTCGCACTCGATCACCCAACCCTACTTGTTCCTTGGTACCCTAAGGATTCTTACTTGGACTGCTCACTGATCCGGTGTTTTCAGTAGTACGGGCCCTATACTACCTTTCACAACGCATCATCATTCATCCCAAGTCCTCCTCCTAGGATCCCAGATCACAAGTACTCTACACCTCGCTAAGCATATGCTACCCTTCGGTAGACCTCTCATAAGCTCCTCACTGCTACCTACTCACTCTCGAACCATCACATAGCAGCAGTAATCTCTTAGGCTAAGGCATCAAAAATCAGGCCACTCTAGTCCTAATATGAATACCTAGCCTACTCTAGCATGCATAGCATATCATATGATATCTCATAATACATAATGTAAGGGTATTTTTGGAAATCACCGTTCGGGCGCTGGCTGATCGTACACACTGCTCCTTTCTGCTTTTCTCAAAGTCTTTTACTCTTTTAGAAAAATTGTTCCTTTTTATGAAAAACCTTCTCAAATCCTCAGTTTGAGTTCAGATACGCCCGAAGGTGCATCCGAATCCCTCAAACCAAGGCTCTGATACCAACTTGTAACGACGTAAATTTTCAAAACAATTTTTCATTTTTAAATCATATTTTCAATCATCAAAAACAATATCAAACAAACTGTATCCAATGTCATCATAACAAACAAATCCCAGAATCTCAAAACATAATCTCTATGAGTGTGTACGGATCATGCCGGCGCCTTCCTGCGATCCTCGCTAGTACCTGAAACACATAACACAGCAACTGTAAGCATAAATGCTTAGTGAGTTCCCCAATATACCACATACAACACATACGCCTTTCCAGGCCATAACTTTGTAGGATCTTCCGGTCCAAGTGTCTCAGGGGACTTCCGTCCCGAATCCCGGTAGACCTTCCGGTCCTACCAGTATCGACCTTCCGATCCGTAACCTCCTGACCTTCCGGTCCATCTCATACATAACATACATAACACATACATATCACATAACAGCATATAGCACATATACCTCATAGCATACAAGACCTTCCGGTCACACATAGGTACCACTCTAGGTACAGTATAGTGAGAAGACTCACCTCAATGAAGTCGGATAAACTCTCGTGCTCAACGTCCCGACCTAGCCTCCTCCTATTATTCAAAGAACATCCCCGATCAATATTCTCTCATAGACTCATCTCTAAATATTGTGTAGAAGGCCATTCTACCCCTCTCTGAACTCTCTTGAATCAATCTTGACCAGAACCCTAAAGTCAACGAAAGTCAACGGTCAAACTTTGACCCGACTCGTCGAGTGCACACGGGCGAATCGGCGAGTCCATGTGGGTCCTATGAATCCTTCTAGCCTCTCTTGGCTCGTCGAGTCATCCTTCCACTCGACGGGTTCCTCCTGTCACGAATCGCGGGGCAACCCCGACTCGACTCGTCGAGTCCACTTATGGACTCGGCGAGTTGCTTCCATGTTCATACTCAAATGACCTTCTAAGGTCAGATCTGCTTCTCTAATCTATAGATCTGACCTTCCCAAGCATGATAATCGCGTAAAGGTTCGAACTTTAGGCCCATGCATCACACTATCACCTCTATATGCCAAAATAACCCTTAATATGATAACCTAAGCCCCAAACTCATAAAGGACTGCATAAAGCTGGAGAATAGGGACTCTCTGAACCTCTCAAGGTCCAGATCTGATGATATTGACACAAGGGGACATCACATACACTAGATGTCTTACCAAAAAGAAGAGAAAAAGCCCTAGATTCATGAAATCTTTTACTCAATGAAAATGGACATGAATCCTTACCTCCCACAGCAGCTCTGCACCAAATGATGGAAGATTTGAGTCCCACAAGACTGCCTAGCTCCAAAATCCTCCCTTCCCTTTGCTAAAACACACTCAAGAATGATGGATTAGACTTCTTCTTGCAATACAAGCTTCTCTCTGCTCTCTAGGGTTTCTCAGGGGAGTAGTGGCCGCAAATGACAGCCAAAAGGGCCTTTAAATAGGGCTCAGGCCCTGAGATTTAGGGTTTCACTTTACAGTGCGGACTCGCCGAGTCCACTCATCGACTCGTCGAGTCCGGTCATTAATCCAGACAAGAATTCACGATCCTACTCGGCGAGTCTGAGCGTCTACTCGACGAGTCCCTCCATAATACTCAAGATGAAATACTCAAATCGTCATGCCTGGAAATCCGGATGTTACACTAATAGAGTGTGTAAGCTTGAGATATCCATTTATGGATTGAAACAAGCATCTCGCAGATGGAATCTTTGTTTCGATGAGAAAATCAAAGAGTTTGGATTTTCGAGAAGCGAGGATGAGTCTTGTGTATATGTCAAAGCTAGTGGGAGTATAGTTAGCTTTCAGGTGTTGTATGTGGATGACATACTTCTCATACGAAATGACATCCCAAACTTGTAGGAGGTTAAGTCCTGGCTTGCGAAGTGTTTCGCTATGAAGGACCTCAGGGAAGCTGCCTATATTCTAGAGATAAGGATATTGAGAAACAGGAGTAAAAGACTAATAGGACATAGTCAAAGTACCTACTTTGATAAGGTGTTGAAACGGTTCAACATGGAGAATTCCAAGAGGGGTGAATTACCTATCCAAAGCAATACCAAACTGAGTAAGACTCAGAGTCCGAGTACAGAGGCCGATATAGCAGAGATGAGTCGAGTACCATATGCTTCCGCAGTTGGCTCGATCATGTATGCTATGACTTGTACTCGCCCTGATGTGCCTTTGCTTTGAGCATGGTCAGCAGATATCAAGGGAATCATGGTAAAGCTCACTGGACTGCGGTAAAGAACATTCTTAAGTACCTGCGGAGGACTAAGGATTGGGTCCTTACCCTCAGTGGAAGTGATGACTTAAGAGTGATAGGGTATAGTAACGCCAGCTTTCAGACCGACAGAGATAATTTTCGCTCTCATTCGGGTTGGGTATTTACCCTGAATGCAGGAGCAATAACTAGGAAAGTTCGAAACAGGAGACTGTAGCTGATTCAACGTGCGAATCAGAATACATAGCAGCAAGTGAAGCGTCGAAGAAGGCGATATGGCTGAAGAACTTCATCGGAGACCTTGGAGTTGTACCACCTATAAAGGAGCCTATGGAGATTTTATGTGACAGCGAGAGTGCGGTCGCCTTAGCCAAGGAACCGAGGGATCATGGCAGATCCAGACACATCGACAGAAAATATCACTTCATAAGACATCGGATAGAAGGACTCCTCGTAGCAAAGAGGGTATTGTCAGAGGAGAACCCTTCGTAACTGAGTAGGGTTAAGCACTTGCAGCATGCGAGGAGCATTGGGCTGAAGGACGATATTAGTTTTAATGATCAGATATATGTTCTGAAGCTTGTAATAGATAAAATGTAATTGACATTTGATGATTAAATAAAAGGAGTTTTATTTATGAGTAAAGTTACTATCTTGTGTCAGTTGTTTACTATTGTTTCATTTTGCATGTTTTGACTTCCAGAATAATAAGATCATTCAAACTATTCACAGTCGATCATACTTTGGAAGTAGGTATTGAGGCAAAACTGTCATGAATTTGGCTTGTAGATTGTCTAGAGTGTTTAGACATGGCAAAAGTTTGCTACAACATTCATGAGTGCTCATAAGGTCTGAGTATTGGATAAAACCCACGCTCACATAAATCACTTCATGGAATTTATCATGAGTGATTATGATAGGATAATATCATATAGTCTTCAAACCAAGATGTATGAGTTGTTGACTATGAGTTGGTTGTACATTGATAGTGCGAAAACACATCAGTAACTTGATGTTATAAAACGTGCTATTGTGTATGATTTAACGAGTAGTTAGTACAAGCATATAAGTCGAAGTTTATATGTTCCTTTTATCCTTGGAGGAATAAAAGTGATATCTTGGGCCCCTCGATGATTTTGTTTTGACTTATTTGTCGGGCCCGGTCAGAACTCAATTGATGTGTTCAATTAAGTTCTATGTCAAACAAATCGGAAATCGGGAAACAAACTGTTGGACAATAAGTATGACTATGTTCCATGTATTTGTCCGCACGATATCTTGAAGAACAGAGGATTATATGATCCCTTATCAAAAGTGGCACGTCAGAGTTCGACATCGGCTTTTAAGAGCTACGATTGCTAGTCTGGTTTTAAGTCGTACTTGCAGTTATAGTTATTAGACTTATCCAAGTGGGAGACTGTTGGATTAGGTATCTAAGCCAATAACTATAATTGGTATGTACTTGACCCGAGAGTAGCATGGTCCATTTTGGGTTGGATTCACCAGAACAATCTGATAGGATGGACATTTGAGAAAGAGGTTATTTATGATTTATTAATATATTATAAGTATAATATATTAATGGAGAAATCATATTATTTAATTAGTACTGATCAAGAGTTAATTTGGAATTAATTTAGTGATAAAAAAAGACTAATTAAATTAACGGGGACTGATTATGTAAATCAGTGATACATATGGTTTGGGCTATTGATCCATGATGGAATCAGTTTATGTAAGAGTCCATGAAGAGTTAGTCCACATAAGTTATGGATCATAAGCCTAAGTGTAAGAATTATGGTTACATTCGACTCTTGGAATTCTAACACTATATATGTAACCCCTTAGACCCCAAAATCAGACACACAAGCCGTATAGCAAGAGTATAGCCGATTCAGGCCTTCTGAGAACGGCTGAAAGTAGTTTGAAAGGCAAGTCTGTTGTGCCCGCTCCTACTACTGTTGGCCCAGTCCTGGCAATTGGACATGGTAAAGGGAAAAAGGAAAGCTCCTACAAAGAATCATAAAGGAAATTCTCGTGATGGATCCTCTTCTAGTGGGTCCAAAGGTGGTTCTGCTACTCCCTCATCCACCCCAAAGGAAGCAGAGTGCTTCCATTGTCATGAAAAAAGGCATTGGTAATGAAGCTGCCCTAAATACTTGTAGGACATTAACGATGGGAAGAAAAATCCCACCTTCGCAGGTATTTACACTATTCAATCTAACAAATCATCACAAGCTAATTCTTGGGTCCTTGATACAGGATGTGGTTTTCACATTTTTTCTTATTTGCAGGGTCTAAAAAGAAGTAGGGATGTGTATCACGGAAAGATGAACTTGATCATGGGGAATAGGAAAGTGTCGCCTATCACCAAGATTGGAGTTTATTCTTTATTGCTTAGCAATGGGTTAGGGCTAGATTTGAATAATTGTTGCTATTCGTCTGATATGGCGAGAAACATTATTTCTTTTCATGGTTTGTATAAACAAGGTTTTAGATTTTCATTTAACAATGAAATTAGTTCTATTAATGCTTTTTATAATGATAAATTTTATTTTGAAGCATTGCCTTGTAATGGTGTATATCAAAAACTGTGATGGTTGTAGACAACTTAGGAAATAATGTATTGCATATTGATTTGTCCAATCGTTTGGACAAGGCATGCTTGTGGTATTGTCGTCTTGGACATGTCAACAAGAAACACATAGCCCAACTCCAAAAGGATGGAGTTTTGGAGTCATTTGACTTAAATTCGGATGACATGTGCGAATCTTGTTTTCTTGGAAAGATGACCAAGTCACCTTTCACTGGTACTTGTGAAAGAGGTGAGGGTTTGTTGGATCTCATACACACTGATATTTGTGGGCCCTTCAGATCCGCCATAGGGGATGCTAACCGCTTCTGTGTAACCTTTACCGAAGATTATAGCAAATATGGATATATCTCCTTAATCAAGCACAAGTCGGAAACCTTTGAAAAGTTCAAAGAGTTTAAGCAAGAAGTGGAGAATCAATTGGGTAGGAAGATAAAGATGCTCCGATCCGATCGAGGTGGTGAGTATCTTAGTATTGATTTCCACGACTATCTTAAGGAATATGGAATTCTTTCACAATTGACGCCACCTAGGACACCACAGCTAAATGGTGTGGCTGAGAGGCGTAATCGAACCTTGTTGGATATGGTTTGTGTTGGGTTTTGAGCATTCTAACACTCCTAAGTGTACATGCAACCCTAAATACCTTCGATCTATGTTTTTTCTATTATACATGCAAATATGAACTTTCCAAGGTATTCATCCTAACTAGCATAATAACATTGATTCATATGAATATATCAAGTTAGAATTACATACCTCATTTATGTAGAATGACTTCATGAAGCTTGAGTGCCTAGTGCCCCAAGTGTGACACCTCAAATGGTTCACACAACACCAAATACACTTGGAATAACTTAGAGAGAAATCCACACTTCAAGAAATCGGCTAGCCCTTCTTTTACACACACTAGTGGCCGATTTTGGTGAATAATATGATGCTTATATAGTATGTTACAATTAGGGTTACACCATGTAAACCCTAATTGTCATGACCTTTCATTTCCATGACCCATGGGTACAAATACACCATGGAGCATCCATGGAGCATCCTATGGGTTTAACCCAACTTGATTATCCATGGAGCTTTGGTCCACTATATAAGTTATGGGATGATTTACACAATCAACCCATATATTTAATTAGTCTTCTTTTGATCACATAATTAATTCTAAATTAATTCTTGATCAATACTAATTAAATATTATTATTCTTATTATTAATATATTAGAACTTATAATATATTAATAACCATAAGTGTCTTATTTCTCTCATTTAGTCTATCCAAGTGCATGATGCCATGCAACCTAAATGGACCATGCCGGGTCAGGTCAAGTCTTACCCATTATAGTTATGGACTTAGACATTAATCCAACAGTTCCATGATGAGTCGAGCTTCGTTGCCTATCTCATTCTGGGGGTATGCCTTAGAGACTACCGCCCATATCCTTAATCTAGTACCAACTAAGAACGTTGCCAAAACACCTCACGAGATGTGGACAGGGAAGGTTCCCTCGTTAGCACATATCAAGGTTTGGGGTTGTGAGGCTTTCGTAAGACGAGAGACTCACGACAAGCTCAAACCTCGTAGTGAGCGGTGTATTTTCATCGGTTACCCACATAAATCCTTTGGATATTTGTTCTATAGACCTAGTGAGAACGTGGTCTTCGTAGCACGAAGGGGTGTCTTTCGTGAAAGAGAACTCATATGCCAAGTGGATAGTGGGAGGAAAATTGACCTTGAAGAGCTTCAAGAGTTAAGCGTGAAGGAACCTCTAACACTAGCACTCAACCTGAGGATTAGACTCCATGAACCAGTTGACCAGTCCTTACCTATGAGACGTTCCAGTAGAGTTAATGTTCCACCTATGTTATATGGTTTTCATATAACAAGTGAAGGTGATACGTTTATCAGTGATAGCACACTAGTAAATTTGGATGAAACTAACCACTACAAGGAAGCCATGGCGGGCCAAGAGTCTGCGAAGTGGAAAGAGGTGATGGACAGCGAGATTCAGTCTCTGTATGACAATCAAGTTTGGAACTTGGTTGACAATGTACCAGGTCGTAAGACGGTCGGGTGCAAGTGGATCTTCAAGAAGAAGACCAACATGGATGGGAAAGTACACACATATAAGGCGCGATTAGTTGAGAAGGGCTTTACTCAAACTCCTGGAGTTGACTATGACGAGACCTTCTCACCAATAGCCAAGATCAAGTCTATAAGGGTTATGCTAGCCATAGTTGCATTTCATGATTATGAAATATGGCAGATGGATGTCAAAACCGCTTTTCTTAATGGGAAGTTGGCTGAAGATGTTTACATGAGTCAGCCAGAGGGTTTTGTAGATGCGAAGTACCCTGATAGAGTGTGTAAGCTTGAGAAATCCATTTATAGATTAAAGCAAGCATCTCGCAGATGGAATCTTTGTTTCGATGAGAAAGTCAAAGAGTTTGGATTTTCGAGAAGCGAGGATGAGTCCTGCGTATATGTCAAGGCTAGTGGGAGTATAGTTAGCTTTCTAGTATTGTATGTGGATGACATACTATTCATAGGAAACGACGTTCCAACCATGCAGGAAGTTAATTCATGGCTTGGGAAGTGTTTCACTATGAAAGACCTCGGGGAAGCTGCTTACATTCTAGGGATAAGGATATTGATAAATAGGAGTAAAAAGACTAATAGAACTTAGTCAAAGTACCTACTTGGACAAGGTGTTGAAACGATTCAACATGGAGAATTCCAAGAAAGGAGAATTGCCTATCCAGAGCAATACCAAAATGAGTAAGACTCAGAGTCCGAGTACCGATGCCGAAATAGCAGAAATAAGTTGAATACTGTATGCTTCCTCAGTTGGCTCGATCATGTATGCTATGACATGTACTCGCCTTGATATGGCTTTTTCTTTGAGCATGGTTAGTCGATATCAAGGGAATCCTGGTAGAACTCACTTGATAGCAGTAAAGAACATTATTAAGTACCTGCGGAGGACTGAGGACTGGGTCCTTACCCTCGGTGGGAGTGATGACTTGAGAGTAACATGGTATAGTGACGTCAACTTTCAGACCGACAAAGATAATTTCCGCTCTCATTCGGGTTGGGTATTTACCCTAAATGGAGGAGCAGTAACATGGAAAAGTTCCAAACAGGAGCCTGTAGTTTATCCAACGTGCGAATCAGAGTACATAGCACCAAGCGAAGCGTCAAAGGAGGCAATATGGCTAAAGAACTTCATCGGAGACCTTGGAGTTGTACCAGGTGTAAAGGAGACTATGGAGATTTTCTGTGACAACGAGGGTACGGTCGCCTTAACCAAGGAACCAAGGGATCATCACAGATCCAGGCACATCGACAGAAAAATCAATTCATAATACATCGAGTAGAAGAGGGACTCCTCGTAGTGAAGAGGGTATCTTCAGAGGATAACCCAACAGATCCCCTTACGAGGGGACTGGGTAGGGTTAAGCATTTTCAGAATGCTAGGAGCATTGGCCTGAGGGACGATATTAGTTTTAGTGGTTAGATAGACAGTTAGAAACTTGTAATAAATAAATGTAATTGACATTTGATGATTAAATAATATGAGTTTTATTTATAAGTAAAGTTTACTATCTTTTGTCAATTGTTTATTTTGTGTTTGACTTTTACATGTTTTGACTTCCAGAATAATATGATTATTCGAACTATCCACAGTCGATCATACTTTGGAAGTAGGTTATGAAGTTAGACTGTCATGAATTGGCTTGTAGATTGTCTAAGGTGTTTTAGACATAGCAAAGGTTTGCTGCAACGTCCATGAGTACTCTTGAAATAAGAATTTGAGTATTGGATTAAACCCACGCTCACATGAATCACTTCATGGAATTTATTGTTGGGTTTTGAGCATTCTAACACTCCTATGGTGTACATGCAACCCTATAAACCTTGGATCTATGTTTTCTCTATTATACATGCAAATATTAACTATTCCAAGGTTTCATCCTAACTAGCATATTATGAAGCACCTATACTACAAAGTTCTAGTTAGATGACATACCTTTTGATGTAGCTTGATGTCTTCAAGCTTTAAGAGCTTAGCCCCAATAGTGTGGAAGCCTCAAATGGAATCACAAATCACCAAAACACCTTGGAAGAACTTGAGAGAATATGTATGCACACTAAAATCTGCCCACTCTTATTTTCACACACTTGTGCCAATTTTGTGAGCCAAGGACCCCTTTATATATTATGGAGGATTAGGGTTACATCCATGTAAACCCTAATACCCATGACCTTTCATTTACATAGGATCCATGGGTTAAAAGCTCCATGGACCATCCATGAAAGCTTAGCCCAACCTAAATGAACTTGGCCCATTCCATATATATAAGAGTCCATATTTAATTAGTTCTTTTTGATCACTTAATTAATTCTAAATTAATTCTTGATCAATACTAATTAAATAATATGATTCCATATTAATATATTAGAACTTATAATATATTAATATAAATCATAAATATACTATTCTCAAAAGACTATCCATATAAATTGTGCCGGTGAAGTGCAACCCAAATGGACCATGCCGAGTCGGGTCAAGTACATACCAAATATAGTTATGGACTTAGACATTAAACCAATAGTCTCCCACTTGGATAAGTCTAAAACTATTATTGAGTATGACTTCAAAACCTAACTGGCAATCGTAGCTCTTAAAGCCGCTGTCGAACTCTGACCTTGTCAATGACTTGTCCATTAGATAAGGGATCATATATTCCTCCATTCTAGATATCATATGGACTGAGACATGGATTATAATCATTTTCTCTGTCCATTTGTTGTTTCCCGATTTTCGATTTATGATGACTGACTGATTGAACAAATCAAATTAGTCCTGGCTTGGCCAAGCACTCACATGTGTCATCGCTAAATCATCGAGGGGCCCACAGATATCGCTTTTATCCCGAAGGTAAAAGGAATGGATAAACTTCGACTCATATGGCTTGTTCTACTACTTGTTGAATCATACACAAAGGCACGTTTTATAACATCGAGTTACCAAATGCGTTTTCGTGCAATCAATGTATAACCAACTCATAGTAACAACTCATATCTCTAGGTTTCAAGAATATAAGATATTATCGTCTCATGATCACTCGTGATAAAATCCATGAAGTGATTCAAATGAGCGCGGGTTGAATCTAATACTCAGAACTTATGAGCACTCATGAGTGTTGTAGCACCACTTTGTCCACCAACTTGGACCTCTACAAACCAACCCATGACAGTCTTGATTCATATCTACTTCCAACATATGACCGACTGTGGATGGTTTGAATAACTTAATCATTCAGGAAGAGCGACTTAGTTATTCTGGAAGTTAAAACATGCAAAGTGAAACACAAGAATAAATGAATCAAATATGGCATCGAACCCTATGAATATAAATAAACACTTTTATTTATCACCATACTGATTACTCATTATTCATTTTTTCAGTTTTATCAACTTTATACTTGAATTAAAAACACTAGTTGTCCCATGCTCCAAGCATGTACACTATGTTTTTCTTAAACAATAGCTTTGCCATACACCAACTATGCACTCTATGTTTGTCTATGATCCTTACTTTGTGAAATAAACCAATTGAACATAATTTCAATGATTCTAATTTCACACTCTCAAATCCTTATCGAAAAATGTGAGAATTTCAAATTCCTATCATTTATCGAAATCTGTTTAGATTTTAAACTTATATGCACTGACCCTCCTGTAATGAATATGTACAAAGTCACAAAGACTTGTCAACAGTCATTATAAGGTATTCCAATGGAGATCAACTCCATGGAAACTAAGTCTCATATTCAAAGTACATTGCTTTGGACATGCTTCTTGCATTAAGTTTTCTAATCTTACACAGATAACTTCCACCTATGGAGACAAATCCATATTCTCATTTTGACTATCACTTCTGAATAAGAGATGCCTCTTTTCAGAATATGTCAATATGGTCCTTCCAAAATTAGCACTATACTTCCAACTGTCCCTGAGCAACCAATCTTTGGTAAACCTCAGATTGTCCTCGACAATTGCTTAATCATTTTAGTCATATCCAATTCTAGACCTTTTCCCTTCTTAATGCCTACGGGCATTTGGAAAAATTTAGAAATGACAAATATTATAGCACATGCAATCGATCCTGTACCCAAAGCAAATGGTACACGATTCATGATGTCTCACATAAAGACATGATTCTAGACCAGTCTTTTGCTACAATATTTTTATTTGCCATGTTTTCAAAATTTGACTATGAAGAGGGATGCCGTAATCATAATCGAATTTTGAGAACGCAATATATAGAATTTCCTTAAGTTGAACCAATCCAACATGAAATTCATATATATATTCTTGACTAAAGATGATTAAGGTCTCAATCTAATTCTTTAGAACTGAAATGAAGTATATCCTCTCCCTTAATTATAGCAAAACAACTTTTTCAATCCCTGCAGCCTCACGAATTGAAACTTTTGTTTTCTATAATTCACATTGCTAACTTGCAACACTAACAATAATTATCATGCTCCCACTAACATGATGATTATTAGCATAACACTTATGCTCCCACTACCTTTGACATGTACTCAGAAATCAGCTGAACTTCTAGGATCACAAAACAAGGTGTGAAGTAACCATGCAAATATACTTGGTACCCTTAATATTTACCCCTCAATCGATGTGCCGGTTAACCACACGAGCTCCACCGATACTATGATAAATATTAAGTTACCCTTTGCCTACCTTGTTAAATCCAGGTTAGTGTGCCGGTTAACCACACGAGCTCCACTAACGGTTTAAACAAAGTGCAAAGTGTAATTTCATGGATTAGCACCTTATTCACATTTTCCTAAGTAACTAAGATTGGGAATTTATAAAGGTTTAGTTACTTAGTATTTATCATTAATACTTTTAATGAAGGGAGAATTATAGTCTTTGTCCTACCCGTTCGGCTAACGACCCTCCACCAGTCAAGGAAGCGGTGGGTGAGAGTGGACACCCATTAAACTGCCCTTTTATAGGCAGTAACCTTATACCCCCCCTTATAGACCGGCTTCGTGAATGAGGCCTACTAATGGTAAGACTGACTTGCTCTTATACATATATATATATATATATATATATATATATATATATATATATATATAAATTATTAACTTATCATATTATAAAGTATTATGGTTGAATTTTAACTTTTAAAATTCTAAGGGCTTAACTTGGATGTAAAGTATTCATAAGAGAAAACTTTTCAAATTCCAAAACTTGAGGGCAACTTTTGAAAGTATTCAAAACTAATTAATTCCATAACTTATGTGTTTAAAGTAGTTTTAATTAAAAAACTCTTCAAGTTCCATAACTTGAGGACAAGTTATGGAAGACTTTAAACTATTAAAGAATGTAACTCTTCTTCTTTTGTAACTTATGGAACTAATTAAGGTTACACATTTTTATTATTTAATGAAGTGACTCTTGAACCTCCATAACTTGAGGACAAGTTATGGAGTCATAAAACCATTTAATGAGGACAAGACTCTTCATTTTGTAACCTTTGCCAACTTTTATGAGTTTTAAGAAACTTTAATGTGACTTTTCATGTAACTTGAGGACAAGTTACACAAACACATTTTAGAATCAATTCTTAGATTAAAATGGATCAAAGACACATAATCAATCAACCTTTTCTATTAATCTAAGCAACTCATATGAACAAGATAATTTAATCAAACTTTTTCATGTAATTAGACTAACCATTAAACTAATACAAAACATGAATCTATTGACAATTATCTTTGAAATTGGATTAGTATGAACATTACCACATAAAAAATAAGTTTATAAGTCCAAAAACAACTTATGGTAATGTTCCTAGTCCATTTCTAGCCAAAAAAACTCGAAGATATGCTGTCATGGGGTCCAACTCGTCGAGTGCATGAACCAACTCGACGAGTTGGATCGTTTTGAACACTTTTAAGGCATGGACTCGTCGAGTCCCTTTATGGACTCGGCGAGTCTGCTGTTCAGACAGCAAAAAAACTTCGATTTTTAAGCAGATTTTGCAAGTATAACAAGAAAACAAGCCTAGGCTCTGATACCACTGTTGGGTTTTGAGCATTCTAACACTCCTAAGTGTACATGCAACCCTAAATACCTTGGATCTATGTTTTCTCTATTATACATGCAAATATGAACTTTCCAAGGTATTCATCCTAACTAGCATAATAACATTGCTTCATATGAATATATCAAGTTAGAATTACATACCTTATTTATGTAGAATGACTTCATGAAGCTTGAGTGTCTAGTGCCCCAAGTGTGATACCTCAAATGGTTCACACAACACCAAATACACTTGGAATAACTTAGAGAGAAATCCACACTTCAAGAAATCGGCTAGCCCTTCTTTTACACACACTTGTGGCCGATTTTGGTCAATAATATGATGCTTATATAGTATGTTACAATTAGGGTTACACCATGTAAACCCTAATTGTCATGACCTTTCATTTCCATGACCCATGGGTACAAATACACCATGGAGCATCCTATGGGTTTAACCCAACTTGATTATCCATGGAGCTTTGGCCCACTATATAAGTTATGGGATGATTTACACAATCAACCCATATATTTAATTAGTCTTCTTTTGATCACATAATTAATTCTAAATTAATTCTTGATCAATACTAATTAAATATTATTATTCTTATTATTAATATATTAGAACTTATAATATATTAATAACCATAAGTGTCTTATTTCTCTCATTTAGTCTATCCAAGTGCATGATGCCATGCAACCTAAATGGACCATGCCGGGTCAGGTCAAGTCTTACCAATTATAGTTATGGACTTAGACATTAATCCAACAGTTCCATGATGAGTCGAGCTTCGTTGCCTATCTCATTCTGGGGGTATGCCTTAGAGACTGCCGCCCATATCCTTAATCTAGTACCAACTAAGAAGGTTGCCAAAACACCTCACGAGATGTGGACAGTGAAGGTTCCCTCGTTAGCACATATCAAGGTTTGGGGTTGTGAGGCTTTCGTAAGACGAGAGACTCACGACAAGCTCGAACCTCGTAGTGAGCGGTGTATTTTCATCGGTTACCCACATAAATCCTTTGGATATTTGTTCTATAGACCTAGTGAGAACGTGGTCTTCGTAACACGAAGGGGTGTCTTTCGTGAAAGAGAACTCATATACCAAGTGGATAGTGGGAGGAAAATTGACCTTGAAGAGCTTCAAGAGTTAAGCGTGAAGGAACCTCTAACACTAGCGCTCAACCTGAGGATTAGACTCATGTTGAACCAGTTGACCAGTCCTTACCTCTGAGACGTTCCAGTAGAGTTAATGTTCCACCTGTGTTATATGGTTTTCATATAACAAGTGAAGGTGATACGTTTATCAGTGATAGCACACTAGTAAATTTGGATGAAACTAACAACTACAAGGAAGCCATGGCGGGCCAAGAGTCTGCGAAGTGGAAAGAGGTGATGGACAGCGAGATTCAGTCTCTGTATGACAATCAAGTTTGGAACTTGGTTGACAATGTACCAGGTCGTAAGACGGTCGGGTGCAAGTGGATCTTCAAGAAGAAGACCAACATGGATGGGAAAGTACACACATATAAGGCGCGATTAGTTGAGAAGGGCTTTACTCAAACTCCTGGAGTTGACTATGACGAGACTTTCTCACCAGTAGCCAAGATCAAGTCTATAAGGGTTATGCTAGCCATAGTTGCGTTTCATGATTATGAAATATGGCAGATGGATGTCAAAACCGCTTTCCTTAATGGGAAGTTGGCTGAAGATGTTTACATGAGTCAGCCAGAGGGTTTTGTAGATGCGAAGTACCCTGATAGAGTGTGTAAGCTTGAGAAATCCATTGATAAAGTGTGTAAGCTCGAGAAGCGAGGATGAGTCCTGCGTATATGTCAAGGCTAGTGGGAGTATAGTTAGCTTTCTGGTATTGTATGTGGATGATATACTATTCATAGGAAACGACGTTCCAACCATGCAGGAAGTTAAGTCCTGGCTTGGGAAGTGTTTCGCTATGAAGGACCTCGGGGAAGCTGCTTACATTCTAGGGATAAGGATATTGAGAAATAGGAGTAAAAAGACTAATAGAACTTAGTCAAAGTACCTACTTGGACAAGGTGTTGAAACGTTTCAACATGGAGAATTCCAAGAAAGGAGAATTGCCTATCCAGAGCAATACCAAAATGAGTAAGACTCAGAGTCCGAGTACCGATGCCGAAATAGCAGAAATAAGTTGAATACTGTATGCTTCCTCAGTTGGCTCGATCATGTATGCTATGACATGTACTCGCCTTGATATGGCTTTTTCTTTTAGCATGGTTAGTCGATATCAAGGGAATCCTGGTAGAACTCACTTGATAGCAGTAAAGAACATTATTAAGTACCTGCGGAGGACTGAGGACTGGGTCCTTACCCTCGGTGGGAGTGATGACTTGAGAGTAACATGGTATAGTGACGTCAACTTTCAGACCGACAAAGATAATTTCCGCTCTCATTCGGGTTGGGTATTTACCCTAAATGGAGGAGCAGTAACATGGAAAAGTTCCAAACAGGAGACTGTAGCTTATCCAACGTGCGAATCAGAGTACATAGCAGCAAGCGAAGCGTCAAAGGAGGCAATATGGCTAAAGAACTTCATCGGAGACCTTGGAGTTGTACCAGCTGTAAAGGAGACTATGGAGATTTTCTGTGACAAGGAGGGTACGGTCGCCTTAACCAAGGAACCAAGGGATCATCGCAGATCCAGGCACATCGACAGAAAAATCACTTCATAATACATCGAGTAGAAGAGGGACTCCTCGTAGTGAAGAGGGTATCTTCAGAGGATAACCCAACAGATCCCCTTACGAGGGGACTCAGTAGGGTTAAGCATTTTCAGAATGCTAGGAGCATTGGCCTGAGGGACGATATTAGTTTTAGTGGTTAGATAGACAGTTAGAAACTTGTAATAAATAAATGTAATTGACATTTGATGATTAAATAATATGAGTTTTATTTATAAGTAAAGTTTACTAGCTTTTGTCAATTGTTTATTTTGTGTTTCACTTTTACATGTTTTGACTTCCAGAATAATATGATTATTCGAACTATCCACAGTCGATCATACTTTGGAAGTAGGTTATGAAGTTAGACTATCATGAATTGGCTTGTAGATTGTCTAAGGTGTTTTAGACATAGCAAAGGTTTGCTGCAACGTCCATGAGTACTCTTGAAATAAGAATTTAAGTATTGGATTAAACCCACGCTCGCATGAATCACTTCATGGAATTTATCACGGGTGATTGTGAGACGATAATATCATATAGTCCTCAAACCAAGATATATGTATTGTTGATTACGAGTTGGTTGTGCATTGATAGTACGAAAACGCATCAATAACTTGATGTTATAAAACGTGTTGTTGTGTATGATTTAACAGGTAATCAGTACAAGAATATAAGTCGAAGTTTATCTGTTCCTTTTATCTTAAGAGGATTAAAAGCGATATCTTGGGCTCATCGATGATTTTGTTTTGACTTATGTGTCGGGCCCAGTCAGGACTCAATTGATGTGTTCAATTAAGTTCTATGTCAGAGAAATCAGAAATCGGGAAACAAACTATTGGACAATGAGTATGACCTTATTGCATATCTTTGTCCACACGATATCTTGAAGAACATAGGATTATATGATCACTATTCTAAAGAGCGAGTTATTGACTTGATCAGAGTTGGAAAGCGGTTTTTGAGAGCTACGATTACTAATCGGATTTTGAAGTTGCATTGGCAGTTATAGTTATTAGACTTATCCAAGTGGGAGACTGTTGGATTAGATGTCTAAGCCCATAACTATAATTGGTATGTACTTGACCCAATAGTAGCATGGTCCTTTTGGGTTGCCTTCACCGGAGCAATTTGATAGGATGGGTATTTGAGAAAGAGGTTAGTTGTGATTTATTCATATATTATATGAATAATATATTAATTGATAAATCATATTATTTAATTGATATTGATCAAGAATTAATTTGGAATTAATTTAGTGATCAAAAGAGACTGATTAAATTTACAGGGACTGATTAGGTAAATCAGTGATACTTATAGTTTGGGCTAATGATCCATGTTGATTAGGCATGGACTAAACCTATACGAGAGTCCATTAGGGTTTAGTCCAAAGGTCCATCAAAACGTGAAGAGTCATGGTGAATTAGGGTTTACATGTATGAAACCCTAGGAATTCCACACCATAAAAGTAACCCTTTAGCACCCTAAAATCGGCCAACACTTCCTAGAAGCAAACCCTAGCCGATTTTTGGTGATTCCTAACCTCTATCATAAGCCTCCTTTTGCATTTGGTGTTTGTAACTCATTTGAGGCATCACATTTGAGGTGCTAAGCTCTTGAAAGGCAAGGTTCTACAAGCTACAACAAAGAGGTATTCATCTAACTAGTTTTTATGTTGTATATCTCCAATTGCATGCTAGCTAGGGTGTATGCCTTGGATGAAATGAAATTGTATGTATAACTTGAGAAAACTTAGATCCAAAGCATCTAGGGTTGTATGTGCACCATAGGATTGCTATAGTGCTCAAAACCCATCAGTTTTAGCCTGATTTTTGCATTGGTAGCTGCCTGTACTGTGAAAGGAATTGTGTGTGATAGAAAGGTATGGTCGTATTTGGTTTAGGTTAGCATCGAGAGGGATGTTGATTGGGTTACTGCAAGTCAGTGGATTGATGGTTGGGTACCTTTAGGCCCCGATTATGCTGGCCATGAGTCTTTAGGCCATTGATGGGATGACGGCAAGATAGGCATGGTACCGTGAGCTTATCGTTTAGAGGTTAACATGTGTCACAATGTATCATGAACCAGTGGCTATATGATTCATAGGGGTGGTACCCGGTAGTCTTTTGATTGAGACTCTTCAGTCTTGGATCATTAGTTTTCTTGGCATGTTTGGGTGTTAGTGCATTGTGGGAGTCCGGAGACTCAATGACCAACTGGTTTGGATCATGTAGGCAGTTAAAGGTTGTTGGTAGAAATAGATTTGCATCAGAAGTCTCTTGTAGAGTGTTTGCATTATGAACCACGTTTGCTTGTAGGATGTTTATCAGGAGTTTGGTTACCAATATTGGGTATCGGTTATGAAATCTCGGGTCATGAAGTTAGTTGTGAATATCTCGAGTGATTTGTCAAGTGGAGGTACATCTGAGATGATAAGGGATTTAAATGTAACGTGAAATTCTTTGATGGACCATCATTATGCTCGTAGGAGCAGTGGGTTGATGATGACTTGTCAGGAAGTCAAGTGTGTATTTAAGGTTTTTGGGCGCAATTTTCGGATTTGGGATTATGCGAAATTCGTGATTGGTATGTTTTGAGTATTCTTTCCGCATGTTTTGGTGGTGTTCCTAGTCAGGGACTAGGGGTAGGTTCGACGAATGGATGATCATCGGTCTTAGAGTATGGGTTTTGAAGTTTTGAACTGATGGGTTCCCGGTTCCAGGAAGTATATTGATAGAGTTGGTTTGTGGTTGTAGTTTTGAGAGTCCCCGACTGTTTGGTTCTCACTGGAAGTTGGGTCTTACAGTTAAGGAGAGAAAGATAGTCATTGCGATTGAGTATTCTCAAGTTATTGGATGTTTGCTGGAAGATGTGGGTTTCCGAATGCTCTCTTGAGTCTTCTTTATAAGAAGCCTTGATTTCGAAGTAGTTAAAGGGAGTTTGTGGAATATGTTGACGTTGTTCGTGTTTCACTACAACGGTTATTTAGTTGAGACTCGTGTTGGGAGTCGCCATGTTTTCGAGTGGAGGGTTCAACAACAGTGAGTAGTCAGAGGTTCTATTTTCTAGTTGTATCAGCAAGATAATGCGGGTCGGAATAGTTATGTATGGCTTAAGTTGCTAAGTGAAGTCATATTGACTGTGTTTCGGGTTGGTTTTGCCTGTTTGGGAGTCATACAAGGTATTAGATATCCGGATTTCGGGCAGAGTAGTGATGGTTATTCTTCAGTGGTTAAAGTTAGTGGGTCAAGGATTCATTATTAGTCAGGGTATGTAAGTTTCTCTAAGATTAGGTTTTGATTGTAGTATGGGAAGGAAGTCGCCTGTATGATTTGACTTTTTAGTTCAGTTTGGAGTCGTGGGAGAGTTGTCCAAGTTGTCGGTTATGTCTGAAAGCAGTATGGAGTGATTTCGAGGACGAAATCTAATCTAAGTGGGGGAGAATTGTAACACCCGTTGTTTAGGTATTTTTCCATTTCAACCCCTTAGTGTGAAATTTATTGCTAAATTGGTCCCAAAGCCCCATTATGTGGGCAACGTGATCTTTCTCGTACGTTGGACGTACTCTTACGTATGCAGGGCGTACGTGGCATAAGTGAAAACCCTAATTTTTATTGTTTGATCACTATTTAAACCTCATTAACTTCTGAATACCTTTTCCCTTATCAGCCTCCACCTCCCAATTCGTCCCTAGCAAACCCTAATCCTTTATGTGAACCTTTTTAACTTTGAGAGTCCATTTTTGGTGTTCATGAAGGAAGAAGAAGGAATTGGAGTCATCTTGGAGGCTCAAGGTGTAACGTCCCATTTTTTACAACCAAATTTTTTTAATTTATTAAAGTAAAACTTCCCAATTATAAATCCATTATTAAGAAAATCGTTTATTCCAAATACATTTAGTAAGAATTAGAGTAATATAAGAAACGAGAAATCCTCAATGCTGCTGATGAGTGTGTACAGTCCCGCCTTCGCATTCCCATGATCACTGATAAAACCTAAAAACATAAACAACTGGATAAACACAAAGCTTAGTGAGTTTCCCCCAAAATACCCCATACAATAAACATACAAGCATGCATCGGGTCCAATTAGCCATCGGGCTGGAATACCCAGAGTTTGTTGGCCAACTGCCTCAACCCAACCGCTCCTCCCGAGCCTTCGTGCCTTCGACTTACAACCGACCCGCACCTAGTATCTTGGCCTACAGCACAAAGCAGGACTACCTCAACCCACTACCACCATATGTTGACATATAAATAATCAAGGATCAAGTAGGCACATAATACATGCAAAACACAATCGTACAGCTCACTACCGCCTACTAGTCCTCACACTGCACATTGTCTCGCTACCAGCTATCCTCCATGAAATGCATAACCATAAGTAACCAGAGGTGAAATAGCCACCCGAACAGATGATCCTACTCTAGAGCCACAACCAAATAAGGAACATGCAAGAAAGCCTAGATCAAGAGTTCTCAGGCTATCCTACATGCCCACATACAGTCCTTAGGGAACTCCACTAGATGATAACCAGTATGTACAGGTAGGTATACAGATCTATAGACCACTACCGCATAACAACATCTTATCTACTAGGATACAGATCTAACAGATCACTACATCATAGCAACATCCTATGTACCAGGATACAAATCTAACAGATCACTACAACATAGCAACATACTGAATACCAACAATCCAAGGAATGCATAACAGTATATACCCAGAAGTGAGATAGACACCCGGACAGGTGATCCTACTCTAGAGCCACAACCAAACAAGGAACAGGCAAGAAAGCCTAGATCAAGAGTCCTCAGTCTATCCTACATGACTATATACAGTCCCTATGACATCTCTCTACTAAAGATAACAAAAACTAGTGGGCCAGCATTGGTGCCTTCGACCCATGCTACAATGAGGTGAAACTCACCTGAATCGAAGAGCTCTGTACACTGCGATACGATCCCTTTTTTAGCATTGCTTGCTCCCGCGAATCCACTAACACCAGAACAAGATAGAATCTCAATCAATAACCCAAAATCCTCAAGTTTAACCTAAAGTCAAACTTGGTCAAAAAGTCAATGGTCGACGAAATTCAATAGTCAACAGACCCTAACGGCGTGACCATCTATGGATCACATTGTGAGCCACTACAAGACAACATGGTTGAGTCTCACGACCCTCACAACGTGGCATGCATCTCCTCACGTCATGAGATCCGTCTGAATGCCATTTTGATCCCAAAACCTCTTAATCCACTAAGTCATTAATCCATCTTTTCCAGGAGGCTTCCTAACACTCCAAGGGTCATAAAAATAGATGCTTTAAGGTCTTGTATGTCCAATACAAGACTTGAGCTCAAACTAGGTCATTCATGAAGAAAAAGGAGATACATCCTCAAGCATGAACTCTAACATCCTCTAAAACTTGGATCCATAACATACAAGCACCAAGTGACCCTAAGGACCCATAAAGTTGCAAACTTTATGGAGTCCCAACACTCTAACTCTTAAGCCATGGCTAAACATGCATAAAACCTTAGGTATAGCAACAAGGAAACATAAATTTTGGATCTTGTTTACTCACAATGGTCCAAAAGTGTAGCTAAAGGTTGCAAATGGAACTCCCAAGCTAAACCTATGCTTCAATGGTGATCTCTTCTTCTTCAAACCACCAAAAATCCACCAAAATCTCAAGACTCACAATGAGAGGATAGGGTTAGGGTTTTACTAAGCTTAGGGGCGAATGAGGTTGTTTAGGAACCCTAAAATGAAGTTTATGGGGTTTAAATACGATAGAAACCTTAAAAGATCATGGGATAAGGCTGCAGTGCATCTCACGTCGTGAGCTCAACATAATTCAACATTTTTATTTTGTCACTCTTCACATCGTGAGCCTTGGTTTTACCCAAAAACCATGCCTTTGACTCCTTGAAACCCTAAATCGATCTGATCTGGAAAACCGAGTGTTACACAAGGCATCTACATAAGGCATCTTGGATCCATAAGTGTTTCACCCTCAAGCATCTTTTGAAGGTATAAAGTCTGAAACTTGATGAGTTATTTGCTTAGATCTTGTTAGCCTTGAGTTTGTGTTCAGTTTTGGTCCCTTTAGCTTGGTGTTCATGAGTAAGGATTACTCTAACTAGAAGAGCTATCATTTCAGACGTTTTTAGGTGGTAGGAACCATAAAAGTGTGATCTTGGTCCTTCTATCCCTTCCATGCAAGAATTTTGATGTCTTGATGGATTATTAAGTTAGGGTTTTAGCTTTTGGACCTTTTCTAGCCATGGAATGTCATAAAGGTGGAAAGTTTATGACTTAGAATGATGTTTTGGGTCTAGATCTGAATTTGGATGAAAGTATTTAAGAAATAAGTACTTAATAAGAAAGATTGGGTTCAGACAGAATACGATGGGTGTACCAAGAGGTACATTGTGCATACTGGGTTAGAGTCTTGTGGTTTGGATGAGTTGTGACAATGCCCAACGTAGTAACTGAGTACGCGGGGCGTACTTGGTCATTTAGAATTTCCTTGATTTTTTGACTTTGACCTTTGACCTGGGGCTTGACAAATTTTGACCTAGGGGCATAGGATATTAGATAAGCAGATAAGACAACTTGATTATTAAATTAATTAATCTAGGCCTTATCCCAAAAGTCCTAGCTTTGACCCCAAGTTTCCTCAGCTATATAATGACCTCACTGGCCTCATAAATTCTTCTACACTCCTTCTAAGAAGCCTTAGACCGAAGTTTTAAAGCTCTCCCCTCTATCTCTTTAAGCCTCCTTGTGTAACACCCTGATTTTCAGGTATTTTCAAGTTAATCTCTTGGTTTTAAAGTATGTCATTTTGGTCCTTGTTTTGGAAGGAAGTGGTCACAAGAAGCCCTAGTGGAATAATCATGATTTTGGGAGAAGGAGTTGTACGCTAAGCATACTAGGGTGTACCCTAGTACGCTGGGCGTACTCATGTCCGAAAGGAATCCTAAGTTTTAGGGTTTATGGGGCATTTAAGCACCTTTATCGATCATTTAGCCTCATCTTCTCAGACTCCAAGCCCTTAAGTCATTTTTGGCAAACCCTAACCCCATAAGAGAGTGTTTTGAGCTAAAAGTGTGTTCTTTGTGTGCTTAAGGAAGAAGGAGTTGCATCAAGGAGATTAGTAATTGAAGCAAGCTTGTGGATCTTGGATCATCACCTTCTTGGGAAGCTCCAAAAGGTAAAAAGTTGCTACCTTTATGCTTTGTTTGCTTAGATCTCATTTTGGTAGCTAAAAGTGTGTTCTTTGTGTGCTTAAGGAAGAAGGAGTTGCATCAAGGAGATTAGTAATTGAAGCAAGCTTGTGGATCTTGGATCATCGCCTTCTTGGGAAGCTCCAAAAGGTAAAATGTTGCTACCTTTATGCTTTGTTTGCTTAGAACTCATTTTGGTAGCTTTATGATGTTCTTTTTGTCCTAAATGTCCCATTGTTATGCATGTTTGGTATTGGTCGTTTTGGGTTGTCCTTTCAAACCCTAAGGGGGTTCTAAGCCATAAAAATGAGGCCCCTTTATCTAGTTTGCGTCCATACTTCTTGTAGAGGGTCTTAATGGATTAAGATCTTGCATTAAGGACTTTTTGGACATGGAAAGTCATAAAGTTGGGAACTTTATGACCCTAGAAGGCCTCTGGACCTTGGATCTGAAGTATGAGCTCAAGTGCTAAAGCTATTAAGCACATATAAAGGAATTAAGTCTTGCGAGGGTACGCCCCGTGTACCCAATCAGCCACCCCGATGGTGGATTTTGTGCAGCCTCGTGTACGCTGAGCGTAACTCCGGAGTACACCCCGCGTACATGGCAGTTTGGGCCTCTTCGTTTTGGGCTCGGATTGTCTTGGGCCATGTTGGGCCATCTGGATTTTATGGTTTGGGGTTTTGTTTTTTTGGACTTCTTGGGTGAAGACTCACGAAAGGAATTGGGCCATATTTGGGCCTTAGATGTTTATTTTGGATTTTGGGTCTTTTGTAACAACGTAAATTTTCAAAACAATTTTTCATTTTTAAATCACAAAACATAATGTGTCACTGTGTCATAACAAAAACATGTCCCAGAATCTCAATAACATAGACTCCATAAGTGTGTACGGATCATGCCGGCGCCTTCCCACGGTCCTCGCTAGTACCTGAAACACATATCATAACAACTGTAAGCATAAACGCTTAGTGAGTTCCCCAAAATACCACATGCCACACATACGCCTTTCCAGGCCACAACTCTGTAGGATCTTCCGATCCATGTGTCTCAGGGGACTTCCGTCCCAAATCCCGGTAGACCTTCCGGTCCTACCCCAATCGACCTTCCGGTCCATATCATCTTGACCTTCCGGTCGGTAACATACATAGCACATACATATATCCTCTTGACCTTCCGGTCCTTATCATACATAATCATACATAGCACATACATATCACATAACCGCATATAGTACATACATCATAGCATACAAGACCTTCCGGTCACACATAAGTACCCTTCCAGGTACAGTATAGTAAGAAGACTCACCTCAATGAAGTCGGATAAACTCTCGTGCTCAACGTCCCGACTTAGCCTCCTCCTATTATTCAAATAACATCCTGATCAATATTCTCTCATGATCTCATCTCTACAAACTGGGTAGAAGGCCATTCTACCCTTCCCTGAACTCTCCTGAATCAGTCTTGACCAGAACCCAAAAGTCAACGAAAGTCAACGGTCAAACTTTGACCCGACTCGTCGAGTTCACATGGGCGAATCGGCGAGTCCATGCGGGTCCTCTGAATCCTTTCAGCCTCTCTTGGCTCGTCGAGTCATCCTTCCACTCGACGATTTACACCTGTCACGAATCGCGGGGCAACCCCGACTCAACTCGTCGAGTCCACTTATGGACTCGGCGAGTTGCCGCCATGCTCATACTCAAATGACCTTCTGAGGTCAGATCTGTTCCTCTAATCCATAGATCTGACCTTCCCAAGCTCAATAAACACGTAAACGTTCGATCTTGATACTCATGCAATGTCCAAATAACCCTACTTGATGAATTAGCCCCAAATACAACACCCAAAGTCCATTTCTTCCATAACTCTGATGGGTTTTGAGCATTCTAACCCTAGAAACCTTGGATCTATGTTTGACTATGATACATGCAAATAATTATTTTTCCAAGGTTCTTATCCTATCTAGCATGGCATGGGGAACTTGAATCAAATAAAGCTAGTAGAATTACTTACCTTGTAGTTGTAGTTGATTGCTTGGAGTTTTAGAGCCTAGCACCAATAGTGTGGATGCCTCAAATAGTGTGGATGCCTCAAATGGAAATCACAAATCACCACAAACTTGGAACTTTGAGAGAATAGTAATCACCTTCTTGAAATCGGCCCTCTTACTTTACTCACCACAACTCGTGTGATTTCAAGAACCAAATCCTCCTTTATATAGTGTGGTGGATTAGGGTTACATCCATGTAAACCCTAATACCCATGTCTTTTCATTTCCATGAGATCCATGGGTTAAAGCTCCATGGAGTATCCATGGACTTTCCATGCAAGCCTAGCCCATTCCAAATAAGCATTAGCCCACACTATATAAATACAAGAGCCCATATTTAATTAGTCATACTTTTGATCTCTAAATTAATTATAGATCAATACTAATTAAATAATATGATTTTATATTAATATATTAGGACTTATAATATATTAATAAATCATAACTTATACTATTCTCAAACGATTATCCATAAATTGTTCGGGTGAAGTGCAACCCAAATGGACCATGCCGGGTCGGGTCAAGTACATACCAAATATAGTTATGGACTTAGACACTATATCCAACAGTCTGCCACTTGGATAAGTCTAATAACTATAGTTGCAATTATGACTTCAGGAAGCGATCAGCAATCGTAGCTCTTTAAACTCTGTTGAACTATGAAGCGTCATTTTAGATAAGTGATCATATAATCCTCTGTTCTAGATATCAGCCGGACAAATACATGGAACATGGTCTTGCTTTTTGTCCAGCATTTGTTTCCCGATTTCCGATTTGTTTGACATAGAACTTAACTGAACACATCAATTTAGTTCTGACCGGGCCCGATACATAGGTCAAAACAAAATCATCGAGGGGCCCAGATATCGCTTCTAATCCTAGAAGGAACAGATAAACTTCGACTCATATGTTTGCTCTACTACTTGTTGAATTACACACAAAAGCACGGTTTATAACATCGAGTTACCAATGCGTTTTCGTGCAATCAATGCATAACCAACTCATAGGCAACAAATCATATCTCTAGGTTTGAAGACTTATATGATATTACCGTCTCACGATCACTCGAGATAAATTCCATGAAGTGATACAAGTGAGCGTGGGTTGAATCCAATACTCAGAACTTATGAGCACTCATGAGTGTTGTAGCCCCGCTTTGTCTAACATCTTAGACCTCTACAATCCAACCCATGACAGTCTTGATTCATATCTACTTCCAACATATGACCGACTGTGGAGAGTTTGAATAATATGATATAAACCATAACATAATTATTCTGGAAGTCAAAACATGCAAAAAGAAATAATAGTAAATGATTGACAAGAGATAGCAACACTTTACTCATAAATAACAGCTTTTATTTATCATCAAATGTCAATTACATTTTACAAATTTCAATATTATCTAACTACTAAAACTAATATCATCCTTCAGCCCTATGCTCCGAGCATGCTGGAGATGCTTAGCCCGAGTCAGTCCCTTCGTGAGGGGATCTGCTGGGTTCTCATCCGATGATACCCTCTTTGCCACAAGGATTCCTTCTTCTATTCGATGTCTGATGAAGTGATATTTTCTGTCAATGTGTCTGGATCTCCCATGATCTCTTGGTTCCTTGGCTAAGGCAACCGCACTATTGCTGTCACAGAAAATCTCCATTGGCTCCTTTATAGCTGGTAAAACTCCAAGGTCTCCGATGAAGTTCTTTAGCCATATAGCCTCCTTTGCTGCCTAGCTTGCTGCTATATACTCTGATTCACAAGTGGAATCAGCCACTGTCTCCTGCTTGGAACTTTTCCAAGTAATTGCCCCTCTGTTTAGAGTAAAGACCCAGCCCGACTGAGAGCGGAAATTATCCCTATCAGTCTGAAAGCTAGCATCAATGTACCCTACAACTCTCACGTCCTCACTGCCACCGAGGGTAAGGACCCAGTCCTTAGTCCTCCGTAGGTACTTGAGGACATTCTTTACCGCAGTCCAGTGTGCCTTGCCAGGTTTCCCCTGATACCTGCTAACCATGCTCAAAGCAAAGGCTACATCAGGTCGAGTACACGTCATAGCATATATGATCGATCCTACAGCTGAAGCATAAGGTATTCGACTCATTTCTGCTATCTCAGACTCAGTACTAGGGCTTTGTGTCTTACTCAATCTGGCGTTACTCTGGATGGGTAACTCTCCTTTCTTGGAGTTATGCATGTTGAACCTTTTCAACACTTTGTCCACATAGGTGCTTTAACTAAGTCCAATTAGTCTTTTACTCCTGTTTCTCAAAATCCTTATCCCTAGGATATAGGCAGCTTCTCCAAGGTCCTTCATAGCGAAACACTTCCCAAGCCAGGACTTTACTTCCTGCAGGGTTGGGATGTCATTTCCTATGAGTAGTATGTCATCCACATACAGTACCAAAAAGCTGACTATACTCCCACTAGCCTTGATATAGACACAAGATTCATCTTCACTCCTTGAAAAGCCAAATTCTTTGACTTTCTCATCAAAGCAAAGATTCCATCTGCGAGGTGCCTGTTTTAATCCATAAATGGATTTCTCAAGCTTACACACTCTACTGGGGTACTCTGTACTGATAAAACCCTCTGGCTGAACCATGTAAACATCTTCAGCCAACTTTCCATTAAGGAAAGCGGTTTTGACATCCATTTGCCATATTTCATAAGCATGAAATGCAGCAATGGCTAACAGAACCCTAATAGACTTAATCTTGGCCACTGGTGAAAAGGTCTCATCATAATCAACTCCCGGAGTTTGAGAATAACCCTTTGCAACCAGTCGTGCCTTATAAGTGTGTACATTACCATCCATGTCGGTCTTCTTCTAGAAGATCCATTTGCACCAAACTATCTTACGATCAGGTACATTGTCAACCAAGTTCCAAACTTGATTGTCATACATGGACTGTATCTCGCTATCCATAGCCTCTTTCCATTTAGCAGCCTCAGGGCCTGCCATGGCTTCCGTGTAGCTGTTAGGCTCATCCAGATTTACCAGTGTGTTATCACTGATAAGTGTCTCACCTTCTGCAGTAATATGAAAACCATAATAATGCTCAGGTGCATTCCTAACTCTGGTGGAACACCTCAGAGGTATAGATTCTTCAGTCGGCTCAACAGGAGTTTCCTCCTCAGGTTGAGGGCTAGGGTTTGAGGTTCCTTCACCACTTGACTCTTGAATTTCCTCAAGGTCAATTTTTCTCCCACTGTCTCCTTGGCTCATGAATTCTCTCTCTCGAAAGAATCCTCTTCTTGCTACAAAGACCACATTATCACTGGGTCTGTAGAAGATGTAACCAAATGATTTTTGTGGGTAGCCGATGAAAATACACCTTTTGCTTCGGGGTTCGAGCTTATCGCGAGTCTCACATCTCACGAAAGCCTCGCAACCCCAAATATTGATGTGGTCTAGATTGGGAACTTTTCCAGTCCACACCTCGTGAGGTGTTTTGGCAACCTTCTTTGTAGGGACTAGATTAAGGATATGGACGGCAGTCTCTAAGGCATACCCCCAAAATGAGATTGGTAGCGAAGCTCAACTCATCATGGAACGAACCATGTCCAACAAGGTCCGATTGCACCTCTCAGCTACACCATTCAACTGTGGTGTCCTAGGAGGTGTCAATTGTGAGACAATCCCACATTCCTTAAGATAGTCAAGGAACTCAGTACTAAGATACTCACCACCACGATCGGATCGAAGCATCTTAATGTTCCTGCCCAACTGATTCTCCACTTCTTGCTTAAACTCTTTGAATTTCTCAAAGGTTTCTGACTTATGCTTGATTAGGTAGACATATCCATATCTACTAAAATCATCAGTAAAAGTCACATAGAACCGATTAGCATCTCTTGTGGCGGTTCTGAAGGGTCCACACACATCCGTGTGTATGAGGTCCAACAAACCTTCACCCCTAGCACAAGTGCCAGTAAAAGGTGACTTTGTCATTTTACCAAGCAAACAAGATTCACAACTATCATCTGACTTTAGGTCATATGACTCCAAGACTCCATCCTTTTGGAGTTGGTCTATGCGTTTCTTGCTTACATGTCCAAGACGACAATGCCATAAGGATGCTTTATCTAAGCTAGTGGAAGAGTTAATACACAATACATTATTTCCTAGATTATCTACAACAGATACAGTTTCATACACGCCATCACAAGGTAATGCTTTAAAATAAAGAACATTATTAAAGAAAGCATCAATACTACCATTATTATTATCAAAATAAAGGTAAAACCTTGTTTATACAATGCATGAAAGGAAATAACATTTCTTGCCATTTCTGGCGAATAATAACATTTATTCAAATCTAATGTAAACCCACTATTTAGCACTAAGGAATAAACTCCTATCTTGGTGACAGGTGAAGCTTTCCTGTTTCCCATGATCAAGTTTATCTTTCCCTGCTCCACATTCTCACTTCTTTTTAGTCCCTGAAAATCACAACATATGTGAATACCACAACCTGTATCAAGGACCCAAGACTTAGAATGAGGTGAGTTATTAGACAATATAGTGTATATACCTGCATGGTTGGGTTTTACTTTCCCATCCTTCAAATCTTGCTGGTACTTTGGGCAGTTTCGCTTCCAGTGCGACTTTTATGGCAATAGAAGCATTCAGCCTCATTAGGGTTAGCAGAAGGAGTGACAAAACCTTTCTTGGTTTTGCTTGAAGAGGAGCCTTCAAGGGTCTTACCCTTGGTACCCTTAGAAGGGTTCTTTCTCTTCTTCCCTTTGCCATGCCCGATTGCCAAGACATTGGCTGCAGTTGGAGTAGGAGTAGGAGTAGTAACAACCGACTTACCCTTTAGACCACTTTCGGCGGTCTTCAAGAGTCCTTGAAGTTTGCTGAGGGTGACTTCTTCCTTGTTCATGTGATATGTCATGCGGAATTGATCATAACACGATGGAAAGGAGTGCAAAATGATGTCTATTGCTAACTCCTCAGGGAAGTTCACATTCAGCTTCAGTAAACGGTCCACATACCTTTTCATTTTCTGCATGTGGCCCGTGATGGGTTCACCATCCTTCATTCGGGTTGTTATTATTTCATATCGTTCTTGACGAGCACTTTGATGGTAGCGGTCCATCAAGTCCTGGTGCATCCCAAAAGGATAATAGTCCTCATAGGACTTTTGGAGCTCGGCTGTCATGGTGGCCATCATGATGCATGCCACTTTTGTAGCATCTCTTTCATGTACCTCATATTCAGCAAGCTCTTCAGGAGTAGCAGTTGGCTCGGGTACCTTCAGCTCCTTGTCGAGAACATATTCTTTGTTCTCATACCGAGTGACCATCCTGATGTTTCTGATCCAATCTGTAAAGTTGGACCCATCAAAGATGACTCTCCCACAAAGATTCATGAGAGAGAAGGAGCTAGTAGGGTTTGAGCCAGAAGCATTGTTATTGGAAGACATCTGAAAAGAAGAGGGAATGGATTAGATTAGATATAGAGATAGTCCTTAACAAAACACCTAAATGTAATATTAAGGCTAGGACCCAACACAATATTTTATAACTTAGAAGAGGGATGCCGTAATCTAAGCTATAAGATATTTGAAGGTAGGTGAATGACGATTCACCAATTTCCACCATGAAAAACGAAATATTTAATTAGATTTTAATTGGTTTAGAAACTCCTAGATTCTTTGAGATTCATTGAACTTTCTTCAATGGCATGTTTCAATCTCGAGTGTGCCATTCAAGTTTTGTGACTGGGATGCCGAGGATCACAAAACAAGGTGTGAAGTAACCATGCAAATTACTTGGTACCCTTAATGTATTACCCCTCAATCGATGTGCCGGTTAACCACACACGCTCCATCGATACTATGATAAACATTAAGTCACCCTTTACCTACCTTGTTAAGTTCAAGTTAGTGTGCCGGTTAACCACACACGCTCCACTAACGACTTAAACAAAGTGTAAAGTGTAATTTCATGGATTAGCACCTTATTCACATTTTCCTAAAATAACTAAGATTGGGAATTCAATAAAGTTTAGTTACTTTAGTATTATCATTATACTTTTAATGAGAATTTATAAGTCCTTGTCCTACCCGTTCGGCTAACGACCCTCCACCGATCAAGGAAGCGGTGGGTGAGAGTGGACACCCATTAAGTTGCCATTTTATAGGCAACAACCTTATACCCCCCTTATAGACTGGCTTCGTGAATGAGGCGTACTAGCGGTAAGACGACTTGATCTTATACATATATATATATATATATATATATATATATATATATATATATATATATATATATATATATATATATTATTAACTTATAATATTATAAAGTATAAGGGTTGAATTTTAACTTTTAAAATTCTAAGGGTCGGAACTAAAGTTTTAATCATGACTTTACTTGTTCCAAAACTTGAGGGCAAGTTTTGTAAACTTTCAAAACTTTTCATTTCTTATAACTTATGAATTTAATTGAGTATTAAAATGAAGCATTTTCATTTTTCTAACTCTTGTGTTATTTTAATGGATTTTTATTAAAGTGTGACCTTTGGTTTTCCATAACTTGAGGACAAGTTATGGATTCCATTAAAACACATAATGATCAAGAATTAAACTACCAAGTAGGTTACAAACAATTCCTATGATCATCTAATCTTCATAAGTTCAAGAACATGAATATGAACATTTCAAGAATCATAAATTACTCATAAAACTTGTAATTTTTTATAATAGCCATTATAAATGGATTAGCATAAACATTACACCATCTAAAACAAGTTTTATAACACCAAAACAGTTTAGGGTAATGTTTCTAGTCCATTTCCAGCAGCAAAACTCGAAAAATTGGACACTGCAGCCTCTACTCGTCGAGTGCATACGGCAGTGAACAAAAAAAATGATTTTTAAGCTATTTGCGTCAAGTATCAAGTAAACAAGCCTAGTCTCTGATACCACTGATGGGTTTTGAGCATTCTAACACTCCTACGGTGTACATGCAACCCTAGAAACCTTGGATCTATGTTTGACTATGATACATGCAAATAATTATTTTTCCAAGGTTCTTATCCTATCTAGCATGGCATGGGGAACTTGAATCAAATAAAGCTAGTAGAATTACTTACCTTGTAGTTGTAGTTGATTGCTTGGAGTTTTAGAGCCTAGCACCAATAGTGTGGATGCCTCAAATAGTGTGGATGCCTCAAATGGAAATCACAAATCACCACAAACTTGGAACTTTGAGAGAATAGTAATCACCTTCTTGAAATCGGCCCTCTTACTTTACTCACCACAACTCGTGTGATTTCAAGAA